>NC_133417.1:11932857-13183571 GCF_049350105.2 Macaca mulatta
GAGGTGCCCACCCAGTTTTATTCTTTTGCATATGTGTAGCAGTTTTCTCAGCACCATTGATTGGTTAGGGTATTCTTTCACCAATATTCATTTTTGTCAACTTTGTTGAAGATCAGTTGGTTGTAGCTTTGCAGCTTTATTTCAGGGTCTCTATTCTGTTTCATTGATGCATTTGTCTTTTCCTTTTACCTTTTTTTTTTTTTTTTTTTTTTTTTTACCAGTACCATGCTTTATTGGTTACTGTAGCCTGGCAGTATAGTTTGAAGTAGGGTAGTGTGAAGCATCCAGCTTTGTTCTTTTTATTTAGGTTTGTTTTGGTTATCCAGACTCTTGTTTCGGTTTCATAAAAATGTTAGAATATTTTGTTTAATTATGTGAAGAACCACATTGGAAATTGAATAGGAATGTGATGAATCTGTAGATTACTTTGGCAGTGTGGATATTTTAACAATATTGATTCTTCTAATCCTTAAGCATGGAATGTGTCTCCATTTGTTTATGTTGTCTATGATTTTTTTATCAGTGTATTATAATTCTATTGGTTGAGATCCTTCATCTCTTCATCACTTCTTTGACTAGATGTATTGCTACATTTTGTGTGTGGGTGTGCGGCTATCATAAACGGGATTGCACTGTTTACTTGATTCTCAGTTTGAACATTGTTGGTGTGTAGAAGTGCTCCTGATTGACTGTTGTACAGTGATTTTGTATCCCGAAAACTTACTGAAGTCATGTATCAGGCCTAGGAGAAATTTGGAAGAATCTTTAGGGTTTTCTGTGTATAGAATCATAAAGTCAGCAAAGAGAGATAATTAGACTTCCTCTTTTCTTTTCTTATTTAGTTGCCTTTTCTTTCTCCTGCCTGATTGCTCTGGCTAGCACTTTAATACTATGTTGAAGAGGAGCAGCGGGAGTAGACATTTTTGTCTTGTTTGAGTTCTCAAAGAGAATGGTTCCAGCTTCTAAGGTAAAATTTGATGTTTGTGAATTTTTCGTAGACGGCTCTGATTATTTTTACACTATGTTCCTTTGATGACTAGTTTATTGAGGGTTTTTGTCTTGAAGGGATATTGAATTTTATCACAAGCTTTTGGTATGCTATTGAGATATTCATATTGTTTTAGTTCTGTTTATGTGATGAGTTACATTTATTGATATATATGGGTTAAACCATCCTTTTATCTGAGGAATAAAGCCCAGTTGATCATGGTGAATTAATTATTTGATGTTTTACTGGATTTGGGTTGCTAGTATATTGTTGAAGATTTTTGTTTGTATGTTCAGCAGGCTTGTAGTTTTCTTCTTTTAATTGTATCTCTGCCAGATTTTTGGTATTAGGAGGATTCTGGTCATAGAATGAGTTACGGAGGAGACCCTTCTCCTATGTTTTGGAACAATTTCAGTAGGATTGGAACCAGTTCTTCTCTGTATGTCTACTAGAATGTAGATGAAAATCTATCTGATCCAATGCTTTTTAGCCTGGTAGGCTGTTTATTACCTACTCAATATCATTACTTTTCATTGGTATCTTCAAGATTTCTGTTTCTCTCTGGTTCAATCTTGGAAGGTGGCATTTTTCCAAGAATTTGTCTATTTTCTCTAGATTTTCTAGTTTGTGTTCAGAGATGATCATAGTAATCTGAGGGTTTTTTCTATTTCTGTGGGATCAGTTATGATGTCTGTTTTGTCGTTTCGGAAAGTGATTATTTATATCTTCTCTTTCTCTTTGTTAATCTAGCTTTTGGTCTATCAATCTTGTTTATCCTTTCAGTGAACCAACTTTTCATCGTGTTAATCTTTGTTTTCTTGAGTCTCAATTTCATTTAATTATGTTTTGATCATAGTTATTTCATTTCTTCTGATAGCTTTGGGTACAGTTTATTAATTCCTTCGGTGTGAGGTTCGTTTTTTAATCTGACATCTTTCTGTCTGTTGATGTAGGTGTTTAGCTCTACAAACATTCCTCTTACCAGTTTTTGCCACATTCCAGTGATTTTGGTATGTTTTGTCTCTATTTATATTTGTTGCAAAGAATTTTTCAATTTCTTCTTTAATTTTTTTTTTTTACCCAGATGTCATTTAAGAGGAGCAAATTGTTTGGTTTCCATGTATTTATGTTTTGAGACTTCCCCTTTGTATTGATTTCTGTTTTTATCCCCTGATGCCTGAAAAGATGCTTGGTATAATTTAATTTTTTTTTGAGTTTGTTAAAACTTGCTTTATGACTGAGTATGTGGTCAATCTTACAGTAAATTCTGTGGGTAATTGAGAAGAATATATATTCTGTTGTTGTTGGCTGGAGTATTCTGTCGATGTAGGTCCAGTTAGTAAAGTGTAGAATTTAAATGAGAAGAATGTATATTCTGTGGTTGTTGGGTGGAGTATTCTGTAGATGGAGGTCCAATTGGTCAAGTGTAGAATTTAAGTCCAGAATTTCTTTGTTTAGTTTTGTGCTTTGATCGTCTGTCTAATGCTATCGGTGTGGTGCTAAATTCCCCCACTTATCACTATGTGTTTGTAAAAGTTTTTCCTCAGGTCTAGAAGTAATTCTTTTATAAATCTGGGTGCTATAATGTTGGGTGTGTACATATTTAGATAGTTAGGTCTTCTTGTTGATTTGAATCATTTATCTAACGTCCTCCTTTGTCCTTTTTTACTGTTGTTGGTTTAAAGTCTGTTTAGTGACCCTTGCTTTTTTTTGTTTTCCATTGGCATGATATAATTTTCTCTGTCTCTTTATTTTGAGTTTATGAGTGTCAGAACACATGAGATCAGTCTCTTGAAGATAGCAAAAGAATAGGTCCTGATTTTTATCTAATTTTACACTCTATCTTTGAAATGTTTAGTCTATTTACATTCAGAACTAATATTGATATGTGAGGTTTTGTTCCTATCATGGTGTTGTTGTTAGATAGTTGCTTTGTAGCCTGGATTGTGTGGTTGCATTATAGAATTTGTGGGCTATGCGTGTGTTTACTGTTGTGGCATGAAGCATTTAATTTTCATTTCCACGTTTAGAACTCCCTTAAGCATCTCCTGTAGGGCTGGTCTGGTGGTAACAATTTCCCTTAGCAATTGCTTGTCTGAGAAATACTTTATTTCTCTATCATTTATGAAGTTTTAATTCAGAAGGATATAAAATTCTTTGCTGGTATATTTTTCTTTAAGAATGCTAAAAATGGGCCCTTGGTCTTTTCTGGCTTTTAAGGTTTCTTCTGAGAATTCTGCTGTTAGATTGATGGGCTTCTCTTCATAGGTAATATAACCATTTTCCCTAGTTGTATTTAAACTTTGTTTTGTTTTGCTTTGTTTTTGTTGTTGTTTTTGTAATGACCTTGGATAGTCATTTAATGACTGTGTGCCTTGGTGATGGGCATCTTGTATAGTATCTCAGAGGAGATCTCTGAATTTCTTGTGTTTGTATGTTTCTTAATCTCTAGCCAGATTAAGAAATTTTTCCCGAGTTACATCCTCAAATATGATTTCCAAGGTGCTGATTTTCTATTCTTCTCTCACAGGAATGCCAGTAAGTCATATAGATTGTTTTACAGATCATATTTCTAGAAGGCTTTGTTCACTTCCTAAAATTATTTGTGCTTTTTTTTTTTTGTCTAAAACGTCAACTTGAAGGTCTAATCTTTGAGCTCTGAAATTTTTTCTTCTGTTTGGTCCCATTTGTTATTCAGGTTTCCAACTGTGTTTTGAAATTCCGGCAATAAATTTTTCATTCTTAGAACATCTTTTTGGTTCTTAATATAGCTATGTCATTTTTGAAAACTTGGATTGTTTTTCTGACTTCTTTTTGTTGGATTTCAACTTTCTTTTGCATCTCATTGAGTTTCTTTGCCATTCATAGTCTGAATTCTATATCTGTCATTTCAGACATTTTGTTCTGCCCACAATCCATTGCTTGGGGGCTAGTGGGATCCACTGGAGGTGACTAGACATTCCCGCTTTTCATATTACCAGAGTTTTTGCACTCTATTTTTTGAATTTGCTACAATTTTGATGGGACTTCTTGATTATTTTTCTTTTTTCCCTTGAGAGTATGCTGTGGTGTGTATTGTGTATGATCGATTGTTTCCATTTCTGTGTGCTTTCTGATGAGAATTTGGGCAGTGGCTTTCTTAGATGATGTTTGTAGCAACATAATTTTGTTTAGTGGTGTAATTCAGTCTGAATTCCAGTAGATGGCACTGAGGAGTAATAGCTAGTCAGTAGGGAGGGGGCAGAGGCAATGGCGAAGTGTGAAAAGTGCCCTCCCCCAGCACACAGAGAAGCCACTGGAGAAGCCTGAAAAGCAGTGCCTTTCAGCCCATGTTCCCTGAAGAGCCAATGGGAAACAGCCGTGGCTGAGTCCTATACATGTGTAGGATGGCCTCATCTCTCTGTGCCTTTTTGCCTGAGCAGCAGCTGTTGCCATGTTAATTCAAGCTCATGCCAAGGTTGGGAGGCAGACCAGTGTTAAAGTCTCAAAATGCCACCTTGGTGGGGATCAGAGAGGATGGGGCGCCACCCAGGCAAGCAACATGAGCAAGAATCTGTGGGAAATACAGTCCACTCAAGTCTCTGTCTCACAGCAGCCCGTTCCAGGATATTGTGCTAGACTAGATGTTCATAGAATGTCCTGGTATCCCTCCCTCAGGGGCTGGGCAGCAGCTTCACCATGTCAGCCTAAACTCAGGTTGAGTGAGGGGTGCAGCCTAGCATTAAATTCTCAAAATGGTATTTGGTCTAGGACCAGAGAAGGTGGGGGATACCATCCATTAAAGCAGCCTGGGCAAGAAGTTATGGGGAGTGGTCTAATCATGTCTCAGTCCCAGTGACTTGTAGCAGGGCAGCAAATACTCTCCGGGGAGTGCGTGGGCGCACCCTGTCTTCCTCTCTCTCTTTGGAGCAGTGCAGTGGCTGCAGCCATGTCTCTACTCCTGCTATCAGGGCTCTCAAAATGGTTCCCAGCTGAAGCTGCTCCAGGCTTGGATGCCTGTGGGATTCTGTGCGCGTTCTCTTTCTGGAGCAACATTTCTGTACAGACTTTAGGCCACTCCATATGCCTGGTATAAAGTCCTAGTATGTTGAGTGTTTCCCCCGAAGCCAGAATTGTTAAAGCCTGTTTCAGAGCTCTGCGGATTTCTTTCTTACTATTTCTCCATGTCCAGCCTCTCCCACTCTCAGTTGGTTTGCAGCTGGGCAAACTGCCTCAAGCCAATCTTCTTACCTCTGGCACTTGTCGCTTCTCTGATGAATCCAGGCATTCTCTCCTAGATGATGTGCTTGGATTGTGAGTACTTGCTTACTATTAGGGCTCTTCTATGTGGAGGAGGTACACATTATATGAGTCTGGTCAGGCATTTTCCAACCCTCCCCGCTGAAGAATGTATTTTAACTTTTCATTTAGGGTTATTGGCAATTAATTTCCTTACTTTTTGTCTTTCTGATAAAAAATATTTTTTATATTTTTTTTCTGAGGTTTGAAGTCAGAGTTAACAATGTTTTGGGTTTACAGTTTATTTCACTTAATAATATGAGTTTTTAATTACCTTTTATGGCTTCTGACGAGAATTCTACTGCAATGCTTATCTTTGTTACTTGTTAAATGTTTCTTTTTTTCTCTGAGAGACATCAAGATTTTCTTTTTTGTTTTGTTTTGTTTTTAGCAGTTTGAATATCATACCCTTAGACGTGTGTGTGTGTGTTTAAATTTTATTTTGTTGATTATTTGTTTTATATTTATCTTGCTTCTCTTTTTCTGATCTTTCTGCATCAGTGATTTGGTGTTGGCTGTATTTTGGAAAATTTCTTGTTTGCGTTCTTTCTCTACCAGCATTCTAATTTCACATGTTAGAATACTTGATATTGTTTCACAGCTCCTGCATGCTCAGGCTTGATTTTGTCATTACTGTTGTACTCTCTTATTTTTTGTGTGTTCAAGTTAGGTTGATTTCTATTGACTTTTCCTCAAATTTGCAGATTCTTTCTTCAGCTGTATTGAATATGCTGATGAGCTATTTGAAAATATTCTTCATCTTTATTACTGTTTTTTTTTTTTTTAGCAGTTCCAGTGATTTGCTTTACAATTTCCATTTCTATGCTGAAACTATCTATCTGATGCCTTATAGTTTTTGTTGTTGTTGTTGTTATATGCTAAACATTTTTATAGTACACTAGACACTAGGTAATACTTTTTGTACCTGAAGTTGGACACACCTTTCTTTCTGCTAGGTCTTCACCAGAAAATTCAAATTGCTGTAAATGAATTGCTGTATGGAGTATGGAAGTTGTCTTTCCATAGCAATGTCTATTTGTTTCTGAGTTTTAGGTATTTCCTTTACATTGTGTCTCAGAAAGGGTATCTCTTGTTCTTTTACCAACTGCATTCTGCTATTACTTTATAATTCATGCTCATTAGCTCATTCAGGGTGGGGTAAGGTTGCATCCTCTATTGTTCTGATTGAACCTTTGTATTAAGTATACATTATTTCCCTGAATCTCCTGGTTGTCTGAGTGTGGCCTTCTTTTTGTTCTTTTAATTTCATGCCTTTTCTCCAGCTAAAATTGTAGTATCAGTGTGTAATCATGCTCTTTGGCCCAATGCCAGTTTTATTGATTTAGTTTTTTACCTCTTCCAGTCCCCCACCTCTGGTAGTTTCATTAATGTTTTAGGGACAGCAATGCTTCCCTTCCTTCCCCTCCTAGAATAAGACTTTTCTTCCATCACGGAGAAGAGGAGAATAATCCAAGCAGAGTGTCTGTTCAGTCCCTCAGAAATATTCCCCTCCCTAGATCTGCATTACAATAGACAATCCTGTGAGCTTTTCTTCTGATATTTTCTGGGATAACCTGGTAGAGTTCATTAAGAAAGTGTCTTCAAGAGAGTGCAGCATCACCCAGTTTCGATGGCACTGTGGGGTTTTATGCTATCCTGAAATATTACACCTGGTCTTCAGCAATTTGTCAACAACTATTTGGCTTATTGCTTTCTACTGACATCTAGTTGCATAATTCAAAGGAGTGCTTTCTCTCACTTCTCTTCCTGTAGGTACCAGTTCTCAGACTTTGGTTTAGTTTGTTGCATTGTGACTTCAGCTCTCATTGACTTCAAACTAAGGTACTCATTTGATGTAGTTTTGTTGTTGTTCTCTGTAAGTGTGAGAGTAATACTCTTCAAGTTTTCTACTTGCCGGGATAGAAACCATCAGCATAAAATACTGTGAACAGCGAGATTATATCTTAAAGTGAGCTTTCCTTTTGTTAATCAAAATGTAGGGAAATATATTATGATAGCAATAATATAATATTTAATAATATATTGCATACTATTAATATTTATTTAATATTTAAATTACTTAATATTATTAAAATTACAGATATTTATTAGGCTCTTATCAAGTGTTAGGCATTTTGGCCAAGAATATATGGTTAATTGTTATCAAACCCAGACTCGTAAGACAAATGGAAAGTTCATGTAAAAAACAAGACAATGGACAACTGACTCCTTGGCTAAAAAGGCTCCTCACCCCCTTTAGATTAGCATCACTTTGAGTATCACATAAATCCTTAACATTAATTATCTCAAATACCTTGGTGTGGTACTTGTTTCTTTCAAAACTGAAGTGAAAACTGTGCATTAACCAAGGAAAGAAATGCAGTATTCATGGACCTGACAACGTAATTAAGTGCATTTGCACCTTACTTCTTAAGACATTGTTTAAAAGAGCTCTTCGATTCTTCTTTGGAAAGAAATGCCTCCCTTTATTTTTTTTCTCGATGATTTATCAGAGTAACTCAAGTTTAGCTCAGTTCCTAATATATTATTAATTCTATATTAATTTTCAGATAAATAATAATTGTACATATTTATTAGGTACATGTGACATTTTTAAACATGCATATAATGTGCAGTAATCAAATGAAGATATTCAGGACCTCAAGCATTTACTTCTTTGTGTTGAGAACATTCCAGACCTCCTCCCCTAGCTATTTTTAAAGATAGAATAAATTATTGATAATGATACTCATTCGACTTGCAATTGAACACTAGAAATTGTTTATTCTATCGAACTATATTTTTGTACCTATTAACCAACCTGTCTTTACACCCCCACCCCACTACCCTTCCCAGCCTTTGGTAACAGCCATTCTTGTCTTTATCTTTATGAGATAAACTTTTTTAGCCCACACACATGAGCCAAAACATATGTAATATTTCTCTTTCTGTGCCTGGATTTATCCATGTTGTTTCAAATGACAGAATTTTATTCCTTTTAAAACTGAATAATATGCCACTGTCTATATATACACACCACATTTATTCATCCATTTGTGGTCATGTAGATTGATTTCTATATTAATTTTAATATTGAGATACTACAAGGGTTGATACTTGAAGGGCTTGTTTTAGTGAATTAGAAAATGCTGAATGTTTCTATACTTCCTAGTATCTCTCACAGTAATATGCATTTATTGACTTTTGTTTCTGCTTTTCAGTAAGCTATTTTTAGGCTGGGCTTGAATGTCTGTTTCCCTGGGACATCTTTCCTAATTTTAAGATGTTCAGTCTCTTTTTTAAATGCCAGGCAAGGATCACATGGTACTACAGATTTTTTATGACCATCATGATAATTTATTGTAAGGCCTTGTCTTATCAGTCTCTTCTATCTAGGCTATAAACTCCATGATGAGAAAATCTGCTGTTCTCTTACTTTGTGTTTATCTTATGCATCCAGCATCACACATGGCACAATAAATATTTATTGCATAAAGACAGCAGGTACTCAAATGCTTACAAATATGCTTCACTTTCAAATTTAACCTAACTAGGAACAGAATTACATTATATTTATTTTCATATTCTCAATGGCCATTATAGATTTTGAAACATGGTAGAAAATAAGTGTTTCCTGATAAAATTAATAAATCATTCAAGTTTAACACGTTGCTCACTTAGTATTTTTTAGAGTACGGTTTGAATATTTTACATTGGATGATTTTCATCCTGTTAACTCTGACCATTTTCTCTATGTTTCCTCATTTAAATTTGCCTTTTAAAAAACACAAATGATCAAGGCTATGTCTACAGTACACTAAAACACCTGGCTCATTCAAATAAGTGAAAGAAAACACAGTTACATAAATGGACAAAAATATAAATAAAAATCAGTCAAATTGTTTCTCACTGCAAAGATGACATAAGCAGCTGACTGAGTGATTTCTTTCTCACTATTCAATTCCTTGATTTAACACTATTATCACACAACTTGCAAGTATGTGCATTAAGTCTTTAAGTTAGATCCAAAGGAGAATATCTCAGTGAGATTCATTTACTCTCCCTGGGTTTGGGAAGGAAGCCTATTCATTAAAAGGATGTAATGCAGAACACAAAGAAAGAATGGGCAATTCTTCAACCTGGAAGTTATGTATATTTTCTCTTCCTAAAAAAAAAAAAAAAAAAAAAAAATGTGGAAAAAGTGGATGGCCTGTCATTAGGAAAGAAGTTCTAAAAATGCTGACCTCAGAAGAGATTTGAGAGATGGAGTGTAGCACAATGGGCAAGTAAAATTTGTATCCAGACAAAAATCTTGAATTCAGCCAGATGCAGTGGCTCATGCCTGTAATCCCAGCATTTCAGGAGGGTGGGGTAGAAGAATTGCTTGAAACCAGGAGTTCAAGCTTAGGCAACATAGTGAGGCCCTGTCTCTTCAAAAATACAGAAAAATTAGCTGGGTAGGGTGGTATGTGCCTGTAGTCCCAGCTACTAGAGAGGCTGAGGTGGGAGGACTGCTGGAGGCCAAAATGTTGATGCTGCAGTGAGTTGTGATCAGCCTGGGTGACAGAGTGAGACCCTGTCTCAAAACAAAACAAAAACCTTGAACTCAGAGTATTTTATTGATAAAATGTTAGCTCTTGAGCCTAACCTGTATCTGTAGAGATCATTCAACAGTTAAAAAAACAGACCCTGAGGCAATTATAAATTCACAAAGAATGTATTTGCACTTTTTAGGGATAGATGTAGAACTGAACCATGACTCATTTTTTTATTTCTCTCTAGCACATAATTTCACCTGCTCATCCCTCATAAATCAGAAAGTTACTGATGGTGCACATAGTGTTATGCTTATTTTTGATTTCACAGTATCTTAATTCTGTGCCACATATAAAGGCAGACAACAAATAAATGTAGAATTGGCACTATTTGAACATTAGAGAATGTTCTACACTTTTATTTATTTATTTATTTTTTGGGGGGATCGGAGTCTCACTCTGTCATCCAGGCCAGAGTGCAGTGGCGCAATCTCAGCTCACTGCAAGCTCTGCCTCCCGGGTTAATGCCATTCTCCTGCCTCAGCCTCCCCCGTAGCTGGGACTACAGGCGCCCGCCACCACACCTGGCTAAATTTTTTTTGTATTTTTAGTAGAGATGGGATTTCACTGTGTTAGCCTGGATGGTCTCGATCTCGTGACCTCGTGATCCACCTGCCTCGGCCTCCCAAAGTGCTGGGATTACAGGCGTGAGCCACCGCGTGCCTGGCCCTACACTTTTAAAAACAAGTGGATTTTTTGTTAATTGTATTTTATTTCCTTTGCTTATTTCAGATGCCATTTTTCCAGAAAGTTTCGGTTTGTAACTGGCTTTCCTTGATACCACTTCTGCATAAATAAGCACCAAAGAGATGGGCAGAAGAGTCTAGAGAGGAATTTTTAAAAATCTGGAATGAATAAATATTGTTTTTTACTTTGGTATTTTGTTAACCCCCAATTCTGCAAAAGTCAAAGAACATGGAAAACTAAGAAGCTCTAGAAATTGGGTTGTCACCACAATAACAATTGAGCTAACAGGAATTGTCTAAAGCAACTATATTGAAATATAGTAAAGTACTTTTGCAGTATCCAGGGAAGAGCTTGACAAAGACACTAGTATATTTTGGTAAACTTTAGTGACATCCACATTATGTGTAGCAACTATCATATCCCATCTGGTAGCCCTACAATCGGAAGCCATGAGAATGATGGCTTGTGCTCCTGATATGGCTTGGTGGTTTCAGGGTGGGCATAAAGGAGCTAGTCTTTCAAAAATTACAGTTGTGGTTTTTTTAAATTGCTGCTCATTGCTCTTCATCACTAAGAGAAAGGCACAGAGACCAACCATTCTTTTAATAATCATGGAGCAAAGCAGGGTCTTAGCTGAGAGGCAATTAAAGAGACAGGCCTTTTCTATTTTTTCTATTTTTGGAGCCAGAAATTTATGGAAATATTCACCACATCACTGCCTGACTGCAGAGACAATGGACTAGGAAATTCAGTGACCACATACAGTGATGAATATACACTTTAAAAAACTAGTTTGGAAAAGACAGATATCTTAAGTCCTAAAGAAGAAAAATCAGCAATTTCTGAGGATTGGGAGGATTAGATTTCTAGAGTTAAGACAACATAAAACTTAGAATATCCAGATTCAACAGCAAAAGCAACAACAACAACAACAACAACAAACATACAGAGAGGAAATATGGAGCAATTGCAAGAAAAAATAATTTGACAGAAAATATTCCTACCAAGCTGAGATGCAGACATTAACATAAAATAGAGTTAAATCAGCTGTCTTAAAAATTTTCAATGAGGTAAAGGAAAATATTGGAAACAACTATAAAAATTGGGAAAACAATGTCTAACAAATACAAATATCAACATATAGATATACATTATAGAAAAGAACCAAGCAGAAATATAGAAACTGAAAGTTACAAGAATTGAAATGAAAACTTCACTGGGTGGGTTTAATAGCAGATTTGAGGAAACAGAAGAAAGAATCAGCAAGGTTTCAGATAGTACAATGGAAATTATCTAGTCTGAGGAGTGGAAAGAAAAATGTCTGAATAAAAATGGACAGACCCTGAGGTTCTTGTGAGATACCATCAACGGTGTCAATATTTGCATTATAAGAATCCCAGGATAGGATAAAGAGAAATAGGGGAAAAAACAAGAAAATAATATGTAAAATGTTCACAAATCTAATGGAAGACATGATTATACACATCCAAGAAATTAACTCCAAACAAAATACATTTTAAGATACACTGTGAGACACATTATAGTTAATCATTAGGATCCTAAAACAGAGACTTTTGAAAGCTGAATGAGAACCAAGACTTGTCACATATAAGAGATTCTCAGTAAAAATAAGAACTAATATCTATGTGTTGGCCATGGTTCAGTGGGATTATGTATTTTAAATTCTGAAAGAAAAAAACTCTCAACTAGGAATCTGTATCCAGAAAAAAAATCTATCAAGAATGAGGAAGAATTTCATACATTTCTAGATAAGCAAAGCGTTGCAATCAAGCTCCTGAAGTAGAGGGATAAATAAAGGATCCTAAAAGTAGCAAGAGAAAAGAAACAAATGTCACACGATGAACCCTCCAATGCATCTGGCAGCAGTTTACAGTCCAGAAGAGAGGGGCATGATGTATTTAAACTGAAAGAAAATATCTCTTACCTTAGAATTGTATATCTGTCAAAATATCCTTCAAACGTGAAGGAGAAATAAAGACTTTCCAAGACAAATAAAAGATGAGGGATGTCATCAATCTGTTCTACAAGAAATGCTAAAGGAAGTACTTCAATCAGAAAGAAAAGGATTGTGATGAACAATAAGTAATCACCTAAAGGTACAAAACACACTTGTAATGGTAGGTACACAGGAAAACAATGTTGTAATACTATAATTGTGGTGTGTAAACTCCTCTTATCCTCAGTACAAAGACTAAGTAATTAACCAATCAAAAATAATAACTTTAACAACTTTTCAAGACATAGTACAATAAGATATAAATAAAGGAACAAAAAGTTAAAAACAGGAGGGAATAAAATTAAGGCATAGAGTATTAGTTTTCTTTTTGCTAGCGTATTTGTTTGTTTATGCAAATAGAGTTTTTAGTTTTTATCAGGTTAAAGTAATGGGTTATAAGTTAGTATTTGCAAGCCTCATGGAAACATCGAGTCACAAACTATACAATGGATGCAAAAAAAGTAAAAAGAAATCATATCACCAAAGAAAACTTCAAATAAACATTCTAACAATGCTTTTTAAAGACGCAGAAACGTAAGAGCAAACCAAAGCCAAAAATAATAGAAGAAAATAAATACTAAAAATTAGAGCAGAAATAAATGAATTTGAAATAAAAACAGTACAAAAAATAATGAAACAAATGCTTGTTTTTTGAAAAGTTAAAACAAAATTGACAAACTTTTAGCCAGACCACCAAAGAAAAAGAAAAGATCCAAATAAATAAAATAAGACATGAAAAAGTAGGCATTACAATGGATACAGTAGGAATCCAAATGATTATTACTGACTACTGTGTGCAACTTATGCCAATAAGGTGGAAAATCTAGAAGAAATAGTTAAATTTCTAGACACATACAACCTACCAACATTAAACCATGAAGAATTCCAAAACCTGAACAGACCAACAAGTAATGAGATTGAAGCCATAATAAGAAGTCTCCCAGTAAAGAAAAGCTCAGGACTCAATGGCTTTACTGATGAAATTCTGCCAAACATTTAAAGAAGGACGAATACCAATCATATTCAAACAGTTCCAAAATATGGAGGAGGGAATACTTCCAAGCTCTTTCTATGAGACCAGTACTATCCTGATACCAAACCCAGACAAAGACACATCAAAAATAGAAGCTACAGGCCAATATCTGTGATTAATGTTTGATATGACTTGACTGTATGCTCACCTAAATCTCATCTTGAATTGTAGCTCCCATAATTCTTGTGTGTTGTGGGAGCGGCTGGTGGGAGATTATTCAGTCATGGAGGTGGTTTCCCCCATACTGTTCTCTTGGTAGTGAATTAAGTCTCATGAGAATTGATGGTTTTATAAGAGGTTTCCCCTTTTGCTTAGCTCTTGTTTTGTCTTGTCTGTTACCATGATGTACTTTTTACTTTCCACCATGATTGTGAGGTTTCCCCAGTCACGTGGAACTGTGAGTCCTCTTTTTCTTTATAAATTAGTCAATCTCAGTTGTGTCTTTATTAGCAATGCGAGAACAGATTAATATAATATTGATGCAAAAATCCTGAAAAAACCACTAGGAAACTGAATTCCACAATACATTAGAAAGATCATTCATTGTGACCAAGTGGAGTTTATCACTAGGATGCAAGGATTGCTGAACCTACCTAAATCACCGTGATGCATCGTATTGACAGAATGAAGAATAAAAACCATGTAATTATTTCAATTGATGTTGAAACTGAATTTGATAAAATTCAACATCATGTCATGATTTAAAACTAAAAAACTGGTTATAGAAAAAAGATACCTCAACATATTAAAAGCTATATTCAACAGCCCACAGCTAGTATTATACTAAATGGGAAAAAAACTGAAAGCCATTTACCTAAGATTTGGAACATCACAAGGATGCCCCCTTCCCCACTGTTATTCAACATAGTACTGGAATTCCTAGCTAGAGCAGTCAGACGAGGAAAAAAATATAAAGGGCATACAAACTGGAATGGAAGAAGTCAAATTATCCTTGTTTGCAGATGATATCTTATATTTCAATAAATCTAAAGACTCCATCAAAAATTATTAGAACTGATAAATTCAGTGAAGATTCAAGATACAAAATCAACATAGAAAGATAAGTAGCATTTCAATATGCCAACACCGAGCAACTTGAAAAATCAATAAAAATCGATTCCATTTATTATAGCCAAAAATAAAATTAAATACCTAGAAATTAATCAAATGGAAGTATCTCCATAATATATACTATAAAACACTGATGAAGAAAATTGAAAAGAACACCATAAAATGGATAGATATTCCATGTTTACAGACCAAAACAATTAATGTAAAAATGTCCATACTACCTAATCTACAGATTCAGTGCAATCACTGTCAAAATACCAATGACATTATTCACACAAGTAGGTAAAACAATGCATATGAAATCACAGAAGACCCAGAGTAGCCAAAGCTATCCTAAGCAAATGATCAGAACTGAAGGAATCACATTACTTAAATTCAAATCATACCTCAGAACTGCAGTAACCCAAATAGCGTGATACTGGGATTAAAGCAGACAGACTGGTGGAACAGCATCAAGGACTGAGAAAAAACCCACACACCTACAGTGAACTCATTTTCACCAAAATTGCCAAGAACATACACTGGGGGAAAAGACAATCTCTTTAATAAATGGTGCTGAGATAACTGGATATTCATGTGTAAAATAATAAAATTAGACCCCTATATCTCACCATATAGAAAAATCAAACCAAAATGTATTGAAGACTTAAATCTAAAACTTCAAACTATAAAATGACTACAAGAAAACATTGGAGAAAATCTTCAGGATATCGCCTAGGCAAAAATTTCTTGAACAATATCTCACAAACACAGTCAACCAAGGAAAAAGTGCATAAATGGGATCCCATCAAGTTAAACTTCTGCACAGCAATGGAAACAATGAACAAATCTAGGAGACAGCCCACAGGATAGAAGAAAATATTTTCAAACTACCCATCTGACAAAGGATTAATATCCAGAGTGTATAAGGAGCTCAAACAACTCTATAGGAAGAAATCCGATAATACAATCAAAAATGGACAAAAAATGTGAATAGATATTTTTCCAAATAAAGCATACAAGTGACAAGGAGACCAATGAAAAGGTGCTTAAATCAGTACTACCACTATGGGGAACCATTTGGAGCTTACCCAAGAAACTAAAACTTGAACTACCGTATGATCCAGCCAATCTCACTGCCAGGTATATAGCCAAAAGAAAGGATATCAGTATAATAAAGAGATATCTGTACGCCTGTGTTTGTTGCAGCACTTTTCACAATAGCTAAGATTTGGAAGGAACCTAAGTGTCCATCGACAGATGAGTGGATAAATGGTATATATATGCAATAGAGTTCTATTCAGCCTTGAAAAAGAATGAGATTCTATCATTTGAAACAACGTGGATGGAACTGAAGATAATTATATTAAGTGAAATACACCAGTCACAGAAAGACAAATATCCCATGTTCTCACTTGTGGGATTTAAAAATCAAAACAATTAATCTCATTGATGTAGAGAGTACACGAGTGGTTAACAGAGGCTGGGAAGGATGGTGGGTGGTGGGGGGTGGAGTTTGTGAATGCGAAAAAAAAAAAAAAAAAAGGATGAATAAGATACACTATTTGATCGCACAACAGAGTGACCATAGTCAAAAATCTTAATTGTACATTTAAAAATAACTGAAAAAAAAGTTGGATTGTTTATAACACAAAGCATGAATGGTTGTGGGAATAGACACCCTTCTTTGTTATGTGATTATTTCACTTTGGGTGCCTGTGCCAAAACATCTCATGTACACCAAAAATATATGTACCTACTATGAATCCATGAAAATTAAAAATTAAAAATAAAAAGTAGGTATGTTTGAATATGTTTTGTAAAAAAAATCTAAGAGCTCAAAGACTGGTACTCCAGACTACCTCAGTCAGACATAAATAAAATAAAAAGAATGAGCAAAACCTCCAGGAAATATGAGATTATGTAAAGAGATCAAATATATGACTTGCTGGCATCTCTGAAAGAGAGGGGAAGAAAACAAGTAACTTGGAAAGCATGTTTTTAGGATATTGTCCATGAAAATTCCCTCAAACTCGTATCCTCCACAATCAAGTAGGCTTTATCTCTGGGATGCAAAGTAGGTTCAACATATACAAATCAATAAATGAGATTCATCACATAACAGAAAAAAATGAAAACCACATGATCATGTCAATAGATTCAAAAAAGGCTTTTCATAAAATTTGACATCTCTTTACATTAAAAACCCTCAACAAACTAAGCATCAAAGGAACATACCTCAAAATAATAAGAGCCATCTATAGAAAACTCAAAGCAAACATCTTAAAGAATGGGCAAAAGCTGGGAGCATTCTTCTTGAAAACTGGCACAAACCAAGGATACCCTCTTTCACCACTCCTATTTACCATAGACTGGAAATCCAAGCCAGAATAATAAAGCAAGAGAAACAAATAAAAAACATCCAAATAAAAAGAGAGGAAGTCAAACTATTTCTGTTTGCAGACAATATGATTTAACACTTAGAAAACCCATAGTCTCTGCCAAAAATCTCCTTCTTCTAATAGACAAGCTAAATATCAGGGTACAAAATCAACGTACAAACATCAGTAGCATTCCTATATACCATCTGCATCCAACCCGAGAGACAAACATAAAATATAATCCCATTCACAATAGCCACAGAAAGAATAACATACCTAACAAGACAGCTAACCAAAGAGGTAAAAGATCTCTATAATAAGAATTGCAAAGCACTGCTCAAAGAAATCAGAGATGACACACACACAAATGGGGAAACATTCCATGCTCATGAATAGGAAAAATCAAGATTGTTAAAATGGCCATACTATGAAAACACTTACAGATTCAATGTTATTCCTATCAAACTACCAATTACATTCTTCACAGAATTAGAAAAAAATATATTTTAAAATTCAAATGGAACCAAAAAAAGAGCCCAAGTAGCCAAGGCAATCCTAAGAAAAAAGAGCAAATCTGGAGGCATCATGTTACCTGATTTCAAACTATATTGCAAGGCTGCAGTAAACAAAAAAGCATGGTACTGGTACACAGACATATACACCAATGGAACAGAACAGAAAGCCCAGAAATAAAGCCACACACTTAGAATGATCTGACCATCAATCAAGGTGACCAAAATAGGAAATGGGGAAAGGCTTTCCTATTCAATAAATGATCCTGGAATAACTGGATAGCCACATGCAGAAGATTGAAACTGGACACCTTCCTTATGACTTTTACAAAAATCAATTGAGGATGTATTAAATATAAAACCTAACACTATAAAAAAGTCTGTCAGACAACCTATGAAATACCATTCTGGACATAGGCCCTGGAAAAGACTTCACAACAAAGATGCCAAAAGCAATTGCAATGAACATTAAAATTTACAAATGGGACCTAATTAAACTAAAGAGCTTCTGTACAGCAATAGAAACCATCACCAGAGTAAGCAGACAACCTACAGAATGGGAGTAAATATTTGCAAACTGTACATCTGACAAAAATCTAATATAAAGAATCTACAAAAAAATTAACCAGTAAAAATTAACCCAATTAAAAAGTGGGCAAAGGACATGAATAGACTCTTCAAAAGAACACATACATGCAACCAAGAAGCTTATCAAAAAATGATCAGTATTACTTCTCATTAGAGAAATGCATATCAAAACCACAATAAGATACTTATACCAGTCAAAATGGCTATTAAAAAGTCAAAAAGTAACAGTTGACATTTTGGTTGTAGAGAAAAGTGAACACTGGTGGGAATGTAAATTAGTTCAGCCCCACTGAAAATTTGAAGGTTTCTAAAACAACTTACAATGACCATTTGAGCAATATTGTTATTGGGTATATACCTAAAGAAATATAAATTGTTCTAGCATACAGAGACATGCATGCATATGTTTATCACAGCACTATTCACAATAGCAGACATGGAGTCAATCTAAATGCCCATCAATGGTAGACTGGATAAAGAAAATGTCGGCTGGGTGTGGTGGCTCATGCTTGTAATCCCAGCACTTTGGGAGGCTGAGGCAGGTGCATCACCTGAGATTGGGAATTTGAGACCAGCCTAGCCAACGTGGTGAAACCCCATCTCTACTAAAAAAAATACAAAAATTAGCCAGGCATGGTGGCACATACCTGTCATCTCAGCTACTCAGGGAGGTGAGGCAGGAGAATCATTTGAACTCAGGAGGCACGGGTTGCAGTGAGAAGATATTATGCCACTGCACTCCAGCCTGGGTGACAGAGTGAGACTCCCTTTCAAAAAAAATAAAAAAGGAAAATGTATATGAGGTACACATACGCATGGAATACTACACGCCCATGAACAGAATATCATGTCCTTTGCAGCCTCATTGATGCAGCTGGAGGCCACTATTCTAAGTGAACTACATAGGAACAGAAAACCAAATGTCACATATTCTCACTTATATGTGAGATCTAGACATCGAGAATAAATGGGCTGGGCACAGTGACTCATGTCTGTAATCCCAGCACTTTGGAAGGCCAAGGAGGGTGGATCAAGTGATCAGAACTTTGAGACCAGCCTGGCCAACATGCAAAACCACACCTCTACTAAAAATTTACAAAAATTAGCCGAGCATAGTGGTGCACACCTGTAGTCCCAGCTGCTCAGAAGGCTGAGGTGGGAGAGTCACTTGAACCTGGGAGGTGGAGGTTGCAGTGAGCCAAGATTGTGCCACTGCACTCCAGCCTGGGTGACAGGTGAAACTCTGTCTCAGGAAAATAAAATTAGTTAAATAGATGAATAAACATTGAGAACACATGGACACCAAGAAGTGAACAACAGGAACCAGGGTCTACTTAAGGATGAAGAGTGGGAGGGGCAAGAGGATCAGAAAACTACTTATCAAGTACTATGTTTATTACCTGGGTGATGAAACAATCTGCATGCCAAACTACTGTGATACGCAATTTACCTATATAAGAAACCTGCACATGTTCCCCTGAATGTAAAACAACAGTTAAAAACGTAAAATAAAAAACAAAAAAGAATGAAATGCTTAGGAATAAACTTAACCAAGGAGGAGAAAGACTTATAAACTGAAAACTACAAAAGATTCCTGAAAGAATTTGAAGAAGACCTAAATAGATGGAAAGACACTTATGTTCATGGATTGGAAGATATAATACTGCAGATTCAATCCCAATGAAAAACCCAAAGGTGTTTCTTACAGAAATAAAATCTTAAAATTCACATGAAATCCCCAGAAACTGAGTAGCTAAAACAATTTTGAAATAAACACAGTAAATTTGTAGGACTTACACTTCCTAATCCCCAAAATCAACATAAAGCTATAGTTATCTAAACAGTGTGATACTGGCATTAAGTACACATGTAGACCATTGAAACAGAATAGATGGCTTAGTAATAATCTACACATACATGGCTGAGTTTCAACAAGGTAGGAAGACCATATAATTGGGAAAGTACATTCTTTTCAACAAAAGTTTCTGAGGAGACTGAATATTCACATGCCAGTGAATGAAGTTAGACCCTGATATGGTTTAAATTTTTGTCCCCACCCAAATCTCATGTGGATTTTAATCCCCAACAGTGGAAGTGGGGCCTGGTGGGAGGTGATTGAATCATCAGGGCAGATAGCCCTCTTGGTGTTATTCTCATGATAATGAGTGCGTTCTTGTGAGATGTGGTTATTTGAAAGTGTGTGACACCTCACCTCCGCTCTTTCTTTCTCCTGCTCTGGCCTTGTGAAGTGCTGGCTTCTCCTTCAACTTCTGCTATTGAGAGGTGGTAATCTGCTAGCAGCCCTCACTCTTGGTGCCTCCTTGGCCTCTGCATCCACTCTGGTGGCGTTTGAGGAGCCCTTCAGCCCGCCACTGCACCGTGGGAGCCCCTCTCTGGGCTGGGGAGGCTGGGGCTCCCTCTGCTTGCAGGAAGGTGTGGAGGGAGAAGCCCGGCAGGAGCCGGCACTGTGTGCGGTGCTCGCGGTCAAGCGTGAGTTCCCGATGGGTGGGGGCTTGGTGGGCCCTGCACTCGAGTGACCAGCTGGTGCCACCAGCCCTGGGCAGTGAGGGACTTAGCACCTGGGCCAGCAGCTGCAGAGGGTGCGACCGGTCCCCCAGCAGTGCTGGCCCACTGGCGCTGCGCTTAAATTCTCGCCAGGCCTCAGCTGTCTCCTTGCGGGGCAGGGCTTGGGATCTGCAGTCCACCATGCTGGAGCCTCCCCCCCACCCCCACTGTGGGCTTCTGCGAAGCCCTAGCCTCCCCGATGGGCACCGTCCCCTGCTACATGGCGCCCTGTCCCATCAACCACCCAAGGGCTGAGGAGTGCAGGCTCAGCTCAGGACTGCTGGGCAGCTCCACCTGCAGCCCTGATAGGGGGATCCACTAGGTAAAGCCAGCTGGGCTCCAGAGTCTAGTGGGGACGTGGAGAACCTTTATGTCTAGCTAAGGGATTGTAAATACACCAGTCAGCACCCTGTGTCTAACTCAAGGTTTGTGAATGCACCAATCAGGACTCTGTCTAGCTGACCTGGTGGGGACTTGGAGGACTTTTCTGTCTAGCACTCTGTCTAGCTAAAGGATTGTAAATACACTAATCAGCATGCTGTGTCTAGCTCAGGGTTTGTAAATACAACAATCAGCACCCTGTGTCTAGCTCAAGGTTTGTAAACACAGCAATCAGTGCTCTGTGTCTAGTTAACCTAGTGGGGACTTGGAGAACTTCTATGTCTAGCTAGAGGATTTTAAATGCACCAATCAGCACTCTGTGTCTAGCTCAGGGATTGTAAATGCACCAATCAGCACCCTGTCAAAATGGTCCAATCAGCTCTCTGTAAAAGGGACCAATCAACAGGATGTGGGTGAGGTCAGATAAGGGAATAAAAGCAGGCTGCGGGAGCCAGGCAGCAGCAACCGGCTGGGGTCCCCTTCCACACTGTGGAAACTTTGTTCTTTTGCTCTTTGCAATAAATCTTGCTGCCGCTCACTCTTTGGGTCCACACCACTTTTATGAGCTGTAACACTCACCACAAAGGTCTGTGGCTTCACTCCTGAAGTCAGTGAGACCACGAACCCACCAGGAGGAGGAAACTGCAGACACATCTGAACATCTGAAGAAACAAACTCCGGACTACCATCTTTAAGAACTGTAACACTCACCGGGAGGGTTCACGGTTTCATTCTTGAAGTCAGCGAGACCAGGACCCCACCAATTCTGGGCACACTATGATTTTAAGTTTCTTGAGGCATCACCAGAAGCTGAGCAGATGCTGCCATGTTTTCTGTACACCCTGCAGAACTGTGTCCCAATTTAAACCTCTTTCTTTACACGTTACCCACTCCCAGGTAATTCTTTAGAGCAGTGTGAGAACTAAAACAGACCCTTACATTTCAGCATATACAAAACTTAACCCAAAATTGATAAAAAGATCTAAACTTTTTTTTTTTTTTTTTTTTTTTGAGACGGAGTCTAGCTCTGTTGCCCAGACTGGAGTGCAGTGGCGCGATCTCGGCTCACTGCAAGCTCCGCCTCCCGGGTTCACGCCATTCTCCTGCCTCAGCCTCCGGAGTAGCTGGGACTACAGGCGCCCGCCACCACGCCCGGCTAATTTTTGTATTTTTAGTAGAGACGGGGTTTCACCGTGTTAGCCAGGATGGTCTCGATCTCCTGACCTCGTGATCCGCCCGCCTCGGCCTCCCAAAGTGCTGGGATTACAGGCTTGAGCCACCGCGCCCGGCCAAAAGATCTAAACTTTTAAGAGCTAAAAGTCTTAAAATAAGTGAAAAATCTTCTTGACCTCATATTAAACAATAAATTCTGAAGTATGACACCAAAACTTAAAGAAAAAATAGACAATTTAAAATTCATAAAAATAATTGTTTAAATATGTGCATCAAAGGACAATATCAAGAGAAGGAAAAGACAGTTCACACAATGAGAGAAAATATTTCCTTTTTTATTTTATTCTCTTTTTTGGGGGGTTTTAAGGAGCAAAATGTTTAATAGGCAAATAATAAAGAAAGAAGAAAAGGGGAAAACAGCTTCCCCATGCAGAAACAGGAGGAGGATGGCTCGGAACAAAGAGACCCCGTGAGAAAATATTTTCAAGTGATGTTTCTCAGAATAAATGAATAGCTAGGATGTTTAAAAAACGTTACAACTCAACAGTAAAAAATACCAGCCCAATTCAAAAATGAAAAAAGGACTTGAGTAGACATTTCTCCAAAGAAGATATACCAATGGCCAATAAGCACGTCTGAAGATGTCAAACATTGTTAGTCATTAAGGAAACACAAAGCTACGAACAAGTACCACTCCATACTAATTAGAATGTCCATTAAATCAATTAATTTTAATTAATAACAAGTGTTGGAAAGGCTGTGGAGGAATTGGGATGCTTGTACATTGCTGCTCAGAAATGCAAAATGGTATAGTTGCCATGAGAAACAGTTTGGCAGTTTCTAAAAGAGTTGAACATAGATTTATCATACTACTTAGCAGTTCCACTCCTAGGTATGTACTCCAAAGAATTGAAAAATGGAACTCAGATAATTATACACTAATGCTTATAGCAGCCTTAATTATAATAACAAAAAGTTGTAAATAACAAGTGTCCTTCAGCAGATAAATGGATAAACAAATGTGGTATATATAAACATACAATCAAATGTTATTAAACCCTGAAAAATGGGTGCAGTTTTGATACAAGCTATGATGTGAATGGATCTTGAAAATGACAGGATAAATGAAATAACCCAGAAACAAAAGAACAGATGTTGCTGTGATGCCATATATATTTAGAATCTATAGCAAGCAAATTCATAACAACAGACAGTAGAATAAAGTACAATAGAGTTTACCAGGGACTGGGAGAAGGAAAAATAGTTATTGCTTAATGGGTAGATAATTTGAGTTGATGAAAATGTTCTGGAAATATATATTGGTAGTCATTAAAGAGCATTATAAATTGCCTCAGTGCCACCAAATTGTATACCTTGGAATTGTTGAAATGGTAGATTTTATGTGTATTTTCCCTATTAAAAAAAATTTAAGGGTACTGAGAAGCTAGTAGAGATGACTTACAGAATTTCTTGTAGAATGTATTCATAAAAGTGGGGAATCATGGCTTTGTGTTGATAGCCTAAATTGTAAACTCTTTGGACTGTTCAGTCAGATGCCACAAGTTCTATTCATATTTGGTCCTTCAAAGAACAATTCAAAATTTCATGTGTATGTCCATAGCCATCTATGCATATGTGAATTATTCATTCATCTATATGATGAACAGCACCTTCAAATAGCTATTCTATAGACACTCAGTAACTTCCAGGCACCTATGCATTTCACTGCCTTTTACCAGAAATACCTTCTCTGTGGGGATATATTCTTTTCAGTAGGGATATATTCTTTTCAGTTCTGTATCATCAATGACTAGAAAAATGCCTACAGCTTTGTGGCAGTAATTTAACTTTTGTAATGAATAGAAATGAAAATGAAAACAAAATAAACTCTAAATGAGCGTCGAAATTATTTGGTAAAGATGTTGGTTAAGCAACAACTTAGAAAAGTAGGAAAAGGTTTCTTTCTGGTTTGAGTTTTTAGGAAAGAGAAAAATCTCCACTGTGAAATTGACAGATGCTCCTATTAACTAAAGTCATTAAGAATCAATATTTAAATTATTTCACAAATATTGATGTAAACTAAGTTAATTAACTTTTGGTATAGAATATTGGGACCAGTATAATCTCAATCAATCAACTTATGTGTTCACACAAGGAAGTCAATGGGTACTAAGATGAAATTCATCATACAGGTAGATGAAAAGTCTGATACAGCAATACCAAGACCCAGAAATTAAGGTTAACGCCTTCCTTTATAGAAGAACTAAAACCAAATTAAAGATTAGAGATATTACAAAGCTGTGAGAATTCAATTAGAAAGTGTTTTTTGTGCAATACACATTAAAATGTAAGAAACGGCACAAAAATTTTAAAGTTCTGTGGTGGCTTGACTAATGGACATTAAAAAACATACCTATAGAAACAATGGAATGCAAATGGCCAGGTGTTACTACGCACTAAGTCACAGACACCTGATAATCTCAGCCTACTCATTTACTTCTCTTAATTGTACTTCATTTAAGATAAATTTAAAGAAATAGATTCTACAGTGTCTAGCACACAATAGGGCAGCAGAATCTAGTGGCTCAGAACATGAACTTTAGAACCAGAATGATGGATCAAACTCCATCTCTCTTTTTTTTTTTTTTTCTTAGCTATACAATCCTTGGCAAGTTACTTTGTTCTCTGGCCCTTAGATTTCCCATAACCATGAGCTAAATATTCTGTCTTCCTAAAAGGCTTGTTGTAAAGATTAGATGAGATAATGGAAGCACCATTTTTACATTAATGCTTGACACATAGTGTTACATAAGCATTTATGTGTATATTAAAATTTATCACAAAACTATATGAAATACAACCATATACTAAAAGTAATGCAAAAGTCATGGATGAGAATATTTGTGACATGAAGAATGTGTTTTAATGTATATACCTATCCTTTGTCTATATGTGAATTGCAGTTTTGATTCTAAGTGTTTCCAGAACCCAACATAAGGAGCAGATCACTTACTTTTTTTTCCACTGGTATCATATAATAAAACATAAATCAACTGTTTAGTGGATGAATAACTGTTCTTGGTGTTGAAGCTAGCTGTTTCTTCCAAGTTTACTTCCAAAGAGGAATGCTCTAGATCAATAAAAATGCCCTCAGTGACAGGCCCACAACAGACACAGCTGCCCACTTTCAAGAACTGTTTTGGGAAGAGGCTGTGGACCTCTTCCTCAAATCCCATTCAATCAAAGCCCATCTGTGCAGAATTATGGTCTTCAAAGTCTGCCTTCTAACTATTATTCTTTTGTGTCTTGGGCAATTAGAAGGAAACAAAGATTAATGCACTACAATACCTCTGAAATGTCAAGTTTAAAGTTCGATTTTCAGGCAAAGAGGCTCAATTGCGTTAGAATTAAACTTTTATTGAAATACTGTAGGGTTTTTTGTCCCCTATGATTCAGGTTGACCAAAGGGCTTTAAATTCCTGTAGCTTTTGTTATTTATTTCCAATATACTGATAAGCACCATTAGACTTTGAAGTTCTCACTAAAATAGGCTAAATAGAAATCTCATCGGTAAGTACTAGCCAGAGCAACTAGGCATGAGAAAGAAATAAAGGAATTGACATCGGAAAGGAGGAAGACAAATTGTCCCTGTTTGCAGATGACATAATGTTATATAGAGAATCCTACATACTCCACCAAAAAAAACCTATTATACTAATAAACAAATTCAGTACAATTGCAGCATACAAAAAAAGCAAACAAAATTCAGTAGCACTTTTATATGCCAATGGTGAACTATCTACAAAAAAAAAAAAAAAAAAAATTCAAGAAAGCAATTCAATTAAAATAGCTACCCAAAACCCTGCAAATACATTTAACCAAGGAGGTAGAAGATCTCTACAATTAAAACAATAAAAAATTGATGAACTAAATTGAAGTGGACATTAATAAATGAAAAGATATCCTGTGTTCACAGACCAGAAGAATTCATATTGTTAAAATGTTTGTACTACCCAAAGCAATATACAGTCCCTATCAAAATACCAATGACATTTTTCCTAGAAATAGAAAAAAAAATTCTAAAATTGGTATGAAACCACAAAAGACCCTGAACAGTCAAAACAACCTTTATAAAAGAATTAACCTGGAGTCATCATACTACCTGACTTTAAAATACTCTACATAGCAAGCATAACCAAAACCTCATGTTACTTGTGTAAAAACAGACACATGGACCAATGGAACAGAATAGAGAACCAGGAATATATATAGACATTTATAGTCAACTTGTTTTTGACAAAGGTGCCAAGAATACACATTAGAGAAAGGACAGTCTCTTCAGTAAATAGTGCTGGTAAAATTGGATATCCATATGTGGAAGAATTAAATTAGGCCCTAATGAAATTAGTTTTCACCACTTACAAAAATCAATGCAAAAACAGATTAAAGATTAAAATATAAGACCCAAAACTATGAAACTACTGGAAGAAAACATAGGAGAAACACTTTATAACATTGGCCTGGGCAAGTGCTTTTTGGATAAGACCTCAAAAGCACAGGCAACAAAAGCAAATATAGACAAATGGTATTACATCAAACTAAAATGTTTCTGCACATAAAAGAAAACTACCAACAGAGTGAAGAGGCAACCTACAAATGAGAGGAAATATTTACAAACTGTGCATCTGGTAAAGGATTAATATCCAGAACTCAAACAACTCTATAGAAACACAAAACAGACAATCAACAAATAATCCAATTAAAAATGAGCAAAAGATCTGAATAGACATTCCTTAAAGAAGACATTCAAATGGCCAATAGGTATATGAAAAGGTGCCCAATATTGTTAATCATGAAGGAAATGCAAATCAAAACCACAATAAGATATCCCCTCACCCCAGTTAGAATGGTTATTATCCATAAGGCAAAAAGTAACAAATAGGGCAAGAATGTGGAGAAAGAAGAACTCTTACACACGGTTGTTGAGAATGTAAATTAGTACAGCCATTATGTACAACAGTATAGAGGTTTCTCAAAAAATTAGAGCTACCATATGATCAAATAATCTCACTCGGGATATATATGCAAAGGAAATGAAGTCAACGTATCAAAGAGAATTTGAACTCTCAGGTTTATTGGAACAATATTCACAATAACCAAGATACACAATAAACATAGTATCCATCATGAATGGACATTAGATGATGAATGGATACTAAAATGTGGCATATAACACAATAAAATAATATTCAGGCATAAAAATGGATGAAAGCCTGTCATTTGCAACAACATGGATGAACCTAGAGACATTATGCGAATTGACATTACCCATACACAGATGGACAAATACTGCATGATCTCACTTATATATGAAATTTCACAAAGTCCATCTCACAGAAGTAGAGAGTACAATAGTGGGTATCAGACTGGAAAGGATAAGAGGGAGGGGGGCTTGGGGAGAGCTTTGTCAATGGGTACAAGTTTACATTTAGATGGGAGGAATAATTTTTGGTTTGCTATTGCAGAGTAGGATGACTATGTTTATGATTATGTTTATCCATTATATATTTCAAAATAACTAGAAAAAAGAGTTTTGAATGTTTTCACTACAAAGAAATGACAAGTGCTTGGGTGATGGATATGCTAATTACCCTGAATCGATCATTACACAACATATACATATACTGAAATTTCACACCATAGCCCATAAATGTGTATAATTATTATGTGACAGTTAAGAACAAAAAAACTTAGAAAAGCAATGTATTGATTGTTTAAGGATGATGGAACAGTTGAATAAATTGACTTGAAATACCAACATTTTCTCTGAAATAAACTAGATAGAAACGTATTTTTTCAACTATATTCCCTTGGAGTGCTAAAACACATACAGAAAAATGAGTGAGACTTTGTTAAGTCTAAACTGAATGTCTCTGTATGCATGTTTAAAAATAACCAAAATATTGTTTTGAAAAAATACACTTTAATTAACAGACTTAACTATATTTAATAAGTGCATATTATTTGCTTAGAACTTTGGAAAATTAAAAATAGTGGACTAAGTTTTTGCCCATGAAGAATGTAGAGGGTAGTAATTCAGTGGTCTTTTTGTATAATGTTTCTTCCATCCCTTTAAGTACTTAGCAGTGTGAAATGTGTTGATCATGTTTAAATTGCTGACAAAACATTTTAAAGAAAAAGATAAATCAGGACAGTAAAATGATCTAAATCAATTACCACATTAACTGGTTCATGTAAATTACCCAAGGGAAACCTGTGGCCAGAGGCGAAAGGTGGCTTTAATTTAGCAGCCTGTTTCTGAAGAGTAGGGAAAAACCTTCCTCATGTGACTTGCCCTGGCTGAGCCGTTGGGAGTAGTGTCCACAGAAGGAAAGATGGAGCGTTTAGACATCTCTTAGTGTTAAACATATGGTGGGCACGTGGACAAATCATAATAATAGGTAATAACTTTCTAAATACGGTTCAGCTATGGGCTGGGATAAAGCTAGAAAAACGACTTCTGTTTTCTTTCCTACCATAATGATGTTTCCGTTTTCTTTTTGTGACCCATTACTGCCTGTGTTTTTCTCTCTCTCTCTTTCTCTTTTTTTTTTTCACTTTATCTCAACTTCTTACCTAACCTCTTTTCTTGTTTGTCTTTTTTTTCCTATTTCTATTTCATGTCCAGTTTCTCCAATGAATTTCCAGTCTACTTCATCAACTTACTTTCTCTCTTAACTGGCCTTTATATGTTTTAATATTTTTTTCAATTTAAAAGTTTGAAGACTCATTTTATTTTATTTTTAAGACAGGATCTGGTTCTGTTTCCCAGACTGGAGTGCAGTGATGCTATCATGGCTCACTGCAGCCTTGACCTCCCAGGCTCAAGTAATCCACCCGAGCCTCCAGAGTAGCTGAGACTACAGGTGCACACGACCATGCCCAGCTAAATTTTGTATTTTTCTGTTGATATAGGGTCTCTGTATGTTGCCCAGGCTGGTCTCAAACTCTTGGGCTCAAGCGATCCATGGGCGTTGGTCTTCGAAAGTGCTGGGATTACAGGCATTAGTCACTGTGTCCGACCTTGAACCACTTTTTAATTGTGTGTGTTTGTTTGTTTGTTTCTCTCAACAACTTAACACATCTCCTGCTAAGCTGAAACTGTAGATTTTGACTAGAGTTTTGAGATTGCCATTAACTGATGGCCCCACCTGAGCAAGTCCTTTTATTTTGGGGGCTTCAGCTTCCTCATCAGCAGTGTCAGTGTCAGTCTAAATGAGCTCTAAGATGCTGGTAGTTCTAACACTCCATAGTCATTTTAAAATGATTTTATTAGTAGCTATTTTTTAAGCACGTAGTGAAGTGCTGAAAATTGCCGTAGGGTTATTGGGATGAAATTTATATTAGGTTAATCAAAGTGAGGGAAAGATGCAATTATCAATATGGCTGTATTACACAGAGAGTCCCTCATTATCTTTTGTACAGGTTAAGAGGTGGAGTGCTGTATAGCTTGAAATGCATATTTTTCCAGCAAACTCCTGGAGAAAATGTTGCCTGTACTGGTTACATTATGGTTTTCACAAAATTTTTCTGACTAGTATTTAAGTGAGAATGTAAGAGATATAATATGTCTGATGTCTGATAGAATTGGGGTAGAATAGACATAACTAGGCCTTCACAGGGTGACAGAAGCATGTTTTTTGCCAGTGAGGCTCATGAGTTACTTCCATGATTCATTTTTACATAAGGTATTAGATTCTGATTTAGTTGGTAATTTTGCAAAAAACATTTTGTTTAACAAAACCTAAATTTTACACATGTTAAGTGAGCTACATAGAACAATTGTCCATTCACTGATTCATTCCATTAATCTACTAACTTACTCCTGAACTCACTCACTAATTCTGAGGAGATCCCTTGAAATCTGAACTTACAGAGAAGGCGTTACATGGGATTTTCTGATGAATTTGAATGGTCTCTTAATTGGTTCACAGTTCAAAAGTGAGATGCACACATTCACTAATGGGTACAATACTGTCAAGGGTTCTATTTTACATATTCACTTAAGGTAACCTGATGCCTCAAAAAAGGGAAAGGTAGGCATTTCCTAAGAAAATGATACAAAAAGAGACTTCAGGAAGGAGGTTATTAGTTGGTATCAATCTTGAAATATAAGTTGTTGTTATATTTCAGATGGGCAAGGACATCGAAGTGTTCTATACAGAACCAGAATGAATAAAGACATCCTGGAAGACAGCTTCTTGGCTTGCTAAAAGTTTTAAATTATTCTATTCCATAGATTCCTATGCTAAGTGATATTTCTAAAAGTGTGTGTGGGGGGTGCGGGGGCAGTGGTGGCTAACTTGACCCCAGGGGCACCTGGAATCTCTAGAGATATTTTTGATTGTCGTAACTGGCGTTGGTCCAGGGTGGCCACTGGTATCTAATATATAGAAGACAGAGATGCTGCTAAGCATCCTGCAGTGCATGGGCAGCCCCATGTCCCCACACCAGGAACTGTATGCTTCAAAATAGCAATAGTGCCAAGGTTCAGAAATCCGGTTATAAGGTGTAAAATATAAAGGGAAAAAAGCCAGTGCAGAACGAGAGATGTGGGAGATAGCACACCATGACAGCCTTTTATACTATGCTAAGAAGTTTGGACATTACTACCAAAGATGAATACCAAAACGGTTTAATATTGTTTTCTTTTCTAAGAAACACCATTCTGATCTATAACAGCAACTTTGCAAATAAGGGACCAAAGTCCAGGCAGCTTGTTGATTGTTTATTGACTAATCAACATTAAGTGAATTATTAAGCGAATTCAGATTTGAATAGACTGTGGCTTTAGTAATATCATTTATTCCATTTGGGTCTCAATTATCTTATTCCTAAAATGAAAAGTCTGAAATAGACAATCTAATGGGCCATCAAGTATTAAAATTCTAACATAGTATGTCTGTGAGAAAATGTAATGTGGTGAAGAATTGGCTTATATTTATATGCCAATGTTAATCTTAGTCACACACATAAAGCAGCACATATACTCATCTATATGCACACACATATACTCATCTATATTTTACCTCTCAACCCTCCTGACACAGATTTATAAATGCACAGACTATAAAGCTAGCTTACTTTAGGTGTACTGATGCGACCTGATGAAGACGGGTATGTGTTCCTTGTAAAATCTTTAAAACATTCGTTAATACAATTCTCCATTGTCCTACTTGAAATCAGACAATAAACTAAATCTTGAGCATGCTTTTCTGTATTGCTAAGAAAATTTTTAAATATAGGATCTGGAAAAATTTTTGTTACATTTCTAAGCCCTCATTACCTGTGATTAGAGAGAATTGTACCATGAATATATATTGTTTTTGGATCCAGGATCTTGCTCTGTTGCCAATGTTGGAGTGCAGTGGTGTGATGCTAGCTCACTGTAGCCTCAAGCTCCTGGGCTTAAGCGATCCTCTCACCTCAGTTTCCTGAGTAGCTGGGACTACAGGTGTGTGCCACCACGCCTGGCTAATTTTCTGTTTTTGTAGAAATGGAGTCTTGCTATATTGCTCAGGCTGGTCTCAAACACCTGGCCTCAAGCGATTCTCCTTGACTTGACCTCCCAAAACTTTGGGATTACAGGTGTGAGATACTGTCCCTGGCTGGTCAAATTTATAATGGTATCATCACATCAACAATAAATGTCAGATGTGACGTGTCACTAAAATAAGTTCTCTTATTTATTGGATAGAACTTCTAAGTTATTGTAAAATACTTTAGAGAATTGTGCCTGTAGCGTATTATCAAAAGGAACACATAATAAAGTGAATTTGTGTGATGAAGACAAGTATGGAATCGACATTTAGGAAGAGGAGCAGGGACTTCAACATCCTACAGAGCTTTTAAGACTGAATTCCAAACATTTATTGTCTTAATTAGAGCATCATCCGACTAAGTATCCTAGAATTTCTCTACATATGAGAGCGTCATCAGATTGCTAGGCTAGGTAACCTGAATATAAGAGAAACTATAATGTTCTAACAATATTACCAGGCACAAGGGGCAAAATATGTTTGTATAAACATTTATATCACAAAGGACCCAATCTTACCATAATTTCTCAAGAAGTCAACAATAATATGACATTGGCAATTCAAAATGAGTAATGTTAGAGGAAACAATTTTGTTTTAAACATATTTCAGAGGGAATAATTAGAAGGAAGTGATCTAAGTCTCCAAAACTTAAGGCTACAGGCATTTTCTCCACATTCTCCAAATGCGGGTGCCTATGATTATATCATGAAATTCATACATCTCTGTTGCCCTCTCCTCTAATCAACCTACAGAATATTGATTTTTATGTATGTCTTTGAAAGTATAAGTGAAACATTGAGTTTTGAGGAAACAGCAGAGGAGTGTCAGTTAAACTCAGGATTAGCAAAAATGACAGCAGTGGCCTTGAGGCAATTTCTTCAATTCTTACAGACTTCATATAATATAATTCTTGATTAACCCTAGCCACATCCACTCAGTGCCAGTTTAGGGCAATGAGGTAGGAAAGGGAAAATCTACCAAAAATAATAGAGCCTAGTGACAGGGAAAGCAAGTGAAGCAGTCAACCCCCAATATGGAGACTGAGACCTCAGAGGCAGGGAAGAAAGAAGAGATACATGGCCCAGCAGCGCGAAAAGAGTCTTGCTACTGAGCACATTGACTTTTCTAGTCTCAGATGTCTTTATTTCCAAATTTTCCTGGGAAATATAATTGCTAAGCAGAGGTGGAAGTTGAAGATTACTCTCCAAGCATCACATTTCTCAAAATGGCATTGAGACATCAAAGAAAAACAGACTTATATTGATGCTGCTCAGTGGTAGCAGCTTTTCATTATATCTATGGATTAATTTCTTCATAAGAATAGGGGACTAAGTTAATACAGGACAGAAATACAAAGTCCTAGGTAGATTTAGAAGAAAATATAAAACATACCACAAATACATCAATATTTGACATGAATTGAGAAAGAATATAAATTCCATTATTCTTTTTCATAAGCAATGTATCCTTTATTGACATCCCCTATATTCTATATAGACATCATACTCAGTAGGGAATAAATAGTAATCTTCATAAAGAAATCCCGGGATAAATTCCAGTCTAATCTATACAAGGCAAAGAAGATTCATCTCCCCCTGTTCCTCCCAGCTGAACACAATAATAAACCCTAGAAATAAAGCAAGAGGCAACCAAGGGAGAACGCTAAAAGGCAGAAGAGGAAAACAAACTTGTCTGCCACCCCAGGATCAGAAAAGTAACATAGTGAAAGTCCACCTTATGACTTCCCCAAAAGAAGATGGTGACCCAGGTCTGGTGTTTTGCAATTCCCAACCTAGTAACAGATGGTGGTTCAGCTGAGCTCATTTCTCTCCTAAGTCAAAGAGTCCAAGTGAAAACAGTAGGTGAGACTGGCAGCACCAGCAGAGGATCAGTCAATCACATTTCTATAGACTAGCAATGAAGTATGTAAAACAAAATTAAAACAATACCATTTACAATTGCTCCAGAGTGAATGAAATATGGAGATATACCAACTAAAAAGACATATTTGTAAACTATATGATGAATATCATGAAATGCTGAATAAGGAAATCAAAAAAGATCAATACATGTGATACACCACAGAAACAGACTTAAAAACAAAAATAACATAATCATCTCAATAGACGCAGAAAAAGCATTTAGCAAAATCCAGCATCCCTTTCTGATTAAAACACTCAGCAAACTTGGCATGTAAGAAACATACCTCAGTGCAATCCAAGCCATTTATGACAAACCCTCAGCGAGCATATAACCATGGAAAAAAGTTGAAAGCATTCCCCATGAGAACTGGAACAAGACAAGGATGCCAACTCTTCCCACTTCTATTTAACATAGTCCTGGAAGTCCTAGTGAGAGCAATCAGACAGGAGAAAGAAACGAAGAGCATCCAAATCGGCAAAGAGGAAGTCAAAGTGTCGCTGTTTGCTGACAACATGATGACATACCTAGAAGAACCTAAAGACTTCCAAAAAGCTCCTGGAACTGATAAGTGAATTCAGCAAACCTTCAGGATACAAATTAATGTACACAAATCAGTAGCTCTTCTATATGCCAACATCGATCAAGCTGAGAATCAAATCAAGAACTCAACTCCTTTTACAATAGCTGGAATAAAAAATAAGATACTTATGAATATACCCAACTAAGGAGGTGAAAGAACTCTACAACAAAAACTGCAAAACACCGCTGAAAGAAATCATAGATGACAAACAAATGGATACACATCCCATGCTTACGGATGGGTAGAATCAATATTGCAAAAATGATCATGCTGCCAAAAGCAACCTACAAACTCAATGCAATGCGCATCAAAATACCATAATTCTTCACAGGACTAGAACAAAACAATCCTAAAGTTCATATGGTACCAAAAAAAAAAAAAAAAAAAAAAAACCTGATTAACCAAAACAAACCAAAAAACAAACATGAGAGCATCACATTACCTGACTTAAAAGTATAAGACCACAGTCACCAAAACAGCATGGTCCTGGTATAAAAATTGGCACATATACCAGTGGAACAGAACACAGAACCCAGAAATAAACCTAAATACTTACAGTCAATTGGGCTTTGACAAAGCAAACAAAAACAAAGAGTAAGGAAAGGACACCCTATACAACAAAAGGTCTTGGGATAATTGGCAAGCCCAATGTAACATAGGGGAAAGAAACTGGATTCTCATCTCTCACCTTATACAAAAATCAAGTCAAGATGGATCAAGGACTTAAATCTAAGTCCTGAAACTATAACAATTCTAGAAGATAACATTGAAAGAACACTTCTAGACATTGGCTTAGGCAAAGACTTCATGACCAAGAATCCAAAAGCAAATGCAACAAAAACAAAGATAAATAGATGGGACTTAATTAAACTACAGCACTTCTGCACAGCAAAAGAACAGTCAGCAAATAGACAAGCCACAGAGGGGGAGAAAACCTTAACAATCTACACATCTGACAAAGGACTAATATGCAGAATCTACAAGGAACTCAAACAAATTAGCAAGAAGACAATCTCATCAAAAAGTGAGCTAATGCTATGAATAGACAGTTTTCGAAAAGATATACAAATGGTCAACAAACATGAAAAAAAGCTCAACATCACTAATGGTCGGGGAAATGCAAATCCAAACCACAATGCGATACTGCCTTACTGCTGCAAGAATGGCCATAATAAAAAAATAAAATAAAAAATAGATTTTGGCATGGATATGGTGAAAAGGGAGCACTTCTACACTGCTGATGGGAATGTAAACTAGTACAACTATGGAAAACAGTGTGGAGATTCCTTAAAGAACTAAACTAAAAGTAGAACTACCATTTGATCCAGCAATCCCACTACTGGGTCTCTGCCCAGAGGAAAAGATGTCACTATATGAAAAAGATACTTGCACATGTATGTATATAGCAGCACAATTCACAATTGTGAAAATACGCAACAGCCCAGCCCATCAATCAATGAGGGGATAAAGAAACTGTGAGAGATATATATACACATACACACACATATGCATATATATATACACGTGTGTATATGTAGTGTGTATATTATACACATACGTGTGTATATGTTATAACATGCACGTGTGTATATACACACACGTACACATATATACACGTGTGTATAACATACACATGTGTGTATAATATACATATGTGTGTATAATACACACAGACATGTATATACACAGATACACATATCTATTATATATACGTGTGTGTATATATTATACACACATGTACACGTGTGTGTATTATATACCCACATATACAAACATACGTGTATGTATATCCACCATATATATGTAAGATGGAATACTACTCAGCCAAAAAAGGAACAAATTAATGGTATTCACAGCAATCTATATGGAGCTGGAGACTATTCTTCTAAGCGAAATAATTCAGGAATGGAAAACCAAACATTTTATGTTCTCACTCATAAGTGGGAGCTAAGCTATGAGGATGCAAAAGCTTAGGAATGATGCAATGGACTTTGGGGACTTCAGGGAAAGGGTGGGAGGGGGGTGAGGGATAAAACACTACAAATTAGGTTCAGTGCATACTGCTCGAGTGATGGGTGCTCCAAAATCTTACAAATCACTAAAGAACTTATAATCAAATACCACCTCATTCCCCAAACCTATTGAAATAAAAAATTATAAATAAATAAATAAATGGAGAGACACATTGTGTTCATGGACAGGAAAAGTTAGCATAGTAAATATGTTAATTCTCCCCCAATTGATCTACAGGTTTAGTGCAATTATTATCAAAATACCAGCAAGCTTCTTTGGAGACATGAACAAGCTTATTCTACAATTTATATGAAAGACACAGGCTCTATAATGGTTAAGCAGTCTTGACAAGGATAATAAAATGAGAGAAATCACTCCAGCTGAAATTAAGTCTTACTGTATAGCCACAGTCATCAAAGGAGAGTGGTACTAGCAAAAGTAAAGACATATTGACCAATAGAATGGAGTAGAAACTCAGAAATAGACTCAGGACATGATTTTTATATGAACTTTTTTATAACAGCCTTATTGAAAAATAACTTACCATAAATTTTAGCCTTTTAGGTATATAATTAGGTGTTTTCATTATATTCAGAGTATGCAGTCATCACCACTAATATTTAGAACAACTGCTTTTTGACAAAGGTGCATAAATCAGTGGACAAACTATCACCTTTTCAAGAAATCAGCCTTGATCTAAACTTCACATCTTATACAAAAATAACTCAAGTTAGATCATGGATTTAAATGTAAAACGGGAAACTATAACACTTTTAGAGATATTGAGAGAAAGTATTCAGAATGTACTACTAGAAAAATATTTCTTAGAATTAACAGCAAAAGCAGGGACAATGAAATTGATAAATTAAAGCTCATCAAATTTTAAAACTTTTGGTTCGTGAAAGAATTTGATAAAAGGATTAAAAGACAGGTGCAGACAAGAAAAAATTGCAATACCCGTATTTGACAAAGTACTAAACTTTAGAAGATATAAAAAACTCAAAACTCAGTATTTTACTAGAAAACCAAGTTCTATTAGAAAATGGTGAAAAGATATGGGAAAATATTTTATTGAAAAGATTATACCATTGGCATATGAGTACATGAAACGTTGTACAACATGATTGGTCATTAGGGAAATTCAAAATGCAATAACCTTGAGATGTCAATAGACTCCCATCATGTTGGTTAAAATGAAAAATAGAGAAAACACCAAATGCTGGCAAGAATATATATAGAAACTGCATCACTCATATGTTGTTGGTGGCAATGTAAAATGATACAGTCTCCCAGGAAAACAGTTTGGCAGTTTCTTGTAAAACTAATTATGTAATCAACACATGATATAACAATTACACTAAGGCATTTTCAGAGAATTGAAAACTTAAGTTTTATGTTTAGATAAAAATCTGAACGTAAATGTTCATAGCAGCTTTATTTATAATAACCCAAAACTTGAAACAACACAGATGTTCTTCAAAGAGTGAATGTTGAAACAAACTGCGATACAAGCATACCATCAAATAATATTCAGAAACAGAAGTGAATAAACTATTAATAAATTCAGCAACTTCAATAAATCTACAGGGATTTATGCTGAGGGAAAAAATCCAGTACCAAAATGTATATTTGTATGATTCCATTTATATAACATCCTCAAAACTACAAAATTGTATAAATGGAGAAGCAGAGTAGTGGTTTCCAGGAATTGAGGAGAGTGTGGGTAAGGAAGGAAAGTTGGCATGGCTATAATAGGGCTACATGAAGGATTCTTTTGGTTATGGGACCATTCTGTTGAGACTGCATCAACATTGATATGCTAATTATGACATTAATACTACATTATGCAAGATGTTATCACTGGGTAACTTGCTATAAGGAACCTGTGATCTTTCTCTGTTATTTTTTACAAGAACGTGTGAATCTACATTTACGTCAAAACAAAATAATGTAGTGATACTACTAATAAAAACACAGAATGGGAAAAAATGCAAGTCCTCGTCTTTTCATTCTTTGAGTGCACAGTGAAATGAAGCTAAATAAACATATGTAAATGATCCCGAATAAAAATAAATCTAAGGTGAAATATGTACTAGAGTAACACAGACAATTCTGTGAAGCTATCAAGACACTGTAGTATCATGAAAACTGCACTGGAGCTTGAATGCAAGTTAGGAGTCATCATTTACAGACCAAGCAAGGTTGAGTCCCCTAGCCTCTTTGGAATTTGTCTTCTTCATGCGAAAGAATTGTATATCTTTATACTTCAGCTCATTAATTATCTGGGTAACACAAGCCAATATATATCTGAGTCCTAAACACCTGAATTTTCTATGGCAATGGTCAGGTAAGACAGAGTCAGGCATTCTCATGTACCCAGTCAGGAAGCTCCACCATCTTATACGTGCCACATCCGAAAAAATAGTTTGTATCACATGGGAAGAGAAGAAACCAAGCCTGGAGTATTGCATAACAGTTCCTAAAGACTTTTCCTCACAACTGGCACGCCTCACTCCAATCTCATTTCATTGGATAAAAAGCAAATCACAGTGCCATGACTAGCCCAAGGGCACAAACAACCTCAATCCCCTACCTGTCCTACCCTCAATGGATAGTGAAGTCTCACTGGAAATGATGGTGATGAGAAAGACAATTGAGACGCACTCCTCAAAAGAAAACAATATAGAAATAGAGTGACTCAATTCTAATCTATTTAGTATCTTATTTATCTTTAGTCTACAATAAGTAATTGCATATAGCTATCTGCTGATTTATAGCCATATGATTATATTGAGAGTAATTGTCTTTCTTCACTAAGCACAATTCATCACTTACTGACTAATTTTCTTTAGTTTCTCATTGTATACAAAACTTCCTGTATTAGTTGAAGATTCTCCAGAGACGCCGAACCAACAGGATATATGGTTTGTCTTTAAGCAACATGAGGGTTAGGAGTGCTGCTCAGTAATATTTATATACATGTTTTGACTCCCCCAAAACTTATCTATAATAGCCTACTGTTAAGAGGAAGTATTATTGATAACATAATGAATTAACACATATTTTGTATGTTATTATATACTGTATTTTTACAATAAAATAAACTAGGAATATTTATTTATTCATGTATTTATTTTATTTTATTTTTTGGAGATGGAGTATCGCTCTGTCGCCCAGGCTGGAGTGCAGTGGCGCCATCTCGGCTCACTGCAAGCTCTACCTCCCGAGTTCACGCCATTCTCCTGCTTCAGCCTCCCAGTAGCTGGGACTACAGGTGCCCGCCACCACGCCTGGTTATTTTTCGTATTTTTAGTGGAGACGGAGTTTCACCGTATTAGCCAGGATGGTCTCCGTTTCCTGACCTCGTGATCCACCCGCCTGGGCCTCCCAAAGTACTGGGATTACAGGCCTAAGCCACTGCGCCCGGCCTGGTAATATTTTTTTTAATATAACTATAAGAGAGAGAAAATATGCTTAATATTTATTAAGTGGAAGTGGCTCGTCATAAATGTCTTGTTTTCACTTTGAGTAGGCGGTGGAAGAGGAGGAGTTGCTCTTGCTGTCTTAGGAGTGGAGGAGGCAAAGAAAAGTCTGTATAAGTGGACCCTTGAAGTTCAAGGATCAACTATACACACATACACACACACAATCTCTATATATGCTACGTGTGTGTGTATATATATATATGTGTGTGTGAGCGCATATATATTCTGTTGGGGAAGTTGGATCATGTGATTTTGAGGACTTAGAGGTCCCACTACAGATCATCTGCAATCTAAAGATGCTAGGATGGTGGTCGTGTGGCTCAGTTCAAGTCCTGAGACCTCAGAACTAGGGAAGCAGATGCTGTCTGTATTAATCTGTTTTCATGCTGCTGATAAAGACTTACCCGAGACTGAGCAATTTACAAAAGAAAGTTGTTTAATTGGACTCACAGTTCCACGTGGCTGGGGAAACCTCACAATCATCATTGAAGGCAAGGAGGAACAAGTCCCATCTCATGTAGATGGCAGCAGGCAAAGAGAGCTTGTGCAGGAAAAGTATGCCTTATAAAGCCATCAGATCTTGTGAGACTTATTCATTATCACAAGAACAGCACGGGAAAGACCTGCCCCCATGATTCAATTATTTCCCACCAGGTCCCTCCCACAACACATGAGAATTACTGGAGTACCTTTCAAGATGAGATTTGGGTGGGGACACAGCCAAACCATATAATTCGCCCCAGGCCCCTCCAAATCTGATGTCCTCACATTTCAAAACCAATTATACCTTCACAACAGTCTCCCCAAAGTCAACTCATTTCAGTATTAACCCAAAAGTCCATAGTCCAAAGTCTCATCTGAAACAAGGCAAGTCCCTTCCTCGTATAAGCGTGTTAAATCAACATCAAGTTAGTTGCTTCCTAGATACGATGCGGGATACAGGTATTGGGTAAATACAGCCATTTTAAATGAGAGAAATTAGCCAAAACAAAGGGGCTATGGGCCCTATGCAAACCCAAAATCCAGCAGAGCAGTCAAATCTTAAAAGGTCCAAAATAATTTCCTTTGACTCCATGTCTCCCCTTCAGGTCACACTGATGCAAGAGGTGGGCTCCCACAGTCTTGGGTAGTTCTGCCCCTGTAGCTTTGCAGGGTATAGCCCGGCTTCTGGTTGCTTTCATGGGCTGGCGTTGAGTGTCTGTGGCTTTTCCAGGTGCATGTTGCAGGCTGTCAGTGGATCTACTGTTCCAGGGTCTGGAGGACAGCGGCTGTCTTCTCACAGTTCCACTAGGTGGTGCCCCAGCAGGGATTCTGTGTGGGGGCTCCGACCCCACATTTCCCTTCAACACTGCCTTTGCAGAGGTTCTCCATGAGAGTCCTACCCCTGCAACAAACATCTACCTGGGCATCCAGGTATTTCTGTACATCCTCTGAAATCTAGGTAGAGGTTCCCAAACCCCAGTTCTTGACTTCTGTGCACTCACAGGCTCAACACCTTGTGGCAGCTGCCAAGGCTTGGGGCCTGCACCCTCTGAAGCCACTTCCCAAGCTCTGTGTTGGCCCCTTTCAGCCACACCTAGAGTAGCTGGAACTCAGGGTGCCAAGTCCCTAGGCTGCACACAGCATGGGGACCCTGGGCCCAGCCCAAAAAATTACCTTTTCCTCCTTTGCCTCTAGGCCTTTGACGGGAGGGGCTGCCCGGAAGACTCTGACATGCCTTGGAGACATTTTTCCCTTTGTCTTGGGGATTAACATTTGGCTCCTCATTACTTACGCAATTTCTGCAGCTGGCTTGAATTTCTTCTCAGAAAATGAGGTTTTCTTTTCTATCGCATTGTCAGACTGCAGATTTTCCAAATCTTTATGCCCTTCTTCCCTTATAAAACTGAATGCCTTTAACAACACCCAAGTCACATTTTAATGCTTTGCTGCTCAGAAATTTCTTCCACCAGATACCCTAAATCATCTCTCTCAAGTTCAAAGTTTCAAAAATTTCTAGGGCAGGGGCAAAGTGCCGCAGGTCTCTTTGCTAAAACATAGCAAGAGTCACCTTTACTTCAGTTCCCAACAAGTTCCTCATCTCCATTTGAGACCACCTCAGCCCGGACTTTATTGTCTGTATCACTTTCAGCATATTGGGCAAAGCCATTCAAAAAGTCTCTAGGAAGTTCCAAACTTTCCCACATTTTCCTGTCTTCTTCTGAGCCCTCCAAACTGTTCCAACCTCTGCCTGTTACCCAAAGTTGCTTCCACATTTTTAGGTATCTTTACAGCAGTGCCCCGTTCTACTGGTACCGATCTACTGTATTAATCCACTTTTACACTGCTGATAAAGGCATACCCAAGACTGAGCAATTTACAAAAGAAAGAGGTTTAATTGGACTTACAGTCCCACATGACTGGGGAAGCCTCACAATCGTTGCAGAAGGCAAGAAGGAGCAAGTCACATCTTACATGGATGGCAGGCAAAAAGAGCTTGTGCAGGAAAAGTATGCCTTATGAAGCCTTAAGGTTTTGTGAGACTTATTCGCTATCACAAGAACAGCGTGGGAAAGACCTGCCCCCGATTCAATTATCTTCCCCCAGTTCCCTCCCACAAAATGTGGGAATTATGGGAGTACGCTTCAAGATGAGATTTAGGTGGAGACACAGAGCCAAACCATATTACTGTCACTCTCAGTTTGAGATCGAAGGCCTGAGAAATCCATGGTGGGGCATCTTTTTGTTAAGTCCTGGAGTCCAAAGGCTGGACTTGTAATGTTCAAGAGGAGAAGAAGAGCATGTTCCAGCTCCAAAATCGACAGAAAGAAAAAATATTTTCCTCTGTTTTTTTGTTCTATCCAGTCCCTCAGCCAACTGGATGGTGCCCATCTACATTGAGGGCAGATTTTCCTTACTAATTCTACTGACTAAAATGTCAGTCTCCTCTGGAAAGACCCTCACAAAATAATGCCTTGTGAGTTTTGTAGATATTTTTTATTCTGCTCAAGTTGACAAGCAAAATTAACCGTTACAGCCCCCACTGCTCATCAAGCCTTCATCATCCACCAATATTTTTGGACTAAATCTCCGTATCTGCTATGCAAACTACTCATCTGACAGTGGCAGGATTTGACACTCTCAGAACTATTAATATTTTTGGCTAGGTAAATATTTGTCTTGGGTGCATTTCTGTGCATTGGAACACATTTAATGGCATTCCTGGGATCCACCCTATAGGTGCCAGTTACTAATTCCCACCAGTTGTGACAACCAAAAATATCTCCAACATTACCAAAAGTCCTTTGGGAGACTAACTTTCTGCACATTCTCACATCTACTGAGAACCACTGCGTTATAGGTTGTGAACATCCCAGATCCTTTCCTTCTTCTCCATTGCTATTTGAAAGCCTTCTTTTCGAAAGGGCTATCTGGAAGTTCATCTTCTCTGAGTAGATACTAAGATCTGTCTTGTTCCGTTTCTTTTCTCATCAGAAAATTTCAATTTGTAATATATTTGATAGTTTATAAGATGCTTTCACTTGTTCTATTTATTATGATACAAAAATTCTAGGAGATCTGAAAGATAGAAATATAAAACTTTGACAAATAAGCCAGATCTCAGAGAGGTTAAGGGACTACACTAATATCACTCAAACTGTAAGTGACAAACTGCTTGGTAACCTGCCACCAGAACATGCACAGTATGGATGCCCTGCTAACTCAATGGAATGTCTTTGTTCTTCTAGTGTATCCCTTACCTTAGCCTTATTTTCATGGAGAAATTTTTATGAATATTTATCCTGCTTCCATTACATTCATTCCTAAATTTCCTCGGCATCTTTTGCTTTTTATACAAAATTTTTATCTAATATTAAAAAGTTTATATTTATTGACTTTTTATTTTGGGCCAGGCAGACATTGTAAGACAATTCAGTTGCCATAGCAGAAACCTTATGACTTAACAAATCACTGCTAATAACCTTATTTTAACAAATGAGGAAACAGCTTTTGAGGCTGAGTTGCGTCAAACCATGGGGTAAGTAGTTGATAGCATCTGAAATATGGTCGGGGTTGACTGAAGTGTGGTCCAGGCTGATTGACCATTATCACTGAACAACACGGTTTTTACAACTGTATTGCATTAATTCAATTTCTGTAGCATTAATTTGGGCATGATTGCATAAGGCCAGAGCATGGCCAAGTGACTCCCACACAGGTGAGTGCAGCCCTTCATAATGCGGCCGACTTTCCAGGTCGTGGGTAGTTGCCATGTTCCCATAGGCACTCTCAGGCTTGTCAGTCTGTGGCTCTTCTACGGCACTTTTCTTTTAAATTTTTCTCTGGGGATGTAATGAAACTCAATCTCTAGAAAAATCAGGCAAAATAAACAAAAAATGCATTGTCAGAAATATACATTAGAATATAATTTGAAACCTTTAGTATTGCCCGGGTATATGCTGCTGTACTTCCACTTATTATGGAAGGAGAGCTGTCCTGCTGGAGGTGAGGTGTTTGTAATTTAGGAATCTGCCCTAGGTCCCCTGAAACCCTTTGAGCAAGGGGTCACTTGCTCTGCCCTGGATTATGCGAAGAGATTTATTCTCCATCTAAGCTCCTGGCAATCTGCATTACATAAAGATTCCATATTCTACAAACAAGTTGGAATTACTAATTTAGCAAAATTAAGATGTTCCTCTGACCTCAAAATAATATGAAGTCATTCTGTCCGACATGGCACAATAGCCAAAAAAGAATATTTGGAATTAGAACTTTCCTGAAAGAGTAATTTCATTAACAGTTGTGGTAATTATAGATGTTTATTTTACAAGGTAGAATTGACCCAATATATTGGAAACAGTTAAAAATACAATTCAGAAGCTAAAAATTTCTGTGAAGACTTGAGTTTTATTCCACAGTTGCCAGATCCAGATGATTTGATATTTCCATGTTATTTACCCGCTCTGTGACTCAGTTTCCTTTTTTTGTTAAATAGAAATTCTTGTCCATTTTGCATATGCGACAGAAATACAGTTAGAATCAATGAGGCAGAAGAGAATCTGTACTTTGATTTCTAAAATGCCCTTTCTGCTCTGATGGAACTAGCTGAACAATCTCAAAGTTTCTTTACAGTGTAGATTAACCCACAACCCAGGGCTGTGTGTCTGGGCCAGAAGCTCCGGGCTGGTGTTAAGTGTTCCTTCTTCCCTTCACTCTATCAGAGGATCTGTGAATTTGTTCACAGAGGAAAGTTCTGCAGGACGGGGAGATAAAGAGCCTCCTTTTCTCAGGCTCTGCTCCCCCAGTCTCTTTCCCTCTCCTATATTCCTCAAGGGCTGCCTCAGACCTTGCATCCAGGGCCCTAGAGCAAGGCACTTTCCAGTCCGGTGCGGTGGCTGCTTGCAGCACACAGGTGGCGATAGAGGACCAAGCTGAAGCCGGTGGCCTTTGCTGTTCCATTTTCACGAGTCTGGCTCTAAGAGCTCCAGGGCAGCCACTGTGGTGAGGAGTGTCTGGATACGCTGATCTGGACGCTGAGCCACGCTAACTGAAGATGAGAGCCACATGCTCATGCCAGGCCAACCTGGAGTAGGTCTTGCACAAATAGCTCCTCTAGGGCACAGTCGGAGGCCAAGAGACAGGCTGAGTCAACTCTGCTGCTGTTGCTTCAGTGAATGTTTCTTTTCTTTTCTCCATATTATTATTTGCCTCCACCTCTGTGTACAAATAATTTCTAACTTTACTGCATTTCCATATCCCTCTAAGACATCATAGCCTTTTTCAGGGATCTGCCTGTTAAAGAATAAGGAAAGGAAGAAAGGAGGGAGGGAGGGAAATGACTATGCATTTATTCATTCTCTTATTTAAAAACACGTACTAAATAAATAATACAGGTTAGCAGGTCAATTTTTAGAAAACATTAAGAGTAAATCCAAATAAACCTTGGCAACCTATTGTCTACAAAAGTCAAATGTCTTGTCAAGGAATGGGATGAACATCAAATTCAGAACAGTGGGTACCTCTGTCTCCATCCTGTCTCACAGATGATGTACTATCCTCCCCGTGACACTAAGCATCTCTCCAAGTGTCTCATCCCAGTGTTCTGCTATGTGCCTGTAAGCAGTAGCCTCTGCTATTTTACTGTGCTGCTCTGCCCACAGTACCTGGAAAATAGTTCACCCTAAATGTCAGCAATAATGTCATCTCCTCTGTGGAAAACAACAATAACAACATTTTTTCTAGTACAAGTTATTTTCTTCTTCATAACATTCATAAATCCCACACAAATAATTATATGGCCGTAGTGGATTGAATTATTGGTGTTAATTCATTCCTCTCTTGTAGTAACATTGTACATGTATAGCCTTCCCACAATGGGTGCTGTGTGTTTCCCAGTGTTTAGCCCGCGTGACTTGCTTTTTCCAATAGGAAGTTAGCAAGATTTGACATAACTGGAGTCTTGAAATGTGCTGTGTCACGGGGCCTGTCCTCTTGTGCTCTGTCCTAACCATGAGCTGACATACCCTGTCAGCTGTGTAGCTGCTGTGCCTTCGTCGCAGTTCTCAGAACTAGACATGTCAAGCGTACTCTAGCCTGACCTGCAGTCCAGAGACAAGCACGGCTGAATCCAGCCCGAATTAGCTAAACCCCAGCTAATTCACACACTGAGGCGAGAACAAAGTAAATGTATGTGTAGTAATTTTTTGGTAGTTTGAGACTGTGTTTATTGAATTGGCATTACTGTGGCAACACCTAACTGATGAAATGTCCTCTATTGATTGGGAGTTCAAAGTCAATACCTTCTTTACCCATATATTACTAAAGGTTTACTGATTGAACTAAAAAATAATTATGCTCCTATTGTGACAGATTTAAAAGATCAGGAATAAGTGTTAAGCCTTCAAGAATCTTGATGTTCAAGTAGGACAGGCAGGGCGTATATGTAAATAGCTAAGCTATGAAGAAGAATGTGATGTGATGTGTCATGAGACTGCTCCCAGGGAAGTTTTGTAACTGGGAACAAGACAGTACTTCCTTCTGAGGAAAGAAAAAGGAAGTTTTCATGATTGTGTGAGAGCAGTCACACAAGTGCAAACTGGAGATTTGAAGGTACACAGAATTTTAGTAGTCAGAAATAAAGTGGAATTTGTAAAGAAATGGGAACAGGCATTCTGGAAAAATAGACAAGGTCCTATAGACAGGTACCTGAAGAAGCTCAAGGATAGGAACCATGAGAATTTCACTTGTGCTAGTGTGTAGAAAAAATAAAAGTTACTGTCATGAAATAGGGAGAGAAAAATTTATTGACAATCATAGACTCTTTAATTTTATACCAAGAAACTTTTATTTTCTTCATTAGGAAATGGGGGGCTTTGGGATTTTCTGGGTGACCTTGGACCAACCGAGTTCTCCAGCCTTTCTCACTTGTAATTCTCAAGGGTAACTGCAGAATGTGCTGATGTTGCAATATTCTGAGATAGAGACTGACTGAATGGAACAACCCAGGCCCCGCTCTTGTCCCTGTAGAAACAGAACATACGTCAACATTTTAGCTCAGTGGTCCTCTTTTCCTCAGGGTGTAAAACCCAGGGCGAGCTGCCTTTCAGCGTCCCTTCGCTGTGGTGCAGGCAGGGCCAGAGGCAGACAAGACTCCATCTACCCTGGGCAGGTTCCAGAGCTATGGAGAATCGGTTTGCTAGGAAGCCTAGGCTTCTGCTGTCTTTTGCTGCCTACCTGGGAGTGATAAAGTTGCTTCGTTTAACTTGTTTTGTGAGTGTTCAGTCCCAGTGGTTTCACGCAAGTACTAGAGACTGCAGCCCAAGAAGCAGCAGGCTGAAGTAGTGATCTTGCTTTGTAGGAGCCATCGCAGGCCTTGCAGGACTTATACTGCAGGTTTCTGAAAGGTGAGTTAACTCATTCATTATGTATTAAGATAAAAGAGTTTTATGCATGATACATTAGGCTAAAATGCTGTGTAGCAAGTAGAACAAAAATACAAATTCAAAAAGATAAAAATATACACAATTCTTAAGAATTAAAGAAGAGCCTATTCACATCTATTTTAAGTGAATAGTTACGGATAGGAAATTATTACAGTGTTTAGAGTCTATTGGATGCATTTTAAGAAGAAGTATAACAGTTTTATTTTAAAAAATGTCAACTTTTACAGGGTTGGATGTTACATCTATGCAACTAATTAAACTGAAGTAGAAACATTTTAGATGCAAACTTTAAATGTGTAAGAAAGTACAACATTTATCAAATTTTTAAGAGGGAGTAGAACAAAAAGGTTTCAATATCACCCTTGTCTTGATTCACGAAGGGATAAAATTACATGAAAATATTTTCCTTGTCTTATAAATTTTGGAAATGCTATCTGAACAATTCACCACATTTTCCAATGTACATTAGCCTTTTTAAGGTTGTGGAAGTCACTATATTTAGTTGATCACTAAGTTTCTCCTCACTTTCTTTTCAGATTATGTTTATTTATATGCAGTACAGGGGATTTTCTGGAAACACAACCCAGGAAAACAGTAGCGTATGGGCCAACAATTACTTAATTTGGCAACTTTTTATATATGAATGAAAACTGCCTTGATAATTTGAGGAGAAAATAAATCTCTCTGACTCCTATCATTCTTAACAATTAATTACAATCCTAGAAATATTGGTTAATAGAATTCTGGAATTTCGAAAGCCTAGTCAAAATGGGTTCCATTAAATGGAAACAGAAGCCACATGATTTCGAGTCCAACATTAAGGTTAATTTGATGACCAAGCAGGATGCAGAGGATAATGATTGAGGCAAAGAGGCAGGATGAAGTTCCTGCAAATAAATTGGTTGAGAGATAATGGTTTGAGATAAAAAGTGGTTTTGGAGGAGCAGCTAAAAATTAAGAATCTTATTTGGGTCACTAATATTCGTAAATGTATTATATAATTTTTTCCAGCTGGCTTATAATACTCTTAAGAGCTGAGATAATTTTGTTTCCTTATAGTCCAAGACTTCAGTTGTTGGTTAACTATTTTCTAGTTAATAGTGCTGACATTTAATTTCAGAACTATTTCTATAATGAAGGACATATAAATTATATGTGCATGATTAAATATGAAATATTGTCTCAAACTATTCCTTGAAGTTTTATTTTAAAAAAAATAGAACCACAGAAATATATAGATGTGAAAAATTATCAGTAAGAGAACAAGATACACATATTAAGAGGAAATAAAGAAAATTCGGGAACATAAGAACATTTAATAATGTCTGATTAGTGCTTTTGGAAATATTCAAGATGATACTGTATATAGTAAGTTAAAATTTTAAAAAAATAAGTAATAAAAATCAGAGAATGAGAAAGAGTTTTGGAAATGTTGATGATGACGTGCTGATTGAACCTGGTGAGCAGTAGCAGGTAGTCTAGACATATTGGTAAGATATTTATTTGTCTGTAGACGGTGGATAGTAAATCCCATAAAAACCTAAGGGCCTTCCATCACAGTGAAATTTCTGAGGATACAGTGGTTTGGGCTATGTCAAGATATTTGTTCTTTGTTGAAGGATAAATTGTTACTTCTGGCCTCTCCTACAACCAAAAGAATATACAACATCTGGGGAACCGTTGTGGATTTTGGAGGCAACATATTCCTCATTGGGGTGTGCTGCCCTGTCCCATTTACAAATGCATCAAAAAAAGTTTTGTATGGGGCCCTATGGAAACTTGATATAAGACAGAGCTAGATAGACTCTATTGGGGCCATATGATCGAGAAGATTAAATAGTGCTGAAAGCATCAGGGGCAGTTAGAGATGTTGTTTGGAGCCTTTGTCAGGCCCCCACCAATAAATCAAAGTGCAACCCTTCAGATTTTGGAGAAAAGCCCTCGATCCTTGGAGAGTTATCCTGTCTGAGTGGATAACTCCTTTTCTTCTGATAGAGCTTTTGGCTTGCTACTGAGCTTTAGTGACCACTGGACACCTAGCCACGAGCCACCAAGTTACCAGACAATCTGAGCTGCCCTTCATAAACTGGGTTGTCTAAGCCACTAAGCTTTAAAGTTGGGTGTGCACAGCAGCACTGCATGAGCACTCCAGCAGTCCCTGAGGTAACAATTCAGTTATATGAGGAAATGGCACAAACTCCTGTGACCTCAGCTTATGCTATATTGTCCTCTCTCTCCCATGCACTTAGTATGGCCTCACGAGGAGTTCCCTACAGTTAACAGGAACAGAATACACGGACCTGGTTTACAGATGGCCCTGCATGACGTGCAAGCACACTGAAAAGTGGTGCCCTTTTCTGGGACATCCCGAAGGGCAGTAGTGAAGGAAAATCCTCCCAGTTGGTTGAACTTTGAGCAGTGCACCTGGCTTTTTTTTTCCCCCCCTCTCAAAAGACAAATAGCTGGAGTTATGACTCTGATGTTGGGGAGAAGAGGAAAAAAAAAAATCCAAGCAATTCCAAGGTGGACCTTGAATTTGTCCACCTAAAAGAGGCACAGAATCTGACTTTTGGAAAAGTACAGCAACACTGAGAAGGAATGAGCAGAAATGACAAAAGCGACCCTGAGAGATCCAGACAGAGTAACAAGAATGTCTACTCCGAGTACAATTCTTATTGTGTATGCTTTTTAATGGAACATAATCTATAGGACTTAATCTATCAAACAGTACAAACGGAGCTAACTAAGTTCACATAATCTCTGTATCACATACCAAATTCCCAAACATGTGTGGATCCATTTATCTACTTGCCTTTTGTTGTACCAAATGCCATATCATTCACTGGCATAGGATTAAAAAGTCTGATAGCATACTTGTCAGCAACATATTCTTCATCTTTAAAATTATCTTCTCAGTTCTTTAGCCTTTAATTTTTCATATGAATGCCAAAATCAACTTTTCAATTTCCATGGGCAAATGTTGTTAGAATTTTAATGGGAATAGCATTGAACTTGTAGATTAATTGACATCTTTATAACATTGAGCCTTCCTATTCCTACACATTGCATATTGCTTTACTTATACAAGTCTTTTATTTTTCTCAAATTATGTCATCTTCTCTAAGAACATCTTGTTTATACCTGATCAGACGGGTCTCTAAGAACTTCATAGTTACCGTTTGGTTGCCATTTTAAATAGAATGTATTTTCTGTTTCTTTTGTTTTCTTTGCGCTCTTGCATAGAGATGTTATTAATTTTTATATGTTGACTATATATGGCAATCCTGCCTAACACTATGAGTTCTAATAGTTTTTAGATTCTAACAAATTGTTAACATAAATAACTATATTATCTGCACATAAAAGAACGTAATTTCTTCCCATTTTTATGACTTATTTTTCTTTGTTGTCTTATTTTCTTGACTAACATTTCAACTTCAACATCACCCTGCAGAGATAATAGGTGTCTTCTCTGCCTGACTTTAATGGGATCATTTCTAAAGTTTTCTTAAATTGGTATCTTGTTTGCTGTAAATTCTTAATAAATACACTTTTCCAAAGTTTAAAGTTAAATAGATTTAGGCTTTTTCCTTCTATTCCCACTTTGCTAACAATAAATGTTACTGTGAATGAATGTTGAGATTTAGATTGTTGAAAACTGAATTACTTTTATGCATATATTGAAATAATTTTATAACTATTCCTCAAATGTATGTTCAGGTGGTTTTACTTTAATATATTTTAAAATATTAAACTACTATTTTTTATTCTTTGGTTAATCTTACCTGGTATCTTTATGCAATTTATATGATTATTTACTAATTTGCTATTATGGTTTAAATAAAAAATATAATTGCCCTTTTTTGATAAAACTTATCTTGAAGGATAAAAAACATACAGAAAATTATACAAATTATTAGTTTATATACATCTCATTGAATTTTCACAAAGAGGATAAACCCATGCAGTCATCACCTGGGTCAAAAAACAGAATATAACCAGGACCCCAAGAGCTTTTTTTGGTTTTCATTCCATTTACTGTCCTGCTCGAGGGTAATCACTATGCTGATTGTTAACATCCTGAATTAGTTTTGCCTTCTTTTTTAATGTAATACAAATAGAATAATAGTGCATGTTTTATTTTATGTCTATCTTCTGTTTGTCTATATTTCTAAGATTTCGTTATTCTACTTTGAAGATATAATGTGTTCACTCTTATTTTTTATGAATATATATTGAATCATTTTATTGTGATTTACTCACTCTGTTTATTCTCCTATGACAAACATTTAAATTGTGTCTGCTTTTTGGCCATGACTTATCTATGAATATTGCTTCTATATTCCTCTTTTCCAATTAAGGTAATGTTTGTACGGTAAGGTGCACAGATCTCGTGTATAAATCAAATGAGTTTTACAAATATGCACCCCCTGTAATCAATACCCAATCCAGATATAGTACCTATCAATCACTGCTGAAAGTTCCTTTGCTTACTTCTTCAATCAATTCCCCTCCTTATGGACAGCCACTACTCTCTTATCTATCCCTATAGATCAGTGTATCTTTATTTGGACTTCTATAAATAAAATCAGAGTAGCTACATTTTTTGCCTGTCTTCTTTCATTCATTATAATGCTTTGGGGGCTCATTCCTCTTGTTTAATACACAGTTGCTCATTGTTTTTCCATTGCTAAGTTACATTCCGTTGTATGAATAATCAATTTGCTTATCCATTCTATACTTCATGGACAAGTGTAGAATGGGTTGTTTGATTTTTTGGCTATTATGTGAAATAAGCCACTATCAAAATTCTGTGTGTGTGTGTGTGTGTGTGTGTGTGTGTGTGTGTGTGTGTGAGACAGAGAGAGAGAGATTTTTTGGAAATATGCTTCCATTACTCTTTAATAAATTTGGGAGAGAAATGTCTGTGTTAAGGGTGACTGTATATAAAGTTTAACTTTATATGAAAGTTCAGTTTTCCCAAGTAGTTGTATCTTATTATACTGCCATAAGTAATTTCTGAAATTTCAAGATATTTTATATCTGTACCAACATTTGCTGATGTCAGTTTTTTGAATTTTATTCTTTATAATAGATGTGAAAGGGTAAAGCATTTTAATTTGAATTTGAATCCTCTTGAATACTAATGATGTTAAACATCTTTTTAAGTTCTTTCAATTCTTACATTTTTTATTATAAAATGTCTGTTTTAGTTTTTTGACCATTTTTATTTGGGGATTAGTTATTACATTGTTGACTTGTAAGAGTTTTTGTTTCATATGTTTTGAGTATAAGTTCTCAGATGTATGCATTAGAAATATTTTGCTGGATTTTAATAAATAATTTTTTCGATTTTTAAGATTTAATTTATTATGTCTTTTCTTATATGACTAGGGTATCTTCAGTTGGTTCTCAGAAATATTTGTCAATCCAAAGTCATAAATATATTTCACAATGTTGTATAGTAGAACGTTTACAACTTCAATTTTTACATGTAGACTTATAATCCTTCTCAGATTACATTTGAGAACAGGGTAGAGCAAATGTTAAGGTTCATTATTTTTCATACATTTATTTAGTTGTTCAATATCAGACATCGAAAACACTTTCTATCCCCAATTGATTTATCTTGGCACATTTGTTGAAAGTAAATTGGCCTCAGTGTAAATCTGTTGGGGAACTCCCTACTGTGTTCCACTAAGCTTTATTTCTATCCTTACATTAAACCACCTTGTCTTCATTGCTATAACTTTGTAGTAAGTCTTGCAATCAGGTGGTACGAGCCGTCCTAAATGTATTCTTTTTTTTTTTTTTTTACATTGTTTTGCCTATTCTATGTTCTTTGTATTTTCCTATGAATTTTAGAATTGCCTTGTTAATTACCATCAAATCCAAAACAAGTACACCAACCAACCAAACAGAACATTGCAAAGTGTTGATGGAATTGCACTAAATTTAGGGAGAATTGCATCTTTAATATATCTCTTTGTTTAGGTCTTTTCAGTTACTCTAAATGTTTTGTTGTTTTTCATGTGGAAGCCTTACAAAATTTGTTAAATAAATTTTAAGAACTTTATGCTTTTTTTGATCTTCTGGTGTATTTGTTTTGTTTTTTAATTCTCTGCTAATAGTGTGAAGGTATAAAGTCAACTTTTAAAATTCTTTTAGAGTGCATGCAGAATGTCTCCTTTTTTTTCCTGCTAATTTTAACAACTTTGTTGTGCAAAATTGGCACACAATAAACTGCTTTACATAAAATATATAATTTGATAAGTTTTAATATATGTTTATATCTGTGAAACAGTTGCCAGAATGTGTTACCTCTAAAAGTTTTCACATTTACCTTCCATTTTCTGACTCTCTTCCCTGCCTGTGTCACTACGTCTCATCCTCAGATAACCACTAATCTGCTTGTTGTACTTCCTACAATTTCATATGAATGGAGTCATACAGTAGGTATGCTTTTTTAGTCTTGCTTCTCTCAGTCATCTGAATTATTTTGAGGTTCATCCATGTTACTGCACATGTCATTAGATTCATCCTTTAGATTGCTAAGTGGTATTTTGTTGTGCAAGTATACCGCAATTCATTTAATCATTGAGCTGTTGATGAACATGTGGTGTGTTTCCAGTTTCTGGCAATAGGAGATAAAGCCTCTATGTTCATTCGTGTAGAAGTCTTTGCATGAGCATATGCTGTAATTTCTCTTGGGTAAATACTTAGAAGTGGAATAAGTGGATCTCATTCAAGATATTTGTTTAACTTTCTTTTTTTAAAAAGAAACAGCTTAGTTGTTTTCTAAAGTAGTTATAGCATTCAACATTCATACCAATAGTTTGTGAGAGTTCCAGTTCTTTCAAATCCTAATGGACATGAAATTTAGCTATTCTAATAAAAAATAGTGGTATCTCATTTGTGGGTTTAATTTTACATCTCCTCAACATTAATAATGTTGAGTATTTTTATGTGCTTATTTACCATTTATTTATTTCCTTGGCAAAATGTCTATTAAAATATTCACTTATTTGTTTTTCTTTTCTTTTTTTTTTTTTGGACTGAGTCTTACTCTATTGCCCAGGCTGGAGTGCAGTGGCATGATCTCAACTCACTGCAATCTCCACTTCCCGGATTCAAGTGATTCTCCTACCTCAGCCTCTCAAGTAGTTGGGATTACATGCGCCTGCTACCAGGCTTGGCTAATTTTTGTATTTTTAGTAGAGACTGGGTTTCACAACATTGGCCAGGCTGGTCTTGAACTCCTGACCTCAGGTGGTCTGCCCAGCTCAGTCTCCCAAAGTACTGGGATTACAGGTGTGAGCCACCCTGCCTGGACTTCTTTTGCTCATTTTTAATTGTGTTATTCTTTCCTTTTGTTGGATAACTGTATTCAGAAACCATGATGTAAGTATTATGTATATCCAGTACTGTTGACCTGTTGCTGCCGCCAAGGCATCTCGCTGGGCAGTTAGGAACATAGCTAATGCTATATCTCCAAAGTACATATGTTGGAAACTCGATCTCCAGTGTGGAGGTGTTGAGAGGTGGCACCTTTAAGCGTTGTTTAGGTCAAGAGGGTAATACCGTTGTCATAGGAGTCAGTTTATTATAGAAAGTTGTGTTTGGCCCTCTTATGCCCTCTCCCACCATCACTTACCTTTCTGCCACGGAATGATGCAGTAAGAAACACCTTGGCAGATGCTGGTCCCTTGATCTTAGATTTCCCAGCATGCACAATTGTGAGCCAGTACATTTCTGTTCATTATAAATTACCTAGTCTGCGGTACTGCATTTTAGAGGCACAATATGGACTAAGATGAACATGTATTACTGTACAAAAACATACTTATAAATGTATACATGGTGACTACATTCACATTTGATTATCTATCTACATATGTTGAAAATTCTGGCATAGAGGTAGTTCAGATATCAATCCAACCTGACAGGAATCAGTCTAAGGTTTTTATTTTTTTTTTTAAAAAAACTTTCCATATTTTTGTCTTCATAGTTTAATACCGAGAAGCCTGGATTCCATTATCTTTAATATATTTACTCACTTGTAGTTTTCTTTTATGTAATCAGTCTCCTGCCACATTTCTGTCCCCTCTCTATGTGGATACTCTTTAATTCCACTTGAGTTCTGACATCACATAGAGGAATGCTTCTTTGCCCCTATGATCTCTTTATCCCACTCAGAATTCAAGATGTACACTAGTTGGACAGTGGTTATCCAGGCCAGGCTGCACAACGCCAGCCCTGGACTCACTCCTTCCTGTCTCTACAGCCCCCACCACCCATGTCCCCTAAGTTAGGACACCTGTCTTATTGCACACTGTCTGATGGATTTCAGAAATATAAATGTTCAGAAAGCAAAGGAAAAAGAAAGAGAAGGGAATGCAAGTGGAAGTAGAAGAGGAAGAGGGAGAAATTCACCTAAATTTTCAAAATAGAAACTTACATAAAGATAATAAATAGACCATTTATTTTATGGCTTTCATGGAAGTTTGTTTCATTGAAAGGGGTAAGTCAAGAAGACACGATAGAGAAAGAGAAAGACAGGAGAAAGGAGAAAGAGTGAGTAAATATAGAAGTTACCATCATATTCATTAGAAGCAAGTTACTAGGTCCAAACCACACTCAAGGGGAGAGGAGTATGAATATCACAATATGGAGAGCATCAGAAGTCACTGTAGAAGGCTGCCTACAACCCCTTTTATTTTCAAATATAAAAATTGTATAAGAGCACAATTTCTTTTATTCTCTCTCCCAACTTTGTTGTATTGTAGTCATACATTTTAGTTCTCCTTATATTCTATGTTTCTCAGCGTGATACAAAAAATAAAGTATTTATGTGCAGATGCTACTCAAGTTATGATAGGGTTACATCCCAATAAACCCAGTGGAGGTTTAAAATATCATAAATTGAAAATGCATTTAGTACACCTAACCTATCAAACATTATATTTTAACTTAGTCTTCTTCAAATGTGCTCAGAGTACTGTTTTACCTACAGTTGAGTAAAATCATCTAGCACAAAGTCTATTTTATGATAAAGTGTTGAAAATTTAAACACAACATTGTTTATAGGAAAGACTTCTATGGGCTTTTGATGCAAAAAGAAAATTGTGAGCTAAGCAATTGTTGAAACATGTTAGTAAATTTATTTATTTATTTATTTGTTAAGAATAACATGCATAGAAAATCATGTAGAGTTGGGATTCCTAATTTTCATAGATGGCTCTTTTCCCAACATGATTACAGACAATGAAAGTTGTCTTTGCAATGCCACCTTTAAAAACCACTCAATACCCACACATTTCCTTGTTTTGCTTTCCTAGGGACACATCTGATACAAACATAAAATCTCTCCCAGCACCCCTACAACCGCCCAATTTCAATCTGAACACTTTACACTGAAAAAAAGTTATGTCATAGAGATGTTTAAAATTTAGAAAATAGATGGAAATCATAATGCAAGTGAGCCAATGGGTTTTTAAATATATAATATAATTCTGTCTCTTCACTAACCAATTACTGTCAAAGTAACTGGTTTAGCTTCAGGTGATATCTGATTAATCCACCTTTTATGGCCAACTGACTATGGGCATGAATACACTTTGCCTTAATTTTTTACTTTGAGTGTCTTTTTCCCCCACTGCTTTTCCATTCTTATTTCAAGCATTCTTCAAAGATATCATTATGGGATTCTTTTCTGTATTTTAGATGAAATTCAAATAAACTCCAGGCTCTCCAGTTCATCATTTATCTAAACCTGTTGTTTGATAAGCTAATAGGCTTATTTCATCATACTTTAAACATTTATACCCAGCAAGGAGAATGTCTAGCAGCTTTAGAAAGGGAAGCCAGTCACATGTTCAGGCAAAGCACCACACTGTGTTTTCAACTTTGAACCAGTTGCCACAGCCTCTACTCACCTAATGTCCTGTGAAATATCTATGACCTTTTAAGTATAATCGTAACATGTTTAGTGTTGAAAACTTTGAATGATAGACACTATCAACTATAGAACAAATAGTATCGATAAAAGGTGTTTCTTTTTCTTTTCGTTCTTCCTTTTTTTTTTTTTTTTTTTTGAGACAGAGTCTCCCTCTGTTGCCCAGGCTGGAGTGCAATGGTGAGATCTTGGCTCACTGCAAGCTCCGCCTCCCAGGTTCAAGTGACTCTCCTCCCTCAGCCTCCTGAGTAGCTGGGATTACAGGCATGCACCATCACACCCAGCTAATTTTTGTATTTTTAGTAGAGACGAGGTTTTACCATGTTGGCCAAGCTCGTCTCGAACTTCTGACATCAGGTGATCTACCCGCCTTCACCTCCCAAAGTGCAGGCAGAGATTACGGGCATGAGCCACCGCGCCTGGCAGTAAAAGTTATATATATATATATAACCCACACAGTATGTGTGTGTTTAAGAGGGTGAGAGAGAGAGAAAAAGAAAGGGAGAACAAGAAAGAGAGAGAGAAAGCTCTAGTAGCCAGGAGGAAGAATACAGGGCTTAAAATTAGAACATTATCTTTTCAAGGAGATTTTGCCTTGGAAGTCAAACATAAAGTTTCTGCTTATATCATATTGCTAAAATTCTTCCCATAATTACCATTTATAGAGGATTCTTTAAAGTATTTTTATTCTGAGAAGCTATGCGCCCATCCACAAATCAGAAGAATTAGAGAAAATATATTTAAAGAGAATTATCCATGTATACAATAAGGGTTAAGTTGTGTTGAATTTAAGAATCCAAAGATGGTTTTATGTCAGAAAATCTATCCATGTTATTTAGGACATTAATGGACAAAAGCATGTGCAAAGAAATATAGAAAGCAAGGAATATATGCTAACATCTATCTTTTTGATCTTAAGAAAGAAAACAATAGAAAGGAGCTCACTTAAGTTGACAACAAATGTCATGTTATATGTGAAACATCCTACTAATATAGAAATTTTAGATACCTTCTATAAAATTGTATGCTATAATTGACTATCATGGACAACAACACTAATATAATGACATTTGATTATAACTACAGAGAAGTAGAAATTTAAAAGCCCTCATGCTTAATTCATTATTTCATTAAGAAAATTATTGTGTACCACACAGCCTCTAGGAGTTGTGATTTAGGAATATAATCATGAATATAGTTATCTCTGTCTTCAGGGAGCTATATGTCATTTTATTTCGGAGTGGGATATAAGCAAGTAAACAACCGGAAAACTAACATAATACATGCTAAAAGTGAGGCAGGAAAAATTTCTATGGGAGAACAAGTATGGTGTATTTAACCCATGGATGTGGAGAAGTGTCAATCAAGAAATGTCTCTGGAGATATTGACATGTCAGGTAAATTGTGGAGGGTTGCTCAGAGTTAGCCAAAAAAAGGGGGGGACCTACATGTTGCACACTGTGATAACTTAATTTCAAAAGCACAAAGGTGAAAAAGAGTGCATGCTACTTTCACAAAATGCTAACGAAAATAGTTAAGTTTGACATGTAGAACCAGGGAGTGAAATGGGCTGACTAGATAGGCTATGTATCATCCAAACACGTTTACCTGTTGATGTGTATGATTTTGCAAAATCTCATGAGATATCAATCTTCAAATCCCATAGGCTATACTTCCAACCCTTAACTATTCAGCATTTTTTCTAGAATTATTTCTTTAGCTTCTGAATTTTTTCCAATTCTTTGTAGATGGCCAGAGGCAGTGAGACAGTATGGTTCTTTCAAGATAAAATGCCAAGCATGCAGTTAAAGTTTATAGCAAATGTTCCATGTGGAGATTCAGCAGAGAGAAAGCTTTGCCTAAGAAGATGCTAATCTGATATATTTAAATGGTTGGGAGGAGGGGAGTAAAGAAGAGCCTCATTACAGATTCAGCAGTGAGTGACTCTGAGAGAAGGGTACTGATAGAGCTTCCTGAACCTCCAGTGAAGCCAATAAGCCTGTGATATCAAACTCCCCAAGCTATAAACCCAGATGCTCTAACTCCAAACTCAAGCAACATCACCCATCTGCTTCTGTTTTGTATTCTGGCTTCGTTACAGAGTTCCTATGGGAGTGCTAAATTGTTGGGAGTTTCCTCCATGCCTGCCTTTCAATATTAACCTTTAGGCTATCAAATCGCCTAAATTAAGTACCACAAAAATACCCTTAGGTTATCAAATTGCTTAAATTATGCACCATGGAATATAAATAAACAATCAAACTTTAAACATGATTGCACCCCTTGTGAGACGTGTAGAGAACTCAGCACTAGCATGCTTTATATTGTGAAGTTGCTAAAATATATTTTATGTGCTTTCTCACTCAGGCTTGACTTCAGACTAAAGGAGAGCTAGGCTTCTTGCCTGTTATTGTTGCCTTCAAGCCCAGAATGAGGATAGGATAGGGCCTTCGAAGACAGGGCCTTTAGAGACGTAATCAAAGTTAAATGACATCATAAGGATAGGGCCCTAATCGGATATGTTTGGTGTCCTTATAAGAAGAAAAAGGGGTGCCAGAGAACTCTCTATTTCTCTCCTCATGAGCACACAGGAAAGGCCAACTGAGCACAGAATAAGAAGGTGGCCATCTGCAAGCCAGGAAGAGAGAACTCATCAGAAACCAACCCTAACTTCACCTTGACCTGAGACTTCCAGGCTCCAAAACTGTGAGAAAATAAATATCTGACATTTAAGTCAGCCTATATGTGGCATTTTATAATGGTAGCACAAGTAGGCTAATATAGAATCCTTTAGTGAAGGGCAGAGGAGATTTAGGGAAAATATTTTGGAATGCCTCTACAAAGATAGAGGGTACCATGAAGACCATGACAAAGAGAATTAAACATATTTCTTTGGTCATTGCAGTAGATAGCTCCTAAGATGGACCCCAGGAGTCCCAGTGTTCACACTGTTTTCTAATACCCCACCTCCTTGAATGGGGGATGGACCTAGTCACTTGCTTCTAATGAATAGAATGTGGCAGAGGTGATAGGATGTCATTAGATTACGTTTGACAGATTTAACAAGAAGAAAACTCAGAATGCCTAGTTCAATTTTAATTTCAAGTAAATCTTTTTTCTTTTTCTTTTCTTCTTCTTTTTTTTTTATTATCATGCCTCTTGAAACATTTGGGAGACACTTACACCAAAAAAAGAGATGTTGTTTCTCTGAAATTTAAATTTAATCGGGCAACCCTACATTAGCTTCAAGCAAATAAATGTGAAAAACTTGGTGGATGTCACTTTTAAGATTATGTTACAGTAAGACCGTGGCTTCTATCCTGGGTGCCCTCTCTCGCTCACTCTCTTTCTGAGAAGCCGGCTGCTATGTTTTGAGCTTCCTTAGGGAGAGGCTGTTGTGGCAAAAAACTGAGTGATGTCTTCGGCCAACAGATACCAAGAAATTGAGTCCACATGAGTGAGCTTGGGAGTCATTACTCCACCACTGGAGCCTTGATAAGGCTGTTACTCAGCCAACACCTTGATTATAGCCTCCTGACCAGAGAAGCCAGCTGAACTCTGTCCATATTCCTAACCAATAAAGACTTACAAGATCATAAATGTATTTTGTTTTAACTGCTAAAGTTCGGGTAATGTGTTGTGAAGCAAATGATGACTAATATAGTCACTGAGCCTTCACTGAATCAGCCAGTTGATTCTTCTTTCCTGGAAGGTCACGTGGAGACTCTGAAGCAGTTGCATGAGCTTACATGCCATAGCACCCTGAACATGCTATCCCTCTTCCCAGGAGAACTTGGTTCACTCCAATCCCCACTCCTCTTCACTTGGTTCTACAATTAATTATACCGTAGTGCACAGCCCAGGAATCACCTCTTGCAGGAAGCCTTCTCTGTATTTGAGGCCAATTGTGCATATATCCAAACATACTTTGAATAGTCGTATTTCATTTACTACTCCACTGTAGTGCAGTTTCACTTATTTTTTCCTTTTGCTCTTCCACAATTTGCAAATGTTTTGTTGAATACTCCATCTGACATGTAGTGGATATCAACAAAGAGTTGATAAATGAGAAGGATCAGAGCAACACGTAAAAAAACAAGTAGATCATGTTTGCTCTGACCCTCCAGGATTTATGGAAGGGGAAATAAAACCTGGTAACATTCTTTCTGCTTAAAATCTGATGATTGCATTTATTGGAGAGTACTCTGGGTATAGGGGTTCAGGAGCCCTTTAAGGCAAGGTGCACTGGATTGAGAAGACGAGGAGAGAGAATGAAATAACACATTCTGTCTTTTCAAGAAAGCTGAACTGAGATCATCAGGAGATGGTAGACTCTGGTCCAGCGTGTGGGTTCTGGGGCAAGACAGTCTGATGTTGAAGTCTGAGGCCCACATTGCGGTGAGGATGTGGCTTCAGTAAATTATTTAGATCATCCATATCTCAGTTTCCCCATCCATAAAATTAAGTGAAAAAATGTATTTATTAAGTGTTTAGAAGACTACACAGCAGTACACAGAGTTGGCTAAATAAGTGTTCCTGCTTTAAGGAATATTCTTGCGGTAGGTATATTTCTTCTACAAATAATAGTAAATAGGTAAATTTTTAGAAAATAAAGCAGTGGAATAAGCTGTGTGGTAATAATAACACTAATTGTTACAAAATGCTTGCTCTATCTGGGGAGCATGCTATTAACATAAGCTCAAATATATTAATTCTTCTACACACTTTGTGGGAGAGGTACACTTTGTAGATGATCTATTAGGTGCACAGTACAATTAAGTAACTTGGTCAAAGTCACAGCACTAGTAGATGTTGAAGCTAGGACTTGATCCCAGATAATCAAGATCCACAGCCTGCACTCCTAACCTTTGTACTATCCTCAGTGGTCAGTTTCTATTACCCAAAGCTGGTTAAGCTCCCACTGACTGAGATTTTGCCTTGGATGGAAAGATAAGTTTCCTTTAGGATTATTATACAGCTTTTTTAGTTTTCTAAAATTGTTTGACTTTATATTTCCCCATTCATTAGTTTTGTACTTTACATATTTATTTTTAAATAAAATATTTAAAAATATAAGTATTTACCAGAATGGGCTATGGCTAGTAAAGCTAAATTTTTGTTCAGTTCGAATCTGTTTCCTTATGTTCTAAGGGAGAGAGGCAGCATGTTGGGGACATAACCTGTTTTTTGTTTGTTTGTTTAAGGGTTGAGAACAGTGAAAGTCCATCTTAGCTATTGAACCTTATTGTCCAAAAACGGTGTTGCAGTGGTGTAACCTTAACTGCAGTTGTTCCGTATTCTGAAATGAAGAACAGAATCATCCTGAGAGAAGAATGGGGCTAAGGTAGCGTAGATGGCTGAGTCTAGGGAGTCAGTCCATCTTGAATCATATTTGAGGCCGGCATGCAAGAACTGGTCAACACCCTCAAACATCTGAACTCCCGAGGGCTCCCTAGATACCAAACGAGGTTGTGTGACTAACACGGGCCTAGGTACCTGTGAATGAAGTGCTGTAAGTGCATATGCTCTCAAGACAAATCAGAACAGGTTGGTACACTTGAACTGTGAACAAAAGGACCAAATACCCTTGTTATATATGTATTGAACATCTATGTTCTATGAGGCAAAGTGCTAACTAGTGAGGATACAGAGATAAATACAGACACTTGATGAGTTAGAAATGAAAGTATGTAATTACCCTTTCCTAAGTGGGATAACGGAAATCTGTACAAGGTACCAGGGAGCCGATAAGATACCTCTTGGGATATTACAGGGCAAGTGTTTCTTGAATATAATTTTGAGGGGAGTCTGACATATGAGATTAAGGAGGGCATTCCAAGCAAAAAGCACAATTTGTGCAAATTTTCTGGGATAGAACAAAAAGAATAACACGTTGGGGAAACTGCAGATCTCAGTAACAAGTAAAAAGGAAAGTGATTCTGGAAGGAAAAAGTCATCCAGATCTGTAAACATTGTTAAACTTACAAAATGCCATGTGTAGAATAGGGCCTCAGTAAATTTATTAAATTGGCTTGAGCCATTTATGAATTTCTTTTTTAACATCTTAATGTCTCCCAGGGTTTATGAATTCTACCACATATCTCAACTAAGTTTACGTAGTTTCACTGTGCAAGGCTAGCAAGTTTTACATGTGTTTCCTGGTTTCCTTAAGAGCATAATTTATTTCGGATTTGTGTGCATGTGCATGGAGGCACATAGCTAGAACTATGCAGATGGTAAAGAGGATAAGAACAAGACTTCATATTGGTGAATTTTTGAAATATATTTCTTCTCACCTCTACCGCGCACACACAAACCAAATACTACTTGTTTCTTGTTGTATTGAACTAAATCCTTTATTTTAATTGTAAATGCTATTCATTGGCTTTTGTTACTATCTTCATTTTTTGTTGGTTTGTTCTTACTCTTTTCTTTTTATTTCCCAAAAAACCTGGATCATTTTATTGGAGGGAAACTATTGTAAAGTGTTCTGCATAAAATATTATTTCTGTGTGTTTATAGTTGAAATCTTTGTCTACATTGGTGAAAAAGTACTGACACATATTTGTTTAACAGTTGCGAAGTCCTCAGCAATAGTAATCAGTAGATTTTAGTGGTTAAGCTGTCACTAAGTCTCACAAAAATGTACCTAAAAAAAGGGGGCCAGGCTGATAGTTTCTAGGCCTCTATCTACCGTTGTAAAGACAATACAATGGGCACACTGGCAATGATCAGGATAAGAGGAGTTTGTGGTAGTCATCTGGGGCATTCTCTGAATCTCTTTGGTTCTCGGCCTCCTTGGTGAATGTATTCTATGTATGAGACCCGCGTGAGAGTAAAGCTATGTAATTATTTTGGGCAAAGGAGTTTGAGCAGATGCAACACACACCATTTAATTGCTGCTGCAAGACTCTCCAGAGAACTCTCCTCTCACTGTGGCAGAAACTGGAGAACTTTGAGATAACCCCCTCTTTTATTCTCTGTTATTGTTGTTGTTACCCCAGCACAACTGGCTTATCCTGAATAAAACAGAACTTAATCATCATTTAGAATGAGTGAGAGAACAGCAGTGGAAAAATGCCGAGTACATTGCTTTTAATTCAGCAAAAAACAAGCAAACAAATAAAACACCTGTCTGCTGGAAAGGATTTTAAGTCACTGGATGTGGGAAGATTCGATTTTGAGTCTGTGTTTCATGTTTTGCTTGCTTAACTGGGATTCTTATAAATCACTAAGGCCTTGATATTGATACTTGATTTTGAGGCAGTTGATATTGGTGGATAATAATTGAGAAAACAGTGGGCTAACCAAAATGCTTAAAATGAAAATCTAGGAAATGAGATGTCCATAGAAGCTAGGAGAATCTCCGACATGTCCTTTGTAATATAAATCATTCACATGTGCAGGGTTGTGTGTACATTCAAAAAAGAGAAAAAATGGAAAACTTTCACTTCCACTTTATTTTGAGTATCTGTGTGACCAAGAAGTGAAGGCTAAGGCAGCGTTGTAAATTGCCTGGATCGTTGTTGGAGGCATATTTCAACATGTTCGTGGAACTCTTCAGCAAAGGCAAGTAGATTTCTTGGTTCTAGGCATTTAAAGTAAACACTGTATAATGATTAATTGACCACTAAGCTAACCATACAGATACTTCAATGGCATAACTAAGAAAACAAACATTATAGAATTGGTCATAAAAGCAACTAAGTAAGCAACAACAATATCAACAACAAAGAATAGCAGTATCAATTTCTGGGGGAGAAGAAGGATTTTGATTTTCATGTTTATTACATTATTTTCTTTAAAATACTGAGTTTTCAACAAAAATTGTGACATTACAAAAACCAAAATCATAAAGTGTAGATAATACACAGAAAAAAATCTTATCAGCTAGAAATTTTCCATGAGAAAGTCCAGACATTTAACTTATTACAGAGTATCCTTAAATTAGTTGTTTTAGTATTTCCAACAAACTAAAGAAAATTATGTCTAAAGACTTAAAAGAAACTACAAGAATGATTTCTCAGAAAATAAAGAATATCAATGAAAATATAAAGGTTAATTTAAAAATAACCAAATAGAAATTCTGGAGTTGAAAAAGACAATATTAAATCTAAAAAAATACTAGAGAAAAATACTAATCAGCAGATTTGAGCAGTCAGAAGAAATAATAAATGTGAATAACAGAAAGAAAAATACATAAAGAAAAATGATTAGAAAAGAGCTTAAGAGATAGGTAGAACGCCATAAAATATACCCATATACACATATTGGGATTCCAAAACGGAGAGAAGGGATAGAAAAGAACACAAATAATATGTGAAGAGATATAAACCCCCACATTTCCAAATTTGATGGAAAACATTAATTTACATATCCAAGAAACTCAGCATACTCCAAGTAGCATAACCTCACAGATCCATACCTAAACACATCATAATCTAACTTACCAAAACTAAAAACAAACACCCCCAAATAAATAAATACATACATACATACATACATAAAGGCAGAGAATTTTGAAAGCAGCAAAAAAGAAATGACATCACATACAAGGTATCCTCAATAACATTTACTACTAATTTCTTCCAGAAACCAAGTAACTAAGCTATGAAATGATGTATTCAATGTGTTGATAAAAGGAACTGTCAACTAAGAATTTTATATCTCCAAAACTATCCCAGTGAAATAAAGGAAACTTTAAGAATTTCCGAGATCAACAAAATCTGAAGAAATCTGTCATTAATGAAACTTCTATATAGGAAACACTAAAGGGAGTCCTTTGGACTGAAATATAAAACACTAGACTTTAAGTTGAATCCCCATGAATTAATAAAGAATACCAGTAAAGGTAGCTATTAGGTAAGTGCACAAGTAATTGCAGTTTTTTCATTATTTGAATTTTCCATTTGATATTGGAATACATTTTTTAATATATGTGGTTTATTATAAATCGTTTTAATGGGCATTTCTCAATTTACGTATTTTTCCTAGTGACTTACTACTTGGTGTTCATTTTATGTTTATTTTACACTATGGAAATTATGTTAGACAAAAAGTAAATTCAAGTGTTTTTCTTATTCAAGTTCAAAATGGGTCATAAAGCAGCGGAGACAACTCTCAACATCAACAACACATTTGGCTCAGGAACTGCTAACAAACATACAGTGCAGTGGTGGTTGAAAAAGTTTTGCAAAGGAGATGAGAGCCTTGGTGATGAGGAGCATAGTGGCCGGCGATTGGAAGTTGACAGTGACACCAATTGACAGCAATGATTGAAACCGATCCTCTTACAACTACCCGAGAGGTTGCCAGAGAACTCAACATTGACCATTCTATGGTCCTGTGGCATTTGATGCAAACTAGAAATGTGAAAAAGCTCGTTAAGTGGGTACCTCACGAGCTAAGTGAAAAAAAACAGTATTGATTGTCTTCTCTTATTCTACACAACAGCAATGAACCATTTCTCAATCAAATTGTGACATTCGATGGAAAGTAGAGTGGATTTTATACAGCAACTTTTGAAGACCAGCTCAGTGGTTGGATCAAGAAGAAGCTCCAAAGCGATTCCCAAAGCCAAACATGCACCAAAAAAGGTCATTGTCACTGTTTGGTGGTCTGATGCCGGTCTGATCCACTACAGCTTTCTGAATCCCAGCAAAACCATTATATCTGAGAGGGATGCTCAGCAAATAGGTGAAATACATTGAAGACTGCAATGCCTACAGCCAGCATGGGTCAACAGAAAGGGCCCAATTCTTCTCCACAACAATGCCCAACTGCACATGGCACAACCAGTGCTTTGAAGGCTACAGTTTTGTCTCATCCACTGTATTCAACAGACTTCTTGCCAGCTATCACTTCTTCAAGCATCTTGACAACTTCTTGCAGGGAAAAGGCTTCCACAATCAGCAGGATACAGAAAATGCATTCCAAGAATTTGTTCAGTCCTGAAGAATGATTTTTACACTATAGGAATAAAGAAACTTATTCCTCATCGGCAAAAATGTGTTGATTGTAATAGTTCCTATTTTGATTAATAAAGATATGTTTGAGCCTAGTTATAAGGATTTAAAATTTATGATCCAAAACTGCAGTCACTTTTGCACCAAACTAATACATAAGTAAATAGACTATGAATGTATAAAAGGCAGCATAAATGTATTTTTGCTTGTAACTCATTGTGTTCTATTACTAAGAGAGATTAAAGGTAAAGGTTCAGTGGTAGAGATTCAGGTATTATTAATAGATTTGAAAGAAAGCTGCAGAAAGCAATAATTACGTTATCTGTGGTGATGGGTATACAATGTATACAATGACATAATAATAACAGCAATGTCTTCACAAAGGAAGGATATGAATGCAGCACTATATAGGGATAAGGTTTTATGTACAATTGAAATTGACTTGGCATTAATTCAAACTAAATTGTTCTAAATTAAATTGCTAATTGTAATCTCCAGGACAACACTATGAAGGTAATTAAAAATATAGTAAAAATAATGAAAAAGATATCAAAAAGGTATGTGATATAATTTGCGTATTTGTCCCTGACCAAATCTCATGTTGAATTGCAATCCCCAATGCTGGAGGTGGGGCCTGGTGGGAAGTACTGGATTACTGGGACAAATCCCACACGACTTGTTGCTGTCTTCCTGATAGTGAGTTCTCAGGAGGTTTTTTTGTTTGTTTGTTTGTTTTCAGAGTCTCGCTCTGTCGCCCAGGCTGGAGTGCAGTGGTGCAATCTTGGCTCACTGCAACCTCCGCCTCCCGGGTTCAAGCGATTCTCCTGCCTCAGCCTCCCGAGTAGCTGGGACTACAGGCGCGTGTCACCACACCCAGCTAATTTTTTGTATTTTTAGTAGAGACGGGGTTTCACCATGTTAGCCAGGATGGTCATGATCTCCTGACCTCGTGATCTGCCCACCTCGGCCTCCCAAGGTGCTAGGATTATAGATGTGAGCCACTGCTCCCGGCCTGGTCTGGTCATTTAAAAGTGTGTGGAACTACCTTCCTTGATCCCATTCTTGCCATGTGATGTGCCTTCTCCCTCTTCACCTTCTGCCATGATTGGAAGTTTCCTGAGGCCTCCCCAGAAGCGTATGCCACTTTGTTTCTTGTATGGCTTGCAGAACCATAAGCCAATTAAACCTCTTTTTTAAAAATGTTACTCAGCCTCAGGTATTTCTTTATAGTAGAGAAACAATGGCCCAGATAGAAAATATCTGTTCAGCATAGCTAACTCTGACCATAGTTTAAAACACATTTCTTAAGTATTTATTTTTCTTCTTTACTCCAATCTATTATGAAGGTGGCCTTCTCTGAATATTTGCTGCTTCCTTGAGCTCTTAGAAACACAGCTTAACAAGGGAGATTCTGATATAATAGAAAGAGATTAAGTTTTGGAGTTACAGAGATCTAACATTTAGTTCTTACGCCATCAGCGGTTAGCGAGGTTAGCCCAGGGCTATGTACATCATGTCGTGGAGTGTTTATTTAGCTGCTTCTCTCCTCTGAGAAATGGAGGTAATATTCTTGACTTTGCCATGTTTGTGGGAGGACAAATCTTACTCCAGCACATGGCACGTGGTAAGCACTTATGATATTGTTATTATTGTCTTCCTATTATATTTCAGAACTCCTTCCTGCATTGTTTCCACCGTTAAGCTTTCATTTTATTAAGTTCTGCTGATTATACCTCAGAGAATGCCCATTATCTTCCAGTGGTCCACAGTGCCTGTCTTAGGAGAAGATCTTGCCCATCTCTGGGTTTTTTCATCATGCAACAGTGGTAGAGGTTCAGGGGTGAAAATTAGAAGGTTGGGTAGAAGAAAGGGCAGTGGAACCCAAGATGAGACTTTACTAGGAATTGAAAAGACAGCTAAGAAACTCAAATCTGGTGTGTTTGCTCTTTATTTGTTTGCATTTTATGTACAGACAGTTATGTATAATACATAGCATTCCTATTTTGGGAATGCAATGAATACAAGAGTTATGCAGATAATTAAAGATAGCAAAGTAGACTCATTTTACCTTACTTAACCAGGTAAACTCACATCCTGTAAGAAGAAGCAACAATCATAGGTGACATTAGAAATATTAGAACTATAATCAACATATGCTCATTCCAGCTTCTCAAATTAGTCAAATCTATCACTTTTTAAGTAACTCAGCCAAAATCTTAAGTACTACATTTATAAAATATTGATTAAAAAAAGCCTTTCACTTGTATGACATAGGAAAAAATCAGAACTTTTAGATGATTGCAGCTAATGGTGTCATTAAAATCTTGGGTTATATCCATATTTCCCCCAAAAGACATTTAAAAGTAGATGATTTTATTATCCCCAAAATGGTTTTAGATAATTACTTATATATCCTAATGTGGTTTATTAATAGGTGCTTAGTATTAAATCACATCAGACTTTGTCCACAGGGAATTACTTTGTACTCTGAGCTACCAGAGGAGAGGAAGATATGAAATGATTGAGTTTCAGGAGTAAAGGAAACGAACTATAATAAGTTTATATATAAACTATTTTGAAGCCTTTCCATGAGGTGTCTTTGTGCCTCCTTGAGGCAGATTTGCTTTGCACTCCTCCTGTGGGAGGCCAGGGCTCGAGATCATTGATAACATGTTCAGTAACCTCATGACCCTCATGCGCATTTTATGCTATGTTGTACTTTGGTAGCTGAGATGAAAAACCAGCCAGTAAAGGCTTCATTCAGCACTGCTTCTGGAACGACAGGAGAGGGGCAGAGTTCCAAGACTCCTTTTCAATAACCAAGTCTGTAAGAGGCTTTAACCCTTATTGGGGGGAAGTCAAGTGTGAGAGTTGCAAGGTCTTTTGGTGAGTACTGTAGATATTTGTAGTGAAAGATTTTGTGTGTGTGCCAAGTGGATGTTCAGCTGTGTCTATAAAGGTAAGCTGTTATGACGTTTCCTAAGGAGGATGCAAATCCCATATTTGAGGGCCATCCATTGACAAAATTATGAAGGTAATACATACAAGAATCTTTATTTGGCACATTTTAATCTTCGTTTTCTCTCTCCCCCTTCCTCATACTTGAATTCATGGAATTGTATACTTTTTCTTACTGGTAATCTAAGCAGCTGTTCTGTTTACTTTTGTTTTCCCAGTTAGTTGTCAATTCTTACCTGGGAAGTAATTTACTAATAATTAACTGTTGTTAACTGAGTGTTGTCTTATACATTCTATACCACAGTTTTCTATTTGCTTCTGCATAAAGCAGTAATGTCTCCTGCTTGTAGTTTCTGCTGTTTAAATAAGAGAAAATGCAATCTGCCACTTAGAAGCACAGGTGTAGAATCAGAAAGGCTGAGATCTGAATACTAATTATGCCACTTACAAGGTGTGACCTGAGAAAGTGACTTCATTTGCCTATTCATAATAATTTCTGAGTTTATTGAGGATTTAATACATGGCATTGCCTTCTTGCAATCTCCTTAACAACCTATTGAAAAGGTGCTATCCTTATTTCTGTTTCTTAGGTGAGGGAAGTGAGGCTTAGAGTTATTAAATCACTTGCACACTGTCATGAAATTAATAGTTACAGAGCTGGAATTAAAAACTTGCTCTGTCTGACTAAGCATGTAAAACTCCTCTCATGCTAGTACTATTCCTTCTTTATCAGGAAATTGTGGATAATGATGCTTCCTTGAAAATTCTGTTGTGAGCTTTAAATTATGTGTCCTGGAGATTTTATAATAGTCCTAGAACATAGGAGGTGATGATACATATTGCTTACCATCTTCTAATATTCTAAATTATGTAGACTCAGAATGAGATAAAATGACAGGATGGAATTACAGAGGTTAGAGTTGATTCTTTAAAAGATTAAGAGCAAGACAAGTATGTTTAATATGATTATACATAATTGTTTTAAAATTCGTTTTAAGTAAAATATTATTATCCTTAGTCTATAGATGAGAAAGGTGTATATGCCACCTGCAATGTATTATGATTTGTGATAGGCCCTGAAAAAATATGCATATGGCCCGGTTTTTGCAGCCAAAGAACTGAAAGTCTAGTGGAATAAACATAATTTTTTAGGTGCAGTATATTAGATGCTAGAGTTGTGTATATGCATAAGGATTCATAATAATACAATGGAGAGATACCTAATACAACCTTAGGAAGTCAAAGGAAGTCTTGCATGAGGACAGGGGAACCGTGAGTCCTAGAAACAGAAAAAGTGTTACCTACCAAGGGAAGCTCATTTGCAAATGCATTCAAACATGAGTGATACACACTATGGTGATTTATACAGCTACAGAGATGGTTTCATGAGGTGTTGAAGAGGGAGGGTGGGTCATGCATGGCCTGTGATTTTAACGAGATGACATTTAAATAAAAGACCAGGATCTCTTTATTAATTGTATCCTTCTGCAGGACGCATTGCTGAGTATCTGTTGATCTGTTGATTAGATATAAGCATCTGTTATCCATTTTGCTAGTAACAGAGTCCTGTTTTTTTCAAGGCCCTGTCTTCTAGTGTGCCATGGATGTGGGCCTCTGTTAGCCTCTGTGGTCATAGACGAAGGCTAGCCAAAGTATCCCTTTCTGTTAACCATGGCTCATAAGTCGAGAGGAGCCACTAGCACAACTAGAAGTCAAGCTTCCATTGGAGGACTTCGGTGGATCTGTTTGTCTCAAAGCATCTCTCTCTTCCACTGGCACTAGTGTGTAAGTCTGGAATTGTCGGTACATGATTGGACTTAACAGGAAGAGAGTTTCTGCCTCAGAGTGGAGCCACTCAAAAAAACCCAGCACTGAAAGACAGGGTGAATGAGAATGAGTCCTAAGGACACCATCTTTGAATTTACCTTCTGCTATCACCATCAATGCCTTTAGCACAATCGAAGTAAGCTTAGTTTCATATCCAGTGCACCAAAACACATTCTGGCTAAAAGGAAAGCTAGTGGTATACTTTTAGTTACTAATTTAAGAGATGTCATTAATTCATGAAAACCAGAACCGCTGATGGGTTTATATTTCAGTCAGTCGAAGTGAAAGCTCTCTGACTAAAGAGTCTTTCAAAAATGCATTCACATCTAAATTACTTGGTAGGTATTCATAAAATATGCATTCCTTTTATCCCTCTGAGGATATAACTAACTTTCTCTTTTTTATTTTATAAATTATGTATTTGAGCAAGTAGAGGTGTCTTGACCTGGAGTTATCCTCCAATGCTTAACCACCTCATGAGGTTACAGCAGCAGAATATTCCTTTTCTTCTCATCATCTCCAATTTGACTGCCCACTAAACTGAAAGGAATTGTTCTCTGTGCTGTCCCATTGAATTCAACAAACAGTTGTTGAGCTAGGTTCCAGGTTCTGTGATACATGGTAGGACGGTAATACAAAAAGTGAACTCTGCCCTCCTGCTGCTCAACGTTCACTGGTAGCAACAAACAGGTAAACAGATTTTAGACTCATTACATGCATAAATGAACATAAGTACAAAGTGCAGTGGTGACACTGAAAAGGGAATGGGTACATATACTGGTTCAAGGCAGGGTGAGTCATGTCAGTGAGAACCTCAGACGGAAGATTCCACACTCCTCAGGATAATTTACAATCGATGTAACATTTCCTGGTTACATACTTGATATATATCAGTCTCAAGCTATTGGCTTTCTAAATATTTGGCTTTCTATAAAAAAGAGATTATCTCTGCCTGGTATTAAATGTGTTTTCTCAAAATTGTTATGATGCAACACATATAATTTCAACCTTTTTCCCTTTTCTCAGTTGTCAAGAGAAACACAGTGATTATGAAGAGAAGAGCAAACACCTAAAACATTCACAAAGATTCTTCTTGTTCTAAAATTCTAAACTATGCTAGTCCATTGTGATGCTCTCAAAGAAATTAGTGACAAAGCAAGTGTCACTGAATGTTTTATCTTAAATGTATGCTATGAAGCAATCTAGTTTTCAGAAAATACACATGTTCTAAAAAAAGAGACTTACTTAACTAGAATATAATGGTTATTGTTAGTCTTCAGTTTTCCTTCAAAATGAAAAACAAATGTATGTTTAAGTCATTTTAAGTGACATACTAGCTATCTGAACTCACCAGATTAAAAACCATATGGTAGCACAATCTCATGTTGGAGATGTAATCAAGTCTAGAATTCTTGATTGTACTCTGTGGCTAATAGCTTGATTACATTTAGAATTCCTTTCTTCATTTTTTGAGTTTTCTTGGTTTACACTATTTTTCAGTCTCTTAAATTCTAGTAATGGATTTAGAATATTGTGGATGGTGTGATGTAAATGACAACTTGCTCATTATTTATTGTATTGAGATAGACCAATCAGTTTGTATACTTGCTGCACAGAATAGACCATTACATTGAGTCAGCAGGGATTGCAGCAGAGAAATAGTTTAATGATTGAAAGATGCCAAGTGAGGAGATGGGAGGACACCTTTAAATACATCTCCCTGGGGAGTTTTGGGCTGGAAATACTAAGAGGATCATGGGAGGCAAGGGACTGGAAAATATAGGTTGTTGATTGGTCAGGGTAAGTGAGGAAAATAATCAGGATGTGGAAACTGCACTCTTTGGTGAGTCAGCTCTTCCTGGGGTCCCTCAGACAACTGATGTCAGTAGTTTCATCAGTATTCAGGATCTGCAGGAATATCTGAAAGGGAAAACAACATTTTATAATGTTCGTGTAGTTATCTCTAGAGCAGTTAAAAGGAATTATAATCTTGTGACAGGGTCTATGTGATTCTGAGGCAAGAGGTATGACAACTATGAGGAAGCAGTTCAGAGAGCAGCTGACCTAGTGATCGATGATGAGTGTGCTGCAAGCTGGGTTTATTTTCCTTTCTTTCCCTTCCTTCTTTCCTGATTAATTTTATAAAGTTTGTAGGAGTGATTTCAACATCTTTTCTGTTTTTTAAAGATATTGGTGCTTGTATAAACTTTTTTTCATTATTATTAATCACAATTCCCATTCTGGTGATATATCTAGAAATAAGTTATCAATAATATGTGTAAATATTTAATAATTATCTCTTTTTAAAAAATAAATGTCAATTTACAATGCAAGCTTATGCATACATAAAAGGCAAAAGAATATACAGATATCTTGGAATTCATAAATCTAAAAGTAAATGTTCTAAATTTCTACACAGAAAACTTTATAACATAAATAATACATGTTAAAGGACTAAATAGCATGTTCATGTATTGGGAGACTCAACATCCAAAATGTATCAATTCTGTATGATTTAATCTATTGATTACCTACCATATTGATAAACTTTTAGCATCCTTTAAACTGGAAGTTAATCTGCTAGGGTTAAAATATTTGTAATTGTAACACTGGCTGATTAATTTTGTGTCTGGATTCTTTTACTTAGCATAATACTTCTGAAGATCTTTGACATCGTAGCAGTTATCAGTGTTTTATTCCATTTGTGTGGCTGAATTATATTTAACTGTATGAATAAACCACAATTTGTTTATCTGTTAATCAGTTGATGGACATTGGGACTTCTTTTTAACATTTTACTATGATAAATAGCCCTGTTATCAACCTGCACGTACCTGTATTTGTTTGAATATCGATTGTGAATTCACTGGGTCTATACCAAAAAGTAGAATTAATAAGCTATATGATAATTGTATGTTTTACTTCTGAGGAACCACTAAACTGTTTTCTGTAGTGGCTGAACCATTTTACATTTCCCCCAGCAAGATAAGAGGGTTTCCATTTCTGTCTGTGTCTCTAATATAGCCACTCTATCTATGAAGTTCAGCAGTGGATAAGATTAGCCTTGAGTGGTAGAAGTGAGGTTCATGGTCAACAGTGGAAAAGTAGTGGGACACAGTGACTAGAAGGGGACAAACGGGGACTTTGGTAAGGAAGAGTGATGGTGTAGGTGGTGCTGCGGCGTATGTTTACCTTGTGAGAGTCTATAGGTCTCTACACTTACGACTTAACACTTTTCTGAGAATGTTATATTTCAATCAAATGGTGTCTTTAGAAATGCTGATTGCCATGCGTGGTGGCTCATGCCTGTAATCCCAGCACTTCGGGAGGCTGAGGTGGGTGGATCACGAGGTCAGGAGTTCAAGACCATCCTGGCTAACATGGTGAAATCCCGTCTCTATTAAAAATACAAAAAAAAAAAAAAAAAAAAAGAAAAAGAAAGAAATTAGCCTGGTGTGGTGGCAGGCACCTATAGTCCCAGCTACTTGGGAGGCTGAGGTAGAAGAATGACATAAACCTGGGAGGCGAAGCTTGCAGTGAGCCAAGATTGCGCCACTGTACTCCAGCCTTGGCAACAGAGCGAGACTCTGTTTCAAAAAAAAAAAAAAAGTTGATTATCAATAAATACTTTAGAGTGGTCATTAATACAAGTGATAGTAAATAAGCACTTACTTTTTCTGAAATGGATGTCAATAGTCATGTGAGGGTCACAGCAGTCTGATAGAATTTGAAGGTCTAGCAGATGGTATAAATTGTCATCTGATTCTAATTTGATGTACATTTTAGCACATAGTTGTCATACCAATTTAAAAATTATGTGAATAAATACTTATTTTTCTTTGATATTTTGTCTCAAAATAATTATTTTGATGTTGCTAGCATGGAAAAGCACCAGGAATAGGAGCTGGTTCTTTCTCAAGTCAGCAGCTCCCATGAAGGGAATTGGGTGCTAACATAACAAATCTCATTGCTTACCTAGATTAGGATTCCATTAAACATCTGTGTGAAATGGCTAATTCTCTGTACCATAGAATTATTTTCTAGTGACATCTTAGTGAGTGCTATCACAGTTAAAGTGATAACCAAATACTTAGATACTATAATACTAGGAAGTTTCATTTAGTATGGAATCACATTAATACACATGATGAGCTTGATGAATACTTTTTGGTTGAGACTGAAGATTACAAAAGAGACTATTGCAAACCAGAAGTGTCAGATAACTTGTCTTCACATATTTGGGAAGAAAATAATACTGAATTGTCAACATGTTTATATGTTTAACCTTGGAAACAAATTGTTTTGTCCACTTTTTCTAAACCTGTAGGTATCACACTAATTTCACTGCTTTTAAAAAAATCTTTGTTGAATGTTTCTTTTTTAAATAATTATTTAAAAACATTTACATAACAAGATTATTGAGTTTCTAAAAGCACTGCATAACAACATTATTTATGTTCAATTAACCATGTATTACATACACATGGTGTACAAGGCTGTGTTTTGGATGTGGGGAAAACAAGTAGATGGTGACGTTAAATTCTTTTGAAGTTATGAAAATTAATATTAATATAATAAGGAAAAAATCCATGTTTCGTTCTCCGTAGGTCTGAGCTGCTTATCTATTCCGTCCCTATGTAAGAACCTGGATATTTAGGTTGAAGTTGTTGATTTCACTTGCCCCTTTTCCTTTCTCTCCGTGAGTGCCACGGACTGCTGCTGCTTCTAATCAGCCATCTTGCCCCTCCTGGAGACAGACTTCCCTTTTTATTTTCATTTTTTGAGACACAGCCTCACTCTTTCGCCCAGGCTGGAGTGCAGTGGCACAACATCAGCTCACTGCAACCTCCGCCTCCTGGGTTCAAGGGATTCTCCTGCCTCAGCCTCCTGTGTAGCTGGGATTACAGGCACACTCCACCATACCTGGCTAATTTTTGTAGTTTTAGATGAGACAGAGTTTTGCTATGTTGGCCAGGCTGGTCTCGAACTCCTGATCTCCCCACCTTGGCCTCGCAAAGTGCTGAGAGAGAATGACTTTTAAAAGGGCATTTGGCATTTCTATTTACCAAAATATGCATTGTTTCTTGTGTTGTTCATTTCTTCCTGAGTATTTGGACATTTCCTTTTAGCCTGGAAAGTTTTTTAACATTGTGTGTTGTGCAAGTCTTCTTGAAAATAAGAAGGAAACTGATTTAACTCTATGAGAATGGTTTTATTTTGTTTTTATAAGCGTTCTGAAGAATATTTTAATCAGATATAGAATTCTACATTGATAGTTTTTTTCATTTATTACTTTAAATATTTCATTGTTTTATCTTCTAGTCTCCTTTGTTTCTGGTGAGAAGTTCCATTATTGCTGTCTTGTAAACCATGTGACTTTTTTCCTGAGAATTTTTAATGCCTGCTATTCACCTTTGATTTGCAGAATTTCAGTTATGGTGTCTTTTGCATTTATATCTTTGAAGTTTACAGAGTTTCTTGAAGTTGTTGGTGGGTTTCATTTAATCAACTTTAGAAAGTTCTTTACCATTTACTATTTGATTTTTATATCTGCCCCCTTATTTCTCTTACTTCTTTTTGGGATTCCACCTATATATACATCACACTATTTGTTATTGAACCATAGATCTCACATTTTTCATTTCATTTTTTTCAATGCTCTTTGTCTCCACCTTTTTTTTTTTTTTTTTTGCTTCAGTTAGGATATTGTCTTTTTATGTGTCTTCAAGGTCACGTATTCTTCCCTCTGTAGTGTTCAGCCTGCTATTAATCACAAGTCATTATTTTTGACATTTTTAAAAAATTTCTAACGTTTCCATTTGGTTCCTTCTAGCATTTTTATGTCTCTACTGATGTCCAGTTTCATCATGCATGTTACCCATATTTTCTATTTTTATTTTTCTTTTAATTTTTTTAAAGATCTTCCTAATAATTCCACCATTGGAACACTTCTGGGCTTTCATCTGTTGATTGATGCATGAAGCATTTTTTTTTTTGTTTTTGCTTTTTCTGTAACTTGTATTTTGATTATATTACATATAAAACACATATACACAACATAATTCATGCCTTAATATATATGTTATACACACAAATATTATACATTTGATATAAAATTATACTTTCTGTGCCTCTGGTGATCTCTTACAGCCTTATTTCTCCTCCCAATGCCTCTGCATAAGACAGATGTCTTTGTCCTCTTTGAAGGTCTGGAGACCCTTGGACAGGCACGTATTTCTTCTCCTGCTCCACATTCAGTCTTTAGTGATTGAAATACTAGAATACCTTATCTCAGTTCTTCTACTCTGCCTTCAATTGTATTTGGCTGAAAGTAGAAATGGATTTCTTTCTCTGATGGATTTCTTTCCATTTTTCTGCACTGCTTTTCATCCTTAAATGGGGCTTTATAGTGGGAGATTCCACATGCGTCAGGGCAGTTATCTCACCCTTCTCCATGATCCATTCACTTTTGATTGCCTCTGCCAATGTATTCATTCAAGTTTGGTGAGTGCAAACTGAACCCAAGGGTGGAACTTCTCTGGATTCTAATCTGTCACTCTGGCCAACACGTGGCTGTTAAAAGTTTGTTAAAAATTTAGCTCTTTAGAGCTGTTGTTCTATTCGTTTATTCATCCATTCATTCAACAAATACTTTCTAAGTGTCATCCATTTGCCTCAGCATGACCCTGGCAATGAAACAGTGTGCAAGATAGAAATAACCAGGGACTTCTGAGGCCTAAAAAAATGTCTTCATGATGCCTTCCCAGGAATTGTGAAACAAGATAGAAATAAGTGGATTGAAATTCCTTGTACATGGCAGTATCTACAACAACTTGTTTCAAGACATACGTAACAAATATAAACATTCATAGATTAGTTTGGGCTATGTAATCATACAGTAAATAATTCAAATACCACATTTTTGTGTGCGAATAAATATTTAATTCATAGTTTTTATTCTCAAGGATTTGTGTATTACACATAGATATTATAATATTTTTGTGCTGTGCTTTTGAAAATTAGCAGGATTTAATTTCAAGCAGGGGTTTCTTAGAGTGTACCATCCATACTTACCACCTGTGGTAAATGACAAGGTAATTGAGGGGACTGGCTATGGTTCACAGTGTCATCTCTCCTCACTGGGAGATTTCTTCATAAATTCTCTGAAATATTACAATATGACCTTCATGGACTTTGTGTAGATGCCAGTGTATAATATTTAAAAAGTCCCCCACAAATGATTCTAAGGTTCATAAGGAATATAAACTATAATACAAATGCTAAATCACAACAATGACACCAGTGAAGAAAGGAGCTATCTTTTATAATGTTTTGAGGACGATGGGAAGAAATTCATCAGGAAAGCTTCTTAAAGGTCTAATGCCAATTTTAATTTGTAGGGAATCAAAAGAACATTCAAGATTTGCACAGGGGTCTAATATATCATATTTGCCTCTCAGAAATCTCTCACACTATGAAGAGGATAGTTTGGAAGGAGTAAAGGGGCAAAAATTGAAGCAAGGGATTTATTTTAAAAAAATCACGAAAGCAGTGGTTATGTGTTTCATAAATAATCACCACATGATCTGGAGTGATGTCAGCTGGGAGTAGGCAGCTCCCAGCTCTTATCCCCTCAATAAAACCAAAAATCAAGCAGAAGCAATCAGAACAAACTTTGTCAGAACTCTGAAAAACAGCCCAAGGTTTACATCACCCAAGCAAATATCAAGAAAAAGGCTACTTGAAAATGGAAGAGCACTCTGTGACATTCTTACTTGCCTTGTCCTAGCCCCTCTTCAGCAGAACAGCAGCCTTTAATCATTGGCAGGCTGTGTCCCCCCATGGGACTCTGGTGTGTTCTAACCCGTCTTGGAGCTATTGGAAGGGCTGACACAAAGCATTCATTTCAGTATTGACTAATTAAAAATTCATATATATACACATCATATTTATATATATATATCACAGATATATATATGTATATAAACATATATATCAGAATAAAAATGTTTAAGTGAGTTGGATATTTGTTTTAGGAAATGCATTATCTCTGTTCTACGAAGCTTCATATGATTGCATTTTGGTGAAGCATTTTTCAGTATAGCCAGCATATTGAAGACTGTGCTATATATAATTTCATTCATTCATTCGTTCATGAAACATTCATCAGCTACCTATATTTAGCTAAGCATGTCTCCAGATGCTTGTCATAAAGTGATATATACAACAGGCCTCTTTTCCTCAAGGCAAACAGCTACTATGGGAAGATAGACAAACATGTCAGCTGTTATCATGACCTATCATAATGCTATGATAGAGGCAGGGGTGATAGTTAAAATAATTGATTACATGGTGCAGGTACTGACCATACAAATGCCCAGCAATTGTAGCACTGGAGCAGGGTCATGTCGGACTTACTCATTTTCTCGATTTAAGGCAGGTATGGTATATCCTAGAGAATGGCCTTGGGAGCCTGTGTGGCCATGACAGGGCACTTTCAGGATTGGGTACAACAGCTATTTATCAACTGGTACAGGAGTCTTTCAATAGTTTTAAAATCAGTATGACTCAGGGTGAGTAGTTGAATGTCAGTCCTGGAAAAACCCAAGCAAAGGTCCCTGGTACACAGAGCAAAGACAACTCAACCAAGGAATTGGGTGTCGGGAGGTTTTATCATGAGCATTACAATTGAGCTATGTGTTAAGACATGGGCAAGAATTGTTCACATAGGAAACAAAGAGAAGAGTGTCCAAATGTGGTGGGTTAATAGCATGCAAGTGCAAGAAGCTTGAGAGTTGGTAGTGATTAAATATAGCTAGTGCAGAGTATAATGTTTTGAGGACAATGGGAAGAAATTCATCAGGAAAGCTTCTTAAAGATCTAACGCCAATTTTAATTTGTAGGGAATCAAAAGAACATTCAAGATTTGCACAGGGATCTAATACATCATATTTGCCTCTCAAAAATCTCTCTGTCACACTATGAAGAGGATAGTTTGGAAGGAGTAAAGGGGCAAAAATTGAAGCAAGGGATTTATTTTTTTTTTTTTTTTAATTTAAAGGCCAGGTGCAATGGCTCATGCCTGTAATCCCAGCACTTTGGGAGGCCGAGGTGGGTGGATCACGAAGTCAGGAGTTTGAGACCATCCTGGCCAACATGGTGAAACCTTGTCTCTACTAAAAATTCAGAAGTTAGCCGGGTGTGTTTTGGTCGGGCTGTAGTCCCAGCTACTCCAGAGGCTGAGGCAGGAGAATTGCTTGAACCCAGGAGGTGGAGGTTGCAGTGAGCTGAGATCACACCACTGCACTCCAGCCTGTGCGACAGAGTAAGTCTCAAAAATAAATAAATAAACAAACAAATAAATAAAAATAAAAAAGTGAGAAAGACTAAGGGCTAAAATGAAGCTTGGAAGAGAGAGAACAGTTTAATAGTATTTGAAGAATGATAAAAGGCTGTTTATGTAAATCAATTATTGTTTTCTTCTTATTTTTAAGCCAGTCAAATTTAAACCAATATTTAAAAAACATATCTGTTTTTTTTCTTTCCTTTTTTAAAAATTTTATTCAGACAGGGTCTTACTCTGTTGTCCAGGCTTGAGTGGAGTGGCATAATCATTGCTTATTGTAACCCTGAACTCCTGAGCTCAAGCAATTCTCCTGCCTCAGTCCCACAAGTAACTGAGATTACAGGTGCATGCAAGGATGCCTGGCCAATTTTTATTTGTCCATTTACTTTTCATAGAGATGGGGTTTTACTGTCTTTCTAGGCCTGGTCTTGAACACCTGGCTTCAAGTGATCCTCCCTCCTGGTACTCTCATAGTTCTGGGATTATAGGCATGAGCCACTGCACCCAGCCTCTGATTTCTCATTGATTAGATAAAATATGCTACTTATCCCCATGGCATTCTCATATTAACACACTTTCCTGGTAGATTTCATTGCATTCCCTAAGCAATAATATAGCTTTAAGCATTGCTTTGTGAGGAAGTTTTTTGAGCCTTGATAAGATGGTACACTGTAGTAAATCACAATGAGCAGGTAGACAGAGCCATAGGAAAGTGAGAGCCTGTTTTACTAGGCCATGGAGTCCTGTTGGGGTTTATGAGTGTGAGCATTGCAGGTCTATTGAACCTCTTCAGGTGGACTCTAGAGCCACATATCAAGCAAACAAGGAGAAATCACAGGAGAAGGCAGGTCCAAAAAGTTTAGCCTGTGTGTTACAACATCTGGAAAGTTGGCCCTAAGTAGGGGTACTCAGCAACATAAAATTGTACAAGGTGATCAAGATGCTATGTAAACAGTTTTTCATGGTAGCAAGCACACTGCTGAGCAGATTTTGAAATATAACACTCAAACTTAGGAACTGAAGGCACCTTGGCTGGCTTTATCTGCCTTTTTCACTTAGCTATGTAAGCTATGATTGGTTACTTAATCTCTGTGACTCTTATTTTCACATTTGCAGAATGGGGAAATTAGTATCTCCAGTGTCTCATTATTATGCAGATGATAAGCACTGCTTTTAGGGATATTGCATTTACCACGGTGACATGTAGAAGGTGTTCAGTGTTTGTGCCCTTTCCTGCTCAGCCCACCGCAAGAACAACCCACCCAATGCCTCTTAATGTTGTGATACTAATTGGTGTAAGTTTCCTCTAGAGGCCTAATAGAATTGTAACTCAGTTAATTAGTATAATATTTATTATAATCTTGTAGATGTGGAAATTAAATAGAGCAGCACTACCTGGAATAATAGTTCAGATTTGTAGTAAGAATGACTTTGGGTTCTACCCTTTAAACCAACTCTTTTTTCATGTTAATACCCTGCCTTCTAAGAATGAAAGGGAATTCTGTGAGTTCCTCCTAGTTGGGCATTGGGCATATCTTCTGTCTCTGGTGGCCTGACCCAAGTGTCTCCTCATCTTCAAAATGTATACATGACCTTCACTAGAAGAACTCAGAGCACCACAGCCTCCACCAGGGCTTAAATAGATATTTACACTCGAATTTAAATATATATCTATACTCATAGGCTTCTATATATATCTACAACTCTATGCTTACATAGTTATCTATACCCCAACACTTATATAAATATCTGTTTTCCTAATTTACATAGTTATTTGTGTCCCTAAGCTTATACGGATATCTATACCTCCAACTTAAATAGATATTTACACCCTAACTTATATAGCTATTTACACCTCTAACTTATATAGATATCCATATCCCTAGACTTATATAAATATTTACACTCCTAAACTTGTCTAAATACCAAATGCCTAATTTAAATATACCCCAACACTCTGAAACTTATATAGATATCAACAGATCTAATTTATCTATACTTCTCAAATGACATATTTACACTCCTAAATTTAAATGAATATCTATACCACCAATTTATTTAGATATCTATACCCCTAAACTTAGTATTGTTCTAAAAGAAAGTTTTAATTTTTACAACTCTAAAATTGCAACCCAGTGGCAAGAACTGGGTTTTTCTACTAAAATGTTCCTATATTAGAAGGTAGATATCATCACTGGTAAGTGGCTAGGCTGTCATCAAGAAAAAAAAATATACAGTTTAAAGAGTCAGAATTTTTTCTGAAGCCCATAATTTCTGTCTGTATAGCTTTACTCCCATTTGCCCATCTGGTTTGTCCAGATGGAATTTGTTGCTCTTATACCACCATCTGTGTTAGAAATTGACTGATACTACGTAGCCTAATAATTAGATGAAGATATATAAGGAGTTTTGAAAAATCACCTTGTGGAGATGATAGCTTTGTTAGGGGTAAGTTTCGATTTGTGACCTAATGAAATACAGTACAAACTCTCTATCGAATTTGAATAATCACTTATCAGAGAAGGAAGGTGGAGATTTCTGAAAAAGAGAAAAAATAATCAAAGAACTATTCTGGTCACAGATACACTGCCTCCCTCCCAAACAAAACAAAACACAATAAAAAATGTTGGAAGAAAAATTGCTTCTTTAATCTTGAGGACCCTAGGTTCCACAGATAAGCATGACTATCCATGCCACTGACAGACTGAGTGTGGAGTAAAAACTGAGATGAGTAGGTAAATTACTAAGGATACACTGGACAAGAGGGAACAGCATATTAGTTAACTGCCACTTAAAACACTGAGTACTTACAAATGTTCTGAAGTTAGCCTTCCCAGGAGCATCTCAGAAACTGATCAATGTCATCAGACCCAGGTGCCACCGCCTTTCTGCTCAGTCACCCAGAAGATGCCCTTTTTTTGTTTCTTGTCTGGTTGTCTTATGTCCACATGGCGGCTGCTGCCACCACCTGCTTCATGTTGCCTCGTAGTAGCTTCGCATGAGGGAAGGTCATTCCAGGTACTTTTTAAGTAAAGGAGTACAGTCTTTTCTCAGAGCTCATTGGCAGAGTCACCTTATATTTCCCTGGGCAGAATAGGTTCCATGCTTACTGGTAATGCTGTCATGAGGACCTGTTATCTCAAAGCTAGGCACAGTCACATCAAAGCAGAAACAGCACATCCTTATTACAGTTTTGCAAGATGAGCAAAGGGGCCTCACAAAAAAATAGCTACTCAGAATTCTACAACTGCTATTGAAAGGCACATATCCAAGCCCTATTTTATTTTCACAAAGATATTTTCTCATGCTGCTGTATGACTCTATCTTCTACAACATCCTTAGAGGGCTAAACATTGGGTGACTTTTTCCAGCGCATGAACAATTTCTCAGCACAGTAAGCTCTGAGCAGTGGGACAACAGAACCTAGAAAGGGGGGAAAGTGATTATTTCATTTATTATTAAAAAAACATAACTGACACAATTGTGGATATTTATGTGGTACAATGCGATGTTTTGAGGCATTATGTAATGATCAACTCGGGATAATTACCATATCTATCACTTTAAACATTTATCCTGTTTGCGGTGACAACATTCAAAATCTTCTAAGTATCTTGAAGTAGACACTACATTCTTATTTGCTATAGTCACCCTACTTAATAGACTATAGAAGTGTGTAATAGAACACCAAAACAAGGTGAAAGTGATTCTTAAAGCATAAGGCACAAAAATTTGAGAGCCTCTGAAGGATCCCTTTGGCTTGCTGCCTTGCATCTCTGTCTTGTCTGAGAGAGAAGAGAGCATTTCTGTGGATAGCCATAATGCTATGGACTGAAAGTTTGTGTCTCTCTAAACTGGTGTGTTGAGACCCCCATCTCTGATGTGATAGTGATGGTAAATTTTGTATCAACTTCATTTGGCTATGGAATGGACAGTTAGCTGGTAAACCATGATTTTGGGTGTTTTACTAGGCACTGGAGTCCTAGTTGCCTCTTAACTCCTTCTAAACTATCCTCTTCAGTCCCGTATTCATTCACCCTGTGAGGGTGTTTCAGGACAAGACTAGCATTTGAACCAGTGTACTGAGAAAAGATAACTCTCACCGATGTGGGCAGGTGTCATCCCTGTGAGGGCCAAATAGAATAAAAAGCACACAGATGAACTTTCTCTGTCTTCTTGAGCTAAGGCATCCATCTCCTGCTCTCAGTCATTGTAGCTTCTGGGTTTGGGTCTTAGGACTCTGTAGTGCTCCCTGCTCCACTGTTAGGCTTTTGGACTTGAACTGAATTGCCCACTGGAGTTTCTGGTTCCAGCTTGCAGACAACACCATTATCATGGTTCTTCTCAGCCTCTGTAATCACATGAACCAATTCCCATAATACGCCTGCTCTTGGATATTGATAGATTCTACTGGTTATGATTCTCTGGGGAACCCTTACAAATACAGTGGTGGTATTATTGTATGAAGAGATGGGGCCTTTGGGAGGTGATTAGGACGTGAGGGTGGAGGTCTCAAGTGGGATTCACTCCTTATAAGTGGAGACATAAAGGAGATGATCTCTCTCTACCATGTGAAGATACAGCAAGAAGGCATCCCTCTGTAAACCAGTAATGAGGCCTTCACCAATAATGAAATCTGCTGACAGCTTGATCTTGGACTGTCCAGCCTTCAGAACATTGAGAAATGAATGCTTGTTGTTTAAGTGACCCAGTGGATGGGATGGCAGCCAGTAGTTATGGCAGCCAGATCTGACTAAGAGACAGAGGGAAGGCGAGATGTTCATTTCCATGTCCCCAGAAGCGCCTGTGTCACCTTCCTGTGGGCTCCATCCTGGCCTGCTGGTTTCCACTAATTGGTTGTTAAAAGTCCCTTTGTGTCCTGGGGGATTAAATCTGCCTGTGGCTCACTTTAAGATTTGCCTCCAAAAGCCATAAGTGCTAGTTCCAGCATGCAAGTCTACATGAGGCAAAGCCATTCAGACAAATCCCGGAACTTAGGGGACAACAAACTTTCCATGCTTTTTTTTTTTTTTTTGGTTTCACGATTTTTGAGAAGCATGTATTCTTTCCAGGGGACAATATATATGATAAAGAAAAATCTATAGATTAGAGGGAGAAAGTAGAAAAACCTCTAAGTTTATGTGACAACATAAACATGTCAAATCATGGCTTCATAAATTATATTACCATAGTCTACTGAAAAGTGTGATTAAAAATTGTAATTATCTCTCAATTTTCAAAAGACCTTTATGAAATAAATCATCTTGGGATTTTTGAAAACTTGTGTAAAATCAAGAGTTAAATGATTTCTATTTTAAACAATTGAAGTTTTTATTCTCAAGGCATGATTAAAGCAAACCCTCTCATTCAGTGGCGGTAACTCTGGAGGACCCTACCAATAAGTATTTCATGCTCACAGTGCATTATTTGGACCGTTGCACACTTTTAATCTCTTCCTATGTCAGTGTCCTTTTATTTATTCTGATTGCTTCAAGAATAATATTTCAATTAGGGCTAATGATTTCAACAAGTGTGTTCAACACCTAGTAATCCCCTTCCACAGGAAGAAGGCATACCACGAGAAAGGCAGTCTGAAACGTTGTAGAAATGAGGAGGAAGGTGGAAGGTGGCTTTGGAGTAACACCAGAAAGTGATTTTTCTTAATAATTTTAAACTAATTTTTGCACCAAATATATCTATCTATCTATCTATCTATCTATCTATCTATCTATCTATCTATCTATCTATCTTTATTATACTTTAAGTTCTGGGGTGCATGTGCCAAATCTTTATGGATGAATATATGAATAAATAAGTTATTTACAAAAAGTATACATATTTGAAGTTGAGAGAGATCTGAGAACTTATGTCTTTGATTTTCCTTCATCTTACAGAATTATAAATTGAGATAGTGTGCTTGGATAACTTATAAAAAATGATGCTGGCATTTTCTGATAGAACCATATCTAGAACTTTGAAGACTTGATTCAGTATTCCTTCCATACTACTACGCTAAATCTGAATCAGAAAAATTGATGAACCAATAAATAGGTTTCATATCTTCCCTTGTTAGGACATTCAGTAACACTCACAGAAATTAAGAACTTCTTCACACAGCCTATTCTTAGTCCTTTCTGCTGCAACATGTCCACTCATCTGAAACAGCATTTTTAATCTGAAGATAGTTATAATTTCTTACTCACTCACCTGTTCGCTAAGCTAAGTCACCTCCATAAATCATTGTCATATGCAGTAGCTGTATTTCTTTTTTTTTCTGTGAAAATCTGGGCATTCTATTATTTTACGAGATCCAAAGATAGCTCTGTCTCTTTTCATAATTCAATTGGGATCCCACAAGGGCAGATTCTGTTTGTCCACAATGGATTCACTGCTATTTGTTTCCTGTTTGTACCTTACCTATGTTCCATACAACAAATTAAGAGTATCAGACCTGTTTTGTATCCATATCTATGATTAAAACTAAGAGCACTTGCCCTTATGGGTTATCTTCTTCTGGTCAAGGGAAATATTACACTTTCCCTCTCTCAAGCTAGGTGTAACCACATGACTAATTCCGGCTTATGAGGAATGAATGCACACGTTCTGTACCATTTCTGGCCTCAATCTCCCATAGACCATCTGAGACCCTTCTCTTCTCTTTCTTCTTGTCAGGTCCACTGAGGAGGCTCCAGGCTCCAGATGGAGAAGCCACAGAGTGATGGAGCTGTCTTCTGCCTGAATTGCCAGGAAGACCTTTGACCTGGAACATACAACTGATTTTGCGTGAGTGAAAAGTAACGCTTTAAAGACTTCAAGATTCTTTGTTTCTACCATAGTATGTGGCTTATTCTGGCTCATAGCTTTAATTAGAATACTTTATTATTTTTTAGGATTTTTAAAAATTTAAGTGTGAGAGAGTAAAGTTCATTGATTTATTTTTCTAGTGATTCATTTTTTATACTTGATTCCAGGCAGTATGCTAAGAGCTAGAAACCTCAAAATAAACAGAACCCAGCTGTTCCCTGTAGGTCTGGAAGCAGGAAGTCTGAGGCAGGAAACAAACAGTAGCACAACCAAGAGATAGATGCTAAAATGGAGGCATGAGTACAGCACTATGGAGAACCAAGAAGCAAGGGCTTAATTCTGTCTGGAAAGGTACAATGGCTATATGAAGAGTTGAGCTTAAATAAGGGATGCATATGCATTAATTCATTGGGTAAAAGTTACCAGAAGAACATACCACAGAAAGGAAATAGCATATTCAGTGGTACAGCATGAGAAACAAACATATTAAAGTTTTCAGGCAAATCTAAGATGGAGGCAATGTTTGGAGATGAAGGGAGAGCAGCAGGCAGGGATCAGATCACGGAGGTCTCGTGTGCCATGATGTGGGTTGTGGTAGAGAACTTGTGGATGTCTGTTAGTAAGTAGGCTTTACCTTGATTGCTATCTTGATTGCAATCAAGATTGCTATCTTGATTGGTGGTTGTGTGGTGAATACTTGAAGTGCTGGCTAAGATGGATTCAAACAGTGTATACACTTAATATGTGAAGTCTGCCATGGGAGAGTAGAGATGTAGCATTACATGATCTAATATTTGCAGTGAATTAGCATAAATCCAGTACACATGGGAGTAATTCATTCACTAAAGACCACAGCAAATATTTAGGATTTTATACTGCCTTATAACTGTGAGGAAATATGTGGAATTCTGTGTAATTGTGCTCTCAAATCAGCTGACAGGTGACGTATTTTTAAAAAGGCAGAAACAAAAATAATAAAATTCTTAAGAGACCTGCAGGATTTTTTTTTCCTTCTTTTTGGCTTTTTAAAGAAAAAAAATTATTAACAAAACCAAAACAAGAAAATTCAAGTAATAAAGTGGAAAAATGCATAGTCTCCAAATTTTATCATTCAGGAAAAATTGTTATTAAGAATTGGGGATCTCCATTCCAGACAGGACTCCATGTGTATACACAGAGACTGATTGAGAAGTGAACGGTTTGGAGCTATGTTGGGGATGCAAGCTTGGGAGTATGAAACTCTATCCTAGGCTATTGCATATCTGTTTACAGGAATTAATACTATTTTGTAGAGATTCTCTACATGGAAGAACCTGATGGTTAAGACGGAAACCACAGACTACCACACATTTAAGCTGTGGTCCACACGTTATTCTTTAGATTCAAAAATTGAGTGTTTATGAAATTGGCTTTTTGTTCAGGATCACACAGCTGTTTGAGACAATAATATAACGTATGCCTGACCTAATGTGATGTTTTACTTAACCATGTTGTCTGGTACAGGTCATTGTCAAACCCTTTGGTTTGAGATTTATCTCCACAAATTGGGAATTTGTTTATTAAAAACAGGAGAAACATTTGTCTAGGGCAATCATGGCTTTCTGAACAGATGGCTAAACCCCCAGAAACTGAAATACCATGTGTTTCCCTTTAAAAACATAATCTATAAATGTTGAATCTAAAAAGGCACATATGGATTGTCTGAGCAGACCACCATTTATTTTATTAAATCACATAGTAGGTAGATTTCTCATTTTTTTTCTGAGACAGAGTTTTGCTCTTGTTGCCCAGGCTGGAGTGCAATGGTGCAATCTCAGCTAACCTCAGCCTACACCTCCCAGGTTCAAACGATTCTCCTGCCTCAGCCTCCATAGTAGCTGGGATTACAGGCATGTGCCACCATGGCCAGCTAATTTTGTATGTTTAGTAGAGGCAGGGTTTCTCCATGTTGGTCAGACTGATTTTGAACTCCCAATCTCAGGTGATTCCCCCACCTGGGCCTCCCAAAGTACTGGGATTACAGGTGTGAACCACCGCGCCTGGCCAATTTCTCTAATTTTTATAATTAGTAATTGTTTAGGATATGACTATTCTCACTGCATTCTAATATAGATTGTTGATGAGTTCCCAGCTTAACTTTCTGTTGGTGAACACCCAAAGTTCCCCACTTGCCTTATAGGCCTGGAGACCTGAGAGAGTGTGTACAGAAGGTGAGAAAAATCCAAAAGCAATCGTGGAGAAAAGATGAAGAGTGTTGCAGCTCTATCCCAGCAACCAGTAAACTAGAGACTTGTTTTAAACATCAAAGTTATATGACAAAAATGGTTACCACCAAAATATTACAGCACATGAAGAAGATAAAGAATCAATGTTTGAAGCCTTAAAGAAAATTATGTTCAATTGACAATAGTTTACAAACAAGCAATAGCTTACTGTCATAACTTACTGTTAACTTTCACATTACTCTAAAAAAGACCGTAGCCCTGGAGTTATACTGTAACATAAAGATGCAATGAAAGCAATTATTGTCTATTTAAAATCAGAACTATGAAGTTGATGTAGTTTAAAAATGTTTGATAATTTATGTTTCAAAGACTGTCAGAGAAAGTATGAGAGCAAAAGGGCCAGAAAAATAGTGCCACGGTGAATAACAGCTGGCTACAGATAGTTTTTATGTGTTCCCACCATGCATCTTCATTTAAAGGGGCATGCAAAGGAGATGCCAACCAAAGGCTTTTGATTGCTTTTGCATATGGCATATGCCCTTAGGGAATAATTCTGGATTACTTAGGGATAGCCACAAACTAATAAGAAAGAGATACCCTATCATCTATTTTACCATTTAACACAACAAAACCTGCAGTCTTCTTGACATGGATTTACTGCTGCTAGCATCTCTTCTGGTCCACAATATGACACGAATTTACTTTTCTAATGCATTCTGTGTAAATATATGTCTGGCGAGAAATATTTTATCTGATGGGCATCTCAATGGAAAATTTTATTTCTAAGGTAGGAGGAACTTAAAGTGGTCAAAGAAATATGGCTATAATAAAATATATATTGTAGAGGAAAAGTGAAGATAACAGCAGCTGCAGAGAGAAAAATCCAGAAAATAATAAAATATATTTATAAATTTTTAAACAATGAGGAGGGTCTTAATAGATGTGTTTATTTGCAAGCTATAAATGCAACCGGAGGGTTTTTTTTAAAATTCAGAACTCCTATATTTTTCTTTGGGGACAGAAATATTAGCAGTAATGGGGTGGATCACAGAGGCAAGAGAAACCTACAGAAATAGACCTGTGCACTTTATAAAGGCATATAAACTTCACAGTAAAAATTCAAGGAGTGTGTACTCTGAGATGAAAAATGGTAAATTTAACCTCAGGGTTTGATTGGCTTTAAATTGATAGAATAGGAGAAAAACGAAATGCCATAGCAGAGATTGGATGTGAAGTCTCAGCCAGCCTGGTGACTAATTCTTAATTCAGATGGCTGAGAAATTGACTCTCCAGACACACTACTCACTGGCGTACAATTAATTTGTGATCTAGCCCTGCCCAGCAGGATGGGTTCAGGTCCAGGTCCTCCCCAGCTGAATTTCCCATTCAGAGGTAGTTTTGAGGTCACAGAAGCAATACCCCTGTACTGAATAAGGAATTGGGCAAGCACTGAGGGGATAAAGCAAAGCAATGGAGGAAAATAACAGCTGTCCTTCCAAATGACTGAGTTCTAATCAGTTTCTGCCTGTGCTGCTACACTGGGTTCTATCCATGTGACCAAACACTTTTCACAGAAACACAAGGCACCCAACTCATAATAGTAATATAGGGGAATACTGACAATGACGGCAATGCTGTAAATAAAAATTAGTATGATACCACTCAACATTTAACATTTTAATAGAACTTATAGTGTTCAGGAAATGTTTAAAGCTTACGTTTTTATTTCATGTTATAACAGTGCTGTTTTGGAAGGCAGGGAGCAATTGACAAAGAAAATTATCCTACGTTGTTCAATGAAAACTGACAGTGAAAGAAAGAAATTAAGTATTTGGCTGGGCGCGGGGGCTCACGCCTGTAATCCCAGCACTTTGGGAGGCCGAGACAGGTGGATCACGGGGTCAGGAGATCGAGACCATCCTGGCTAACACAGTGAAACCCTGCCTCTACTAATACAAAAAAAAAAAAAATAGCCGGGCATGATGGCAGGTGCCTGTAGTCCCAGCTACACTGGAGGCTGAGGCAGGAGAATAGCTTGAACCTGGGAGGTGGAGCTTGGAGTGAATTGAGATGGCACCACTGCACTCTGGGCCTGGGCGACAGAGCGAGACTCTGTCTCAAAAAAAAAAAAAAAAGAAAAAAAAAATTAAGTCTTTGAAAAATAAGACTGGTGAATTAATCAGTAGATTGTGTTCCTCTTATGCCTTGTTAAAATCCTTCCTATTAGCAGGGTAAGATGACTCAGATTTATCCACTTAAATAAATAATTTTTTTTCTCCTTTCTTATTGCTTTTACTTTTTTTTCCCCTCAGAAGAAAAGGTCATGGAAAAGGTGAAGGCCATTTATATGGGCAGGGAGGGTTTTTGCTCATTATTGATCTTTTTAAATAGTTTTATTGATACTTGTTTTAAAGGTTATGCCAGTTTGAATCTCCTGAGAAAAAACTGCTAAGATAAAGTTAAGAATGCAAGAGACTTAACGATGAAAGATAAAGTTGGTCTGAGAAAACTTTAAAAATTCAATGTTGATCTGATGTCTGTGGAGGACAGGAGGATAGGGAAAGTAGAAATTGGTCGAAGCACACTGTGTCTGAAAAGTGTCCTACCTAGGACAGAAATGGCTAGGCCCTGCTACTTTCACACTCTCATTATTTAAGGACTTCCCAGGTAGTGTGGCACCAGATTGAATGTTGAAGCATATCCTGTGGCATAACATCAGGTCCTTCCTTGAGGAAGAGACTAATAAAAGACTCCCTTGACTGACAAGGTACACTTACGCTGTGAGAATCCACGTCCTCAAACATATTTGGTGGGCAGTTTCCCCAGCTTCACAGTAGGCCTTTCCTTCAGAGGAGGACTTGAAGACAAAAGTTAGTAGAATGAACATTTTTTTTTCTCAAAGTCAAACATACATCCTTAATGCCACATTTACATTAACAGCAAAATCATTTTCCACTCATATCAGCCAAGCATATTGTACTGGATTGTAGACATTATACCTTTCACTGGTACCGTGAATTTGGAACGCTGAATTAAAGTGAAACCCTAATGAAAATTTAAAAGAGAATGACAATCAGGCAGCCCAGGATTCAAGTTAGTCCCACAGTTGTATTTTTTTCTACCAAAAAATGTTTTAAGGTATATGAAGTTGTTGCCAACATTTAACAATTGGGAGATTTTTATATATGAGCCCTGGTAACTGTTTATTTTGAAAAACTCAAAGATCTGACCATACTGAATACTGATCCCATTTTTTTTGTTTTTTGTTTTTTATAACTTTAAGTTCTGAGATACATATGCAGAAGGTATAGGTTTGTTACATAGATATACATGTGCCATGGTGGTTTACTGCACCCATCAACTAGTCATCCAGGTTTTAGGATAAACATTTCTAACACTGCCACTGGTCACAAGGCACTGATTGGTTCTTGCCACTCCCTTCCCTATGCTTCATTCTACATCCTCCTGACGTGGCCTCAGAGGCTTCCCTTTTGCTGTTACTCATACCTTCATTATTGAAGAGCCCTAGCCCCTGCTAACCATTTCCTCTCAGGCCATGGTCGCAGCACTTGCTTAGTTCACAGTTGGGCAATCGAGTAGTAAAAGGAAATCAAATTAATGGCCAGAATTTCATACATACTCCTGGTGCCCCCATTGTATAACAGCAACCTTATATCCTCCAGCTAATCAGTCATACCTTGTCATGATGGTGACTCCATTTCTTGCCTGCTGGCCCTTGCACGTAAGGAGTTAATAGTGCCTTGATGGCTGCCCTTGAAACCCTATCTGTGTCCCCAGGCACAAGTGCACTCCCTTTGGGGACCAAGGCTCCTAACTTTGCAGCAGTCACAGTTGTTCAGATGGGAAGGAAAAGTCTCTCATTGGGTCACTGAGAGTGATAAGTGGCATTTCTAGCCACCTGGTTCCTAGACACATGCATTCTTTGTACTGGACAACAGAAGCCCTCGCTCTTGGCACCTCCTCCGCTTTGGCATCCACTCTGGCAGCGCTTGAGGAGCCCTTCAGTCTGCCATGGTATTGTGGGAGCCCCTCTCTGGGCTGGCCGAGGCCAGAGCCAGCTCTCTCTGCTTGCGGGGAGGTGTGGAGAGAGCCGCGCAGGCGAGGACCGGCCAGCGCAAGTTCTGGGTTGGCGTGGGCTCCTCGGGCCCGCACTCGGAGCTGCGGGCCGGGGCTGCAGGCTCCCAGGCAGTGAGGGGCTTAGCACTTGGGCCAGCAGCTGCAGAGGGTGCCCCAGGTCCTCCAGCAGTGCCGGCCCGCCCGCTGCTGCGATAGAATTCTCCCTGGCCTCAGCTGCCTCCCCGCGGGGCAGGGCTTGGGACCTGCAGGCAGCCATGCCAGAGCCTCCCCACCCCCCTGCTGCGGGCTCCTGCGTGGCTGGAGCCTACCCAACGAGGACGGCCCCCTGTGCCTCGGCGTCTGGTCCCATCGACTGCCCAAGGGCTGAGGAGTGCTGGCACACAGGGCAGGACTGGTGGGCAGCTCCAGCTGCAGCCCCGGTGCTTGATCCACTAGGTGAATTGAGCTGGGCTCCTGAGTCTAGTAGGGACTTGGAGAAAATTTATGTCTAGCTAAGGGATTGTAAATACACCAATCAGCACCCTGTGTCTAGGTCAAGGTTTGTGAATGCACCAGTCAGCACCCTGTGTCTAGCTCAAGGTTTGTAAATATACCAATCAGTACTCTATATCTAGCAAGGTTTGTAAATGCGCCAGTAAGTACTCTGTATCTAACTAACCTAGTGGGGACTCAGAGAACTTTTCTGTCTAGCACTCTGTGTCTAGCTAAAGGATTGTAATCACACCAGTCAGCACTCTGTCAAAATGGACCAATCAGCTCTCTGTAAAATGGACCAATCAGGAGATTGTGGGTGGGGTCAGATAAGGGAATAAAAGCAGGCTGCCCCAGCGGTAGTGACAACCTGCTCCGGTCTCTTTCCATGCTGTGGAAGCGTTGTAGTTTCCCTGTTTAAGGTCAATCTTGCAGCTGCTCACTGTTTGGGTCCACGCTGGCTTTATGAGCTGTAACACTCACTGTGAAGGTCTGCAGCTTCACTCCTGAAGTTAGCAAGACCGTGAACCCACTAGGAAAAAGAAACCACAGACACATCTGAACATCTGAAGGAACAAACTCCGGACTACCATCTTTAAGAACTGTAACAGTCACTGCGAGGGTCCGTGGCTTCATTTTTAGACACAGCAAGACCAAGAACCCATCAATTCAGGACACAATTTCTTATTCGGTAAGTATATTGCATTTTCCAAAATCACATTATTACTGGGTATTGTCTCTGAGTTGCTCCTTCAGCTGAGGCTTCCACAGGTCAGTCCAACACTGTGTTAGGATGGATTTGAATGATGCATTGTGCAACATAACTAGTGGAACCTATGGTTATAGGCCCGCTTCTGCAGCTTCTTCACTGTAAAATGAATTCCCTGGTCAGAAGCTATGTTGCAAGGAACTTAATGCCTGTGAATCAAGAATTTTGTGAGCTCCAGATTACGGTATTTATTGTGATTCTATAGGTTATAAAGGCAGTCCATACCTAGAATTTGTCTATTCCTGAAAAAAATAAATACAGGACTGCAGATTTCCATTGAAATAAATTTATTACCAAGTAGTTGTTTGGTCTCCCCCAAAAATGATGGTGAATTGAGTTTTCAGTATCAAACCCTGTTGCTGGGAGATTGGTCATTCAGTGTTGGCGGCAACTACAAGGGCCTTGGTGGTTGGTAGTACATACTGTTGGGCCCACACAGAGCCTGTGACTCTACCGTTGTGACTTCTCAGTTCGTAAGCCCAGTGTGCCATTTGTGTGTCGCTCATGACAAAATCTGTTTACTGTCAACTGGCCAAGTCATTTTTTCTTTACTCTTTTTTTCTCTTTTTGTTTTGGATAAACTGGCTAGAAGTTTATCAATTGATTATTTTTTTCAAATAATTAGTATGTGTTTTATTAATTTTCTCTATTGTTTTCCTGTTTTTAATTTTACTGATTTCTGCTTTAATATTTTTATTCTTTTTATCCTCCTGGCAATCGGTTTAACTAACTCTCCCTTCTTTAGTTTTCTAAGGTGAAAGTTTGCAATATTGACTTCAGATCTTGCTTATTTTCTAATATGTGCACTTAGTGCTATAAATTTTCCTCTAGGCACTGACTTTGGTACATAGCACAAATGTTGATAAGTCGTATTTTATTTTCATTTCATTTAAAATGCTGCTTAAATTTCACCTGAGAGTCTTTCTTACAAGTGAGTTATTTTAAAATGTGTCATTTAATTTCTAAATAGTTGGGATTTTCCAGCTATTTTTCTCTTATTAACTTCTAGTTTAATTCCCTAGTGGTTTGAGAACATACTTTACATAATTTCTATCATTTTATATTTGTTAACGTGTGTTTTGTAGCCCAAAACGTGGTCTATCTTGATGAATGTTGTATGTGAGCTTGAGAAGAATGCGCATTCTGCTGGTTTTGAATGTAGTATTCTATAGATGTCAATTATACCTAGTTGATTTATAGTGCTGTTCAGACCATTTATATCCTTACTGATTTTCTGCCTGCTTGATCTGTCAATTACTGGCAAAGGAGTGTTGATGTCTTCAACTATGATAGTGGATTTGTCTATATCTTCCTTCAGTTCTGCCAGTTTTTGTCTCATGTGTTTTTGACATCCAGTTGCAAGGTGTATAGAATGTTTAGGGTTTGCCAATGTCTTTTTGGAGAAATAACTTTTTTATTATTATGTAATGCTACTACTCTTTAGTAATCTTCCTTATTCTGAAGGCTGTTTCATATGAAGTTAATATAACTACATCAGCTTTCTTTTGATTAGTGTTATCATAGTGTGTGTCTCTGTTTTTCTTTTAAACTGTAGCAAACACAGAAAATTATCCTTTTAACAAATTTCCAAGTTCCGAGCACAATATTCTCAACCATATGCATATTATTGTACAACAGCTCCCCAGAACTTTCATACTACTTGACTGAAACTCAGAAAAACTTTCTCCTCCCCTCCCCCAGACCCTGGCAACTATCATTCTTCTTTCTATGAACTTTATTATTTTATAAAGGTGTAGTCATGCAGTGGTGTGTGTGTATTTGTGTGTGTGTGTGTGTGTTTGTGTTTCTGAGAAAGAGAGAGAGGGAAGGACTAGACTGGCTTATTTGACTTAGCATAATCTTAGGCCACTCTTTACATTTAATGTATCGGTCTTCAAAGTAGTAATTTTTGAAATAAACATGCCTTAAAAAATTTGTCAAAAATCCCTTTCTGACTGGGTACAGTGGCTCATGTCTGTAATCCCAACACTTTGGGAGGCTGAGGCAGCGGATCACTTGAGGGCAGGAGTTCAAGACCAGTCTGGCCAATATGACGAAACCAAGTCTTCACTAAAAGTACAAAAATTAGCCAGGTGTCGTGGCACGTGCCTGTAGTCCCAACTACTTGGGAGGCTGAGGCAGCGTGATCGTTTGAACCCGCGAGGTGGAGGATGCAGTGAGGCGGGATCGTGCCACTGCACTCCAGCCTGGGGGGGGAAAAAAAACTCTTTCTTTTATTTAGCACGTTTACACAATTAATATTTACAGGTTTTTTTAATATAGTTGGATTAATATCTAACATATTTGAAACTGTTTGCTGTTTGTCCCATTTGTTCTTTGTGACATTGTTAATAATTATGCTCCAAAGTTAAAATCTCAAATCAATTTATCTTAATGGTTATAGACACTGTCTCTTATTCTTTTTCTTTTCCCCAGAATAATTTACTTTCGTAACTGAAGATTTGCAAAGCTGAACTTTTTCCTTTCCTGGGAACTTCATGCTGGTGGGGTGCTTGAATTATTCGATATCTGTGATGTCTATCTGAGTGAGTGTCTGTTGATTACCAAGGTAGTAATAACTACTTGTTGAATGAAAGTCGGATATATGAAGAAATACATGCTTGAGAATAGAGTGAGGGAAGTAAAAAAAAAAAGAAAAAAACAAAAAAAAACCCCAAAAAACAAACAAACAAAAAAAACAGGAAGATGCAGGGCAGCATCTATAGCAGTAATACTAAGACAAAACGTGAAACTCCTATTATGGATTCCACACTGTGCTAAGTAGACTGCATGCATTACCATTTAATCATCACGAACACCTTCCTAAAATACATCATTGAAGAATTTAAGTTTTGAAAATGTTAAACAAACTGTACAAGAGCTCCAGTTGTAACTTCTAGTACCAAAACCCCACTTAAATCTCCAAAGATAAAAATGTATTTCTATCAAAGACATGCTTCCCTGATGCTAAAATGTTGCTCAGGAGACTTTGATTAACCAGACATCTATTATTAAGCCCATTATTAACTCTCAGTTTAAATGCACAGATTTTGTAAGAAAGCCAGTTAGTAAAGAATGTCCTTCATTTGCTAAGGTAGGGACTTGATGTCAAGACAACTGTTACCTCCAACTTATTAGTAGTTTTATTTTAAAATATTCCTTTCCTTCGTTTGTTGTAAGAAACTTGCTTTACACTGGAGGCGTGAAATAAAGCCCCAAAATATATTACTGTACATGAAATTCACACTTCTGATGATATTTGAAAATGTATATATAAATATCGTGCCAGGCGGAAAGTATTTCCTCAGATGGCCAAGTAAAATATTTATTTCTAGAAGGGAAGAAGGCAGGCAGGAAGAAGACATACAGCAGCAATAAAAGGTGCCTCCCATGAAAGGCCTCATTGACATCAGCATAAATGCTGCCAGAAACAAAATAAATTTTGTATAGAAATAAGTAGGAGAAATGTGCTAATCCATTTATCTGAGAATAGAGAGCTACAGCAATGTGCTGACATCTTCCTGCCCATCAGCAGATTTTTGACTGTCAGTGGGAAAACATCTGTGTGTGTAGCAGTGAGGACCATAAGAGAGAAATAGTGTCATCGGACCATTCTAATCTTGGGGTCATGTCTATGAGGAAAGAGAAAAATAAGAATCGTGCTCAGTGTAAAAACCTTGGAGCTATGAAATCATCTACACTTGTTTTCTGTTGCTTTTGGAGCTTATTTCACTTCTTAGAGCTTCACTATTTTTATCTGTAAATTGAGGAAGGAATAATTTCAAGATGGTGGTAAGAGTCAAATGAGATGACATATGGAAAGACAGGTATTGTAGACATTGGCACATAATTAATTCTCAACCATGTCAGTATATTTTCTTCTCAATAATGGGAGAAAATTATAAAAGCAAAAACTGTGTAGTGTTATTGCTAGAACAGGGCATATTCTTAATCTCTCATTAAGCTGCACTATCTTTTTGAGTGATTATTATATATTCTGTAATGTTGTGGAAGCAGCCTCCAAGATGGCCCAAAATGCCCCACCTCCCAGTGTGCATGGTCTGTGTCCTTGTGTAATCCACTTCTTTTGAGTATAGACCATACCAAGAGACTCTCGTCTAATCAATGAAACACAGCAAACCGGATACAGTGCAACTTTTCAATACTAGAGTACAAGAGATTCTGATTTACATCTTGTTTGTTCTTTATCGACTTGCTCTCTGGCTTGTTGTACAGAAAGCCAGCTGCCATGTTGTGAGCTGCTGTGTGGTGAGAACTTAATGGCAATAAATTGAGAAAAGCCTCCAGTCAACAGTCAATGAGAAAATGAGGCTTTCAATCCTAGAGCATGTGGGGAAACGGAATCCTGCAAGGACCAAGTAAGCAAGCTAGGAAGAGACGCTTTATCAGAATCAAACTCTTGATGGAATAACTGCGGCCCCTGCCAACACCATGACTGCAGGTTTGTGAGAGAACCTGAGCCAAATCACATCAAGTATACTGTGCCCAGACTCCATTATTGTCTCATGTGAGATAATAAATGTATGTTGTTTTTAAGCCATTATACTTGGGGTAATTTGGTATGGAGCAAAAGATAACACAACTGTTTTAGATGCTATAGGGATGTAAGGAAAATTGGAGATACTAATACATTAATAAATGTATGTTAATATCTTTAATGACCTAAAATATTGTTAGGGCACAATTCTAGGCAGATATGTTCCTAAACTTCAGGTTGCTAAATGCTTCAGTGTATGAGATTAATGAGTTCTTAATACTCCTGATAAAAGCAAGGCTGTGAAAATGATAGCAGACAGACAAAAGAAACTGCTTATCTTTCCCCCATTTTCTGTCTCTTGTGTAGGCCTTCCAAATTCTTTTGATTTTGGTGTTTGTTCCTGGACTTTTATTTGTGTTTTCTGCTTCATTTTTTTTTAACATGTTGATAAAAATATCAAAGTCAATAATATACATAAAATCAAGTCAAAATATCAAAATAGCATTTGACAAAAGTAATACTTTGTCATTCAGCCCACACAGGGAAATTACTTTGATTGTGCATGTTTGTGTTTAAATCTGATGTCAGCTACCGCTATAACCCTAAATAATATATGTATGTCTCTTGTTCTTAATGGTTAATATTCAGAAGTACCTATTTTGATGCAACTGGAAATGGAATTAAGTTTTTAATTTCTTTTTCAAGAAGTATATGGTTAGTGTATAAAATGCAAAATATTCTTGTATGTTGATTTTGTATCCTGCAACTTTACCGAATTTATTAGTTCTAATAAGTTTTTGGTGGTGCGATTAGAATTTTCAGTATTTAATATAATGTCATCTGCAAACAGAGACAATTTTATTTTTCCTTTGCAATTTGGTTGTATTTTATTTATTTTTCTTGTCTAATTACTCTGGCAAAGACTTCCAGAAGCCTATTCAATAGAAGTTGCCAAAGTGGGCATCTTGATCTTCTTCCTGAATTTAAAGGAAAAATGTTCAGCAGTTCACCTTAGAGTATGATGTTAACTGTGGGCTTTTCATGTATGCCCTTTATTGTGTAGATGTACATTACTTCTAAATCAAATTCTTGAGCATTTCTTGTCATGAAAGAGTGTTGAAATTTGTTGGATGCTCTTCTGCTTCTATCATGATGATTGTATGTTTTTGGTCCTTCATTCTGTTACTGTATTGCATCACATTAATTGATTTGTGTATGTTAAACCATCTTTGCACCTCAGGAGTAAATCTCTGCTTGGTCACGGTGTATAATTTTTTTAATGTGTTCTTAAATTTTATATGTTAGTATTTTGTGGAGATGTTTGCATGTATGTTCATCAGGGATATTGGCTTGTAATTTTTTATGAGCTTGTTTGACTTTGGTATCAGAATAATGTTGGTCTCCTAAAATCAGTCTGGAAATGTCCCTGCCTCTTCAATTTTTTGATGATTTTAAGAAGAATTAGTATGTATTATTCTTCAGATGTTTGATAAAATTCATCAGGAAAACCATCAGATCCTGAGCTTTTGCTTATTTGGATGTTTTTGATTGCTGACTGAATTGCCTTACTCATTATCGGCCCATTTAGATTTTCTGTGTCTTCATAATTCAAGCTTCATAAGATGCCTGCTTTAATAATTTATTCATTTCATCTAGTTTATCAAATTCATTGGCATAGAATGCTTATAACAGTCTCTTATAACAATTTATATTTCCGAGGAATCAATCATTATGTCTCCTTTCATTTATAGTTTTATTAATGTTAGTTATCTCTCTTTTCACTTATACTAGCTAAAGATTTGCAAATTTTGTCTTTGAAAGCAACTAATTCTTTGTTTTATTTTAAATTTTTATTTTATATTTTATTTATTTATACTCTGCTTTTATTTTCTTTCTTTAGGCTTCCTTTGTTATTTTTCTAGTGCTTCGTGGTATAATGTTAGGTTGTTTATTTGGGATTTTTTAAAATGTAGGCATTTATTGCTATAAATGTCCTTCTTGGATCTGCCTTTGCTGCATCCCATACATTTTCATATGCTGTGTTTCCATTTTTCTTTCTCTTAAGATTTTACTCTAGTTACAAAACATGGAGACAATACATGTTATATGAATAAATTGATACATAAATTGTGGTATGCAAATGCAAAGTAATATTAGTCATTAAAATGAAATGGAATATGATTGGATATTATTTTCCCATTTGCAACAATATGGGTGAATCTCGAGAGCATTATGTTACATGAAATATGTCAGAGAAAGACAATATGATCACACCTATATACAGAATCTAAAATATTAAAGTCTCAGAAACGTAGAATGGTAGTTGCCGCAGACTAGGAAGATAAGGGATGTGAGGAGGTGTGGGCCAAAACGTACAAACCTTCAGTTTTAAGATAAATAAGTTCTGAAGCTCTAGTTTGTACTACATTGCCTATAGTGAACAATGCTGTGTTATATCCTTGAAATTTGCTAATAGAGTAAATCTTATTCTCACCTTGAAATAAGACAAAACAAAAATGGTAACTGGCTGAGGTGATAGTTGTGTTAATTAACTAACTTGATTATAGTAATCATTTCACTATATATATATCAAATGATGTTGTGTACCTTAAAATTACACAATTTTGTATGTCAGTTAAACATAAAGATTAAAAAAAAAGTAGCTATTGGCTATTGAATTTAGAAGATATATATTATTACATAAGATTTTTACCCAGAATTGTGTCACTTAATGATAGGATATATTCTGAGAAATGTGTTCTTGTGAAAACATTATAAATTGTACTTACACAAACCTAGATGGTATAGCCTACTACCTACCTACTCTATATGGTGTAGACTATTGTTCCTGGGTTACAAACCTGTATGGCATGCTACTGCACCAAAAACTGTAGTCTACTGTAACACAATGGTTGGTGTTTATCTAAACATAGGAAAGTTACAATAAAAATACAATATAATAGATAAAAAATACTATACCTACACTCTTCATGGTTGGAGCTTTCAGGACTGAAATTTGCTTTGGGTGAGTCAGCAAGTGAGTGGTGTGTGAATGTGAAGACCTACATTATTGTCATCTTTATAATCACTATACACTTAGGCTACACTAAATTTAAATAACTATTTTTCTTTCTTCAATAATGAATTGGCTTTAATTTTTCTTTAATTTTTGGAAACTTTTTGACTCTTTTAAAATAAAACAGACACATTGTACAGCTATACAATAAAATCTGAAGCTCTAATTTATAGTACACTGCCTGTAGTGAATCTATTTTGTTTCTTTATATCCTTATTTCATAAGCTTTTTCCTATTTATTTTATGTTTTATTTTAAACTATTTGTTAAAATGTAAGACCAAAAATAAAAAGAAACCACATTAGCTTGGGCGCACACAGAGTAAGGACCATCAACATCAGTGTCTTCCACCCCACATCTTGCCTCACTGGAAGGTCTTCAGGGGCAATAGCATACATGGAGGTGTCATCTCCTAAGATAACAATGCCTTCTTCTGGAATTGCTCTTGAAGAACCAGTCTGAGGCTGTTTAACAGTAAACTTTTTTATATATAGAAGGAGTACACTCTAAAATAATGATAAAAGGTATAATAAATACATAAACCAGTAATATAGTCACTTATTATTATCAAGTATTATGTACAGTACATAATTGTATGTGCTATATTTTTAAGTGATTGGCAGTACAGAGGCTTGTTTAACCAGCATCATCACAAAACACCAGAGTACTGCATTGCACTACAATGTTAGAAAGACAGCTTGTCACTAGTGTGCAGGAATTTTTCAGCTCCCTTGTAATCTTTTGGGATCATCATCACAAATACGGTTTGTCATTGAACAAAACATTACGTGGTACATGACTATACAATATTAGTTTATGACATTATTATACGATACCCTAATACAAGTATTAGTCTTCTAGTTGGTCTATTGATTACCCTTGTCAGTTAAAAATAATATAAACTCACTATTAACACGGAAAAGGACAAAATTATTTCTTATGAAACAAAAGGGCAGGCTAAGGAAATTTGCAAAGACTTAGAGTTTCACCAACAAGCAACAAACCACACTCGCAGATTCATCTTTTATTTTAGAACATGATAAAACAGCTGTTCTAAAGAATTCATTTTATATCATTCACTTTATTTCTTTGCTTTTCTTCATAGTTTTTCCACTTGTCTATTTCTAAGCAATGAAATGTAGTTATACATGTTTTTTAACTCTATTTAATATTATTTGTATCTTGCTTTTTTATCATTTTGATGAGTTCCATCTGTGTTGTTACAAGTAGATTTGGTTTATACAGTTGTTCACTGTGTTATTTCTTTGTATGCACACTGCACAATTTATTTATTGTTTTCTTAAAAGTCATGCAGATGAGTTGTTTCAAGCTATGGAAACAATGCTTTTATGAACATTTTAATGTATGTATTGGTGTGCAGGCTCATGCGTTACTTTGAGATATTACCTAACAATTAAATTGTTGAGTTATTGAACAATTATACATTCAGTTATATTATGTAATGTCAAACTATGGTCCACAATGGTGAATCAATTTGTACTTCCACCAGAAGTTCTTGGGAATTGCCGTTCTCATATATCCTCTTCAATAATTTGAAATTATCTGTACTTGTTTTATGTTCTTGTTTAAAAAATACATTTTGCCAATCTCTGTGTAGTGAAGTTTCCTTGCAGTATTAATTTTAGGTTCTTGAATTTTTAAAGAGTCTGAACACATTTTTAATTAGTTATTGTCTACATTAAGGGAGCTATAGGGCAAGTTTCTCATTTAGTAAATGCCTACTAGTACTTTTTAAAGTATTTTTTCTATGTAAATTTCCCCTCTTATTTCTGAATTTTTCATAAACTAAACCTTGCTTTTAATGTAGTCAAATTTATCAGTTGTTTTCTTTAAGTCAGTTGTTTCTGAACCTTGCTTAAATATGTTCTTCAGTCCAAAATCATAGAGATTCTTCATGATTTCCTGAAAGGTTTGTAATTACCCCGTTTAGAGTTGAGTCCATAACCCCCCTGAAGTTGATTTTTGAGCATGATAAGGAGAAGGCATCCAATTTCACTTTATTGACAAATGGAGATACTGAATTTCCCCATTACCACTTACTGAAAAAGAGAAACCTCTTTCTGTCCACCGCTGTGGATTGCCACTTCTGCCCTGTGTGCATTTTTCTGTTTACACTCTTCAGGCTGTTCAGCTGGTTTATTTATGTATTCCATTGCCAATATCACTTTCTCTTAATCACGGTGGCTGTATTATAGATACTAATGTTATAGAATGATTTCATTTTGTTACTGTACAAGAATGTCTGTTTCGTTCTTTGTATTTCTATATATATTGTAGAATCTGCTCTACAAACATTCATATTCACGTAAATAAAACAAAACCAAAAAAAAAAAAACTGCTTACTATCAGAATTACGACGAGTTGGTATATCATGTAGAGATAATTGACTTCTGTTCAATAATGATTTATGCAATCCATTAAAAGTTATATATCTTTCATTTAGATGATATTTAATATTTAATATTCACTATCATGTTCCCTCAAGTAGTATTGCTACTTTTAATGAACTATCTTATTGGGTACTTGACAATTTTAAGCTACTGTTGGTGATTACACATATAAAAACGTAAACATACGTATTATGTATATTTGACAGTTAATTATCAAACTTATACGGGCTAGTGTACAGCAATAAGGTTAATTTTGTACTTTGATTTCTACCTATCAAATCTGCTAAACTTCTGTTACTTTTCAGAATGTAATCCGTATGTATTTGGACTTACTCCAAATCACATCTCCTGTGAAAATGACAAAATTTCTTCTTTATTAACCATTATCCACCTACCTGCCTCAGCTTTCTTCACTTTCTTACTGTCGTGTTCAGTTTGAGTCCTCCAGAACAATATAGTGTTAAACATTAGTGGTGTGGTGGTGTTACATATTTATATGCATGTATAGTTTCTTTTTGGAAATACTATTTATACCTATATTGAATATTTTATTGCCTGGATTGTGTGTGTGTGTGTGTGTGCGCGCGCATATACTATTAATGTAATAACTGGAGAATATATGCATAGTTTAAGTTTTCAGATCATATATATATATGGAACACATACATATTCTCTAGTTATTTTAAACACTTTAATTTTTTTTATTTTTCCTATTTCTAACCTTTAAATCCTTTACTATGTCCACAAGTTCATGTTCTCTTTTTGAATCGTTAATTTTGTCTTCTCTGTGATAATTTTTCCCTTTACTAGTCTCCTATACTCATTTTCTTTAATTCCAATTTCTCCTCTGGTTTTATCTCTTCTTTTTGTTCCTTTATTTATCCTTTGTAATCCTTCAGAAAGATCATGGCTTCATCGAAGGTTTTGTGTTTGTAGAATTTCTTCTTTATGGGCTTTCATCTATTGGTTAGTTTGCTGTTTCCACATTTTATTTCATGTATCTTTGTATGGATATTTTAATGAATTATTTTATCTGGCTTGTCTATTTATCAGTTGGATTTTTCTTAGCTATTTGCAGTAGCTTCGGGGTCCTGAAAGACCTGGTCACACATGCAGCTTTCACAGCTGTGAGGGTGTCTCTCTACGGCCTCAGAAACAGACGACGTCTTGCCAGCATAGCTCCTCTGTAAGATTGCTGGGGAGCTGCACATCTTCTCAAACTATGTCCTGGGATGTTTCAGCCACAGTCCTGTGCTTACCAGTGTAGTCACTGGTTACTGCAAATAAGGGGCGCAGCCAATGTACCTCAATGCAGCTTCCACCATCAGCATGTGTGTTTTTGATGAAACCGAAAACTGCTGCTTACTGCTAAGCCCTTGACATAATCTGAATGGCTTTTGTATTCTTCCCCTTCCTTCAGCCTTCCCTTTGTGGCTTCTGTTTGAGTTTGTAATTAAGTGCAACTCTAGTGTTAGGCAGGAATTTTAGGCAGGAATTACAGATTCAGTATTTCAGTGTGAGCCCCACCTTTAGGATTTTAGTGGTGGGCTGGGTAACAACAGGATTCTCAGCTTTTTCTGTTTCTCCCTCCGTGTGGTTTCTGCCCACTTCTTGCTTTTACAGAACTTTTCACTCTGTGACTTTCCATTGATAATAAAAGAGCTGATATTTTTTATCCTATCTTTCTATTCAAGTATTATCAGTTCATCCATTTATTACCTTATTTGCTTGTGTGTTTTCAAGTTCCAAGAAAGAGAAAGAATATTAAAAGGATGATGCTGCTTTCATGTGTCTGCCACAGGGTGTGGTATTTATAACAAAAACAACAAAACATGTATTTCATATTTATTTGTTGCTGGTGTTTTAGCATTCCTATACATAATTTATGGAACAATATTTTTTCAAGTAATTTTAAACATTACATTTTGGATCCTCACAAGCGGTTTTATTTGTGTCACCAAATCTTGTCAATGTTAGAAGTATTTGGTGCATTTTCATGTCATATTTTGGTTACCTCCTTGCCCTCTTCTCTTTCTCTTTTCTCTGTTTTGCTTTGGCCAAGAAGATTCACCCATGCCTTACTTCACTTGATCCCTGTCACTCCTTTTTTGAAGCTTCATTGTATTTTCTTGGAAGAGGAATGGGTGATAGGTTGACAGATGGACTGCAATAAATTGTTGAACTAGAAGATGCTCTCTAGGCCAGGCGTGGTGGCTCATGCCACCCAGCACTTTAGGAGGCTGAGGTGGGTGGATCACTTGAGGTCAGGAATTCGACACCAGCCTGGCTCACTTGGTGAAATCCCATCTCTACTAAAAATTAGTCAAGTATGGTGTTGCATGCCTGTAATCACAACTACTCAGGAGGCTGAGGCAGCAGAATTGCTTGAACTTGAGAGGCGGAGGTTGCAATGAGCTGAGATGGCACCACTACACTGCAGCCTGGATGACAGAGTGAGACTCCATCTCCAAACAAAACAGAACAAAAAGAAAATGATCTCTAAAGCCCTCCTCATCCTTAGACTCATGAGTCTATCTAGGTTGGTCATCTTATCACTGTAATTAGACTGAAAATACCTGAATTTTAATAATTGTGTGTTACATTTCTATATTCTAAACATCTCACAACATTGGGTGCAAAATAATTGAGTAAATATTTGATGCATTTGCTAATGTTCAAATTGCTCACATTAGGACAATTAAGTAAGTATACTAATATTATATGGAAGTATCATACAGAAAGCAGCTCCTATTTATCAGTGTGGATCATTTTCTGGGTTGGTGAGAGAACAAAATTTTTGTGAAACATTTAGTGGCAATATTCAAACTTTTAAGAATGAGCATATTACTATCTAAGGGAAAAATATATGGTCTTTAAATAGATGGAATACTTCTCGTTTTTCATCTATCTGCCAGTTAGTTTCACAGTTCTTCACATTTAAGTGAATTTCTTTCAATCATCTAAATAAAGTCTTGAATAGATGTGGATGCTAAGCTGATAACTGCATATAGCTTCCATTAGCACTTCGAAATGTGTCAGCCTGATATGTGTGTGTGTGTGTGTGTGCGTGTGTGTGTGTGTGTGTGTATATATATATATGTATTTTTTTTTTTTCTTTTCAGAATACTTTCTTAGTGCTAGGCTGAAAACTCTGGTCTTATGAGGAGGAAGATTGGGTGGCCTGGGAATTTCTTTTCTCTTGTAAATCTATGGAATTGAGTGGCATTTTGATAATCCATTTCATTATTATTTAAATATTTTGAAACAGTTTCTTACTATTGTTTAGAGTATGCAACTATAATACAAAACAAAGGGCAAATCGCCAAGTATTAAGGCCATATCATCTGCCAAGACCTTATAACTAATCACATTTCAGTTAAGAAATGTATTTAATATCCTTAGATATGCTTTATTTAATCCATCAATTCATGATTTAAATACTAGTTTTTCCAACGTCATTTCAAAAATATTTTTATTTTTATTTTGTTTACTGTGGTAGTAAAATAATATTGATACAGAATATAATAGTAAATGTAATCACATTCAACCATTATCCTATGCCCTTAGATAATGACTATTAATATTTTGATGTTTACATGCCATACATAGGATAGTAACATAGTGTACACTATGTATATACACATAATTTTCTATCTTACATTTAGTATAATGTCACCAGCATTATTCTGTGCAAAACCGTCTCATCAATATGTATGCAATAACATCACTCTATAGTCTGTCCTAACTTTTTGTTAGGAACTGGTATCTAGTTCTAACTTGAAGTATTAATATAACTTAGCCTCTATATTTATAACATGGAGCTGAGGAGAATAACCTATTTCCCATTTGGGTTAATTCTAATTTGTATAGATGAATCTATTGTAAAATTAACCCCTCTACTTGAATGAGCTAGACAGTACATGAATCTGAGTATGAAGCCATAGGAAAAAATCCAGAGGAGAAAATGAATATTCATAGCAATAAATCCTGAAAAACATTTTCTAACAAATATTAACCTTTACAGTTTAAGAAAATTTTGAGTCTAGAAATTGAATGTCTTTTATTATATGTCTGAGCTTTTATCTTAAATCACTGTGATGATGATCATATTAAAAGTTTGTACGTAGTATGTGTTTATTGTAGGAGAATGAAACATAAAAGCTTTGAAATAATTTTGGGGCTGGAGATGATTAAATTTTTCTCTTCTGTGCTTTTGTCAGAAGGCTCTAGTACATTTTCATTTGCTTCTAATGAGATATTAACATTTGAAAATTATCTTGCCATTTTTATTCTTGGAATTTTAAATTTAAAAAAATATATAGTATATGAAAAAGAAGTGTTAGTAAATGCAGTAATCCCCCCTTATTCATGGTTTTGTTTTTCATGATTTCACTTACTCATGGTCAACTGTGGTCCAAAAATATTAAATAGAAAATTATGGGAAAAGGCCATCCATAAGTTTTAAATTCTGCTTTATTCTGAGTAGCACGATGAAATCTCGTGCCTTCCTGCTTTGTCGTGTCTGGTACATGAGTCATCCCTTTGGCCAGTTCATCCATGCTGTGTATACACACCCCTCCCCCATTAGTCACTTACTAGCTGTCTTGGATATCAAATGGAAAAAATTTAGTACTGTGCAGAAGCTTTTCTAGCTCAATGTAATCCCATTTGTCTATTTTTGCTTTTGTTGCCCATGTTTTTGAGGTCTTACAGAAAATATTTGCCCAGACCAATGTTCTGTAGGGTTTCCTCAATTTTTTTTTTTTCCTAGCAGTTTGATAGTTTCAGACTTACATTTAAGATGTTAATCTATTTTGAGTTGATTTTTATATATAATGTGAAATGGGGATCCAGTTTCATTCTTCTGCTTATGGATAGCCAGTTTCCCAAGCACCATTTTTTTAAAGAGACTGTCCTTTCCCCAAAGAAACAACTAATAAAGAAAAGAGACAACCTACAGAATGGGAGAAGATACTTCCAAATTATCCATATGATAAGGGATTGATAACCAGGATGTATACAGGACACAAACAACTCAATAGAAAAAAAAATAATTTGATTAAAAATTTGCAAAAGACCTGAATAAGCATTTCTGAAAAGAAGACATACAAATGGCCAATGTTCAACGTTGCTAATCATCAGGGAAACACAAATAAATATCACAATGAAATATCATCTCATCCAAGTTAGAAAGGCTACTATAAGACAGACAAAAACTAACAAATGATTGTCATGATGCGGAGAAAGGGGAATGCCCCTACAATGTTAATGGAAATGTAAAGTATTGTTGCCATTATGGAAAACAGTATAACGGTTCCTCAAAAAACTGCAAATAGAACTACCATACAATCCATCAATTCCACTACTGGATATATGCCCGAAAGAATGAAACTCAGTATCGAAGAGATGTCTGCACCCCCATGTTTATTGCAGGACTATTCACAATAGCCAAGATATGGAATCAATGTAAGCATCCATCTACAAATGAATGGATAATGAAAACGTGGTATATATACACAATGGAATAGTCACCAACAATAAGAATGAAATCTTGCAATTTGCAGCACCATGAATAGAGGTGGAGGTCATTATGTTAACTGAAATAAGCCAGGCACAGAAAAACATGTTCTCACTCATAGATGGGAACAAAAAAAAACCCAGATCTAATGGAGGTAGAGTGTTGAATGATGGTTACCATGGTCTGAAGGGAAGCAAGGAGCAGGGTATGATGGGAAGTTGGGTGAAGTATGCAAATGTACAGTGAAAGGACTAAGTTCTAGTATTTGATATTAGAGTCAATAGATTATAGTTAAAATAATTTATTGTATATTTCAAAATAGCTAGAAGAGAGGAATTGTAATGCTCCCAAAACAAAGATAAATGTCTGAGGTGCTGGATGTCCTGTTTACATTTATTTGATCATTGTGCATTGTATTCAGATATCAAAATATCACATACACCCCCAAAATATGTACAACTATGACATATCAATCAAAAATACAAAATTAAAAAAAACATAGTAAACCCACGTATATAGGGTTTAGTTTTATTCACAGTTTCAGACATGCACTGGGAGCCATGAGTTATCCCTCTCAGATTAGGGATAACTGCTGTACTTAGCAAAGAATTACTATCAGTTGACCTATTCATTGAGCCTGGTACACAGTTACCTTAGTTTTATCCCTGGGCTCTAACATTCAGCTAGGTTGAAGTGTCTACAATTTATATTCCTGTCAATCCTGAAAAAAGGTCTTTAGCAGCCACAGTAGCTCTCAGAGGCCGGTACCCTCAAGACCAGACTGTGTCATTCCACTTGATCCCAACTTGTCTACTGTCATGCCTCCAGAGGAAAGATTCTCATCTCGACATCTTTTGGGCAGTGATCTCTGCTTTGGGCTCTCTGGATCTGCTGTCACCCTGACCCTCTCAGAAGATTTTTGCAGTGCACCTGGAGTTCCCATTCCCTGACCTCTGTGTCTTCCTTCGTCTCAGTGGAGACCCCTCTATTAATATCTAGTCTTCGGGAATCTAGTCTTATGTCAGCCACCATCGTAAAAGATTTGGGAAAAAATATTATGACTCCCCCACTTGCATTGATACATATTAGCAATCCAAACACATTTTCTTTTCCTTATTTTTTTTTTGGCTGGCAGCTGGTGAGATGCTTTCTTTCCTTCTGCAATAACACATAAGGGCACCTGAAATCACACAGCCACAACTCATTGCCTTGTGCAGATTATAACATCATGGCTTGCCAAGTATAATTCTCCCAGCTATAATTTGCCAGCTGAAATGCACCTACTAATCCCCTTCGTGATTGATTATAACTTTCAGCTGGGCCCTGATGTACCTATGGAACTTTGATTCTGATTCAGTACTATAGAACTCTCTTTATTTTTATTTTATTTTATTTTATATATTTTATTTTACTTATTTTTTATTTTATTTATTTTATTTTATTTTATTTTAATTATTTGAGATGGAGTCTCGCTCTGATACCCAGGCTGGAGTGCAGTGGCACGATCTCAGCTCACTGCAAGCTCCGTCTCCCAGATTCTCGCCATTCTCCTGCCTCAGCCTCCCGAGTAGCTGGGCCTATAGGCGCCTGCCACCACCCCTGGCTAATTTTTTGTATTTTTAGTAGAGACGGGGTTTCACCGGGTTAGCCAGGATGGTCTCGATCTCCTGACCTTGTGATCCACCCACCTGAGATTACAAGCGTGAGCCACCACGCCTGGCCACTATAGAACTCTTTTAATGTGGCTCATAATGAAGACCTCTTATTTTTTCTCAAAGTGGACTTTAATATCTCACCATATGACCTCCAAGACAAGGTGACAGTGGAGAAGGAGTGTCACTCTAGATCCACTCTAATGCCCCACAGAACCTGACAAACTCTTCTTCAACATCCTTCCCCACCCAGCCTAGCCCAGGGGAGGCACAAAGGGAACATCACATACCATCTTGCCTGGACACATTTGTAATAATAAAAATGGTTAGTAACATTCTCTGGATGCTTGGGAGTAGGAGCTTCCAGAAGGTGCCAATCTCCAAGAGATTGGAGGGTTTTTCTTTCTTTCTTGTTTTTTTTTTTTTTTTTTTTTTTTTTTTTTTTGCTATCTGGTGCCATGACCCTTGAGAACACAGTATCTTGTCCCTGAAGCATTTAACCACATGCTAGCTTTGCTTCAGAAAAGCTGGATTGAGATGACTCCATATAGTTCTTTCCACTTTGAAGCTTGAGGATTAAAAGTGGGTGTTGGCGTTCTGGAAGAAAGTGATCATTATACATGTCCGAAGACACGCATGTGTGCATATACATTTCAGGTGTGGTGGTTAACCTTGCTATCTTGGCCCTTTTTTAAATTGAAGAATTGCATTCTGCCAAGCCAAGTTCCTCGTACACCTTCAGTTGAGGATTTATCCTCCTTCCTTCTCCTTTTAAAATCTGCTCCAGAGTTTATTAATGTCATGCAGGCACAGTAGTTTGCACCTGTAGTCCCAGCTACTTGGAAGGCTGAGGCTGGAGGATTGTTTCAGCACATGAGTTCAAAGCCTGCGTGGGCAACACAGTGAGAGTCCATCCCCCTTTTTTTTTTTTTTAAATCATCAAACCAAACTCTTTTATTTTCTTTTTTTTTAATGTGACTATTTTTTAAAAAATTTAAGTTCTAGGGTACATGTGCACAACGTGCAGGCTTGTTACATATGTACACATGTGCTATGTTGGTGTGCTGTACCCATTAACTCATCATTTACATTAGGTATATCTCCTAATGCTGTCCCTCCCCTGCCCCCCCCAACATTAGGACCCAGTGTGTGATGTTCCCCTTCCTGTGTCCAAGTGATCTCATTGTTCAGTTCCCACCTATGAGTGAGAACATGCGGTATTTGGTTTTCTGTGCTTGCGATAGTTTGCTGAGATGATAGTTTCCATCCGCATCCATGTCCCTACAAAGGACACAAACTCATCCTTTTTTATGGCTGCATAGTATTCCATGGTGTATATGTGCCACATTTTCTTAATCCAGTCCATCAGTGACTTTGCTTTGCTATTGTGAATAGTGCCGCAATAAACATACGTGTGCATGTGTCTTTATAGCAGCATGACTTACAATCCTTTGGGTATATCCCCAGTAGTGGGATGGCTGGGTCAAATGGTATTTCTAGTTCTGGATCCTTGAGGAATCACCACACTGTTTTTCACAATGGTTGGACTAGTTTACAGTCCCACTAACAGTGTAAAAGTATTCCTATTTCTCCACATCCTCTCCAGCACCTGTTGTTTCCTGATTTTTTAATGATTGCCTTTCTAACTGGTGTGAGATGGTATCTCATTGTGGTTTTGATTTGCATTTCTCTGATGGCCAGTGATGATGAGCATTTTTTCATGTGTCTGTTGGCTGTATGCATGTCTTCTTTTGAGAAATGTCTGTTCATATACTTTGCCCACTTTTGATGGGGTTGTTTATTTCTTGTAACTTTGTTTGAGTTATTTATAGGTTCTGGATATTAGCCCTTTGTCAGATGAGTAGATTGCAAAACTTTTCTCCCATTCTGTAGGTTGCCTGTTCACGCCGATGGTAGTTTATTTTGCTGTGGAGAAGCTCTTTAGTTTAATTTGATCCCATTTGTCAATTTTGGCTTTTGTTGCCGTTGCTTTTGGTGTTTTAGACATGAAGTCTTTGCCCATGCCTATGTCCTGAATGGTATTACCTAGGTTTTCTTCTAGGGTTTTTATGGTTTTAGGTCTAATATTTAAGTCTCTAATCCATCTTGAATTAATGGGATGCCCTCTCTCACCACTCCTTTTCAACATAGCGTTGGAAGTTCTGACTAGGGCAATCAGGCAAGAGAAAGAAATAAAGGGTATTCAGTTAGGAAAAAAAGAAGTCAAATTGTCCCTGTTTGCAGATGACATGATTGTATATTTAGAAAACCCCATTGTCTCAGCCCAAAATCTCCTTAAGCTGATAAGCAACTTCAGCAAAGTCTCAGGATACAAAATCAATGTGCAAAAATCACAAGCATTCTTATACACTAGTAACAGAGAGCCAAATCATGAATGAACTCCCATTCACAATAGCTTCAAAGAGAATAAAATACCTAGGAATCCAACTTACAAGGGATGTAAAGGACCTCCTCAAGGAGAACTACAAACCACTGCTCAGTGAAATAAAAGAGGACACAAACAAGTGGAAGAACATACAATGCTCATGGATAGGAGGAATCAATATTGTGAAAATGGCCATACTGCCCAAGGTAATTTATAGATTCAATGTCATCTCCATTAAGCTACCAATGACTTTCTTCACAGAATTGGAAAAAAGCTGCTTTAAAGTTCATATGGAACCAAAAAAGACCCCATATTGTCAAGACAATCCTAAGCCAAAAGAACACGCTACCTGACTTCAAACGATACTACAAGGCTACAGTAACCAAAACAGCATGGTACTGGTACCAAAACAGAGATATAGACCAATGGAACATAAGAGAGCCCTCAGAAATAATATCACGCATCTACAGCCATCTGACCTTTGACAAACCTGACAAAAACAAGAAATGGGGAAAGGATTCCCTATTTAATAAATGGTGCTGGGAAAATTGGCTAGCCATAAGTAGAAAGCTGAAACTGAATCCTTTCCTTACTCCTTATATGAAAATTAATTCAATATGGATTAGAGAGTCCATCTCTTAAAACCACTTAAAAAGCAAGGTTGACATTACAAGTCTGCTCCAAGGAATCCCCAAAAGTGATTGGTTAGAAAGTCAACATTCTAAGATATAGTCCTTTCTTAAGTGATTGTATTGGGGCTTTGAGGAAATCAATTATTATGCAAAGTTCATTTGAGTAATATTTACCTATTGATATCTGACATTTATTATACCAAAAAGAATCAAAGAATTTTGAGAACAAAAGAAGAGCGTCTTTAACATGAAGGAAAATTTGATTATTTGCATATAATGTATAGTAACACCAGAAGGACCTGCACCATAATATAAGTGCACAACTGAAAAGCAAAACCTTCCAGCCAGATGCATTTCACAGGTCACATTTGAAATGAAATGTGTCCATTTGTGTCTGTCACATGCTCATTGAGGTCTAATAATCATAACGCTGTAGTAGGTCTTGTAGTAATACACTGTTTCCCTTGTGCTAATGTTTGCTTCAGGGGTTTGGATTACCTGGAGATTGGCTAGATTAGCTTCATACTTGCCTTCCTTCCTAGTTTGATTCCACTGTAAATTCTTTCTTAAGAGTGATGTTTATAATAAGAATAATGATAATAACAGTAATAAACCAGGTTGGCAGTTGTTATTTTCTAGGAACTAAGCTGGAAATACTAAATACATTACTTTATTTGAATTACACAGAATCTGTCTTCAATACACACTGTTGTCCTGATTGTATAGATAAACCGAGGTTGCAAAGGATAAGTAACTTGTTCAAGGTCACAGAATTTATAGGTGATACTTCAAGGTTCTAGAACACATCTTTATGACCCCCAAACCTGTGCTCATAACTACTGTGCTTCTTGATTTTCTTGCATAGCTAGAAATATGGCTAGATCTTAGCGTAATTAAGCAGAGAAACAAAAAAACCAAACCAAAACAACGCATTGTCTGTCCATGGTGGACTGGAGAGTTTGCATTGGGTTAAAATGCTTGGTTTAAACTATTATAGGGCCTTTTTGAAAAGTATCTTATTTTAAAACTATAAAAATGCGGTGTATTCATTTTTATTATTTATAAAACAGCAGTATCTATGTGATCATTTGTATGGTTTCTCAACATTCTTTAACTAGAAATTAGTTTTATGATAATCCTTTGGGACCATTAATTGTAATCAGGAGTTGTGACTCATATCTAATGTGAAACAAATAGGATGGAAAGGCATGCAGATGATCACCTTAGGAGGTGTGACAAGTTTCCTACTTTCCCAGTCTTGAAGCAGAGAATTACAGAACAGCTACCGCTTAGTGTATCTTACATTTCATTGACCTTTGCAATAAATTAATAAAATGGGTATTGAACTATCCGTTAAGAAGAGTAATTTTTAATACATTATCTTCATGTGTTGGCAGGAGCTGCCACAGAATATAACTGAAGAGGTGGTACAGCCATCTAAAAAGCTCAGCTTTTTAAGTCTCTAGCAGAGACAATTGCCTAGTTTTGCTATTTGCAGTAAGCTGTGCCACATTATTGGCTACAGCCAATAGAATGACAGTAACCTTTGCAGGTAGAGGATCACAGCACCAACAAAGAACAGAGTCAAGATGATCATTGTGGAAAACTGGCTTTCTGATGAGGACCCTCTCCATTAGGCCATACCTGCCTTCTCAGAAAGACCTGATGCTTTTCTAAAGGAGCTTCTCAATGCCACCAGTGATATGTAGTCAGGTTTCCATATCTGTTGGTTCTACATCCATGGATTCAATCAACCATGGATGGAACATATTCTAAATAAAACTAAAAAGGCTGTTTGCATCTGTAGTGAACATGGACAGACATTTTTCCTTGCCATTATTGCCTTAATACACTATACTATTTACATGGCATTCACATTGTACTAGGTATTATAAGCAATCTCTCTGTGTGGAGAAAGTGCATAGGTTATATGCAAATACAATGCTGTTTTATATGAGAGACTCAACATTCATAGATTTTGGTATCTGTGTGAGTCCTGGAACCCATTACCCATGGATGTTGAGGGATGACTGTATTTGACTACAGTCAGCCAGTTAAAGCAGGTCTTTCTTACAACCCTGTTTTGTATTAGGTTTTGGGTTAATGACACACACCAACCATGAAAATGTGTAACTCTTGTCCTTCACAGACAGAAAGCCTGAGATTCTAAAAGATTAGATGACCCACCCAAGGTCACACAGCACAGGCTGCACCCTTATGTCATCTTATCTGTGTCTAACCACAAAGTAACATCAACAAATTGATGTTATTTTACTTCACAATGTGAGAAAGTAGTGTTGGTCAAAAATTGCGTGTCTTAAAATTATACTCATGATTACACATGCACATAACCTCATTTAAACTAGTAGCATATGGATGAGGGAAATATCATTATCATAATATGCAAAAAAGTCACACCTGCTGAAGGAACCACCTAGCTTATACGTGTCAGCGGAAGATGTGAGCCAAGGGTTGCTGATTTACAAAGCCTGTATTCACGCTACTGAATTCCCAAGGGAAGTCACTTCATAAATGCTGTTTTATTGTCTTTATGAAATGGCCTTCATTGTCTTCAATGATCAATGTTCCACTGAACATGTTAATAATTCACAGTGGCAGAATTTCTCAAACAACAACATGCAGTTACTTTTCTACTAAATTGTTGCCTTAGAAGATACTCTTAAAAGGGAAGCTTAGAGCAATTGGTTAAACTTACTTCTGTAATTTCAGAGTAAGAATGAGATTTAATTGTTCATTGAGAAGGATCCCCAGTAGAATCATTTCCTAATATTTCACATCAATATCTGGGGTTTCAATATCTCTCAACTTGGCAAGGATTGTCAGCGACTGCTTTGGGTAAAAAAAAAAAAAATGATTTGTCAACTTTACATAGTATTCATTCCAAAATATTCTATATATTTCCTAAGGTTGCATCAGAAGGTGCAGCAAGATTCAAATGCTGAGAATGAATGGCGTGTGCTGACATCAGTTCTTTCAGATCTGGAAACACACAGGGCAAGAAGACATTGCCACACAACATTTGCAGTTTTTACTTCATTGAGAGCTCTGCCTTTGGCTGTGAGGGACTCCACAAATATTTACTGAGCAGCATTTCTATGTCAGACACTTGATAAATGTTGTGAAACAAATGAAGAGGATGCAGTCTGTTCCTAAAGGCATTTATATCACATGGAACATCAGCTTTCTCCATACTCATCCCAGGCCAGGAGGAGAGTATATCCATGCACAGAGGCACATGGTGCTTCCCAGGCTCTGCCTAGAGGAACGGGGTTTCTTCACTATGTCCAGACACAGTCCAGGTCCTTAAGGAACAGGTATAATTTTTCAGCAGTGATAAAGACTATTAAATTTATCAAGCCAAGGGGGCCTCCATTTACAAATTTCTAATTCCATGGAACTCATTGCTCCTCGGAATGCTTCCTAGAATTTTTTTTTCTTAAAATGTGACTGTGAAGGGTTGTAGGAAACACTGGCTTTCAGAGCATGAGTTTGAGTTCCAGCTATGCTGCTATTTATATGTTGTATAATCATGAACTAACAAAACTCTCTGAGCAATGTATTCTCATCTGAGCAATGTATAGGTACTACTCACCTCACAAAATTATTGTGAGAACATGAAGAAAAGAAGTATATCCTAATGTCTATGCAGAGGGCAGGTTCACTAGCTAATACTTTCTTTCACAAAAGGCTTCTAAATGAGTGACAGTAACCTGAAGAATATTTTATCTCTTTCCAAATCTGAGATACTATGGTTAATAAAACATGAGCTTTTCTGGAGCTTTATGTTTACTGGCATTAAACCCAGATATATTCAGTAAAAGCTAATTTTTGTCCCCCTTTTTTAAGTGAAAATAAATATGCTTGTCATATTTACCCATTGATCTTGGTCCAAAATACAACCCATTATTGATTTTATCAGGTAGCCCGTCAAATACCTAAAAATAGTTTCAAATTTAGTCACTTATATACCCCATCTTAGAACATCTTTATTCATAGGTAAGATAAGTAAAAATCTGTCCAACTTCCTGGAATCTGGAATTAAACTTTCTATTCACAAATTAAGCCATTCACTTTATGTTTGTGGTGTTCACATTTCTCTAGAGGGAACATCATTTTTCCACACTGAAATAGACAACTAAATGTGAATATTTTTAAGAGAAAATAAAAATGACTTGCATTTAGACTAAAAAGTGAATGATTGCTATTAGATTCTTCCGTCCAAAGGAATGCTTTTCATAAGGATCAGATAATGGGGGTGTTTGTGCACTGTGAGAAAGTTGAATGTAGGTGAGCTTCTGATCACAAGATGCTAAGAATGGCATGATAAATAGCTGGAGCTTAAGCTGCCTCTTAAAATAAACTTAGCTAACTTGAGAGTTTCACCAAAAGCTAGTGTTGCTCATCAGGGGTTTGAAAACGAGCATCTCATCTCTATCTGAAAAGCATGAAACAGAAATTGAAACAATTTCAGTGCTGAAAAGTCCCTGAGAGGTCACCCTGTTCAGTGAGCTTCAATTTCAGCTGACAATCTGAACCACTTGGGAATCTTTTAAGAATGCCTACTCCTGAGTCCCACCATAAACCACCATAAACTTTGCCCAAGAATATTTATGTGTCAATCATGGTTGTCACTTCCAAACAGTTGAAACCAACCCAGGCTAACTTTAGCAAAAGGGAGTGTACTGAAAGGATAATGGGAAGTTCTTAGATCTTGAGAAATGCGGAAGAAGCAAACTTCAGAAGCCCACAGTGACACAGAACAGAGAGGACTGCGGTGAATGCACCTCACAGCCAACCACTGCTCGTGAGCCCCAGTGCCCGCAAATGATAGGAATAGCTGCTGCTGAAGACCCTGGAAAGTTCACTAATTCTCTCCTGCCTGCTGCTTTGTGCCAAAAATTCAAGATTCAAGAATTAGGTGTATGCATCTGGTTTGTGGCTGAGACTAGATCCTGTGCCCATGCCCTAACAGCAAGAGAAGCTTATAAAAAGTGGTTATCTGTCCTCTTCTGAGGCTGTGGAAAGAGGTTGGTTGTTACAGTAGAATTTTGTAGTGGATTTAGGTTGGAATATGAAGACCTCAAGTTACCTCACATAATAAGCCTGAATGTAGGATCCAGGTTTAGTGCAGCAATGGTCTCTCATTCATTCTGTTCCACTCACCCTTTTAGCATGTTACCTACCTCCTGCTCCCGATATAACTGTGATGCTTCAAGCAACATCTTCCCACCCAATTTCAAGGCAAGGAGAAAAGATGTCAGTGGGTTCTCTCCTCACGGTTTCCATTTTGTTCTGAGATAGAAATACGTCTCAGAATCCATTCACCTCACATCTCATCACCACAGCTGATTTATATGCCATCTCCTAGGTCAATTACTGGCCAATGGCAATGAAATTACTGTAGCAGCAATAGATCTGTAGTGTTTCTGTCTGCCTTCCCTGAAACAGAGTGTTCCACTGTCTGAGGAATATCCAGTCTGACCTAGCCCAGAAAAAGCCAGACAGATGATTGATTGGGAGGCACTGAATGACATTTGTCAGGGTCAGAAATTACTTAAACACAAGAAGACACTCATAAGGTGAGCAGGCAAATAATGCCAAATTGCCAGCATGCTATGTTTTCTAAAATCCCATGGGTGATTCTTTTGTAGCTAGGGTTTCTCTGTTGCCTGGTACTCTGGCTTTTGCAAGAAGAGACCCAATCCATCCCTCTCATTTTCCATGATAGAAGATCTGTGTAGGGACTGGACATGGGCATACAAACGTGTTAGAAAAATTATGCAGTTCTTTTGACTTCTGGACTAGCATAGTTTCCATGTCATGATAATGGTAGCTTGTATTTCCTGAACACCTTCTTGGCATTGCACTGAGTACTTTGCATGCATTATCTTCAGTTTTTATGACCACTCTGTGATGGACACAGTGTGACACATTATATCTTGCTGCTCAAGGTCCTTGCCAAGGTCTGATTTTTCACTTACAAAAAATTGAAATAAATTTGCCGCCTCTGGCAATGTGAAAACTGTGGAAGGGGAGTTCAACTAACAAAGACTGAAGAGTCGGGAAGAGATGGAGCTAACATTTCATCATCTTTCTTTTGTGCTTCAGTCAATTTCTGCTACAGAACTCCAGTAATTTTAAGAAAATATATGTTCCTTGCACAGAGTAGCATTCTTTGTGTCTCATAAGATAATTAATTAACTGACTTCAAAGAGCACTTTTTTTGTTATTGTGGGCATTGCTGACATGACCCTTTAGATTATGCTTAACTCTAGGATGCATATTTTCTGTGGATACCTGAGTCCTCATCCCCATGGAATTACGGACGTTGTTTTCCTGTAGTTCTTCCACTGACAACCTGTCCAGTTAACTATACTTGAAGATCCTTGACTGCAGGCACAATTAACATATTTTTTAAAATAGAAGCAACCACTGTCATTTGCAAAAATAATGAACGCTCCTATCTTTCAAAAAAACAACAAATAGTATAAAGGAGGAAGTGGAGATGGCTAGGGAATGGGTAATGATATGCATGTAAAAAAACCAAGCAACTGAATTGCCTTTGAAGAAAAAAAAAATACTACCCCTTTACAAAATTCTTAAGGAAGTTGTCCTCTCAACTTCCCTTTCAGCATTAGGTGTTTTCCCTGCCCTGCTTTTTCAGCATGATTCTCCCTGTCCCCATTAACTCACTTATGCCTAGTGTTCCATTATTGGAACGCTAAGTACGTAGGAGTTATTTATATCCTACTGCTCAAGGTTATTGCCAAGGTCTGATTTTTCACTTATGCAAAAATTCAAAAAAATTGCAACCTCCGGCATAAAGGGGTTAATTGATTTTGCATTATTTCCTGTTTTCTCAGTTAAGAGCAAAGAATGACGTGCTAACATATTGCTGTCATTTCCCTCATTGGGTTTTATATGATGGCTTTGACTCTGTCGTCATCATTACAACTCTGTGAGAAGTTCTGAGATGAGAAATGGGGTGAATGTGTTTTGTGATCCAAAAAATCAACCACCTGACATTCAGAGAATGTTCACATTCTAGGCCTTGGTGCCTGTCCATGGAGACACAATGCAAAGCAACTAAAGGAATTAGTCAAATTACCTGAGCTTCTTAAGCCCCGACATAAAATCACTTAACTCTAGTAATAATGGAAGGGCAATTCTCTTTTACCAAAGACTGCAGGTGATTCCAAATCTGGACACATTTAGGTACTACTGTGATAAGGAGCAGTTTTTTTAGAGAGAATCATGAGTGATTTTTGTTTCCCATTTTCAGGGCTAGATGACAAAAGAGAAATATCATGCCCTAGGAAGTAATAGAGTTATAAAATTTTCACCGATTTTTAAAAATTGTGTAAGAAACTGACTTGTTTCTTAAGAAATGTATAGGAGCTGAATAAGATCTAGGGAGACATTTGTTGCCCTTAAAAGTAATCATAGGCCGGGCGCGGTGGCTCAAGCCTGTAATCCCAGCACTTTGGGAGGCCGAGACGGGCGGATCACGAGGTCAGGAGATTGAGACCATCCTGGCTAACACAGTGAAACCCTGTCTCTACTAAAAAATACAAAAAACTAGCCGGGCGAGGTGGCGGGTGTCTGTAGTCCCAGCTACTCGGGAGGCTGAGGCAGGAGAATGGCGTAAACCCGGGAGGCGGAGCTTGCAGTGAGCTGAGATCTGGCCACTGCACTCCAGCCTGGGCTACAGAGCGAGACTCCATCTCAAAAAAAAAAAAAAAACAAAAAACAAAAAAAAAACCACAAAAAGGAATCATAGAATAATGATTCTTTGTACAGATCTCTTTTGTGCATCTACCAGAATTTCTCCTAGGGGTAGAATTGTTCACCCTCAACCATGTTAGATATTGTGAAAATGATTAAAGTGTCAGAAACACATTTGAAATTCTAAAAGTGATTCATGTTGAGTTTTCATTGTTTTGAAACTTTATGAGCACATGATGAAGTCAGACTTCTAATTTTGCCAATATGAAAAGTGTCAAGTGATGTCTGATTGTGAATTTGATTGACATTTCCCCTTACTATTGCTGATGTAGATAATTTTTTATTGGTTATCATGATTTAGACCTCCTCATTGTGAACAAATTACCAATAATCTTTTGGTCTGTGTTTTGCTTTTTTATCTATTGATTGATATAATTTGAAATATAAAGTTAATACTAATTTATTTTTGTCTTATACATTGCAAGCATCTTTTTTCTTTCTTTGGTATCTTTAGATGTCTTATGCACTTGTTTATGTCAAAGAAGTTTTAAAGTTTAATATACTCAAGTTCTTGAATCCTTTCCTTTCAGATGTGTGCTTTTCATGTTTGCTGAAGAAATACTTCACTATGCTCACAATACAAATATTTAATTCTCCACCTTTTTTTCAAAGTTTAAACATTATTTCTTATGTAGACAGTTAATTTACCTAGAATTGATTGTTCATTATAATGCGGGGTAGAAGTCTTAATTCATATTTTATATATTCATAAGCAACTTTCCCAAGCAAATTTTGAAGTTTTTACTTTTTTGTTGTTGTTGAGACAGAGTCTCGCTCTGTTGCCTGGCTGGAGTGCAGTGGCGCGATCTCGACTCACTGCAACCTCTGCCTCCTGGGTTCAAGTGATTCTCCTGCCTCAGTCTTCTGAGCAGCTGGGACTACAGGCACCCGCCACCACGCCCAACTAATTTCTGTATTTTTAGTAGAGACGGGGTTTCACCATGTTGGTTGGGATTGTCTCAATCTCTTGACCTTGTGATCCACCCTCCTCGGCCTCCCAAAGTGCTGGGATTATAGGCGTGAGTCACCACACCTGGCCAGTTTTTACTTTTAATAACTATTTGTTTTATAGTGTCATTTCAGTAATACATCAAATTCTTACATGTTGATGAGTCTGGCTCTGAGCTAATTTTGTCTTCTGACTTCTCCCCAGCCAGCCCCTGTTGAAAATTGTGTACTTGTCCGAGAGCGGTGGCTCATGCCTGTAGTCCCAGCACTTTGGGAGGCTGAAGAGGGCAGATCACTTGAAGTCAGGAGTTTGAGGCCAGCCTGGCCAACATGGTGAAACTCCATGTCTACTAAAAATATAAAAATTAGCAGAGGGTGATGGTGGGTGCCTGTGGTCCCAGCTACTTGGGAGGCTGAGACAGGAGAAACACTGGAACCTGGGAGGCAGAGGTTGCAGCAGTGAGCCGAGATGAAGTCATTGCACTCCAGCCTTGGCGAGCAAGAGTCCGTCTCAAAAAACGAAAAAACAAAACAAAACAAAAAGCAAAAACAACAACAAAAAAACCAAAAACCTGAATTTTGTGATCAATATATCAAGTTTTCTGATTAAATCCTGGTGAGGGTTGAATTGAAATTGCATTAAATTTATAGAATACTTAGAAGAAAAGTGTATTGTGTAATTTTGTTACTTCATGATTACAGCAGATTGCATACATATTTAGAACATTTTTTATGACTTTGGAAAAAAAGTGTAACAGTTTTATTCCATAATGACCTTGGCTAATCCTTTGCTAAATTTCTTCCTAGGTAAACTATAGACAGATTGGTAAAAAGAATTTATCTATACCGATAAACTTTCAGAATACCAGATCAGATATAATACGACAAGAAGTATACAATGGGTCTGTCTCAGGTGAATAAAAATACATAATTATCCAACCTTCATATGTGTTTGCATGGTCCATGAGATGTTTCTGTTTATTCAATTTTCAAAACTGTTGTTGATTACATATAAAATGCTACAGGTTTTTGGATTGATTTCAGACTAAACAAGTACTATTATTTTAATAGTTTGTAGCTTTCTGTGTAGAAACTAATATTGCCATAAATATTCTGTTTATTTTCAATCCTAATCACTGTGTGCCTGTGTCTGAGTGTCATAGTGATTTACTTGTGTTGTCAGCACAACACGAACCAGAGACAGGAAATGTAACATCTTTTCCTTGCTACCAACTTCCCAAGAAACACTTTTAAAGTTCTGTCACATAAAGTGTATTTGTTGATATTTTTGTAAGCATTTGTTATTGAGATCATGAAGCTTCTTTTTACTCCTAGTTTTCTATATTTCTGAAAAGTCATGAATGTTAAATCATTTCAATAAATACACTTCAGCAACTGTGGTTATTATATCTATCGTTTTATTTTTAATTGTAATCAATATTGACAAACTTTAATATCCTACATTTTAAAAAGTTTCCAATCTCAATAATTGCTCATTATTTATTTCATAGGAAGAAAATTGTATTTTGCATAAAAATATACAAAACATTTAAAGTTTAAAGTTTTGTATAATGTTTTGTCTCTAATTTTTCTATGTTTCTCAATTCCTAATTGTAAATATTTTCAGTTTTTCTTCATGGTTATCAATAGAAACTTATTTATATTAGTACTATTTCACATTTTCAGCCAGCTTCTGGAAAGTAAACATCATTCTTTTGATTCTTTTGAACTAATTTATCTAAGTTATTTTATTCTGGAAATTTATTTGTGTTTCCTCTTCTAACATTGTTGTATACAACCTAGACTCAGTACTTTTTAATATGTTTATTTTTTAATTGTATTTTTCAAAGATAAATTCCCCCAACTACCTCTTCATCAGTATTTTATACTTTTGAAATACAGTGCCTTCATTAGCATTTGTTTTTAAATATATTAAACATTTTTGTCATAATAGTGTATAATTTTCAAATGGTTATTTTAAATAAATTGAAATATTCAAGAAGTTTTAAAAATCAATTGTTTCCACTAGGCTTTTAATAAGAAATAAGACTATCATGTTTCAGTTTTTTTTCTTAGAAAATAACGGGAAGCATTCCCTTTGAAAACTGGCACAAGACAGGGATGGCCTCTCACACCACTCCTATTCAACATAGTGTTGGAAGTTCTGCAAGGGCAATCAGGCAAGAGAAAGAAACAAAGGGTATTCAATTAGGAAAAGAAGAAGTCAAATTGTCCCCATTTGCAGGTGCCATAATTGTATATTTAGAAAACCCCATCATCGCAGCCCAGAATCTCCTTAAGCTGATAAGCAACTTTAGCAAAGTCTCAGGATACAAAATCAATGTGCAAAAAACACAGCATTCCTATACACCAGTAACAGACAATCAGAGAACCTAATCATGACTGAACTCCCATTCACAATTGCTACAGAGAGAAAAAAATACCTAGGAATACAACTTACAAGGGATGTGAAGGACCTCTTCAAGGAGAAATACAAACTACTGCTCAATGAAATGAAAGAGGACGTAACAAACAAATGGAAGAACATTCCCTGTTCACAGATAGGAAGAATCAATATTGTGAAAATGGCCATACTGCCCAAAGTAATTTATAGATTCAATGCCATCCTCATTAAGCTACCAATGACTTTCTTCACAGAATTGGAAAAATCTACTTTAAAGTTTATACGGAACCAAAAAAGAGCCTGCATTGCCAAGACAATCCTAAGAAAAAAGAACAAAGCTGAAGGCATCATGCCACCTGACTTCAAAGTATACTAGAAGGCTACAGTAACCAAAACAGCATGGTACTGGTGCCAAAACAGATATATATACAAATGGAACAGAACAGAAGCCTCAGAAATGACATCACACATCTACAACCATCTGATCTTTGACAAACCTGACAGAAACAATAAATGGGAAAGGATTCCCTATTTAATAAATGGTGCTGGGAAAACTGGCTAGCCATATGTAGAAAGCTGAAACTGGATACCTTCCTTACACCTTATACAAAAATTAATTCAGGATGGATTAAAGACTTAAATGTTAGACCTAAAATCATAAAATCCCTAGAAGAAAACCTAGGCAATACCATTCAGGACATAGGCATGGGCAAGGCTTCATGGCTAAAACACCAAAAGCAATGGAAACATAAGCCAAAATAGACAAATGGGATCTAGTTAAAGAGTTTCTGCACAGCAGAAGAAACTACCATCAGAGTGAACAGGAAACCTACAGAATGGGAGAAAATTTTTGTAATCTACCCATCTGACAAAGGGCTAATACCCAGAATGTATGAAGAACTTAAACAAATTTACAAGAAAAAAAAATCAAAAAGTGGGCAAAGGATATGAACAGACACTTCTCAAAAGAAGACATTTATGCAGCCAACAGACACATGAAAAAATGCTCATCATCACCGGTCATCAGAGGAATGGAAATCAAAACCACAATGAGATACCATCTCACACCAGTTAGAATGGTGATCATTAAGAAGTCAGGAAACAATAGACACTGGAGAGGATGTGGACAAACAGGAATGCTTTTACACTGTCGGTGGGAGTGTAAACTAGTTCAACCATTGTGGAAGACAGGGTGGCAATTCCTCAAGGATCTAGAAGTAGAAATACCATTTGTCCCAGCCATCCCATTACTGGGTATATACCCAAAGGATTATAAATCATGCTACTATAAAGACATATGGACACGTGTGTTTATTGCAGCACTATTCACAATAGCAAAGACTTGGAACCAACCCAAATGTCCATCAATGATAGACTGGATTAAGAAAATGTGGCACATATAAACCATGAAATACTATGCAGCCATAAAAAAGGATGAGTTCACGTCCTTTGTAGGGACATGGATGAAGTTGGAAACCATCATTCTGAGCAAACTATCACAAGGACAGAAAACCAAACGCTGCGTATTCTCACTCATAGGTGGGAATTGAACAATGAGATCACTTGAACACAGGGCGGGGAACATCACACCCCGGGGCCTGTTGTGGGGTGAGAGGCGGGGTGGGGAAGGTATAGCATTAGGAGAAATACCTAATGTAAATGAAGAGCTAATGGGTGCAGCAAACCAACATGGCACATATATACCTAGGTAACAACCCTGCACATTGTGCACATGTACCCTAGAACTTAAGTATAATTTAAAATAAATAAATAAATAAAATTTTAAAAAAGCAAAAAAAGAAAAAATAGAGGCAATAATGTAGTCCTCCTTGTAGTCACCTGCATATTTCTAAATAAAAATCTTTAAGTACCATTTATTGCCTTTTTTCTTCTTTTTCTTTTTTGAGACAGTCTCACTCTGTTGCCCAGGCTGGAGTGCACTGGAACAATCTCTGCACACTGCAACCTCTGCCTCCCGGGTTCAAGCGATTCTCCTGTCTCAGGCTCCTGAGTAGCTGGGACTACAGGTGTGTGCCCCCACGCACGGCTAATTTTTTGTATTTTCAGTAGAGATGAGGTTTCACTGTGTTTTAGCCAGGATGGTCTCAATCTCCTGACCTCGTGATCTGCCTCTGCCTCCCAAAGTGCTGTAATTTTTGTATTTTTAGTAGAGATGGGGGTTTCACCATGTTGGCCAGGGTAGTCTTGAACTCCTGACCTTGTGATCCGCCTGCCTCGGCCCCCAGAGTGCTGGGATTACAGGCGTGAGCCACCGTGCCCGGCCTATTGTCTTCTTAAATATTTGAAAGTTATCTCCTGACTTCTACTTAGAATTCGAGGATGCAGTTCCTTCCCTGTCTCTTCCCCACTACACATGCTTCCTGTCCCCAGAAGGTCATAATGTCATGACTGATCATAAACCATCCTTTGATTACATTTATTACATAATTTTAATCACCTGGAATCAAACACTGGCATTATTTTCATTTACTCAATAAAGTATTTTATGTTGTCACCACTATTACACTCCCAAAGGCAGGCTTCCCTGGAAAACTGCTGAACACATTGGGAAAACTTGGAAGCATCTCATACCCATTTCTAGATTCTATATCCTTATTTCGTTTATTTCCCCTTTTTATTGTAACCCACCTCACAGAAGTTCCTGGAAGAGTATACATAGAATGTAACCTTTTTGAAAACGTGTAGTCAAATATCTCTACACTTTATGGAAAATTTTGTTTGGTGTTGAGTTCTATATTGGTTTTCTTCAAATATTTGCAGCTTGTTCCATTGTCTAATAGCTTCCTGTGCAATTGAGAAGGTCATATCCACTCTGATACTAATTTTAAATGGTCTTTTTTATATCTAAAAGTTTTTAACATTTTTGTCCTTATTACCAGTTGTCTGAAATTTACTATGGCAAGTTTCGTAGTGCAATTTTATTTGCCTGTATTTATTACACTGGAAATGCAGTGAACTCTTTTAAAAAAAATTTCAAACCTCAAACTTCAGTTTTTAAAAATACTAATTTATTCTCACCACATTTTCTATTTTCTTGCTCTTCTCTCACTCCTTTATTGATATTATTTGGAAGTTGGACTTCCTGAACCAACCCTCTGAACATCTTAGTATTTGTTTTCCTGTTCTCTATTTTTACATTTCTTTATTTCTTTTTAGATTTCTTTATTTATTTTTACATTTCTTTATTTATTGGAAGGTTTTCCTAAGTTGATCACAAGCCCTTTTCACAAAATTTCTTTCACCATAATTTAATTCCACGAGTACATTTTAATTATGTGATTATTTATTATTTTTATATTCCCATGTTATTTCTCGCCACCATACCATTTCATTTCTTTCTGAGCATGTTAATAACACAGGGTTGGTTGGTGATAACATCCTACATTTCTTTATTTCTAATAAGCCTTTTTTTTTTTTTTGTAATTTGGTGCTGCTGTTTTGGACTCTATATTTTATATTAGAGGTATGTTGAAGTAAGAAGTAATTTTTAGTTGTCTATTAATATTCAAAACCCAACTACTGAAATTATAGTGGAATCACTAAACATATGGAGACCGCGACTTGCCAAGTGAAGGATTTTTCAACCGGGGGATTTCACATGAACCTTGCTTTTCACTGGGGGTGATTATCTCTATTTCCTCCTCATGTTGCTCTGTTTCCCCAGAAGGGGGATGCTCTGAGGTAGGGGGTAGGTGAATCTCTGTGGCAGTTTGCTAGAGGCAGTGAGAGAAAGATGACTGGAGATGTCTCACATTCAGTTTTCATATTTTGTTTAATTTTCCTCTTCTCTTGGTATTCATTTTCTCTGGTTCAACCTATTTAGTTAGCAAACTATCATTTTATACTGGAGAAGTAGTCATTTGGTGGCAGGGTGGGAAAAATCACAGTAAGAATCCATCTGCTTCTTTTATACATTTTCAACCAGTTTTCCTATTTCAGCCCCACCATTTGCCCCTTTCGCCTTACAAAGGTACACAATAATTCTGATTTTTGAGCTTTTACCGAGATTCCAGAATGAATCACCCTACTCTTTCCCCTCCCTTCCCCTCCCCTGTTTTCTTCTCTCTCTCTCTCTCTCTTTTTTTTTTGTTTGTGTTTGTTTTTGTTTGGGACTGAGTCTGGCTCTGTTGCCCAGCTGGAGTGCAGTGGCGCGATCTCGGCTCACTGCAAGCTCCACCTCCTGGGTTCACGCCATTCTCCTGCCTCAGCCTCCAGAGTAGCTGGGACTACAGGCACGCAATTCCACGCCCGGCTCATTTTTTATTTTCTGTATTTTTAGTAGAGACGGGGTTTCACTGTATTAGCCAGGACGATCTTGATTTCCTGACCTCATGATCAGTCAGCCTCAGCCTCCCAAAGCGCTGGGATTACAGGTGTGAGTCACCGCGCCCGGCCCGCTTTTTTCTTTTAAATTATCCCTCTTCAGGCTTGAATTCCAGCATACTATATCCTAGAAATTCAGGTGTTCTCTCATAAATCCATGACACTACATCATAATTTTACTACCATTTTATGTCTGTAGTTGTCTTTTCCCTCATTGCTTTTGAATTGATGAGCTTATATCTTTTTAAATATAATTAATTTTGGGAGACAGTGTTAGGTTCACAGCAAAAAAAAAAAAAAAGTGGAAGGCACAGAGGGATCCTATACACCCCTTTCCATTAAACATTCCTCCATTTAACATTCCTCACCAAAGTGGGACATTGGTTACAGTTGATGAGCCTGCATCTGATACGGGAGAGGGGGCAGGAAAGTGCTGGGTAGAGAAAGGTAAGGTCCCTGGTCAGGGCTTTACCCTTGGGCCTGTGCCCACGGACCTAGATGAGGACAGGCATTCCTGTTTTCACCTCCAAATGTTGCATTTTGAAAGACCACCCTGGCCGTGAAACCCCCATCTTGTGTCTATACAAGCTCTGAGACCCTAGCAGGCACAAACACAAGCAGCTGGACATCAAGAGGAACACAGCGACAGAAGAAGACACAGACGCCAACAGGCCATCAAAGGTAACAATGCGGATGCCTAGGGAAACTTGGCAGAAGTCAATCGGAGGAGAACCTGGCCACTGAGTGGCTGACTCCAGGGGAAGACTGTCTTCCCACTCCTTCCACCTTCCACCTCCCCATCCATCTGCTGAGTGCTACCTCTACCACTCAATAAAGCCTTGCACTCATTCCCCAAGCCCATGTGTGATCTGATCTTTCTGGTACACCACGGAAAGAACTTGGGATCCAGAAGGCCCTCTGTCCTTGTGATAAGGCAGAGAGTCTAACTGAGCTGATTAACACAAGCCATGTGCAGGTGGCTAAACTGAAAGAGGGCACTGTAACATATGCCCACTGGGTTTTCAGGAGCTGTAAGCACTCAATTCTAGATGTTGCCTTGGGGTCAGAGCCCACACTCCTCATGACCTGCCCATCTGCATGATTCCCCTAGGGGTCTGAGTTGCAGGGCCCCAAAAAAGCGAGTCATACCCTTATCGCACACACTGTGAGAGGGATAAGGGAACTCTTCCGGTTTCAAATTGACATATCATTATCAACCAAAAGCCGTAGTTTAAATGAGGGCTCACTCTTGGGATTGTACATTCTATGGGTTTGAACAAAACTATAATGGCACATGTCCACTGGTATAGCATTATACACAGTTGTCTTACTGCATTAAACATTTTCTATGCTTTGACTATTCATCCCTCCCTCTCCACTATTTGTTGGCAACCACTGATCTTTTTACCTTTCCCATGGTTTTGCCTTTTCTAGAATGTTGTATAGCTGGAATCATACTGTATGTAGCTTTTTCAGATTAGCTTAATTCACTTAATATGCATTTATTTTATATTTTCTTTTCATGGTTCTGTAGCTCCTTTTGTTTTAAGCACAGGATTTTATTTTATTTTTTTTCATTTTCTGGATGCCCACAATGTATTCATTTACCTACTGAAGGTTTATTTTTTTTCATTTTCTGGATGCCCACAATGTATTCATTTACCTACTGAAGGTTATCTTGAGTAGGTCCATGTTTTGGCTATTATAAATAAAGATGCTGTAAACACCCATGTGTAGAGTTATGTATGGATATAAATTTTTAATTTAGGTAATACCAAGAAGCATATTTGCTGGATTTGTGAGAGACTGTCAAACTGTCTTCCATAGTGGATGTAGCAATTTGCATTTCCACCAGCAATGAATGAGAGTCGCTGCTGCTTGTCTTTCCATTCTGTTGATAATGTCTTTCACAGAACAAACGTGTTTAATTTTTATAAAAGCCTGGCTTATCAATTATTTTATTCATGGTCTGTGTCTTTGGTGTTCTACTTAAAAAGTTGTCACCATAGCCAATGTCATCTAAGCTTTCTCCTTTGTTGTCTTCTATGGGTTTATATAGTTTTACATTTTACATTTAGGAATATAATCCAATTTGAGTTCATTTGTGTAAAGGGTGTAAGATCTGTGTCTAATGGATCTGTGTCATATTGATTTACAGTTGTTCAAACACCATTTGTCTAAAAGACTTTTTCTTCACTGTATTGTTTTTGTTCCTTTGTCAGTGACCAATTGATCATATTAATGTAAGTCTATTTCATGGGATCTCTCTTCTGTTTCATTAATCTATTTATCTTTCACCAATACCACACAATCTTGATCAAGGTAGCTTTATAGTAAGATGTAGAGTTGGATAGTGTCCATATTTCCACTTTACTCTCTTCTTTTAATATTGAGTTGACTATTCTAGACTCTTGCCTGTCCATACACTTAAGAATAAATTTCCCTGTTCTAGAAAATAACTTTCTGGGATTGATTGGAATCACACTGAATCTATAGATCAAATTGGGAATAACTGACATCTTAACAATATTGTATTTCTATCCATGAACATAAAAAATCTTTCCATTTATTTACTTCTACTTTGATATGTTTCACTAGTGTTTTTAAGCTGTTCTCATATAGATCTTGTACATGTTTCTATATTTTGTTAGATTTAGATTTATAATTATTGCATTATTTGGTTGCTAATGTAAATGATAATGTGTGTTGTCACTGGTTCATTGGTGGTATATAGGAAAACAGTCAGCTTTTGTACATTAACCTTGTATCCTACAACTGTGCTATAGTTACTTTTAGTTCTAGAAGATTTTTTTGTTTGGTTTGGTTTTTGTTTTGTCAATTCATTTGGATTTTCTATATATATAATCATGTTATCTGTCAACAAGAACAGAGTTATTTCCTTCTTCCAAATCTTATGTCTCTTATTTCTTTTTTCCCTTACTGCATTAGCTATGACTTCCAGTATGATATTTAAAGAATGGTAAGGGAGGATGTCATCACCTTGCTTCTGATCTTTGTGGGAAAGCTCCTCGTTTCTCACCATTAAGAATGATGTTAGTTTGATTCTTGGGCAAGTCACCCATATGTTAAACAGATGTGTTGGTCTATTATATCTTTCTTCTGACCTGGCCTTCTGTGGTTGTATGATTCCACAAATACCTGTGAGAGATTGAATGTATCTCTAAATAATTATGTTACTTTTTTGTAAGAACCCCTGTTAAAAGCAGACACTGCACCATAATCATCTCTAACAAACCCATGTATGATTAGATTAACGACTGAAGTTTTTTTCTGTGTTTGGAGTCTCTCTCAGAACAGATGGTTTGATAACTAAATAGCCTTCTACTGATGATGGCCCTTTGGTGGTCTTGCTATTGAATACCCTAACAAGAATTCATGCACTAACCCTGCCAGCCTCTAACTCTCCTGGCCCAAGATAATTTATTTTGAATTATACATTGTGGAACTTAGACCTAGGTAAATGCATTTTGTTGTTTCATTTCATAAACAACATAGTGTTATCTTGTTGAATTATGTAGCTTTAGCAATATGTTTGTTTATAACACAAAGCCCCATGGGTCATACAGAATAAATAAGGAAAATATAAAAGATGTTTTAATAAATGTGCAGTAATTATAACTGTCCTTGTAAGACTCACACACAAAATATGGCAAACATGTTTCTTTTACTTCTTTTCTGTACTCTATTAAGTTATATTTAAATTCACTATGGAAAATGGAGAAAATGGATTCTTTTTTGAGATCAAACACACTTTCCAATGAATCCCTGGCATCTCAATATAATGATGATGAATGTTACTGATTTAGCTTTCTATGTCTTATTAGTGGCATCTTTATAAAGAAATAGCTCAGTTTTGGAAGTATTTGTTTAGATCAAAAGACACAACTAACCTTGTAAGGTCTTTGAATTATGAGTTGTTTTTAAGACATGTATTTCTTTCTATTGATCTTTCCTATTTCCTCATATATATATACCTTTGCTAATTCAGATGGTAAACATTATATAATGTTTTCTAAAACAACCAGTTCTACAGCAATGATTCAAATGGTTTTTACTTTTTTTTTTTTTTTTTTTTAAGTAAAGAGCTGTGATTGTGATTGACCTCTCAAGTACAATCAACTGAATCTAGCCAACAACCACATGCATGCATTTTGAAGGAAACTTTCCTCATCCAGGCTGGTGCTGAAACCGTATCACTAACCTTGATCATAGCCTGTGAGAAACTTTGAAGTAGAAGAGCCAGCAAATCCAGTCCCTGATAAACTACCCCAGAAGCAACTGTGATATAATAAATGTGCGTTGTTTTAAGCCACCACATCATGTGTCAGAAGAGGTTTAGATGTTGCAACATGTATGTACACTTGAATGTAACTTTGGGGTTCCTACAAAAGTTTTGCTGGACTCTTATTTTTACTGTCTGCTATGAGAGTTATCTGTTAAAGCAAGCATTAAAAAACCTTCACTATCTTCATTAGGTTCTTGGGTGTAAGAGAGAAGGAAGAATATAAATATAAATTGCTTCCCAAGATGAAGTGGGAGTGAGAAGGTAGGTTGAAGAGACTTCAGCAGAACTATTTTGCCTGGAGGCACATAATTAAACAAGCATGATTCTTTCTGGACGTCCCCTGCTTCCAGTGAAACTAGTATAGCCTCAGGAGAAGTTCACTGCCCATGAAGGATTGCTTCTGGGGGTAGTGCCTGTCTCTTTCTTTAATTTCTCTTTTATAACATTGAGCTTTTCAAAAACAGAAGTTGTTTTTCATTCATTTTGTATATTTAGTAGCCAGCACAGTGCCTGGCACAAAGTAGATTTGAGTAAATCTTGGTTAACTTTAGTTCAATTGACTTATTAAATTAGATCCAAGGAGTATCTGTGAATGCTTGATAATTGGCCTGCAGCGACCAGATAATAAATTATTTGGGCACGTAATGCTTTAATCAAACTCTTTCTGAAATTGGCCCTTGCCAAGTGTTTTCAGTACATGTTCTCTAGTAATTCATAATGTTTTTGGAAATAAACCACTCTGAATCTTGCAGGGTTTCTTCTTCCATGCTTAGTTCTTCAGTGAGAAGAGCTGGATGCAGCTACAGATCGAAAGAAGAAACACCCAAGGGTGTCACAGGTCAAGCTTTGGATAAACATAACTTGTCTATGTTCCTCGAGGCCCTTCACCAGAAAACATTTCTTGGCCACTGATTCTACTACCCTCAGAAAGTAAGGCACACTTGCAGAGGAAAGGGAGTTAGGCTGTGGAGTCAGGTATTTGTGGGCTCAAGACTTAATTAAGTCTGCTTTGTATTGGTGTTGCAATGCTGGAAAAGTCACTTGAATCTATAAATGTCATCCTCTTCATTTTTAAACAGCATCATCAGTAATCAACAGAGAGGGTTATTACGATAAACATGCAAGTAAAATAATGGACAGAAAACAATATCCTGTGGTCAGCAGACTTCTAAATACCACCACCACCTCTGTATTCCCAACCTGCTAGTATTCATAGCCACATATAATCTCCTTGTGTTGGGCAACTTGATTTTAGTCATAGAACATGGAAAGGATAATAGAATGGTTACTTGTGTGGTTAGGTTACACAATATTACAATTTCTGCCTTACTATTAAATGCTCCCACTCAATAGATTTGATTGAGTAGGCTATCATGTTGGACACCCACAATGAACTAAGGTTGACTTCTAACAAACAGCCAGCAAGCAACTGAGGCCCACAGCTCCACATGCTGCAGGCAGCTGACATCTTGCCTACAACCACATGAATGAGCTTAGGAGATAATCCTTCCCCAGGCAAACCTGGTGCTGAAAGCTTAGCCCTGACTGATATTTTGACTGTAGCCTTTGAGAGAACTTGAAGTTGAGAACCCAGCTAAGCCATGCCCAGATAAGTGACCCCAGAAAAAAAATATGAGAAATGTGTGTTATTTTAAGCGGCATATTTTGAGATAGTTTGTTACGTAGCAATAGATAACTTACACAAAATTAAAAGTAAAAATAATTTCTGTATACACATACATATGTACAAAAATATATACATATCAGTGTACACACATCTATATCTATCATCTTTGTATCTATTTATATATATTTGTTGTCTTTATTCACAATGACAGGAGTAGCTCTGCACAATCTGTCTTGATACCAATACAAAGAAAATTGCAGAAAACTTTCAACTAAAGAATGATGTCAGTAGGGAAATGATGACTTTTCAATTGTGATTTTTTTATAACAGAGAAGCTGTCTGACCCTTTGCCTTGAGGTTTAGAAATTTCATTTTTAAGTGACTTACAATAAATTAAATTGGAAAGTTGATTCATGTGAAATAAAAATACAGGGTATATAAGATTTAAAAATATGCAAACGAATTGATTGTAATAAACTCCACAAGGTTCTATGTATTAGAAAGTTCTCTGGCCATGTTCCAGATTTCTCTCCCTGCAGGCCTTCTGGCATATCTGGCCCACTGGATGCTTCCACCACTGCATGTTTTATTATAAAGCTTAGAACAAATGAAGCCGTCATCCAAGTACATGTGTATACAGGCAACTTCTGGGCAGGCAGTTTCCCTGGTCTCTCTGGTTCTCCATTGCTGAATGGCTCCTATGATTGGCAGAGCTTTTCATTAGGTGATTAAGACCTTGTTCACCCAAGCCTGAGCCCAGGGAGTATTTTATCTTTGAGACAGTGTTTGCCCATCTCTGAGCTTATTAACTCTGTGCTAATTTCATAAATCAGTGTCCAGTGTCTGTGTTTCCATGTGAGTCTGGAAGGTTGCTATGCTCTCTCTTGCATGGCCCACTAGGTAGAGTTTCTGACAAAGTGAAGACAGAAAAACTTGCTTTGAAATTTTATATCCTAATATTTAATATTTATTGTTTCATGGATTTGTACAAGAGCAGCCATGAATTGTCTATCACAGTGAACAAAGCTTGATGTTCAGTGATATGGTTTGGCTCTGTGTCCCCACCCAAATCTCACCTTGAATTGTAATAATCCCCATGTGTCAAGGGCAGGATGAGGTGGAAGTAAGTGAATCATGGGAGATGGTTTCTGCTTGTAGCCCCTTTGTTTTGGCCAATTTCTTCCATTTGGAATGGCTGTATTTACCCAATGCCTGTAGAATGCCCCATCTATACAATGCCACATTGTATCTAGGAAGTAACTAACTTGCTTTTGATTTTACAAGATCACAAGCAGAAGGAACTTGCCTTGTCTCAGATGAGACTTTGGACGTGGACTTTCGGGTTAATGTTGGAGTGAATTAAAACTTTGGGGGACTGTTGGAAAGGCATTATTGTGTTTTGAAATGTGAGAACATGAGATTTGGGAGGGGCCAGGGCAGAGTGATATGGTTTGGTTCTGTGTCCTCAGTGAATTCTCATCTTGAATTGTAATAATCCCTATGTGTCAAGGATGGGACCAGGTGGAGGTAATTGAATCATGGAAGTGGTTTCCTCTATGCTGTTCTCATGATAATCAGTGAGTCTCACAAGATCTGATGGTTTAATAAGCATCTGATATTTCCCTTGCTGGCACTTCTCTCTCCTGCAACCTTGTGTAGATGGATGTGTTTGATTCCCCTTCTGCCATGACTGTAAGTTTCCTGAGCGCGTCCAAGCCATGTGAAACCATGAGTCCATTAAGCCTCTTTCCTTTGTAAATTACCCAGTCTTGGGTATGTCCCTACAGCAGCATAAGAATGAACTAATACATTTCAATTCCTAGTACAGCTTCATCTACATTTTCTCACCTTCAGCAAGTTACTTTGTTTATCAGTGTGTCGGTTTACTCACCTACATATATGACATAGTCATTCCTACCTTACAGTTTTAATGTGAGAACTCTATAAGTTAAAAAAATACTAAATTACAACTATTTAAATTCCACAAGTACTCAACTAAAGCTTTATTTAAGTTTTAAGTTTAGTAATTAAAACTGTTATGATAAGTATAATTATTACTCTAATTTTATTGCTAAGAGAACTAAGGCTTAGATAAGTCAAGTAATTCACCCAAAGTCATAGAATGAATAAGTAAAGGAGCTTAGATCTGAGCTTATGCAGCCTCTCTTAAGAAGCATCTTGATCCACTTTTACTAATTAAAGCTAATTGAAAATAAAATATATTTGGATAGAGAACCTAGAAGAGTTCCTGACATATAGTAGTGTGCCATATATGCTAGGTAATAATTGTTTAGTTCTTACCTAAGATCATTAAGATCCATCTTGGGACATAAATCATTAAACCCCAACCTTTATTGTCAGTCTCAGGTATGATAATAATCTTTGTGCCTCTAATTTCATTTTGTTCCAGAAAATATCGAAGAATAGTCAGATGCAGATGAGAACATTTTCCCCCTGCCTTATTCTATTCCCTCTCCCCTTTCTTTATTCCTTCTTTCCGTCTTGCTTTTTTACTAATTCATTTAAAAATGCTTATTGGATAAATGGATAAATAAGGAAATGAAAAATGATGAAAAGATGCAGTAATGCTTTAGAAATGAGGCAGTGGTGAAGTATTCTGCCTTCTGGAACTTACTAGAAGTGAGGTCAGAGGCACATAAGTGAAGCTGTTGTGGAAGGAAATTGGTGAAGAGAATGATGATGTGTGGGAAGAGACTTCATTTTTTATTTTTTTATTTTTTATTTTTTGAGACGGAGTCTAGCTCTGTCACCCAGACTGGAGTGCAGTGACGCGATCTCGGCTCACTGCAAGCTCCGCCTCCCGGGTTCACGCCATTCTCCTGCCTCACGCCATTCTCCTGCCTCAGCCTCCCGAGTAGCTGGGACTACAGGTGCTGCCACCTCGCCCGGCTAATTTCTTTTTGTATTTTTAGTAGAGACGGGGTTTCACCGTGTTAGCCAGGAGGGTCTCGATCTCCTGACCTCGTGATCCGCCCGCCTCGGCCTCCCAAAGTGCTGGGATTACAGGCTTGAGCCACCGCGCCCGGCCGAGACTTCATTTTTTAACACAATAATGAGGGAGGGCCAGCTTTGTTGGCAAAGTGAAGTCACGCAAAGACTTGAATACCTACTATGTGGCAGGTATGATGCTAGTTCCTGAAAATACAGTCCAGGTTAGACTGAGTTACAGACCATCACACAGATCAGTGTTTTAAGTCCATGAGGGTCTATTTCAGGTGCATATTATAGGTCTGTCTCAGGTGAGCAGGAAGGACTATGGTCCCTCCAGATAATGGAGACCCGTCTCTGTGTTCCTATGACGACTGAGGCAAGAAAAAGAGAACATGGCAATATGTACTTAAAGCTTTGCCTGAAAAGGACAGGTGTCACTGTTATGCACTTCGCCTGGGCCGGAGGAGTCCCATGGCCACACCTAACTATAAAGGGGCAGAAAAGTGCAATTCTGTCATTACCTGACTGTCAGACCTGCAGGGTAAACAGCATGGACACTTGGTGAGACAGCTTCACTTATGTGCCTCTGATCTCACTTCTAGTAAGTTCCAGAAGGCAGAATACTTCACCATTGCCTCATTTCTAATGCATTACTGCATCTTTTCATCATTTTTCATTTCCTCGTTTATCCATTCAATCATTTACTTAATGTATAGTAATGTTTATCATTGGAGATATGGCAGATGATAAAGAAAAAAAGAGAAAATAGCCACCCTCATGGAATTTATGTTGCAAAGGAGGACAAATAAATAAAATATATAATATGTCAGAGTGATGATGGCTTTATAGTGAGAAAAATAAAGCAGAAAATTGGGGAAGAGAATGATGATGTATGGGAAGAGACTTCATTTTTAACATGGTAATTAGGGCCAGTTTTGCTGAGAAAGTGAAGTTATGTAAAGATTTGAAAGAGATGAGGGAGTGAACCTGAGCCCTATTACCTGGGAGAAGATCATTCTGTGGAGGAGCAGCAAACTCAAATGCCCTGAGGCAAAGCAAGCCCAGTATAAACCCACTTACAGCAAAGCCTAGAAAGATTCAGTGTGAGTGGCCGAGAGAGAGGGAGGATGTGGCCAAGGAAGCTGACTAGGAGCCCAGAGGTTATCAGGGAAACTGGCTTTTACGAGTATTTTGGGGCACTCTTGGTAGGTTTTAATCAGAAAAATAACATAGTATTCCTTATTATTTTTACTTTAAATAATGTTTTTGTAGAGATGGGTTCTCACTATGTTGCCCAGGGTGGTCTTGAACTCCTGGCTTCAAGTCATTCTCTCACCTTGGCCTTCCAAGGTGCTAGGATTACAGACATGAGCCACCATGTCCAAACTTATATTTTAAAATAGATTCTCTGTTATGGAAGGTCTAGATCACATGAGGCGATGGTGGAAGCAGAAAGACCTGCAGCTATTTAGTGGGTGATTTCAGAAGATGGTGGTGATAACCCAGTAGGGAGGTTATGGTGGTTTGTTCTAGGACAGTAGCAGCAGATGTAATACAAATTGGTCAGTTCTGAATATATTTTGAATGAGGGATATAGTATAATATAAAAAGATATATTACGGCTATAAGATTAATGGTGGCCGTAAGGCCCACTCAAGCATCTTGCAGAGCTGACACTATGTGACATTTAGCAATTTAATGCAACCTGGTCTGGAAATTTCCAACCCTGGCCTGAAGATTTGAGGAGACAAGGCCATCTCAGTGCAGATGAAACTTTCATGAACCTTTACCCTTATAAAAATAACTTGGTCAGGCACGGTGGCTCATGCCTGTAATCCCAGCACTTTGGGAGGCCAGTGCAGGTGGATCGCCTGAGGTCAGGAGTTTGAGACCAGCCTGGCCAACATGGCAAAACCCCATCTCTAGTAAAAATACAAAAATTAGCAAATTAGCTGAGTGCAGTGGCAGGCACATGTAATCCCAGCTACTCGGGAGGCTGAATTGCTTGAACCCAGGAGGTGGAGGCTGCAGTGAAGCGGGAACACGCCATTGCACTCCAGTCGGAGCAACAAGAGCAAAACTCTGTCTAATAATAATAATAATAATAGAATAACTTTATCTCCCTTCATGAAAGAAACATGTAGTAGCTGCCCCCAGAATAATACAGGCATACAAAAGAATGAAGAATCACCCAAACTCTGAGAATAGCTTATGGACAAAAACCTTCCCAGTCAGTCGGTCATCTGTCCTCAGCCTGTACCTCAAGCCACCAGTCTGCTCCTGCTGTCCATCTCATAAGAATGCTGCCAGAATAAACTGCTTGAGTATCAGATGGTGTCTGAAATTCATCTTGGGTGCAAATGGAACCAGAAGGGAGAAGTTGACCATGCAGAGACTAGTCAGCTAGGACCACCCCAAGTCCTGGAACATGACAAGAAGCCAACAGAATTCCTGAGAAATCAGATGTGGAACACAATAGAAAGAGGAATCTATAGTAACAAAGGTGTTTAGTCTGAGTATCTGCAGCAATGGATTTGTGCATTGCTAAGTGGAAAAATACTGTAGGCAGAGTTTATTTGAAGGAAAATCTAGCAATTCAGTTTTGGACATGTTCGTTTTAAGATGTCTACAGCGGGCCAGGTGCAGTGGCACACGCCTGTAATCCTAGCACTTTGGGAGGCCAACGCAGGTGGATCACGAGGTCAGGAGATCGAGATCAACCTGGCCAAGATGGTGAAACCCCGTCTCTACTAAAAATACAAAAATTAGCCAGGTGCAGTGGTGGGCCCCTGTAATCCCAGCTAGTTGGGGGGCTGAGGCAGGAGAATCACTTGAACCTGGGAGGCGGAGGTTGCAGTGAGCTGAGATAGCGCCACTGCACTCTAGCCTGGTAACAGAGCAAGACTCCGTCTCAAAAAAAAAAAAAAAAAGAAAAATTGGCTACAACATCATAGTGAAATACTGACTGGGAAGCTTTGATATAAATGTTCTAAATCCCACAGAGAGATCTGGGTTGAAGGCAGCTGTATGCAGACAGCCCTCTGACATGGTGACAGTGGTTTATGAGTGTGACTAGCCACAGAGAATGAGGAGTGGCTGAGTCGCAGGATACCCCCAACCCTTAGAGAGCGGAACAAAGAGAAAGCAGCAGCAAAGTCTGCTTGGAAGGAGTAGTCAATGGATTAATAGGAAAAGCAGGGAAATATGTCCTGGAGGTCAAGTAAATACAGCGTTTCAAAGAGGAGAGAATGATCCACTTGTTTAATGTGACAGATAGACCCAGGAAGGTGAAATCTGAGGAGTGACAATTACAATTATCTATGTAAAAATCCTTGATAACTTCCGTCTAATGAATGTTAGTGAAATGGTGGGCAAAGCCTGATTATGGAAGCATGAGAAGAAACTGAGAAAAGAGGAATTAGACACAGCAAGACAGATCCAGCTCTGCGTCAGTCTGGGGTAGAGTTGTGTCATTCTTGAAAGAACTTTGTGTCTAGGACCTGGGATAGACATCGACGGTGACTGAGTAGTGCTCTCCTCCTGGTCTTATAGCAATTATTCTACCCATGGCCTCTGGCCACATTATTTCTCTCAACCGCAAGTCCAAGTGCCTAAAATCCCACTGTTTTATTCCCTTGGGGTAATGTTTTTAAATTTTCTTTTTTCCTTATTTTTTAATACCAAGCATCTCCTTTTCTAACACTGTTCCTTTAGGGAGTGGCATAAGAAGCCACCACCCCTTGTGGAAAAAGAAAGCAGTGGACTGGGAGCTGGGACACCTGTATGGTCCTCCATAAATCTCTGTCCCTCCCTTAGATGTACTGTCCTCTTGCAAAACTTAAAGAAGAACCAAATGGCCTCTGTGAACCTTTCAAGCTGTGGGGATTGATGTGGGAGTGGGAATTTTGATGGAGAAGAAAAAGGAATGGTTTTGGAGTGAGTATGACTGCCTGGGAAGGTTAAAAAGGGTTCACTTCATTTCATCATGCAGCTTACCAACTCCCAGAATTGCTCTCTATGTTCTAGTTACAAAGATGAGCAAGAAATGTTTTTTTTTGTTTTGTTTTGTTTGTTTGTTTTGTCTTAATGGTACCACCCAACTATTGTGTGGGTGATGATGGGTCACTTTCTGGAGATAACAAGATGAGATGCCTGGTCTTGCAGTACTGGAAAAAAAAAGAAGTGATGAGAGGGAGGAGGAGTATTTGAAGACAGAGAAGGTTCACTATCACACTCCCTAACTCAAGAAAAGGGCTGCATGATGTACATTCAGGCCCAGATTTTCATACCTTAGGAAAGATAGTTCAAAGGACAATCTTTGAGCTATTGCTATTCCTAAGAAGCACATTCTGCACTCCACAATCAAGTAGTCCTTGTATATTTCTCATTAAAAGTTGATAGTAAAGTTGTTTAATCACATTCACCATTGAAAATTATTATTTTACTTTTCACTTATGTTTTGAAAACAAAATGTTGAAGATCTCATTAGCTTGGGAATGAAAATACCCCCTTCCCAAATACATAATCATTAACCTGATTAATGGGCCTGGCTCTACACAACGAGCTGTAGTAACACTGCAATTTTATTGCCTTGGCTGGACCTGGGTATCTAAACCACGAGTTCGCAGCGATTCTCACTTCATCACTTTACAGGGAACTACCGATTTCGGGAATCTGAAACAAAGCCCTTAACAAAGTGCAGTTCGTTTCACACACAATCCACATGTTCCGTCTCCTGACTTTATTGAGTCAGGTTCTCACTGGAGACAGCTTTAGGGCAAAATGTTTTACTTTCAAAAACCATACGGAGAGGCAAACAATGTGATACAATGTGTTAGAGCAAAGGTAAATGTCTTTATTTCCAATATATGGAGAATGGTTTTGCCCTTTTGAAGATGTTAGGCTGAAAGCAAACAACTTCTTCCACATTGAGCCCATTGAAGTGGCTTTCTTTTGCTTTTTCTTTTTTTTTTTTTTTTTTTTTTTTTTGAGACGGAGTCTCGCTCTGTCGCCCAGGCTGGAGTGCAGTGGCGCGATCTCGGCTCACTGCAAGCTCCGCCTCCCGGGTTCACGCCATTCTCCTGCCTCAGGCTCCTGAGTAGCTGGGACTACAGGCGCCCGCCACCGCGCCCGGCTAAGTTTTTGTATTTTTAGTAGAGACGGGGTTTCACCGTGGTCTCAATCTCCTGACCTTGTGATCCGCCCGCCTCGGCCTCCCAAAGTCTTTTGCTTTTTCATTTTTAAATTTGCACAAAATTCTAGTTTTGGGTAGCATCAATTTTAGCTGATTTTGCTTTTTGTGTGAATTCGAGATAAACAAAAGCACAGTTTGCAAATAATACTCTGCTTGCAAGGTAATGTGAAAGTGACTTCTTTTCTCTTCCTTTCTTTTCTTTTTGTGTGTGTGGAGTCTAAATGTTGAATCCTTAAATCTAAATTATACTTTGTGTCTCAATTGCTTCCTCTGAAAGTAGGGAGAATAATAATATTAATAAATGAGATACTGCACATATAGTACTTGGAATAATACCTGGCATAGAGAGATTGCTCAAATGTGTGTTGTTGTCATGACCATTATTGGTATTATTGTTGATTCTTGCATTTTTTGCCTTTAAGAAGAAACAAGACTGAGATGAATACGTTTGTTTATTTTAATACCTGGAGTTTTGAGGATGAAACAGTGAAACTACGTCAACCACCTCTAATACATGCTTCAGAAATACAATGAGCAGGACTTGGTAGGCACTGTAAAAATGAAAGAGAGAAAAAAAGAGCTGGGAGGAAAAATACCAAGTTCTCAATTCTGATACCATTGGTCTTTGTGAGGAAATTTGGTAGAACAAACAGTTGTTTGGCATAGATAAATTGAAGTATTCATGTCTAGTTCATAAGTAAAACTATGTTTTACAGCTAATTATGTCTAGGAGCAACTTAAAAAATTTACTTTAAAGAGCTATTTGGTGACTTGTGAAAGTCAGTGGTTATTCACCGTATATCCTAACCAAACTAAAACAGAAGTGAAACCAAAATAAACATAAATAAAAACAAAAGCAGTATTCAAAAGTACAATATAAGAAGTCAAAAATAGGGTGGAGTAAGTTATAATAAAAATGAGTTGTAAATTTTCTTGGAACTATGTTTGCCACATAGTTGGGAGAAAATAATTATTTCTGAATTATAATTTAGTAAATGCATATTCACATACTTGCAAAATACTTAAAAGTATGCATAAAGAAGAAAATACATTTTTAAAATGTCAGTCACTATTACCAATTTGAATATACTTCTCTAATTTTTTTTGCATAGTTATACAATTAACTGTAATTGCCTAGCATAAACGAAGGTGACTCTCTTTCATTTACATTGCATTTTCCATGGCCTTGGATGGTCTTCAGCCACATCTTTTCCTGGTGGATTATAATATACCTTTGAGTAGACATGCCATCCTTTTGCTTAGGAGCTCCATTCTTATAAGATATTTAAGCATTTTTTTCCACAATTTTCAATACAAAGTTACAATAAAAATCATTTTCTTTGTCTACTAAATATTTGGCAGACTGAAATAGGACTGAGTAGTGAAAAGAAATGATAGATTAACAAGGTCATGTTTAAAATTAAATCAGGGAACTTTTGAGAAATACAGAAATTGAGTAGCTGTGCTTTGACTTTTACTTGTGAAAGGTGACCCTGTTCACCTCCTGGTCCCTCAGGAGTAACCATAGACTCTACAGAATGTAATAGATCATAACCATCTCATTGCCATCCTCCTATCAACCAAACTGTGACAGACCACATCAAGTCACACTACAGTCCAGGACATCTATAAACAGATCTGTGACACATTTAAAATTAAGGTGCAGTGATAGATCAAGTTAATTCATAAAGCAGACATTGATGTGTGTTTGTCATTTTATTCTGGCAGATGAAATTCTTTGATACATAAGCATGCCAGTGTTGGGCTATTGCATGGATCAGTGCTCTGTGATTTGTCTATCCATCCTTTAAAGCTAGCTCTAGTGACTCCTCTGGAGAGTTGACAAAGACCAGCCTGGACTTGAGAGATTTCCTACTTAAAAAAAAAAAATCTCAAAGCTGTGATTGTCTCTATACATCTTTTATTTATTTATTATTTAAATCAATATTGTATTTCTTACTTTACAAAATTAATTCACCATTCTAAAGTTTGTTATGAGACATGGTTTTCCTTTTGATATTGGATACAAAAAAAATCAAAGGTAAAATTTCATCTGAGAACATTTATTGTACATGTATCTTGAATTTAATCCAGTGCTCCAATAGTGAAAAGAGGAAGACATGTATTTTTATATGTCTAGCGAAGTTATTTTATATCAGGTGTGTGAATACACTACAGATAATACCTACAACAGTAAAATTACTTATTTTGATTTGGTGATATTTAGGAAATAAATTCTCAAGTTGAAATTATTTTCTGATTCAGCCCTTAACTATTCTGTCTTTTGTACAGTTACAAGGAATCTCTGCAGCCAAATGAGGCTTATATGGGGCTTATGTGGGAAGGAAAATGATCAGGTCATTAACTGAGTTTGTACAGTGTTCTATACTATGTAATAGGGTATATTACAACACATTATTTTAATTTTTTTCTTCTTAACTATTAGATGAAATTATAATTCTGTTTTTCAGGTTCAACTGAAGAGATTAAAACTCAAAGATGTTTAAATTATCTTGTCCACAGAGGTAGAAGTAATTACATATACCTAACTTACTGGTTATTCAATGAAAAGTATTAAAAGAAACACTGATCTTTATTTGTGCAACACCACTTGAACAGGATAGTATTGTACCTTCCTAATAAGTACCGGCAATGACTCCTTATTTCTAATACATCATGGTGGCCTAGGTGTGAGTCACAGAAATAACCATTCAAACTAGTCAACTAGTGAAGGCAGAAAAAAAGTCTTCACCACTTGCTAGGACCCGTGAATATTCCTAAGGTAACAAAAATTCAAGATAAGGAATGAACTACTACTCTGCTTACAAGAGTATTACTAAGACAACAAGGAGGAGAAATGTTCTCATAGCATGCATTAATGGTTTTTAATAAATTATTTTATTAATTATAAACAATTATTTAGTTGCCAGAAAAGCACATGTCCAAGACTTGGGTCTGCCATTCGCTTGTTGAGTAATTTTAGATCAATCATTGTATGACTTTAGGCCTCAGTTTCCTATTTATAAAATGCTGAGATTGGGAGAGATTAGAATTCCTACCATTGGCAAAATACTGTTTCTATTCCTGCAGGGGACAGAAGACAACATATGACTTTATCTTTAATCAAGAAGGTGTCTGAATAGAGTGGAAGGTAGAGGACTGGAGATAGTATCATAGGCCTCTATTATGTGTGAGGTAGAGTGCTAGGTGATTTGCACAGAGGACTAAAATTGATCTTGCCAAAACTCTACTAAGTTGGTACTACTATATACATTTGATAGAGAAGATATTGTTAGAAAACATGGTTGGGTCAGAATTTTTTAACTAAGGTGTAAAATAGAAGAAAATACTGAAAGGCATTGGATGAGAAATTTGAGATGACAGGAGAATAAGCAATTAACTCTTTTTCAGAAGGTGATATTTTTGTTTCGTTTTGGTTTGTTTCTGTTTTTGTTAGTGAACCCAAGAAAGTCTAGGCTGCAAACACAAAAACTTTTCTAAGTCCCTCGCTAGAGGGTAGGAAAAAAATAGCTGAGAATGTAACGTGGTAATAAGGATCAGGAAATTGATTCTCATTCTCAGTATCTTTGCTCATTCAGCTCCACACTTGGAATGCTTCCTTGGAACTAAAAATATCACTCTAGGCAGTCACGGCTCATTCTACCTAGTAAAACTTCTTTAAATTAATCTTACTGAGAATCAATTAACAATGGAATCTTAGTCTTTTTGCAACATGTCTATTTTTGCCCTAGTGTCTTCTCTGAAACTAATGAAGTCTTTTATTTTGACCACATCATGCATATACCCTACTTGACTTTTTGCCAGGAAGGAAAGATCAGTTTGCTGCTACTTACTGCTTTGCAAAGAATCTCTATTCAATTCTGGGTTCATGTTTATTAAACTATATACCAATTTTTCACATATGGAGATTTAGCTGCCATTCTTAAAAGGAAAAATAACTGATATGATCAGCAAAATATTAAAGACATTTTTTAAGTCTGCAAAATACTTCACTGCCCAGTAATTTTCATGGAGTGCACTATTATACAATAGTCAATTCTATAGTCTAATGGTGAACTTAAGATACCTTTTAATGTAAAATGAAATTTAAGCAGTAATTAGAAGGTTAAAACTATTTAAGGAAAAAATTAGCTACTTTTGGTTTTATAGTCTGGAGAGAATATTTAGAGAGCATTTATTCTGATAGATAAAGTAGCATAGCTATTTATGGCAAAGGTTTCCAGAATGTCAGTCTTTGAAGTGGTCAGCAGAGTCAAAGGCGAAATGTGTGACAAAAAGTCCTAGAAGAGTAGTTCTAAGATTTAAGCCACAAAATTATTATTTGATTGTGGAATTTGAACTTGGAAGATATGTTGGAAGACAGAGTAGAGACATAAGCCCTGACTACGATAGGAGGAACATTATTAGCCAAGCAAAGAAGCTTAAGCTTCTGAGAAAAGCACTGGAAAGCTTTAAAATCATTTGAATGTCAAAAAAAAAGAAAAAAAGAAAAAAGAAAAAAAAGAAAAAGAAAAAAGAGAAAAACATTGGAGAGTCCATTCCTTCATTCATTCTATCATCTAGCTCCTCATAAATGGTGACTTCTTCCCCATTCATACGGTTTGGCTCTGTGACCCCACCCAAATCTCATCTAGAATTGTAGTCCCCATGTGTCAAGGGAGGGACTTGAGAGAGGTGACTGGGTCATGGGGGCGGTTTCTCCCATGCTGTTCTTGTGATAGGGAGTTCTCATGAGATCTGATGGTTTAAAACTGGCAGGTTTCCTTGTGTGCTCTCTCTCTCCTGCTACCATGTAAGATATGCCTCGCTTCCCTTTTGCCCTCTGCCAAGATTGTAAGTTTCCTGAGGCCTCCCCAGCCATTCATAACTGTGAGTCAGTTAAACCTCTTTTCTTTATAAGTTACCCAGTCTCAGGTAGTATCTTTATAGCAATGTGAGAATGAACTAGTACACCCATTATGTATAATACTGATGGGAACCACTGCTTATACCATGAAACAGAAGCAGTGCATGCAGAGATATCCCCTTTGTTTGATCAAACAGACCCACCATACTGGAGCTTTGACTGTCAATATAAAGACACAAAGATAATGGTATATTTGGGATCCATAGACATTGTATCAGTCTCTACTATTGGTAGCAGCTAGCTAGTAAGGTATCAGTGATGACATACAGGCTAGATTGTTCCTCTTAAAATAAGTTATGGCATTGCCTGCTTCTTGTCCAACAGAGAAGCTCTGGGTTTCACCCGTTTTTCTACCTTTCTACCTACCTTTCTTCAATCTCTTCCATTAATTGGATAAGGAATGTATCCAACACTTATCAATTATTATGTTGTTTAAGCTAGCCAGATTCATGAAACCAAGAACCCTGGGTAATTAGACTTTGAGCAGCAGACTGACAAGATTTGCATTTGAGAAAGTTTCTACCGTAAGGTGATAGACTGAGACTGAGTCAAGTGTAGGACACCGTCACATAGGCAGCAGCATTTGGGAAGGGGGAAGGATGGATTTTTATGTTACTCTATAAGGTTTATTTTCGCCCCAAATAAACTGCTTTAGATTTTAATCTGGGAAATGTTCTTTGTGGCCTGTCATAAACCTTATCTGGTCAAAGGTGTGGCACACAGTATAATATATTGCACATCTGGGCAATCACTTAAGCTCTTTTGACAGGTCTATTGATTCACTAGTTTATGGAAGAACTCATATTATTGATACTCATTTTGTGAAGCCATGACCTGAAATGTATAAGAGTAAGGATGTCTGTATGATTTCAAGGACTTCAGTTTAGTTTTCCATTTGATAGGGTGTTTGTGTATGTATGTGTGTGTGTTTGTGTGTAGGCATATATGATGTAATATAGAAGATTATAAAAATAGATTTCAACAATTTCAGAATAGTAACAAGTAATTTTTTTTTCTTAAGAAGGAAGAAAGATCACAAAGCCTGGTGATTTTCCTACCAAGAATATCCTTACCTAATGCTCTTTCATGAATACAGTGGAAAAATCTTTGTCTGCTAAAGGAAATGCATTCTTCATGCCTTCAGTATAAATGTTGAGTGTATGGATTGTTGCTATAAACCAGAATCATAATTGCCTTTTTTCCCCTGTAACACAAAGATAATGAAAAACGTAAGTGAGACACTTTTCCATGGACATATTCAGGCTTATGCAGTGCATCTCATAACTGACTATAACGCTTCCTCAAAGAAACCATATCTGTGTTAGTTCATTATCACATTGCTAATTAAAGACATGTCTGAGTCTGGATAATTTGTAAAGGAAAGAAGTTTAATTGACTGTCTGTTCTGCATGCCTGGAGAAGCCTCAGGAAACTTACAATCATGGCAGAAGGGAAAGCAAACACATCCTTCTTCACATGGTGGCAAGAAGTGTGGAGCAAAAGGGGGAAAAGCCCCTTATAAAACCATAAAATCTCATGAGAACTCACTCATTATCATGAGAACAGCATGGAGGTAACTGACCCCATGATTCAATTACCTCCCACCAGCTCCCTTCCATGACACATGGAGATTACAGAAACTACAATTCAGGATAAGATTTGCGGGGGTGACACAGGCAAACCATATCAGCATCCAAGTATACATTCCTGAGAATGACACTACTACGGTAAACAATTCTGTATTTATCTGTTCATTTGTTTAGTTTTGTATAAAAATAATGTATTCGTGTGACATTCAAAGGAAACAGACTTGTTAACAATAAAATACAGTAGTCCACATACCCTCGTGTCCATGTCCCCAATCCCTCTGTTCAAAAGTATCTGTTATTTATTTAATTATTTTTACTTTTTCTGCTATAATTTTAATAGTAATTTGGGAGAGTTATATGACAAAGTCTCTATAACTTTGTTTTAATTTTCTCACTTTTTAAGTCAGTCATCAAAAATGTCAGTATCTTAACTGTTTTTAGTAAGAAAAGGTTTGTAATTCACCTGAAACCTGATCTCACTACACCAGCATTTTCTGAGTCTAAATTTGAGACTCTGTGCTACTTAGATGCTCTGTATATTGCTGTAGCCCATATTCTGAGAACACGTCCCTCATAAAGGCCAGCAATTCCCAAGAACCCACACACTCTCTGCACCCCACACATCTTGCACTGTCTTACTCTCATGGCTCCGGGTGTGCTTTTCTCTCCACTTGATCAGAATCATCTTTAATTTACTTAAGTAACTTGTCCACTCAAAGTCCAAATTAGGCCTATCTCTTCCATGACGCTTCATCTGGCTACTCAGATGTCCTCTAAACTCTCCTTTCTCTTACTCTCTTTACAATAATGTTAATAACAATCACATCTATTAATCACAGTGACTTTGAAGTACCCAATATATAACAGACACCATATTTATATTACTACTCTTATCATTTACTTGTCATACAGTCTCTGAGCTGGACTTCAGTGACTTAATGCATAGATAAGGAAACAGAGAGATTGCAAAATTTTGTTTGGGCCACATAGCTCTGTGATTCTAGGGCTGAGATTACAGGACAAGTTAAAAGGCTCCAGGTCTACAGCTGATACATTCAATATCCTTTGCTCATACTACTTTCCCTCGAGCACTGTTTGCCTATTCAACTACACTGAATATACTGAAGAATTCATACTCAGACTTCTGAGAAACTGTTTGCTTCTCAACTTCTCATGTGTGCTTTCCAACCACTGCCTGGAGGACAGTGGATTCAACCCAATGATTAATATAAAGTAGGGAGCTTGAGAAATATGTATTGAATCAATATTTATGTCCACTACGGAGGGCTCTCTGTGGTTCAAATGCAAAATTAAGATTACGTTGATTTGAAAATAAAAGGGCTGATGAGAATTCAAAATTTTAGTAGGCATTACAATTTTAAAGAGGTTAAATAAGGCTGTTTCATTGGTTCTTATGCAGCTCGTGAATTTATCCGGGAGTATACTGAAGACAGGTAAGCTGCTAATAATGTTGCTGGTTGTCTAATTCTAGCACCTAGAATCTTTTAGAGCCTCTTCTCAGAATTTTACTCTGAGTGCTTTTCTTTGTCTGTGACTTCCAGTCTTGGAAGACTGCTTTTTTATATTTTTAGCTTAGCTTGGTAAAACTAGAGATATTTTACTTTTAAGAAGAAAAAAAATATTCCGAAAGTTTCAACTGTTTTATAAATATTATTCGTTTTGGCTTTAAGAAGATGTTTGCATCATTCTGGGATCTAAAAATGGAAGAAAGAAAGCTCTTTTACAACACAAACACACAGGAGCTGAAGTCCCTTTCACCAGAGAAAGCTTTGTGATTAGTGGAGTGTATACAATTATAAACTGAATTGTTAAATCAAAACACATCCCAATCACCCTAGCATGTCACTTTTAATAGGCAATACATCCCCCAAGAAGGCAAGTTCTCTGCTAGCAATATTGAACCAAATCATCAAAATTCAAAGACGGCTCTATAAAATGTGAAATTCCATCAGCAAAGTGCACAGTGGGCTGCAATGTGTAGATTAATGGGCAGCCTGTCAAGTATTTTAATGTATGCTTCAATCGCTGAAACACATGTGATGATTAGTAAAGTATTTGGCCTGAGCAGTAAAAGATATAAAATAAATTAAAGCCATGACACCTTCTGAATTAATAAAGCATTTGGTTAGGTTGTATTGATAAATTACTAGCACAGATTAAAAATCCCCGTAACTAGATACATTTCCCCCCAGGCATGCTAAGAACCCACACTGGCCTCTTCCTATCGCATCCTGCTAATTGAGAATCTCTATGAAAGCACAACTGTTAAGTCCCTGAAGAATCTCAGAATATGAACATGCACCATCTTTAATCCTTGAATATAAACCAACATCTGTAATTGATATCACTCATATTTTTGAGTTCCAACTACCAAATGAGATTTCTTTTTCCTACACCTATTCAGAACTACTTTCACCCCAACAGTAGTTGTCAGTATTTTCTTTGAAACATGTTTCTGGACACACAGAAGCTGTAAAATACACACCAGAGCAAAAGTGCCGAACTAGATAAATTTGCTTTCACTTTGGTTATTGGTACACATTCTGGGAGCTGGGGAGGGAAATGGTGAATGTTTCTCCAGGCATATTCAACAGAGTATTCAGTACAACTAAGTCCAGATGTCACATTGATGCAACTTGTCCTTTAGTGGTAGGCTTGGGAAGTGCAGCTGCCCCTATCATTTGGTTGCATTCTTTAATAATCAATGCCAAGTTTGACTAGTAGGGATACTCGTAATTTGGAGAAGTGAAGGAAAATCTTAATTGTTAAATGCTGTCCCCTGGAGGTAGACATTCCCAGGAAGAAAAGCATGTTATTTTTGTGGAGGGATTGCTTTTTATGGATGGTTTGCTTTTTAAGGCTTGGCACCCATTCCTAAGGTCCATTCCATCAACACCAGGAATGGAAACACATATGAGGTATTTTTGCATAGAAAATAAAAAAGAAAACACATGGATATTGCTTTTAAGGACCTCACAGTTTGAGACTCGACAATCTGACAATTATAATGCAACCTGGCAAATACTATAAAACGGTGAGAGCTGGATGCTGTGTGAGTAAGTGACTGAATCAGAGTGGTGCATGGACATCAGGGAATCTTTCCTCCAGGAATTAGAACAAAAAACTTGACTTGGACAAGAAGAATGAATATACCCCTGGTTGAAGATAACGGAATGAACAAAGTGTTCTCAAACGGAAGAGAGGGCATTTAACTTGGACAGGGAAAGACACTCAGGTTGACCACTGAGGAAAGTTTTCAGAACATCGGTTTTCAATTATTTAAAGTTGGATGAACCTTTTTGCAAGGATAAATGAGGAGAAATCTATCAGGAGATAACTGTAGTTCTTTCTGTAACAGCTATCAAAAAATAAACCTATTTCCAAAGGTAAGGAGGCCTCTATCAACAAAGTTGTTCAGATGTTGAGTGATGGCTTGGAAAAGTTGCTAAGAATTTTAACCTTGTCTGTCTGTATCCCTAGGGAATTAGTAGGATGTTTCAAACAGGAGAACAATTCACTGAAAGTCATCCTTAGAGCAGTTAGAAGCTACAGATTACTCATTACTACTCATAGTTCTCTTTCACTATAGAATTTTCAGTATCCTTTGCAAGATACATGTAAACATCTTGTCACAGGCTTAAAAGCCTTGTCAGATATGTAAACTCCTTGTTCTTGGGCCAGAGTATGCAATAAGTGTTTACATTGCTGTTCCTACCTCTCCTTCTCTTTAGTATATTTGTCTGGATTATTGAAGTTGGTGATTTATTTTATTTGGCCAATGGTTTAGGCATACAAACTTCTGGATTATAAACAAGACAGCTACCATAGCCTTAGCATCAGATAACAATGTGGTGTTTCGTGTGTGTGTGTGTGTGTGTGTGTGTGTGTGTGTGTGTTATTGAAACGGAGATAAATGAGCAGTGCCGAAATGTTGGTAAATGTAAAGAGGATAATACATACAACATATTGTTCTTTTTAGACCCAGTTATGCCATTTTCCTCCACATTTTTAGTTAGAATGACACTGTTTCTATGTTGTTTATATGTTACTTTTTAAAAAAAAAAATTATAAACTGAGTATCTTCCCTATGTTACTGGAAGAAGGGATCTCAATCCAGATTCCCAGAGAAGGTTCTTGGATCTCACACAGGAAATAATTCAAGGCAAGCCACAGAGTGCAGTGAGAAGAGACAGTTTATTGAAAGCTCCATCATTACAGAGTAGGATATCCTCAGGAAGCATGTGGATGAATGCACTGTCTTTGTTTTGTTCTTACATAGCGGGCTTGTCTGTGTAAAGATTAAACCAAGCTGTGACTACATGAGGGTGAGCAGACAGCATGGCAAAATTTATTATTCTATTGTTTATGTCATTTTTATATTTTTTAAACTTTTTTGGGCATATCCCTCCCCGCTTTTTTTTTAACTTTTAAGTTCTGGGATACATGTACAGACGTGCAGATTTATTACATAGGTATACGTGTTCCATGGTGGTTTGTTTGCTGCACCAGTCAACCTGCCATCTAGGTTTTAAGCCCTGCATGCATTAGGTATTTGTCCTAATGCTCTCCCTCCCCTTGCCCTCCATCCCCCAGTAGGCCCTCATGTGTGATAATCCCCTCTCCGTGTCCATGTGTTCTCATTGTTCAGCTTCCACTTATGAGTGAGAACACGTGGTGTTTGGTTTTCTGTTCCTGTGTTAGTTTGCTGAGAATGATGTCATTATTCTATTTATTTAAATAAATTTATGCTTGACAGTTTCATGAGTCAGTACATCAAAGCATAACCATAATTATTTTCAAAGCACATATTAAGGATATTTGGATATCTGGACTTTTCTGTTGTTGTAGGAGTGTGTCTCTGCAGGGATTACTAACCTGCTTCCTTAGCTATATACATCTTAGGACTGTGGGTTGTGGCTGGGAAGGAACATACCTCGCTAGTTTTAAGATGGAGTTGATTTCACAATGGTGTCACCCTGCTCTCCTAGGCTCCCGTTTCCCTAATACCTGTAAATATGCATTTTTGAAAATGCAATTTTAAAGGCCAACAAACAGGTTATCTCACACTTGTTCCATAATTTGTTTACAATCAATCCTCATTGTTAAATATTTGACCCATTAGCCATAATCAAAGTTGTATTTCACAGTATCTTTTTAGCTCAACCAATTACAAATGTTTTTGTATTGCTTGTATTTCTTTTTACTTTATTCTGTAGAGGTGTTAAATATATTTTTATTGTTAAGACAAAATATTAGGATAACAAAAAAATAAATTCTGTGTTCTTTCCCAGAAGTAACAATTCTTAGGAATTAAATGATCATGTATGCCAACTTTAAACCTGCTAATCTGGTGTAAAGTAATGGAGATATTTTAGATTCACAGAACTATGCCAGCTTGGATGAAAAATCATATATTAGCCTTAGTTAACAGTTTACAGAATAAGTGCATGTTTTTCTAGACATGCAAAATTTAAGATAGAATTGTACTTATTGTTGCAAATTATTAAATTAATGGTATTTCTCAAAGAACCTCCCATAATAGAACACATGGCTCAGACTTATTTCTGTTAACTCCTGTGGTATTCACTAATATAGATGGAAAAATAATATGTTTTAATATATTCCTAATTATGGTGTTAAATAAAAAAATTTAAAAGGTAATATAATGATTATCACAGAACTATAAAGTAATAACTTGTCAGAAATTTAATTTAGGTCATCAAGTAATGAAACCACAGAGATGTTACAACTGATTCAAATAATACACATACATGCACACAACACATACACAAACATGTACACGCACAATAAAATACTTCAAAATAACTGTATAAATATCTAGAAAAATTGGCCAATATAGACAGCTTCAGTGGTCTCAAATCATTTGCATTTCTAAGTAAATGAATCATATCTCGTACTTCCAGTTTTCTACAATTTACAAAATTTCTCAAAGTCAATGACAGGCAGACATAACCTAGATAGTGTGAAAAATAGACTCCCTATTTCTTTTATGTTAATTTCAGAGTCTTTCACAGTTTTTTTTTTTTTTTTTTTTTTTCTTTTTCTGCTGATGGAACCTCAGATTATAGTCAGTGTTTTTGCTCTCCTTAAGAATGCTCCAATGGACCGGGCGTGGTGGCTCACATCTGTTATCCTAGCACTTTGGGAGGTCAAGGCAGGTGGATCACCTGATGTTGGGAGTTTGAGACCAGCCTGGCCAACATGGTGAAACCCCGTCTCTACTAAAAATAGAAAAATTAGCCAGGCATGGTGGTGGGCGCCTGTCATCACAGCTACTTGGGAGGCTGAGGCAGGAGAATCGCTTGAACCTGGGAGATGGAGATTTCAGTGAGCTGAGATAGTGCCATTGCACTCCAGCTTGGGTGACAGAATGAGACTCCACCTTCAAAAAAAAAGAAGTTACAACGAACATTTTCTTATACAAATTTATTTTTGTAAAATAGTTACCTAGAATTGCTGGATGAATGTGTGTTAATTTGCTTTTGTTGTTGTTGTTTTAGAAACTGCCAAATTGCTTCCAAAAGTGTTATTTCAATGTATACTATCGTGAACTATACATAAATATATTATTTTTACATATACAAATACTTGAATTATTCTTTTATTTTTTTTCTTTAATCTGGCCATTGTTTTGATTCTTATTACCTCAATTGCTAATGAAGTTGGGCATATTCATATTTACTTGTTAGTGATATTTTATTTTAAAAATAATTATATATTGTTTACATATTTACATTTTAATTCATTGATATATGATAATTTTAAGATATATTTTTGATGTTAGCTATTGCCTTTTATATAAATTAAGATATTTTATTTCAATTTGTCAGTTGTCTTTTTAAAATAAATTTTGCTTATAATATACTTCCTGTTATTGTGTTGAAATATATATAACAAGATATTTATAATTTTAACCATTTGTAAGTGTAAAACTCAGTGCCATTGAAACATTCACAGTGTTTTGTAATCATCACCATTATCTCTACCCAAAACTTGTCATTGACCCCAAAATAAAATCTGACCTATCAAACAATACCTCCCCATTTTTAACTTCTCTCATGCCTTGATAACCTCTATTCTACTTAGAACAAGTGAATTTGCCTGTTCTAGGTACCTCATAAAAGTGGAATCAATATGCTATTTGTCTTTACATATCTGGTTTCTTTCACTTAGCATAATGTGTTTCAGATTTATCCATGTTGTAACATATCAAAACTTTATTTCTTTCTATGGCTGATAGTAATATCCAGTTGTCTGTATATGTCACAATTTATTTACCCATTTTTTAATGGACATCTGGGCTGCTTTCTACCTTTTGATTATTGTGAATAATGCTACTATGAATATTGGCATAACATTAGTTCTTCAAGCCCCTGCTTTCAGTTACTTTAGATATGCATCTAGGAGTGACACTGCTGGGCCATAAGGTAGTTCTGAGTATAACGTTTTGAGGAAGTGACAAACTGTTTTCTACAGCAGTTGTGCCGTTTTACATTCCCACCATCAATGTGTATGTTACAGTTTCTCCACATCCTTACCCAACACCTTTTCTTTTCTTTCTCTTTTTGTAACAGCTATTCTTGTGGGTGTAGAGTGTTATCACACTGAGATTTTGATTTGTATTTTCCTGATGACGAGTGTTGTTAAACATGTTTTCACATGTGTATTGGCCATTGGTATATCTTCTCTGGAGAAATGTCTATTCAAATTCTTCTCCCATTTTTAAACTGGGTTGTTTCTTTGTTATTGAGTTGAAGTTCTTTAAGTATTTCAGTTATAAAACTCTTCTAATATAAATATATAATTTCTAAATATTTTCTTCTAGTGTGTAGCTTGTCTTCTCACTGTCTTTTTTTAAATTTATTTATTATTATTATACTTTAAGTTGTAGGGTACATGTGCATAACGTGCAGGTTTGTTACATATGTACACTTGTGCCATGTTGGTGTGCTGCACCCATCAACTCGTCATTTACATCAGGTATAACTCCCAATGCAATCCCTCCCCCCTCCCCCCTCCCCATGATAGGCCCCTGTGTGTGATGTTCCCCTTCCTGAGTCCAAGTGATCTCATTGTTCAGTTCCCACCTATGAGTGAGAACATGCGGTGTTTGGTTTTCTGTTCTTGTGATAGTTTGCTAAGAATGATGGTTTCCAGCTGCATCCATGTCCCTACAAAGAACACAAACTCATCCTTTTTGATGGCTGCATAGTATTCCATGGTGTATATGTGCCACATTTTCTTAATCCAAGCTGTCACTGATGGACATTGGGGTTGATTCCAAGTCTTTGCTATTGTGAATAGTGCTGCAATAAACATACGTGTGCATGTGTCTTTATAGCAGCATAATTTATAATCCTTTGGGTATATACCCAGTAATGGGATGGCTGGGTCATATGGTACATCTAGTTCTAGATCCTTGAGGAATCGCCATACTGTTTTCCATAACGGTTGAACCAGTTTACAATCCCACCAACAGTGTAAAAGTGTTCCTATTTCTCCACATCCTCTCCAGCACCTGTTGTTTCCTGACTTTTTAATGATCGCCATTCTAACTGGTGTGAGATGGTATCTCATTGTGGTTTTGATTTGCATTTCTCTGATGGCCAGTGATGATGAGCATTTTTTCATGTGTCTGTTGGCTGTATGAATGTCTTCTTTTGAGAAATGTCTGTTCATATCCTTTGCCCACTTTTTGATGGGGTTGTTTGTTTTTTTCTTGTAAATTTGTTTGAGTTCTTTGTAGGTTCTGGATATTAGCCCTTTGTCAGATGAGTAGATTGCAAAAATTTTCTCCCATTCTGTAGGTTGCCTGTTCACTCTGATGGTAGTTTCTTTTGCTGTGCAGAAGCTCTTTAGTTTAATGAGATCCCATTTGTCAATTTTGGCTTTTGCTGCCGTTGCTTTTGGTGTTTTAGACATGAAGTCTTTGCCCATGCCTATGTCCTGAATGGTACTACCTAGGTTTTCCTCTAGGATTTTTATGGTATTAGGTCTAACATTTAAGTCTCTAATCCATCTTGAATTAATTTTCGTATAAGGAGTAGGAAAGGATCCAGTTTCAGCTTTCTTCACTAGTTCTACAATTCACTGGTTTTACTACTCCCACTTGGATTCCCTAGTGGTATCCCTATCATTTTCATTAGCATGTTCTTTTTTTCTCTCCGAGTTTATTGAGGTATGATTGACAAGTTAAAAAGTATATATATTTAAGTGCATAACATGGTGTTTTAATATAAATATATGTTGTATGATGATTCTGACAAACTAACATATATATCACTTCAAATAGTTCATTTTTTGGCAGTGAAAACACTTAAGAGCTATTCAGCAAATTTACTGGATACAATGCATTGTTATTAACTATAGTTACCAGATATAGTACCTCAGATGTGTAGAATGCATTCATCTTATATCTGAAAGATTGTACCCCTTCACTAACATCTTCCCATTTTCACCACCCCAAGCACTTGGCAACTGTCATTCTAGATTTTGTTTCTCTGAGTTCAGCAGTTTTTTAGTTTTCTCATATAAATGATATTATGCAAAATTTTTCTTTGTGTGCGCTGGCTTATTTAGCACAATGTCTTCCAACTTCTTTTATGATATTGTAAATGGCAGGATGTTCTTTTTTACAGCCAAATCACAATCCACTGGACATACATATACACCATAATGTTTTATCCATTCATCCAATAATGGACATTTAGGTTATTTCTAAATCTTGGCTATTGTGTATATTGCTTCTATTAATATGAGAATGAGAATATCACATTGAAGTACTGACTTCATTGCCTTTAAATACATACACAGAAGTTGGATTATTGAATCATATTGTAGCTCTATTTTCATTTTTGATCAATAGCCCCCAAACTGCTTTTCTTAATGACTGTACAATTTACATTTCCAACAAAAATGTGAAAGGTTTACCTTTTCTTCACATTCTCATCAACACTTGCCTTTTCATCTATTTGATAGTAGCAGTGCTAAGAAATGTGATATTTCAATGTAGTTTTGATTTATACTCTAATAACTAATGATGTTGAGCATCTTTTTATATACTTGTTGACCACTTGTATGTCTTCTTTGGCAACATGTAGTTGAGATACTTTGCCCATTTTAATATTAGGTTGGTTGTGTGTGTGTGTGTGTGTGTGCATGCGTGCATATGTGTGTTTGCTATTGGGTTGTAGGAATTCTTCATATATTTTAGATATTGAGTCTTCATCAAATATGTGATTCACATATTTGATGAAGACAAAATATATAAAGTTTACAATGAATAGAAGACAAAATATATAAAGTTTACATCCTACGTGGCAAAAATTCTTGCGCACCTATTCTAACAAGATGAAAACTCAATCAACCAGAAGAGTGAGCTCAAAGTAAGAAAATGAAGAGTATACAAAACAGAATTATTCTCACAATATATAGAGTATCTAAACATGATAGATAATATAATTGGAAATTTATAATACATTAGTATTTTAATGAATGTAAGAATATATGTGCAAAGGGAAAATTGAATAATAGTTTTACTATATCTGGGAAAAAATAAGCTTTGCAGGAAAAAAGATATGGAATATATGTTTTCAGATTATCATAACTATGCATAAAAATGTAGGGAGTTTTTTGATAAGTTCACCTATTATATATTGTAGATTTGTTATCAGCAAAATATCAAGCTGTATGTTACAGTTAAAGAGAAGATGGTGAACACAAGCTGAACAGTAGAGCTGCCAAACTTGTAGACCAGAGTCTAGGTGAGGTGAAGAAATAGTCATTAACAACCCAGGAAAAGTAAGCAAAAGAAAACAAGATGCATAAATCAACACCCTAGAGTAAACTGTTATAAAATTAAAGTAATGGAGGCATAAAGCGTATAGAAAGTTATACAAATGAAGGTACAGGAACAGAAATATTTTGTCAAAAGACAAAGATTGTGAGGTTAATTAAAAAATCCGTATGTTTGTCCTCACAAAAAGAGACCAAATAAAAATTTAAAATAGTGGGACCAATTAAAATGTATAAGTAAAATGCCCTCCTCTCTACCCTTCTCGGTAAAAAACATAAACATGTCCATTTTAAAGGAAGTATTGATTAATTTAAAAAATTTTATGAGAACTCACTCTGAGGGAAACAGCAAAGGGGAAATCCAACTCCATGATCCAGTCTCCTCCCATCAGGCCCCTCCTCCAACACTGGGGATTATAATCTGACATGAAATTTGGGTGGGGACACAAATTCAAATCATATCACCTGGACTGAAAAAATTCCACCTAAGGTAGTTGTTCTTCAACCTGGAAGCCTTAGGAAAATTGTAGGGGGCATTTGGAAATGTCTGACCACCTTTTTGGTTTTCACAACACTAATGTAAGGTGGTATTTCCAGGCTCTGAAGTGTTTTGAGTCCCTTGGCCTCTTTCCCTGACACCCATCCCTTCATTTGTCAAACTGTGAACATGTCAATCACTGTGCCTGTCACTACAGGCATTGAAATGAAATAATTTGCACCCTTAAGGATACCAGAGTGTTGTGAGGGAGGCTGTCTGTGCACAGATTATTATAAAATGAATTCTAAACCAATGAATTGATGAATTTAATATCAAAATTATAGAAACATCCTAAATACGTCAGGGAAAACGTGAAGGTATTGCAACAATGGGTATTAATACAGGTGTAAAAAATCAAATGCAAAACTTCCTACACTCTCCAATAAAGCAAAGTAAATGGGCTTTAAAAAAAAATTTTATTTTATTTTATTTATTTATTTATTTTTTACCGAGAAGTAACAGTTAAGGAAGATATATTCTATGTTAGGTACTGTTCTTACTACTATTCATGTACTGGTTATTTTAATCCCACTAACTCAACGAAAACTGGTAGGATTGCATACCCTTTTCACAGATGAGTGTACAGAGTGGCTGAGGCATTTACCACGCTTCACACAACTAGTAAGAAGTAGATTCTGGTTTCGTTTTATGGAGTCTTGTTCCGAGGTGGGGTCTTTATCCCTGCTCTGCATGTATACTGCCTCTCAAGGGCAAGCAGCACACGTCCATCGCTTTTCTCAGGGTCAGGAGAAACAGGTCAATAAAAGGAGCTTGCTTGGTATCCCAGACTCGATGTCTTAAAGAGTCAGGAAAAACAAAACAAAACAAAACAAAAAACAATAAATGAGTAGTAGGCACTGTCTTGAACAGAAAAGAGCCTGCCAGAGGGAAAGTCACTCTTCCTTTATAGTACAGGGTTTTGTGTTTAAATTGGACACAGTGATGTCAGAACTTGCAGTTTGTCAAGTTCAAATAGAAATACAGGATTGGGTATGGAATTACCTGATTTTTATCTTTTGACGTACAGATAATTTTAGCTGTTCACCAATATTTCTCATGGTAATAAAATTTAGTAAGGCACATTGGCTGCTCAGCTATGGCCCCCAGCTTACCATAAAACTATCCTTTTCTTTCATGTTAAATTGGCAAGCAGAAATAGTGAATGATACCACCTTACCTGAAGAAAGAAAAAAAGCAGAAAGTAGAAAATATGACTCCACAAATCCCCGCTCTTTCTTGGAGAGTTCTCATATTCAGATATCTGTAATAATAAGTGCTAATGCATAATTCCGTATTATGTGGTGCCATGCTGCTTCCTGTAATTGGAATTGTCTCAATCCTATCCACACTTTGAATGTCTTAAGTCATATTTTACTTAAGTCTAAGTTTCTAGGAAGGCCAGGGAGCATTCAGAATTTCCCAATTTCTATAGAGTCAATTGACACCTTCCTTAGTGACAGCTTCTACAAAGGGAATGGGATTCTTGGTCAAAGTTAATTTCAACTCAAGATAATAACGTGTAGTGCTTATTGCATCAGCCTTTGGGTCATAAAAGTATGCTCCTAATTTTGTCTTCTACTTTAAAAAATGTATGTTCTCATTTTTAGTTCTTTCGTCAACATGTATTTTGCTTTTGTGCAGAATAGAAGGTGAAAACTTATTTTAAACGTCCCCTTGTGAATACCAAAATAGTCCAACATTGTTTATTTGAATAGCCCATTCTTTCCGCTTTCGCCATGATTTCTAAATGCCTCATCTGACACATACAATATGTTCTGTATGGGAAGATCTACTTTGGGGTTATTATTTTCTATATATCAGTGTGACCCTATCTTAGTGAACACTGCTTGATATGTAACTATTTCTGTCATGTTAATTTTTAAATGACTGTTGCTAGAACACTGCTGATTTTTATATTGATCTTGTATCCTGCAAGCTGCAGAGAAGTTTTATTATTTTCAATAATTTGATTCTAAATGATCCTGATAATTATATGTAAACATATTTGTAGTTCAGAATTGATCTCACGTAGGTTATTACTTTTTGTTTGTTTGATTTTTCTACGGTGAACCGTCTGGCACATTTTGGCATATGTTTACACTGTTGTACCACCATCCCAGTTTAGGTAGGAGCCCTTCGCTCATACTAGAAATCTCCCCCATGCCTCTTGCCAGTTTATCCTCCTCACTTCAGGCAACAAATGCTTTGCTTTTCATCTCTGTAAATTAGTTCTGCCTATTGTAGAATTTCATATAAATGGAATCATACATTATAAACTGTCTATATCAATATTATAGTTGTGAAGTTTATCTGAGTAGTGTATATTAGTGTTTTTTTCCATTGTTCAGTATTTTTCTATTGTATGGTTGTATCACAGTATGTTTATGCATTCACCAGTTGAAGGACATTTGGGTTATTTTTGTTTTTTGGCTAATATTATAAGAATAAAACAACTCTGGACATTCTTCTTATTCTAATCTTTTGGTGGATCTATGCTTTCAGCGACCTTTGGTGTATGCATAAGGATGCAATTGCCATGCCATTTTGTAGAAGCATATTTATATGTAATTTCAAAAGTGGTTGCCAAAATTTTGACCCAGAAATATATACCAGTTTTCCTTGCTCCACAGTCTCATAAACACTTCCTACTGTCAGTCTTTTAAGTTATAACCATCCTAGTGAGTGTGAAATTGGGTTTCTTTTTGATTTTGATATGAATTTCCCTGATGCTTAATGATATCAAGCACTTTTCATGGGCATAATAGTCACTCACATTTCTTCTATTATAAAATGTCTGTTCAAACTTTGCTTATTTTAGATATTGGACTGTTTTCCAAATCATGTGTTTATTTATTTTTTATATATTATATATAAATTAGCAGAGATTCTTCAGATATCTTAGATATAAATATTTTATTATATAAATGCATTGAATATATTTTCCCCAGTCTGTGGTTTGCTTTTCAGGTTTCTTAACATGTCTTTTGATAAGAGGATACATTTACTGTTGATAAAGTAAAATTTATCTTTTTTTCTCTTATTTCATTAACATTATTTGTGTCTTACTTAAGCTATCATTGTACACTCTAGGGTCATAATGGTATACTCCTATGCTTTAACTAAAGGCTTTACATTTAAAGCTTTGATATTACGTGTATCATCCTTCCTCGACTATTTTTTTGTGTATAGTAGGAAACGGGTAAAGATTAATTTTTTTCTTATGCGTATGCAGTTGTTCCAGCATCATTTGATGAAATTATTTCTTTTTATGGGTCACATTTGTAAAATATCATTGATATCTATGATATCCTCTTTCTGGTTCTTCATTTTTTTCCAATAGCCTATTTGTCTTTCCCTTTACAGTAAGTAACATGATTGTTATTATATGAAATATGATTGTGAAATATTTTATTTTTAAAAGTAACAAGCAATCAATTTTATTTCTTGTAGTTATAGATTCAGGGGCTACGTGTGCAGGGTTATTACAAGGGGGATATTGTGTAATGCTGGTGTTTGGGTGAACATAGTATCCAGTAGGTAGTTTTTCAACCCCTGCCCCTGTTTCACTCTCCCTCATTTGGAGGTCCCCAGTGTCTGTTATTGACATCTTTATGGTCATGTGTACCTTTTGTTTAGCTTCTGAGTGTAAGTGAGAGCATGCAGTATTTGATTTTCTGTTTCTACATTAATTCACTTAGGATAAAGGCCCCCAGTAACATCCCTGTTGCCAGAAAGGACATGATCTCATTCTATTTTACGGATGTAGTGTATTCCACGGTGTATACGCACCACACTATCTTTAACCAGTCTACCATTAATGGACTGTTTAGTTGATTTCATGACTCTGTTATTCTGAATAGTGCTATGATTTTGTTTCATTTGGGTAGAAACCCAGTAGTGAGATTGCTGGGTGGATTGGTAGTTCTATTTTTAGTTCCTTGAACAATTCCCATACTGTTTCTTATAAAAGTTGTACTAATTTACATTCCCGACAACAGTGTATAAGCATTCCCTTATCTCTGTATCCTCATCAAAATGTTTGTTTTTTGTTTGTTTGTTTTGCTTTTTAATAATGACCATTCTGATTGTTGTGAGAGGGTATCTCACTTTCAACTGTTGCCCATTGCATATGATGTTGGCTATGGGTTTGTCCTAGATGGTTGTTAACATTTTGAGGTATGTTCCTTTGATACGTGGTCTGTTGGGGATTTCCATGATGAAGGGATATTGGATATTATTGAAAGCTTTTTCCACATCTATAGAGATAATCGTATGGTATTTGTGTTTAATTCTGTTTATACAGTGGATCACATTCATTCATTTGCGTATGTTCAATTGCATCCCTGAAATAAAACCCACTTGATCAGGATGAATTGTCTTTATGATGTGCTCTTGGACTCAGTTTGCTAATATTTTGTTGAGAAGTTTTGTATCTATGTTCATCAGAGATATTGATCTGTAGTTTACTTTTTTTGTTGTGTCCTTGCCAGATTTTAGTATCAGGATGATACTGGTTTTGTAGAATAAGTTAGAAAGGAATCCCTTCTCCTTGATTTTTTATAGGAGTTTCAGTAAGATTGACACCAGCTCTTCTTTGTACATCTGGTAGAATTTGGCTTTGAATTCGTCTGGTACAGGACCGTTTTTGGGTTGTAGATTTATTTTTATCACTGATTACTATTAGTAACTAATTATTTGTCTTTCAGTATTTCCGTTTCTTCCTGGTTTAATCTTGGGAGGCTGTGTGTGTTTCCAGTAATTGATCCATTTTTTTTCTAGGTTGTCTAGTATGTGTGCATAGAGATGTTCATAGTAATCTCTGAGGATCTTTTGTATTTCTTGATTTCAGTAGTAAAGCCACCTTTTTCATTTCTGATTGTGCTTATTTGAAGCTTATCTCTTTTTTTCCTTAGTCAATCTAGCTAGCAGTCTATCAGTTTTATTTGTCCTTTCAAAGAACTGACTTTTTGTTTCATTGATCCTCTGTATTATTTATAACTGTTTTATTTAGTTTGACTCTCATCTTAGTTGTTTCTATTCTCCTGCTAGCCTTGGGTTTAATTTGTCCTTGTTTTTCTAGTTCATTTAGGTGGAACATTGGGCTGTCAATTTGAGGTCTATTTTTTGATGTAGGCATTTAGTGTTATAAAATTTCCTCTTAATACTGCTTTTGCTGTATCCCAGAGATTTTGGTATGTTGCATTTGTATTTGCATTTATTTAAAAAATTTTTGATTTCTGCCTTACTTTTTTTTTTTTAACCAAAAATTATTAAGGAGCAAGTTGTTTAATTTCCATAAACTTCTGTGGTTTTGAGACTTCCTCTTAGTATTTATTCTAATTTTATTTAACTATGGTCCAAGAAGATGCTTGATATAATTTCCAAGTTTAAAAAATTACTGAAACTTGCTTTCTGACAAAAGATTTGGTCAATTGTAGGGCATATTTCATGTGCAGATGAGAAAAATGTATATTCTGTGGTTCTTTCATGGAATATTTTGTATGTATCTATTAAGTCTATTTGGTAAGGAGTCCAGTTTAAGTCCATGATTTATTTGTTATATTTTTGCCTCAGTTTTCTGTCTAATGCTGTAAGGGTGGTGTTGAAGTCCTCAATATTACTATACGACTGTCTATTTTTATAGATTCAGTAGTATTGCTTTATAAATCCGGGTGCTTTGATATTTGGTGTAAATATTTTAGGATAATTAAATATTCTTGTTGAAGAGTACCATTTATCATTATGTAATACATTTCTTATTCTTCTTTTTAGTATTGGTGGTTTAAAGTCTATTTTATCTAAGAATAGCAACCCCTGCAATTTATTGTTTTTCTATTTGCATGATAGATCTTTCTCCATGCCTTTACTTTGAACCTATAGGTGTCACTCCATGTGAAATGGGTCGCTTGAAAGCAGCTGAAGGTTGGTTCCTGTTTTTGTATCCAGTTTGCCAATCTATGACTTTCTAGTTGCATATTTGGGCTGTTTACATTCAAAGTTAATATTGATATGTGAGGTTTATTTCTGTCATAGCATTGTTACCGACTTGCTTTTCAGTTTCAATTATGTAGTTGCTTTATAGGATCTGTGAGCTTTGTACTTTTGTGTGCTTTTATGACAGCAAGTATTGTTAATCATTCCCATGTTTAGAAGTCCTTTGAGCATTTTTTGTAGGATTGGTCTGGTGATGTTGAATATCCTTAGCATTTTCGTGGTTAGGAAAGATTTTATTTCTTCTTCATCTATGAAGCTAAGTTTGGCAAAATATGAAATTCTTGACTGACAATATTTTTCTTTAAGGGAGATAAAAATAGGACCCTAATTTCTTCTAGCTTGTCTTTACAAGCTAGAACTTTCTGCTAAAAAGCCTGCTGATAGTCTGATGGGTTTTCCTCTATAGGTAATTTTGCCCTTGGTCTTTTGCACTGACCTTGAATAGTCTAATGATTATATACCTTAGGGATGGTCTTCTTGTATACTATCTTGCAGGAGTACTTGGAATTTCTGGAATCTAGTTGTAGACTTTAGCAAAATTACAGAAATTTTCCTGAATTATTTGCTCACATATGTTTTCCAAGTTGCTTACTTCTTCTTCTTCTCCCTCAGAAATGCCAATACATTGCAGGTTTGGTTGTTTTATATAAACCAATATTTCTCAAATGCTTTGTGTTATAAAATTTTGTTTTCTTTGATTGTGTCTCACTGGGTTAATTCAAACTCTGAAACACTTTATTCTCCTTGGTCTAGTCTATTCTTTCAACTTCCCATTGTATTTTGAAATTCCTTCAGTGAATTTTTCATTTCCAAAAGTTCTATTTGCTTTCTTAATGTAGATACCTTATATTCCATATCCTGAATTAATTCTTTGTTTCGATATTAAACTTTATCTTGAATCTTGCTGAGTTCTGGTGAAATCCGTATTTTGAATTCTTTATCTGTCATTTCAGAATTTTCATTTTGTTTGGGATCTATTGCTAGAGAACTAGTATAGCCACTTGGGAAGGGTCAAGGCATTTTTTTGTCTTCACGAGGCTGGAATGCTTGTGTTGATTTATTGTTATCTGTAGAAGCTGTTACTTTTCATTTTCGAATTTACTTTTGTTTGTCTTATTCTTCAGAGCACAACTATTATGTATGTTGGGTAGAGTCATTTGCCTTTTTTCAATGTGCCTTTAGGGGTTCTGGACACTATGAATTCCTTGATTATAGATAGCTTTAATGTAGCAGTTGTCTCAAATGCTTGTTCTTTGTAGGTTGTAAAATCAGTGAGTTGTGTGTGTGGTCAGGCTTACTGTCTCCTACAGGGATAGGGTGGTGAAAGTCTCAGGAGACATGTCTACTTTCACAGTGCTGTGCATTTCTGTCAGCAGAAATTATATTGGATTGTGCAATTCACCCTACAGGCGAGTAGGTGGCGCTTGTGGGTAAGAGCCAATGGAGCACAGTACAATGATGTCGGATGAAGTTGTGATAGACTGTGTAGATTGACCTTTTGGCCTATAGATGGTGCTTGCAGGTGAAAGGAATTTGAGCTGATGGCACTGGAACTTTCACTTGGCCCTTGTTGAAAAGGGGAAGTATCAAGGTGTCCCTGGTGATGAGCGGGACATAGAACAGGGCTCTCAAGAAGTACTGTTCAGTGCTCCAACACCAGGCCGCAAGAAGGGGAAAAGTTGGGCAGGGTGGGACAAGCCCGCAACCAGGCTCTCCAAAGGAACATGAGCATTGATCCTACTAGGATTCCAGGGGGCTTTCTCAAGCCACTGTGACAACCCTCTAGGGAAGGACTGAGGCACTCCTCGTATGCCACAGAGATCCCTGAGGAGAAGAGGAGCAACCTCAGGTTTTCAGCCCAGCAGATATCAATGAATCTTGGCCAAGCTCACAGTCCGCCTAGTGAAATCTTTAAATCTTTATATCAGGTATCAGCTTCCAACTACTTTGTTCTTTTTAAATCATTTTTGCTATTCTAAATCTCTTGTACTTCCATATATATTTTAGATAGGTCAATTTCTAATGGAAATTTGATTTAAATTTTTAATTGGAATTGCATTAACTCTGTAGATCAATTTGAGAAGACTGAACTGATTAAAAATATTAAATCTTCTGATTTATACCTATTGCCAAAATGCTAATGTGACATTTCTCACCACACACAAAACCAATCACTGAGACAAGGAGTACTGTGAGGGAGGATGGCTTTAATTTGGTGCTGCAGCCAAGGAGATAGGAGATCAATTCCATAACCACCTCCTCAACCAACTACAATTAGGGGTTTACATAGCAGGGAAAAAGTGTAACTATGTGTGGGAAAACAGGAATTAGAGAAGGGTAAGGAAGAGGAGTTGATGATTGGTGACACTGAGCACCTTTACATAGACGTGTTTGCCATTTCTATGTCTTCTTTTGAGCAATGTCTATCCAGATCTTCTACCCATTCTAAGTAAGATTATTAAATTTTTTTCCTATCAAGTTTGAGTGCTTTATATATTCTGGTTATTAATCCTTTGTTGTTCGGATACTTAGCAAGTATTTATTCCCATTCTGTGGGTTGTCTCTTCACTTTGTTGACTGTTTATCTTGCAAAAGTGTTTTAACTTGATGTGATCACATTTTTTCCATTTTTGCTTCGGTTGCCTGTGATTTGGGGGCTCAAGAAATCTTTGCCCAGACTAATGTCCTGGAGAGTTTCCCCAATGTTTTCTTGGAGTAGTTTTCTAGCTTGAAGTCTTAAATTTAAGTATTTCATCCATTTTGATTTGATATTTGTATATGGTGAGAGATATGGGTCTAGTTTCTGACTTCTGCATATAAATAGCCAGTTTTCTCAGCACCATTTATTGGATAGACTGTCTTTTACCCAGTGTATGTTTGTTACACCTTTGTCAAGAATGAGTTCACTGTAGGTGTCTTGAGTATTTTTTCTGGGTTCTCTATTCTGTTCTGTTGGTCTATGTGACTGTTTTTATTCGATTAACATGCTGTTTTGGTTACTATAACTCTGTAGTATAATTTGAAGTAAGGTAATGTGGTTCCTTCAGTTTTGTTCTTTCTGCTTAGGATAGTTTTGGCTATTTTGGGTCTTTTGTGGTTCCATATAAATTTTAAGATGTTGTTTATGTTTCTGTGAATGTCATTGGTATTTTCATAGGAATTATATTACTTCAAGAACATGGAGTATCTTTCCATTTTTTTGTGTCCTCCTCAATTTTTGCATCAATGTTTTATAGTTCTGATTGTAGAGATTTTTCACTTCTTTGGTTCAGTTTGCTCCTAGGTATTGTATTTATTTGTAGCTATAGTAAGTGGGATTACATTATTGATTTGTTTTACAGATTGTATGCTGTCGTCATATAGACATGTTACCGATTTTCGTATGTTGATTTTGAATCTGCAGCTTTACTGAATTTATCAGTTCTAATAGTGTTTTAATGGTATCTTTAAGTTTTTCCAAATATAAAATTATATTGCCTGCAAACAAGGATAATTTTGACTTCTTCCAATCCAGTTAGGATGCCTTTTTTTCTTTCTCTTGTCTGACTCTTCTAGCTAGAACTTGCAGTGCTATGTTAAATAACAGTGGTGAAAATGGGCATCCTTCTAGTATTCCAAATCTGAGGAAGGGCTTTAATTGTTTCCTATTCTGTAAGATCGTAGCTATGGGTCTGTGGTACATGACTTTTACTGTGTTGAGGTATATTCTTTCTATACCCATTTTATTAATGTTGTGCATCAAGAAGAAATGTTTAATTTTATCAAATGCATTTTCAGCATTAATTGAAATGACCATATGGTTTTTGTCCTTTGTTCTGTTAAAATGTATATCACATTGAGTAATTTGTGTATGTTGAACAATCCTTGAAGTCCCACTTGCTAAATTATCTTTTTAATTTATTGGTGAATTCAGTTTAATTGGCCTGTAGTTTTCTTTTCTGATGCATCTTTGTCTGTTTTGTATGTGAAGGTAAATCTGGCCTCAGAATTAGTTTTGAAGTGTTCCTTCCTCCTCTACTTTTTGAAATAGTTTGAGTAAGATTGGTATTAGTTACTTAAATATTTTTATAATTCAGCAGTGAATATGTCTGATCCTGGGCTTTTCTTTGCTGGAAGACTTTATTATGGCTTCATTCTCATTACTTTTTATTGGTCAATTCATGTTTTGTGTTTCTTCTTGGTTTAATCTTCATATGCTGTGTCTAGGAATTCATTCATTTCTTCTAAATTTTACAACTTATTGGCATATAGCTGTTCACAGTGGTGTCTAATGATTTGAATTTCTGCATTATCAGTTTGATGTTTCTGTTTTCTCTCTGATTTTATTTATTTGGGTCTTCTCTTATTTTTTTGTAATGTGAATAAAGATTTCTCCGTTTTGTTTATCTTTTTTTAAAAAACACAACTTTTCATTAGATTGATCTTTTGTATTTTTTATTTCAATTTTATTTATATCTGCTCTAATTTTTATTATTTCTTCTACTAATTTTGAGTTTTGTTTACTCTTGCTTTCCCAGTTCTTTTAAATAATTAAATTTTTTATTTGAAGTTTTTCGACTTTTTTGTTATAGGTTCTTATTCCTATAAGCTTTCCTCTTATTACTCCCTTTTCTGTATTGCATAGATTTTGATATATAGTGTTCTCATTTTTATTTATTACAAGAAATTCTTTATTTTCCTTTTTGATTTCTTTATTGACTAACTGGTCATTCAAGTGCATATTGTTTAATTTCCATCTATTTGTATAGCTTCCAAAGTTCTTCTTGATGTCAATGTCTAATTTTATTTTATTGTGGTTGGAGAAGATACTTGCTATTATTTCAGAAATGTTTTGAATGTTTTAAGATTGTTTTGTGGCCTAAAATATGGTCTATCCTTGAGAATTACTCACGTGCTGAGGAAACGAATGCCTGTTGTGCAGCGTTTGGACGCATGTTCTGCAAACATCTATTATGTTCACTTGGCATATCGTGTGGAGTGAGTTCAATTTTTCTATATTAATTTTCTGTCTGAATTATCTCTCCAATGCTGAAAGTCGGGTCTTCAAGCCTCCCGCTATTATTGTGTTCATGTTTCTCTCTCTCTTTAGCTCTAATAATATTTGCTTTATATATCTGGGTGCTTCACTGTTGGGTAAATATATTCTCCTGCTGAAATGACCTTTTTATCATTATATAATAACCTTCTCTCTTTTTTATCTTGAAATCTATTTTGTTTGCTATAAGTGTAAGTATTCTTGATCTCTTTTGGTGTCCATTAATATCTTTTTTCATCCCCTTATTTTCAGTCTACATGTGTCTTTACAGGTAAAGTGAATTTCTTATAAGCAACAGATCACTGGGCTCTTTATTTTAAAATCCAATCAGCCACGCTATCTCTTTTGATTGGAGAGCTTAGACTATTTACATTCCATGTTATTATTGATGAGTAAGAACTTGTTCCTGCCATTTTAAAATTTGTTTTCTCTTTGTTTTGTGGTTTGTTATCTCTTTATTCCTTATCTTCTTTATGAAGGTGATTTTCTATAGCAGTATGTTTTAATTTTTAATTTTTCTTTTTTTGTATATATGTTGTAGGTTTTTTGATTTGAGGTTACCATGGGGCTTGCAAATAACATCTTATATCCCATTATTTTCAAGTGATAACTTATCACTGATTGCATAAATAAATTTTTAAAAACTAATGAATAAGCAAAGAGACCACTAATAAAAACTCTACACTTTAACTTTCTCCCTTCGCTTTTTAACTTTTTGTTGTTTCTATATATACCTTATTATTACTGTCTATGTCTTGAAGAGTTGTTGTTTTTATTATTTTTAAAGGTTTATGTTTTATTCTTTCCACTTAAGATATGAGGAGCTTATATACCACAATTACAATGTTATAATATTTTCTGTCTATCTGTGTATTTAGAATTACCAGTGTTTTTTTTTTAACCTTAGATCATCTCTTGTTGCTTGTTAACATTCTTTTCTTTCAGATTGATGAACTCCCTTTAGCATTTCTTGTAGGACAGACCTGGTATTGATAAAATCCCTCAATTTTTGTTTCTCTGGAAAAGTTTTGATTTCTCCTTCATGTTTGAAGGTTATTTTTATGTATATACCATTCTAACATTAAAGCTTTTTGGTTTTCTTTCCTTCAGCACTTTAAATATGGTATAAAACTCTCTCCTTGCCAGTAGAATTTACAGTAAAAAATCTACTGCCAGACATATTGGAACTCCTTTGTATGCTATTTATTTCTTTTCTAAGCTTTTAGGATCTTTTCTTTATCCTTGACCTTCTGGAGTTTGATTATTAAATATCTTGAAGTAGACTTATTTGCATCAGATCTTCTTGATGATCTATAATCTTCTTGTACTTGAATACTAATATATTTCTCTCTCTCTCTCTCTCTCTTTTTTTTTTTTTTTTTTTTTTTTTTTTTTACAGAGTCTCACTCTGTCGCCCAGGCCATGTTGGCCAGGATGGTCTCAATCTCCTGACCTTGTAATCCGCCCACCTTGACCTCCCAAAGTGCTGGGATTACAAGCGTGAGCCACCGCGCCTGGCCGAATACTGATATATTTCTCTAGATTTGGAGTTCTCTGATATTATCCCTTTGCATATATTTAGTACCCCGCTCTTTCTCTCTACCTCCTCTTTCAGAACAACGACTCAGATTTGCCCCATTTTGAGGATATTTCCTAGATCTCATAGGCATATTTCATTCCTTTTCATTCTTTTCTACTTTGTTTTCTCTGACCATATATTTTCAAATAGCCTGCCTTGAAGCTCACTAATACTTTCTTATGCTTAGATCATTCTGCTATTGTGAGACTCTCATGCCAATTGAATTTTTTTTAGCTCCAAAATTTCTTCTTGAGTTTTAAAAATTATTTTAATCTCTTTATTAGGCTTATCTGATATGATTCTAAATTTCTTCTCTGTGTCATCTTGAATTTCACCGAGTTTCCTCAGGACAGTTATTTTGAATTATTTCTCTGAAAGGTCACATACCTTTGTCACTTTTTCATTATTTACTGGTGCCTTACTTAGTCTGTTTGATGAGGTCATGTTTTCCTGGATTGCCTTAATGCTTCTGGACATTTGTTGATATCTGGGCATTGAGGAGTTAGATATATTATAACCTTCACCGTGTTCTCTTTTTCATAACCCATCTTTCTTGTGAAGGCTTCCCAAGAATTTAAAGAGGAATTAGGTGTTGTGATCTAAGTATTTGGTCACTGCAGCCATATCTGCCCCAGGGGCAACCCAAGGCCAGTGACATTGTGGTTCTTGCAAACTTGTAGAGATACCGCCTTGGTGGTCTTATAGATAAGATCCGGAAGATGTATCTGGATTACCAGGCAGTGATGCCTGTTCTATTTCCTTAATTTTCCCTGGAACGACAGTCTCTCCATAGTGAGTTGCCTGGAGGCTGGGGGAGGAGTGACACAAACCCCACTGTAGCCACCACCAATGGGATTGCACTGGGTCAGACCTGAAGCCAGCTCAACACCAGGTCTCACCCAAGCCCATGATGATCACTGCCAGGCTACTGCCAATGATCACTCAAGGCTTAAAGGTTATTCATTCAGCAGGTGGTGAATATACCTAGGGTTGTCTTCCTTTTCAGGGTGGTAGACTGTCCCTTGAGTCAGGGTTGTTCCAAAAATGCCACCTGGGAGGGCAGGGATTGGAGTCAGGAAACGTAGGAATCTACTTCTTGGTACTCTATTACCCTGTGGCTGATCTTGTACACAGAAGACAACATCTTTCCCACTCTTCTCTCTCCTTTCCTCAAGAAATGAAGATTCTGATCATGACCAACACCATCCCAGGCCCACACTGGGTACTACTGCCTGACTATCACTGGTGTTCATTCAAGGCCCAGGGACCAGGGGCTCTTCAATCAGCTTGTGGTGAATGTTGCCTGGCCTGGGACTCTCTTTTCAGGGAAGTGGGCTCCATTCTGGCCCAGGGCAGGTCCAGAAATGCCATCCAGTAGCCAAGGGCTGAAATTCATGACCTTAGGAGCCCATTTGGTCCTTTACCCCACTAGAGTTGACCCCATTAGAGCTGAACTAGCACCCAAGTTGCAAGACTAAGTCCCATTTACTCTTCACTCTCCTTTTCTTAAGCAGAAAGAACCTCTTTCTATGGTCATTATATCTAGGAATGTGCTTGGTCACACCTGGAACTAGCACAGTACTGAGTCTCATCCAAGGTCCTCAGCAAGTAATGCCTGGCTACTGTTGAATTTTGTTCAAGGCCCAACAGCTCTTTAGTCAACACGTGATTGATACTTCTCAGAATGAAGCCTTCCCTTCAAGTCAGTGGTTTCCCTTCTGGTCCCGGATGTGTCTAGAAATGTCATCCAGGATGTGGACCCTGGAATGGGTGCCGTGGGACTCTGCCTGGTGCCCATTCTACTGATACCCTGATGTACTGTACCTGAGTATCATCCAAGTTGCAAAGCAAAGTCTTCTTTATTCTCCCCTCTCCCCAACCAGAAGGAAGAAATCTCCTGGAGCTGTGAGCTGTACACCCTGGGGTTGGGGTAGGTGTGACACAAGTGCCCCCTTGGCTGGCACAGCTGGTACCTCACTAGACTGTATGTACCTCAAGTCCACTGGTTCTGAGCCCAACACAATACCAGGTCTTGACCAGATATCGCAGTCCTCATGGACTAGATTGCCTTTCTGGTTTATTTAGAACACCAGAGTACTTTAGCCTGTGGTAGTGGGGCTAGCCAGAACTCAGGTTCCTACTGCTAGGGTGAACCATTCCCCTCTGGCTGGGCCTTGTCTATAATGTTTCCTCCATGGGCACCAGCTGAATTCTGCCCTGTGTTGTTCTCAGGCAGCATTGAGTTCCAATGCAAGGTTCCACAACCACCGTGCTCTCCTTCCCTGAAGAACACAGATTCTCTCCTTGCCCCACGTGGCTACTGGCAGGGCAATTCAAGACTATGTTTCCTACCCTCTTCAGTGCCTCTTTTCTTGCTCTGATGTTAAAACCACCTACTCTAATCGTTCACCTGATTTTTGGTTCTTACGAAGGTGCATTCTTGTGTGACTTGTTTAATTTGGTGTTCCTGCGGGAAGGGAAAATCATCACTGCCGAGTTCCATTTGGCTGTCTTTCTCCACTTCCTCTTATGATTGTTTGACGTACCAAAACATGGTGCCCTCAAATACTGACTGTTTTATATCTTCATTTCCAACATTTACAGTATTTATTTCTTTTCCTTACCTTAATGGAATGACCAGTATTCCAGTACGTATTTGAAAGATGTTGTGGGAGGACAAAATTGCTTTGTTCTTGGTCATATATTGAAATCATTCAGTCTTTTACCATTAAGTATTATGTTAGATCTAAATTTTTCATTTTTTTTTTCTTTTTATTTAATTGAGAACATTTGCTCTTATTTCTTTTTTGTTAATATTTTATAAGAAGTGTATGTTATATAAATCAGATATATTTTGTGTATCTATTGAAATGGGTATATCATTGTTCTTTAATCTCTTAATGTGATGAATTTGTTTGATTTTGGAATTCGTAATCATCAGGTGTTCCTGGGACAGGTGTTACTTGGCCATTATGTATTTATTCTTTCTATATATAGCTGAAATTAGTTTGATTAGAGTTTGTTGAATTTTTTTTACTCATATTTATCTCTTGCAATTTTTCCCCAAGTTTTGGTATCAGTGTTATTTAGACTAAAACAGATTAGATTGTTTTCTTTTTATATATGTTTAACAATTGTTATAAATGTTGGTATTACTGTGTTTGACAGAATTAAGCAGTGAATTCTGTCATTTTTTGGCAGAATTAACCAGTGAGCCATCTGGGTGTGGAGTTTTCTATGAGAGAAGTTTTAATTACCAGTTACGTTTATTGACAGAGAACTTTGAATTATTTTCTTGTTTGTTTTGGTAAATTGTGCTTTTTGCATAAATTTTTCTGTTTTGCTTAGTTGTGAATTGTATTGCTATTGAGTTGTTAATAATAATCCCTTATTGCTTTTATCGTGTTTAGCATTTGTGATGTTGCTTATCTTTTCATTCCTGCTATTAGCAATTTGCTTTCTCTCTGTCTCTCTCTTTCTCTTTCACTCACACACACACACACACACACACACGCACGCACACACACACACACCTTTTTCAGTCTAGGGGTTTTGTCAATCTTATCAAGGGTTTATTTTTACTTAATGAACCATTTTTGCTATTGTTGTCATTACAGTTTTCTTGTTTATTACATTGATTTCTGTTTTTAATCTTACTTTATTCATTTACCTTTTGGGGGGCTTAATATGCTTTTCTTTTTCTAACTGCTGAAAGTGGAAGCTTTAGCCACTGATATTAAACTGAGGCAGTGACCTCAGTAGAAAAAGAAAGAGAGATCTTAACCAGTGTAGTTCCTGATTTTCAAGAGTGAAAGTCACCCGCTTGTGATTACTCTCCAACATGTTCATGCTGTTCCATCTTGCCCCAGGCTTGTGATTGTCGTCAGCATAAGGTTTCTTCCTGTATGGGTTACTGTGACATTACTCAGGATATACTTTACAAATTCTTACAACATGGCAAACATAACTACCCTATAATTTTAGCTTTTTGTGCTGTATAATTCTTATGTAAAATTATACTCTTTCATAAAATTAATTTGGAATTTTACTTCTTTCCACCCAGGTCTCTGGAATAATTATCTTACTAAGATAGGAATTAAAACTTATAAAATTTACTCTAAAAACATTTGAGTCTGGTATTAGGTGAATGAGTTTATAGGTGAATATTTTGATAGTGAATTACCTTTTTTGAATGACCGGTCCTATTCAGTGTCTCACACAGGATGTCTTACCAGTCACAACTGAGGACATGGGCATTACTGCCTAAAAGGTGCAACAAAAGTCCTTAGTATTTAGGTATTAGGAAAAAAAAAAAAAAAACTCCATCAACACGGTTCCAAATTGTAAGTAGGATTACACTTAATGAGTTAAAATAATAGTGTTTTAATGTATATAACTGAAGGTGCTTGAGAAGCTATTTCTTGTAATTTCTCAATGTTGTGCAGTAAATTTTGATGTCTGATCTTCCACCAGTAATTAATCTCTGACCTTCATACATCACTTAAATGTCCTAGAGCACCAGGTCAGGGCTGAGTGAAACTGAAGCTAGTGCCAGTGCAGCTGTTCACCTTCTTGGTTACTAAAGATAAAAGAGTATTGTTTCTATCTACAAATAGTTACAGAAACTACTTAAAAAATACAATGAACTATTTATTGCATCAAGGTTTCACAGGAGATACTTTATTTGGCATTTTTAAAGTAATTTTATTATGATATATCAAAAATACTTGGCAATATCCTTATCCAAAAAGGTATTGACATAGTGAAGGGCAAAGGTGGGATATAGTAGGAGCAAATAAAGAAATTTTCCTTTTCAGACGTTCTGCCTACAAAGACACCTAAAAATCATATAGTGCCTTTCTCAAATCTTTTTGTTCTTCTCTAACATGTTGTCTTCCAGAAATTATATAAAAGTTAATGTCCTTTGTAGGGACTTGGATGAAGCTGGAAACCATCATTCTCAGCAAACTATCGCAAGGACAAAAAACCAAACACCGCATGTTCTCACTCATAGGTGGGAATTGAACAATGAGAACACTTGGACACAGGAAGGGGAACATCACACATTGGGGCCTGCTGTGGGGTGGGGGGAATGGGGGAGGTATAGCATTAGGAGATCTGCGTAATGTAAATGACAAGTTAATGGGTGCAGCACACCAACATGGCACATGTATACATATGTAACAAACCTGCATGTTGTGCACATGTACCCTAGAACTTAAAGTATAATATTTTAAAAAATCAATACACTAAAAAAAATAATAAATGATAGAGTTGGCCCGTATATAGTTCTGTGTGTCTATAGCAGAATCCATAACACTGTAAAAGTTTTAAAATTTTAAATGGAAATCAAAATAGTATCCATAAGAATCATCTTTTATAATAAATAATAAGATACTGAAATGAGATTATCAAAGTGCACAAAAGATTGGAAAACCCTCTGTGACACAAAAGGGATGGACAGATATGACTTCTGACTAAACAGACACAATACAACATCTACAAACACTGAAGATACACAAAGAAGAAAGCACATAGAGTTAATGTCATTCTGTAGAAGGTTTGTGAGGCATACCTATTTCTATCTCTTTATACAAATGGAGTCCAGACCAATGTGAATGTTTTTCTGGAAGCAATTTCCCTCATGATTACCTGAACAGACATTACTATTAATTTTTCCCTTTCTCTTATCTGTCTCTCCAGAGAGTAAGCCCAGCAGAATTTACCTTCAAGAAGGATCTGCAGTCAGCATATTCATCTTTTAAATGGATAATTAGACCTTAGCCTTGTGCACTCTTACTTCATGAAGCTTTGCCAATGACTCATGATTGTAATAATTGTGTATATAATACCAATTATAGCAGCTGCTTAATTTGTATTCAACTCTTAAATATCTGATAATTTGAATTTATTTTCTTACTATTTGATGATGTAGTTACGCATTGCATAATTTAACAGACTATTTATAAATGTCTTACATAGACTCTTGAAAAGTATTAGTAAAATTTTCAAGTACAGAGAGTGCATAAACAATCCATTCATTCATTAACAAGAATTAATCCATCCTGTTGCCACACTCGGTACTGTCTCCCCCAACCTATCTCCACACTTGCTGAAATTTCCCTTTCTTCCCTCATTCCCTGTGTGACAAAGTTCTATTTATATCTTATCTTCCAGCACTAACACAGACACTTCTTCCTCCACTTGTTTTCTGTTCTATGCATATTTTATATTTAAAAATACTTTTTACAGTATTACTTTGGCACAATGTTTCTTTCTCATCACTAAGTCTTCAGCAAATTGAAGCCTATTTTCTAGGCTCCAGTGCCAAAACAGGACTGCTGAATACTACACATATTTTCTTGAGTCTTGAATGATTGCTATCTGTATCTAAACATTCTTAGTTTGGATACCTTGAAATGTTCAATGTCTTTGGAAGATACTGAACAATTTAAATAACATAACTTAGAAAAATATGTTTCTTTCTTCTTAATTAAGAGATAAACTGAAATGAAGCTCCCAAGATTTATTATAAATAAACCCATTAAGAAAGAGAACTGGCTGTACTTTATTTCTTCTCCCTCTAATATTAAGTTAGTGTCATGTCACAAAATCTCCCAGTCTTAAATAATTTAGTATAGTATAATCATAGCTGAACTTTCATTGAACTGTTTCATCAGGTAAGGTAAATCTATGGCTTTTGTTATTTAGTGTTTGGAAGATATATGGGTGAGTAAACGAGAGAATTAAATTATTTTATTAATAACACTCACTATTTTCTTTTTTACAACTGTACCTTACTCTTATCTTCTAATTTATTACCAAATCTCCAAAACAATATATAACTTAACTCTTAATGGATATCCTGAATGCAAGTGCAGACACAGAAATTGGATTCCAAAGTTTTTCAAGTCAGACTATGAAACTATTACATGGGAAATTACTGATCATAATATCAAAGTCTGGGGGTCCATGTTAATCAAGTGAAGGCATAACTCAGTTATTCACGATCGTTGCGTGAGACACGTGATCCAAAATCAAGATGAAATAAATGTGGCAGAATGTATATGACTTTGGAAGTTACAATGTATTCTTTGTGAAACCAGCCTCTTCACTCACTCCTGGCACAACCGTGGTCTCTCTGGACATTCCAATTTCTCTTGCTTTTGTCTGCTATAGTACACCTACTCTTGTTCACCTAATTAATGCCTTATGCCACACAATTATTGCTGTTTTCCTTCAGAGGTTCACCTAACTTTTCAAACACCGCTTTTGTACTACCAAATCCAATAGTAGCTTTTTATATATTATTATACAGAAGACAGTATGATCTTTATGTTGTACATATAGAGTAAATTAATTTGATAGAGGTAAATTAATTTGCCCAATGTCAATTAGCTAGTGCACTTGATAGACCCATTTTTTAATTTCAAACCTTGTGGGGGGTTTTTCTTCAAAGCTATAGTTTCTCTATGTTTTGAGCTTATAATGAATAAGCGAGAACAAGAATTGGATAAGCTAGGACATTTGCATTTTAAATTATGGGCCTATGGGGAATCACAGGTACCTCTCAGAAAATGCTGTTTACAGAGGTGAAGAGATATTTTTAGGTAGGTAGAGAATAACTTCACATCAATAAAATTACAGTTTGTAGTTATCTGGCTACTTTACCTCCACAGACAGTCATAAGGCTTCATGCTTATGAAGCCTTGGATTTCATCTTTTCCGGGTCTCCAAGATCCATCTTGCTTCATGTCTAACCGTGTAAAGCTCATATCAATTTCCCTTTTCCCATTAGCATCACTTCTGCAGTTTGACCTTAGTACAACACAGCACACCCTTCTTCTAGTACACACAAGAGACGTGGATCTGCACAACCCTTACCCTGAGTCAAGCTACCAGGTACTGTCCCTAAAAGGATTGTCCCCTGAGGACACTGAATCATTTATAATCTCCTACTTTATAAGAACAATTGTGAACCTCTCAAGAATATCCTGCACATATTTCTGTTTATGCAAGAGAGCTAGAAACACTTTGCAAAAGTGACATCCACAGCCATAAAATCAACTGGATGGAGTAGGAGACACAGATTAATCTCTACATGCTCATTAAGGCTGTTCTGCCCATTGCATGCCCCCTCTTTCTTTTCTTCAATAAAGACCTGGTATCTAAAAAGATTGATTTAATCCTGGAGCTCTTAAATGTAAACCACCTCCTAAAATGTAATCTTAAAAATGAAAACCCCCTGGAAAAGAAAAACAAAATAGAATTAATTAAGCTTAACACTCGCCCTTCCTAGAGAGAAGAGAGAGGTTCTCCCAAAGTAACTGGCATGAAGTGAGCTGCCAGGCTTCTGGAAAATCTTTACGCAAAATGGCAGATGGAGTTAGTTTGACTTTGTCTCTATTCTGCTGCTTAATGACCTTGGAAATCAAGAAAAACTTTCCTGGGAATTGTCAGCTACAGAAAAAGATCAACGCTTGTCATTTAAAAAAAAAAAAAAAATGGAGAGACCGAGCTTATTTCATCCATCTCCTGTTTGATTTCTGTCCTTCGATCTAGCTATTACGCCCACATTTTCAAAGGTCAGAGAGTTCAGCTGCATTTTATCTTCAGTAGGTGGGAGGCATCACTTTTAAAAGGTACCATTTTCAGGACAGGAACAAAACAGTTCTAGAGAGGATGATTACAAAGTCAAACCTCAAAGGTTTGATTTACTTGCCAAAAAAACAGAGAGATAATAGTTATGGAACAGGAACAAAAACAATCATGCAATGAGAATAGCATGATTTTTTAAGTGCCTAGTAATTATCATATATTTGAGACTTAATAGAAGTCAGCATGCAATCCTAATGATTTATGTGGTCCTCTCCTGCTGTGAAGTATTTTCACTTTATATGCCAGGAGATATTATTTAATTGTTAACATTTTTATTTTTGTTTTTATTATTTCTTCTTTTTCATGGAGAAAATCAAGATTTTCTTGGTGTTAAGTTTAGCGAACAAACTAGAAATATTTAATCGTTTAAGAAAAAATTCTTAATAAATCATGCATTTTATGAATAAGGATCTTGAATAGAAATCAGTAATTCAAGGCCCAAGAATCAATATCTTACTGTCTTAATTCTGAGCCATAAAGGTGCCCATGAAATAACTGGAAGAGAGGTAAACGGAGACGACTTTTCTATGATTAAGAAACAATAATATGATTGTGTACTCATGCATCCTGAAGAAGTAAACCTTATCACATTTTTCGATTTTGAAATCTGTTACATCTCTATTATTCATCAAATACTTACTGTATTCCAACGCCACAAATCACAATTGTATCGTAAACTATTATCCTAATGTCCAAGTTTACAGTATGATAGCTAATATCTACATAATTCTTATTTGTCAGACACTCTGCTATGGTCATATGTGAACTGTATTAATTAGTACAAAAATCTCTTTAGATACGTTCTGGTATTGTCTCTACACTGGAAGAAAGGGAGGAGCATAGAAGTGTAGACACTTGTTCAAGATCACCTAACTAGTGTGCGGTTGAGGAGCTGCAGTCTGCCACAAATCTATTTTATCCACTTTGAAATCCCACATATAATCACTACTACCTCCACCATTTAAGAAGTTGTTTCTTCTTTCCTTCAAAGAGTTCACAGTTTAGAAAAAAAAATTTCCTTAGGATAACAGTACTTATACCTAAAGGATGAAAGCCACTTAGAGGTTTTATGGATGATTTGCATTAGATTTGTGTTTTACAAAAGACATTCTGGGAAAAATGTAGAGAAGGAATGAGGAAATGAGGCTGCACATAAGGAGGTCAGGCAAAGGCATTATCTAAGATGTGCAGGAGAAAGATGACAGAGCCTGAACCAGTTCAGAAATAGCAAAATAAAAGACATGGGGTTACATCTGTGAAATCTTTAGAGAAAAATTATCAAGAAGAGTTGACTGAATGAACTCAATAATATAAAAGAGGCAAAAATCAAGAGAAGAGACATTACTGTGAATAAGGCATTTATTTCAAATCATTTTTCCAATATGATTTGGAAAGAGTTTTGGTAGTAATAGTCATCAAATATTCTAGTATAAGATTAACATATGTAAGTACAAAAAACAAATTGTAGGTGAAATTGATCAATTATAAATTTTCTGAGTATTCTTTAGAAAAAATACTTTGATATATACCTCATGTATTTGTTATAAGAAGTAAATAATGTAACATTCATAAAGAGTTCAGCAGATAATTTAGCAGAGGAAATGAATTTACTAAATTAGTTTCTTGTCCTTTTACTACTATGGCCACAGTTAGTTCTTATTTAAGAGAGGTAATTTTCATAAATTAGGGTGTCTTTCTTTGTTGATGAAAAAATTTTTGAGACTAGACATTGTTCCAGTCTTGCAAATATGAAAATGAGTGAGATTCCATTTTTTTCCTTAGCACGTGTAAAGTAGGAAAAGTTAGGCATGGCAGTCCAGAAAACTGCAGTTTACTGAACTCCATGATAGGCATTGTATAGCATAATGTTATTGAGATCAGATTCTTCCTAATTTTTGATAGGAAAGGACTAACTATTGTTACTGTGTTATTTGTTTATCTCTGCCTTGAAGCTCTTTTGTCTCTCTTTTCCTGTCTTGCTGTCTTCTTTTGTGGTTCGTTGATTTTTTTTTTTTTTTTTTTTTTTTTTTGGAGGGACATCCTTTGAGTCCTTTCTCATTTTCTGTGATGAATTTACTATAGACATTATCTTTTTGGTTACCACTGGGCTTTCATAAAACATGCTATACTCAAAATAATCTATTCTAAGATGATAACTTTAATCACATACAGAAACTCTAAGCATCTACTTCTCCACACACTCTGTAGTTACTGATGTCGCAAATTATGTTTTTGTTTGTTTTGATTTGTTTGTTTTTGAGACAAGGTTTCACTTTTGTTGCCAAGACTGGAGTTCAAAGGCACCATCTTGGCTCACTTGCAACCTCCAACTACTGGGTTGAAGCCATTCTCCTGCCTCAGCCTCCCGAGTAGCTGGGATTACAGGCATGCGCCACCACGCCAGCTAATTTTGTATTTTTAGTAGAGATGGGGTTTCTCCACGTTGGTCAGGCTGATCTCAAACCCCCGACCTGAGGTGATTCACCCTCCTCGACCTCCCAAAGTGCTGAGATTACAGGCATGAGCCACCGTGCCCGGCCAACTTATGTGTTTTTCTGTTGTGTATCCATTAACATATTTTAGATGGTTATTTTTATACTTTCATTTTTTAAAAATTCTTTATCAGAATTAAAAGTGATTTAAACACCACCATTACAGTATTAGAGTATTCTGTATTCATCTATATATTAACCTTTGACAGTGAGGTTTATACTTTCATATGCTTTCTTATTGCTATCTTATGTGTTTTCATTTCAAGTTAAATTACTTTCTTTAGCATTTCTTGCATTTGTTTTCCTGTCAAAACTTTGAATATATCATCCAACCACCTTCTGGTCTGCAAGGCTCCTCTTGGGAAATCCACTAATATTCTGATGGAATTTCCCTTAAATGTGACAGCTCATTTTCTACTTGCTTCTTTTAAAGTTATTTTTCTTTGACTTTTGATGATTTAATTGTAATGAATCTTGGCTTGCACTTCTTTTGATTTATCTTATTTGGGAAGTTTGTGCTTTAGAATTTGGATGTTCATTTCCTTCTCCAGATTTGATAATTTTTAAGCTATGATTTTTTTTTAATCTGTTTGTCTCTTTTTCTCTTTCTCCTCTTTTTGGGATTCTGATCATACATATATTGATAAACTTGATGGTGCCCCTTAAGAGACTTTCTGTATTCTTTTTTTTTTTTTTTTTTCCTTTTTGCTTCTCTGACTGGAAAGTTGTACATGACCTGACTTTAAGTTCACTGGTTAAATCTGCTTGATCAAGTCTGCTGTTGAGCACTTTTAATGATTTTTATAGATATCTTCTTTTGGTGCGTACTTAATTCCACTTGCAAAATATTTCTCCATAGTATCCCCTTTGTCTAAAATGTATTTCTCTTTCCATGTATTTATTTATTTATTATTTTTATGATTTAAGCTCTGTCTTCTTGTCACCTTTTGTGCAAAGATATCTTTGGCCGTGCCAGCCTACATGTCTTTTTCTTCTCTTTTACCAACAGCACAAATGACTTACTCATTTGTTTATGTAACCAAGGAAGTCAGCTTTGAAAGGTGTCAGATTTGACTCCTTGCCACAGGACTCACTTAGAGCTGGAACATATTTTGAAAATATATATCAAGATAATTCAAGTGAACAGACTCTGATAGAATTAGCATGCTAATTGTCCTATTGCCTTTGGTGAGCAGGAACAAGGGGCTGGGAAAGAAGACATATTTCTATGTCCTTGAACATTATTGAAGATATCATACATCGCAGATTGAAATGAAGCTATCTACATTAGTATACTCACATTGGGATATTTCACACATTATATAATGATGCAGGTTTAGCTATTTTCTGAAATATAAATTGATTTATATGAGTCCCTTTCAGGATGAAGTCTATACTCTTACGCATGGTCTGGCCTCTGCCTCCATTTTGAATTCTTCTGTAAATCCACCCTTTTCTCTAGTCACATTGATACATTTTTATGTTCTTGAACTTGTTATGGTGATTAAATATTTATGTTCCTAGATATATTATTTGCTGTACTTTAGTATCTTATTACTTAAATACTTAATGTATTTCATCATAAAGGACTTCCGTTTATTTTTCCTGTTGGGGATATAACCCCCTTATCCCAATCGGGAATACCATAATGAACATTTTTTTCTTTCTTTATTATTTTAAAGCATCTTCATATTTGAAGATGACAACATGTGGAGCTCTGCAGACCCCTTCCCCAGAAAAACAAGCCAAGATTGTCAAAACTTAATTAAACAACCATTTAAAGTCTCTGAAAATTGTTCTAAATACATACAATGAATAAATAAAATTTTATTTAACATTAATTACATTTTGGTAAAAATAGAATGTGCAGCATTTGAACCACAGCATGCTTCATCTCCCCCACTTTCCATCCAGCTCACCCTGACAGAAATTGCATTGTAGGCAAGTATAGGCAAGAAGACAGGGCTCTGTCTCCCTTCACAATGCAAATAAAGCTTACTGAGTCTCAAAGGGAGTTGGAAAGGGTAAGAGACCAGCAATTTTCATCCCTTAGAATATTGGGACACTGACCTCAGCTCTTCCCACCAGTTCATTCATAGGTTAGAATATTGGGACACTGACCTCAGCTCCTCCCGCCAATTCATTCATAGGTCAGAGGTTTCACATAAGGAGAGACAAGTAAGAAGTTCAGAAGCTATAGACCTAACTAGATTAGTAGCTAAGAGAGTCTTGAAAAAAACAAAGAGCCTTTTCAGGATAAATAAAAACTGAGAACTCTCATTTCTAGTAGACCTGCCTTATAGGAAATACTAAAGGCTATTCTGTAGGCTGAAAACAAATAATCCCAGATGGAAATGCAAATACACACACACACACACACACACACTCTCACACATGCACACAAACACAAAAAGCACCAGTAAAAGTAATTATGTAAGTATAAGATACAGTATAAATGCATATTTTTTCCTTTTTTATAATGGATTTAAAAATCATTTGTATATTCTTTTCAAATATGGTTAAATTATTTTTGAAAAGAGTAAGAAGACCATTAAAGAGGAAAGAACAGTCTTGTCAACAAATGGTACTGGGAAAACTGGATATGCCCATGCAAAAAACGAAGTTGGATCTTTACACCACATGTACAATTAACTAAAATGGATAGAATACCTACATCTAAGAGCTAACTATTAAACTCTTAGAAGAAAACAAAGGGGGAAACCTATAAAATTGGATTGGGTAATTTTCTTGGATATAATAAAAGCACAGGCAAGAAAGTAAAAAATAGATAAATCGAACTACATCAAAATTCAAAAAAAACCAACTGCATAAAAGTATGCAATCAAAAAGGCAATATATGGAAAGGAAGAAGACATTTGCAAATAAGATCTATCATAAAGGGTTACTATCCAGAATATTTAAAGAACTCATACAACGCAACAATTTTTACAAAAGAAAACAATAAAAATGGGCAAAAATTTTCAATAGACATTTCTCCAAAAATGTATTCAAATGGCTGATAAGCACATGAAAAGATTTCAAAATCACTAATCATGAAAATTCAAATCAAAAGCACGTTAGGATACCACCTAACACATATTAGGATGGATATTATGTAAAAAAGGACGAGAACACTGAGGCCCCTATTCACCCACATTGTAAAGTGGAGATTTCTTTGAAAAATCAAAATAAAATTACTAAACCCTCTGGAGATCGTTTGCGCATGTGAATATGTGTAACACTATTGAACTGTACACTTAAAAATGGTTGAGATGAGAATGACATAAGCAATACTGAAATAGAACTTTTCAGCAGTTTTCCCTTTGCAAAAACATGAATTTGAGCACCTATTCATGCACAAAAATACCTTCACAAGAGCTAAGGAAACCAAGTGAGAGATTAGAGCACTTGAGGCTAGCACAAAACTAAGAAAAGATGTGTTCAAGAGGGTAGAAAGAATAGTTTTATATTGTGCAGACCACTCCTGTCCTAACCTCAGGCAGCACAACATGGAGAAAGATACCCTCATAGAGGAAAGGGAATGAAGTGAACACTGAACTTTGTCTTGGACCCCAGCAGTGGGTCAGCCCAAGTAAATGCTATTGCTATTCAGGCCCTCAAAGCCCCAGACTTTAGGCCGGTAGCTGTGGACTGTGCTTCAGGCCCAACCCAATGCCAGGTGGGCCCCTGAGGCTCAGGTTTGTGCCTGCCCCAGCATCAGTCTGGTCCTTACAGCACTAGTAACCAAGTCAGCGTTTATAGACCCAGCCTTCAGGCCCGATTTAATTGCCAAACCAGCCTCCATGGTCCCAGGCGGCATGCTGGCCCCACAGACTTGCTATTCATGCCCTCCCAATACAAAGCCAGACCCACAGCCTTAGGCATCAGGCCAACGGCCTGGGACTCAGCTTCCAGTCCCACTCCAGCTCCTTTATGGCCACCAGGGCCTCAGGCACTAGGCTGACACCTGCAGGCCTAGCCTTCAGGCCAGCATTTGTGAACACAGACTTTAGGCCTGCCCAGAGCCAGAACAATCTCCATGATCCCAGGTTCTAGGACAATTCCCCTAGGGTAGGAATGCAGGCTTACCCTGGTGGACCTAGCCTTCAGGTTTACCCCAGAGCCAAGCTGGCCCTGTGGGTCCGGGCCCATGCCAAGTCTTCACAGACCTAGCCTAAAGGCCTGTACCCACATACCCAACTTCCAGGCCAGCTCCTGTGGACCCAAGTTCTAGGCCAAATCTTGTGGACCTAGGCATGAGGCCTGTCCACCAGCTGACCCAGGCACTGGGCCAGTTTGCCTATGGAATCAAGCATCAGGATAGCCTGTGGTCTATGCCAGACAGGCTGTCCAGAGCAATTAGACAATAAAAAAATAAAAGGCATTGAAATAGGAGAGGAAATGAAACTGTCTCCATTTGCAGATGACATGGTCTTGCATGTATACACCCTAAAGACTCCACCAAAAAAACTGTTGGAACTAATCAATAAATTCAGTGAATTTGCTAGATATGATGTCAACACACAAATTTTAGTAATGTTAATGTTAATAATGAGAAAAGTGACATTTTATGGTAATGGTGTCAATATATCTGGAAGTTATAATAATTATAGACTTATTTTTCACCTCAAATTTACGCTTTATCATAATGAACAAAGGCTGAGAAAATTATCAGGAGAAATAGATAATTTAACAAGTAGAGTCAGAGTCATCACTTTCAATAATAAATACAGCAACTATGCAAAGGATTAAGAAATGGAAGACCTGAACATACTATAAACAAGCTAGACCTAACATATATATGTGTGTGTGTATATATATCTGTGTTTATGTGTGTGTGTGTGTGTGTGGTGTGTGTGCTTATGTATAGAATGTTCCACCCAACAAAAGGAGAACACCCATTCTTCTTGATATCAAATGAAACATTCCTCAGCTTAGGCCATAAATTCAACCATCATATAAGCCTCAACAAGTGCCAAATGTTTGAAATCATACAAAGTATGTTTTCTGATTATAATAGTGTAAATTTAGTTACATTAAAAAATTTGGAAACTCACAAATATGTGGAAATTAAACAACACACTACTATATAAACAATGAAACGAGCAAATCTTAGGATGATACTTTGAGATAAATGAAAATAAAGACGTAACAGACCAGAACTTATATGATGCAGCTAAAGCAGTGCTTAGAGATAAACTTATAATTGAACTTGCTTACAATTAAAAAACTAGGAAGATCACAGATCAACCACCATATCTTTGACCTGATAACACTTGAAAAGTGAGAGTAAACTCAATTCAGAGCAAAGAGAAGAAAGAAAATAAGAATTAGAGCTGAAATTAAAGCAGAGATAGGAAAAACATGAGATGAAATAAAACCTAAAGATTGTCTTCAAAAAGATAAACAAAATGGACAAATATTTAGCTTTAAGAACACACAAAAAAGTTGTCTTAAATTACTAAAATTAGAAATGAAAGAGGGACATTACTACCAACCTCACAGATATAAGATTGTATGCTAACATATTAGATAAGTTAAATTGGAAAAGGTTTAGAACAACAAAAATATAAAATCTCCCCCAAAATAAATAGAAAGTCTCAAAATATTTATAATAGGTAAATAAGAGTATGTCGGTAAAAAAAATAAAAAAATAACTCTTCTCAAAGAAAAATCCATGATCATGTTGTTAAAACTGATTAATTCTGGGCGAGGCATGGTAGCTCATGCCTGTAATCCCAGCACTTCGGTAGGCCATGGCCAGCAAATTGCTTAAGCCCAGGAGTTGAAGACCAATCTGTGTGACATGGTGAAACGCCATCTATACAAAAAATACAAAAATTAACTGAGCATGGTGGCACACACCTGGGGTCCCAGATATTTGGGAGGCCGAGGTGGGAGGATCATTTGACCCAAGAAGTAGAGGCCACAGTGAGCTGAGATTGTGCCACTGCACTGCAGTATGGGCAACAGAGTGAGACTCCATTAAAAAAAAAAAAGAAAGAAAGAAAAAGTACCTCATGTTCATAGATTGGAAGGCATCATATTATAAATGTGATGATATTGCCCCAATTGGTCTGTAGTTCCCTGTCATCCATATCAAAAAACAAGATGATTTCTTGAGGATATATAATATATATGCTGGTTCTAAAATTTATATGAATATTTGGAATTACCAAAATAAATTTGAAAGAGAAGAACAAGTTGAAGAATTTACACTTCCTAAATTGAGCTAATTGTAAAGATACAGTAATGAAGACAGTGTGGCGATGACATTAGGGTAGACATATAGATCAATGGAATAGAACTGATAGCCCAGACATAAACCCTCACATTTATGGGCAGTTGATTTTTAAGAAGAGTACCAAGAAATATAATGGGAATAAAATAATCTTTTCAATAATTTATGCTAGGACAACTAGATATCTTTAAAAAAATAGTGTTGGATTCCTACCTCGCATCTTATAAAAAATATTAAAAATTTTGACTCAAAATAGGTCAAAGACTTAAATGTATAAGCTAAAACGATAACACTCTTACAAGAAAACCGAGACCTAAATATTTGTGACCTTGAATTAGGCATTGACTTAGGCAGTAATTTCTCAGCTATGACACCAAAAATACAGGAAACAAATGATAAAATAAACTGCATATCATCAAAATTATTTTATGTGTGTGTGTTTCAAAGGCACCATCAGGGCAACTAAAAGATAACACTAAAGAATGGAAAAAGGCCAGGCATGGTGGCTCGCACCTGTAATCCCAGCACTTTGGGGGGCCTAGGCGGGTGAATTACCTGAGGTCAGGAGTTCGAGACCAGCCTGACCAACATGGTGAAACCCCGTCTCTACTAAAAATACAAATAAATTAGCCAGGCGTGATGGTGGGCACCTGTAATCCCAGCTACTCAGGAGGCTGAGGCAGGAGAATCGCTTGAACCTGGGAGGCAGAGGTTGCGATGAGCCAAGATCGCGCCACTGCACTCCAGCCTGGGCAACAGAGCAAGACTCCATCTCAAAAAAAAAAGAAAATAAAATAAAAAGAAAACCAGGGACTCACCTCTTGGGTATATAAATAATTTTTACAACTCAATAATAAAAACCCAAACAATTCAATCATTTAATGGTCAAGTAAGTAGACTTTTTTTCAAAAAAAAAAAAAAAAAAAGCAAATGGAAATAAGCACATGAATTGATAGTCAACATCATTAGCCACAGGAAAATGTAAATCAAAACTATAATTAGATACCACTTCACATTGGTTAGCAGGACTATAAGCAAAATGACAGAAAATAAGTATCAGCAAAGATGTGGAAACGTTGGAACTGTAACATACTGCTGGTGAAAACCTAAAATGGTACAACTGCTTTGGAAAACAGTTTGGCATTTCCTCAGACTATTCAACAGAGTCGCCATGTGCTCCAGCACTTCTACTCCTAGGTATACACCCAAGAGAACTGAGAACATATTTCCATGCAAAAAAAACATATACACAAAGTGTGGCATTATTCATAATAGCTAAAAAGTGGAACAAACCCTGATGTTCATCACCCGATGAATGGATAAACAAAATATACACTTAATAAAGAATGTTATTCTTTATTGGCTGGGCACGGTGGCTCATGCCTGTAGTCACAGCAGTAAGCCATGCTGTGAGTGGGCAAAGCCTGTTGTATTTCACTCCTTCACATTTTATAGCCATTTCTTTGTTTCATTTGCTTTACCCCAGATGAGCCTTTTCTCCCTAAGTGTTTTTTTGCTGTGATTTCATTTAATTAAAGACCACTGCTTGATGTTGGAATAATCCCTTCTAGAGATGTTTTGGGGCTAGTGGAATACACCATTCCATGAAAACAATTTTTTTTTTTGATATTTTGAGTATTTCTTTTCTAGAGAATATAAACTTTAATCTTTTTTTTTTTCTGTTGTGATGAAATAGGTGGTGATAAGTAAATGCACAATATGCTTTTATGGCCATAGGCAAATTTCCTGTGTTAAGACATATTCCAGCCCATATTTTCACTTAAGAAAATTTCTGAGAAAACAGGTAAATGATAATGGCATTATTCTAAGAAGAAATTAGTTCACTCTGTTTTTTAAAAAGTATGTATTTGCAAACATTTTTGTCATCATTAAACTTATCAGTTAATTCATTGAGTTCATCTGTAACTTCATCAGCCTCCAGAATAGCACATTCACCAAAGTCAACAGAAATCCCAGCAGTGTAAATGTGGTGAAGACTTTGCGAGTAGCACTCAGAACCAAAACATGTATAGAAAATGTTGATGGTGTCTTCAAGTTATTCTTTATTTTAATTCAAGCACAGTTGCCTGAATTCTTATGGAAGAAAACCCATTTCTAGTATTTGCATCTCATTCCTGGAACAGTATAGCTTCATATTGCCACTGTTTACATGAAATGTACTGTAATATAAATGGCTTTCATAAAAGTTGCCAACTTCCAACCACCTGCTGTATGCTGACAACAGTAGCAGCAATTCTGCTGCAGCAAAATAATACTCAGTTGCAATACCTCCTGTCAGATCCACAAATCGTTCTCTTAGGTTATGTGGTTTGTTGGAATAAGACCATCTTTACTAATATTCCTTTGCTACCTCTCAGCCTTCCCAGCATTATTTGCTTTGATTGATTCCATGGTAGCATGGGGCAAGCAGAAATGTGATCTTGTTTGGAAACCTCATTTTTGTGCAGTTCATATAGGGAGCAGCAACTGAAAATTATAAGGTTCAGAGAGTTTGCAGATGGAAATAGGCCCAATGACAGTAAGTTCAGTGTGAAATGGAAATGCCCTCCTGCAGCTGTTTCCGTTGCATTTTTCCAACAACGTCTGATTGCAACACTTGGAATTTTACAGGAGCTGATGGACTGGGGTATCAGAAAGAAAAGACTTGGGATACCCCTAAATTAATCTGGTGCACAGAAGTACTAGAGTGGATACCAGATATGTTCTCCATGTACTGAGATATGTTGCTATGATTTGGAGAAAATTATCAGAAAATAATAATGGAAGGGTAGGTTTTCTCCAGTAAAAGTTCTAAAACACAAATCATTCATCAGTGGCCACTCAGCAGCAGGTAAAAGAGCACATTCTCAAAGGATCCCAGCAGCCAACAAAAGTGGGTTAAGCGATCCAAGTATGTGTGCCTGGTTTTATACTGGAGTGACCACTGAGAACTGTGGGCACCTGGGCAATTCTTGCCCTTTTTAAAAGATACAGCTGCTTCTCTATTCCTTGCCATCCTAATGTAAGCCCACATTTGCCATATTTCAGTTTTGTTTCCAGGAAAAAGTCAGAAATTAAAAGTTTTATGTGAAGTATCCTAAATTCCAAGTCAGAGGGCAAGGCAGCCTGGGTGATACAGCGTTCATGACACAGGGCAGAGTAGACAGCAGCATGGAGCATATCTGGATTGGGAAGTGGGAGGAGCAACAAGCAATGGAAGATACTGCTTTCTCATTCCATCTCCTCATTGATAGACTCCACGTTTATTCCTCAGTCCTCATACTGATTTTGACACAGGTGATTACTTTCTTCTTCTTACGCCGTAAACTTCATTTGGCTCATAGGACATTACCTTCTTCTGGTTTTCTTCCACGTCTATTGGCTGTCTGTCTTATGTACTATTTTAGATCTCCCTCCTTCAAGACTTGGTTTCATCTGTGTTGTTCTCTATCATGCAAATCCAAGAGACTTAAATATCGTTTATATGGCAATCGTTCCAAATTTATACTACCATTAACTAATTAGACTTCAAACACTAGGCTGTTACATACTCAACTTTACTAATTATCTGCAATGATTTTCTCAACCTTAGCATGCTCAAAACCGACTCAGTGTTCATCCTAAACTACTTTAAACTCGTCTTTATTATTTTATTGAATAATAATGATTAGTAAATTTTACCAAAATATAATGATAATTATAATACTAAATATATATGTACACATACACACATACGTACACATACATCTCCACTTGCTTTCTGTAGTCCCCCTAGAATATAAGCTATATGATGCAAAAGGTAGTTTTGTAAACATATTCATATTCTTTGTAAAGATATTCCTTACCAGAAAGTATCTCATACCAAATTACTCACATCTATCTCTTGTCTTTCTGTTGTACTGATTCTCCCCATTGTTTTAATATTCAATTTGGCTTCACCTTTTTTGATGTTTATTACCTTACCTTCAGAGACAAATGAACACTTCTTTGTTCCTATACCAAATATATTTTTTATCATTGAATGCCATATATGTTCATAGTTGTTTATATTTTTATCCCTTCTGTGATGTCATGTTGCCATATTAAGTTTTAAGCAAAAATTATATTGGTGCCAGATATGAATACAGTAAAATGTATGTATCACATACATTTAGTAACATATATTTATTTTATTAACAATGTATGTATGCCTGCATCATTTTAGACAATATGCTGTGGGCTAAAGATGAGCAAGTCATAGACATTGATTGGTCTGATGCAGCTGGTTTAAAGTTTCCTGGTTAAACATGGCCTCCTCAAGGTGGCATCTTTACCTCTGTCTCAAGACCCAATTATGATCAAAGAAAGGAATGAATGAATCACCTGTGACAACACTGATAGTGTGGTAGACTGAATCATTATTCTTCCTCTCCCCAAAAAGGATATTCTCATTATAATTCTTATAACCTGTAAATATATTACCTTATGTAGCAAATAGAGCCTTAAAGGTGTGATTAAGTTAAGAATCTTGAGATGGGAAGATCACTCTAAATTATCAAGGTGGGCCCAATGTAATGATAAAATTCCTTATAATTAGGAGGCACGATTGTCAGAGGCTTATAAGATAATGTGACAATGGAAGCAGAGATCAGAGAGAGAGAGATTTGAAGAGGACGATGGTTTGAAGATGGAGGAAGTGAACAAGAGCCAAGAAGTGCAGGTAACCTTTACCTGCTGTAAAAGGCAAGGGCACAGGTTGTCTCTTAGAACTTTCAGAAGGAACACAGCTCTGCTAACATCTCAATTTAAAAAATCAAAAAACATATGTAAAATTATACCAGTGACTTTGAGATGAAAGAACAGAAATGATGAAAAAAGGTGGCCTCTGAGGAGTGATCCCGGATGGAGTATGGAGAGGCCTGTGACTTTTCCGGCCTTCTGTAAAATGTGTTTATTAAAGTGCATATGCATGCATTATGTTGATAAGAATTATTGTCACTTTGGGTTCAAATAGTGACTTTCAATCACTGATACAATGAGTCTAATGGTCTTGATGGGTCTTGATTCTCTATCTAATATGTATTTTCCTCTTCATACTGATGAATCCCCCTCCCCATTCACCACCCACACACAATTTAAAAACAAATAAACAAACTACATTTGCCAGTAATGGCTAATGAGGCATAAGCAAGACTGATTCGGGGCAGGTGTGAGGGCTTTGTTATTAATAATATGCACGATGTCCCCATCATTCGTTCCTTTATTCCTGTGGGGATACAAATGTGAAAGTGGAAATAAAAGAGTCTTCTTGTGAATTCAAGGCAATTCATAGTAGAAAACCACGTACAAAGAAGCATTGAGCAGAAAAATGTAAGAACTGGAGTACCTTATGGCATCATGAAAACTCTATTTCTCTCCATTGGCTGTGTCTGAGTTTCTTATTATGTTAGAGAATAAACACTTTATGATTTCACTTTCCAGATTTTAGTAAACTAATCTGGATCAAATAAAATTTGAAACACCTAGATAATGATAGCTATATCCACTACATTAAGTATTATATAGAATAACAGAAGAAAGTATGAAATATGATCCCTATACCAAGCTGTGTATAATCTTAAAAATATATGAAAATATACTTTTATCTTGCTGTACTACTTAATGTTTGTAGTTGCCAGAAAATCTCCTTGCAACAATTGATTTTGTTTGTTAGAATGTTTTCAGATAAATTACATATCCATTTAATAGAAGATTTACAATAAACTTGAAAATCTGACATTTTTAAAAAGCAGAAAATGAGTCTGTGAAAGTTCAAGTAACTTTCTAAAGAATGTATATACAACATATTTCCTAACTAGAATCCAAGTGAGGCAGGCCTTCTTTCCTCCCTCTGCTCCCCCTCCCTCCCTCCCTCACTTCCTTCCTTCCTTCCTTCCTCCCTCCCTCCCTCCCTCCCTCCCTCCCTCCCTCCCTCCCTTCCTTCCTTCCTTCCTTCCTTCCTTCCTTCCTTCCTTCCTTCCTTCCTTCCTTCCTTCCTTCCATTCTTCCTTTCTCCCTTCCTCCTCCTTTCTCTGTTTTTCTCCCTCCCTGCTTTTCTTTCTTTTCATTCATTCTCTTCTCCTCCCTCCTCCTTTCCCTCCTTTGTTTCTCTTCTTCATTATTATATATTTCTAGCATGAGATATATGTGATGTAATTCAGTGGCGTTAAATATATTCACACTATTGTGCAACTATCAACACTATCCATTTCCAGAACCTTTTTCTTATCCCAAACAGAAACTTTATCTATTAAATAACAGCTCCCCATTTCCTCCCCACACTCATCCCCTGGCAACCATCATTCTACATTCTGTCATTATGAATGTTAATACCTTAGGTACCTCATATAAATGGAATAGTAGAGTATTGGTCTCTTTGTGACTAGCTTATTTGAGAGTATGACCAAAGTTCATCCATGCTGTACCATGTTTCAGAATGTCCATCTGTTTTAAGGCTGCATAATATTCCATTGTATGTATATATCACATTTTACCTATACATCCGTTGATGAACACTTGGCTTACCCACACCTTTTGGCTATTGTGAATTACACTGCTATAGACATAGTTGTACAAATATCTCTTTGAGGCTATGTTTTCATATCTTTTTGATATATACCCAGAATTGGAGTTGCTGAATAATATGATAATTGTATTTTCATGTTTTTGAGAAACTGCCATATTTTTTTCTATAGTGATTTGCACAATTTCCATCAACAGTGTACAAGGTTCCCGATGTCTTCACCTTCTCTCAAAAATTTGTTAATGTCTGTTTGTTTTAATAGGAGCCTTTCTAATAGATGTGAGGTGGTGTTTCATGGTAGTTTAATTTTCACTTTCCTGATGATTACTATCTTAAGCATCTTTTCATATGCTTATGGGAAATGTGTATATCTTCCTTTCAAGTCCTTTGCTTATATTTATCAGGATTGTTGTTGTTGTTAATGAAGTACATAGATGTTCTTTATACGGGATATTAACCCCTTATTAGGTATATAGTTGCAAATATTTTCTCCCATTTGACAGGTTGCTTTTCAACCTGTTGTGTCTTGATTCTTAGAAAGTTTTAATTTTGATGTACTGCAACTTGTCTAATTTCGTTTTTTTTTTTTAAATTTTGGTGATATATACAATAAATCATTGACAAATTTAATTTCAGAAAGTTTTCATCTATGTTTTCTTCTAAGAATGTTATGGTTTTAGACCTTAATTTATATATTTGATCAACTTTGAGTTAATTTTGACATATGGTATAAATTAAGAATCCAACTTCATTCTTCTGAATGTAGAAATCCTATTTTCCCAGTAGCATTTATTGCAAAGATTGTCTTTTCCCCATTGAATGGCTTTGGCACCTTTGTTAAAAGGTACAAACGTATATGTAGGAGGTAGGAGGTTGTTTTTGGCCTCTATTTTATTTCCTTGTTTTATATGTTTGTGTTTATGCCAGTACCAGAAATTCGATTACTGTAAGTAACTTTATAATAAGGTTTGAAATCAGAAAGCGTAGGACCTCCAACTTCACTCTTCTTTTTCAAGATTATCTTTGTTATTTGGGGTTCCTTAATGTAAAGATTGTTCCATTTGGGGTAGGGGGTTAGAGTGGATTTTTCTATTTCTGAAAAGTAAACATTGTTGAGATTTCATTAGGAATTGTATTGAATCTGTATATCATTTGGGTCATATTGACATCTTAACAACATTCAGTCTTTGAATCCATGCACATGGGGCGTATTTCCATTGCTTTCATCTTCTTTACTTTCCTCCAGCAATGTTTTCAAGTTTTTGATTGTTCAATTTGTTCTTTTCCTTGATTAACTTCATTCCTAAACATTTCATTCTTTTCAATTATATAGTAAATTGAATTGTTTTCTTAATTTTCTTTTCTGATGGCACATTGTTAGGGTGTAGAAACACAAACTGATTTTTGTGTATTTACTTTATCTCTTGTGGCTAAGTTTCATTTGTTAATTTGTTTCAACATTTTATGTATAATCTTTAGTGTTTTTTACATATAAGATGATGTTGTCTGTGAACCGATACAATTTGATTTATTCCTTCTTAATTTAGATGACTTATATTTCTTTCTCTTGCCTAATTGCTCTGGCTAGACCTTTAGCTACTATGTTGAGTACAAGTGGTAAGTGCAGGCACCTTTGTCTTTTTCCAGATCTAAGAGGAAAAGCTTTAAATCTTTGTCCTTTGAGTATAATATTGACTCTGAGCTTCTCATAGATGGTCTTCATTGTGTTGACATAGTTTCCTTGTATTCCCAGGTTATTGATTATTTTAATCATAAGAGAGGTTAAATCTTGTCAACCACACTTACTCCATCAATTGAGATACTCATATTTTGTGTGTTTCCATTCTGTTAATATGTTGTATATTAATTGATTTTCATATATTGAACTAGTCTTGCATTTCTGAAATAATTCTACTCCACTTTCTAATTGTGTGTAATCCTTTTAATGTACTGTTGAAATCTGTTTGTTAGTATTTTGTTAAGAATTTGTGCATCAGTGTTCATTGGGGATAAAGATATATGCTTTACTTTTCTTGTAGTGTTTTTGTCATGGTTTGGTTTCCGGAAAATGCCGGCCTCCAGAGTGAGTTTTGAAATGTTCCTTTCTCTTCAAACTTTCGGAAGCATTTGAAGAGGATTTGGTGTTAATTATTTCAATGTGTGTGTGAGAATTCACCAGGCTTATCATTGTTTGAGAGGATTTTAATTATTGATTCAATCTCCCTTCTAGTTAAAGGTCTGTCATAGTTCCTATTGATGATTCAGTCTTGCTACATTGAGTTTTCCAGGAATTTACCCATTTTATCTCGGTTATTCAATGTTTTTTGGCATATAATTGTTTATAGTATTCTCTCATAATCATTTTTATTTCTGTAAAATAAGTTTTTCTGTCACCTATTTTATTCTCATTTTAGTTATATGAGTCTTCCCTCCTTTTTTCTTAGTTAAGCTAGCTAAAGATTTACTAAATTTTGTTACTCTTCTCAAAACATCAACCCTTGCTTTGTTGATTTGAGAACTGTTTTTCTGTTCTCTATTTTATGTATCTCTCCTTGAACCATTTATTATTTCCTTCTTCACATTGGCTTTGGTTTTTTGTTGTTATTTGTTTTCTACTTTTATGTTAAAATTTTAAGTTGTGATTTGAGATATTTCTTTGTTCTTAATTTAAGCATTTATAGCTATGAATTTTCTATAAGCACTGAATTTGTTGCATCCCGTAAGTTTTGTTCTTTTACATTTTCAATATATTTTCAATATATTTTATCATTTCTTTGAGATCTGTTTTTTGATTCATTAGCTGTTTGTCTCTATTGCTTAATTTTTACATATATGTTGATTTTCCAATTCTCCTTCTGCTTTTGATTTCTAATTTCCTTCCACTGTGTTTAGAAAGATACATTGTATAATTTCAAAATTTTGTAATTTATTAAATATTGTTACTTTGGGAGGCCAAGGTGGGTGGATCATTTGATGTCCGGAGTTTGAGACCAGCCTGGCCTACATAGTGAAACTCGGTCTCTACTAAAAATACAAAAATTTGCCAGTCATGGTAGTATACGCCTGTGGTCCCAGGTACTTGTGAGGGTGAGGCAGGAGAATCACTTGAACCCGGGAGGCGGAGGTTGCAGTAAGCAGCGATCGTGCCACCGTACTCCAGACTGGGCAACAGAGTGAGACTCCATCTAAAAAAAAAAATTGTTTTGCAGCTCACGTATAGTCTATGATAAAGATTGTTCTGTGTGCTTCTGTTGTTGGGTGAAGTGCTCCATAGATGTCTCTTAAGTCTAGTTGCTCTGTAGTGTTAGACTGTCTAGTTCCTTAATGCCTTTCTGTGATTGTTCTATCCATTATCGAAAGCATTCTATAAAAGTTCCTACTATTATGAAGAACTGTCTATATTTACCTTAATTCTGTTGATGTCTGCTTCATTAATCAAGGACTGTTGATGTGTGGTTGATGTGCCTAAATGTTTAAGATTTTTTATATCTTTTAATGAATTGACCATTTCACCATTGTATAACGCTCTCATTTGTAATGGGGTCGTGTTTTCCTTTAGGAGTTTTTTTTCCTAAAATGTGTGCTGTCAAATATTAATGTCATTACCCCTGCTCTCCTTTGGTGATATTTTTATAGCATATAATTATTCACCATTTTACTTTCAACCTATGCTTTTCTTAGATCAAAAGTGAGATTCTTATATGTAGCACACAGTTGTGTTCTGTTTCTTTTTATTCATTCTGCCATTGTGTCTTTTGATTGGGGATTTTAATCCACTTAAATTTAAAGTAATTACTGATAGAAAAGAACTTATTATCATATTTTATGTATTTATTTTCTGTATATCTTAAAGAATTTATGTCCTTCTGTTTCATCACTACATGTCTTTGTTTTTGGTTGATTTTGGTAGTATGATCTATTGAAATTTTGTTACTGTGGTTATTAATCCTCCTAAAGCTATAATCATACATTTTAAATTGGTAAGAACTTAACTCAATTTACAAGCAAAATATTGACTACAGCTATTCCCCTGCCTTCCTTTACACTATGTATGTCACAAACCATGCCTTTTCTATGTTGTATACCGAGTAACATAAGTTTAGAGTTATTTTTATGCTTTTCTCTTTTACATTCTATAAAATAATAAAATATAGTTAGTCACAAAAATACATATGATAATTACGGCCTTTATATGTGTTCATATTTTACCTTTAATAGAGAACCTTATATTTTCATATGGTTTTGCTTACTGTCCTTTCATTTGACTAGAATGATGTCCATTAGCATTTCTTGCAAGTTAGGTTTAATGATAATACATTCCATCGGCTTTTATTTATCTGGGATGATCTTATTTTCTACTTAATTTTTGAAGGTCAGTTTCACTTCACTAGATATAGCATTCTTGGTTTTCTTTTGTATGTATATATACATGTGTGTGTGTGTGTGTGCATGTTCATATTTTTTATCATAGACTAGATAATTTCAATTGTCTTATTTTCAAGTTGACTAATTCTTTCTTCTGCCTACTCATATCTGCTGTCAAACACCTCTAGTAAGTTTTCATTTTAGTTATTATACTTTTCAACTCCAGAATTTCCATCTGTGCTTTAAAAATTTTATCTCTGTTAAAATTTTTAGTTCATTTGTATATATTTTTTATTTCCTTAGTTCTTCGAAAATTTTTTTCTTAGATATTTGAATATACTTAACACAGTTGTTAAAAAGTATTTTCAATTGTAAGCCTAACATTTTGCCTTGCTTAATGATGGATTTTGTAAATTAATTTAATTCCTTTGAATTAGCCATGTTTTCCTTTGTGTTTGGTTCCTTTTTTAATGCTTTGTGGTTTTTTGTTATGAATTTGACATTTGCCAATAAAACATGTTAACTCTGGAAATCTCCTCATTCCTCATCATTTCCTGCTTTTGCTTTTGTTTTTAACTGTTGAAGACAGAAGTGATATGTTTTTCCAGACTTTTCAAAACAATTTTTTGCAAAGACTCTCTTTGTCATGTGTGATCATTGAAGTTTTTTGTTTCTTCAGCTCATGTTCTGTTAAGGTTTTTATAGAGATTTCCCTGGATGTGAAAAGCTGAAACAAACAAACAAACCAACAAAAAACCCAATATATTTATGAAAGAGAGAATAACCACTTTTCTAAAAGTCTTTACAGATGGGCTCTGTACTGGTACAGTCCTTCTCCACTTAGCTAAGCTTGCTCTTAAGTCTAGGGACCATTTAAGTACAACTTTTTTTTGTTTGTTTTTGTTTTTTTAATTTTTATTTTTATTTATTTTTGTTTTTTATTAATATTATACTTTAAGTTCTAGGGTACATGTGCATAACGTGCAGGTTTGTTACATATGTATACTTGTGCCATGTTGGTGTGCTGCACCCATCAACTTGTCAGCACCCATCAACTCGTCATTTACATCAGGTATAAATCCCAATGCAATCCCTCCACCCTCCCCCCTCCCCATGATAGGCCCCCGTGTGTGATGTTCCGCTTCCTGAGTCCAGGTGATCTCATTGTTCAGTTCCCACCTATGAGGGAGAACATGCGGTGTTTGGTTTTCTGTTCTTGTGATAGTTTGCTGAGAATGATGGTTTCCAGCTGCATCCATGTCCCTACAAAGGACACAAACTCATCCTTTTTGATGGCTGCATAGTATTCCATGGTGTATATGTGCCACATTTTCTTAATCCAGTCTGTCACTGATGGACATTTGGGTTGATTCCAAGTCTTTGCTATTGTGAATAGTGCCGCAATAAACATACGTGTGCATGTGTCTTTATAGCAGCATGATTTATACTCCTTTGGGTATATACCCAGTAATGGGATGGCTGGGTCATATGGTAATTCTAGTTCTAGATCCTTGAGGAATGGCCATACTGTTTTCCATAATGGTTGAACTAGTTTACAATCCCACCAACAGTGTAAAAGATGTTCCTATTTCTCCACATCCTCTCCAGCACCTGTTGTTTCCTGACTTTTTAATGATCGCCATTCTAACTGGTGTGAGACGGTATCTCATTGTGGTTTTGCTTTGCATTTCTCTGATGGCCAGTGATGATGAGCATTTTTTCATGTGTCTGTTGGCTATATGAATGTCTTCTTTTGAGAACTGTCTGTTCATATCCTTTGCCCACTTTTTGATGGGGTTGTTTGTTTTTTTCTTGTAAATTTGTTTGAGTTCTTTGTAGGTTCTGGATATTAGCCCTTTGTGAGATGAGTAGATTGCAAAAATTTTGTCCCATTCTGTAGGTTGCCTGTTCACTCTGATGGTAGTTTCTTTTGCTGTGCAGAAGCTCTTTAGTTTAATGAGATCCCATTTGTCAATTTTGGCTTTTGCTGCTGTTGCTTTTGGTGTTTTAGACATGAAGTTTTTGCCCATGCCTATGTCCTTCACCAGCCCTTCATGCTAAAAACGCTCAATAAATTCGGTATTGATGGAACGTACCTCAAAATAATAAGAGCTATTTATGACAAACCCACAGCCAATATCATACTGAATGGGCAAAAACTGGAAAAATTCCCTTTGAAAACTGGCACAAGACAGGGATGCCCTCTCTCACCACTCCTATTCAACATAGTGTTGGAAGTTCTGGCTAGGGCAATCAGGCAAGAGAAAGAAATCAAGGGTATTCAGTTAGGAAAAAAAGAAGTCAAATTGTCCCTGTTTGCAGATGACATGATTGTATATTTAGAAAACCCCATTGTCTCAGCCCAAAATCTCCTTAAGCTGATAAGCAACTTCAGCAAAGTCTCAGGATACAAAATCAATGTGCAAAAATCACAAGCATTCTTATACATCAGTAACAGACAAACAGAGAGCCAAATCAGGAATGAACTTCCATTCACAATTGCTTCAAAGAGAATAAAATACATAGGAATCCAACTTACAAGAGATGTAAAGGACCTCTTCAAGGAGAACTACAAACCACTGCTCAGTGAAATGAAAGAGGACACAAACAAATGGAAGAACATACCATGCTCATGGATAGGAAGAATCAATATCGTGAAAATGGCCATAGTGCCCAAGGTTATTTATAGATTCGATGCCATCCCCATCAAGCTACCAATGAGTTTCTTCACAGAATTGGAAAAAACTGTTTTAAAGTTCATATGTAACCAAAACTGAGCCCGCATCTCCAAGACAATCCTAAGTCAAAAGAACAAAGCTGGAGGCATTATGCTACCTGACTTCAAACTATACTACAAGGCTACAGTAACCAAAACAGCATGGTACTGGTACCAAAACAGAGATATAGACCAATGGAACAGAACAGAGTCCTCAGAAATAATACCACACATCTACAGCCATCTGATCTTTGACAAACCTGAGAGAAACAAGAAATGGGGAAAGGATTCCCTATTTAATAAATGGTGCTGGGAAAATTGGCTAGCCATAAGTAGAAAGCTGAAACTGGATCCTTTCCTTACTCCTTATACGAAAATTAATTCAAGATGGATTAGAGACTTAAATGTTAGACCTAATACCATAAAAACCCTAGAGGAAAACCTAGGTAGTACCATTCAGGACATAGGCATGGGCTAAGTACAACTTTAAGTTCTTCTTGGGCCTTTTCTGAGCATGCATATTTCCTGGGCATGTGAATGGCTTTCTAATTTCTGCTGTATATATGGTTGCCTTTTAATACTTTAACTTACCAAAGCTTTTCAGTCCAGCTTCTCCTCCAAGCCTTAGATTACATTTTTCTATCTCTTACAATCTCTTCCCCTAAGCCTCTCTGGGTTTCTAGTCTCCTTACATCTTTTAAAAGCACTGCCCAGTCACTGACCCCCACCCCAACACCCTTTTATTTATATTTTACTGGCTTCCAAGTTATGCAAAACAGAGACATACCTTGTATTAGTCCTTCAGGTATCCTGCAGACAGGTTATAATGAATTTACACAATAATTTGAAAAAAAGGTCTGCTCTGCTGCCTCCACTTTGGAGAGGCGGGGGATGTAACTAAGGACCAGGTTACTGCCTGCCCAGGTCAAAGACCACCACTGTGCCATGGAGGAGATAGGACAAATACAAGTGAAAACAACATGATACTATCTTACCAATTTGCAGATAGTTTTTTTAAAAAATTGAGCATTTGGCTGGTTAATATAAACTTTTGACTGCTTTTCAGAGCTCAAAGTTGGTTTAGCTGCTGGCTATTTTTTTTCCATATTTCTATAGAAGAACAAGAACTTGGAGATCCATAGTCTTTCATTTTGCTGATTAAAATATATTTTAATGGTAATGATTATTCAATCATTTTGTTAATGTTATTATAAGACTATCGATTTAATATATTTGCCATACATAGCACATGAAAATCATCTGAGTCAAAATGTCTCTGGGCATCATTCTGAGTGCCTGATCCAGAACCCATGAGGGTGACGTCCGGGATACTTCATGGTAATCATGTAATCACAGGTTCCAATCATAGTTTTATATACACTGCAGTTTGTGAACCGCTGCACTATACCATGCTTTCAAGAGAAGACGCATAGAAAAAGTCTTTGCTATTCAGAATAGAAGCAGAAAGTTTTTATTGGGAGATTGAATATTAGTGACAGAATTCAGTAGCCCAGTCCTACAATCCTGCTGCAAGAAGAAAATTAACCAAGAAATAAGAAAGTCAAGAGCAGAAGCAAATTGAGAGAAAAGTTTCCTACATTATAAGTGATGAAAACTCTTTGTTCTCTCTCTAAATTTCACAAAATGTGCTTAACGAATGTGTAACAGCCTTCAACAACTTTTCTACTGAAAGATTCAGATGTCAGAATTGCTAGAGATCCCTCCGCGCCATTCTCCAGAATTGTTTCATCTCTTTACAAGAAAATACACAGTGTAAGGTTAACTACAGGCCTATGTCTGAAAGAATGGCTTGCCTGTCTACTTGAAATAAATAATACTAGTATTCAAAAGTTCATCTTCTTTTCAGCACAATTGGCTGGTGGCAGCTCTGGCATGACAAACGCTGAGTGTGGAAACACCTGGAATCTTTGAGGGAGTGCAAATAAATGGCATCATGAAGAATAAATCACCAGCACTCTTTTTCCCAATGAATTATGTAATTCAGAAGGAAAAAGAAACCTCATTTTGTGTTTTGCTTTGTTTTAAATGAGACATGTTTAGCCAATGAAAAATACCAGAGCCTAATGACCCTGGGCCACTTCAAATGACTATATTTTATGTATTATATTGCCATTCTTTAATGCTATTCTCTCTATAATTAAGATTGAATTTAAGTAGTCAACAAAAGCTTTGCATCACTTTAACCACTGTGTTTCTTACAACATGAAATATTAATCTTCATTCAAACAAACAAGACTATACCAATTTTATGTGCGAAGCCACAACAGAATCCATACCTCTCTGCCCGTAAGTAACTGCTAGTAATGGAGGTAATCGAGGTTGAATATCTTAATGTGTCATACCATTTCCTTATGTGTAATTTACGGATCATAGTATCAACTCTATGTGGTTGTGAGATTTAAATGAAGCCACATATGTAGAACTTAAAATTAAGGAGTTGTGTGTTTAAGAATTGAGGAAAGGGCAGACTTACTGGCTTCAGGTGAGACATAACACATTCTCATGAGACATTGCCATTCTCAGCTGTAGTGGCTTCAGGGAGAAACTCCTTAAGAAAAGCAGAGGCAAAAGGAAAGGGGACTTTGGCATCATAGGTACCAGCTCTGCTTCATGTGTGTACAGCATCAAACAGACTCTTGGGGTCCCTGATTCCAGGCCTTGGCTTCTGGATGGCATTTCTGGACCTGCTCTGGGCCAGAGAGGAGCCCACTGCCCTGAAGGGTGTGTCCCAGGCCCAGCAGCATTCACCACGTGATGACTGAAGAGCCGGGGGGCCTTAAGAGAATGTGGGTGGTAGTTCTCCCATGGGCCTGTGGAGGCAGTGGTTACAGGGTGAGGCTCCTCTGCCTGTGGAAAAGGCAGAGAAGAGTGGGAAGAACTGTGTCTTGTGGTTTGAGTGTCAGCTCAGCTACAGTACAATAGAACACCAAGTAGACTTCTAACATTTCTGACTCTAGTCCCTGACTCCTGGGTGGCACCTCTGGACCCACCCAGGGCCTGGGACCTTGAGGAACTTACCATGCAGAAGGAAAAGACACAGGCTTGGCTGGCTTCACCACCTTTTGACTGTAGAGCCCCAAGCTCTTGAGCGAACACAGACAGTAGATAGGGAGGGGTTACAGTGGGCCTGGGTGAGACCCAGTGCTTTGCTGACTTCTGTTCTGGCCCAGCACAGTCCTAGTCATGGTGGCCACAGGGTGTTTGTGTCACTACACCCCCAGGTCCAGGTGTCTTAGAACAGAGAGAGAGAGAGAGAGAGAGAGAGAGACAGACAGACAGACAGACAGACAGACAGACTGTGTTTGGGAGAAAGTAAGAAAATAGAACAAGAGTCTTTCGTAATCCAAATAGTTCTTCCAGATCTTGTCCAAGACTATAAGGCTGTACCTCTACATATCTGCAAGACCCACAGCATTATTGGTGGCCCCTAAAGCAGATGTAGTTTAAATCACAACACCCAAGTCCCTTTGAGTATCTGGAAAGCCTTCCCAACAAGAATGGGTACAAGGAAGCCAAGACTATGAAAGCCACAATACATATCTAACTCTTTATATAATTTGAAGACACACAAAAAAATGGAAATATATTCTATGTTTATAGATTTGAAGAATCAATATTGTTGACATGTCAATACTATCCAAATCAATATACAGATTCAATGCAATCCTTATCAAGATACCAATGACCTTATTCACAGAAATAGAAAAAAAAAATCCTAAAATTCATATGAAACCATTAATGACACAAAATACTTAAAGCTATCCTGAGAAATAAAAACTAGAATTACATTACCTGACTTCAAATTACACTGCAGAGCTGTAGTAACCAAAACAGCATGATACTGGCATAAATACAGAGACATAGACCAATGGAACAGAATAGAGAACCCAGAAACAAATTCACATACATACAGTGAACTTATTCTCACAAAGATGCAAAGAACATGCATTGGGGTAAAGACAGCCACTTCAATAAATGATGCTGGTAAAACTGGATATCCATATGCAGAAAAATGAAACTAGACCCCTATTTCTCAGTATATACAAACATCAAATAAAAACAAATCAAACACTTAAATATGTTATCTCAAAACTATGAAACTACTATAGGAAAACATTGGGGAAAATCTCCATGACATTGTTCTGAGTATTTATTTATTTATTTATTTATTTATTTTGAGACTCTGTTGCCCAAGCTGGAGTGCAGTGGTGCAATCTTGGCTTACTGCAATCTTCACCTCCCAGGTTCAAGCAATTCTCCTGCCTTAACCTCCCAAGTAGCTGAAATTATAGGCATACACCACCATGCCTGGCTAATTTTTTCATTTTTGGTAGAGATGAGATTTCATCATGTTGGCCAGACTGGTCTAGAACTCCTGACCTCATGTGATCTGCCTGCCTTGTCCTCTCAAAGTGCTAGGATTGCAGATGTGCGCCACTGTGCCCAACTGGTCTGAGTATTCTTGAGTAATGCCACAAAACCACAGGCAACCAAAGCAAAAATGGACAAATCGAATCACATCAAGTTAAAAAGCTTCTGCACAGCAAAGAAAACAATCTACAAAGAGAAGAGACAGCCCATAGAATGGGAGAAAATGTTTGCAAACTACACACCTGACAAGAGATTAATAACCGGAGTATATAAGGAGCTCAAATAACACTAGAGGAAAAAATCTAATCATGGACAAAATATTTGAATAGAATATTTTTCAAAAGAAGACATATAAATGGCCAACAGACATGAAACGGTGCTCAACATCATTGATCATCAGAGAAATGCAAATTAAGATTACAATGATATGTCATCTCACCCCAGTTAAAATGGCTTTTATCCAAAAGTCAGGCAATAACAAAGACTGGGGAGGTTGTAGAGAAAAGGGGATCCACATACACTGTTGGTAGAAATGTAAATCAGTAAATCCACTATGAACAACTGTTTGGAGGTTTCAAAAAAAACAAAAAATGGAGCTACCATATGATCCAGCAATCTCACTGCTGGGTACAAATCAAAAAGATATGAAATTGGTATATCAAAGAGATATCTGCACTCCATGTTTATTGTCGCACTGTTCACAATACCCAAAATTTGGAACAACCTTAGTGTGTATCAACAGATGGATATATAAAGAAAATTCAGTACCCATACACAATGGTGTACTTTTCAGCCATGAAAAAGAGTAAGATCCTGTTATTGGTAAAAACCTGGATGGAACTGGAGGTTATTATGTTGAGTTAAATAAGCCAGTCACAGAAAGACAAACATCATGTGTTCTTTCTTAGCTGTGAGAGTGTAATATTAAAATTGTTGGACTCATAGAGATAGAGAGTAGAAGGTTGGTTACTAGAGGCTGCGAAGGTGGGAGGGAAGGGAGAACAGTTAATATGTACAAAGTAATAGCTAGAAGTAATAAATAAGACCTAGTATTTGCTAATATAACACAAAGAGTATAGTAAAAAATAATTTAATTATGCATTTCAAAATAACGAAAAGAGTATAATTGGATTGTTTGAAAAACAAAGGACAAATGCTTGACAGGATAAGCACCCTATTTACCCTGATGTGATTGTTACGTGTTGCATAACTATCAAAATTTCTCATGTACCCCATAAACGTATTTATCTACAAGGTGCTCACACTGTGTTAGGGTACTCTAGGGTGACAAGACTAATAGGATAGATGTATACATGAAAAGGAATTTATTAAGGAGTATTGACTCACAGGATCACAAAGTGAAGTCCCACAATCAGCTGTCTGCAAGGTGAGCAGCAAGAAAATCAGTCCGAGTTTGGAAACCTCAAAAGTAGGAAAGTCAACAGTGCAGCCTTCAGTATGTGGCCAAAGGCATGAGAGTCCCTGGCAAACCACTGGTGTGAATCCAAGAGTTCAAAACATGAAGAACTTGTATACAATGTTGGAGGGCAAGAAGCATCCAGCACAGGAGAAAGATGAAGTCCGGAAGACACAGTCAGTCTAGTCCTTCCACGTTCCTCTGCCTGCTTTATTCTAGCCACAATGGCAGCTGATTAGACTGTGCCCACCCCGACTGAGGGTGGGTCTGCCTCTCCCAGTCCACTGACTCAAATGTTAATCTCCTTTGGCATCAGCCTCACAGATACACCCAGGAACAATACTTTGCATCTTTCAATCCAATCAAGTTGACAGCCCATATTAACCATCACACACACTAATTAAAAATTTTTTTCTTTTATTATTTTTATTTTTATTTTTATTTTTATTTTTTAAATTTATTTATTATTATTATACTTTAAGTTGTAGGGTACATGTGCATAACGTGCAGGTTTGTTACATATGTATACTTGTGCCCTGTTGGTGTGCTGCACCCATCAACTCGTCATTTACATCAGGTATAACTCCCAATGCAATCCCTCCCCCCTCCCCCCTCCCCCCTCCCCATGATAGGCCCCGGTGTGTGATGTTCCCCTTCCCGAGTCCAAGTGATCTCATTGTTCAGTTCCCACCTATGAGTGAGAACATGCGGTGTTTGGTTTTCTGTTCTTGTGATAGTTTGCTAAGAATGATGGTTTCCAGCTGCATCCATGTCCCTACAAAGGACACAAACTCATCCTTTTTTATGGCTGCATAGTATTCCATGGTGTATATGTGCCACATTTTCTTAATCCAATCTGTCACTGATGGACATTTGGGTTGATATAACTGGCTATTACTGGCAGCTAGTATATGTATTGAAAGAAGGTCAGGACTCTGTGAGGTTTGTCAATAAGCACAGAAATATAAGGTAAAGGGAACTGGAATTGTGCATTTAAATGGATTAGCTCTGTGACTTTGGGCAAATTAATGGGCAAATTAATTTCTTGCGTATATGCTTTTCTGCTGCCAAGGAGGAACATGCTCTGCCATTGTGTGGCTTATTGTGGGGATCAAATGAGAAGGTATGAGAAGATTTTTAGACAAAACGTGGTTCTCCACACATTTAATCTGTTATAAAGATATTGGTATCCATAGAGGATGGATATGTTTTGCAAGGGGATTCTAATATGGTTTTATGATACGCTCATTTCATTCTTTTGCTGTAAGATTTTTAAAGTGTTCCATCTCAGTTTGAGAAACATATACAAAGAATATGAGAAAATTGATTCAAATTATGACAATGATACAATATTAAAACCCAAATATTTAATTCAACAGATATATTTATGACTTATTTTCATCTGCTGTATGTAAAACTGTATCTCAATCACAGAAAAACATCTTATTGAAAATACGTAGTGCTGTGAATAGAGCAACAACATGCCAAATGTTTTCAAAGCATCATGAAGTTCACTGTAGCCTTCAGACATGCGTAGGAGAATGAGCTCTGTTGTCAAAAAGCTTATGCTTATAACAAAACACTGTGGTCATGGATAAGATGAAATTTAAAACTTGTGATATTAATCCAAAGGTCAATGGGGAAAAATTTGTATAGAGTGACAATGAGAAAAAAAAAAAGACTTTTGTATAAAAGGGAGAATGTTGTAGGCATATCCCATAGAGTGAGCACACCTTTTAAAGAAAGAGTAATTGGGATCTTTACACTCACATGATACAAGAGAAGCTACAATAAAGGTGATTTCACATTTCTCATGTATAAAAATCTCACTATGGTATGTTATTTTGATATTAAATTGAATTTCAGTAGTTCTATGCTTACTAATGAAACTTAAAATGAATAACATTTGTTAATTAATTAATACTAAAAGTTCACTTTTAGTATTTTTATCACTTTATCAGAGCCATTGCAAAAATTTTAGTTTCAAATAAGTTTAGTCACATAAGACTGATATTATAAAATTGGACACTATCTGTAGAAATCTGTTTATAGCCTCCTGACTCGCTGTAAAATAAGATGCCAGAAAGATTTCCTGTCTTATTTCAGAGTTCCAGGTGAGTCTCAAACACTGAAAAGATCCTGGGAGGGAGAAGGCGATATATTGCAGATGGAATAAAAGTGTCTTATAATTAAATTATGGCCTATGAAATGTCTATGTTCAAAACTAATAGTATCACCAAATATCAATAATATTTGGACAGTTCTACCTCTTTTCTCCAGATATTTTTATATGCATTACTTCACAGCCTAAACTTATTTGCTTATTTATTTCCTTATAAACTTATTTACTCCTAAGAGAATCTATTAATACATAGTGATGATATTTTTAGAAGTGCTTATATTTCACATTAGCCAATATTTGTCTGCTTCATAGGAAGTATTTTGCCTTAATGTTACAACACATACATGAGGTAGGTGACATAGAAATGTATTCAACCAGATGTTGTGCCAATCCAATTCATAAAGCAGGATCCAGGGATGTACTATTTGAACCCTCTGACATTTATTAGCTATGCTATTTTAGCTAACTCCACTGCTCCTTTGCTACTTATCTTTGAGTGCTGATAGTCTATAGAAATCACATAAGGTTAGAGTGAACACTAATTGAGGAAAATCCATGTAAATTACTTTACCACAATTCATGGCCAGTAGAATGAAATCAAGAAATTCAATGTTGATGATGAAGACAAAGATGCTGAAGATGGTGATGATGGTAGTGATGCTGCTGGTGCTGCTAATGGTGGTGATGATGGTGATGGTGAAGACGATGGTAACTGTCATAGTTTTAACAGTTACACATGTGTCTCCCAGTTGCTGAAGACCACTGCCTGAACATGACAAGGATATTACAGACTCTCTTTAGGGATAAAATATTTTGGATTGAGCAGTCAAGACATAGTAGCCTCAAAACAATTTTCAAAGAACATACCAGATGGAATAAAGTAGTATTTATAACATTGTTTCCATTTTAGTCATGATTTCCATTTGAAACAAGATTTTTGTCAATAACGACGAGCAAAATAAAGTGCTGAAAAAAGTAAGTCATTTGAATTATTCTCTGTGTTTACTAAGTATAAATCTCCAATTTGACAAATTTTACTTAAAGAAAGCATTTTATTCAATGATATATCAACAAAGGGAATTTGATACTTGATTATTTCCAATAAAAGTATGCATATACATAATTTTAATCTTTTCATATCTAACATAAATCTTGACAAATGTATGCTGACTAGGTTTTTTTTGTTTCATTCATTCATAAAATCCAAATTTCTATGAATGGAATTCATCATTCTATCAGCAAACAAGTTTAATATAATTTTGAACTTAATCAGTTTATATAATTTTCTTGAAATTTGTAGATACAGCCAAGATTAAATGGTAAGACATTATAGGACAGGAGTTACTAACTTTTTGCATTCCCATTTTTTTTCTCATAAACCATAATATAATAGCAAACACATTATAAGTTCTCCTCACTTATAAGTATGGATGGTTTAATGAATATATCTTGAATACACCAGAGAAAGTGGGTGAAAGTAAGTTTTTCTTTTCTTTCTGACTATAAAAGCAATATATTTTTATTTAGAAAAATTTAGATGCTAAAAATATACATGAAAAAAGAGTTACCCTAATTTGCATTGTTAACATTAGATTGTAGTTTATAGTTTTCTTTTTCATACGTATTTTAGCCTAGTTTATGTGTGTGGGTGTGTAGATGTGTGTGTTAACGTATATAATTAACATTCAGGTTCCAACTTGTCTTACATTTACCTTCTTGCTTATAAATTCTCTTGTGTCATTAAAAGTTATTTATAAACATTTTGAAGGCAACATAAAATTCCAGTTTGAGATTAAGACCATTATACATCCAGCATTTAGAATGATTCACATTTGTATAATTATTAATAATATTGAATATTTTTTAGTAATAGCCATTCTGACTGATGTTAGATGATAACTCATTGTGGTTTTGATTTGCATTTCTCTAATGGTCAGTGATAGTGAGAATTTCTTCATATGATTGTTGGCCACATGTATGTCTTCTTTTGAAAAGTATCTGTTCATGTCCTTTGCCCACTTTTTATTGGTTTGTTTCTTGTAAATGTGTTTAACTTTCCTATAGATGCTGGCTATTAGACCTTTGTCAGATGCATACTTTGCAAACATTTTCTCCCATTCTGTAGGTTGCCTGTTTACTCTGTTGATAGTTTCTTTGCTTTCTTTGCTGTACAGAAGCTCTTTAGTTTAATTAGATCCCATTTGTCAATTTTTGCTTTTGTTGCAATTGCTTTTGGTGTCTTTGTCAAAGAATGCTTGTACACTGTTGGTGGGAGTGTAAATTAGTTCAACTACTTTGGAAGACACTGTGGCAATTCTTCAAAGATCTAAAGACAGAAATCCCATCACTGGGTATATGCCCAGAGGAATATAAACTATTTTATTATAAAGACACATGCGTGTGAATGTTCATTGCGGCACTATTCACAATAGCAACCTGGTGGAATCAACCTAAATGTCCATCAGTGGTAGACGACAGGAAGAAAACGTGGTACATACACACCATGGAATACTATGCAGTCATAAAAAAGAATAAGATCATGTCCTTTGCAGGACATGGATGGAGCTGGAGGCCATTAACTTCAGCAAACTGAGGAACAGAAAACCAAGCACTGCATGTTCTCACTTATAAATGGAAGCTAAATGACGAGAACATATGGACACATAGAGGGGAACAACACACACTGGCGGCTTTCAGAGGGTGGAGGGTGAGAGAAGAGAGAGGATCGGGAAAAATAACTAATGGGTACTAGACTTAATACCTGGGTGATAAGGTAATCTGTACAACAAACTCCCATGACACAAATTTACCTAGGTAAAATACCTTTACATGTACCCTGAACTTAAAATTAAAGTTAAAAATAAAATACAATCATTCATACAAAACAGAAAAAATAATAATGAGTAATTCTGTATCTTATATATAGATTCTCAGAAGTGGAGTTTGGGGGAATAAGTATTTTAAATATCTATATCTATATTTATTATTTTAAACAATACTTCTATCTAAACTGCATCCAGTAAATTTGCACCGTTTTACACAGCCAGTAGCAGCCTTTGAGGATGTTACTTTTAGAGCAAATACATTATAATTTTTTTAAATGTGCACTCAACATAGGAAAAAAACAAAAAATATTATCTTGTGTGCTCATTTTTGAGCACTTAACAAATGAAAGAAAATTGGGAGAAGAGATATTAACAGAGAGAGAGGGAGAGAGAGAGATAATTGCCTATCTATTAGAACTGAAATATGCCTATTCTTTATATGTTCTCTAAATATGTTGTTCTTTCTTTCTTTACTTTTGTTCTTTAAATATGTTGTTCTTTACTTTCTTTCCCAATTGTTCCTCACTTTGCTCTTTTTTTTGGAAATATATTTCTATGTATCTTAGAATTAGATACTATTATGGTGAAATTCATAATTCAGATTTTATTTTATTTTTTAATCACACAACATCTCTAGGTATGCTGCCTTTATCTTTCAGGTACACTGCTGTGTTAATTTTGCTAAGTAAACTTTCAGCCAGTAATGTGACATCTTTACTTTTCAATTGGCTTTGATTTAATTTATGTAAATATAGAACATAGTGTGGAAATATATAGATGCAAATATATTTCCTCAGTGCTATCAATGTTGAATTTATCCTTTTAAACTAGAATCAGCTATGTTTCACGCATAAAAGTCAGTTGGTAGACGTCAATAACAGAATGTTCACAACTTTGACAAATAAATTCACATGTGATGTTTGGTGATTCATCAATCATTTCATTTTCTTTCTTAGTCATAACAATGCCACATTTATAGAGCAGTGTCAGTAAATAAATTATACCATCAAAGTTTATTTTTTCTAATAAATGAAGCTTCATATTTTAGGATACAGAACTTTTGATATTTTCAATGAAAATATTTGTAAATGTATTATAGTTATGTATGTGTGTTTTAATAAGCAGTGTTTTTTTTTTTCTGGAGAAGCAGCAATTGACTATAAAATTTATAGGAAATTATAGTCAATTCGACTTGAATTTTGATCCCAGTTTTTCTCTTTACCAACTTTATGAGCTTGGTAAATTTTCCAGTCCCTTCAAGGTCTTTGTTTCTTCATCTGTTAAAAATACAATTTTTAAAATGTTCTGAATATTAAGTGATATATTCAATGTAAGGGGGCCAGTGTGGTGCTTGGGAAATATTAGATAGTAAGTAAATATCATTGCCCTACATTTTGATCCACTCTCTGCCCTCTCACATTACAAAGTGTTGCCTCTCTAACATGCACAGTAAATAATATGTGGCATCATGAACACAAAGAATAAGAAAACACCGTGTCCCTTTGCCACGGTACATGGGTAGTCTAGTGGCAAAGGCAAAAATATAGTTTCAACTCTAAAGGACTATATTTTGTTAGAATGTATACTTTTGGTGAGAGGTGTGATCTCTGGACTCAGAAATCTACCTGTATTGATTCAGAATATTACCAAAAGACTAACTCCAGCCCCCTGAGAGAGAAGCAGATTAAAGGGGGTTATCACTTGCCCTTTTCATTGTTTCAAATGCCTTTTGAAACAATTTCATATTTAAATCTGCCTCTACAGTACTTTAAAAGCAAGCTTTTGACAACTACAGCATTACCTTCAGTATGAAATGTGAGACAGGAGAAAGAATTGGTTGGGATACCTGCTGAACCTTTGATTTATGTTTTTCAGTTGCTCTGACTAGCTGGATGGGGGAATGTCACCCTCCATGTAGCCTCCCCAGCAGCAGATTCCCAGAGTTCTTCAGAGCATCCAGTCTGCTACTGCCCTTGAGCATTGGCCCATGACCTTCACCCTATTCAACTTGAAAATAGACCAAAAGATGAGGTGTGGCTGGGGGATGGAGTAAGAAATGAGGTGTACTCAGGTTCCCTGTTGCTCATAGCCTATCATACTAATACTTCTAAAACTTTTATTTAGTTTATGTAGTAGATGTAAGTGTCAAAATGACATCACCAAAATGTCTTTTATCCAAGTGCTTTCCCCCAATCTGCATAGCTGTTCTTTTTATTCATATAAGTGCCAATACACAATAAATAAAATGAGTTTTAAGCAAACTAAAAAAGAGACTTCCTTTGAAATGTATGTTTTTTAAATTAGTCATAAATAAAACTAACATAAGAAATCCTATTTTAATTTTGCATATCATCTATAAAAATGATAAGAGCTAGTGAGTTCATGAGGCTATCTAAATATAGAGGCTGTATCAGACAGTTTACATGTATTCTTTACCTCTGTTCATTCACATACATTTCTGCAAAATAGTGACAAATCAGCCTACTTTCCAGATGGGGAAGACTAAACTTTAGTGAAATTAGCTTCTTGTCCAAGATCATAGAGCTATTAAATTGTTGTGTTGGAATTCTTATCCGGTCTTTTTTTCTGAATATTTCTGTATTATCTCAATATAAAATGGAAAATGGAATAATACACTCTGAAACCACAGGTTAACATTTTAGAAATACATGTTTTAAAATATGTGCTTTGATTGAAAAAGAAATTTAGTCAAAACTATGTGAAACAGTTTTATTTTGTAAGAGAATTTGGAGAGATCCTCCCAATGTGAAGAAATCAGATTCTTCCTCCCACTTTCTCTACCTGTCATTATAATGGCAGAAATCTGGGAAGAATTGGGAATGAAATTTGGAAGCCATTGGATGGAAAAAAAAAAAAGTCCTGAGAAATATGTGTGTCATTTACATTTTCTACAAAAATCATGTAGAGAGGTGTTGGCCACAATGGAGAAAAAAGTAAGAAAGATTTTTAAGGGGGTAATTTGTTTAAAATTCAGGTGATATTTCTGTATTCAGACAGAGAAAAAAATTAAATTGTATTTGTATGAATATTTTCATGCAACATTACTATTGAATTATGTATATGTTAGACCTATCTTGAATATTGTGGTTACTTTTAAACTTGAACTTTTAATGTAACTTTGAGTAAAATATCGTGTTTCTAAAGAAGCCATGTTATGAAAATGTTGCTTTTGTTATGATTTAGGCAATGAAAAGAAGATTTCATAGGCACATAATGACCAGATCTATGTATTAGAATAATTATTATAAGTTAAAACATGTTTTAATGGATGTTGCTCTAGACTCTAGGGAATAGAATAGCATCCCCAAAGGTTAAAAAAAAAAAGACAGGGTTGAACTCCTTATAAGCAATTTAGAATCATTTGGAGCTGCCCAGCCATGAGATTCTATGTCCTGACAAAATTAGCTCCTCATATCTGCTTGAGTTTGAGACAAGGTGATATAACCCATTTTGCAAAATGTTGAAGAAGAGATTGGATAAATGTTAGATGAGTAGTTACAGACAATATGCACCTCAAGTTCCTTCCATTTATCATAATATGTGAATTTTATGTAGAGATTTTCTGATAAATGTTTTTGGAGTAGGCCATGAGGAAAAAAGAGAAATATTTGGACTGGATCACATACTTACTGAAAATCCAAATTATTCCCATGAATGATATGCTAGTTGACAAATGTAATTAACACCAGGGTGAGAAGAGTGACACTCCAGTCAGGGGAAGCCTTCAACCTTTGTTAATTTGTCTGTTCAGATATGACTTTTTCCCTTGAGATGTACTATTTTAATCAAGAGTTCTATTTATCCAAAATTTATTAACCAAATTAAATCAATACCACCATTCATTAAGTGCACTGAAGATGCACAATACTGGATTTGCATATGAATCCACTTTTCATTTCCTTCTCAAACATCAGTGTGCCACCTGCTAATCAAAATATGATTCCTGAGTTCAATCTTTAAAATTACATCAGTACAATCATCACTCCATCCCTCCCCTTCTAAAGTAAGAAACTGGGTCTGAATTTAAAAAAAATAAGGAAATAGAAACAAATGGAAGTTTTTAAGAGAGCATACTTCTGGCATCAGCTCAATTAGAATAAGATAAAAAACCTGGAGATGTAGAATTAAGATAGGTTACCATTTATAATAGTATGAAAGATTTATGAAGTGAGTTTCTATTTAGTTGTTCAACAAATGCTGACTGTCCATGAATCACGGGACAATCACTCAGCTCAGTTCTTGGGAGATATTGTCCTCTAGGCAGATAAAGTCTGGTGCGGTACAAAGGCAAACATCGAGTTGTATCAATCATGCATCCTAAAGGTTTTTAGCAGAGTATTAGGAAATAGGGATGCTTAATTGAGACCAAGGAAAGCTGATAAGTAAAACAAAATATTAATGTGGTAAAAAGATGGCAATAAAGAAAAACACAGTTAAATTATAGAAGACAAATAAAGTGTATTTGAATTTTAACGGCTATGAAAATTCAGATTCTTGAGATGACATACTGTAAATATGCCCATCTACACAATACCAAAGTTATATGGATTTCTGCCTTAGGCAGCATTGACGTTGAACTTCAGTGCCTTCTGTCATGGAGGGTCAAAAAGGTTGTTTAAACAAAAGATCATAATGACAGATTTATAGAAGGATTTATTTTTGTTTATTTAGGATGAAGAAAAATGATCTTTTCTATCAATCTCTCAACTCCATTTGGTCTTCTTGTTGTCTACAACACGCTCTACTGCAGTAAATCCATCACAGTAGGGTTTGTGAGTTGCTTGTACAAAGCATTGCTGATGACGGTGATTGCATTCACCTCACTGGCAGCTTGAGGAGGAAGGCACTGTGGATTTCAAGTTGAAATGTGGAGGGTGGTCAGGAAGAAAATATGACATATATCTGTGGGAGAAGAGTGTGAGTGATCAGGAAGGATATGGGCTATAGGACAGAGAAGTAACACACACCTGGAAAGTAACCTGGCAGTAAATAACACATTGCTAACTAGAACTCTAGGGGCAGGAAAGAGTAGGCATTGGAATTTGAGTTCAGGTTTTGCGTGAGTGCCTTTGATGGCATTGCATGAGTTGTGGCATGCTTTACCACATATATTTCTGCATTCCAAGAAAAAAATGTAAAATGTTTTTTGGAGTGCCAATCATAGACTCTGATTGATTTGTTGTTATTTATTTATTTATTTTTTTTACCACTCAACTTGTTTTAAAGGCTAATTTAGTGGGACACATTGGACAGTCTCACTCACACCGCCCACCTCCAGGAGAAAAAAATGGTAGGATTAATAACATTGTCTAACAGCTGGTCCCAACCCTTATGAGTCAGAGATGCTAATAGGAAATTGCAGCATGTTAGAATTGGCTGCAGTGTTGAGAATACACTGTGTCACACTCCTAAAATTCTCATGCTATCTTTATTTTTATTTACCGGGCTGGTTTCCCAGTTTTAATGATGGATGTTTGTGCATAAACAAATAAATGATTGTTTATGATAGCTGTACCAATTCAGAGGTAGAGACACAAAAATAACTGACTGCTAATAGGAGAACAGTATTAAAGTGAAAATTCCTGTGTTATTTAACTTGTAAGATTTTGAAGTCTCTCTCTAAAATTACAATTGTATTTCTAAACAAAGGTAATAAAACCAAAAACAAGAGACATATGCAGATTAAAGATAAGATTAAACCTAAGAGGTGGAGGGTATCTCTGCATGATCTTTGACATGTTTTCACCTATCTTTGTGTGATTAATAATCTAAATAAAAATTAAATATTAATGTATACACATATAAACTAAATTTGCTCAATATTTATTAACATCTTCTGCATACCATATAAAATACAAATATAATTAGATCACACTTTCTTCCTTTGAAAATGGTATAATCCCATTGATTTACTTATTCTGCAAGTACTTATTTAATTCCATTATGACTCAGGCATGGATGGCACTGCTTAAATAAACTGATCTGCTACTTTCCAAAATCAGCTTGCAGTCTGAGAGGTTAATTTATATAGATAAAACATAAAAATATTAGTACAAATACTAAGGTGTATATTGTAAGAAGAGAAGAATCCAAGAACCTGTATTGAGTTGTGTAAGCAAGGTTTCCTTGCCTGCTGAATGCAGATCTTTACATATTCATGCTTTGGAAGGATTGAGAGCATCACCATCTAATTCTAGCCTGAATAATGACGTTCATCTGGCTCTTATTGAGGTGGTCTTCACGTGCCCATATCTGAATTGGAGAGCTACAGGAATCCAGATAAGTAAAAATCCATTATGCACAAGTCTTGTTCTGGACGGCATATATGTTTGATGAGTAGTAAAGGATGGATAATGTCTGGATAGGCAGAAAGAAGATTACTTTTGCTCAAGAAAGAAAAAAAGTATAAGCAAACCCTAGAGGTAGGAGTGACAGAAAGCAGGAGAAAAATGGAGAGGAGAGCAGCTTGCACCAGTAGATGTTTGGGACTGGGAAATGGAGCTGGAGAGGGGCACTAGCTCTGGGATAGGGAAGACCCTAAATAGCAAGCACAGGGTGCAAAGTTGTTCCACAAAGGTATCCAAATAGGTTTCCTTGAATGCTTAATCTTTCATCATAAATGTTACCAATGAAGAATTGTAACACAGAAAAAGGAACAATGTGAACTATAAACTGAAAGAAAGAGAGAGAGAGAAAGAGAAAGAGACAGATAGAGAAAGAGAGAGAGAGAGAGAAAGAGAGAGAGAGAGACCAGGATACTTTATGTTTGTTGCTGTCAGCAAGCAACTGATACCACAAAGTTGATGTTTGATTGATTCCAGGCATCCTCCTGTTCTGTGTTCTATTAGGTTGGAATTAGAACTATTTATTAAAGATTCATGCAGCATCTTCATGATTATAGTCCAGAGCTCTTTGAACATTAATAGCTACTTCTTTATGCAAAAGCTTATTAGGGGGACTTGGAGATAAACTGAGTATTTGTAACAGGGGTTGGGGATACACATTTAATATCCTCCATCAGTTTTCCAAGAAAGGAAAATATAAGTGTTGCCATATGATGATCAATACAATATAGTCGCACACGGAGCCAACTATGTGTGTTATAAATTAGAATCCCAATATAGCTTTGCATGTTTGGATGTAGGTGCATGAAAATGTATACTTCTTAAATTATATTTTAAGTTCTGGGGTATATGCGCAGAAGGTGCAGGTTTGTTACATAGGTATACACGTGCCATAGTGGTTTGCTGCACCCATCAACCCGTCATCTACATTAGGTATTTCTCCTAATGCTATCCCTCCCCTAGCCCCCCATCCCCCAATAGGCCCTAGTGTGTGATGTTCTCCTCCCTGTGTCCATGTGTTCTCATTGGTCAATTACGACTTAGGAGTGAGAATATGCGGTGTTTGGTTTTCTGTTCTTGTGTTAGTTTGCTGAGTATGATGGTTTCTGCCTTCAGCCATGTCCCTCCAAAGGACATAGGTCCATCCTTTTTTATGGCTGCATAGTATTCCATGGTGTATATGTACCACATTTTCTTTATCCAGTCTATCATTGATGGGCATTTGGGTTGGTTCCAAGTCTTTACTATTGTGAATAGAGCTGCAATAAACATACATGTGTATGTGTCTTTATAGTAGAATGATTTATAATCCTTTGGGTATATACCCAGTAATGGGATTACCAGGTCAAATGGTATTTCTAGTTCTAGATACTGAGCAATCACCACACTGTCTTCCACAATGGTTGAACTAATTTACACTCCCACCAACAGTGTAAAAGTGTTCCTGTTTGTTCACATCCTCTCCAGCATCTGTTGTTTCCTGACTTTTTAACTGATTTCCATTCTAACTGGTGTGAGATAGTATCTCATTGTAGTTTTGATTTGCATTTCTCTAATGACCAGTGATGATGAGCTTTTTTTCATATGTTTGTTGGCTGCATAAATGTCTTCTTTTTAGAAGTATCTCTTCATATCCTTCAACCACATTTTAAATCAAGACAGGAAACTGACACCTCAGCAATTTCTTAACTCAAACATCTAAACTTTCTCTCCTGCTCTAACACCCATCTTTAATTGCATAAGGAATAGGATAGAGTAGGAGAGTGCAAGGGTGTGGCACAACCTAGCCCTTTATTTGCAAAAACACCAAGTACATTTTGATCTTATTCATTTCTACCTCAACTAAAATAATTAACTAAGTTGGGGAATGGACTTAGTAACATAAATGAATAACTACCCAAAGTTGAATATTTACCAGATCACTTTCTTCTGTATATTGTTATCTCTCTGGATAATATACTGTTATTTTGTAAAATTTGGTAAAATCAAAAAACATTAAAATGAGCACTTATATAACTATCAATTTCTGTATATATAATAATCAATAAAGTGAAGCACTTTTTTGTTTACTCTTTCCAAGTAATGCAGGAATCCAATATAATTTACAAATCAGATAAGTCCATAGAATGATCTCCCCATCCCCCAAAAAACAGTGCATGCAAATTCCAAAAACGTGTTCTTTCCCTGAATGAGATAATTTGGCACAGTGGCTGTGATGTCATATAAGCTTGACTGTGAATTCATAATTACTCCTTAATCTGTTTGAACCTCTAATCTTACCATTTCTAAAGCTTGGCTAGAATTTACCTGACAAGGTAGTGGTAAAGTTTAAATGAGATGCGTAAACAGGGAGGCTTGTACAGAGAGGGGTTTCTATAAGTGTTAGTCCCTCCACAGAGAGTGCTGCGTGGTGACTAAAGTGTCGAAAGATGCAGTGTTTTCATAATGACCAGTTCTTGATCTTTAACCTATCATCACCAAGGGCTGGAGCCAAGATTATAATTCTCACTCACGTTGAACCTCATTTTGGGACTTGCAATGGTCAGTTATACAGTCATTCCTGGTTTGTTTAGAGCCATAAATCATCTCATGCAAGAAAACAGCTGTACTTTGCCAAAATGGTAATCACCATTGAACTTTACCGAATTGAGACAAAGTACACACTGAAGGCTTTTTACAAGCTAGTTTTCAGCCTGAACTGAGCAAAGCATGCCATATTTACCCTGTCAGTGATCTTGACAAGAGTTGACGGTGCCAAAATGTAACATATAAGGGCAAAATTTCAGTCATTGTGACAGGCAGTGGTGAAATACTTGTTAAGCAGCAGGAAGTTCCTGGTAGTTCAGAACTAATGCCCTGCACATGGTGCAGGGTTAGCCTAAGACAGAAGGCAGACTTGCTCTCAGTCACATGAATATACTTCATTTGAGGATGACAATCAGTGAGACATGTAGAAAAAAATCACATTTTCCAACAAATGAATGCCTCATAAATACATTTGCATGAGTCTTACTGTATAAACCAGATGACCTCTTCAGAATTGTTGGACAGGGGTGTTATTTTATATAAATTCTTAACTGGTGTACCCTCGCCAAGCATCTCTCCCTTACCAAACTTCATGATACTTCTAATATAGTCCATTAGTAGTGAGAAAACAGTTTGGAACTTAGGAAATTGGTCTAAAGGTGGTGAATAGTTTTGAGGGATATTTTTCTCCTACTATGGACAAAACGAGGAGACTTTTTTGTAGGGACTATGTCTCAAGTTCCTCAAAGTGCACATGCCTCCCAATTTCAGATTCTCCAATCCTCTATTTCAGTAACTACTGTCCATGTCAAAGTTAAACTTTGTTTCTTGGGGTCTTCCTAATCTGTGTTTTAATAGAGACTATCCTCTCCTCGGATGATACCTTCCTGGTGGTGTCAATGTAATTAACAGAGTGAAGTAACTGTCCCTGGACTAGAAAGGATAAGCTAGGAGACATCATTATTATACTTATTAAGCTTTGACTTAACAAGTTTGACTCATGGAAACAATCTTATTCTCCAGTTTTTCTTGAAACTGCCTTGCAGAGCAAACACAACATTTGAAATAGTATTTTAATTTGGAATGATGCTGGGGACTGTTAGAGATTGTGAGGGATCTGAATCTGTACCTTGCAACATTTCAGTCCTCCCAACTCATGCTGGCAAGAAATGGTGGGCCTTGATGTGCTTCCGGCTTAACAGTGCTCAATGGAATAGGATACGCTCATAAAAGAAGCTGTTTGCTTAGAGTCTAATCTGAATCTAGACATTCCCATGCGCCCAGTCCCAGCTAAGCTAATTAGGAAGACAGAAGTGGACCAGGGCTGAAACTCAATCTGCTCATAAAGACAAGAATCCACTCAAAACAACTTTTGAACGCGTGTCCCAGGGGTTAGAAGAGAGGAATAGGATTTAAAAAAAAAAAAAAAAAAAGTGGAGGGGGGTAGAGGTAGTATAAATTAATTGGAAATGGTGATGAAAGTATTTTACATTTGAGGACTTCCAATATGCAGAATGAATATTTTGCACCACATTTCCAGAAAAATATGTCCCAAATGGGTACTTTGAAATTAAAAAAAAAAAAAAAAAATTGTATTTTCTACTCCCTTTTGGGAAACCTGGGGGAGCAGTTGTCTCCTCTGAGAGAGAGACATTCTCCTCCCCTCACACTGTATGAATACTTCTACACACAAAACAAACAAACAAACAACAACAACAACAAAGGAAGAGAATGACTATGCAGGGATTTTATTTATATTTAGGGAATGAGATTGTGGTTCTCTTTCTAGGGCTACTACTGAAGAGTGTCCACAATGCTGTTTGTAATGTGGCACTTATTTCTACTATAGGCCACACAGCACAGGAGATACCTGTGTTCTTCCCCAGCTTCTGCTGGAGTTGAGCAATGGTGCAATATGGGAAACCCATAGAGCTCTGCAATGGAGGCTTTATTTTTAGCTTAGACTCAATCAGAAATTGACCTCTTCAATCTGAATGTCTTTGCCCTTGCCCCTGGGTAGGGTGACAGAAGCAATACATCAGTACCTACTCTAATAAGTAACATCTGTAATTAGAGATGCAAAAAGATTTACATAACTCTTTTAGTGTTCCCAAAACCATATGAAGGAAGCATTACTCTTTTTCTTGCCATTGGACAGATAAGGAAACGAAGGCTTTGAAAGCTTAAGTAAATTTATAGGTAGCTTTGGCCCACAGCAAGAACACCATCACATCATTTGGCAGCTATACCGCGGGTTACCAAGTGAAGCAAGCAGATGGCTTTACAAGACCAGGGAAAGAACCTTAGCTCCTTGGCACTTAGGTGCAAGCAATAAGCAGGGTGGAGGACTGTCCAGGCCCAGGGAAGAAGTGAACATTCTAGTATATACCCTGTCAATCTCAGGTACTAGGATCAGACACTGATAGAAAAAGACACTCAACTCCTGAATTTGACTTACAACTAAATATATAGAAAGATAGATTTTTATTTCAGTGTGTGAGAGCCACAGCTCCTGTTATTGTATTATTTCTGGAGCCTTATGATAGTCGGGGAAAGAAAAGCTTCAGGAGGTGCTATGCATCAATTCATGAGCTCAGCGAACGTGATCACACTATTCAAAAGGTAGTATGTCATTAAGAGTGAGAGCTCAGGAAACAAATAGCCAGGTTATTAGGTATTTGAGTTTGAGCAAGTTACTTGCACTTTCTGTGCCTCAATTTCCTCATTTGTAAAATAAGAACAATAGTACATACCTTTTGGGAGAGTTATGAGTATTCTATGAATCCATACACACAAACCCTTGAAACAGTGGCTGGCACAGACTGAATGCTTAATAAATAGACGTATTGATGTAGTCAATGATTTTGATGCCCAGAATGAATAAGTAGTTCCTCCTCCACCCACCTGAGAGAAATATGTCTTAATCCATTCATTCCTGTAGATACTACATGTTCCACTACTTTTTAAAGGACATATTCTCAGATTGCCAAAGCTTTCAGATAAACCACTGGGATCGAGAGACTGATGCCACAGTTTCACACCACAGGTGCTTGCCTGACCTGCATCAAATGCACTTTCGGAAGGGAGCTTATCCAACACCATTTTAATATTTTCAGATGTTTTCTCTACTTTGGCAAGATGATTTCTAGCTACGGCATAGACTGGCTTCAGCTACTCTGTTCGGAGTGAAGGTACCAAAATGAAGAGAGTCCAACACGCAGGGATACAACGTGTTGGGTTGAAAAGATTTAACATCTGTGGCTCCTAAGCAAGGTGTTTGATTTTTAAAAGATTGCTCAAATTCTTTTTTTTTTTTTTTCCCGGTGAAAAGATACATATATTTATTTATTTTTTTTAATTTATTTATTATTATTATACTTTAAGTTGTAGGGTACATGTGCATAACGTGCAGGTTTGTTACATATGTATACTTGTGCCATGTTGGTGTGCTGCACCCATCAACTCGTCATTTACATCAGGTATAACTCCCAATGCAATCCCTCCCCCCTCCCCCCTCCCCATGATAGGCCCCTGTGTGTGATGTTCCCCTTCCTGAGTCCAAGTGATCTCATTGTTCAGTTCCCACCTATGAGTGAGAACATGCGGTGTTTGGTTTTCTGTTCTTGTGATAGTTTGCTAAGAATGATGGTTTCCAGCTGCATCCGTGTCCCTACAAAGGACACAAACTCATCCTTTTTGATGGCTGCATAGTATTCCATGGTGTATATGTGCCACATTTTCTTAATCCAATCTGTCACTGATGGACATTTGGGTTGATTCCAAGTCTTTGCTATTGTGAATAGTGCTGCAATAAACATATGTGTGCATGTGTCTTTATAGCAGCATAATTTATAATCCTTTGGGTATATACCCAGTAATGGGATGGCTGGGTCATATGGTACATCTAGTTCTAGATCCTTGAGGAATCGCCATACTGTTTTCCATAATGGTTGAACTAGTTTACAATCCCACCAACAGTGTAAAAGTGTTCCTATTTCTCCACATCCTCTCCAGCACCTGTTGTTTCCTGACTTTTTAATGATCGCCATTCTAACTGGTGTGAGATGGTATCTCATTGTGGTTTGGATTTGCATTTCTCTGATGGCCAGTGATGATGAGCATTTTTTCATGTGTCTGTTGGCTGTATGAATGTCTTCTTTTGAGAAATGTCTGTTCATATCCTTTGCCCACTTTTTGATGGGGTTGTTTGTTTTTTTCTTGTAAATTTGAGTTCTTTGTAGGTTCTGGATATTAGCCCTTTGTCAGATGAGTAGATTGCAAAAATTTTCTCCCATTCTGTAGGTTGCCTGTTCACTCTGATGGTAGTTTCTTTTGCTGTGCAGAAGCTCTTTAGTTGAATGAGATCCCATTTGTCAATTTTGGCTTTTGCTGCCGTTGCTTTTGGTGTTTTAGACATGAAGTCTTTGCCCATGCCTATGTCCTGAATGGTACTACCTAGGTTTTCCTCTAGGATTTTTATGGTATTAGATCTAACATTTAAGTCTCTAATCCATCTTGAATTAATTTTCGTATAAGGAGTAAGGAAAGGATCCAGTTTCAGCTTTCTACTTATGGCTAGCCAATTTTCCCAGCACCATTTATTAAATAGGGAATCCTTTCCCCATTTCTTGTTTCTCTCAGGTTTGTCAAAGATCAGATGGCTGTAGATGTGTGGTATTATTTCTGAGGACTCTGTTCTGTTCCATTGGTCTATATCTCTGTTTTGGTACCAGTACCATGCTGTTTTGGTTACTGTAGCCTTGTAGTATCGTTTGAAGTCAGGTAGCGTGATGCCTCCAGCTTTGTTCTTTTGATTTAGGATTGTCTTGGAGATGCGGGCTCTTTTTTGGTTACATATGAACTTTAAAACAGTTTTTTCCAATTCTGTGAAGAAACTCATTGGTAGCTTGATGGGGATGGCATTGAATCTATAAATAACCTTGGGCAGTATGGCCATTTTCACGATATTGATTCTTCCTATCCATGAGCATGGTATGTTCTTCCATTTGTTTGTGTCCTCTTTGATTTCACTGAGCAGTGGTTTGTAGTTCTCCTTGAAGAGGTCCTTTACATCCCTTGTCAGTTGGATTCCTAGGTATTTTATTCTCTTTGAAGCAATTGTGAATGGAAGTTCATTCCTGATTTGGCTCTCTGTTTGTCTGTTACTGGTGTATAAGAATGCTTGTGATTTTTGCACATTAATTTTGTATCCTGAGACTTTGCTGAAGTTGCTTATCAGCTTAAGGTGATTTTGGGCTGAGACAATGGGGTTTTCTAAATATACAATCATGTCATCTGCAAACAGGGACAGTTTGACTTCTTCTTTTCCTAACTGAATACCCTTGATTTCTTTCTCTTGCCTAATTGCCCTAGCCAGAACTTCCAACACTATGTTGAATAGGAGTGTGAGAGAGGGCATCCCTGTCTTGTGCCAGTTTTCAAAGGGAATTTTTCCAGTTTTTGCCCATTCAGTATGATATTGGCTGTGGGTTTGTCATAAATAGCTCTTATTATTTTGAGGTACGTTCCATCAATACCGAACTTATTGAGCGTTTTTAGCATGAAGGGCTGTTGAATTTTGTCAAAAGCCTTTTCTGCATCTATTGAGATAATCATGTGGTTCTTGTCTTTGGTTCTGTTTATATGCTGGATTATGTTTATTGATTTGCGAATGTTGAACCAGCCTTGCATCCCAGGGATGAAGCCCACTTGATCATGGTGGATAAGCTTTTTGATGTGTTGCTGAATCTGGTTTGCCAGTATTTTATTGAGGATTTTTGCATCGATGTTCATCAGGGATATTGGTCTAAAATTCTCTTTTTTTGTTGTGTCTCTGCCAGGCTTTGGTATCAGGATGATGTTGGCCTCATAAAATGAGTTAGGGAGGATTCCCTCTTTTTCTATTGATTGGAATAGTTTCAGAAGGAATGGTACCAACTCCTCCTTGTACCTCTGGTAGAATTCAGCTGTGAATCCATCTGGTCCTGGACTTTTTTTCGTTGGTAGGCTATTAATTATTGCCTCAATTTCAGAGCCTACTATTGGTCTATTCAGGGATTCAACTTCTTCCTGGTTTAGTCTTGGAAGAGTGTAAGTGTCCAGGAAATTATCCATTTCTTCTAGATTTTCCAGTTTATTTGCGTAGAGGTGTTTATAGTATTCTCTGATGGTAGTTTGTATTTCTGTGGGGTCGGTGGTGATATCCCCTTTATCATTTTTAATTGCGTCGATTTGATTCTTCTCTCTTTTCTTCTTTATTAGTCTTGCTAGTGGTCTGTCAATTTTGTTGATCTTTTCAAAAAACCAACTCCTGGATTCATTGATTTTTTGGAGAGTTTTTTGTGTCTCTATCTCCTTCAGTTCTGCTCTGATCTTAGTTATTTCTTGCCTTCTGCTAGCTTTCGAATGTGTTTGCTCTTGCTTCTCTAGTTCTTTTAATTGCGATGTTAGAGTGTCAAGTTTAGATCTTTCCTGCTTTCTCTTGTGGGCATTTAGTGCTATAAATTTCCCTCTACACACTGCTTTAAATGTGTCCCAGAGATTCTGGTATGTTGTATCTTTGTTCTCATTGGTTTCAAAGAACATCTTTATTTCTGCCTTCATTTTGTTATGTACCCAGTAGTCATTCAGGAGCAGGTTGTTCAGTTTCCATGTAGTTGAGCGGTTTTGATTGAGTTTCTTAGTCCTGAGTTCTAGTTTGATTGCACTGTGGTCTGAGAGACAGTTTGTTATAATTTCTGTTCTTGTACATTTGCTGAGGAGTGCTTTACTTCCAATTACGTGGTCGATTTTGGAGTAAGTATGATGTGGTGCTGAGAAGAATGTATATTCTGTTGATTTGGGGTGGAGAGTTCCATAGATGTCTATTAGGTCTGCTTGCTGCAGAGATGAGTTCAATTCCTGGATATCCTTGTTAACTTTCTGTCTCGTTGATCTGTCTAATGTTGACAGTGGAGTGTTGAAGTCTCCCATTATTATTGTATGGGAGTCTAAGTCTCTTTGTAAGTCTCTAAGGACTTGCTTGATGAATCTGGGTGCTCCTGTATTGGGTGCATATATATTTAGGATAGTTAGCTCTTCCTGTTGAATTGATCCCTTTACCATTATGTAATGGCCTTCTTTGTCTCTTTTGATCTTTGATGGTTTAAAGTCTGTTTTATCAGAGACTAGTATTGCAACCCCCGCTTTTTTTTGTTCTCCATTTGCTTGGTAAATCTTCCTCCATCCCTTTGTTTTGAGCCTATGTATGTCTCTGCGTGTGAGATGGGTCTCCTGAATACAGCAGACTGATGGGTCTTGACTCTTTATCCAGTTTGCCAGTCTGTGTCTTTTAATTGGAGCATTTAGTCCATTTACATTTAAGGTTAAGATTGTTATGTGTGAACTTGATCCTGCCATTATGATATTAACTGGTTATTTTGCTCATTAGTTGATGCAGTTTCTTCCTAGCCTCGATGGTCTTTACATTTTGGCATGTTTTTGCAATGGCTGGTACCGGTTGTTCCTTTCCATGTTTAGTGCTTCCTTCAGGGTCTCTTGTAAGGCAGGCCTAGTGGTGACAAAATCTCTAAGCATTTGCTTATCTGTAAAGGATTTTATTTCTCCTTCACTTATGAAACTTAGTTTGGCTGGATATGAAATTCTGGGTTGAAAATTCTTTTCTTTAAGAATGTTGAATATTGGCCCCCACTCTCTTCTGGCTTGGAGAGTTTCTGCCGAGAGATCTGCTGTTAGTCTGATGGGCTTCCCTTTGTGGGTAACCCGACCTTTCTCTCTGGCTGCCCTTAAGATTTTTTCCTTCATTTCAACTTTGGTGAATCTGGCAATTATGTGTCTTGGAGTTGCTCTTCTCGAGGAGTATCTTTGTGGTGTTCTCTGTATTTCCTGGATTTGAATGTTGGCCTGCCCTACTAGGTTGGGGAAATTCTCCTGGATGATATCCTGAAGAGTGTTTTCCAACTTGGTTCCATTTCCCCCCTCACTTTCAGGCACCCCAATCAGACGTAGATTTGGTCTTTTTACATAATCCCATACTTCTTGCAGGCTTTGTTCATTTCTTTTTCTTCTTTTTTCTTTTGGTTTCTCTTCTCGCTTCATTTCATTCATTTGATCCTCAATCGCAGATACTCTTTCTTCCAGTTGATCGAGTCGGTTACTGAAGCTTGTGCATTTGTCACGTATTTCTCGTGTCATGGTTTTCATCTCTTTCATTTCGTTTATGACCTTCTCTGCATTAATTACTCTAGCCATCAATTCTTCCACTTTTTTTTCAAGATTTTTAGTTTCTTTGCGCTGGGTACGTAATTCCTCCTTTAGCTCTGAGAAGTTTGTTGGACTGAAGCCTTCTTCTCTCATCTCGTCAAAGTCATTCTCTGTCCAGCTTTGATCCGTTGCTGGCGATGAGCTGCGCTTCTTTGCTGGGGGAGATGCGCTCTTATTTTTTGAATTTCCAGCTTTTCTGCCCCGCTTTTTCCCCATCTTTGTGGTTTTATCTGCCTCTGGTCTTGATGATGGTGATGTACTGATGGGGTTTTGGTGTAGGTGTCCTTCCTGTTTGATAGTTTTCCTTCTAACAGTCAGGACCCTCAGCTGTAGGTCTGTTGGAGATTGTTTGAGGTCCACTCCAGACCCTGTTTGCCTGGGTATCAGCAGCAGAGGCTGTAGAAGATAGAATATTTCTGAACAGCGAGTGTACCTGTCTGATTCTTGCTTTGGAAGCTTCCTCTCAGGGGTGTACTCCACCCTGTGAGGTGTGGGGTGTCAGACTGCCCCTAGTGCGGGATGTCTCCCAGTTAGGCTACTCAGGGGTCAGGGACCCACTTGAGCAGGGAGTCTGTCCCTTCTCAGATCTCAACCTCCGTGTTGGGGGATCCACTACTCTCTTCAAAGCTGTCAGACAGAGTCCTTTGCGTCTGCAGAGTTTTCGGCTGTGTTTGTTATTGCCCTGTCCCCAGAGGTGGAGTCTACAGAGACAGGCAGGTTTCCTTGAGCTGCTGTGAGCTCCACCCAGTTCGAGCTTCCCAGCAGCTTTGTTTACCTACTTAAGCCTCAGCAATGGCGGGCGCTCCTCCCCCAGCCTCGCTGCTGCCTTGCCACGAGATCACAGACTGCTGTGCTAGCAATGAGGGAGGCTCCGTGGGTGTGGGACCCTCCCGGCCAGGTGTGGGATATGATCTCCTGGTGTGCCTGTTTGCTTAAAGCGCAGTATTGGGGTGGGAGTTACCCAATTTTCCAGGTGTTGTGTGTCTCAGTTCCCCTGGCTAGGAAAAGGGATTCCCTTCCCCCTTGCACTTCCCAGGTGAGGCAATGCCTCGCCCTGCTTTCGCTGGTCGGGCTGCAGCAGCTGACCAGCACCGATCGTCCGGCACTCCCCAGTGAGATGAACCCAGTACCTCAGTTGAAAATGCAGAAATCACCGGTCTTCTGTGTCGCTCGAGCTGGGAGTTGGAGACTGGAGCTGTTCCTATTCGGCCATCTTGCTCCGCCCCCCCTCAAATTCTTTAAACCATATTCCGCCAACTGCTGCCATCAAACTTTATGCTGCCACCAAAATATAGGTTTTGTACACCTTCAACACTAAAATGCACACACACATACACACACACACACACACACTCTTTGTGAATATTGATTTAACATTTTCCTAATAGAAAATCAAGGTTGAGAGTCTCAGTCTTCAACATAAAACAAGAACCTTCTGGAAGGTATGTGATACTATAAATATTTTCGAACCAGTTATTAAAAAGTCCAAGGCTTCTTTCACATGATAAAACTATTGAGCTTACTTTTATTATGGTTTAGCTGAAGCATACATAATCCTAAGGCATGATGGAAATGATAAATTAACATATAGAATCAGATAGAGAGTAAAAGGGAAATCAACAGGGAGCTAAAAGGCAACCAACCAAATGTGAATTGACAAGTGGGCAAGTTTGAGGCACAGTAATAAAAGTGTGTAATGGGGGCATCCTGAAGTCCAAAACAAGATCAGGAATAGTATTTGCAGAGTCCTTCCATGTAACTCAGATTGAAGCGTAATGATTCATTTAGTTGAGATTTGAGTAAATTTAAACCAGAATAAAATAAACATATCTATTCATAATTGTAATTCCAAATTCTTTCCCTGCCTAGAGAGTGAGGCCTGACTTATATATACCAAAGGACCTAAGAAGTATGCTGATTTTATTCCTTTTATTACAATACAGCTCCCTGGGGCAAGGCCAGCTGGTGAAAATTCATGTAGGCTGGTACATTGTGAGCCCTTATTTACAAGGCATTAAAAATACATCAGGAAGACAAAAGAATACTCCAAACAATAAAGACGAACAGCCCGGAACCATGGTGCAGTGCGTCTCTTTCCCAGTCCAGGGTACACCATCGTTCTCTCTTGCCGCTGAACCTTTTTTACTTATTCCTCCTGAACTTCCTCCAGTGGAATGGGACTTTCTGGGAGTCTGCATTGTGTCAAAATTTGAATTGCCTTGATGTGAGCGACTTAAGACAGTATGGTTTTTGTTTTGTTTTACTGTGGAAATATTTACTAGAGACCATCCTTGTTGCTTTTCGTAGACATGTGACTGGAGAGTGTCAGTCAAGTTGACTCAAGAAAACTGCCCGCTAAGTCATCCTAATTTTCTTTGTTCTCAGAGATTTGGGGTATTTTAGGAGATTGATTTGTTAACCAAATAACATGCAGATTTGCAAAGAAAATTATAAAAGGCAGAAAACTAGGTCTAAAATGACCCTATAGGCAGAAATAAACATTTTGAGGAAGCAATGGGGCATTTTATATGCAGATGAACATTCTTATCATTTTAAGTGAGCATTTTTAAAACAAAGCTGCCTTATGGATTATAAAAATTCATACATGATTTGCACCTATGAAAATGTTTATAGACCATTGCATTGTAGTGAGGAATGTGAGTTTGGGCATCAGGACTATTAGTTTCAAATCACAGCTTCCCTTTTATTAACCTCTCTGTGCCTGTTTTCTTGTATATAAAGCAAGAATATCTATTTCATAGTTTGGTTTTGCCTGGCAAATGTATGTATTCATAGTTTGGTTTTGCCTGGCAAATTGTATGTATTGGATATTGCAATTTTTGTGTTCTTTCATTTTGTTATATTTTTTCTCAGTATTAGGATGATTGATTGTCGCATTCAGACTTAAATGATGCTTTATTTTGCTACTTAAAAGGTTTCAGTAAACAGATCCAATAAAGTATTAATCAAAATGAGAGCCATCAGTAAGCTTTGGACCATCTGACTGTTGTATTTTCTACACCCTGAAATATGGCAGGGTGGAGAGCTTTAAAAACAAGCCAGAATTTGAATCCCAAGTTTTTCACTTAACAATTATGTGACATCAGAAAAAAGTTGTTCTACTTTTTCTGGGATGGAAAAACACAAAGGTGGCCAGCCACGGTGGCTCACGCCTGTAATCCCAGCACTTTGGGAAGCCAAGGCAAGCAGATCATCTGAGGTCAGGAGTTTGAGACCAGCCTGGCCAACATGGTGAAACACTGTCTCTACTAAAAATACAAAAATTAGCTGGGCATGGTGGCGGGCACCTCTAATCCCAGCTACTTGGGAGGCTGAGGCAGGAGAATTGCTTGGACCCAGGAGGTGGAGGTTGTAGTGCACTGAGATCGTGCCACTGCACTCCAGCCTGGGAGATAGAGTAGGACTCTGCCGCAAAAAAAAAAAAAAAAAAAAAAAAAAATCTGCCTCATCCCATGATATACAATAGCAGGAAAGATCAATAAATCCATTTATCTTAAATTGTGACACCTGATAGGGAAAAACTACAGAGACTGACTGAAGCATCACATTTTTTTAAATTAGTCTTTGTCTGGGGTCCCTTGGTAAAGCCCAAGGGATTTAGAAGGAGCTGTCCAGAATCCTTATCCATTCTTTTCTCTTCCTTTCCCTCTAATTCAGTTCATTCTATGAATATTCTGTGTTTTTTTCTTTAGTAGTTTAACCCTGGGAAGAGTGACAGATACTAAGCTTGCTTAATACCTTATCATGAATTCTTTCCAGCTCCATGATGGTACTTTCACCTTGTATTCAATTATCTGTTTACACATTTTGTATTCTCAGCTAGAATTTGATATGCTCTTCTGCACAAAGTCCATGGCAATTAACACGGTGACAGCCACATAGTCAGAAATTCAACACATATTTATTGAAAAACAAAATCAGTAATTGGTCCCACTGACATCTGAGGAAGAAATAAATAAAAAGAGCTCCCCGCAGTGATTATTTGGGACATGCTGTATGAGTAACTGACATATTAATTCCAGCTTGCATTATTACATAAACGGCTCCAGTAACCAGACCTGTTCCATGTACAGTTGCCAAATATATGTGAAACATCTGTTAAGTTCTGAGCTTTCTAGTAAATCTAACACTGAAAATGGCCTTTTTACCGAATAAGCAGATGGCAGTAGTTTGCTAGGAGAGTGATATAGAACCAGCACCGTTTTACATTAAGGTCAAAGCAGAAATACAAGAAAATTAATATCAGTCCAAAAGATCAGTGATCATGGCAATAAAAATATAATATGCAAGGATCAGATTTCTTATGTTTTGATTTAAAATGGAAACAGATAAGATGCAAAGTATCCATGAGTTTCTTTGGTTATTAAAGCAAACAATATGGCCAGGAGTGGTGGCTCACATCTGTAATCCCAGCACTTTGGGAGGCCAAGGCAGGCGGATGACCTGAGGTCAGGAGTTTGAGACCAGCCTGGCCAATATGGTGGCAGGTTCCTGTAGTCCCAGGTACTCAGGAGGCTGAGTCAGGAGAATCCCTTGAACCTGGGAGGTGGAGGTTGCAGTGAGCCGAGATCGCACCACTGCACTCCAGCCTGGGCCACAAAGCAAGACTCCATCCAAATAAATAAATAAATAAATAAATAAATAAATAAATAAATAAAACAAAGCAAACAATAGAAGCAGCATGCTTGGGCTCTTAAATATGCTCATGAATAACCCCACTAATAATCTTTGGCACTGGGAGCCCAATTATGTTTTTTTCTGCTTTTTATTTTTAATCTTCTACCTTCATAGAACTGGAACTCAGTAGGGAAATAAGATGGTGTGTTTTTGAGGAATTTTCACTAACTTTTTTTTTTTTTTTTTTTTTTGAGACGGAGTCTCGCTCTGTCGCCGGGGCTGGAGCGCAGTGGCCGGATCTCAGCTCACTGCAAGCTCCGCCTCCCGGGTTTACGCCATTCTCCTGCCTCAGCCTCCTGTGTAGCTGGGACTACAGGCGCCCGCCACCTCGCCCGGCTAGTTTTTTGTATTTTTTTAGTAGAGACGGGGTTTCACCGTGTTAGCCAGGATGGTCTCGATCTCCTGACCTCGTGATCCGCCCGTCTCGGCCTCCCAAAGTGCTGGGATTACAGGCTTGAGCCACCGCGCCCGGCCGAATTTTCACTAACTTTTAAAACACCTTCCTGAGTGGAAAAGAAAGCCTCAACAATTAACTCCTTGTAAGAGCAGCATGGATTTTAGGGTCACAAAACATTGGTTTTCAATACAGCTTTAACTTTATAGCTGCTAGACCTTGGTCATATTAAATAGCATCTTTTTCCCACTCTCCTACTGCAATGTTTAACAGAACAAAGGAAAATGACATAAGCTTTGGATTAGAATAGCCTGGAGTGTGAAGCCTAGTTCGACAGTGACTTGGGAAAATGATATGCCCTTCGTGAAACCCTGCTGTAAAAGGACATGATGAATCTGGCAGGGTTCCTTTGAGCACTGAATAGCATGTAGAAGCACAGGGAGTGCCCACAATGATTACTATATGAATGCCAACTCATTTCATTACCACTTTCTGCCCCTCCATTGCCCCCAATCCCCCACCCGACCTATACCATCTCCAGAGTGAGTATTATAACAAGAGAGATCAAATGATATTGAAGGGCCATGAATTCCTCTGCTCTCACCTGTAGGGGAAGACCACTGGAAGGTAATTGTTCTGTCTGTGTCTAGATACAGATGAGAAAACCATCTGTAAATGGACCTTTTCATAAAGAGAGATCTGACTGTAAAAGTGAATACTGAAATGAGAAGATATGCCTTTCTTGGGAAGACCTCTGCATTCACAACCACAGCCCTGGAAACGCTCACGCAGCCTTAGGAAGAGAAAAGTTAAATCAGCACACCCAAAAACACAGTGTGAATTGTAGGCATGTACAACAAATGGGGAAAGGATGAGGCAATAGAAAAGTAAGATCCATAGATCTGTGGCTAACAGTCTGTCAAATTCCTGTCACAAGGTGTTATAAGTGTCTTCAATGCCTTCTCACTCCTCCTGACCACGCTGGCTGTAGACACTCACATAGGTCCCTCTAACTTTAACTCTGAACCTGTAGAGTGCAGCCAATAGCCCAGCACCAAACGGCTCTACTTTTCTTGGTGCTATTTTCACATTTGTATTTCTTTTCTAAAACTTCCTTCTCACTAGTTTGCATTTGTTGCCTTATTATTATTATTAATTTCAATGATGATAATGAAATAACCCATAAAAGAGTGATTTCTTCAATGATATTAAGAGTGATAAATGTCAGCAACAAGAAAGCTGATCTCAGGAGGAATTTTTTTTTTTTTTTTTAACTTTAAGTTCTGGGATACACGTGCTGAACGCGCAGGTTTGTTACATAGGTATACACGTGCCATGGTGGTTTGCTGCCTCTGTCAACCCATCGTCTAGGTTTTAAGCCCCTCATGCATTAAGTATTTGTCCTAATGCTCTCCCTCCCCTTGCCCCCCAACCCCTGACAGGCCCCACTGTGTGATATTCCCTCCCCTCCCTGTGTCCATGTGTTCTCATTGTTCAACTCCGACTTATAAGTGAGAACATGTGGTGTTTGGTTTTCTGTTCTTGTGTTAGTTTGCTGAGAATTATGGTTTCCAGCTTCATCCATGTCCCTGCAATGGACATGAACTCATTTTTTATGGCTGCATAGTATTCCACCGTGTATATGTGCCACATTATCTTTATCCAATCTATCATTGATAGGCATGGAAATTGTTTTAAATTTTAAATTGTTAAAAAACACATGGAATATGTGCTTTATCATTATTACTAATAATGAATACAAATGTATTGAGTGACTGACTGACTACTCTCTGCTGGGCTCAGTGAAAAAAATGTGGTAAGAAGCCTTACCTTCATGATGATTCCACACACAGGATATACAACTAACAAATAAGTAACAATATCGTATGATGTAACAAGGGGAGGTCCAGGATGGTCCATGATTAACTACTAGAGAAATGGCATAAAGACAATGCTTACCTTATGAATCCACAAAACAAAGAGGCCTGGCATGGCACAGACTGTTCAACACAGATGCAACTTGAGCAGGAGCTTTCAGGTGATTTGCAGGCTGGAGAAAAGTGGGAAGCCATTCCTTTTGGGAAAACTGCATGAACAAAGATAAGATTTCAGAAACAATCTAAGGTGGGTGGATCACTTGAGCCCAAGGGTTTGAGACCAGCCTAGGAAACATGGAAAAACCATGTCTCAAAAAAAATACACACACACACATACACATATATATATACACACAATTTTTGTATATATAATTGTATATATGTATAAAATTGTATATATATACAAAAATTGTATGTATATGTACAAAAATTATGTGTATATATACACATATGTGTGTGTGTGTGTATATATATATATATACACAAAAAAAATTAGCTGGGTATGCTGACATGTACCTGAAGTCCCAGGTACTTGGGAGACTGAGGTGGGAGGAATGATTGAGCCCAGGTGTGAGTTGCTGCAGTGAGCCATGATTGTACCACTGAGGACAGAAAGAAGAAGAAGAAAGAGGAAGAGGAGGAGGAGGGCAAGAAGAAGAAGAAAGGAGGAGGAGAAAAAGGAGGAGGAGGGGGAGGAGGAGAAAAAGGAGGAGGGGGAGGAGGAGAAAAAGGAGGAGGGGGAGAAAAGGGAGGAGGAGGATGAGGAAAAGGAGGAGGAGAAGAAAGAAAAGGACAATTTAGGTTTATAAAATGGTGGAACTATTTTGTACGCATGAGATAATAATTGTCAATACTTGACCTTGCACATTTGTCAAAACATATAGAACTATACAACACAAAAAGCAAAACTTAATGTAAACTATAGACTTTAAATAATAATAATAATGTCTCACTATTGCTCCATCAATCGGGATAAATGTATCACACATATGCAAGACGTTAATAACAGAGGAAACTATGAAAAGAGAGCAGATGAAAGGGGATATGGGGGACTCTGTACTGTCTATTAAAACTTCTGTAAATTGAACACTACTATAAACATAAAGTTTATTAAAGAAAACCCATTTAACTGCCAAAACATCATATAAATCTAAAATCTCACCAGAGTCATGTGACCATCTTCTGGTTTCAAAGTCTGCCTGGTCCACTGCTAATTCTCTCTCCCTCAGAGAGTTTTGTAAACTTTTCATTTCCTTTTGACAACATCCATGTTGTTTGCAGTGAGATGCAGTACTTAAGTGTTCATGCTGTTGGTTTTCACAGCTTCCTTTTTTGGCTGTATTACTAAGGTATGTGCTGTGTCTTATTTTTGAGGTTATTAGAACATGTGGATTTTTCTCAATTTTAATAATAATCTAACAAAATAGACATGTGATTTAGTGAGTATTTGGAAAAACACCCATCTAGAAAAGAAATGAACTTACTACCAGTCATTTACATCATTGTTTAGATTTGTATCAGTCAACAGTAATTTTTTTGTGTGTTAAGACCTTTTTCATACTATGATGCTTTTAAAATGCATCTTCCTTTTGAGTCTTAAAAAAAGCCATTATCTAAACTTTGATCAAGATTCCTGTGACAGATTGATTTCCAGAAGTACTTCCTCATGATTTCCCTGAAAGATGACTTGATATTAGTGATAAAGGAAAAGGAGACATTTGTGTTTAAAACAACACAAATATATGATGTTACGATTCTTAAGGTCAAACATTCAAAGTAAGTTTTCGCTAAAATCAAGGTGTAGGCAAGGCTTTCTTCTTTCTGTAGGCTTCAGGAGAGAATCTGTTTTTTGTTCTGTTTTGTTTAATTTGTCTAGTTTATATAGATAACTGATACTCCTTGACTTGTAGCCCCTTCCTCCATCTACAAATCACATTATTCAAACCTACTCTTCACCATCACATGACCTTTTCTGACTACAATCGTCTTACCTCTCTTTTACAAAGACATTTCTGGTGACTATACTGGTTCAGCCAGGGTATTCTAGGAAAAGAGCTCCACATCAAGATCTTTAACTTAATCACATATGCCAACTCCCTTTTGCCAGGTCTCTTTCCTGAGGATTAGGATGTTGACATTTTTGAGAGTCCAGTGTGCAGTGGGCACAGATGACTTATCAGACTGAGGAATTAAATAGGAGAGTTATGGGAAATACAAGAATTAAGAAACAAGAAGAGAATCCCAATGATGGAGAAGGGAAGAACCAAATGTGTGTCAGGGAAGCTTAAGTATAAAACTTAGTATAGAGGGTTATTTTAATAAAATTTATTATCAAGAAGATTCTTGTAGAGATGTCATTTGACATACAGAAGATATGGGTTTGAGGTGCCTTCATTATGCTTACTTGGCAATTATAATAATTAATATGGAAAATAATTTTCAGTTTGGTTTATCATGCAGCCCTGTTTGTTTTGTGGATTCATAAGGTAAAGGATTTGCAGGGGAAAGGATTAGATATGTGATTTGACTGTAGCATGTAAATTTGCCTTTTGTTTCCTGCCTATGTTCAATTTATGAACAGAAAAGTTGCACGCTTCTTCAAAGGTTCAATGTAAATTTTTTTCTTTCATTTTTCCCCAAGAAATAGTTGATTATAATAAGCATGATAGGGTTTACAGGAAGTGCTCTTTTAACAAATCATAATGTTGTTTTATGTCAAGCAGTGAGTTTGAGAGTAGAGACAAACTTAGGTTTATGCCCCTGCAACTTACTAAATATAATTGAAAATTTCATCTGTTTCTCAATTTTATCGTCTAAAATATGGGTATACTAAGGCCTTCCTTTTTAGTATTTTTGATAATAAAATGGGATTATATATCAAAAGCCCCAAGATATTATATTATTATATGTTAAGTATTATGTTGTATATTAAGTGACTCTACTGGCTCAGTAAATAATCATTATAGTTCAGTAAATACAGGATATTTATTAATCTATTCATCCATTTTACTGAATACTTACAATATGTTAGAGAGCAGGCTGGAGCTGGTGAAATCCATAATACACGTAAAAATAGAGTGAAGTCTTCTTTGTGGATGCCAAACACTGAATTCCTGCTAAAAGCTCAGTTTCTAATTACTGTGTAACTCATAAATATATGGAGCAATGACACAAAGCATCTTCAATGAAAATTCTGACTCTCTACTTAGTGAGGGTGGGCGGGGGGAGAAAATGAAGAGGTACAAATTGATATGGTGGTGCTTAAAGGCAGCACTGAGAGCTTAGTACTCCCAGAGGAGAAATGCTTACTGGGGAAGAGTTTCTGAATTACTTCCAGAAGACAAAGTGGGAGAAATACACTGCCAGGAACTAGAACATTATATATATGAAGGAAGAGGATAAAAGAGGCTTAACCTGGGAGGTAAGAGAGGTTTAAAAACATTCATCTGGATATCAGATAACTTGGTAGAGTAGACACTTTCAAGAGTCTATTCCTCCTCAGAAGCACCAGAATCAGTAATAAACAATTACAATAACTTCTATCACAACCCTAGAAAACAGGTTTATACCATCCAACATGACGCCGAATCAAGGAAAGGGCCACTTTAGAGTGGTAGAAAGCTTTGTAGCATTTTTATTTGTTCTTGCCCTACCCTTCCCTGGCTCTCAGTGGTCTTAAAAGGACAGCCCCTACTAGCAGTGTAGGACGGTGGTCACTGGTTCTGGAGGGCGCAAAGCAGACTTTATTTGCAAATATTTGGAATTTCTTTCTTCTTTTCCTTAGAGACAGAGTCTCATTCTATCACCTAGGCTGGAATGCAGTGGCACAAATACAGCTCACTACAGCCTCAAACTCCTAGGCTCAAGCGACCCTCCTACCTCAGCCTCCTGAGTAGCTGGGACTAGAGGCATGCACCACCACACCTGGCTAATTTTTAAATTTTCTATAGAGAAGGAGTCTCACTATGTTACCCAGGCTGGTCTTGAACTACTGGCCTCAAGTGATTCGCCTCAGCCTCCCAAAGGGCTGAGATTCCGGGTTTTTTTGGTTTGGTTTTGTTTTCTATTTTAACCTATCTGAGGACTACCTGAAAGACTGACACAGGGTGACCTTCTCTATTTCACACAATTCAGAACTCATCTGGGCCAGAAAGGCAAAGTATTTACTTGAGAATACAATCACCTATCACATATTGACGGTGATACGTTCTGAGAAATGTGTTGTTAGGAGATTTCATCATTGTGTAAACACCACAGCAGGTACTTACCTGACCCAGTTGGTACAGTCTACCACACACCTGGGCTCTATTGTGCAGCTTATTGCTCCTAGGCCTACAAACCTGTGCAGCGGATTACTGTACTGAATACTGTAGGCAATGGTAACATAAAGGAAGCTGTGTGTCTAAACATACCCAAACACTGAAAGAATTAGTAAAAACATAGTATAAAATTTTTTTTTAAATTGTACACCTGTATAAAGCACTTACAATGAGTGGAGCTTGCAGGGCTGAAAGTTGCTCTGGGTGAGTCAGTGAGTGAGTGGTGACTGAAGGTGAAGGCCTAAGACATTACTGTGCCCTACTATAGGCTTTACAGGCACTTTACACTTAGAGTACACTATGTTTATCAAACAATTTTTTACTTCAATAATAAATTAACCTTAACTTACTGTATAAACCTTTCAATTTTTTAACTTTTTTACTCTGTAAAAACATTGGCTTAAAACAGAATCACATTGTACCCTTATTTCTTTATATTGTTAGTCTACAAGTTTTTGTTTTTTACTATTTTTAATTTCAATTTTTTAATACTTTTACAGTTTTTTTGTTAAAAAGGAAGCCACAAGCACACACATTAGCCTAGGCCTACACAGAGTCAGGGTCTTCAATATCATTGTCTTCCATCCACCTCCACATTTTCTCCCACTGGAAGGTCTTCAGAGCAAGAACACACATGGAGCTGTCATCTCCTATAATGATACCTTTTCCTGGATCTGCCTGACAATGTTTTATAGTAAACTTTTTTTTTTGTAAGTAGGAGTACACTAATATATAATGATTAAAAATACAGTAAGTTCATAAACCAGTAACAGCTGTTTTTATATTACCAAGTATTATGTGTTGTACATAATTGTATGGTTTATACTTTTGTATGACTGGCAGAGCAACAGGTTTGTTTACAACGGTGTCCCCACAAATAAATGAGTAATGCCTTGTGCTATGATGCTACGACAGCTAGGATGTCATTGGGTAATAGGAATTTTTCAGCTCCTTTATATTCTTATAAGACCATCATTGTGTATACGGTATATTAACTGAAACATTGTTGTTTGGCATTTAACTCTATGTAAGGCGGAAAAACAATCCAGAGATGTCTGGGACAACCGACTGTGGTTGACTCATACAGTAGAATGCCAAAAACCAAGGAGAAAAAGAAGGGGGGAGAGGTTCCTTGGGAAGCTAAGGTATTCAAAAGCACTCACGTGTACTGGGAGTCTAGAAGGCAACATTCATGTCCAGAGATGGGTGCTGCTCGGAAAAGATCTGAGAAGACCCTAAGCTTTTCACATCTGGATGATTTCTAGGCTCAGAGCAAGCAGGTGGTGAAAGTTAAACAGTCCTGCTAGGCGTTGGAGGAATGCCCCGACACAGACTCAATCTGTAAAGACTGGAAAAGGTTTGTCGTTTTTATTTTCTTGTTCCTTTCTTTCATCATTTTGTTTTCTCTCTGTTTTGTTGTTGTTTTGCTTATTTTCTGGCTCCTATTGTTTAAGGAAATCACTCTCAAAATGACAGACATTTCAGCGATGACAAACCAAAAACAGAGACCTTAAAAATAGGAAAAATCAGTAAACAATCCTACAGCTACAGCCTACAGAAAGCAATAAAAACAAACTCTATGGAAGGAGAAGAATCAGATTTATAGAGGTACTGCATTATAGTATGCAAAATGTCCCATTTTCAACAAAAGTTAAGGCCCATTCGCAGATGATATCAACAGAAATTGTCCCTCAGAAAGCACAAATTTTGGAATTATAGACAAATATTTTAAATCAAGCATTTTAAATATGTTCAAAGTGCTAAGGAAAACTCATTGGTCAGTCTGATTTTTGACAAAGGTGTAAAGCCCATTCAACTGGGAAGAAATAGTATCTTCCAAAATTTGTCAAGGGACAACTGGACAACTGAATACATACATACACACATACACACACACACACACACACACACACACACAAATGAAGTTAGATTCCTACATCATACCACATACAAAAAGTTAATGTAAATGGGCCAAGGACCTAAATATAAGAAGATAAACAATTAATTTTTTAGAAGAAAACATAGGATTAAATCTCTATGACCTTTGATTTGGCAATGGATCCTTAGCTATGACATGGAAAGTACAAATATTAAAATAAAAAAATAGATAAATTAGATATCATCAAAATTTCTTATGTATCAAATGATATCACAAAAGTGAAAAGGCCATGTAAAAATTGCAAATCACATAGTTGATAAAGAATTCAGAATATATAACACATTCTTACAACCCAACAGCAAAAAGACAAGGAATCCAACTGAAAAACAAATAGGCAAAGGCTTTGAGTAGATATCTCTCCAAACAAGATATATGATACAAATGGCCAGCAAGCATATAAAAAGATGCTTAACATCTTTATTCATTACGAAAATGAAAAATCAAAACCATAATGATGTACTACTTCACAAGAGTAGTATGTCTATAATAAAACAAATAATAAAAGAGAAAATAAATGTTGATGAGGATGTGGGAAAATTGGAACCTTTGCACTGGTGGAAACAATGTGATACAGCCTCTGTGCAAAATAGTTTGGTGGTTCCTTAAAAAGTTAAACATGGAATTACCTTATGACTCAACATACGTACATTTAGAAATGTACTGTACAAAATTGAAAAGAGGTTCTCAAGCAAATATAAGTACGTGCATGATCATAGCAGCACTTTTCATAATATTTAAATGATGGAAACAGCTCAAATAGCCATTAATGAAGAACTGTTGTGTATAAATACAATGGAATGTTACATCACTGTAAAAGGAATGAAGTGCTCTAGAACCAGAAATACCATTTGACCCAGCCATCCCATTACTGGGTATATATGTAAAGAATTATAGGGGTGGAGCAAGATGGCCGAATAGGAACAGCTCCAGTCTCCAACTCCCAGCGCGAGCGACACAGAAGACCAGTGATTTCTGCATTTTCAACTGAGCCTCTGCTGCTGATACCCAGGCAAACAGGATCTGGAGTGGACCACAAGCAATCTCCAACAGACCTACAGCTGAGGGTCCTGACTGTTAGAAGGAAAACTATCAAACAGGAAGGACACCTACACCAAAACCCCATAAGTACATCACCATCATCAAAGACCAGAGGCAGATAAAACCACAAAGATGGGGAAAAAGCAGGGCAGAAAAGCTGGAAATTCAAAAAATAAGAGCGCATCTCCCCCGGCAAAGGAGCGCAGCTCATCGCCAGCAACGGATCAAAGCTGGACGGAGAATGACTTTGACGAGATGAGAGAAGAAGGCTTCAGTCCATCAAATTTCTCAGAGCTAAAGGAGGAATTACGTACCCAGCGCAAAGAAAGTAAAAATCTTGAAATAAAAGTGGAAGAATTGATGGCTAGAGTAATTAATGCAGAGAAGGTCCTAAACGAAATGAAAGAGATGAAAACCATGACACGAGAAATACGTGACAAATGCACAAGCTTCAGTAACCGACTCGATCAACTGGAAGAAAGAGTATCTGCGATTGAGGATCAAATGAATGAAATGAAGCGAGAAGAGAAACCAAAAGAAAAAAGAAGAAAAAGAAATGAACAAAGCCTGCAAGAAGTATGGGATTATGTAAAAAGACCAAATCTACGTCTGATTGGGGTGCCTGAAAGTGAGGGGGAAAATGGAACCAAGTTGGAAAACACTCTTCAGGATATCATCCAGGAGAACTTCCCCAACCTAGTAGGGCAGGCAACATTCAAATCCAGGAAATACAGAAAACGCCACAAAGATACTCCTCGAGAAGAGCAACTCCAAGACACATATTTGCCAGATTCACCAAAGTTGAAATGAAGGAAAAAATCTTCAGGGCAGCCAGAGAGAAAGGTCGGGTTACCCACAAAGGGAAGCCCATCAGACTAACAGCAGATCTCTCGGCAGAAACTCTCCAAGCCAGAAGAGAGTGGGGGCCAATATTCAACATTCTTAAAGAAAAGAATTTTCAACCCAGAATTTCATATCCAGCCAAACTAAGTTTCATAAGTGAAGGAGAAATAAAATCCTTTACAGATAAGCAAATGCTTAGAGATTTTGTCACCACTAGGCCTGCCTTACAAGAGACCCTGAAGGAAGCACTAAACATGGAAAGGAACAACCGGTACCAGCCATTGCAAAAACATGCCAAAATGTAAAGACCATCGAGGCTAGGAAGAAACTGCATCAACTAACGAGCAAAATAACCAGTTAATATCATAATGGCAGGATCAAGTTCACACATAACAATCTTAACCTTAAATGTAAATGGACTAAATGCTCCAATTAAAAGACACAGACTGGCAAACTGGATAAAGAGTCAAGACCCATCAGTCTGCTGTATTCAGGAGACCCATCTCACACGCAGAGGCATACATAGGCTCAAAATAAAGGGATGGAGGAAGATTTACCAAGCAAATGGAGTACAAAAAAAAGCGGGGGTTGCAATACTAGTCTCTGATAAAACAGACTTTAAACCATCAAAGATCAAAAGAGACAAAGAAGGCCATTACATAATGGTAAAGGGATCAATTCAACAGGAAGAGCTAACTATCCTAAATATATATGCACCCAATACAGGAGCACCCAGATTCATCAAGCAAGTCCTTAGAGACTTACAAAGAGACTTAGACTCCCATACAATAATAATGGGAGACTTCAACACTCCACTGTCAACATTAGACAGATCAACGAGACAGAAAGTTAACAAGGATATCCAGGAATTGAACTCATCTCTGCAGCAAGCAGACCTAATAGACATCTATAGAACTCTCCACCCCAAATCAACAGAATATACATTCTTCTCAGCACCACATCATACTTACTCCAAAATCGACCACGTAATTGGAAGTAAAGCACTCCTCAGCAAATGTACAAGAACAGAAATTATAACAAACTGTCTCTCAGACCACAGTGCAATCAAACTAGAACTCAGGACTAAGAAACTCAATCAAAACCGCTCAACTACATGGAAACTGAACAACCTGCTCCTGAATAACTACTGGGTACATAACGAAATGAAGGCAGAAATAAAGATGTTCTTTGAAACCAATGAGAACAAAGATACAACATACCAGAATCTCTGGGACACATTTAAAGCAGTGTGTAGAGGGAAATTTATAGCACTAAATGCCCACAAGAGAAAGCAGGAAAGATCTAAACTTGACACTCTAACATCACAATTAAAAGAACTAGAGAAGCAAGAGCAAACACATTCGAAAGCTAGCAGAAGGCTAGAAATAACTAAGATCAGAGCAGAACTGAAGGAGATAGAGACACAAAAAACTCTCCAAAAAATCAATGAATCCAGGAGTTGGTTTTTGGAAAAGATCAACAAAATTGACAGACCACTAGCAAGACTAATAAAGAAGAAAAGAGAGAAGAATCAAATCGACGCAATTAAAAATGATAAAGGGGATATCACCACCGACCCCACAGAAATACAAACTACCATCAGAGAATACTATAAACACCTCTATGCAAATAAACTGGAAAATCTAGAAGAAATGGATAATTTCCTGGACACTTACACTCTTCCAAGACTAAACCAGGAAGAAGTTGAATCCCTGAATAGACCAATAGCAGGCTCTGAAATTGAGGCAATAATTAATAGCCTACCAACCAAAAAAAGTCCAGGACCAGATGGATTCACAGCTGAATTCTACCAGAGGTACAAGGAGGAGTTGGTACCATTCCTTCTGAAACTATTCCAATCAATAGAAAAAGAGGGAATCCTCCCTAACTCATTTTATGAGGCCAACATCATCCTGATACCAAAGCCTGGCAGAGACACAACAAAAAAAGAGAATTTTAGACCAATATCCCTGATGAACATCGATGCAAAAATCCTCAATAAAATACTGGCAAACCGGATTCAGCAACACATCAAAAAGCTTATCCACCATGATCAAGTGGGCTTCATCCCTGGGATGCAAGGCTGGTTCAACATTTGCAAATCAATAAACATAATCCAGCATATAAACAGAACCAAAGACAAGAACCACATGATTATCGCAATAGATGCAGAAAAGGCTTTTGACAAAATTCAACAGCCCTTCATGCTAAAAACGCTCAATAAATTTGGTATTGATGGAACGTACCTCAAAAAAATAAGAGCTATTTATGACAAACCCACAGCCAATATCATACTGAATGGGCAAAAACTGGAAAAATTCCCTTTGAAAACTGGCACAAGACAGGGATGCCCTCTCTCACCACTCCTATTCAACATAGTGTTGGAAGTTCTGGCTAGGGCAATTAGGCAAGAGAAAGAAATCAAGGGTATTCAGTTAGGAAAAGAAGAAGTCAAACTGTCCCTCTTTGCAGATGACATGATTGTATATTTAGAAAACCCCATTGTCTCAGCCCAAAATCTCCTTAAGCTGATAAGCAACTTCAGCAAAGTCTCAAGATACAAAATTAATGTGCAAAAATCACAAGCATTCTTATACATCAGTAACAGACAAACAGAGAGCCAAATCAGGAATGAACTTCCATTCACAATTGCTTCAAAGAGAATAAAATACCTAGGAATCCAACTTACAAGGGATGTAAAGGACCTCTTCAAGGAGAACTACAAACCACTGCTCAGTGAAATAAAAGAGGACACAAACAAATGGAAGAACATACCATGCTCATGGATAGGAAGAATCAATATCGTGAAAATGGCCATACTGCCCAAGGTAATTTATAGATTCAATGCCATCCCCATCAAGCTACCAATGAGTTTCTTCACAGAATTGGAAAAAACTGCTTTAAAGTTCATATGGAACCAAAAAAAAGCCCGCATCTCCAAGACAATCCTAAGTCAAAAGAACAAAGCTGGAGGCATCACGCTACCTGACTTCAAACTATACTACAAGGCTACAGTAACCAAAACAGCATGGTACTGGTACCAAAACAGAGATATAGACCAATGGAACAGAACAGAGTCCTCAGAAATAATACCACACATCTACAGCCATCTGATCTTTGACAAACCTGAGAGAAACAAGAAATGGGGAAAGGATTCCCTATTTAATAAATGGTGCTGGGAAAATTGGCTAGCCATAAGTAGAAAGCTGAAACTGGATCCTTTCCTTACTCCTTATACGAAAATTAATTCAATGGATTAGAGACTTAAATGTTAGACCTAATACCATAAAAATCCTAGAGGAAAACCTAGGTAGTACCATTCAGGACATAGGCATGGGCAAAGACTTCATGTCTAAAACACCAAAAGCAACGGCAGCAAAAGCCAAAATTGACAAATGGGATCTCATTAAACTAAAGAGCTTCTGCATAGCAAAAGAAACTACCATCAGAGTGAACAGGCAACCTACAGAATGGGACAAAATTTTTGCAATCTACTCATCTGACAAAGGGCTAATATCCAGAACCTACAAAGATCTCAAACAAATTTACAAGAAAAAAAACAAACAACCCCATCAAAAAGTGGGCAAAGGATATGAACAGACATTTCTCAAAAGAAGACATTCATACAGCCAACAGACACATGAAAAAATGCTCATCATCACTGGCCATCAGAGAAATGCAAATCAAAACCACAATGAGATACCATCTCACACCAGTTAGAATGGCGATCATTAAAAAGTCAGGAAACAACAGGTGCTGGAGAGGATGTGGAGAAATAGGAACACTTTTACACTGTTGGTGGGATTGTAAACTAGTTCAACCATTATGGAAAACAGTATGGCGATTCCTCAAGGATCTAGAACTAGATGTACCATATGACCCAGCCATCCCATTACTGGGTATATACCCAAAGGATTATAAATTATGCTGCTATAAAGACACATGCACACGTATGTTTATTGCAGCACTATTCACAATAGCAAAGACTTGGAATCAACCCAAATGTCCATCAGTGACAGATTGGATTAAGAAAATGTGGCACATATACACCATGGAATACTATGCAGCCATCAAAAAGGATGAGTTTGTGTCCTTTGTAGGGACATGGATGCAGCTGGAAACCATCATTCTTAGCAAACTATCACAAGAACAGAAAACCAAACACCGCATGTTCTCACTCATAGGTGGGAACTGAACAATGAGATCACTTGGACTCAGGAAGGGGAACATCACACACAGGGGCCTATCATGGGGAGGGGGGAGGGGGGAGGGATTGCATTGGGAGTTATACCTGATGTAAATGATGAGTTGATGGGTGCAGCACACCAACATGGCACAAGTATACATATGTAACAAACCTGCACGTTATGCACATGTACCCTACAACTTAAAGTATAATAATAAAAAATAAATAAATAAATAAATAAGAATTATAAAGCATTCTACTATAAAGACACATGCACGAGTATGTTTATTGCAGCACTATTCACAATAGCAAAGACTTGGAACCAACCCAAATACCCATCAATAATAGACTGGATAAAGAAAATGTGGCACATATACACCATGGAATACTATGCAGCCATAAAAAAGGATGAGTTCATGTCCTTTGCAGGAATATGGATGAAGCTGGAAACCATCATTCTCAGCAAAGTAACACAGGAACAGAAAACCAAACACCACATGTTCTCATTCATAAGTGAGAGTTGAACAATGAGAATGCATGGACACAGGGAGGGGGACATCACACACTGGGGCCTGTCAGGGGGGTGGGGGCCGGGGGAGGGATAGCATTAGGAGAAATACCTAATGTAGATGATGGGTTGATGGGTGCAGCAAACCACCATGGCGTGGGTATACCTATGTAATAAACCTGCACATTCTGCATATGTGCCCTAGAACTTAAGAGTATAATTTTTAAAAAATAGGAAAAAAAAAAAAGAAAAGCAATGCATACCGCCATGAACCTCAAAAAACAGGTTAAGTGAAAAAGTCAGACAAAAAAGGTGACATATTGTGTGATTACACTTACATGAAATGTTCATAACAGGTAACTCATTAAAATGGAATGCAGATCTGCAGTTGCCAGGGCCTGGGAAACCTGGGGGTGGGGAGTATACTCCTAAAAGTACATATGTTGGGTCATGAGGTAAAGGGCACTGGCTTCCTTTTGTGGATGATGAAGGAAATAATATATACAGTGTTCCATTTCCAAGACAAAGTGCCTTGAATCAACTTAGGTCAGCAAACTATAGAAGAGACAGGATATACTAGGCCCCTACTTGGATAGCTGATGCCTGTTTGTCGTCTTCCCTTTCACTCCTCTCTTCCTCCTTCCACCTTAATTGCTCTCACCCAAACCGAAGTTTAGTCTAAGATAAAAGTCTACTAGTCTGCAAAATAGCTCGTTTTGTCTGTTCTTATCAGCCGGCCAGGTACTTAGGTTGTAAGTCAAATACTTAAAGAGCCCCTGAGCTAGCTGGGAACACAGTGCATTGTGGGATGCAACAAAATGCAGCAGGACAACCCTAAAGAAAACACCTAAAGCCCCTACCCAACAACCAGTAGGTGATGTCCGGGAAGATTGTGACCCCATAGTACTCAGTCCATGAGGAACCGGGGGAGGGACCTGAGCGCTAGGGAATAAATCATTTGTTGTAAAGGTACTGAGTGTGCCCACGCATCAGACACTCAATCTTGTAAGACAGTCATTAAAAGTCTCACTTTTGCTGTCCTCCAGGTCTCTGAGTCTATTCTTTGGGTTTGGACAGGTGAGTTTGTGTCTCACAACCTGGTGGTCCATTTGCAGAACTCTGTGTCTGCGTGGAGTGGGACTCCGGCTGAGAGGGGAGACGTGTCCCACCTGATTTAGGTGGCCCGTTCTGTTTGGGTGTCCTGGCTTCCTGCAGAAGCCATAGACAAACACGAGACTGTTATGCAGCAGAAAAAAGAAGTGACACAGGGAAAAAAAGCAGGCACTGCAGCAACCAGGCAACCTCGTGCACCAGCCAAGGTAGGAAAATGGGACTGTAAGAATTGCCTTGGTGGCTGGGCATTTTCGGAGGTCTCAGGGTGTGCAAGAAACATCCAGTAAGGGGGCGCTGAGTCCGCAGGGAAAAGCTCAGACACAGAGATTAACTGAAAATGGGAAACAAGAATTCTAGGCCTAGGAAACAGAGGAAAGAAGGAACTAAAGAGAAGCCCTCGGAAATTCCCCCAAATAGCTAGTTGTGGGGAATGCTGCAGGTTTGGAGAGAGAACGCTCGAACTAGGGACAAGCAAAAGCAAAGGATGATGAAGTATTGCTGTTTTATCTGGCCCAAAGAGCCCATTCAATCAGCCTTTGCTCTTTTGGCCTAAGTTTGGCTCAGAGGAGGATTAGGTGTGCCAAGCTTTAACTCTCTATGTAAATGATAAAACCCCCTCCTCATAAGAGGAGATGGATTATTCTCTTTGTTGGATTAGTGAGTTAATCCCCATGCTCCCTCTTAAAGAGGAAGAAAAAGAGCATAGTAAAGAGCCCTTGCCAAGTGAAAAGACCTGGGATCCCCTAACACACTTGCCCCACCCCCACCCCATACATCTCAAAATGTAGAGGACAGGGAGATCAGGAGCAACAGGAGAGCCAGAGGGAGAGGAATCTGGGGGCCATGAAAGAGCTAAACCCAATGCTCCCTTATATCCTTGCCAAACTTGAAGAAAGAATTAGAACAATGTAAGAAAGACTGAGAATTTTCCTATTCCTTCTAAACAGCAGATGTCTAATATCTGTCCTCTGAAAGAAGTCCCTGTGGACAGGGAGAAGTTGGATTTGTGAGTGCACCTTTAACAAGTACTGAGTTTAGGAATTTTAAAAAGGAAATGAGGCCACTCTTGGAAGACTTCCTCAGCTTAGCACAGCAGCTACATCAACTTTTAGGACCCAGTTTGTATACTTGGGCTGAGATGATGTCAATCATGAATATTGTGTTTACTGGGGAACAGAGGGCAATGATTAGAAGGACAGCCATGACCATTTGGGAGAGACACCATCCTCCTGAGCAAGGAGTCCTGGCAGCTGAGCAGAAATTCCCAAATGAGGATCCTGGATGGGATAATAATTATTCTGGGGGTCCAAATTCTGGGTCCAAATTCAAGATCTTAAAGAGCTAATAATTAGAGGGATTTAAGAGTCCACTCCTAGGACATAGAATGTCTCGAGAGCATTAGAAATCCAACAAGAAAGAGGAGACTCCCTCTGCATTTCTGCAAAGGCTCAGGGATCAAATGAGAAAATATTCAGGATTAGATCCAGAGGACCCAATAGGGCAAGGCTTTTTAAAGGTTAATTTTGTCACTAAACCTGGCCTCATATTACTAAGAAACTATAAAAGATTGATGCATGCAATAGGAAACCAATTAAGGAATTACTAAGGGAAGCTGAGAAGGTTTTTGTTAGAAGAGAGAGAAAGAGTTAAGCTGCTGACCCTGAAGGCAGGGGAAACCCCGCCACGCAGCTGTGTGTGGGAGCTGGCTGCTGAAAGCTGCAGATGAAAGTTGCTGCTGAATCTTTGTCATTTCAGTAGAGCTGACCATCTTTGCAGACAGACAGCGGGGAGCCAGGGCACAGCATGGCTGGGCTCCTGCCCACAGAGAGAAAGAGAAAGAAACTGAGTGTTAGGGAGAAAGGAAACAGGGGATGACAAAGAGAAAGGTAGAAGAAGAAAATGAGTGAGAGAGACGAAAAGACAGAGATCAAAGAGAGACACAGAAGGTGAGACTGGGGAGTGGGGTAATGTAAAAGAAAGAGTACAAGAGGAAGAAAGAGAGAGAGAGACCATAAAAGACGGGAGACAAAGAGAAGTGCAAGTAAGCAGTAGCTGCCACAGCCCAGCAGGTAGAGGAGAGTCAGAAGCTAACTTTTGGCAGGGTCCTGGTAGTAAACTCCCCACATCAGGTCAGGAATATATTAAATCAAAGAGCTGGGAAATTGTTGACTGATTCCCAAATGCTAAAATATGAAGCCATATTACTAGAAAAAAATAATAATTTGGTCTTAACAACAAATACTTGCTTGAATCCAGCCAGTTTCTAATGTAAAGTAGAGGAGAATGAGGAGGCATCAGACCAGAACTGTTTAGATATCATAAAATATCAAACTAAAGTTAGACTAGACCTAGAGCAATCCCCTCATTCGCCATAGGGAATATTAACCAGTCCTCTTGCCTTTGTAGTCAGGGGGCAGAGTTCAATAAGCCCGTGGGAGAACTCTCAACTTGTACCCACATCCTAAACATTTCTGGTGAATCAAACAAAGGCAACTACTCGGCTCCTTATATACCCCAGGGCTGATGTCTGGTGGTATTGTGGAATGAGGAACCTCTGTGATCTATTGCTGTCCAATTGGACTGGGACTTGGGCCTTAGTTCAGTTGGTTCAATTGGCCATTCCATTCACCCTGGCATTCCATAAGATTCCCAAGAATCCACATGGCCACTGCAGTCAGAAAAATTTAACAAATTCTTTTGATCCTAACATTTATATTGACTCAGTAGGCGTCCCTAGAGGAGTACCTAATGAATTTAAGGCCTGAACTCAACTAGCTGCTGGGTTTGAATCAGCACTCTTCTGGCAGTCAACTATTAATAAAAATGTGGATTGGATTGATTATATCTATTATAATCAACAAAGATTCATCAACTATACTCTAGATGCTCTCAAAGGAGTAGCTAGCTAGTTAGATGCCACCAGCCGAAAGCCTGGGAGAGCAGACTTACACTAGACATGATCGTAGAAGAGAAAGAAGGCATATGTGTCACATTGGGTGGAAAGTGTTGCACTTTTAATCCTAACAATACTGCCCCAGATGGAATTATCACAAGCATTACAAGAGTTAACACCTCTAGCCAAAAAATTGACAGAAAATGCCAGAATTAATGCCCCATTTACTGCTTAGAGAGTTCGTTTGGGAAATGGAAAACAATGGTGGCCTCCATTCTAACATTCCTTATAATAGTGGCTGAAGTCCTAACAGCTGTAGGGTGTTGCATTATCCCCTGTGTTAGAGGGTTAACCCCAAAATTAATCAAAACAGCTATCAACAAACAAATGACCATAACATATCAACCATTATTAGAAATGAAATAAAGGATATGAATGGACATTTCTCAAAAGAAGACATGCATACAGCCAAAAGACACATGAAAAAATGCTCGTCATCACTGGCCATCAGAGAAATGCAAATCAAAACCACAATGAGATACCATCTCACACGAGTTAGAATGGCAATCATTCAAAAGTCAGGAAACAACAGGTGCTGGAGAGGATGTGGAGAAATAGGAACACTTTTACACTGTTGGTGGGACTGTAAACTAGTTCAACCATTGTGGAAAACAGTATGGCAATTCTTCAAGGATCTAGAACTAGAAATACCATATGACCCAGCCATCCCATTACTGGGTATATACCCAAAGGATTATAAATCTTGCTGTTATAAAGACACATACACACATATGTTTATTGCGGCACTATTCAAAATAGCAAAGACTTGGAATCAACCCAAATGTCCATCAGTGACAGACTGGATTAAGAAAATGTGGCACATATACACCATGGAATACTATGCAGCCATCAAAAAGGATGAGTTTGTGTCCTTTGTAGGGACATGGATGCAGCTGGAAACCATCATTCTCAGCAAACTATCGCAAGAACAGAAAACCAAACACCACATGTTCTCACTCATAGGTGGGAATTGAACAATGAGATCACTTGGACTCGGGAAGGGGAACATCACACACCGGGGCCTATTATGGGGATGGGGGAGGGGGGAGGGATGGCACTGAGAGTTATACCTGATGTAAATGACGAGTTGATGGGTGCTGACGAGTTGATGGGTGCAGCACACCAACATGGCACAAGTATACATATGTAACAAACCTGCACGTTGTGCACATGTACCCTAGAACTTAAAAGTATATATATAAAAAAAAAATCTACTCTTTTATGATGAAGAGAGTCAACAGTTCTTGAAACAATCTGAGGACCAAAGGACACAAAAATAAATGTGGAAATAGGACCAATAGGAGTAAAAAGAAAAAGAGGAGGGAATTGAAGGAAATAATGTATACAGTGGTCCATTTCCAAGACAAAGTGCCTTGAATCGGCTTAGGTCAGCAAACTACAGAAGAAACAGGATACGCTAGGCCCCTACTTGGATAACCAAACACCATCTTTTCATCCTCCCACTTCCTCCCCACCTCCCCTGTAACCTTAGTTGCCCTCCCTGGAACCAAAGAAGTTTAGTCTAAGATGAAAGTTTACTAGGCTGCAGAATAGCTTGTTTTGTCTGTTCTTATCAGCCGGCCCAGCCACTTAGGTCATAAGTCACATTTGAAGAGTCCCTGAGCTAACTATGGTTGCAATGTACTATGAGATGCAACAAAATGCAGCAAGACAACCCTAAAGAAACCACCTAAAGCCCCTGCCCAGCACCCAATAGGTGACGTCCAGGAAGACTGTGATCCCATAGTACTCAGCCTATGAGGAACCAGAGGAGGCACCTACACTTGTTGAAACTATGCTGGGGGTGCCTGCCCATCAGACACCTGCAAGACCATCATTAAGTCTCACTTTTGCTGTTCTCTGGGTCTCTGAGTCCATTCTTTGGCTTTGGACAGGTGAGCTTGTTTCTCACAGCTGATAAAAATATTTTGGGTTTTTATCACAAAGTGATGTTGGGAATTACCAAAAACTTTTTCTAAATCTATTGATTTGATCATATGATTTTTGTTCTTAGTTGTGTTTATGTGCTGAATCACATTTATTGACTTGTGTATGTTGAACCAATCTTGCATTTCAACAATGAAGCCCAGTTGGTCAGGGTGAATGAAGTTTTTGATATGCCATTGAATTCAGTTTGCCGGTATTTTGTTGAGGATTCTTGTGTCTATGTTCATCGGGGATATTGGTCTGTCATTTTCTTTTGTGTGTGGTTTCTTTGCTAGGCTTTGGTATCAGGGTGATATTGGCTTCACAGAATGAGTTGGGGAGAAGTCCCTCCTCCTCAGTTTTTTGGATTAGTTTCAGCTGAATTAGGACCAGCTTGTGCATCTGGTAGAATTTGGTTCTGAATCCATCTGGTCCAGGCCTTTTTAGAGTTGGTAGGTTTATTATAATTTAAATGATACATTATAATAATGAAATGCTAATGGGTACCACCTCACTCATAAAACCCAGCTTATTTAAATGGTATTACTTCTGAGGAGTGTTTTCTGAATATCCACATCTTCATAACTTATTTCCCTATTCCCTGATCATGTAACACTTTATCTAAACCAGCATAGTCCAACGGGAACCACATATGCAATTTTTAAATATTCTTATAGTCACACTAAAAAATAAGTCATAACAATATGGTATAATTAGTTTTATTGATATATTGATTTAACCTTAACACATTGTTTCCACATATAACCAATATAATAATATTAATGATATATTTTATATTCTTGTACATAAATTAATTCTTCTAAAGTAGGTGTGTATTTTAAGCTACATCAAATCTCAATTCACACTTGTGAGTAGTGGCTTCCACAGTTAGACCACTAAAATGATATATACTAAATGAAGTATGTTATTGTAGTTACTGAGAAATTAAAAAGTCATCAACCTATATCTCATCTACCCAATATGAAAATATACAGCTAATAGAAGTGGTCATGAAGTCTTATACTAACATAGAAAATATATGGCTTAAATTTTAAGTAGAAAAGCTTGAATGTACAGGATAATCATAACCATGAAAGCAAAACATGCATTTGCCCCCTTTTCTCCCTTTCTTTCTTTGTTCCTTCCTTCCTTTCTTCTTTTCTTCCTTCCTTCATTGTTTTGTTTTGGAAAGAATTCATAAGTTACTGACATAAATTTACTTCAGACACAGGTGCCTTCTTATGTATGGCATTATGAAAACTGTATTCAATGGCACACTTAATATTGGTTTGTAAATTTACATTCACATATTAAATGTTTTAAAGTACCTATGCCATTATTACTAGTGGGCATCATTTTTACATTTCTTAATGTTCCATTTTAATTTGTGTTATCTCTCAATTATTAAATTATCTTGTTACTATTTACTATTTAATTGCCTTTATTTTGTTGTGTTGGGTCCATTTTTAGGTAGAACATGCAAGAATTATTTGTAAGACGTGTCCACTACTTGAACTTTTTTCTCATTAAATGTTTGATATTTATTTTTTATTATCTAACTGTAGAGAAGATATTGTTTGGTTTTTGTTCTTTTAAAAAATGATATAATCAGTCAGGCATGGTGGTTCATGCCTCTAATCCCAGCCGTTTGGGAGGTCAAGGCAGGTGGATCACGAGGTCAGGAGATCGAGACCATCCTGGTTAACACGGTGAAACCCCCATCTCTACTAAAAATACAAAAAATTAGCAGGGCGTGGTGGCGGGTGCCTGTAGTCCCAGCTACTCAGGAGGTTGAGGCAGGAGAATGGCGTGGACCTGGGAGGCAGAGGCTGCAGTGAGCCGAGATTGCGCCACTGCACTCCAGCCTGGGCGACAGAGCGAGACTCCATCTCAGGAAAAAAAAAAATAATAATAATAATAAAATAACAATAATAATATAATCATTTATGTTATTAATATGAGCCAAATGCAGGGCTCATGCCTGTAATCCCAGCACTTTGTGAGGCAGAAGGGGGCTGACCGTTTTTAACCCAGGAGTTTGAGACCAGCCTAGGCAATATGGCAAAACCCGTCTGTACACAAAAATAAAAAAAAATTAGTTGAGTGTGGTGGTGCTGCCTGTATTCCTAGCTTCCAGGGAGACTGATGTGAAAGGATCACTTGAGCCTGGGAAATCAAGGTTGCAGTGAGCTGTGATCATGCACTGCACTCTGGTCTGGGCTACAGGAGTGATACCCTGTTTCAAAAAACAAACGAAAAGTAAATAAATATTTATGACTATAAAGTTGCCCCTATATATTTTCTCAGGGGCAAATTTACAGTAATTAATTCTCTCTCTCTCTCTCTAAGAGAGAGAGAGAGAGCATATGTGTGTGTGTGTGTGTGTGCGTATGTGTATATATGTATTGAGAGAGAGAGAGCATATTATACCTATTTTATACAGATATTCCTCCACTTATAATGGGATTATGTCCCTGTAAACCCATTGTAATTCAAAAATATTATAAGCAAACTATGCATTTAATACCCACCCATCATAAAATAGAAATATTATGTCAGGAAATTTCTGCACATTACACACACACACACACACACACACACACACACACACACACACACGTGTTCTATATCACACTTGTTTTTTGCTAAATGGTATATTATTGATGGTTCAATTATTTTTTAATTCTTTACGAAATAGGTAAATATTAGTATCCCCATGGAGCTTGGATTCTGAAAAAGATAGACAATAAAATAAGTGTTGGAGCCTGCTAGGCAGTGATAAGTACTGTACGAAGGAACAAAAACAGGCTCTCTATGAATATGTGAATGGGGTACTGGGGTACTGCTTGCAGTGATAATTAGGGTGATTATGGTATGCCTCACTGGGAAGTTGAAATTTAAGTTAAAAAAAAAAAAGAGCAGTTCAGGCAGAGAACAGTAGAGCAGAGACCTTAAGGCTGCTGTGTTCAAAGAGTACTCAGGTCAGTTGCTGGAGATGGCTGAGCATGACAGAATCACAGAAGAGCGGATACAGGCAGATGAGATGGGCTTCCTCTTGTAAGATCTTGAAGCCATCATAGTGGCGCTCACTTTTACTCTGAAGTGAGGAGTGATATCAGGGGCTGTGTGTAAACGTGAAATGACCTGACTTCTATTTTAAAGGATTCTCTTATCAGATGTGTTGGGAATACACTTGTAGTGGGTAAGACTAGAAACAAGGTGCTTTAATAGACGTGCACAATAATCCTGGAGAGAGATGATGATTCATAGGAAGGCATAAAGAATGGAGGTACACAAAAGTGCTTGGATTCTAGATACAGTTTAAAGGTAGAAATGGCCATAAAATATGCTCTATGTTGTTTCTGACTTTTTAAAATTAATAAGCTGTTGCTTGAGGGAAAGTTTACAGTACAAGTTCTACAGACACTTGAAAAAATGTAATTTTGTATTGATAAAATGTAAAATTTAAGAATTTCTATTATTTAATCTTATTTATATTATTCAAATACTCTGGGGCCATGTTTAAATTTTATCTTCTTGGTTTGTTATAAACAAAAGCTCATTTATTAATCACTCTGCTATGTAGTATTCTTGTTGATTTCTCCATGCATGCTCACCAAATTTTGCTTTACACATTTTAGTACTATGTTATTTGACACAAAATAGGTTTATGAGTTGTATTTTCTTTGTGGTTTCTAGCTTTTATCAACATAAAATTCTACTATCCACTGTAAATATTTTTATTACTTTTTGGAGAATTTTGTTGTTCAACTTCATCTGATATATTTCCTCATACTTTATTTTTAGCATTTTTTATTTCAGGTATAGCACTGGTAAGAAACATACAGATTACCTTGTTTAAAATGCTCCATAGGCCTGCTTACCTCAGTATAAAACATGAGTCACAGAATTTTTAGCACTTGTGCTTGTAAGAAGGTGGGCTATAAAATAACTCAACAACATGTGGACCACCACACCAGGTATAATTACTAGTACAAAAACATAGGTTAACATTTTTGAAAGAATAGTGTAAAAAAATTAAAATAACTTGTGATGGCTGATATTGAGTGTCAACTTGATTGGATTGAAGGATACAAAGTATTGTTCCTGGGTGTGTCTTTGAGCATGTTGCCAAAGACATTTTGGCAGATTAACATTTGTGTCAGTGAACTGGGAGAGGGGGACCCACCCTCAACCTGTGTGGGCACCATCTAATCAGCTGCCAGTGTGGCTAGAATAAAGCAGGCAGAAGAACATGAAAAAACTAGACTGGCTAAGCCTCCCGGCCTACATCTTCCTCCCATGCTAGATGCTTCCTGCCCTCGAACATCGGACTCCAAGTTCTTCAGCTTTTGGACTTTTAGACCTTCGACCACAGACTGATGCTTCTCTGTAGGCTTCCCTACTTTTGAGATTTTGGGACTTAGACCAGCTTCCTTGCTCCTCAGCTTGCAGACAGTCTATTGTGGGACCTCATTTTGTGATAGTGTGAGTCAATACTCCTTAATAAACTCCCCTTTATGTATACATCTATCCTATTAGTTCTGTTCCTCTAGAGAACCCTAATGCATAACTCCTCGTCAGAATTCTCAGAAAGTGATTATAATACATGACCACAACATTCCTCAAATTATGAACTCTTTGATTCCATGGATTCGGTAGCTGGTCTAAACTTTGTAGACTATTTCAAGAAAAGACCATAATTATTATACCCTGTATTTAAAAAAAAATCACTCTGTCCACATGACTCATACCTTTCTTTTCAGCTCAAATATTCTGAATCCATTCGGATTTTGATCACAGATAATGTATATTTTGATTGTCCTGATTTCCTTTAATAATATACACATATGTGTATACAGATGTACACATATGTATATATAAATTACAGTCATATATGTGTGTGTATATATATGTGATTGTAATTTCCAATGTGATGATTATATTTCTTAAATGATTAAATCACACTTGGGCATACACTTTTCTTTGGTCAATAAGTATGAATAGAACTAACATATAGTGCATCTAAGCAGAAGCTTTAAGTTTCATTGCATAAATACAGCATTATTTACTCCTCTCTTATCAAATTAACCTATTCCACATTAGGGCAGTTCCATAGCTTACATCCCAGGATGAAGAATATATATGTAACTTGACCACAATGGAAACATGATACGAGAAAGAAATAATGTTATTTTTATAAGCCATCAATTTTTGTGCCTGTGTCATTTTGTTTTGTTCTACTGCTTTGGCACAAACTAGTGAAGCAAATATGGAAATTTTTGCCAGAAGTTGGGTTCTCTATAATAACAAAGTAAAATGTGCAATTTTTGTTTCAAGGTCAGGGAATCCATGCTTAAAAAATATTATTGTAGACTAGAAAGAAGATAATTCATATTATGTGGTGACAAAATGTTTGGATATCACTAACAATCTTATGGAAACCAAACTATTTAATGTGCTAAATAAGTTTGTGGCTGTTGGTGAAGAGTTGGAGAAATTACTGATGTGAATTGAATGCTTCTGATTGCGTTTAATATGATTAATCAAGAAGTGGAACTCACAAAAGGAACTGGTACATACTAAGCAGGGACTAAAGGGAACACACACTCTGGACTTGCAGAGTTGAAAGATATGGCTGATATTCATTTACAGTTGGGGAAAGATAAAACCATAAAGGTCTTTAAGCAACAAAGTATTATTAAAACCCAGATTATTGTATAGGACCAAATATACTTTGTTGCAATCACAGCCTTTGTTAAAATACCTGAATAGATTTACCTGTGAAAAAATATCACTCAGAAAAAAAAAAAAAGAAACAAAAACTAACGTTTGGCTCTCCCACAAAATCCTGGTAAGTTCAGTGTGCAAGTTACGACTAAACTTGGAGTGAGAGGCATGTATGGAAAAGAATTGTCAGTAAAACAGTCACACAGAATGGATTGTAAAGAATCAAGTAGACAAAAGATCAACTGTGTTTTGAGAGGCTTCCACCATCCAATGAACCACAAATCTGAATCAGAAGATACAGTAACAATTCAAGACATAATTTCCCTGGTGTAGGACACTAATTTTCTTACTGAAAAGCATCAGGCTGAGAAAGCTTCTTATCCACCTATGCTTCAATGTCCTCTTCAGATGTGAACAAGAATAACAGGAAGGGAAGGTCTTCAGAGAGGGTAGAGACATGGTCCGTGAAGTACAATGGCAGAGGAGCTACACTGGGGAGAAGACGCTTAATCAAAAAACATGACCCATTTCTGTAACCTCTCAAAATCTGCTCATCAGAATTTCATAAGCACTATGGACCAGTGATTTCCATATGGGTTGCCTTATTTTTATAGTGGGTGTGGTAAGTATAACTAGACTGTCTCTAGTCTACTATTTGATGCTGGAAGAGGAGGGACACATAGCTAGGAACCACATCTGAGCGAGATGATAAGACCACTTGACTTTGAGCCTGACTCCGTGATTGGATAACATTGCTGAATTCATTTTTTATCTTGGGTAGAAGGGGTGAGTACAATCTGCATGTACTTGTGATGAACAAGATGGACCATTTTAGGTTGTAGTGCAAATTCCAGGTATTCTTTGCTTCTCTCTAAGGGTGGATTTTAACTTTCTAGACTGTTATCTTCAGTATTTTCATGTGACTTTCTTTGGATCCACAAATTATTACAAAAAAAATCACATTCTACTTGCAAGCAAAAGTTTTAAGGACAAGTCCATGCTATCTCATGCCGTTTTAATTGTAAGCTCCAGACAGAGGCTGTTCTATGAATCTGGATTTCAAAATGAAGACCAACTATAATGAAAATGTGACATGAAAAATAAACTTTTGTTTTTACAATCCAATTAAATGTAGGGATTCTTGATAACCAAAGCATAGTCAAGTAAAAGCTAACCAGTATACGAGCCCACCACAGACTCCAATTCATTTGACTCATCCAAGGGAAAAATAATAAACCTTAAGAAAATGTCTCTTTGATTTCTTCCCAAAGATGTTTGATTTGAAGCATCTTTATTTCCCTTCTCTCTCGACATATTCTGAAAAATTAGGGAAACCAATTAATTAAATTAAAAAAACTAAACCTAATAATTACATGACTAGAATGCTAGAACCCCATATTACAGATTAACTTAAAAGTAAGTATTAATGTTCCAAAGTCAACTCACTGACTATTTAACTCATAGAATTGATCTGAATAGACTCATAGGCCAGGACCCTCGTGGAATTCCTCAGGACACATGGACTTGGAGAAGTTATGAGTGAGAGCACACTCAGCCTGGCTTCCATCACTGACCTAGCTTCTCATTGAGAGAGCATGACAGGATAGAGACAGGTTGGGATAAGGGGGTTCTGATGGTGAGAGTGCAGAACAGAGTCTGAGATTTACTGTCACTGGCAGCAAAGTAACAACCGAAGAAATACAGTGGGCAGCATACAGAGGGACACAGTAAAAATGAGAAATAATACAGATGGAAAATTAATATTTAGAGAAATTAAAGATACAAAAGACAACAGAGATTCAAAATACAATTAGTACTTTTGATGAAGAGAACAAAGATAACTGATACACAAAGAGATATATGTAATCATGTCCATTGAATGTAAGATACAGGTATTTCTGAGGTAGTAATTTTGGTGATTTTTCTTTTCTTTCTTTTACTTACCTTGTTTCATTATTTCTGCTTTGGCTATTCTCTTTTATAATGAATATGAATCATTTAAAAATTAAATCATCCTTCTAAAATGAATTGACTGCTTTGGAAAGGAGTGAAGAAGCAAGATTATCAGAAAAGCCTAGGGGCTGCATGCTGGCCCTCTCTTCGTGTCTGGGTGCTCTTCCACTCAGCAGGGGCTCACTGGAGGCTCTCTCTGGACCTCACATTCAGCTGCGTAACAAATGGCTTTGCCTAGTTGATTTCTGAACTACCTTAAGGCTCTGTGCTCTGTGGTTCTAACTAGATTTCCAGTGGCTTGCAGAATTAAATCGTGGTTGAAATAATAAAAAGAAAATGCACTTTGGAAATTGTGGAAGACAAATAGTCAAGATTAAAAATATATATATATATTTTGGCTGCCTTTCAAAATTTATATTATTATATTGATTAAAAGAGAACATATGAATTGTACTTTAATCAGTGCCCAGTGAACATTAAATTGACCTTGGAATCATGGCCAACATCGGAGTGTAGGTCTTCATCAATTTGATTCAGCAGGCAGAGAAGAGCCAAACGGAGGAGCTATGCTTGTGCCTGAAGGCTGGAATTTATTATATTTTCAGTAAAAACAATTTTTGAAGTAAGATGATGGTTTTCCTCTGAATTGTTTCATTAAAATTTGATCAGAGAGAAGAATGTTTCTATTTAACTCCAGAAAATGTGATTTTGGCTTCCACCCACAGAGAGAAGTTTTCTACAGGGTTGCTCTTGGTTGTGGAGAGAGCCTATATAAATTATATTTCCTTGTGAAGAGCTATTCCAAAAATATAGCCATCAGGAACAACACAATGTATTCCTCAAACGTATTTGCCTTAGAAAAAAACTACCTTCTTGTGGTAAATTATAGTCCATTTATAATATGTGCTTGCATGCCACTTGAGATGTCCTCAAGTATTTGGTTACACTAAACAGCAGCTGTGCTTAGCTTTGGACCCTTCACTGGGTAAGAAATGTCATTTTCAAACAAATCTTTCTTGTCCATTAAATATTGAGGCTTTCCTACTCTAAGGCTAGAAGCACACTAAACGCACAACTTCCCTATTTACACATGTTTGAGAGAGAGGATCTGTCCATGGCTTAGTATTTCGTTCTACTGCAACAAGAATGGTCTAAATTACCTAATCTCAAAAACTGTTTGTTGGTTTTTGAAAGGCAGGTTTTCTTTTAAAATCTTAAAGGGATACCAGTTCAATTTCATGCATGTTATTTCTAGCAACAAAACATCATGGGCAGTAAGACTCATAATATCTTAAAAGTACAGGACAGAATTCTGTAGGAACCATTATGAGTAAAACTATGTATTTCTCCCTCTCTCACAGGCTAGCAACAAATCTCAGTGTGTTAAAAAAACACAGAGTAGCAACAAGCCACACTGTGTTAAACCAACAAACGTACAAATAAAAACACTCTTGGCATGATATCTAAGGAACACAAATGATTCCATTAAAAAACAAACTTGCATTAGACTTGTTTAATCAGAGCTGGAAAGTTAATGCTAAGGGTGTGTGGTTTAAAATGTAAAACTTTTTTTATTAACATACGGTCTTCCCGCAATCTAACCCCCCCCACAAACACACACGCACACATACACAGAGAGCCACACACAAACACACACATACCATGAACAAACAACAAGTAATTGAGGTACCAAAGTCAGAATATTGGCCCCCATCATCCTCTTCTCCTTGTGTTACTCCCCTGACTATGTAATGCCATGTGCCAAGAAGAAATCATCTAGCCTTTTAAATTAGGGGAAAAAGATCAGAGATATCTAAAAAGAAAGAAGGAATCCATGTACCATTACTGACTTTGAAGATGGAGGGGCCATGATCCAAGGGATGTGGACAGCATTTACAAGCTCAGAACAACACCGGTGAATAGACAGTAAGGGAGTAGGACTTCATTCATTCTACAACTGCATGGAATTGAATTCATCTTGAATTTGCCTGAAAGTAGATTTTCCCCCAGAGGCTCTGGGTAAGAGCCTGAAATGGTCTAAGTCTAGATTCTCACCTTGTGAAAACCTGACAGAGAAGCCAAATGAGCCATACTATGCCTGGACTTCTCATGGGAGATGGTGAGATAAACGTTTGTTGTTTTAGGCTCATAAAGTTGTGGTACATTTTACAGAGCAACAGAAAATGAATACAGGAGGCAAGTGACTATCTAATAAATACAAGGATCTTGTTTTCAAAATGAAACTTAAGTAATATCACCCATGAGGGTTTTAACATCACCAGCAGCTTTCTACTGCCCAAAAGATGATTTGGAAGTTTTCTTAGTTTTGTTTTTAATAAAACGAACACATTAGCTTTATTTATATTTACTAAACTCTAGTAGAAGGTGCCTTTTGATGATGAAGGAGATGGAGGATTATAGAATGAGTAAAAAATAAAGGAAAATAAAAAGGAAAGAGATAAATATGGGATATATAAAGAGTCCATTTGTATAACATTTTTAAAATGACAAAATTATGGAAATGAAGACTATATTGCTGGTTGCCAGTGCATTGGGGTGGTGGGTGCAGTGGGGAAGAGGGGAGGTGTAGATATGAAGGAGGAGCATGAAGGGGTTTCTTTATGGTGATGGAACACTTCTGTGTCTTTAGTGGTAGTTACAAAAATCTATACCTTGGAAAAAACTGCATAGAACTATGAAATCATTTGTATGCATGCGTGCACACACACACACACACACTCAAATGAGTTAATGTAAAAAATGATAAAAACTGAATAAAGTTTGTAGTTCAGTTACCTGTATTACACAAGTGTCAATTCTCTGATTTTGATATTGAACAGTGGTCATACAGATGGCACCATTTGAGGACACTGAGTGAAGGACACCTGGACTTTATGTATGACCTTGTGAGTCTGTAATTATTTCAAAAGTGAATAAATAAATAAATGAATGGTCAACAGGAATGTAGATGTATTCATTTTCTGGTAAATCTTTTGAGTAAGGTGAACCTGAAAGCTGACCCATCTCACAGATGTGCAATACAGCAGTTGATTGAACTCCCAGTGAATTCCTGAACTAAGGCACCTAATTTAATCTCCCTACCAATGATCGGAGATGGTTATCAATATGTTCTGATTATAGACAAGATGTATGAATCCTAGGGAAGTGAAATGGGTTATCCAGAATCACAGGTTCACCTTGAACTAAAGGTAATGAACAGAGGACCTTCCTTTGACAAATCGTTGCTACTTTGGTGAGCAGTAGAGAAAAATTAAGGATTATGTAGAAGAACTGGGACATACTAGAGTCTCAGAATTCTAGGACTTTGGTAACTACACAGATCATTTTGTCTCTACTCCCCACCCGAGAGTAGGCATAAGAAAAATCAATATATTTATTGAAGGTCATTGGTCTCCCAAAAACTCCTTATGGAGTTAGACTTAGGTGAAAAGTAGTTTGGATGATAACCAAAATGTTACATTGATTCATAAAAATGCCCAAATAGATGGAAATAACCATTTTATTTATTGCCTTTTGATTAAAAAAAAAAAAAAGGCTTCATAGGGTTCCTAAAAACTAACCAGCTCTAACTAGAATTGTAATTGGGAATTCTACATTATTCTGATTCATTGATGGAAACAATTTTCAAGAGTCTTTTTCCATGACCTTCAATAAGCTTTTCTCATATGTTTCCCAGTGAAAACAAGTTTCTGCAGCCTACAGATTGGGTGCGCTCCTCCTTTACAGTCTCAACAAGTGGCAGAGGACAGCCTAGTGTTTGGCAGGTATTTAATCAATGATTTGAAGTCAATATATCAGCATGGAATTCCCATAATTTCATAAAAATTAATCTTAGTGTTGTGCTTAGTAAAAAATGTGACAGAGAAATATGGTTGCAATCTACTGAAATAATTTTGAAAACAATATACTCAAATATATAACCAAATGCAGGTCTAAAGGACACAACAAGGAATTGCATGTTTACACTAAAAAAAAATTCAGTATTACTTTAAAAAGAGAGGAAAAAAGAAAGCAGAAAAGAATCAGGTGCAAAAGTTAATTTTGCAAAGGTGTGAAAAAGAGATGCATCCTGTTACCCAAGTTCATTTTACATATTTGGATTTTATAGAAGAGGTTAACCCACAATGAAGAATAAAAAAGGCCATTTAAACGCAAATTTACATATGGAATGTGTTACTTCTAAAACCAACTGAATATATGTAGATGCATGTGTATGTTTAAGAAGTATAATATAAAATAATAGATGATAAAGTATTATTGAGAAGACGGGTAAAAGTTTTCTGGAGTTAAATATATCAGGTTTTGAATTTGACATCGTGAAATTTAAGATAACTTTCCATAAACTGCCTTTGTATTTTCTTCGTTTTATTTTTTGCTGAGAGAGAGCTTTCAACCTCTGCAACCTCCCTTATAACAAAGAAAAAAGATTTTAAAGAGGCAAAGTCAGTTCAGATAGCAAAAGAATGGATCAAAGCATTTGTTAACATGAATGGGCAGGAGAGAAACTGGAGACCCAAATAAGAACACCTACAAGACAAAGTGGGTTGCATATATTCTGCCTGCAGAGTTCACATATACACGCATTGCTCCTCTGTGCCACTTAGCAGACTTCCTGGAGAAAGGGATGGATGCGAAGATGTTCAAAAAGAGACCAGTCAGTGTATGAAGTGAAATAATAAAACTGTAAATAGACATCCATTTTCAATTTTCAGCATTGGGGATTTCATATTGTTCAACTGATAGTATATGATAGACAATTAAACACATTCAGAAAAATATGATTCTTTTGCTTTGCAAGTAGCAAGTACATGGACAATACTTTATCACCATGTTATATATTGGAAAACATGGACATTTTGAAAGGAAACCTACCTAAATTCACATATCAAATCAGGATGCTTTCTTCCCAGCGCCAGCAACAAGATTTGTCCCTCCAAAACTAACTTTCTCATTCCTACCCCGCACAAAGTTCATGAAACAGAGAATTGTTTAACTTTTTGGGGGGAAGATTATTGCACCATTCACTAGTTCTCATTAAAATATTTTTCCTCCTGATGCCCATCTTAAATTTTCCTTTCATAAATTTCTTCCATTATGACCAGTCATGCCCAATTTTATGTGAATATATGTGCATTGCTCTTTAAAAATAACCTACCAGATTATTTTAGAGAACAGTATTTGATTACAACACTCGAGGAAGCACAAGCTTTGTAATCATATCCAAGTGGCAGATTCATACTAACGTTTAAAGTGTATTCATCATAAAAAAAACCTTTTTATTTTTAATATGAAAATTTTTAATTGTTAATTAAAATTTCAGTAGCATATATCTTGGGAACCGGAAATTCAAAAGGTCTGATAAAATGTAAATGATTTTATATAAATGCTAAAATGGAACCAGGGGTCAGGCAAAGTTTATCACTGTCACAACTAATCATGGGGATTGTTAATGTGCAACAGGAAAATCAAGGTCATTTTATTTACATATATCAAAATATAGTGATGTTGATAAGCATAGAAACATGTTTTTATTGTTCGCATCTTCACAAATGCAGTGGTCCCTCCTTGTACACAGGGGACATGTTCCAACATCCCCAGTGGATGCCTGAAAACACAAATAGCACCAAACTCTAGGTATTAGTCCGTTGTCATGCTGCTGATAAAGACAGACTTGAGACTAGGTGATTTATAAGGAAAAAAGAGGTTTAATGGACTCACAGTTCCACATGGCACATCTTACATGGTGGCAGGCAAGAGAGAATGAGAACCAAGTGAAAGGGGTTTCCTCTGATGAAACCATCAGATCTCATGGGACTTTCACTACTGTGAGAACAATATACTCAGATACACTGTTTGGGACACAGTGAAACCACAACACTCTACAGACACTGCTTTTCCGATACATACATGCCCATGACAAAGTGTATTTTATAAATTAAGCATAGTAAGAGATTAACAGCAACACCTAATAATAAAATCAAACAATCATAACAACATGCCAGCATCACTACTCTTGCACTTTGGGGCCATTATTAAGTCAAATAAGGGTGATTTGAACACAAGCACCGAGACAGCACAACAGGTAATCTCAGATCTCATAACTTGATAACCAAGAGGGCTGCTAAGTGACTCATGGGCTGAGAGCTCTGTCTCTGCTGGACAAGGCTATGATTTACCTCTTGGGCCAGACGGAGCAAGAGAGTCGGAGATTTTATCACCATGATACTCAGAACAACACACAATTTAAAACTTATAAATGGTTTATTTGCAAAAATTTTCCACAATATTTTCAGAATTGAGAAACCTCAGAAAACCACTGGTAATGGGGCTACTGTAACCCTCTCTTTACCTTACTTGTTGCAGCTACCAGTCCATGTCTCTCCTTCCCTTTTAAAAATGTTTCCTCAAGGACCATATATGCTGCCTCCAGTTGTGCTTGTTTATTCTCTACTGACCCCACTCCAGTCAGGCAGTAGTCCTCAGAATGCCACATAAACTGTTCCTATCAACACACTCATGACTTCCACATTATTAAATGTAGTGCTTACTTCTTCTGTCAGCTGAAATTGACATTATCCATTGTTCTGTTCTCCCAGAAAGACTGTCTTCACTTGTTTTCCAGGATACCATAATGTGTTAGTCCCCTTACCCCCAGTATACGGTCACACCTTTGCAGTTCCATCCTCATCTCTGACCATCAAATGCCGAAATTAAAAACTCAGTCTTTGCAGCTTTGCCCTCTTCTATCTACTCAACTCTCAGTGATCTTATGACTGTAATTGCAATCTACATGCTTGTATATCCAGGTTTATATCTCCAATCAGACTTGTCCCCTGATCTCCAGACCCTGCATTCAAATGCTCACTCAATGCATCCACTTAGAATGTCTACAACTGAAGTCCTGCTAGGACCCACTCCTGCTCTTCCCACATCCTTTCGCAAGTCAATTAATGACAATGGAACTTAATGCTCAAGACAAAATTCTGTAATCAATCTTGACTCCTCTTCTCATTTATTCCACAGTTATCTCTGTGATTCAAACCACCATTACCTATACCTGGTTTGTTTAAAACACCTATTTGCTGGTGTTTTACCTTCCATGTATATCTTTCATTAGTCTATTTTCAACACAATATCCAGATCTAGTTTGTTAAAACATAAATCAGCCGTGGTGCTTCTCTACTCGAAATACTCAACGAGTTCTGCCTTTTGGAATCCAAGCTTACATCCCGATTGGGACCAAGACTCCATCTGAAAAGCCCTCACTTCCCTTTCATTGCCTCTCTGAGTTAATCACTTCTCTTTCCTCGCGTACTGGCTCTCTAGACTCCCACTCTTCCTCATAGAGGCCAGGTTTACTCCTGCATCACAATGTTTTCATTTGCTGTTCTCTTTGCCTGGCATGCACCAATATGAACACATAGAGCATCAGAGCTCATGACATCACTTCCTTTGGACCATTTCCAGAATGTCACCTTCAGAATAGGATTATCCCCTGACCATCCTAGCTACATTCCATATACCTTTCTCCTATGCCTTGTATCTCTGTTCTTGCTTTTTCTCTTTTACACACGCCACTGATATGTTTACTATTAATGTTATTTTCTGATTTATCCTCTAGAAAGAATTTAATCTCCACGAGAACAGAGATTTGTTTACTGTCTTTACAGCCACACTACCCAGTGAAGAGTTTAACATATAATAGAAATGCAAGAAATATTGGTTGATTGAATGAACTGATGATAACATTATTATGATGATGATAAAAGAACTTCTAAATAAAAGCTATATGCTTTTGTCTTCCATAATACCCAAATAAATATTTAACAGTGGAAAACATATTACTTATTTGGCCATTTAAGTAGTAACACACTTTTTATTTAGCAACACGAACAAATGCAGCCATCCTTTGAATAGGTGACTTTGTCTATTTATTTCACTGTCATTCAGAAAATGCATTTATGCACCAATTTAGCATTAAGAAATTGTGTAATACTAACTTTTTAATTATAATCACTATAGACATAAACATATTTATGCTATTTTCTTTGTCCATAGGTTGTTTGCTTTTTTCCCTCTCAGCATATTTCTGTGAATTTTTCAGAAGGAACCCAACTAGAAAGAAATTTGCCTAAGAAATCACAGAAAGCATTTGGTATATTTATTAATTTTCCAATTTTAGATAATATTTTGGACTTATTAGACTAAAATTTCTTAGTAGTCCCATAATATTTTAATTTTATATATGATACATTATACATCCATTTTGCCCTGGTGTTTTTCAGAGCTCTCTTATTATTTAGAATTTTGCCTTTGGACTACAACATGTACTTGCCAAGGCCTCCATTAACCAAATTACTGTTTTGCTCTTAGATGATTCTGGTTACTGGCAAGATTATTTCCTGTGGTAGACAATAAAGATGGGGGGAACTTCTTTTTTGTCTGAAAAGTTGTGACTTCATGAATTCAAAAGAATAATATGAAAACAAATATAATCTTTAAATTACGTATCAGGTAAAAGAACAATATCTCCTCAAGTCAGAAACCTACTTGGAAGTATTTTACCATGAATCTGATTGAAAAGAGAGGGGCACAGATTCTATTTTCATATTCTTAATATGTTAATGTTATGACTATGGGAGGTGGAATGAGTCATTTTTTAAAAAAAAAACTTGGTAACTGTAATTGTGTAAATAGGAGTGCAACTGGAATTTGATAGGCTGGGGCACATAACCTGAAAGTACATAATATCTAATACTTTTAGTTTAAACAGCTTAATCAAGTCCTTTTTTCTAATCCCTACCTCGTTGAGTCAACATGATTTTATAAAAACATATTTCACATATTTTTAATGTGTCTGTTAACAATTTATATTTAGTATATATAGACACAGATGGTATTAAAACTAAGTGCCCCTATTTAGCTACTCTGCTCACATAAGGGGTATAATTTGCCTGCAAATGCTAGTTCAAATCAACTGATTGAAAGTCATCTCTGTGTATTAAATCTGGACAAATTATCTAATGTGGTCCCTGACAACGGTGTGAATAGAGTTATAAGAATATACATACAGTATATTATAAAACTGATATAATTTACTTAAATAAAACTTTATTTTTTCTCTCTGTTACTACATCTTTTAAAAGTATTGATTTGAAGTTCTGTACATTAGAAAGCATTTAAAGATCTACAACTTAAGGTCTAGGCCATATGGAATTTGTGAAATTCATTTTGAGAAATTTGTTTCTGTTCAGAAAATTCTTTCTGTCCCTCTGTTCAAGGGGCACCTTGAACAGAGAATAGAAAGGGTGATTTTACATTGAGGCCCAAATTTGAAGCCACAATAAGAGATACTGATGATAGCCATTGTTTTGGAATTGATCTACTTCTTAAATTGGCAACTATCCTATTTAGTGTCAGTTACAGTTGTGATAATGAGTTGCCTGAGGAATACTGAGAATCAGCTATTATATTTAAAACAAGACACAATACAAAAAAGCAATGATTTGATGTTAATTTATGTTCCTTCTTGGTTAAGACACTTAGATATACTTATAAAATCTGTCCCTACTCATGTCATTTCACTGTCCTTTGTAATACAAGGAAACTCAATGTTCTTTTAGTTCCTCTGCTTATCTCTACTAACAAAGCTGTTTTTTGATATGAAAAATTTTATATCAATTGCTTATATCAATTTTTTTGATTTCTGTTTTCAATCATTTATGTTATCCATTTGACTCTATTTTTTTAGCATACTTGCTTGATCCTAGTCCCACTGTTTTGCATTTTTACATCCATGAATCTGAGGTACATAATTTCTTTGGTATGTTTATCTCTAAAAAGATTTGGGTTATGCTACCCTGGAATAAAAAATTAGATAAAATTGATTTAATTTTTTTCTTATGGTGGATCACATCTTGAAATCAAGTAAACATGGCAAAGGAGAAGTAATATTTTCCACAGTGACATTTTGGAAATACCAATTGTCTATTTAAGACCAGGAATTATTTTCATTTGCCATTGGTCGCAAATCAATTTTTCTATCTTTCACAACTCAATGGAATTGAGATATGATTATTGATTTCAAAGTCGTTGGACTTTTTGTCAGGAGGATTCCTTTCAAGGCTATATCCCAAATAAAAAATAATGCTACTTCTATCTCAAAAGTTTTAGTGTCTTAATACTACTGTGTAACATTATTAAGTACCTCTACTCTCAAAGAGCTGTACATTTTATGGTTTTCTGACTCACACTTGTGGATCTAGACTGCACTGGCATATTTCATATAGTTCAGAGTTAGAATCTTGGCTCTGAGCAGTTGCTTTGATTGACCACATATTAATAATTTCACTACACCCTATGGAAATCAAAGAAAAAATACATTCTGAATAATCAATTATTATAATTATTCATAAAATGCCCAGGGGGAAATAACCTATTATTTAATTTTCCCATCTTCTCCTGTGTGTTTTTAATATGTCATATAAAACAAGTCATTAAATATTTAGCCAGGATTAGTTGCACAAGCTGAACCTATTGAAAGAGTTTGATTAACACAGAGGAACATACTTTTGGTAAAAACAATTCCAGGTTTATTGACTATAGCTAGTTTTCCAAATGTTCTCCTGTGAATGAGCCAATTTCTGTTTAAATGGATACTTATTTTCTTCCATATAGCAAAAGTATTCATTTGGTCTTGACAGAAGCAAGATGAATAAAGATGTGTCGGCTTTAAGTGCCTCCAGACACTTGCATTAGGAGGAGTCCGTAAAAAGAAATACAGATAGGATTCCTCAGTTTTCCTCTATGTGCTATAATCAATATTCTCACCAAGTAACAGGACTCACATCTGAATGGAACCGTCTTCTGTGATTAAGCTCTGAACTAAGCCCCAGGACAGCCTCAGCTATTCCTATTTGGATGTGGAATCACGTGGCTGACATTTGCAGTTTTCATCAACCATTTTGGTGTTAAACATGAAAAAGAAGTAGACCTTTTCTAAGTACTGCTAATTAGTGCTCTCTGACCGTGTCTTATCACAGGCCAGTGTTGGGAATTCCAATTCGTTTTCCCCTTAAAATCCTAATTGTCAGTATTGTTATAATGTCTGATTCTGTTTCCTGACTTTTCCTTAATTAAGTACGTGTTGTGTCTGGTGACAAGTAGAATTTTCAGCCTGTTTCTGTAAATGTCTTCCTCACCAATTAAATTAATTTTACTACTAAGCTCAGGAGGAAGCAATGTCTTATTCTTTACAGGGTTTAAAAATATTTAAAGGTGAGTAACATTCTTAAGTGTTCTGAATAGTTAAGGACATACAATTCTACTTTTACTCACCTCACAAGGAGAGGACATTAGACTAGAAATAAAACTGCAGATACTTTCATTGGCTATTTAAGTCACTTAAATCACAAATGATTATATATACAATAAAAAATATGAGAGTCACTTCTATAGTGACACAGGTTTTTAAGCCACATATTTATGGATCTTACAAGTTATGTGATTTGGAACTAGGTCCAAGATCTCTTAATCTTACTTAATTTACTTTTAAAATCCTCATTCTTATGTGCCTCAACACTCAGGCATTATCTTCCCCAGAAAATCTTTCCAGTCACCTGCTAACCTACCTTTGGTGATTTCTGTAGGTTTACTCTCTTGTGGCAACATAACATACTGTTGTACTACTATTTGCTGTTTGCCTGTGTATCCCCGACCCCATCCCACCTGCACTAGATGACAGGTAAGTAAATCAGAGGCTGAGCCTCGTTTCTCTAAAGAACGTCATATATGTCACAGTCATTTATTTCCTCTTTATTCAATGAGGCTGAAAAGGATTATCCACAGTTAGTTAAATGAGAAGGACATATGTATTGAATGGGTTAAGAAAAAATGCCCCAAACCTGCCTACACCTAAGGATGACTGGAATATTATTTTGTTTTAATTTGAAGAAAAGTATTTAATTTTAATAAAAGTCCTAAAAGAAAATATTAATAAATACAGAAATATAACATTTCTGGATGAGACAACACAATAATACACCACCATCAAATCTCTCTAAATTAATGTGATCACAGTCAAAACCCAAACTGAATGTAACATGACATTCAAGAAGTGTTGTGGAAAATGCACGCAAAAGATAAAATGTACAAGAAGAGAAAATAATATTTTGAAAAAACACCAGGGAGGCACTGGCTCAAGTATATCTCAAAAACATATTAGGAAGTGATAATACTTAGGTCAGTGTGGAACTAATACAAAAATAGAAAAAAATATTTTAAAAATGTAATCTAGAAAGAAATTCATTAATATATGATAATTTAGTTTGTATTGCATATGACATTTTAAATCAGCGGGGAAATAAATAACTATTAAATCAAGCATATTTAAACAACTAGTTATTTGGGAAAGGAAGCCAGGTACCTAGTTCATACATTCACTCACACACACATACACAAACACACATTTATTTCATGCAGATAAAATGTATATGAATTAACCCTTTGAATACTTAAGAGTAACATAGGATAATTTGTTTTTAATATTGGAATAGAGAAGGTCTTTAAAATAAAACACAAAATATTAAAGAAAAATACATAAATTTACAGATATAAAAATGGTAAACTCTTGTAAAAATAACCATTTTAAAATTTATATGGAACCAGAAAAGAGCCTGAATAACCAAGGCAAAAGGAAAAAAAAAAAAAAAAAAAAAGAAAAGCTGAAGGCATCATGTTACCCAATTTCAAACTATTCTACAGGGCTACAGTAACCAAAACAGCATGGTACTGGTACAAAAACAAGGACATTAACTAATGGAACAGAATCTACATCTATGACCATATGATATTAGAGAAAGCTGACAAAAACAAGCAATGGGGAGAAGACTCCCTATTCAATAAAAGGGGCTAGGCTAACTGGCTAGCCATATGCAGACGATTGAAGTTGGATCCTTTTCTTATACAAAAATCAAATCAAGATGGATTAAACAATTAAATATAAAACCCAAAATTATAAAAGCCCTGTAAGACAACCTGGGCAATACCATCCTGTATGTAGGAATGATCAAAGAAATCATGACAAAAACATCTAAAGCAATTGCAGCAAAAGCAAAAATTGATAAGTAGCATCTAATTAACCTAAAGAGCTTCTGCACAGCAAAAGAAACTATCAACAGAGTAAACAGACAACTTACAGAATGAAGTAAAATATTTGCAAACTATGCATCTGACAGAGATCTAATATCCAGGATCTATAAGGAAATAAACAAATTTACTGGAGAAAAACAAATAGCCTAAATAAAAACTGGGTAAAGGACATGAAGAGACACTTCTCAAAAGAAGGAATACATGTGACTAACAAGCATAAGAAAAAAGGCTCAATATCACTGATCATTAGGGAAATGGAAATCAAAACTACAATGAGATACCATCTCACACCAGTCTATTATTAAAAAATCAAAATACAGTAGTTGCTGACAAGGTTGTGGAGAAAAGGGAACACTTATACATTGTTGATGGGAGTTTTATTAGTTAAACCATTGTGGAAAGCAGTATGGAGATTCCGCAAAAAGCTAAAAGTAGAACTACCATTTGACCCAGGAATCCCATTACTGGGTATATATACTGAGAGGAATAGAAATCATTTCACCATAAAGACAGATGCACATGAATGTTCATTGCAGCACAACTCACAATAGCAAAGACATGGAATCAACCTAAATGTCCATCAGTGACAGATTGGATAAAGAAAATGTACATATACAACATGGAATACTATGCACTATGAAAAAGAACAAGATCATGTCATTTGTGGGAACGTGGATGTAGCTGGAGGCTATTATCTTTAGTAAACTAACACAGGAACAGAAAACCACAAACCTCATGTTCTCACTTATAAGTGGGAGCTAAATGACAAGAATTTATGAACACAAAGAAGCAAGTAACAGACACTGGGGTCTACTTGAGTGGGGAGGGTAAAAGGAGGGACAGAAGCAGAAAAGATAACTACTGGGCTCTGTGCTTAATACCTGGGTGAAAAAATAATCTGTACAACTAACCCCATGACACATATTTACCTATATAATAAACATTCACATGTATCCCCAAACCTAAAATTTTAAAAGTAAAAAATAATAATAATAACAAGTAAATAAATAAAAAGTGAAAAATAAAGATAAAGCAAGAGAATAATAAAACTATTTGCAGCTTATTCTCTAGATAAATCTCTTATATCTGGAGCATAGAAAATTGCCTAAAATCTACAAGGAAAAAATAAAACATTATATGAATAAGCAATTTACATAGGAAGTACAAATCATTAGTAACTTGTGAAAAGGCACTAAGTCTCACTAGTGACCTAAGAAGTGCAATAATAAATAAATAATAAATAAAAGAATAAATAAGAATGCTGTAACTTGTTTTATTCATAGGGTTAGTTTTCTAATGATAATATCAAATATTGTAGTAGTACAGGGACTACACTGGTGACAGCAGTTTAATCTTATCAAACAATTTTGTAGAACAATTTAGCACAATCGGCAAACATTGAAAATGTGCATACAGTACGCCCCAGCAATGCTGATCATTTACGCACCTGAAAACCTCTCACATATTAACAAGAGGGTATGTAAAATAGTATTTTGCAGTCTTGTTTGTAATAGTGGGAAGCAATCTAAATCTTCATCAAGGAAAGAATGGTAAAATAAGCAAGCATGATTCCAAAGCGTGAAATACTATCTAGCAGTTAAAAAGAATAAAATAATTCTGAATGTATTTACTTGGGAGCCCTAAAAGGCACATTTAGGTGAATAATATGATTATCTCACAGATGTTATTCACGTAGCTTTCACATTTCCTCACAGCCCAGGATTTAAATAGGGTAAGGATAAATGATTGCAATGCCTACCTTGGGTGAGCTCTAAATACGTTGGCTCAACTGGGGTAAGACCATCTTCTAGACTAATTGGTTCAGGTGATGGAGGCCTAAGATAGTTGGCTTACGCCATTCTCCTGCCTAAGAATATCATTAGGAAGAGCATGGGATTCATTTCAAATTAATGACCTGTGAGGAAAGTTTGCTAGAATCTTCTGTAAAGGTAGTGTCTCAAGCTTCTAACAAGCAGGGAAACCTTTTGTCTCTTCATCTAGACAGTGTAAGCTGTAAAGCTTAGAATTGCTTTAGTCACTTCTTTTCTCATATCACAACCTAATATTGTAGTTGGACTTCTCAAAGTATTGTTTGTTTTCTGGCTTTCTTACTAAAATGCAAGTACCATGGTAATAATGAATTTAATTATTTTATTTTCTCAGCATGTCCCCGGCGCCTAGAAGCACAGCCAATCCTTAATAGGTACTCAGAAAATTTTGCTGAGTGAACTAGTTTACAGTCCCACCAACAGTGTAAAAGTGTTCCTATTTGTCCATATCCACTCCAGCACCTGTTGTTTCCTGACATTTTTATGAGTGCCATTCTAAGTGGTGTGAGATGGTATCTCATTGTGGTTTTGATTTGCATTTCTCTGGTGGCCAGTGATGATGAGCATTTTTTCATGTGTCTGTTGGCTGCATAAATGTCTTCTTTTGAGAAGTTTCTGTTCATATCCTTCAACCACTTTTTGATGGGGTTGTTTTTTTCTTGTAAATTTGTTTGAGTTCTTTGTAGATTCTGCATATTATCCCTTTGTCAGTTCAGTAGATTGCAAAAATTTTCTCCCATTCTGTAGGTTGCCTGTTCACTCTGATGGTAGTTTATTTTGCTGTGCAGAAGCTCTTTAGTTTAATTAGATCCTATTTGTCAATTTTGGCTTTTGTTGCCATTGCTTTTGGTATTTTAGACATGAAGTCCTTGCCCATGCCTATGTCCTGAATGGTATTGCCTAGGTTTTCTTCTAGGGTTTTTATGGTTTTAGGTCTAACATTTAAGTCTTTAATCCATCTTGAATTAATTTTTGTATAAGGTGTAAGGAATGGATCCAGTTTCAGTTTTTTACATATGGCTAGCCAGTTTTCCCAGCACCATTTATTACATAGGGAATCCTTTCCCCATTTCTTGTTTTTGTCAGGTTTGTCAAAGATCAGATGGTTGTAGATGTGTGGTATAATTTCTGAGGGCTAGTTCAAGCATTGTGGAAGACAGTGTGGTGATTCCTCAAGGATCTAGAACTAGAAATACCATATGACCCAGCCATCCCATTACTGGGCATATACCCAAAGGATTGTAAGTCGTGCTGCTATAAAGACATGCACATGTATGTTTATTATGACACTATTAACAATAGCAAAGACTTGGAACCAACCCAAATGTCCATCAGTGATAGACTGGATTAAGGAAATATGGCGTATATACACCATGGAATACTATGCAGCCATAAAAAAGGATGAGTTCATGTCCTTTGTAGGGACATGGATGCAGCTGGAAACCATCATTCTCAGCAAACTATTGCAAGGACAAAAAACCAAACACCACATGTTCTCACTCATAGGTGGGAATTGAACAATGAGAACACTTGGACACAGGACGGGGAATATCACACACCAGGGCCTGTCGTGGGGTTGGGGGAGGGGGGAGGGATAGCATTAGCAGATATACCTAATGTAAATGACATGTTAATGGGTGCAGCACACCAACATGGCACATGTATACATATGTAACAAACCTGCACATTGTGCACATGTACCCTGGAACTTAAAGTAAAAATAAAAAATAAAAATAAATAGATTTATATAGAAGTTAATCAAAAGACAAAAACAAAAATAAAATAAAAATGAAAACACTGAATGGACTTAAAACCAGAATGAGGACAGCAAAGGAACAAGTCAGTAAACATAAAGCTAAATCAAAATAAATTATCAATTTGAAGAACAGAAAAAATATTGAAAATAATGGACAATATTAAAATGTCAGAATACATGTAATTATAATAGAAGATGGAGAAGAAAAAGACTGATGCAGAAAACAATATTTGGGGAAATAATGACCTGAAATTTCCCCGACATGGTGAAAGACATGAACTGACAGAATCAAGACTCTACAGGCAGGATAAGTTTGAAAAAATTCATGCTCAGGCACATTAGAGTCAAATTTAAAAGAATGATAATGAGAAAATACGAAGGCAGCTGGGTTACTATAGTCAATAATAACTTGAGTGTACATTATAAAATAACTCAAAGAACATAATTGATTTGTTTGTGACTCAAAGCATAAGTGCTTGTGGAGATGAATACCTCATTCTCCATGATGTGATTACTACACAGTGCATGCCTATATCAAACATCTCATGTACCCCATAAATATAAACACCTACTGTGTACCCATAATATATATATATATTTTAATTTTAAAAGATGAAGAAAAAAGAAAATAACTCAAAACAGCATACAGAATAATAGTTATGTGAATTGATCACTGACTTTTTATCAGATAGAGCAAAAACCAGAAGATAGCTGGACAGCATCTTTAAGGTGATGAAAGAAAAAAAAAAAAACTATGAGTCTGGAATTTAATATTTTGCAAAAATATCCTTCAAAAATGAAGGCAAAAGTAAAACTATTTATTAAGATACTAAAACTAAAAGGTTATGTCACCAGCAGACCCATACTAAATTAAACAGCCAGAGATGATCTTCAGGCTAACGGAAAATGATACCAGAGATAATGCAAGATCTTCCAAAATGAATAAAAAGCATTATGCATGGTAAACTTCTGTGTAAATATAAAATGCTATTTTCTCTTAACTTCTTAAAAAATATGTGACTGTTTAACGCAAAATTTATAATGCTGCCAAGTGGAGATCATAATATATGTTGTTTAATATGTGACAACTGCAGTACAAAGGATAGAAAGGCAAATAATAAAGATAGATTTTTTTAAAAAAAGAGAAAAGAAAATTTTGCTAAGTGAAAAAAACAAAACTTCTCTGAGAAGAGAGTCACAACAAAGGACAATGAATTTAAATCAGAGCACAATGGGGCCACTCTCCAGATTAAAGTGCACATGCACCTGCCCGCAAACTTTTCAGTGAGTAAACCACCAAAATACCCTTTAATATGTGTAGTCAACAGGAAGTGGGAGGAAGAGATGTTGGGGAATGTGAGTAAAATGTGAGTAAAAAAGGAATCATAGAATGCTAACTTAAAAAAAATAAAATCATAGGAATATATGTAGAATGCAGCACATTTATAGAAAAAACTAAAATGCTATATGCATGTTTAATTGCAAACACACAAACACAGAGAAATATCTGAAAGGCCACTGACCAAATGAAAAGACTCAGAGCCAAAGTCTCCCTTGTTTGGAACCCAGGATTATAATCTTTCCACATCCTCAATTCTGCCAATCAAATACTTTTTACTAGAAAGTAGTTCCTTCTTACCTAGCCCATGTCAGTTTACGAGAACCGATCCAACAGTTATGAACAGACATAGTGAAAGACTTGTTTGTTGCTGATGCTCATTCTTCATCACTGCAAGCATCTTTATTGATCACAATCAGTCCTCCCCAGATGACACATCACTGGATATACTAATTGACATGGTGAGCCTTCAGTTGCACAAAGAGGGCACGGTAAGCACATTATACTGACTCGTCTAAATGATTTTGTTTTTTGACCATGCTGCCATAAAGCCACAGATCAATTAATAATCTTATCATTTTACTTAATTCATGATGATTTGGACATCATTATATTATGAAACAGATCTTTTGCTAGAATGAAAGGATTTTATGGTTCAATCATTTGTTCATGTAGAATTGCATTAGTATTCTGGTATGGCCATTAACAACAGGGAGTGATAAGCTTTCATATTTCTAGGTTTCTAAGAAAACATAAGGCATAGTATAGGGTTAGAAAATAAGATTGGATCTGCTACTTTCTGACAAAAACAAGATGATTAACACAAAGCAAATTTGTTGCAAGGTGAGGACAAGAGCTGGGACACTAACCTGTGACCTAGGGTTAGTTCACGGGGAGCCTGGTTCCTCACAGAAGTAACAACTCAATCATTAATTGTGACTTTGCTGTGTGCCAGCCCCACACATGTATTATTTCTAATCTTTAAAAACTAGAAATAACTAGATTTTATTGTACCTATTTTACAGGTTATGAGCCTGTAAGTCAGATGGTGTTCTACTTCTCAAATATCAAGCGATAAAAATCAAGAGATGTAGAATGCAAATCAAGTTTTGCTGACCTAAATATAATGGTGAAGAAATTGATAATTGAAGTTTGTAATTGCCAAAAATATTTTCCTTCTCGTTAATGAAAGATTAATGTAACCTCACTAAAAGGGCTGCCAGTGTTAGCTCCTTACTTAAAGAGCCAGCTGTGTGATATTTAGTGAATCACTTAATTTCCCTGACTGTAAAATTAGGGTGAGATTAGCAATAGGGATGTATACATTCCAATAATTGTAATTTGGCCACTGTATGCCTAAGTAAGGTTTATAACATCAATACTTTACAAAATATAATTAGGACGGGTGCAAATAATATATTCTATCTACATTTAAAAGCTATATATGGCTCCCTGAAGAAGTCTCAAATGTTTATATGTATTTTTTCTAAAACACTGAGTACTGTTTTCTTTTAAAAAGTACAACTTCTAGGCCGGGCGCGGTGGCTCAAGCCTGTAATCCCAGTACTTTGGGAGGCCGAGGCGGGTGGATCACGAAGTCAGGAGATCGAGACCATCCTGGCTAACATGGTGAAACCCTGTCTCTACTAAAAATACAAAAAACTAGCCGGGCGTGGTGGCGGGCGCCTGTAGTCCCAGCTACTCGGAGGCTGAGGCAGGAGAATGGCGTAAACCCGGGAGGCGGAGCTTGCAGTGAGCCGAGATCGGGCCACTGCACTCCAGCCTGGGTGACACAGCGAGACTCCGTCTCAAAAAAAAAAAAAAAAAAAAGTACAACTTCTGATCAAGTAATGTATTAGAGCGTGGTAAGAAGAAAGATGGTGCTAGTTCAATTTCAACTTCCAAGGGACAAAAGGAGTAAACAAACAACAGAAACCAAGATGTGTTAGAGCAATAAAATAAAATGTTATATTGCAGATGAAAGGAATAAATAAATGTATATATGAATGAACATCCTAAGACATAACATTGAGAGAAACATAGCTAGATGCAGAAACATATGTTTAATATGAAGTAATGTATATGTGTGTTTGTGTGTTCATGCTTATATTTAACACAAATTTTGGGAAAATAATGGTGGCAGGGTATAGGTTTTGAAATTCTCCAAATCCCAAATGAAAACCTGCATAATAAATACATACCTAAACCAATAGCAATAAACATGTGTTAACCAAACTAGGTAAAAATGTGTATCTGCAGAATAAAATGTATTTAGGTAGTAATAAACTACCAATTGCTACAATGTTCACGTAGATTATATTGTCATCTGCAGGAGAGAGCAGAGAGAAATTGTATACCAATATGCAGAAGAATAAAACGGGACCCCTGTCTCTCATCACATACAAAAATTAACTCAAGATGAACTAAAGAGTTACATGGAAGACTGAAACTATGAAACTACTGGGGACATATGGCAAATTCGAGAAAAGAAAAAAAAATAGCCAACAGGTTTTCCTTGGAAAGCATCTCAGACAATCTGAAAATATCAGCTGAAGCAGGAAAAATGAGAGTGGCCCAATATTGTTAAATGTCTGTTCTACCCAAAGCAATCTACAAAGCTAGTGCAATCCCTATCAAAACGCCAGGGCATTCTCCACAGAAATAGTAAAAAAAAAAAAAAAAATCCTAAAATGTGAATGGACCCACAAAAAGAAGTTGAGTAGCCAAATATATTTTGAGCAAAAAGAACAAAGCTGAAGTCACATACTGCCTTACTTCAAAATACGTTACATGCTATAGTATGGTGTTGGTGTAAACATGCACCAATGGAACAGAATAGAGAACCCAGAAATAAATCCATATATTTAGAGCAAGCTGATGTTCAACAAAGGCACCAAGAACATACATGCAATGGAAAAAGGAAATCATCTTCAATACTTGGTGCTTGGAAAATTGGATGTCCACATGCCAAAGAATAAAACTGGACCCCTATCTCACCATATACAAAACTTTATCAAATTGCTGGGCTTGGTGGCTCAAGCCTGTAATCCCGGGACTTCGGGAGGCCGAGGCGGGCGGATAACCAGGTCAGGAGATGGAGACCATCCTGACTAAAACGTTGAAACCCTGTCTCTACTGAAAATCAAAAAAAAAAAAAAAAAAAAAATTAGCCGGGCATGGTGGCGGGCGCCTGTAGTCCCAGCTACTCGGGAGGCTGAGGCAGGAGAATGGTCAAAACCCGGGAGGCGGAGCTTGCAGTGAGCCGAGATCGCGCCACTGCACTCCAGCCTGGGCGATAGAGCGAGACTCCATCTAAAAAAAAAAAAAAAAAATTAACTCAAGCTGGGTTAAAGTCTTAAACATAAGACTCCAAATTACAAAACTACTGGAAGAAAACATAGGGGAAACCCTTTAGAACATTGGTCCAAGCAAAGATTTTATGGCTAAGACCTCGAAAACACAGGCAACAAAAACAAAAATAGATAAATGGGACTAAAACTAAAAAGCTTCTGCACAGCAAAGGAAAGAATCAACAGAGTGAAGCTATTACCCGTTAAATAAAAGAAAATATTTACAAACTGTTCATCTTACAACTAATATTCAGAATATACAAGTATCTCAAACCACCATAAGAAAACAAATAATCCTATTAGAAGATGGGCAAAGGGCATGAGCAAATATTTCTCAAAAGACATACGAATAGCTAACAGGTATATGAACATTTAACATCATTAATCATTAATCATGCATAAGACATGCACAACAAAACCCCAAGATATCATCTTGCCCTGGTAGAATGGTTGTTTTTAAAAAAGACAAAAATAACAGATGCTGGCGAGTACATGGATAAATGGGAATTCTTATACACTGTTGGTGGGAATGTAAATTAGTAGAACTACTATGGAAAACAGTATGAAACTCCTTCAGGAAACTAAAATTAAAACTTTCATATAATCCAGCAATCCCATTACTGGATATTTATCAAAGGGAAGAAAATCAAAGGGATACTGGCACTCCGATGTTTATTGCAGCACTATTCACAGTAGCAAAGATATAGAATCAATCTATGTGTCTATCAGTGGATTAATTAATAAATTGTAGTACATATATACAATGAAATACTATTTGGCTGTAAAAAAAATATCATGTCATTTGCAGCAACGTGAATCAAACTGGAGGTCATTATATTAACTGAAATGAGCCAGACACAGAAAGACTTATCACATTTGCTCACTCATAGATGGGAGCTAAAAACGTTGATCTCAACTTTTTAGATATCATAATATATTTTGTAATTTTATAAAGAATTATTCTCTTGGCAGAGAGCAGAATGATAATTACCAGAGTTTGAAAAGGGATGTGTGTGAGACGGCATATAAAGAGAGTTTGGCTAATGGGTAAAAACATACAGTAAGAAGAAACAAGTTATAATGTTCAACAGAAGCGTAGGGTGACTACATTTAAAAGCAATGTATTGTATACTTCAAAATAACTAGCAGAAGGATTTGAAATGTTCTCTACATATATAAATCATAAATACTAGAGGTGATGAATAGCCTACATACCCTAAATTGATCACTACACATCTTAACATGCAACAAAATATCACATGTATAATGTGTACATACAAATGTATCAATTAAAAAGAAAAATATAAGTAAGATAGTTGTTGTTTTGTGGGGAAGAGTTGGTAATCTGAATGGGGCACAAGGAGGGGCTTAGAAGGTGGCTGTTAAAATTCTATTTCTTGATACGGGGAAAGGATATGAGAGCACTTACCTTCTATGCATTCATTCAACTATAAAATTTTTGTATGCTTTTCTGTATTTGTATTTTAGTTTGTAATAAAATAACTAAAATGCTAAAAACCAGTATTTATGGCTATTCCTCACTTAATTCTTCCATCATGTAGGTTAGAAAGATCATATGGAATATAGCATGATGACAGTTTTAGTCTCTAGAAGTTTCTCACAAACTTGCCTGCTTACAACTGATATCATCGCTATAATTGTTTTGGTTCCCACATTACTGTTATCATGTTTACAAAGAAATGAAGATCACTGATTAAGCATTTATTTTTTCATGTCCTAGTAGAGTACCAGCTGTGGGGATACAAGAATCAAAAAGATATAGATATATTGCCAAGGAGCTTATTACCTAATGCAGAGGATAATAAAAATAAACTTACATGAAATATGTGTTAAAGTTTAGCCAGCTCTTCATCAAACATATTTCCTCTGTCACCTAGACACACAACAATTTCCAGCTTCCTCTTTGGAAGTTCTGGCCATGCAAGTGAATATAAGTGGAATTTATTTTGCCACTTCCACAACTGGACGTGAAGAACCTCTGCATGCAACCTGGAATGATCTTTCCCCTCTTCCTACAAATGGAGGAGCCACGTGTTGAATACAGAAATCACAAGTTGGTAGGAGCTACTTCCATTAATAACCACTTGGGGCAGAGTCTTGCTATCAGAAACACCCATTTCAACTTTATTTTAGTGACAAATTATTATTTTGTTGTCACAGATATCTGGGATTTATATTTTACAGCAGCTAGAATTATAATAACTAATACAATGTCGGCAACTTTAAGTGAGGTGTCACCATTTTTAAAACGCCTAAACTACGTAACTCAGTGGTAGAGTGACAAAGAAAACTGATATCAGAGGCTGGAAATATGATCTTCTTAAGGTATTGTGAAAACACAGTAGCTACTGTCAGCAATGCCAGAGAAAGCAACTGAGTGCCTACTGAGTTGGCTCTAGAAGAAGAGTTTGGAAAACCAGCTTTCAGTGAGGTAGTTGATTTTAACAGATTGGGTTAGTAAGATATTAGAAATAAGAAATCAGCTGAAAAGAAAAGAATTAGCTGTTCAAGAATAGAAACAAAAATGATACAGGGAGTTGATAAATCTGGGGCCATAACTGATTTGAAAAGTTATCTCTAGATATGAAACAGAAAAAATAATGATTTTAAAAAACACACACACAATTTTGAGCAACAAAGATTCTTTAAAAGGTTCAGCCCTGTGGAAAATAATGTTTTTATATTCTCATCCAAGCCAGATGGGCTCTAGGCAACCTTTGCTAAACTAGAATACAGAGGCCAGAATATGGGAAAGCCATATAGAGAGAGAGAGAATTTGAGAAGTATGCCTGGGAAATAAATTTGGATATGGTTAATGGTACATGATCTTACTAGAGTTTAAAAAAAAAAAAAAAAAAAAAAAGCTCATTATTAAGTTTAAAAAACTGCATTACCCTAAAAAATAAACTGGCCTAATAATGATAATAACAAGAAATCCTTATATAAACATGAAAGAAGCACAAGCTGTATAGCCCATAATGCAGGTATACTTCTCAACATGACTTTAGCTGTGGCCATATTCACGACAAGTTGAGAAAAACTCACTGAATGTGGGAACAAGAGCCATGGAGAATAATAGACAGAGAACAGAACTGGAATCTAACCGAAGACCTTCTCCATTGTCATGTTAGAGAGATCTCCAAATAATTGCCTAGCAGGATTTCATCATTTTCATAAGCCAATAGTAGCTATGTATTTCCTGTTTGTCTTTGTTTTAAATGTGGGTTTTCATTGTGGGTAGACAGGCTCAGCTCCACTATTGTATATAGGATGTATTTGTGGGGAGATGATAAATTGCCTTTTGCTCCTTGGTTACCTGATCATGAAAAAAGCAGATAGTGCAGTATTGCTTGTTTTTATACTTCCTTTTAAAAAAAGTATTAGATTGAAGATAGTTTTCTAGGACTAGCTTTTTCCACTCCGAATTATTTTAATGAGATTCATCTGTATCTTTTTTTTATCATGATCATTATTCATTTTCATTGCTATAACCCATTCTATGAATATCCCACAAAAACTGTGTTTGTTTTCCCTAACATGGACATTTGAGTTGCATACATTGTTGGTTGTTATAAACATTGTTACACACACTTCCTGGTTAGCATTGGCAAGATTTTTATATACATCTAAGGATGGCATTGCCCGGTGTTAAGAGTATGCCGATATTTAACTTCCTGAAATAATACCCAATTCCCCAAATGAGAATACTACTGATAGCAAGTATTAAAGTTCTAATATGATTCGCATTCTTTCCAACATTTGAAATTTTAAGGCCAAAAATTATTTTTGCCAAGTGAATAATTAGTTAAAATAATAGGTCACCATTGTCTTAATTTTTATTTTCAAAATCAGTGAAGTTAAATACCTTGTACTAAATTACTGGCCAATTATATTTTCTCTTCTATAAACTGTTAATTTTCCGAACTTGTTTGCTTTTACTTAATGATTTTTATAGTTTGTTATATAGTCTTAATGTTAATTACTTGTTAGTTATCTGGAATATCACTTCTGCTGGATATTTGCAGTTTGTCTTTTCATTTTGTTTATTTACCATAGGATGTTTCAAAATCAGATTTTTGGAATATTCAAATGTACAAATAATTATAATAGCCAGCGCTTTATCTACTTTATGTAGGAAACTGCTCCCTACCCAGAAGTTGAAAAGATATTCACCTATTTTTTTGCTTCTTACATTTAACTTTTAATCCAATAGGTTTTGGTATTTATCTACTGTGTGCTTAAGAATGGTAGAAGTTTATACATAATGTCACATGTATTGAATGCTGCCTCAGCATATGGAATATATTTTGTAAATTCACAAACAAGTCTATATGGAAACTAGCCATATTATGGGGCAGTGGATGCATGATATAAAGAGTAGACAATGTGGAAAATGAAAAGGATCACTTTATTCTGCCAGTGGCTGAACATAGACACCAACAAAAAGGATGTTGAACAACATGTTTACGGGTACCACTGTGGAATATGGGATGAGGTCCTGATAACTTATCTCACTTGACACAAAGCTAAAGAGTGCAATTAATCCAACTCTCTAACTGCTGCTTTATTATAGTGGCTTTCTATTGAGTTGCAATGGTCTTCAAGATCAGCTTTCATTTATTTTCCTGCCTTGAGTTTTAATCTCCTTTTTCCCCCTCAGATGGGTTGACAATAAATGTTTCATGAAATCATTGAATTATAGAACTAGAGGGATCTTCGATTCATATGCATACAAATTTGGGTGATTGTCAGAATCACACATTTTAAAAATATAGTTTGGAGTGACGTCAGCAAGATGACTCACTAGCGATGCCCGGCATTCATCACTCCCACAAGAAAGAACCAAGACAACAAATAAACAGCTGGAATTTCACTAGAGTGTCGAAGCAAGCAAGTGAGAGCTCAGCGGGGCAGCGGAGATACACCTGTGGTGCTTGGAAGTCCAGGAGGGTAGTGTGGAAGCATGCAGCCTCTGCAGCCCTGTCTCTTCTGCCCAGATACGATCTGCCTGGAGCCAGGAAAGACTTCTCATTGTAGGGGAAAAGGTAAACAGAAGATTCCCAGTAGCTCCCCAGTGCTACTGCCAACACCTACAACCCTTAGAACAAGAGAATCCCATAGTGCTCACAAGCCCTGAGCCCACTTTAGGAAGCTCCCAGCAATTCACTCGCTGCCTTGCCCCAGATTAGGAGCATGAGGGACTCACTCTCCACCCCTAAACCATTCTCTGTAAGCCAAGCTGCTGCTGCACAGCACCATCTTGAGGTCAGAGCCACTTGTAGAGTACACCATCCTCGGGGGGCCAGTAGCCACAGAACTGTTTAGCCATGGGGCCCCATCTTTATTATGCGAAGCCAACAAAGGTGGCTGAACACTATATCCCCTACTACCTGGATCTCGGGCCTAGGATCTGCTGTGAATTTGGTTCTGCATAGCAGGGAAATCAACCTTCACTGCTGTACTTCCAGCCAGAATAACAGTCTGCTAGTCCACCCCAAGACAAACCTGCCCTTGAGATGGCCAAATCACTGTGCACCTTTGCCTTAGCAGGAGAGGCCCTGAGCCTCCAAGCAGCTGATACAATTCTAGGTCAGAAGATTGGCTATGTTCCTGTGTTCAAAACCAGAGAAACATCCCTGCGAAGCCCCTGCCATTCCCCAGACATACTCATGACCTGCCTAATGGCCCTACACCCACAATGAGCGCCTGAGAGGCAATTCTGCAGACAGCCCCTTGAGGCAATGCTGCCAAGGCCATGGAGTAGCCAAGAACCCATGTCTCGGAGCTGAAAAAGAGCCCTAAGTGTAACCCCTGGTGGACATAGCCCAGGCTGGCTAAGCAGCCACGTACCTGCCCATTGGGCCTGAAAAAACTGTCCAGTGGGTCGCTTCTGGTGGACATACTCCAAGCTGGCCAAGAAGCCATGCATCTACATAGTGGGCCCAAAAAACAACCCTATGGGCCACCTCTGGCCGACACCCCTAGCCCTGGTAAGCAGCTGTTCATCAGTATCAAGGCTTGAGAAATACTCCAAAGGCCACCTCTGGCAGACATACCCACAGGCCAACCAAGCAGCCCCATGCCTGTGTCCTGGACCTACAAAACAGCCTCATGGACTAGCCCCAGCAAAAACACCCACAGGCCAACTGAGCAGTAGTACAGCTGTGCCACAGGCCTGAAAAACAGCCCTGTATCCACTCCTGGCAGACACAACCCCAGGACGGCTGAGGAACTGTGCTGCCACTTCCTGGCCCTGAGAAACAGCCCTGTGGGCCATCTCTAAGAAACAAGCTTCCAAGCCAGCCAAGTAGTTCTATACCTGCATCTTGGGCCAGAGAAACAACCCCATGGGAGGTTTCTTGTGGGTATGCCCCCAAGTTGGATAAACAACATGAACCCATGCTCCGGACCAATATAAGAACCTCACGGTTCCTAACACCAGGAACCTAACACCAGGATAAGCTGGCTTATCCAGTATTTGCATGCACACACTCCTGATATGGTTTGGCTGTGTCTCCACCCAAATCTCATCTTGAATTGTAGCTCCCATAATTCCCACATGTTGTGGGAGGGACTCAGTGGTATATAATTGAATCATGAGGGTGGCTTCCCCCATACTATTCTCATGGTAGTGAGTAAGTCTCACAAGTTCTGATGGTTTCCTAAGGGGTTTCTTCTTTTGCTTGGCTCTCATGCCGTCTTTCCTGCTGCCATGTAAAATGTCCCTTTGATCTTCCTTCACCTTCTGTGATGATTGTGAGGCCTTCCTAACCATGTAGACTGTGAGTGAATTAAATTTTTTAATTAATTTATAAAATACCCAGTCTCAGGTTTTTTTTTTATTAGCAGCATGAGAATATACTAATACAACTTCCAACCTCAGAAAAAGCCCAGCAAGGCCACCCTTGCAAAGTCATACCATCATCACCACAAATTCTCAGCCTAGGTCAACTAGAACATCACAATAACACTAGTGTAGATTAAAGCTGAAGAAGCTACAGAGACTACACTGCTGCATCCACCTAGAACCAAGGCCAATGTACTCCACCAAACCTATACCTCAACACCCATTTTTACCAAAAAAAGCCTTTCTTATGAAACCTAATCAATAAAATGGGAAAAGGTGATCCACCAGATGCAGAGAAATCAACAAAGAAACATATAAACCATGAAAAAGCAAGGAAAGATATCACCTCCAAAAGAAAACGAATTCTGCAGGAATAGATCACAATCATAAGGAAATATATGAAATACCAGAAAAAATTCAAAATAATAATACTAAGGAAATTCAGTGAAATACAAGATAATACAGAAGAAAATACAACAAAATAAGAAAAAATAATTAATGATTTGAATGAGAAATTTAACAAACAGATAGATATCACAAAATAGAACCAAATAGAACTACAGCAGTACGAGTTCAAAAAATAAAACAAAAAATAAAATTAAAAGCATGAAAAACAGACTAGATCAAGCAGAAGAATCTGTTTCTGAACATGAAGATAGATCTTTTGAAATAACAAAAGAAGACAAAATAATTTTTAAAAAGAAAATGAAGAATGCCTACCAGATTTATGGGACACCATTAAGCAAACAGATATTGGTAACATAGGTTTTCCAGAAGAAGAGAAGGGGAAAGGTGAGGAAACCATATGTAATAAAATAATAGCAGAAAATGTCCTAAGCCTTGAGAGAGATGTGGAAATCCAGATCCATGAAACAAACAGAATCACACGTCATCTCTGATGCACATTATAGTAAAATTGCCAAAATACAATATCCTTATATGTGTCTTTACATTATATGAGTGTATTTCTCAACAGAAACCTTACAGGCCAGGAGAGAATGAGATAATACATTCAAAATATGAAAATAAAAACAAACCAAGAAGAAATACTGCCAGGCAAGAACATTATACTCAGCAAAGCTATCTTTCAGAAATGAAAGAGAAATAAAATCCTTCACAGACAAGCAAAGGCTATGGGAATTCATTACTACTAGACTGGCCATACAATAAATGTTCAAGGGAGTCTTACATATGGAAGTAAAAAGACAACAACCACCATCATGAAAACATGCAAAACTATAAAAATCGCTGGTAGACAGATACACCAAGGGGAAAAATACAGAAATCAAACCTTATCAATAAAGGAAACCAAGTACCCTCAAAAACAAACAATAAAAGAGATAGTAAGGAACAAAGGATGTATAAAACAATCAAACAATTAATAAAATGACAAAATTAAGTTCTCATTTATTAATAATAGCCATGAATATAAGTGGATTAAATTTCTCATTTAAAAGATATAGACTAGTTGAATCCACTTGAAAAGAAAAAAAAAAGACTTCTTTAAATACTGCCTACCAGAAACTGAACTCATTGGTAGAGGCACACATAGACTGAAAGTGAAGGGATATAAATAGACAGTCCATGAAAACCAAAACCTAAAGCAACCAGGAGTAGCTATAATTATATATGACAAACAGGCTTGAAGTTAAAAGCTGTAAAAAGAGACAGAGAAGGATATTATATAATAATAGAGATAAACTTTAAAGAGCATGTAATAACTATAATATATTTGTACCCAACACTGAAGCATCCAGATAGAAAAAGCAAATACTATTAGTTCTAAAGGGAGAAATATACTTCGGTATAATAATAGTTGTGGACTTCAATACCTAACTCTCAGAATTGGACACATTATGTAGACAGAAAATCAACAAAGAAACCTAAGATTTAAACTGCAACATAGAGCAAATTAACCTAACAGATATTTATAAAACATTTTACTCAAAAGCTACACAATATACATTTTTTCATCAGCACATGGAACATTATGCAGAATTGACTATATGGTTAAGACACAAAAGAAGTCTCAAAAAATTTTTAAAAACAAAAATTATATTGTATATCTTACCTGACCACAATATTTAAAACTAGATACCAATAACAAACACACAGAATGAAACAAATACATATAAATTGAATAAACAATGGCAGGAGGAAGAAATTAAGAATAAAATTTATTAAAATTATTGAAAGAAATAAAAATAGAAACACAACATACCAAAACCTATAAAACACAGTAAAAGTAATACTAATAAGCAAGATTATAGCAATAAATGCCTACATCAAAATAAACTACAAAGATTTCAAATAATCAACCTCACTGTGTACCTCAAAGAAATAGAAAATCAGGAACAAACAAAACTCAAAATCAGTAGAAGAAAAAAATCATAAAGATGAGAGCAGAAACAAACAAAATTGAGACTATAAAAATTCAAAAGATCAACGAAACAAAAAGTTTGCAAACTGACAAACTGTTAGCTAGACTAACTAAAAAATAGAGAAGACTCAAATAATTAAAATCAGGAATAAAAAAGGAGACATCACAATAGGTAGCACTGAAATGCAAAGGATTGTTACAGACTAATATGAACAACTATATATCAATACATTCAAAAACACAGAGAAAACTGATACATTTCTAAACATACACCAAGTACCAAGACTGAACCAGGAAGAAATAGAAAACCTGAACCAGACCAGTAGCAAGTAATGAAATTGAACTAATAAATAAGTCATCCAAAAAAGAAAAGTCCAGGACTAGATGGCTTCACCGCTGAATTCTACCAAACCTTTAAAGGAGAATTAAGACCAATTCCTCTCAAGCTATTCTAAAGAAATTAAAGCACAGGGAGTTCTTTGTAATTCACTCGATAAGGCCAGCATAACCTTTATACCCAAACCAGACAAATACACAACAGCAACAACAAAAAACTACAGGCCAATATATCTGATTAACATAGACACAAATGTTCTCAATAAAATACTTGCAAACCAAATCAAAAAGTGCATCAAACTTAATACACCATGATCAGAAAGGATTTATTTCAGGAATGCAAGGAAGGTTCAACATACACAAATCAATAAACACCATACATCACATCAGTAGAATGAGGGACACATACAATATAATCATCTCAATTGCCAAATAAAAAGCTTTTGATAAAATTCAATATTATGATTAAAACTCTTAATAAATTTGGTATAAAATGAAAGTACTTTAACATAACAAAGGCTATATAGGACAAACCCACCACTAACATCTTTGTAAACAAATAAACTTTTAGTTTTTCCTCTAAGAACTGGAACAGGACAAGGGTGCCTACTCTCAATGCTCTTATTCAACATATTACTGGAAATCCTAGCCAGAGCAATTAGGCAAGATAAAGAAATAAAGGGCATACCAATTGGAAAGGAAGAAGTCATATTGTGACTGTTTGTAGATATAACCTTATATCTAGACAAATCTAAAGACTCTACTGAGAAACATTTCAGACTGAGCAACAAATTCAAGAAAGTCAAAAGATACAAAATTAATATACAAAAATCAGTAACAATTTCTATACATTACCAATCAAATACATGAAGAAGAGATCAAGAATGCAATCCCATTCAAAATAGCTATAAAAAATACCCAGGATTAAATTAAATCAAAGAGGTGAAAGACTTCTACAAGGAAAACTACAAAACACGGATAAAAAAATTGAAAAGGATATAAACAGTCTATGCTCAACTTTTGGAATAATTAATATTGCTAAAATGACAAATATTAACCCAAAAATATACAGACTTTTTGCAATTTTTATAAAAATAACAATGATATTCTTCACATAAGTCAAAAGAAGCATCCTAAAATTTGTATGGAACCAAAAAGAACCCCAAATCACCAAAGCAATCCTGAGAAAAATATAACAAAGCTGGAGCTATCACACAATAAGATCTCAAAATATATTACAAATCTTTAGTAAACAACATGCTACTAGCACAAAAACAAGTATGCAGACAAATGGAACAGAATAGGGAACACAGAAATTACTCCACATAGCTACAACCAACTGCTTTTTGACAAAAGTGCCAAAACACTAATTGGGAAAGGACCATCATTTCAATAACCAGTACTAGAACAATTGGATATTCATGAACAGAATAATGAAATTAGATGTACACATTTTATCTTTTACAAAAATCAGCTCAAAATGGAACGAAGACTGGAAGAAGACCTTGGAGAAATGCTTCAGAACATGGGTCTTGAAAAGATTTTATAAGTAAGACCTCAAAAGCATAGAAAACAAAAGTAAAAATGAAAAGTGGGATTATATCAAACTAAATAACTTCTGTACAGTAAATAAATCAACAGAGTGAAAAGACAATCTGCAGAATGGGATAAAATATTTGCAAAATACTCACCCAATGGTGTATTAATATCCAGAATACACTAGGCACTCAAACATCTCAACAACAACCAAAACTTCAGTTAAAAAATGAACAATCTGAACAGATATTTCTCAAAAGAAGACATACAAATTGACAAAAAAACATGAAAAAATAGCTCAACATTATTAATCATTGGGTAAATGCAAATTAAAACCAAAATGAGGTTCCCTCTCACCTCACTTAGGATGATTATTAAAAAAAAAAAAAAAAAAAAAAAATGAAAAGGGAACTCTTCTCCACTCTTGGTGCAAATGTAAACTAGTACAGACACTATGGAGAACAGTATGGAGGTTCCTCAAAAAACTACAAATAGAACTACCATATGATCCAGCAATCCCACTCATGGATATTTATCCAAAGGAAAGGAAATCATTATATTGAACAGACATTTGCATTCTATACTTATTGCAACACTATTCCCAATAGCTGAGATATAGAATCAATCAAAGTTCCAACAACAGATGAGTGGATAAAGAAAACATGCTATTTATATATACACAACAGAATACTATTCAGCCATAAATAGAATGACATCCTGTTATTTTTGGCAACATGGACAGAACTGAAGGACATTATGTTAAGTGAAATAAGCCAGGAACAGAAAGATAAACACCACATGTTCTCACTCAGAAGTGGGATCTAAAAAAAGTTTATCTCCTGGAAGTAAAAAGTAGAACAGAGGATACTGGAAGCTGCAAAGGTTGGGGAGAAGGGAAGGATGGGAATTTGTTAAAGAACATAAATTTATAGCTAGATAGGAGGAATGAGTTTTAATGTTTTATACCACTGTAGGATGACTATAATAATAATATATTACGTGGTATCAAATAGCTAGAAGAAGGATATTAAATATTCCCACACAAAGAATTGATAAATGCTTGAGATAATGGATATGTTAGTTACTCTTATCTGACCACTATACACTTTCACAATGTCACTAACTACTCCATAAGTATGTACAATGATTATTTGCCGACTAAAAATAAACTTACAAAAATATAATTTAGAATAAAGACCATGTCTTTTAAAATTTCTCATTAAATAGGTTTACCATGGAGTCAATAAATCATCCTAAAATATTGTACAGGCAATTTTAGTAATTAACCAATTTGGAGAACTATCAATCAAATCAAAACACTTTATTTTGTAAGTGAGAACAGTGAGGGCCAGAGAAGAAAATTATTTTGGGAGAGATTGCACTATTTTTAGCAGAAGAGCATGTAAAAGCCTCAAGACCCTATGCAGGGTGGTATAGTAGAGATGAGATTTTATATCTATATATAGATGATGTAGATATATAAGTAAATAGGCATTTAGAGAGAGGAGCTGACATATGTTAGGCATATATGCATCAGTCTATTTTAATGTCTACTCTAAAGAAGGAGGCAATGGAAAAAAGTTCACTTGACAAACAAGGCTAAGATTGCAATGGAGCAGAAGGAAGTAATTTTAGCTCCAATCAGAGTTGGTCATTTGGGTTTTTCCTATTTTTGTCAATGCTTTATTTTTAGCAACTAGAATATTGCCTGATGCACAGTGTGCCCTTGATAAATATGTGTTTAATAAATGAATAAATCAACAATGAATGATTGATTTGGTGAATGACTATGATTGCTTCCTACCTGATGCCTTTTGAGCCTCCTACCTAGGTCATTTGCTCTATTTGCTGATGGGTGCTGAAAGTTTACCTTTATAATCAATTTGTTTAATTTATTTTACTCATGGCTTTGCCTCACATTAAAAGGAACATAAACGTGCTTAAGAGGGACTGATCTGTTAGCTCTTAAACTCCCCTTCCTTCTCAATGAGAACGATTTTATTTAATCTCCTTATAGATCAATTTTCACAAGTTTAATGGATAAATGAGAATTTCAGTTCAGCTAAAAAGAGAGAAAAGGAACCAAAAGAAAAACATAACAAAACAGACAAACAAAAACTCACCATCACCAATTTTCCCAAGATCAGTCTGGACCATGAATGCTCTTAGACTAGAAAATACTCCTCTGCCTGAATGTGTTATTCACTTGGTGGCAGGAACACGCACTGGAAGACTTAACAGTTAAGTCTAAACCCTGTGGCCGGACTTATTTCTTCCTGCTGCTATCTGCTAACAGCAACTATAAAACGCACTTTTTACACAAAAGGTAACCAAACTCAATCTCCAAAATGTGGAAAGAAGAAGACAAATGTGTTTGGGTCCCCAGGACTGCAGGAGTAGCACAATGAGAGGGCATGTTAGTTTCCCCTCTCAATAGAGGAAGGTTACACAGATCCAGCATTTCCTGACCCTCAACCTAACATTAAAGAAGGCAGCCTATGCCGGCCTTTTCTGTCCCTAGAGCAAATCATAAAAAAAATACAAGGTGATCCAGGAAAAACTATCAGTAAAAATCTATCAGTATCCTCACTAAATAAGCTGAAAGACACTGGAGAAGCAGGTCAGAAGGATCTAGCCATGAGAGGCAGAGCCAGGAAGCCTTTTTCTATCTCCCAAAGGCTGAGGTGATTCTGCTATAGCAGTCAACCAGCTTGGTTAGTTCCTGTAGCTCCAAGATTGCCTTCTCCTACTGAGAAACACAGGAATAAGCAGAGGAGCAGTTAGAACTCACAAGAGGGATCCAGCCATCACGAGCAACCCAGCCCAGAAAGCTTTATTGTTATCATAGGCCTGGCATTTTCCTTCTCTGCTTATACATATCAGAGCAGGTGGGTAGCGCTGATAGGGGGATCATGCTGCAGCATGGTTCTTCCCGGGTAAACCACGTCATCTTGGATATGGAACTCCTTTTCCACATGGACAGAGACACACAGAAACCTAGCCATGGAAAACCTTCTATGCTCCCTCAGGCAGCACTAGCAGAGATCAGTGGGGATCACAGAAGCATCAAGTAAACCGTATAAAAAACTTACACTGCAAAAGCTTTAAAATGTAAAGCACCATTGAAACTGCAGCCTACAAAACAGCCCAGGACCTGCATGCTGAACCTAAACAGAGTGGCTGCCTGAGAAATAAAAGATTTAAATAGGACCCATACAGGCAAAACATCTAGGATAAAATTTAAAGTCACCTATAAAATTGAGAATCAAAAATTACAACCTGAATCAGAAAAGGCACAAATATAGTCAGATGCTGAAATTTTCTGGCATGGATTTTTTAGTAGCTGTTATATAAATACTCCAAGAATCAATTAGAAGTTATTTTGAAACAAATGAATAAATAGCAAATATTACCAAAGAAAGAGAAGTTATTTATAAAAAAAAAAAAACTATAGAAATAAAATTTAAAACCCAAGAAATTTAAAATTTGCTTAATGGTTAGGTGTAAATAAGATAGTTGAATGTGACAATAAATGAACAGAACTACCCAATCTAAAAACAATGAGAAAAACAGACAAAAAGTAAAATGAATAGATCCTAGACTTGTGAGAAAAACAACAAAAATCCAATGTTTGTTATATCTGAATCCCAGAAAGACAAAAGTAAAAGAATGATGCTAAAAGAGTGTTCAAAGAAATAATGACTAAAAACCCCTTAAATTTGGCAAAACATGCAAATTTACATATCTAAGTAATTGGCTAAATCTCAAAGAGAATACATCCAAATAAATCTGTCTCATGGCACAAAATAATGAAAACTAGTAACACTAAAGACATTTTTAAAAAATTTAAAGATGCCAGGGAAAAACAACACATTATGAGGCCGGGTGTGGTGGCTGACGCCTGTAATCCCAGCACTTTTGGAGGCTGAGACAGGGGGATCACCTCAGGTCAGGAGTTGGAGACCAGCCTGGCCAACATGGTGAAACCCTCTCTCTACTAAAAATATCAAAATTAGCCAGGCATGGTGGCAAACGCCTGTGGTCCCAGCTACTTTGGAGGCTGAGGCACAAGAATCGCTTGAACCGGTAGGCAGAGGTTGCAGTGAGCCAAGAATGTGCCACTGCACTCCAGCCTCGGTGACAGAACAAGTCCTGATTTCAAAAAAAAAAAAAAAAAGACAGAAAAAAAAAATAAACACTACATTATGCATAGTTGAACACAAATTTGAATTTTAATAGAGTTTTTTAAAAATCTGAAACCATAGAGAATAGAGGGAGGGGTACAAGTTCTAAGAGCTGAAAGGAAAGAACTGCCAGCTATAAATTCTATACCTAGCTCAACTGTACATCAGGAAGAAAGAATAAAATGAGGACATTGGCATACTATAAACAACTAAAAGGCTTTTCTTTTCCTTTTTTGCTGTCAGAATTACCCTTCAATGCTGCTTAAATAAAATACTGCATTACAGAGGAAATGATAAAAAATAGTGAATCTTAGAACATCAGGAAGGAAGATAAGACAATGACAAGAGAGGAAATATGGGTACATATAATCGACTATTGTTTCCATTGTGACATTTATAAATCATATTTGATGATTAAAATATTATAGTACTGTTTACACTGAAGACAGATTATTGTTAGGCAACAGTAGGATAGGGGACAAGAGGTTAGGCAACAGGATGGGGGAGGGAGCCAGGTGTAAGTATAAAAGTGAAATAGGAGGGATTTGTGTGGTGATGGAACTGTTTAGTATCTTGATTGTGGTGGTGAATACAAGAACTAATACTTGTAATAAAATTGTATCGAAATCTACACATACACAAATGGTTTTAAGTAAAACTGAAGATATCTGAATAAGATGGATGGATTGTAACAATGACAATAGTGTTGTTGTAATTACATTAGAGTTTTGCAAAATGCTATCATTAGGGGAAACTTTTTATTATTTCTTAAAACTCCATGTATCTGCACAAGTAACTTAAAAACATTTAAATTTAAAATACACAAGTGATATTATCAGAAAGCTTTATATTTCCTCTTAGAAATATTTTCTTCTATAGAGTCGTCCAAAACCAGAGATGAGTACATACACCTTTTCTAGTTAAGCAGGAGGCCACTAAGAACTCATCAGATTGTACTACTGTTGTTTAAACTACGTAGTAAGGTCATTGATGAAAACTGGCCTAAAACTAATCAAAGAGGACCTATGATCATTCTAGGTCCGTAAATTATGCACATTATGAAAGAAAAAAATGTATATCCTTGAAAAACTCCACAAGAATACCCTACCCTTTGCTTCCCAGATTGTACCAGCCTTTGCTAGCATATTCCAAGTGCTACGTCAAGACTGAGTTTGAAAACACGCAAATGTCTATAACCATGCTTTGTTGTTCTATCTTCCCCTCAAGGTTCAAACAGATTCTTCTTAACCCTCAAAGCATCAAGCGCCTGATGATATCTCATCTTCTAGATAATTACTATGCTCCCACTTTTTAAGGATAACTACCCTCAAGGTCAGCATAAAAGCTCTATTCTTCTGTAGAAGAACTGGCAACTGCATGTCTTACTTCAAATAAGAATGAATACCATTCCATAACTTCCTTCTGGTATCATTTTACTTCTGCCTAAAGTACTTCCTTTATTAGGTGATGAATCCATTTAGGTATGTCTTAAAAAGTCTTTATTTCAATTTACTTTCACAAAATATATTCACTAGATGTAGAATTCTAACTTAATAGTTGCTTTACTTGCTATTGATTTTTTTTTCTTTCAGTAATTTAAAGACCTAGCTCTTTCAGTTATTTAAAGACTTAGTAAGTTAAAGACTGTCTCTCCTTAAAGAAGTGTTTTATACTGATTATGAGGCTACCACACCAAGCCTTATAATGTGTTGTTTCTCTCTTCTATCTTTAATTTAATTATGTTTACACAATTTCTAGGGAAAAAAGTGCTGTAACTCATATCTTTGCTATTCTGCCCGTAACATATTTTTTTTCCTGCCTGCTTGTGAGAAGTATCTTTATAATTGATTTTGAGAAATTTGATTGTATTGTACCTAGGTCTAGATTTTGTTGTTGTTGTTTTATTGTACTTGGGTTTTATAGAGTTTCTTGCAAATGTGGGACTATAATTTTTTAATCAAATTTGCAAGTCTTTTTTTGTTTCAAATCTTTTCCACTGCTCATTGATGCTCTGTGTGTTTTTGTATTTTTCTCTTTTATCTTGGATGCCTTCAGTTGATAGGTTTTCAAGTTCACTAAGCTTTTTTCTGCAATGTGTAATCTACCAGCAAGATCATCTAGATTTTGCTTCATTTCAAATTGTATAGATTTTTAAAGTTTGATCTGATTTTATATAATTATTGCTCTACTTAACTAATTGAAAGTATATAATGCAGCTATAATAATTTCTCATGCACTTTGCTAATAATCAACATCTGTGCCAATTCTGGATCAAATTCTTTGATTAATTTTTTCCTCATTATGGGCTATATTTTCCTGCGTCTTTTCATTACTGGTAACTTTTGGATGGGTATGAGAAAATGTGAATTTTACCTTGTTAGGTATTAAATATTTTTGTATTTTTATTAATATTACTGTTACTATTTTTCTTGTGTAAACTTAAGTTACTATAAAACAATTCAATGCTTTTATGCCTTGATTTTAAGATTTAGACATTTTAGATGGTTTTAAGGTGTTAGTATCAAATAAGTGTTCAGTCTAGGGCTAACTTTTCCCTACCTTTGAGGCAAGCCCACTCTATTAATTCTACCAACTACCCCATAAATTATGGAGATTCCTGAGAGAAATAGGAATAATTCCTGTCTCCTTACAAACTCTAAGCACAATTACTTCTAATCATTTTTATGCGTTTCCCTCTTTTTTCGGGTAGTTATTTTTTTTTCCATAGGCATGTGATCAGCTCTCTGCTGAGTTTTCATTCGAAGGGGACACTTTGCAAATCTCTGTAATTCTTGTCATGTGCGTCTATCTCCTCTGTGGTACTTTGTCTTGGAAACTCTAGCTGCCGTGCTTTCCCCACACTCAACTCCATCTCTGCTTGTCAGGGAGTTTGACCTCTGCAATGGCCTGGAAACTATTTTCAGACAGTAGTAAATTGGACCAATAACAGAAGTTACCTTTTAAATGCACAATTTCTCCAATACCGCTGTCCTTTGTTGTCTATGTTCAGTGTCTTTGAAACGATCTCTATCTATCTATCATCTGTCTACTATCTAGCTAGCTAGCTAGCTGCCAATCAATTTTTTGTTTGTATCCGTTGGGTGAGTAAATCCAGCCTCTTTTCCTTTATCTTGATGAAAAGTGACAGCTTTCCATCTCTATATTTAAAGTCACACAATCCTTATGAGGTGGTGTCATCTGCTCTGATTTACAAACGAGGAATCCTAAATGGCACAGAAGGCAAGGTTTTTGTTCCCATAGTCAGAAAGTTTAAAAGCAAGAGAGCAAAGACTTAAAATTTAATTCTGTCTACTTCCAAATTCTGTGCTTTCTTTATGGGAAGAGAAGACTAAAGTGGTTTTTAAGGGTTAGCACAATAAGCATGTGACATTGTCCCTGTGGCAATGTAACAATACAATTTTTCTTTACCTGGCAACCTTTTTACTTTATGACTTGAGTCAGATAGCATCTCCCCTGACCAGGCTAAAAGACGCTGTCACCACCTTTTGCTAATTCTTTTCACTCATATCTGAAAAGTACATTGTGACTGTATTTGCCTTTAGCATGAGACTGAATTTGTAGGGGAGGGGAGGGTTATAAATTTTGTATATTTTATCTTTCTTTTCTTAGTATCAAGCAAAATTCCTGGCACATGATAGACAAAATCTGTATTTGTAGAATTGAACTGACTGCTTGAGGCTTCCTCAAAGCAAGCCAATTTTAATAATGGCCTACAGGTTGCATAGCAGAAGATATTGACAAGTAAAATCAAAATGTGTATTCTAAAGCTAAAGAGAGTTTTGTTTTGTGGTATGGGTTTATCTCTTTGACTATCCTATTCATTGAAATAATTTAAAAATGTAAATAAAAACAGGTTAGCTTCTCAAGTTGGAGGGACTAGGCTTTTAGAAAACCTGTCCTTAAAGACTTGGAAAACATGCTAAACTACAATGTATTGTTTAGGTCTGTGTTACAGCAATAATAAACAAAGAATCATTTAATTGCATGGAGAAATCCATTTCAGGATCTACCAAGAGGATCCACAGCGTCACACATTTTTAAAAGGCAGTTTGAGATAGCAGCGAAGACTGCAATTTCAACTTATGGAGCCTCAGGTTTCATGCTACCTTCTAACACTACACATTAAATAATCTTTGGCAGTTGACTTAACTTCCTGAAGTTCCTCTTATTTAAAGTGTGGACAATTGTATTACCATACGAGGATGTAGTGATGAGGAAATGAGAGTTCGGTATAGGACAGTTGACAAAAACACAGACTCATGTTTCCCTTCCAGTGTAGACTGAATGCTGGAAAGCATCTGTCCAATCAAGGACTGTATATGCCAGCCCCCAGCATTCAGGAGACACTTCATGACAAGTTCTTAACAGAATGCAGATGGGCATAATATACAGTGGAGGTGTATGAACATTAGGTTTGAGATTCTCTATGTTCTCATATTTCTCATCCGCCAACTAAATGACCATGGCAAAGAATATCTGCATTGGAATTTGTTGAAGGGAGAAACTACATTGGTGTGCTAAGTCTTTGGGTTTGGGGGATTATATACATTTCAGCAGTTAGCCTATTCTGATTACTAAAGAGAAAATGCTCATATAGAACATAACATAGTAGTTCAGTACATGATATATATTATTATTTACTCACAGACATAATGATTCTTGGCTCTAACTGTATAAAGTGATGTGACTTTGGACAAAACAATTTACTGCTATGGACATTTATCTCTATCACTCTGATAGTGTTGGATTAAAAGATCTCTAAGGTCCTTTTCAGCCTCAACACTATGTTTTCTTCTCTTAAGATTATTTGCTTATTATGACATATGAGCTGCTCCAAACCAAATTCCCAGGGTACAGAGAGTGATATGTCTGCCTGTCATGGGTACATGATAAGTAAGCACATATGCACATTATACATTATTAAAAGGGATCAATTTGCAATAGTTCACATCATGAACGAAGGGAAAGCTAAAATGGGACATGTAGAAAGATTGATAATGCTGTATGCCTGCATGTGTTAATCACAAGGCAGTACATACTCATGGAATTTTATCCAAGAGTTTCCAATATTCCAAAGTAAAACTAAAATGTAAGCATTTATGACTGGTATGTGTATGACATACTAGTCAAGTATGACAAGTCCACACATTTTAGGCAACGTGGCAAAAGACAAAAACACAGAGGTATTAAGAGTCCTGGTAAGAAAGTGGTTCAGATATTGGATCAATCATGTTGCTGAGCCTGGTTAAAAAGTTAGTAATTATAGAATGGTTACGCAGATTGTGATATGATCAAAGTCTCCAGATGGCCGTGATTCCATGAGAAGTGAGTTGGTGATGAAGGGATAAGAGAAATGAGGAAGTGTTTAAAACTCTGGAGGTAGGAGGTATGACAGTTCTGGAAGATGGTTAGATGCATAGTAAGGTCCGAGGATGAGGGGATAAAGTGGTATGGAGATAAAAGTTAGGAGTGCTTTATGTTAAACTTGGTTAACCACAGGATATGGGCATTTTCAACGGCATGTATTTGGGTGGAGAAGTAAACCATGACCCTTTGTTTCTCTTGCTAATGAAAGTGAAATCATAACCCAGAGGACAGTAAATGGCAAGAGAATTGGAAAGTGATAGAATCTTTTTGTTTACATTTCAGGAAAGGAACTTTTGAAAGAGAAGAGGAGAATAAGTGTTTTAAAACTTAACTGGGGAGATTTTAGAAATGGGCTCCAACTCCAAGCCTTGTGAAATATCCATCTGCAGGAGAAGTAGCTCAGTAGAGTCAAAAAGGTGTAAGGATAGCTGTTCAAAAACTTTAGATGTAGGCTTATGTATCTACGATGGGTCTGACATTTGCTGTATGCAGTTATTGGAAGTAGGCATTTCCTACATGCATTTATTGTGAGTAGGGCTCAATGATAGGTGGATTCATTAGGAATGAAACACAGGTTGTCTTCTAAGTCCTTTTATTTACTACATTACCACTCCCTTAGATCTGTTTCCATATTAGTTTGAAGATATGAGGTTTAGACTTAATAATTATCAGAATCTTTTCTAGTTCTAGTCTTTTCAATTATTTTATTCCCAAGATAGACTTTCCCCAAGCCCCAGACTTACTAATATGACAAAAGGCACAGACTGTGAAAACGGCAGTTGAATTTTTAGGAAGTATATATGCCAAAGGTAGTAGTTCAGGAAAAGAAAGATCTCAAATCCTATTCTTACAGATAAAAGAGAAGGAAAATAATAAAATGTGGTTTTTCAATAGTTTACCAATAAGGAGACACTGTAGATGATGGACTGTAAGGTGATGGACTTGTTTGGTTTAATTGAATGCAAAAAAAAATCTACTTTTTAAAGAATTCCTTGTTCATATAATCTGATCATCTTTTGATTTTTATTACTTATGATTTTTATCACTCAATGTATTTTCTTGTTGTGATAAATTCTAAGGAACATGAGCCCTAACTAAAGCTTTCTTATATTAAATCTTTGATGACAAAGAGAAAGAAGCTCTGAAAATTTCTGTATGTAGGTTGAAAGTTGAGATCTAAGGCAAAGATTATTTATGAGGTTAATATATCACCAAAATTGAAAGCCGAAAAGCAATATAGTATCAAAATTGGTCTTGGCTGAAAGTGTCAATCAAATCATTAAATATTTTTAAACATTGACCAGAGCTCTAGTAGGTGTAGTACTCCATCAAAGCTTAGAACTTCATTGTAAAATGAATTGTTACATAAATCAGTTAGCCAAGGAGTATTCATACTATAGAATAAAGTATTACAAATTAAAACAATGAGGCTTCTCTATAATTATGGGATTGCTGGCTTATAATAATCTATAAGGCACATTTTATTTTCAAATAAGAAATTTTACACTAATAAAATACGGTAAGATTTTGGCAAACAATAAAGCAAAGCTCTATTTTTCTTTGCTGGAAGAATTTACACCAAACTAATATTTCTCTGTGAAGAAAACAGAATTGTAGAGAAGCAAGAATGACTTTGTTTTTAGTTTGTTCTGTTGGAACAGTATGTATAACAGCTAAGAATATATTTGTTATGTGATAATTATATAAAAATTAAAAATAAGATAAACCTACATGTGCTAATATTGAGGATATAGTCCCATATATATTTAAATGAAAGCACGAAGCAGCAAAGGAGTATGCATGATGTCCTTTCATTTGTATGTGTAAATATTTGTGTGTGTGTGTGTGTGTGTGTATTTTACATAAAATTTTAATTTTCTCACTTTCTCTTTCACAAGCTACCTGGTGAAAGTAATTGCTTACTGCATAAGAGTTTCCTCAGGGCCCATGACATTCTGTGTTTAATTCTCATTCTGAGCTAAATGATCTTATTCTTAGGTACATCAAGGCACAAACCAGGTGTCCTTCAGAGTCAAAACTGTCTGATGTACAATTCTAATAATAACTTTGTATTTGTCAATGTCCACAAAAGCCCACTCCACCACCATTCACGTTCTAGCAGCTCTCTGGCTATTTCTCCAGGTTGGCTGTGGGAAGGGAGGAAAAGTGAAGGAACAGAATACTCCTTTTTGATCTGGTACCTTAAGTAAACCTGTATTCTGCTCTTTGGAACTGAGAGTTTTATAAATTCCTTTCCCTCAGGAGGCCTCTTTGTTTTTTTTTTTTTTTTTTTTTTTTTTTTTTTTTTTTTGAGACGGAGTCTCACTATGTCACCCAGGCTGGAGTGCAGTGGCCGGATCTCAGCTCACTGCAAGCTCCGCCTCCCGGGTTCACGCCATTCTCCTACCTCAGCCTCCTGTGTAGCTGGGACTACAGGCGCCCGCCACCTCGCCCGGCTAAGTTTTTGTATTTTTAGTAGAGACGGGGTTTCACTGTGTTAGCCAGGATGGTCTCGATCTCCTGACCTCATGATCCGCCCGTCTCGGCCTCCCAAAGTGCTGGGATTACAGGCTTGAGCCACCGCGCCCGGCCCAGGAGGCCTCTTTGAAAGGTCCACAGCTGGACTATTCTCTGCTCTGGTCATTGCAATTAGCTACCACTGGTTGTATTGTCTTTCTTCCCCTGCTAATGATGCCTCAGTTTGGAGCATTTTACTGCTGCAGTTCCTCTGCTTCTCTAGGGGCATATTTTGAGAGGATGTTGAGAAGCCTAAGCCAATTGCTTATATGTTCTCTACATCTCTATTTTGGGTCTCTTTTATGGCATGCCTGTGCATCCCTGGAAAGACTCGTGCATCTTTATCCTAACAGAAATATCCTTGAAATACAAGCAGATTCCAATGGTAAGAAGCTCTCCCAGTTCTATCACTAATTCTGAGGGTAGTTAGGAACTCTCATTTTCTCAGTTTCTCAAGGAACAGTTAGGCCCAGGCTATCATGTCACAAAACTGCAGAAAGCCACATGACAACCTCTCCCAGGGGTCGTGTTTAAATTGGAAGTTTCTAGGCGTAAGAAGAAAGTGGAATCACACCAAAATTCTCTCCTGTTAGGAGAGCAAGACAGCAGTTTTCCCCCAAAGAAATTTCTTCACAAAGCCTGTCCACACTCTGAGTAGTTTCTTTATCCCAGAACTTGTTGATGGGACAATAGTAGAAGATCTATTTCCATGAGATATTTATTTGTAGATTCTGCATTTGTTCATTTGCCTGTGAAATGTCAACTCCATCTTATTAGTTTTCTGTCTTAGGCCTCTGTTTTTCAGAACTTCAGAAGACACTGCTGCTATTATTATTGTTTTTGGTTTTGTGGTGGAAATATCACTAAAATGGATTAGGCTTTGCAAATGTTGAACAAAATGAACCCACTAGGGTTCCTAGAATAAAATTTAGGAGCAATCTAAAAATGAATACAGACATCACTAAACAAGATTATATATATATATATGTCCGGAGCTGCACGCCCCGGCCATAGCGAATAATAATTAAGGATTAAACGCCTGAGCTATATTCATTTCCACCCCACACCTTCTCCCTATCTTTGCCTTTTTTCCCCTGTACTAATACCTCATTAAAGATGGTGCTCTTCCTGCTGCTTCTTCACTCACTTTTCCCGCGCCCGGGAAAATTGTTACTTAATAGCGCAAGCGCAACATGACATCCGACCGGAGAAACTGAAACTAACCTGGCCACGCCCTCGGCAATGAGATCATTTCCGCCTTAGCCCAACCCCTTCCCTTCCAAGTGTATATAAGGCAGTGCATTACCGCCATTAAATGAGACTTGATCAGAGCACTGTCTTGTCTCCATTTCTCGTGTCTCTTGTTCCCCAAATTCCCACCCCCTCCTCCAGGGCCTGCTCTGACTATCCCACGGGCCGGGATACGTGGCGCCCGAACAGGGACCTGGAAACGAGGGACTCCGTGAGGAAGAGGACGCCAAAGGACGGTCGACCGCTAACGAAGACAAAAGGAGTCAAACTTTTCCGATCACCGCGGGAACCTGCCGCGTCAGGATCGAAGGTAAGTGACGTGTCCGAAATGGGACAAGAATTAAGCCAACATCAAATATATGTAGGACAATTAAAAGAGGCTTTAAAGATATGAGGAGTAAAGGTTAAAGGTAATGATTTGTTTAAATTTTTTGATTTTGTAAAAGACACTTGCCCTTGGTTCCCACAGGAAGGAACTATTGATATTAAAAGATGGCGTAGAGTAGGGGATTGTTTGCAGGACTATTATAATACTTTTGGGCCAGAAAAAATTCCTGTAACCGCCTTCTCTTATTGGAACCTCATTAGAGATTTAATAGATAAGAAGGAGGCCAATCCGCAAGTCATGGCTGCGGTCGCTCAGACAGAGCATATTTTAAAGGTTAGCTCCCGCTCTAACCTCACAAAGCCTCCGCAAGATATGGAGGAAGATCTCATTTCCCTCGAAAGTGATCATGAGGAAATGAAGTCTCCTTCTGTAACAGATAAAGAAATACCGCACGAAAACAAACCAAAAAAATACCCAATTTTACAGATGCTTCAAAAGGAGGAGGAAATTAATAAGCCTAATCAATCGGATATAAATTGGGATGATTTAGAGGAAGAGGCAGCTAAATATCATAACCCTGATTTGCCTCCCTTTACTTCATACCCACCCCCACATAATAAGACACATAATGAGGCTTCTGCGCCCATTGTTATGGCAGCAATAGATCTCAAAGAAGAATTAAAGCAAAAAATTGCTCAACTAGAAAAACAGATTTAACAGGATACATTCGCCTTTGTTCAGATATTGGGCCCTCATATCAACAAGGCCTAGCAATGGCCGCCACTTTTAGCGGCCAAACAGTAAGAGATTTCCTCATTAACAAAGGTAAAGATAAAGGGGGATGTTTTAGATGCGGTAAAAGGGGACACTTTGCAAAAGATTGCTGTGAAAACCAAAATAAGAGTCCAGAAGCAAAAATCCCAGGCCTTTGCCCAAGGTGTAAAAGAGGAAGGCACTGGGCAAACGAATGTAAATCTAAAACTGACAGTCAAGGAAATCCTTTACCCCCCAGGCAGGGAAACGGGATGAGGGGCCAGCCTTAGGCCCCGAAACAAGCATATGGGGCAGTCAGCTTTGTTCCAGCCAGCAACAGCAATCCATTTCAAAACTTAGTAGAGCAACCCCAGGAAGTGCAGGATTGGACCTCAGTTCCACCTCCCACACAATACTAACACCTGAAATGGGACCGCAAACCTTAAATACCGGAATATATGGACCCTTACCACCTAACACTTTTGGGCTACTTTTAGGAAGAAGTAGTGTCACCATGAGAAGCTTACAAGTCCTCCCTGGAGTTATCGATAATGATTATGAAGGAGAAATTAAAATTATGGCCAGAGCTATTGATAGTATTATTACTGTCCCTCAAGGAGTTAGAATAGCTCAGTTACTCCTGCTACCTTTGGTTAAAACAGATAATAATATCCAATACTCTAATAGAAATATAAAAGGTTTCGGATCATCAGATATATATTGGGTGCAACCAATTACAAATCAAAAACCCTCTCTAACCTTATGGTTAGTCGGGAAGGCATTCACTGGACTAACAGACACAGGGGCTGATGTAACGATCATTAGACAGGAAGATTGGCCCTCTCATTGGTCTACCACAGAAACTTTAACTCACTTGAGAGGAATTGGACAAAGCAGTAATCCTAAACAAAGTTCTAAATACCTAACATGGACAGATAAAGAAAACAATTCAGGCCTCATTAAGCCATTTGTCATCCCTTACCTACCTGTTAACCTTTGGGGGCGAGATCTGCTCTCTCAAATGAAAATTATAATGTGTAGTCCAAATGATATAGTTACTACACAAATGTTAACTCAAGGATACACCCCTGGTAAAGGTCTTGGAAAAGGAGAGAACGGTATCCCACAGCCTATACTGGTTTCAGGACAACTTGATAAAAAGGGGTTTGGAAATTTTTAGCTCAGGCCACTGACATACCTGCACCCCAAAGGTGCGCTGACCCCATTACTTGGAAGTCAGATGAGCCCGTTTGGGTTGATCAGTGGCCTTTACTCAATGATAAACTAAGTGCTGCCCAACAGTTAGTGCAGGAACAACTAGCAGCAGGACATATTGAGGAAAGTAATTCCCCTTGGAATACACCTATTTTTGTTATTAAAAAGAAGTCTGGTAAATGGAGACTCTTACAAGATTTAAGAGCAGTAAATATCACTATGATCCTTATGGGTGCCTTACAACCAGGATTGCCTTCACCGGTTGCGATTCCTCAAAAATATTTTAAAATCATTATTGACCTTAAAGATTGCTTTTTTACAATTCCCCTTCACCCTGCTGACCAGAAAAGATTTGCCTTTAGTCTTCCATCTACAAATTTTAAACAACCAATGAAGCGCTATCAATGGAAAGTCTTACGTCAGGGTATGGCCAATAGTCCTACCTTGTGTCAAAAATATGTAGCTGCCGCTATAGAGCCAGTCAGAAAAACATGGGCACAAATGTATATTATACATTATATGGATGATATTTTAATAGCAGGAGAAATTGGCGAACAAGTCTTACAGTGCTTCGCCCAACTCAAACAAGAGTTAACAGCAGCCGGACTACAAATAGCCCCAGAAAAGGTACAATTACAAGATCCATACACTTATCTTGGTTTCCAGATTAATGGACCCAAAATCATTAATCAAAAGGCCGTTATACGTCGTGATCATTTAAAAACTTTAAATGATTTCCAAAAATTACTGGGAGACATAAATTGGCTTCGACCGTACTTAAAGCTCACCACAGGAGAGTTAAAACCTCTTTTCGATATATTAAAAGGAGACTCTAATCCAAAATCCCCCAGGTCCATTACTAAAGAAGCATTAATAACACCCCAACAGGTAGAACATGCCATTGCAACACAATTTGTTACCGGTATTGATTATTCTCAGCCATTAATATTCCTTATTTTTAACAAAACAATAACCCCTACTGGCCTATTTTGGCAGAACAATCCCATTATGTGGGTACACCTGCCCTCCTCCCCTAAAAAGGTTTTGTTGCCTTATTATGATGCCATAGCTGATCTAATTATCTTGGGAAGAGAAAACAGTAGAAAATACTTTGGAATAGAACCCTCTACCATTATACAGCCCTACACTCAATCACGCATCCATTGGCTGTTACAAAATACGGAAGCCTGGCCAATTGCTTGCGCTTCTTATACTGGCGCGATTGACAACCATTACCCACCTAACAAACTTATTCAATTTTGTAAACTTCATGCGTTTGTATTTCCCCATATTACCAGTAAAGAACCCCTCAATGACGCATTACTAATTTTCACTGATGGATCTTCCACAGGACTTGCCGCTTACACTTACAATAATGTAGTCGTTAAATTCCAGACCACTTATACATCAGCTCAGCTGGTCGAATTGCAAGCTATAATTGCAGCACTATCAGCTTTTCCTTGTCAGCCACTTAACATTTATACAGACAGCGCCTACCTGGCTCATTCAATACCCCTCTTAGAGACCGTGTCTCAAATTAAACATATTTCAGACACAGCTAACCTATTTTTACAATGTCAACAACTTATCCGAAAAAGGACTACTCCCTTTTTTCTTGGGCATATTAGAGCACATTCAGGATTACTGGGACCTCTAACACAAGGTAACGCAACAGCTGACACGGCAACAAAAACCATAGCCACAGTCACTACAGACAATTTGCAACAAGCGCAAAAAGCACATGCCTTACATCATTTAAACGCCCAAACCTTAAGACTTATGTTTAAACTTACCAGAGAACAAGCTCGACAAATAGTTAAACAATGCGCCAACTGCATAACATATTTACCTGTTCCCCATCTAGGAGTTAACCCCCGAGGACTCATCCCCAACGAAATTTGGCAAATGGACGTTACTCACCACTTAGAATTTGGTCAACTAAAATATATCCATGTATGCATAGACACCTATAGTGGATTCATCAGTGCAACTCTCCAAACAGGAGAGGCCACCAAACATGTCATAGCTCATTTATTACACTGCTTTTCTATTTTAGGAATACCCAAACAAATCAAAACAGATAATGGCCCCGGTTATATATCCAAAACCTTCTTACAATTTTGTAATACCCTACAAATTAAACATACCACAGGCATTCCCTATAATCCCCAAGGACAAGGTATAGTAGAAAGAGCTCATCTGTCATTAAAAACTATTATCACAAAATTAAAAGGGGGGAGCTGGTACCCCGTGAAGGGTACCCCCAGAAACATACTCAATCATGCCCTGTTTATCCTTAATTTTTTAAATTTGGACAGTCATGGAAAATCGGCTGCCGACCGTTTCTGGCATCCTGAATCTCAAAAACAGTTTGCAATGGTAAAATGGAAAGATCCACTCGATAGTTCATGGCATGGCCCCGATCCAGTTTTAATTTGGGGAAGAGGCTCAGTATGCATCTTCTCACAAAAAAATGATGCAGCCAGATGGCTGCCTGAAAGATTGGTAAGACAAATCATAACCATTGTCAGTCCAGGGAAGATAAATCTCCCTGAGAAGTTCTTTCCTTCTTGTTTTTCAGAAAATGAAGCCTAACATGAAATTCCTTTGGAGAATAATCGCTCTATATAACATAGTGACAGTCTATGCAGGTTTTGGTGACCCTCGTAAGGCAAAAGAATTATTACGAAAACAATACGGCCAGCCTTGTGACTGCAGAGGGGGACAAATATCTGAACCTCCGTCAGATAGAATCACCCAGGTGACCTGCACGGGCAAGACAGCTTACCTAATGCCAAACCAGTTATGGAAATGTAAGTCTACCCCAAGAGATACCTCACCTAGCGGGCCGCTCCTAGAATGCCCTTGTAGCTCTTTCCAATCTTCTGTACATAGTTCCTGTTATACCTCCTATCAACAATGCAAATCAGGCAATAGAACATATTATACGGCCACGTTACTAAAAACACAAACTGGAGGCGTCAATGACGTACAAGTATTAGGATCCACTAATAAACTTGTACAATCTCCTTGTAACGGCCAAAAAGGAAAGCCTGTTTGTTGGAGCACTACCGCCCCCATTCACATTTCTGATGGAGGAGGCCCATTAGATATTACAAGAATTAAAACCGTCCAGAAAAAATTAGAAGAAATTCATAAAGCTTCTTACCCTGAACTCCAATATCACCCTTTAGCCCTGCCTGAGCTTAGAGGTAATTTTAGGCTCGATGCCCAAACCTTTGATATCCTCAATGCTACTTACAATTTACTTCAAATGTCCAATACAAGCCTGGCCCACGATTGTTGGCTTTGTCTTAAAATTGGCCCCCCTATTCCTCTAGCCATACCTAACCTTTCATTGTCCTATGTCAATTATTCAAATGAATCCTTAGTAAATAATTCCTGTCCTATTACCCCCCCCTTAGTTCAACCGATGACGTTTTCTAATTCCTCTTGCCTCTTTTCACCATCATATAATAACACTAAAGAAATTGATTTAGGCTATGTTGTGTTTGGCAACTGTACCTCCATAATCAATGCCACCAACCCTTTGTGTGCTATAAATGGCTCGGTTTTCGTTTGTGGAAACAACATGGCATATACATATCTACCTACAAATTGGACAGGGCTTTGTGTTCTGGCCACTCTTCTCCCCGACATTGATATCATCCCTGGAGATGAACCTATCCCCATCCCCGCTATTGAACATTTTATTTATAGACCGAAACGAGCCATACAATTTATTCCCTTGTTGGCTGGACTAGGAATCACCACTGCTTTTACTACAGGAGCCACAGGCCTAGGAGTCTCACTAACCCAATATACTAAATTATCCAATCAATTAATTTCAGATGTACAGACCTTATCCAGTACTATACAAGATTTACAAGACCAAGTAGACTCGTTAGCTGAAGTAGTTCTCCAGAATAGAAGAGGTCTAGATTTGTTAACGGCAGAACAGGGAGGGATATGTTTGGCCTTACAGGAAAAGTGCTGTTTTTACGCCAACAAATCCGGAATCGTCAGAGATAAGATAAAAACTTTGCAAGAAGAACTAGAAAAGCGCAGAAAAGGCCTGGCCGCCAATCCACTATGGACTGGGCTCGATGGACTTCTCCCCTATCTCCTGCCATTTCTTGGTCCTTTACTCACTCTTTTACTCTTCCTCACTCTCGGGCCTATAATCCTTAATAAGCTTATGGCATTTGTCAGACAACAAATTGAGGCCTTCCAGGCCAAACCTATACAGGTTCATTATTATCGCCTTGAGATGACTGAAAATGGTGAGTCTTATTTACCTTAATAAGACCACCTCCCCTGTGTGCTGAACTGGACAGTCAATGACGGGTAAGAGGACACTATCTCCATCGGAGCCTAAGACAGGAGGGCCGCCCTTGCTGCTGCCTTATCCCATGATGGGCCTAGAAGGTGGGGGTGAGTTGACCCAACCTAAGACAGGCGCAGTTCCCGAGGGGTTTTCTTATCATAAAAATATAAAAAGGGGGACCTGTCTGGAGCTGCACGCCCCGGCCATAGCGAATAATAATTAAGGATTAAACGCCTGAGCTATATTCATTTCCACCCCACACCTTCTCCCTATCTTTGCCTTTTTTCCCCTGTACTAATACCTCATTAAAGATGGCGCTCTTCCTGCTTCTTCTTCACTCACTTTTCCCGCGCCCGGGAAAATTGTTACTTAATAGCGCAAGCGCAACATGACGTCCGACCAGAGAAACCGAAACTAACCTGGCCACGCCCTCGGCAATGAGATCATTTCCGCCTTAGCCCAACCCCTTCCCTTCCAAGTGTATATAAGGCAGTGCATTACCACCATTAAACGAGACTTGATCAGAGCACTGTCTTGTCTCCATTTCTCTTGTCTCTTGTTCCCCAAATTCCCACCCCCTCCTCCAGGGCCTGCTCTGACTATCCCGCGGGCCGGGATATATATATATGCCTGAAACATAGGCTTATGTGCATATATTGGATTGACAAGCGATCCAAGAAGCTACAGTTGAGAGTCAGGGGGAGAAAAAAGAAGAGGAGAGAGTTTAGGAAGATAATGAACTTTACCCCCACTGCAGGCAATTGGTTACTCTATCCCATGAGAATGGACGATAAGTCATATAATATGCTTTTGGGGACCTTCTATCCCCAGTTGGTCAAATTTTTCATCGTAAGGTTAATTCAAGGGCACCAACTGAGTTTCCTAAGCAAAGAAATCCACACGCAAAAAAATGCAAAAGTCCTTCAGCTTTGTTCTTTTCACTGTCCTGAATGGTATTGCCTAGGTTTTCTTCTAGGGTTTTTATGGTTTTAGGTCTAACATTTAAGTCTCTAATCCATCTTGAATTAATTTTTGTATAAGGAGTAAGGAAGGGATCCGGTTTTAGCTTTCTACTTATGGCTAGCCAGTTTTCCCAGCACCATTTATTAAATATAGAATCCTTTCCCCATTTCTTGTTTTTGTCAGGTTTGTCAAAGATCAACACAGGAAGGGGAACATCACACACCGGGGCCTGTTGCGGGGTGCGGGGAGTGGGGAGGGATAGCATTAGGAGATACACCTAATATAAATGATGAGTTAATGGGTGCAGCACACCAACATGGCACATGTATACATATGTAACAAACCTGCACGTTGTGAACATGTACCCTAGAACATAAAGTATAATTTTAAAAAAATGCAAAGGGCAGGAAGCAATAAAGTGGAGCCATGCCCCAACTGGCCGACCATAATGAGATGCCCATCCATTTGCATTATATTGGCAAGATTTAAGAAGTCTAACACCACCAGCAATACACACGATTATGGATATAAATTTCCATGGCTCAAGAAAGGAGCTAAAGTTTGCACTCAATGTGAGTTTGGCGAGGCTCACACTACAGCAACTAAAAAAAAAAAAAAAAGAAAAAAAGACTGAAGACTGACATGAAGCAGAAAGGTGCTCCATATACTGGTAAAGCTTCCATTTCAATGTCTTATTAGACATATGTATAGATACACACTTCGAGAAGGATGCATACTTCTTTGCAGGAAATTAGGATGCCTACATTTTGATTGAGAGATCAGACACAGAGTGAGAGGTAGATTTACTTCATATTTTTCCTTTTTAAAATTTAAATTTGAAATTAAGAAACAATTAGAGAGTTATCTGAAGTCTCCTATCCTCCTATGTACCTTTTCTTAACCATATTCACCTTTCAAAGTCTTCAAAGAAAGCCATATATAATATTGGGTGATTTTTATTGATATTCATTTAAAAATATTTTCAAATATGTTTATATTATCTAAACAATACATTATTTTGGATGTTTTCAACATTTAAATAAATGGTATCATCTATCATTAACTTATTTTCTCAGAATTAATATATTGTAATATTATCTATGTTGAGACTCAGTCTTCTATTTTATTAATAGTAATTACTGACAGTGTTCCACATTTGAAAAAAATATGATACTATATTCATTCTTTTCTGAAGGAGCATTTAAATTTTCTCAGTTTCTTTATGACACTCAAGCTGCTAGGAACATTCTTTATATATGTCCCTGGGCGTGTGAGCAAGAAAGTCTCTGTGGTTTATGTCTGACGAATAAATAGTTGTTTCAGAAGGAATGTACATATCCAATTTTACTTTATATTGCCAAGTTGCTCTACAAAGTGGTGGCATAAATTTATATTTCCATAATAGTGCTTATTGCTCTACCTCCTCACTGCCAGTGTTGTTAGGGATCTTAAATCTTGCCAATATAATGGATATGGATGGGCATCTCATTATGGTTTTATTAGGTATTCACCTGATTACTGCAGAGGTTGAGCATCTTTTCAAATGCTTATTGACTCTTTTGGTTTCCTCCTTTCTGAATTGCCTGCTTAAAATCATTGCCAATTTTTCTGTTCAATTGCTTGTCTTTCGTGATTGTTTTGATTCTTTGTGTATTTTGGATGCTAAACCTCTAAAAGTAGTATGCATTGTAAATATCCTCTCTCAGGCAGTGGCTTGCCATTTAACTTTTCTGCATAGTGACTTATATTGATCAAAAAGTTTACATTTTAATGGAGTCAAGCTTATCGAATTTTTATTTGCGTTTTATAAAAATAGTTCTCTATACCAGGTCATAAAATTTAAACCTATATTTCCTTTAAGAAATTGAAAAGTTTTGTTTTTTTCATTTGGGCTTTTTATGCACTTGGAATTGACAAGTGTGTATGTGTGTTTTCTCAAGGGCAGAAATACTTGAGATTAAAAATGGTTTTCTTCTGTATATATTACCTCTTACTTCATTATAATTTTTGAGTTATGTTTACCCTGATTAAAAGTGTTATTTTATTAACATATGAAGATTCTCTATAAGAGCTCTTTTTTTCTGGTTTATTCTACTCTACTAGGCTATTTGTGTATCTCAGTTATAATACCATGTTTTTAAAAACTCATATAGCTTTGTGTTAAGCCTTGAAGTCTAGTAGGACATCTCTCAAGTTCTTTAAATTCACTTTGGTTACTGTTAGTTTTCCTTCTTTCATATACATTTTAGGATCAACTTTTCATTTACTAAAATCAAATATTCTCGTAGGGGAAAATGCATGAAATTCATGGATTAATTTGGCTTAGAATGGATATTTTTATGATATTGAGAAGAAATCACATGTCATTGAATTTTCTTTGTAAATGACTTAACATTACAGTTGTGTGTTATTCTCCTTATATGTTGTCATCTTAAGCCAATATCTAAGCCATTTTTTGGAGAGGGTCATTGATTTTTTTAAGAACCCACAATGTAAAGTCTACTACTCTTTTAAAGAAAGTCTATAGAAGAAGAAAGATCCCCTTCCTGTGAGAAACGGAGAAGCTTGTGGTCTCCTGGAGCTGCAGGCAGCCATTCAGTATTCCATGACAGGGACCTATGCGATTAATAGCTTTTAGATCATTTATTTCCAATTATTAGTGTGATATCAGTGCTCATGAATGATTTTACCCATTGGCCAAAAGAACTTTACTGCTTCAATTATTTCAGCAAAATACACTGATATATGCCCATAGCATGTAGTAGTGGCATATAGTATTGAGTCCTCTTGAAAGTATTCTTTCTCTATTTGTGTTGTGTATTTATCAAGAGTCACTTTTGTCTGTGTCCAAACCAAATTATTCCAAGTTTATTCATTAATGCAATAACATAATTCAATTATTATATAAACCAATTAACATGAGTATGAAAAATGATTCTCTTTCATAAACCATAGATATAAGTTTTGCAAAAAATAATAAAAAACAGTATAATGAGGTATGGATAAGAATAAAACAGAGAATCATGTAGATTAGGAAGATTCTGCATTCTTTGCTTCAGGTTTATGGTCATATTTTAAGTGAAACAAAAACTGGAAGTAGCAGAAGCTGCATCTGCATTGCAGATTCAGTTCATTGAAAAAAAAATTTGGAACTTCAATCAAGAATGTTTGCTAAAATGTCTTGGCCCATGGTAAAGGTTAACAAAAATTAATTATCATTGATATGTTCTCGGTAAAAGCAAAATATTTAAGACACATATGTGTTTTTAACTACTGATGCCTCTTAAGTTTCAATATATTTGTTTCCTTACTCAGTGCACAGATTTAAAACCCAAAACTTTGTCAAATGATTTCTATAAAGATTTGGCTTCCCCGTGAGACATGTTCTTAACTGCTATCTGTAGCTCTAACCCTTTATCCCTCACCCCATCTAATGTGAAACTTTATGCCTCTTTTCTCCACAAGTCAGAATTCTCTGCCGGCTGTGACAATTACAGGGATTTTTAAGGGATGCTTTGAAAAGAGCACTCTCTTCCACATTGCAGCTTAAATGGAAAATTCCTTATCTTTTGAGCAAAACATGGATAACTTGAAAGTTTCTGAGAAACTCCATCAAAGAACCCTCCTGAAGCACTGCCCTTTGGCAATACTAATTTATTCTTCAAATCCAACACATATGTACTACAAAATGACTTGGCATGTTATTGATCATGTAGTAGAATCTCCACAAATATTGGCTAAATCACAGTAAGAATATATTAACTGCCTTATCGTACAACTGTCTTAGCTCTGTTTTCATTTGTTCCTTGTATATGGAACTGGCTACCCTGAGGAGTTGGGCCCTTTGTGTTTTTTCTTAAAGAAATACTAATAGCTTAAAAGTTGCTGTTTTCTGATTTCAGATGCAAAAACATCAATTTCACTTCAGAACACACTGCTATTTTTATTATTGCCTTTGGTTTTGTGTTGGGAATATCACTAAAATGGATTAGGCTTTGTCAAGCCTAATGAATATACATTATATGTGACACACATGTATAATATATATTCATACATTTATATATGCACACACACTTTTATAAAATACCACCTTCTCTATCCTTAGCTGTACCTTTAGTATAAAGAATCAAGTGAAAAAAAATCTGATCACATCAAAAAACTTTATTTTTTAAAATCAAATTCCTTAATATTCTTAGGATAAGTGTTTATTTACCTTTGTATTATATTTAATATCTCTGATCAAATATAATTAGTGAACTTTGTAGTAAAAAGTCCAATATAATTTAAGTAATCATCATTGAAAGTGAAATATCATTTAATAAGATTTATTGTTTAGTATTTTATGTTTTGTTAAAGATGGCAGAAAATGTATACTTAAAGTAAGATCTATATCAACTCTCAAATTTAAGATGACAAAAAATGTGTATTTCAAAAGAAAGACTGAAATCAAATGTTTAAGTTATTTTGAAAATTTATATATCACATATATTAGAATTCAGCCAATACATGTTTATTTAATTATCAAAGGCCTTCACTTGACTAAAACCAATGTTGAAAGTCAGTGTTAACTTCATGGAATAAACTAATGGGCTATAAGAATTAATCTATCATTTTAAACTACAATCTTATAGTTTAAGCTATTGCAATTTTACTGTTATACATTTTGTAATTACGTTGGTAAAGTTTTCATTTGTGTCCAGCAACACGACTTACTCAGCCCTTTTCATGCCAAGGTACTTCCTGCCGTTATTAAATATGAAGTCCACAGAGAAGAACATATTTTTGAGAAACCACATCATTCTCTAATACCTTTTAGTTCCTTTCTAATATTCGTATTTTATTAATTTAATGTAATTAATCATGCCTATTCTTTAATCTAAATTTGTATTCACTTAAAATTTTGTATCAAAATTGACAGAATTTTTATTCATTCTTATGATACATCAACTTTCAAATAGAAATATTTGCTTGAAATTCTCATAGCCTAAGTAGAACTAAATAACTAATAGCTCAAGATATTTTGAAATTCTTCTCTAATTCCACAAATGGTAACCAACACAGTCCAATTCTATAAAAATTAAAATTATATGACCAGGCACCATGGCTTACACCTATAATCCCATCAAGTTGTGAGTTCAAGGCAGGAGGTTTGTTTGAGCCCAGGAGTTCGAGACCAACCCTGGTCAATATAGAAAGACCCCCATCTCTACAAAAAAATACAAAAATTAGCTAGACATGGTGGCATGCACCTGTGGTCTCAGCTACTTGGGAGGCTGAGGTGAGAGGCTATCTCTAAGTTAAAGGTTGCAGTGAGCTGTAATCATGCCACTGCACTTCATCTTGGGCCTTAAAGTGAGTCTCTGTCTCAAAAAAAAAATATATATATATATGTGTGTGTGTGTATATGTATATATGTATATACACACAAACACATATACCAAATTTCCATTTTTCTGTCTTCAATTGTTATTTAAAATTTTATGTTTTCCCTCAAGGATTATATAATGTTTGTCTCAATGTTAATTAAACAATGTACACTTTTGTAATATTTAAATTCATCTCAATCTATTTCATTAGTTTATGTATTTGTTTCCCAAGGATGCCACATCAACTAATCACATATATGGGGACTTAAAATAACAGAAATTTAATTCTTTCACAGTTCTGGAGGCCAGAAATTAAGAATCAAGCTGTCAGCAGGTGTGGCACCTTCTGGAGCCTTGGAGAGAGAAACCATCCCATGACTCTGTAAGCTTCTGATGTTCTTGGCCATCCTTGTGATGCCTTGGCATGTGGAGGCATTATTCAGCTCTCTGCCTCCATCCTCACATTGTCTCTCTGTGTCTTACTCTGTCACATATAAAGCACTTTCATTTCCTCACCATAAGCTAGCATTATTTTATCTTGATCCTTACCTTACTTAAACCTCTGCAAAGATCCATTTTCCAAATAATGTCACATCCTGAGTTTCTCAGTATACGTGAATTCCAGGGGGGAACTATTCAACCCATTACAGTCAGCTTTACGTCCCCCCCGCAATAGATGGCTGTCCCATTTACATTCACCCCATCCTTACATCATTAAAACTCTTAACCCAGGCCGGGCGCGGTGGCTCACGCCTGTAATCCCAGTACTTTGGGAGGCCGAGGAGGGCGGATCACGACTTCAGGAGATCGAGACCATTCTGGCTAACACGATGAAACCCTGTCTCTACTGAAAAAATAAATAAATAAATAAATAAATAAATAAAGTAAAAAGTAGCCGGGCGAGGTGGCGGGCGCCTGTAGTCCCAGCTAGTCGGGAGGCTGAGGCAGGAGAATGGCGTGAACCCAGGAGGCGGAGCTTGCAGTGAGCTGAGATCCGGCCACTGCACTCCAGCCTGGGCGACAGAGCGAGACTCCGTCTCAAAAAAAAAAAAAAAAGTCTTAACCCATGCTAGCATCAACTCTAGGTATAAAACTTTATCCAAATATAACCAACTAAAAGGTTCCCAACTTGCAACACCTGCAGCAGATATGAATGGGACCCTGAGGAGGATTCACCTTGAGTCAAAATTCTTCTTCAATTGAGAACCTATGAAATTAGAAAACAAGTTCTTTGCTTCCAAAATACAGTAGTGAGACATCATAGGATAGACATCCCTATTACCACAGGGAGAAATTAGAATAAATAAAGGGGTCATTATTTCCACACAAGACTGAGAACTTTCAGTGCAAATTCCATTATGTTTTAAGGTCTGAGAACAACCACCTATGTCTGCTGGGCCCTACTGATCAGAGCTCCCTCTGCTTTTTCTTCCTCAACCTCTGCCTCTTATCCATGTCTCCACTCTTGGCATCATTCTTCCTTCTTCTTGAAGGATAGCACTATAAGTCCACTTCTTACCTGTACAATTTTGGGATTCCATCAACTGTCTTTCATTTTGCATAGTCTCTGTCCTTTTCACTCCAAGCTGATAGTGTTTCTGCTAATACAATATTCTCAATAATCTTGTGGATCTCCCATATATGTGAAAAGATCTATATCGTTACACAAGAAGATTCTCCTTGAATCCTGCCTGGGTAACCCCTTTTGTATTCCTGGCTTCTGCTGAGCTGGATCTATAATATTCCTCACTTAACTCCTTTCTGCAGCAAAATGTTGTCCAGTCACACCCTTGACCTTTTCTCCAGAATACACTTTAACATCTTTTGTAATCATCACAGGACAAGAATTTTCCAAATCACCAAGCACTGTTTCTTATTTCCTTAATAGAATCTTCTTCAATTTGTCTCCTTTCTTTTACATTTAACAATAAGCAGCAAGGATAAATCAGATTGTGCCTTCAGCAGTACTTGGAAATCTCCCCTGATAAATATTCAAGTTAATCACTGACAAGTTCTGCTTTCTATCCATTGTTAAAGAACAATGCAGTCATGTTTTCTGCCACTTTATACGGATTATCTTTCTATCAAGGTCCAATAATATGTTTCTCATTTCCCTCTGAGACCTCAGCAGAAGCACTTTTAATGCTTATATTTCTACCAACATTCTGTTTAGGATGACATGTTTATTCTCTACAATGACACAAATTTTCTTTACCAGAATCACCATTCTCACCAGAATCATCTTTAATGTCCATTTTTCTACCAAGAGTCTTGTCAAAGTAATCTATCTCTCTCTCTCTCTCTCTCTCTCTCTCTCTCTATATATATATATATATATATATATATATACACATATATAACCTCTTATGCTTCTAAAAGTTCTTCCAGCCACTGTTCATTGTCTAATTCCAAAGCCGTGCTCACATTTTTAGGTATTTGTTACAGAAGCACCCCACTTCCCAGTACCAAAGCATGTGTTAGCTTCCTAGCGATGCCACAATAAATTATACAAACTTGGTGGTTTTAAATAACAGAAGTTTATTTCCTCACAGTTCTGGAGACTAGAAATCCAAAATCAAACTATCTGTAGTACTTGTTCCTTGTTGTATCCTTGGGGGAGCTATTATTTCATTCATCTTTTCTATATGCTGCCTTTGCCAGTAATCAGCATTCCTTGGCTTATAGACACATCACTCTAATTTCTAATGCCATTTTTTGCATTATTTCTCAAAGTTAATGTTGGTCCTTTTCTGCCTTTTATAAGAAAATTATTAATAAATTTAGGACCCATCCTAACCCAGCATCATCTCATCTGATTCTTACTTTAATTATAATTTTAAAGATCTGATTTTCAAATAAATCACATTCTGAGGTTCCGGGTGTACATGAATTGGAGGGGAGAGGAATATTCAAACTACTACACTGAAAGAAATGTATTAATAACTTTCTGTATGTGGTATCAGCAGCTTTTCTAACAATCAAATATTTAATACAATAGATTTTACTCTTGAAATAATATATAATTCAATTGAGTGATATAATGCCAACAAAGAGAAATTAAAACTTTTGCTTTGAGTTATATAATATTGAGAACAATCACCTACATTTTGAATTGTTTATGTTTTAATAATGCCTATGAATAACAAACCTTGATGGTATTACTAATACTGTTACTCTGTTTAGATATCATTGTAACCTACATAATTAAAATGACCTTATCTAAGAGTATTTAGCACTTAGATCAGTCTTTAAAAGGTTTGAAACCAAAGGAAAACATACTTAGCAAATATTAGCCAATAATCAGTTCAGAGTTATGATAGTGGTATTAGAAATTGTCTGAAAATCCCAGGCCTGTTACAGTTTCTGCATGCCAATTAAATTGGAGAAATGATATTTATTTTTTGTTAAATGAACTATTCAGACAATCATTTAAGGAGTCAAAATTTTGCAAAGGTTTGTAAGTTCTCCAGAAGTGGTCAAAGATCTCTTGTTAGTCCTTTTCTTTTTTTTAATTATTGGACTATTTTTTAATTGAAAAATCAGGGATCATCAATGAAAAAGAATGACAATTTGCGGCTCAAATCTTACCTTCAATTTCAAATCGTTTGAAATCATTTGAAATTGAGGGTACATGAGCATATTCACTGGTAAATATTCAATAAATTTGTTTTTTTATTAGAATATCAACAATATATAAGAATATTAAAGGATTCATCCAACTCTACAGAAAGTTTGAGTTAAAATAAATAAATAATTTCTCTAGAAATGCCCACTTGGCTGGGTGCGGTGGCCAGGTGCAGCACTTTGGGAGACTGAGGCAGGTGACTCACGAGGTCAGGAGTTTGAGACCAGCCTGGCCAACATAGTGAAACCCTGTCTATACTAAAAATACAAAAATTAGCCAGGTGTGGCAGCAGGCACCTGTAGTCCCAGCTACCTGGGAGGCTGAGGCAGGAGAATCACTAAAACTCCAGAGGTGGAGGTTGCGGTGAGCCTAGATGGCGCCATTGCACTCCAGCCTGGTTGACAGAGCAAAACTCTTGTCTCAAAAAAAAAAAAAAAAAAAAAAAGAAATGCACCAATTAATATGGCATCTCCTACCCACATGTAGCAATTTAAATTTATTAAATAAAATAGGATTAAAATGCATTTTCTTTGTTGCAGTAGCTACAATGCTCAACAGCAACATATGCTAGTGGCTACTATACTGAACAGTACAGACAAAGAACATTTTTCTAAGATAATAGCTGAACGTTCTACTGGATTGCATCACTTTAGAACATCAAATATTCAATGTTGTTAAAATATACATACACATCTTCGCATATGAACATGTATATTAACACACTTTATATGCTAATGAATGAGTACTAGATGGCTAACAATGAAATGTGCAAATAACCTGTCTACTCTGGTGCACCTATTTACTATTGGCTACAATAGAATTGCATCACCTAATTGCAAATCTTACTTTTTCTAGAGTACATGAATAGCATTATGGCTCCCTGAAACTTGATTACAGAAAACAAGAACTTTAGTTCAGTTGATGTGTTGATTATGAGGCTGAGAAGTTAGAGAGACAGCCTACTCTATCACTGGAAATTTGCACACAGACAAGGAGAAACACCCATCAGAGTGATTAATGGGAGTTATTTTCATCTTACTGTCTATGTCACTTCCAGCTCAAATTCCCAAACAATATTCAGATTTCATGGGGAGCACAAAATGGAGGAATTATCATACACATTTTATTTCTTGTCAAGAAATATGAGACAATTTATATAAATATATATATACATATGCACACTTATGATATTGATTTCATTTTTACTTTTTTAATCTTAGAAATTAAGTAATTTTTACCATGCATAATCTAAAACCTATTTCTTCTTTTAAGATTATAAAATACTTTAATTAGAATTTCACAAAGGTGGAGCCTCAGGATTTGCTCATTGCATGCCACATTTTTTTCCAGGGTTCAGCACAGCCTCAGAGACACAAAGAAGCAAACAGTGTTTTAAGGCCATGTACAACATGATGACAGTGATAGATATGCTAATTTCTTCATTCACTCCACTTCACTTCTTTTATTCCTCCAATTAAAGCAAATGCTACTGAAACTGTAATTAAGCCTGCGCTGGTCTCTGAGTGCCTGCTTTTTAAATAAAACTCTATTGATTTTCCTTTTATTTTTTATCTTCATTTTAGGTTTGGGGATACATGTGAAGGTTTGTTATACAAGTAAACTCATGTCACACAACTTTGTTGTACAGGTTATTTCAGCACCCAGGTATTAAGCCTAGTACCCAACAGTTATTTTTACTGACCCTCTTCCTCCTACCACCCTCCACTCTCAAGTAGACCTCAGTGTCTGTTGTTCTCTTCTTTGTATTCATGAGTTCTCTTCATTTAGCTTCCACTTATAAGCCAAAACATAGTATTTGGTTTTCTGTTCCTGCATTAGTTTGCTGAGGGTAATAGCTTCCAGCTCCATCCATGTTCTTGCAAAAGACATGATTTCTTTCTTTTTTTATGACTGCATAGTATTTCATGGTGTATAAATATTATATTTTCTTTATCCAGTCTACTACTGATGGTCATTTAGGTTGATTCCATGTTCTCACTATTGTGAATAGTAATGCAATGAACATTAATATGCCTGCATTTTATAGTAGAATGATATATATTCCTCTGGGTGTACACCCAGTAATAGCACTGCTGGGTCAAATAGTAGTTCTGTTTTAAGCTTTTTGTGGAATTGCCATACTGCTTTCCACAATGGTTGAACTAATTTTGACTCCCACCAACAGCATATAAGTGTTCTCCTTCTCCATAAGCTTGTCAGTATCTGTTAGTTTTTGGCGTTTTAATAATGGCCATTCTGAGTGGTGTGAGATAGTATCTCATTGTGGTTTTCATGATCATTTCTCTAATCTCAGTGATATTGAGCTTTGTTTCATAGGCTTGTTGGTTGCATGTATGTTTTCTTTTGAGAACTGTCTGTTCAAGTCCTTTTCCCACTTTTTAATGGGGTTATTTGTTTTTCTCCTATAGATTTAAGTTCCTTACAGATGCTGAATACTAGAACTTTGTCAGATGCATATTTTGCAAGTGTTTTCTCCCAATCTGTAGGTTGTCTGTCAACACTGTTGATAGTGTAGTTTACTCTGCAAACCTCTTAAGTTTAATTATATCCCACTTGTCAATTTTTGCTTTTGTTGCAATTGCTTTTGGTGTCTGTGTCTTGAAATCTTTGCTCAATCCTATGTCTGAGATTGTATTGCCTATTTAAGTTCCTTACAGATGCTGGATATTAGAACTTTGTCAGATGCATATTTTGCAACTGTTTTCTTCCATTCTGTAGATTATCTGTCTACTCTGTTGATAGTTTAGGTTGCTGTGCAAAAGCTCTTGAGTTTAATTAGATCCCACTTTCCAATTTTTGCTTTTGTTGCAATTGCTTTTGTGTCTTTGTCTTGAAATCTTTGCTCAATCCTATGTCTAAGATGGTATTGCCTAGGTTTTCTTCCAGGGTTTTTATAGTTCTTGCATTTTAAATTTAGGTATGTAACCCATCTGGAATTGATTTTTGTGTGTGGTAAAAGGAAAGGGCCCAGCTTCAATCTTCTGCATACGGCTAGCCAGTTATCCTGGCATCATTTATTGAATAGGAAGTCTTTTCCCCATCGTTTGTTTTTGTCAGATGGTCATAGATGTGCAGTCTTGTTTCTAAGCTCTCTATTCTGTTCCACTAGTCTATGTGTCTTTTCTTGTACCAGTGTCATGTTGTTTTGGTTACTGTAGTCCCGTAGTATAGTTCGAACTTGGGTAATGTGCTGTCTCCAGCTTTGTTCTTTTTGTTTAGTATTGCCTTGGCTATTTGAGCTCTTTTTTGGTTCCATATTAATTTTAAAATAGTTTTGTTGTTGTTGTTGTTCTGTGAAGGATTTCATTGGCAGTTTGATAGAAATAACATTTAATCTGTAAATTGCTTTGGGCACTATGGTGATTTTAATAATCTTGATTTTTCCTATTCACGAACCTAGAATTTTTTCCCATTTGTTTGTCTCCTCTAATTTATTTCAGCAGTGTTTTGTAATTCTGATTGTAGAGCTCTTTAACCTCCCTGTTTAGCCATATACCTAGCTGTTTTACTCTTTTTGTGGCAGTTGTGAGTGGGATTGTCTTTCTGCTTTGGCTCTTGGCTTGGCTGTTGCTGGTGTATAGGAATTCCAGTGATTTTTGAACGTTGATTTTGTATCCTGAAATCTGCCTCGATTTAACAACCTAACAACAACTGAAAAAAATAGAGTTGCAAGAACAAATCAAACCCAAAGCTAGCATAAGACAAGAAATAACCAAAATCAGAGCTTAACTAAGCATATAGAGACACAACAAAATATTCAAAAGATCAACAAATTCAGTAGTTGCATTTTTCAAATACTTAAGATAGATAGGCTACTAGCTAAACTAATTAAGAAGGAAAGACAGAAGATCCAAATAAACACAATTAGAAATGACAAAGAGGATATTATCACTGACCCTACAGAAATAAAAACCACCAGAAACTACTACAAACACCTCTGTGCACACAACTAGAAAACCTAGAAGAGATGCATGAATTCCTGGACACACACACTCTCCCAAGATTGAATTTCAAGGAAAAATTGATTCCCTGAATAGATCAACAGCAAGCTCCCAATTTGAATCAGTAATAAATAGTCTACCAACCAAAAAAAGCCCAGGACCAGATGGATTCACAGACGAATTCTACAAGATGTACAAAGAAGAACTGGTATCATTCCCACTGAAACTATTATAAAAAAATAAAAAATTGAAAATGAGAGACTCCTTCCCAGCTTACTCTATGAGGGCAGTATCATCCTGATACCAAAACCTGACAGAGACACAACAAAAAAATAAATCCTCAAGCCAATATCTTTGATGAACATTGACGCAAAAATCCTCAACAAAATACCGTCACACCAAATCCAGCAGCACCTCAAAAACCGTATCCACCACAATCAAGTAGGCTTCATCCCCGGGATGCAAGTTTGTTTCAACATATGCAAACCAATAAACGTGATTTATCACATAAACAACTAAAGACAAAAACACAATTATCTCAATAGATGCAAAAAAGGCCTTAAATAAAATTCAGTATCCCTTTATGATAAAAATTCTCAATTAACTAGGTATTGAAGGAACATACCTCAAAATAATAAGAGCCATCTATGATGAACTCACAGCCAACGTCATACTGAATGGGCAAAAACTGGAAGCATTCTCCTTGAAAACTGGCACAAGGTAAGGATGCCCTCTCTCACCACTTCTATTCATCAGAGTATTGGAAGCCCTAGACAGAGCAATAAGACAAGAGAAAGAAGTAAAAGGCATCCAAAGAGGAAAAGAAGAAGTCCAACTATCACTTTTTGCAGATGACATGATTCTGTATCCTGAAAATCCCATAGTCTCAGCACAAGAGCTCCTTCAGCTGATAAACAAAACTCATTTCTATTAGTCATGGTATGGCGTTTTTTTGGCACTTGTGTTTACATTTTGTTTTTTAGATTTATGTGGCACTTTTTTATGTGGGACTACAGAAAATTTATTTTGAAATGTAAGTTTGAGTTTTAGAGTCAGATGACATGAATTGGAAATGTCAAAATGTTTTGGCATTAGCAAAATAAGACATGCTAACCAACGGGTGGGTCTTCAGGATGCTGTATTTGGGGGACATGCATGAATATCTGCACATCCCCACTGTAGCACATTAGCTTTGTGAAGGAGGTCTTCCCCTGAAGGCAAATGACCCATCTCCTTGGTCTGTCTGAGAGAGCAAGGGCAGCTCTAGGTATAGAATCAGAGCAATGGTTTCTGGTTTTCGCACTGCTGTGAAACTGAAAAAAAACCATTTGGCCTTCCTGAGCTTCAGTTTTCTTATCTAAAACGTGCTATAATAAAACATTTCTTGCTTGATATTTGATAATTAAATAACATGAAATAAATTATAATAAAAATACCATATATGTTTTTTGCTTAACAGGTATACACAAGACCCTGGGTTAAATATTATACAGTACATGTACTGCCTTAATTAGTCCTCTCAACTCCATAGGTAAAACATTTTATTATTTTCCAGATGAGAAATTCAGTGTCCTGAGGTTTTCAGGTGTGACAGAAGTTATACAGGATCACACAACTTTTCAGTAGCCTCATAGGTTGTGCTTAGGATTCAGTGGAGGTTGTCTGATATCAGTCTGAAATGTCAGTCAAATTGTAAACATATGTAAAGGTGCTTAAAAATATTGAACATATCCAAATTAGTGCTACTTTAGGAATGTTAGAAATAGTGTATAATAGAAATAGTGTAGGAATATTATTTGCCTTCACCTTACCCTTTGTTTTGGAAATTCATTGTTTTTATAATACCCATTGAAACGTGCTGTTCTTCTTTAGCTGTTCATACTTATGTGCAGATAAACCTCCAAGTGCTTTTAAGTACCTTGATGTTATACTCCAAAAAGATAAAACTTTGAAGTGATTCATATTTTTGGGGGGGTGGGGACAGTAATTATCACTTGCATTTGTTTACTGACATTTTAAATGATTAGAATTTTTAAATTTATTTCAACTATTTTAGATGGAATGAGATTTGATCTTTTGTACCAGTAGGTGGATATAATGATCTTTCTTCCTCGACTGCCATAGTGACTTTCCCAAGGGCATTAGTCGGGATCTGAGTACTGGAACACACATTCACAAAGTTTTATTTCCCCTTTCTTATTTCTTTCTATTGAGCATAAAGGTTACATATAGGTGAAAAAATGCCTCCACAGTCACAGTGAGAAAATGTCCCCAAGCTGGCATGCTGCATGGCGTGCAGACCGTGCTCCACGGCTGAGCTCAGCACACCATGGCTCCCAAGCTCACGCGTCATTCCCGCTTCTCCCAAACGTCCTCCCACATCTTCAGTATAACTCCCCTCTGTGGTGTTTTTCCAAATAAGCCTGGAGCTATTTTTGTTTGTTTGTCTTTGTGCACTGCCCCTATCGCCATATCATCACTCTGCTCATGTGTTTTAGGGTTCCTGTGTTGCCTATATTATAATTACTAAACCCCTTCATTTGGTATCTGAGGTCCTTTTGGGTCAGGTCTCTTTACAGCTTACCCCACTCAGTATGCTGAGTCCCGGACAAGACTCTATTTGAGTGAGCTTGTGGATATCCTTGAAATCTCACATAATGTCAGCTCCTGGTTTTAACTCAAAGAGTGTTTTTTTGTTGTTGTTATTTTTGTTGTTTTTCAGATCCATTAAACTCCTAAAGTAGTAAGTTATTATTATTTCCCCTCACAAGATTTTTCCACTGTTTTCTTTGTGTGCAAAAAAAAAAACCTGTGCCTACTCTTGTTATTTCAAACTCACAGTGTATTACTATCATTTCTGATTAAAGATCTCCTTTTAAGGCAGAGCCCTTGCTTCATTCACCTTTGCGACTGTCATGCTAGATAACAGGACGCCCTGATGCTTAGTAAATTGAGTTGACTCACATCACAGCCCCTTTTTAAAGAATGTGAGAAAGGTTAGGTTTGCACACTGAATATACACAAAATCAGCATAAATATAAAAAAACAATCCTGTAACCCAAGGCACATTTGGGTTGAACTGTAAGTAATTTTCAACTCCCAGACCTCAGAGTCTATGAGCCTCCCATAAGTACAGCTCCATATCGTATTCATCGATGATAAACTATTCATCTCTCAGGTCATATGTCCTACTTGAAAGCATGTCCACTAGTTGTTATGACATCACAGATGACCATGTGTTTAGTAACTATGTTGACCAATTACTACCTGTCAAATGCTGTGGTGGAAAATTAGAAGCTATATACATTATTTAAACCTGACAGTAAACTAAGATTCATCTTCATATATATATATATATATTTTTTTTTTTCATTTTGTGAATAAGGAAACTGAAGCTCAGGGAGATAGAGAAACTTATCTAAAATCCTCCAGTTAACAAATTCTAGAACCAGAATACTCATCTACAATATAGGTCAGACAGGTGTATGACATCAAAACACATATGTTCAGCCACTATTTGACTACACCATGCTATTATGTTGTTATTAAATTGTATCTGTTTGTCACTGCTGGAGATGAAAATATAAGGCTTTGGGAAATGCTAAATTATTACATACTGCAGATCTTTACACACATTATCTAATGGTTAATTTTACCTTTTCTACTCTAGTTTTCCTGGGAAACTAAAGGCATTAAAATGCTTTTTAATATGTGAGACATAGTAATTATCTTCGATTTCATTTTTACCTAGTGTCTTTGTGTTGTTTAGTTTCCAAAATAGTTTGCCTTTAGGAAGAAAAACTTCTGATAAGATTGACACAAGATTTTGGCTTTCTTGACAGTTATATTACTCAGAGTAGGTGAATTAATTGACATGCACATTCATATTTTATTCTCTTATGGGTATTTTTAGTGTGAGATTAGTAAGTGTAAGTTGGCATCCATGAATATAATCAATTCTAGGAGATCCAGGATTATGATACATTGGAAAGCTGATCCCGAAAGCTACTTGGCTAGTACTGCTTTTGAAAGTTGGGTGAGTGTCACTGGAGAAACTGCAACCAGCCTGCCCACTAAGGTGGAGCCCCAGGAAGTTCACACCCTTTGTAGAGAGGAGGAGCCCGGCCCCCTTCTCTTCCTGTGTGGAGTCTGGGATTCCAGCTCCCTGGCGGGAAGCGCTCTAGCAGAGGAACTCTGGCCTTGCGAGAGTCTCTGTTTCCCCCCTTTTTTCCCCTTTCAAAAACCCAATGAAAGCCTGCTTTACTCACTCTTTAAACCGTCTGCGAGCCTAAATTTTCACAGCCATAGGGATGACAAGAACCCAGTCTTCCGCTGAACTAAGGAAAAGTCCTGCAACATTTTTGGCATGCAGTGTGGGGACTCCAAAAGCGAGTGAAATGGGGACTCAAAAACCTCACTGTTGCTTCTAAGACTTTTTATCCTCAGACTTCTGAGGGTGGAGGAAACCCTTAATTTTTTTTTTTATATGAGGACTAGAGAGGGAGAAATTATGTTCCAAAACTTATACATTTGCCACTAAATTCTAAATTCACTTGTTGTTTTTAAGTTTTCACCTACATTTTAGACTACCCTGCTTGTTCTTGTAAACCAACCAGTCATCCCTGGGTGCAGCTCAGAAAGAACAAAATGAATTGTTAATGTAGAAATCCAGATCAATATTCTAGTTCTGAGCAATTATCTTGCAAATCCTGCCAGGTGAGAGAATAAATAGGGTATCCATCACCCAGTGGTTTCCTTTTTGGGAAAGTAAAACTAAGGGAACTAACCAAAGGCAAGCACCATGCACCCAAATCCTAGCAAGCAAAACTATAGCTTCCATTTATCTAGATGTGCCACAAAACATCCTTTCTTCTACCTTGTTGGAGGAGGACTCAGTTCCACAGTTTCTCCTTAGCATTTGGCTTATGATAACTAGTCCATGCAACACCCCAAGAGACACATTTTTGTTCCAGACTCAATTCCAAGTTTTCTAGGTCAAAGCCCTAAAAAGGAAAACTGGATGTAAGGGATCCAGAGGCAAATGACAACAGAGGTTAAACGGCACAGCACAGGTGAGCATGGCCGATTCCTGCCAATGAAGCCAAGCCCCGGCTTCCTGTTTCATGTATAAAGGCCGTGTTAGTGCCAAAGGCATAAATGAGTTCTAGGGAATTCCAAGGTCACTAACAGTAGGAGGATTAGAGGCATAGGTGAGAGTGGATAATTCTTATTTTCTAGGCCCTCCCTGCTTCATGGGTACAAGCCGCTTTGGCACTTATGGAGAGACCTGCCAAGTTCACCAGAACTCGGGGATGCAAGGATGGAAGATGGAAAGAGAACGCTCTTCCCTTTCTCCCTCACATACCCTGGGTATCTCCTAGGAAGAGAAGGGAACCAAGGATGCCTTCTCCCCTCTTTCTAGATGGGTAACCATTCATCTTCAGTGTGTACCCCTTTCAAATGCATCCTGAATCCCTGTGACTCCTTTTAAAAAATCCTTTCTCTTTTCCTCTCTCCTCCTCTGTCCTCTCTTCACTGACAGGTAATTGTATCTCTATACTATGGGGCACCCGCCTCAGCTGCATCGTCCAAACTGGACAGAGTTAATTTCCCAAACCTTAAACTGGTTGGCTTAGGATTGGGCTCCAGGGAAAGGAACTCAGGAGCCCAACATGATGGCAAAAGGGTGACGTGTTTTTTTACCAGTCAGGCTTTTGCCCTCCCTCTCCCCATGCAAGCTGGTAAAAAAGGCCTTGGGATTTTTGAGCTGTTCTTACCCCTCCCACTGCTTTGTTTTAATACATGTTTTCTAATAACCCAGTTTGTCTGTCTGTTCCTGCCTTCAGGCCGTCAAACTCCAAACGGTCATGCAACCGGAGCCTCAGAGGATGGCTCCTTCTGCTGGGGACGCTTACACAGGCCTGTGAGGGAGCTCTTACTGCCATTTCTCCAAAACAGCACCCGCAGTCAGCAGGAAAGAGTTAAGATTGGTCTCTGTTCTTATCCTTAATCTAACGGCAGTTAGATATACTTCTTTAGATGGGGGAATGAGACAGACAGGTGGGAAGCGGGATCCTGAAGAAACTCTAACCAGTCTGCCCACTGAGGTGGAGCCTCACGTTCACACACCCTTTGCAGTGGGAGGAGCCTGGCCCCTCCCCTTCCTGTGTGAAACCTGGGATTTAAACCGCCCAGCGGGAAGCCCTCTAGCGGAGGGACTCTGGCCTTGTGAGAGTCCCTGTTTCCCCCATTTTTTTTTTCACTTTTCACCCAGTGAAAACCTACTTTACTCACTCTTTAAACTGCCTAGGAGCCTACATTTCCGTGGCCATGGGATGGACAAGAACCCGTATTTAGCTGAAATGAGGAAGAGTCCTACAACACCTTGTTTACCGTGGATTAGAGGGCATGAGACTTGCAGTCATGATGCTAATGCGTGCACCTTTCCAACTGAATTTAGATCCCTGTTAATCATCAGGCTGTCAATAAAGGTTTGTTCATTTCATTACCTTCACTTAATTAAATTGTGCTAATTTTAATTTAATTGACCCAAACAATAAACTTATTTCTTACATATGGTACATTATTAAAATTTACTTTAAAAATTTTGTTTCAAAAATTTTCCAAATGAATTAAACTTGGTCATGGAATTAGAAGTAGGGAGCTAGGATACAAACTCATGATTTTCAATCCCCAATTAGTGCTAAGTCTTCATTTACATGTAATACTGAATTCACCAAGACAGTTTAGAATAAAAAAACACATAGTTCATCTCAGAAAAATAGAAAAAAAAAGAATGCTTTAGAAAATAAAGTTCAATTTAGAGTCAGTGACTAGAACTGTCATAAAAAATAAAAAAATTTTTTGTTCAACTTAACCACATTTTCTTTTCTTCTATCACTATACTTTTTCATCTCAAATATTTGAGGTTGTAAAGAATACATAGTTAATGTGAATAATTTTCTTTCAGTTACCAACTTCTGAAGAATGTTTTAGGCAAAATAAAGTGAAAATGTTTTTTCTTTTTGTTTTTTGTTTTTTTCATAGAAAATAGAGCCTTTGTATTAGAACAATTCGGTAAACAAAAAACAGGACATTTATTCAACTTAGATAAGATTTTTGTTGTTCAATGGGAACTTTTGTTCTCAATTTTTTGACAAAAATCTACAAATGAAGGCTTTCAATATTGATTTAAGTCTCCAAAAATAGTGTTAGTTTCTTTCCACCTTTGAGTAATCTGACCTCTTCTCTCTTCTTGGGTCCTGGTTCTCGGCCTGTCCTCTATACTGACACCAGCTTGTTCTTCCTGTGGTTTTGCTTTGAGAATGCTTCCCAGTTAACTCCTCCCAGTGGTTTCTATGACCACATAAATGCAGAACATCTCGATCCAGATTTCAAGGGCTTCTACGTTCTTTTTTTAATCACCTCTTCTTTCTTAGTTTCCAATACATCTGTTTTACTTCATTCAAATTGAGTTGTCTCTATTCTCTATGACTTATATGTTTATATGTTAGAAAGATCATTCTTGATTCAGTGTAGAGAATGGCTTACGTGGTGGCAAGGAAAGAGATGACACAATATATAATGTCCCTACATGAATTGTTCCAGAACAAAATAATATAGATCAATAATAAAAGATATTTAAATATATAATAATGACATTTTCTTTAAATAAAAGAAAATGTATATCAAAATGTAGAATGAGAGCACTAGGTCCAAGAAAGAAAAATGCTGAATTTCAGGAAAAAATGTGGATATATCCTGGTGAAATTGACAGAAATGTAGAAGGAAAAATATTGAGAAAATAAGTATTAGACAAACAGTAACAGAAAGAGTAAATTAATATGCAGCAAGCATGTAAAATATGTTTTCAACAGTAAATGAAAGAGAAAAGATGCCCTTTTTATAAAGTTAGTATAATGATATTTCAAAAAATTACAAGTCTATCAGCTGAAAGTATTCATTAGGCACTAGTGATCAGTGGAAGTAAAGATTGGGTTGGAGCAGTTGTTAGTAATGTTCATTAAAATACATAACTGGGAGATGTCAATAAATCAGGGAAATGTACATATTCAAAATATAGTCAGATAAACAAAATAGGGAGAAGCAGCTGGGGGAATTGGAGGATATTTGCATTTTTTTCAAATTCAGGAGTCAAAAGAGCCACCTTGAAGAATTACCTTGAAAAAAAAAATTATATTTAAATACAGGCTAAATTGTGCAGTCTTTTCTTCTAATTGCAATGGCAATATGGGTCTCACCTTATAGTAGTGATTTTGTAACAAGAAAATAAACCCAAAAATTAATTAACAGACCAAAATGTGATTGAGGTAATGGCATTTCAGAGAGAAATCCAAGGAGTGATTTGAAAGAATGCATGACAGCGGCAAAAGACAGATTATAAAGGGAGGGAGTGGAATTGTCTACAAATATGAGTTGGGTATTGGATATAGTCAATCCATGTTATTTTGTGATGGGTTTACTTACAGGAAATGAAAATAAATCTGTAGTTGCAGATACATATCATTACACTCGTTTTACCAATTTGCAATGTTGCTTTAAGGACAGTTTCAACTGAAAAAAGTGGCACTTTCCCTTACTTATGTAGCAGTTTACCTACAATGGATTTCTCCCATGTCTTTTACTGCAGGCTTTCAGGAATGAAACTGACAAAAGATGGGAAGAAATAAAACTGAGAAGTGGTCAAAGGATTATTAAAAGCTCTAACATAATTTGTAATTAATCTAGTTACAAAATACATTATCTGCTGACATCCTTAAATGCAAATAAGAGCAATTACAAATTATAGTAAAATATTTCATTTTTAATAACAATAAAGCAGAAAAACTACCCAGGAGTTTAACCGAGTTTTGGCTATGAAAATAATTTACTTTCTTAGCTGGAAAGAACTAATCATATAAAGATCACAATTATATCACAATCATTTGGGGGATCCCATGGGATTTGCATAAATCCATTAACCAGATTTATATAAGAAGATGGGGAGTATGGGCAAAAATCCATATGAATACTTGTACACTATTGGTGGGAATGTAAATTAGTTCAGCCACTGTGTAAAGCAGTTTGGAGATTTCTCAAAAAAACTTAAAACCAAACTACCCTTCAACCCAGCAATTCCATTTCTGGGTATATATCCAATAAAAAACAAATAATTCTACTAAAAAGATACACGTACTAGTGTGTGCATCACAGCACTTCACAGTAGCAAAGACATGGAATAAACCTAGGTGTCTATCAACGGTGGATTGGATGAAGAAAATCTGGTACTTTTTTTTTTAGTATTTACCATGAAATACTAAACAGAAAGAAATCATGTCCTTTGCAACACCTGGATCCAGCTGGAGGCCATTATCCTCAATGAATTAATTCAGGAACAGAAAGCCAAATAACACACGTTCTCACGTATAAGTGGGAGCTAAATATCAGGTACTCATGGACATATCGATGACAATGATAGGGACTACTAGAAGGCCGCAAAAGGGAAGTGGAATCAAGGGTTGCAAAACTACCTATCGGGTACTATGTTCACAACTTGGGTAATTGAATCATTAGAAGCCCAAGCTTCAGCATCACACAATATACCCATATAACAAATTTGTACATGTATCCCTGGATCTAAAGTAAAATAAAGTGTTAATATAGTACAAGACAAAAGAAATGTAGGATTCAAAAAGGGAGGTTCCACAGACATATACAAAAAGTGAGGGGCTTACATGTACTGACAGGAAAAAATTATTACTTTAAGACAAAAATAAATGTGGCCCCTGTGTAAAACACAGAAAAACACAGAAGTCATATACAATGTGTTTATATGCATGTGTGTGTGTGTGTGTGTGTGTGTGTGTGTGTGAGAGAGAGAGAGAGAGAGAGAGAGAGAGAGAGACCCTATAGTACAATGCTCAAACAATTCTAGTAGCTGCCTCTGGAAAGAGGGACTGGAGACATAGGGTAGAAGAAACACATTTTCTCACTTTTCTGTTCTTCTCTAACTTTTTAGCATGTGTGAATTAAATGTTTAGTTTAAAAAAATGTTTAAAAACTATGCTGTAATATGGCCTGAACTTAGGGATTGGAGTATTGATGGACAACAGATCGCTGTAGAAATTAAACATATAAAAACATTGAAAAAAATACTAAGGTGGTAGAGCTGGCCTGCCTTTGTGATTGACTGGATGGGGTTAGGGTTTAGAGTGAGAAGCATTGATGTTGAATTACTAATATATAAATTAAGAAGCAAAGAAACTAGAAGTTTCAAAATCTAAGGTAGAAAACACATGAAAAATAGTAACATTGGGAAAGCATGTAATTACATCAGCTTTGGATATCATAATAAAAACTAAAATCTATTCATACCGGATAATGTGCCAGTCATAGTTCTAATTACTTTACATGTATTAACTCAATTTGATCACCATAACAACCTAATAAAGAGGTATTAAGTTCACGCTGCCTTTTCAAAATTCTTAACACATAATTCAACACACAGTTCACATTCCGTTTATCACAGCACACTTCCATCAGAGTCCGAAACAGTACCCTGTTTAATAAATATATTAATATTTTTCATGGGAACGCATATGAATATTTATACTGAGGGTGGTAAAGAGAATCTTAGCCTCTTGATTATACCAACCTGAAAGTTTTTGTTGTTGTTGTTGTTGTTTGTTTGTTTGTTTTTGAGATGGAGTTTCCCTCTTCTTACCTGAGCTGGAGTGCAAAGGTGCTATCTCGGCTCACTGCAACCTCCGCTTTCCGGGTTCCAGCGATTCTCCTGCCTCAGCCTCCTGAGTAGCTGGGATTACAGGCATGCACCACCATGCCCGGCTAATTTTGTATTTTTAGTAGAGACAGGATTTCTCCATGTTGGTCAGGCTGGTCTCGAACTGCTGACCTCGGGTGATCCGCCCACCTCGGCCTCCCAAAGTGCTGGGATTACAGGCATGAGCCACCGTGAGTGGCCAAAAGTTTTAAAGTTCTCTGGGGACATGAAGGGAAGGGAGTTGAGAGAGGAATGAAATCCAGAGAAGGATCTGGGAGCCAGGATCAGAAGGATGGCCATTGTAGGCATGAGATGGATGAACTGATCCAGGTCAGTGCACACACACAGAGAGGAAGGGGACTCTTGGTGTGAGCCTGAAGGGAATCAACACTGAAGGAACAGGGGAAAGAAGGTATTGTAATAGCTAATGTGTGTGGAGCATTTTCTGTGCCAGAAAAAACACATGCATTATTCCATTTCATTTTTTCCATTAACCTCATCAGAGTGTTTTCAAAATCTTGCTGATTAAGAAACAGACTCTATTGGGTATGTTACAATGAGAATGAATGTCAATGTCTCGGTACTATTCCAAAGATGCTAGGCTTCCCAACACACCACACTGCACAAAATGGGGAGATGCAGAGTCAAAATGTTTGACCTTATTATCTTTGTCACTAGTGATATTTCAACAAGTAATTTGATTTTTGTTTATTCCAAAACTCTTCACTGAATACCCATAGGTACAGGAGACCAAGTGTTTGAATAAAATAATACATAAAGTTTTGTTCTTAAATAGCTTATAGAAAGAATAGACAATAATTACAAGATAAGGTGCTACACTAGCTCTCAGGTGGATCACAAAACATACTTGAGATGTATCAGAGGTGCTTTCTTGAAAGAACTGAAATCTGAACTGAGAACTAATATATGAACGGGGAAAAGAGGGCAAATTCTTCATTAAGAGTCATAACAAAAATGTTCATGGAAAACAAGGCAGCATGAACACAGACGAAGCATGAACAAATGCATTTTAATGTAGAACAGAAGGTAATGCCAAGTGAATGATCACACATGATCACTGGGAAGAAAGAGTATTGAGGAGAGGCCAGAAAATGAGGAGGAGCTAAGTCAAGAAAGCCTTTCTATGCCATGCTTAGGAATCTTTGCCATTGCAGACTGTTCTACCACACTATTAGCCTGTGACTCACCAAACTAGATCAGGACTTCCAAGTATGTATTTTATGCATGCACTTAGCAGGTGCTGTTGGAAAAATGTATGTGAGCACGTTGATAAGCTGCAGAGTGCATCTCAAACATTAGATATTATTTTGATTCTATACAAAATAGTTATTTTCAATTATATGACATACTCAAGGTTTGGTTTCTGAACAAAATGCAGTTTGAATATGGTTACGGACTTTCCAGAACTCAGTTTTACTTGAACAGCAGAGACAGCAATAACTTTTATTCAACTTTCTCAAAGCAGACGAAATATTGGAAGGTGCCTTGTCTGGGGAATACAGAAGCCTTCCTTGGGTTTCAGTGCAATCTCTTCTACTTTCACCATATTTTACGTTGGGAACTTTTCTCGCTTCTCGAACTTTAATTTTCCCACCTACCAAACTTGTTCTCTTTAGGAGCAGAAATCAGATAGATGGGTTCCCATTGCCCCTCTTTTACTGTTTGAAAACTAAGATAAAAAATGTTGTTTTCACTCTAAAGTTTCTCTTTTTTTGCCCTTACCTACGGAGCTGGGGGACAGGTGTGGTTTACTTATTCTATTGACATTTACGTTTGCAAAGTAAAAAAATGAGTGCAGCACACAAGATTAATATTAATAATGGTAATGAAAGCTCCCACAAAGGTTTCCCACTAATCTTGTATTATTCAGGCTCTGGTGCATAATGAACATCCTGAATATTTAATAACTCAAGGAAAGAAAACCCAGTTGAAAGTACATCTTGAGCTGTCATATATATGCATGAAAAAGCCCCTTATCCCATGACAAGAAAGAACAGACGGGATCTGTCAATGGTAAAATACGACATTTTTACACCTTTAGTCAAATGTCACCAGGGATTGCAAGTGACATCTTATAACAAAGAACAACTTCCTATACAATATGAAAAATATAAATCCTTTCCTCACTGTGAATTCATATTGAAAGGTCATTACAGTGCATACAAAATCCCACCGAAGCTGCTTAATGCACTTCCTATTTTCACTCCATTATCATCAGGTGGTGAGAGTGCACCTTGTATAATTAAAAGCAGGTTGCAATTTGCATAGGCAGAGGCAAGAGAAAAGCAAAAAAAGTGAACTCTGCTTGGGGAAACTGATTGATCAACCAAGAAATAATGGGAAAATGGAGGAATTAAAATGTCTAGCCCTTTGCACTTTATTTGCAGGGAAAAAAAAGTTGTTTTCTTTTTTATTCTTCTTTCTTTCTCTCTCAATACCTCCTCCGACAAGGCACAAGCATCTCCTTCGGGCAAAGGCATATTCCTCCAAAGCACATAAAGACTTTATGAGATACATAGTTTTCTTAAGAAAATGAGATTTTTCCGATTCAGTTCACCCTCAAAATGAAATTAGTTTCGTGTATTATGTGAATTGTGGCTTTTTTTTCTTTCTTTGTGTATTCAGCATTTTGAATATAGCAACGGAGACTAAGAATATTTGGGGGAAGGGAATAGACCTCCAAGCAATTGATTTTTATTTGGCAAATGTAAAAAGCTACCATCAAAAGAAACCTTAGCCTGCTTCTTATGGCTGTTACACTGAATTTTTCCTCTTCATTTAATAACTGTTACCTTTTCAAATCAGGCCTCACTGCAATATCTTTCTTGCTTTCATTGTGCTCTTCTTTCTACCTCAGAAAACAGCACAATGCTTTTCAACACTGCGTCTCGCGGCTCTTCTTCCCTGATGTTAATGTTTATATTTGGCCTGATAGAGTCCTCATAAAAGACTGACAAGCCCTGAAACTCAAGGTCAGAAACTCTGAAAACTTACAGGAAGCTTGAATTTGCCAAATGTGTCCGAGATCACACAGCAGTTGGTGCTGAGTAGGATTTCTGTTTATCATGGTATTGGGGCAAACACAAACTGCTTGCTGAAGGTTCTAAAACCCACAGACTGGCAGGGACCTTCTGAGCTAATCAGTCCATTCCCTGGATATAAAATAGGCATGAAATCAAACCAGGATTAAGAGATGGAAATCCATTCTGTTATAAATATTCAAAACATATAAGGTATATAAAAAAGTACACTCTATTCTTCTATGCCAATTTTTTAAAACTTAGGTATATTTTACTATGCCTGGCACGGTTCTTTTTCATTTTACAGAAGATATATCTTCCCAAAAATGCCAGACGGAGATACTGAAACTGAAGAGTGAAGGATTGCTTATATATTATATTGATAACCATGAAATCACAATATGCATGTAAGAAGACTAGAAAAATACTTTAAATATTAAAAAAGATGGTTTCTAGGTGTTGAAATGTGAGTGATTTTTTCTGCTCTCCGTTTTAATTTATTGGCTACATTTTCTAAAATGTAAATGGTTAGATTTTTGTCATGTAGAAAACTTTACTAAATAATCACTTCTCAGACTTTTGGCTAAGATCAAGTATAGTGTAGAAAATTTTACTATAAAAGCTATACACTCTAAAATATATTTCGGATCAAATTTCCTACTACTTTATATTATAACATTTACAAGGCCTCTTTAGTTGAACTAAGTTGTGAAATTTCAATGAAAAATATTGATGGCATGATATTCTGAGGGTCTATTCATTCGCTTATTCAATAGCATGTATGAGTATTTCTAAAATACCTAACATGTTGCCAGGTATACAGTACATATTTGGAAAATGTTTAGCAGATTAAAAAACAAATAGGACACTCTCCTAGGGAATGAGATTATTGGGGTAATCAACACAGCTTCCCTTCTCTACAAAATATCACTATTAAATACATTTTATATATATACACACACACCCCTATACTGTGTGTCCACACACATACACATATATAGTTTATAGATTCTGCCAGTACAAAGGATTAAACATTCAAATATTGATTAACTTTGGAGAATCTCACAGCTCATTTATTTAAAAAAAATTGGAAAGATACCACATGACGTTGCTTATATGTGGAAACTAAACAAGTAGAAATTATAGGAGCAGACGATGGGGTGGTTACCAGGAGTGGGTCTGGGCAATTGGGAGATGTTGCCCAAAGGATACAAAATTTCAGTTAGGAGAAGTAACTTACATTATATGTATATTATATGAGTCCATTCTTGCATTGCTATAAAGAAATATCTGAGACTGTGTAATTTATAAAGACAAGAGTTTTACTTGGCTCAGGGTTCCACATGCTTTACAGGAAGACTAATGCCAGCATCTTCTCAGCTTCCAGGGAGGCCTCAAGAAGCTTACAAGCATGATGGAAGGTAAAGGGGGAGCAGGCACATCACATGGTGAAACCAAGAGCAAGAGAGAGAAGGGGGAGGTGCAACACACTTTTAAATGACTAGATATCATGAGATCTCACTTACTATGATGAGGACAGTACCAAGGGGGATGGTGCTAAATCATTCATGAGTAATCTGCTCCCATGGTCCAGTCACTTACCACCAGGCTCCACCTCCAACACTGGGGAGTACATTTTAATATGAGATTTGGGCAGGGACACACATCCAAACTGTCATTCCCAAATGAACTGTGCCTGTCCCAAATCTCATGTCATTCTAACATTTCAAAATACAATGGTACCTTTCCATTAACCCTCCCGAGTCTTAATTCATTCCAGCATTAACACAAAAATCCAAACTCTCATCTGAAACAAGAGAAGTCCTTTCTACCTGTGAGCCTGTAACATCAAAACCAAGTGATTTACTTCCACAGTGGGGGTAAAAGCATTTGGTAAATATTCTTGTCTCCAATGGGAGAAACTGGCCAAAAGAAAGGGGCAACAGGTCTCGTGCAAGTCTGAAACCCAGCAGGGTAATCATTAAATCTCAGATCTCTGAAATAATCACTTTTTACTCCATGTCCTACGTCTGGGGCCCATTGGTACAAGTGGTAGGCTCCCAAAGCCTTGGGCAGCTCCACCTCTGCAGCTCTGCAGGGTACAACCCCAGAGACTGCTTTCACAAGTTGTTGAGTGCCTGCAGCTTTTCCAGGTGCAGTGTGTGTTTTGCTGGTGGATCTACCATTACAGGGTCTATGGAACAGTGGCCCTCTTCCCACAGCTCCCCTAGGCAGTGCCTCAATGGGAACTCTGTGTGGGGCATCAAACCCTACATTTCCCATCCACAGTGCCCTACTAGAGGTTTTCTGTGAGTGCGCCGCCCTTGTAGTAGGCTTCTGCCTGGACACGCAGGCTTTCTCATACATCCTCTCAAATCTAGGGTGCCAAGCCTCCTTCACATTTGCCCTCTGTCTACCTGAAGGCTTAACACCACGTAAAAGCCACCAAAGCTCATTGTCCAATCCACCGATAAGCCCAAGTTGTATCTCAACAGCTTTGAACCGAGGCTGGAGCTGGAGCAGTACTGGATGTGAGGAGTAGTGTCCTGAGATTGTGCAGGGCAGTGGAGCCCTGTTAGCCTGGCCCACGAAAACATTCTTTCCTTCTAGGCCACAGGGCATGTGACAGAAGGGGCTGCCACAAAATTCTCTGAGATGCTGTTGAGGCCTTTTCCCCATTGTCTTGGATATTAGCACTTGGGTTCTTTTTAGTTAATGCAAATCTCTGTAGCAAGTGGTAGCTCCGTGGCCTACTTGAAATCCTCTCCTGAAAAAGCTTTTTCTTTGCCACATGACCAGGCTGCAAATTTTTCAAACTTGTAGGCTCTGCTTTTCTTTTAAATATAAGTTTCAATTTTAAGGCATTTCTTTGCTGTCACATCTGAGAATAGGTGTTAGAAGTAGTCAGGCCACATCTTGAATGCTTCGTTGCTTAAAATTTTCTTCTGTCAGATACCCAAAATATCACATTCAAGTTCAAAGTTTTGTAGTAGGCAAGGTCTCACTAACACAGGCCTCCATTACAACTGTCTCAGCCTCCATTACAACTTAATGAGTAGCTAGGTTAAACATTAAAAGTAAACATTAAAAGTTGATTGAGCCAGCACCCTTATACAAGGCTGAAATGTAACAAAAAGAAGTTCACCAAGAGTTTGCCTAGATCTTTCCTAGGCCTTGAAGCATGACAACTTAATTAAGGAATTCTTAACAGGACTCTTTTAGGATTAAACAGGTTTTCTTGGGGATCTGAAGGAACTGCCCAGGCCTCCACAAACAAGTTTATTGGGGGTCTAAAGGAACTCCCTAAACCTCCATGATTTAGCAGGAGACAAGACAAGGGTAATCACGCCAGTATCTGGACCCATTTAGGTTAAGTAAATTTACTGAAGCTTCAAAGAATGTCTTCAGGACTCAGATCTTAGTTATAGATGAGAAGAAGTTAAACACATATGTCTTTAGATGAGTGAACACTTACACATGGACATATAGTTTAGAAGGTGTTAGGAATGCTTGTTCCCTGGTACCATAAAGAAATAGCACTTCAAGTATAGTTTGAAGTCAGGTAGCGTGATGCCTCCAGCTTTGTTCTTTTGACTTAGGATTGTCTTGGCAATGCGGGCTCTTTTTTGGTTCCATATGAACTTTAAAGCAGTTTTCCAATTCTGTGAAGAAACTCATTGGTAGCTTGATGGGGATGGCATTGAATCTATAAATTATCTTGGGCAGTATAGCCATTTTCACGATATTGATTCTTCCTATCCATGAGCATGGTATGTTATTCCATTTGTTTGTGTCCTCTTTTATTTCACTGAGCAGTGGTTTGTAGTTCTCCTTGAAGAGGTCCTTTACATCCCTTGTAAGTTGGATTCCTAAGTATTTTATTCTCTTTGAAGCAATTATGAATGGAAGTTCATTCATGATTTGGTTCTCTGTTTGTCTGTTACTGGTGTATAAGAATGCTCAAGACTACAGTAACCAAAACAGCATGGTACTGGCACCAAAACAGAGATATAGACCAATGGAACAGAACAGAGTCCTCAGAAATAATACCACACATCTACAGCCATCTGATCTTTGACAAACCTGAGAGAAACAAGAAATGGGGAAAGGATTCCCTATTTAATAAATGGTGCTGGGAAAATTGGCTAGCCATAAGTAGAAAGCTGAAACTGGATCCTTTCCTTACTCCTTATATGGAAATTAAATCAAGATGGATTAGAGACTTAAATGTTAAACCTAATACCATAAAAACCCTACAAGAAAACCTAGGTAATACCATTCAGGACATAGGCATGGGCAAGGACTTCATGTCTAAAACACCAAAAGCAATGGCAACAAAAGCCAAAATTGACAAATGGGATCTAATTAAACTAAAGAGCTTCTGCATAGCAAAAGAAACTACCATCAGAGTGAAGAGGCAACCTACAGAATGGGAGAATTTTTGCAATCTACTCATCTCACAAAGGGCTAATATCCAGAACAAAGAACTCAAACAAATTTACAAGAAAAAAACAAACAACCCCATCAAAAAGTGGGCAAAGGATATGAACAGACAGTTCTCAAAAGAAGACATTCATATAGCCAACAGACACATGAAAAAATGCTCATCATCACTGGCCATCAGAGAAATGCAAATCAAAACCACAATGAGATACCATCTCACACCAGTTAGAATGGCAATCATTCAAAAGTCAGGAAACAACAGGTGCTGGAGAGGATGTGGAGAAATAGGAACACTTTTACACTGTTGGTGGGATTGTAAACTAGTTCAACCATTATGGAAAACAGTATGGCGATTCCTCAAGGATCTAGAACTAGAAGTACCATATGACCCAGCCATCCCATTAATGGGTATATACCCAAAGGATTATAAATCATGCTGCTATAAAGACACATGCACACGTATGTTTATTGCGGCAATATTCACAATAGCAAAGACTTGGAATCAACCCAAATGTCCATCAGTGACAGACTGGATTAAGAAAATGTGGCACATATACACCATGGAATACCATACAGCCCTAAAAAAGGATGAGTTTGTGTCCTTTGTAGGGACATGGATGCAGCTGGAAACCATCATTCTCAGCAAACTATCACAAGAACAGAAAACCAAACACCGCATGTTCTCACTCATAGGTGGGAACTGAACAATGAGATCACTTGGACTCGGGAAGGGGAACATCACACACCGGGGCCTATCATGGGGAGGGGTGGGGGAGGGATTGCATTGGGAGTTATACCTGATGTAAATGATGAGTTGATGGGTGCTGACGAGTTGATGGATGCAGCACACCAACATGGCACAAGTATACATATGTAACAAACCTGCACATTATGCACATGTACCCTAGAACTTAAAGTATAGTAATAATAACAATAATAATAATAAAGAAAAGAAATAGCACTTGAACATGAATTTAACTTCCTCAGCAAGGCCATTTTTACTTTCTGCAGAAAGGGTACACTCGCCAACAGTTTTGCCACAAGAGTACACCAAACAAAGGAGACAGGGTCATTTATAACCTGATGCATCCACCCTACTGCTGTGTCCGGTTTCCGTTGGCTGGAACGGGACCTCACATTCTGTATTTGTCCCAATTGGCTAGCAACTTAGAACACTTTTAAAGAGGCAAAGGCAGATGAGAACAAAGGAAGGAGGAAGTAACTTGCAGAATGCTAAGAAAGGTAAAAACACCTTTAAATAAGGAAGAGGAACAGGCTATAACCTAATGCTTGCTTGGACCAGTATAAGCATGCCAGGGCAATATATTTAGGCTAAATTGTGGGAGCCAAGAACATAAAGTACATCGATTTCTTTATCACAGCTAGCAGATATTTAAGAATGTTAGCACAGGTCTTTCAATAAATTTTGCTTCTAAGAGAAGTTACTATTTATTCCTAATTAGGTGGGGAGGAAAGTCTTTGAAGAGGAACCTCTACTTTACTTTTTACAAAGGTATATAAGCTTTGGAAAACTTTGTAATTTTGAGTTGGTCTGGCAATAATTTCCAAGCCTTCTCCCTGTAACCAGTTGCAGAAAATAAAACCTCTCTTTCTCCCCAGTTCATCTACATCTCATTATTGGGCTGCAAGAAATAGCAGCCCAACCCTCAGTTTGGTTCAGGAATAGTTTCACACATCCCACGGGCAGGGGCACAATGCAGCTAAGTTCTTTGCTAAACCATAGCAAATGTGACCTTTGCTTCAGTTCTCAGTAAGTTCCTCATTTCCTTCCAAGACTTCCTCAGTCTGGACTTCATTTTCCATATCACTATCAGCATTTTGGTCACAAACTTTCAACAAATCTCTAGCAAGTTCCAAATTTTCCCTTATCTTCCTGTCTTCCTCTGAGCTTTCCAAACTCTTCCAACTTCTGCCCATTACCCAGTTTCAAAGCTGCTTCTGCATTTTCAGGTATCTTTGTAGGAATGACCTATTCCTCAGTACCAATTTTCTGTATTAGGTGTTTCTTGCATTGCTATAAAGAAATACCTGAGACTGGGTAATTTTTAAATAAAGGAGGTTTCATTGGCTTATAGTTCTGCAAGCTGTACAGGAAGCATGGTGGCATCTGCTCAGGTTCTGGGGAGGCCTCAGGAAGCTTACCATTATGCTGGAAGGTGGAAGGGGAGCAGACACTTCACCTGGCAAAAGCAGGAGCAAGAGAGGGTCAGGGAAGTTGCCACACACTTTTAAACATCCAGATCTCATAAGAACTCACTTACTATCATGAATATAGTATCAAGAGGGATGGTGTGACACCATTCATGAGAAATTCACTACCATAATCCAATCATCTCCCACCAGAACCCACCTCCAACACTAGGGATTACAATTCAACATGAGATTTGAGAAAGAAAACATCCAAATTATATGTCATGGTGACTATAGTTAATACCAAAATATTGAATACTGAAAATTGGTTTAAAAATGTAGACTTTAAATGTTCTTAATCCAAAAAAAAATTAAGTATATGAGGTCATACATATGTTAATTAACTTGATTCAGCCATTCCACAGTGCACACATGTATCAAAACATTACACCTGTAATCCCAGCATTTTAGGAGACCTAGGCAGGTAGATTTCTTGAGACCAGGAGTTGGAGACCAACCTGGCCAACATGATGAAACCCCATCTGTACTAAAAATACAAAAATTAGCCAGTTGTGGTGGCTCACACCTGTAGACCCAGCTACTCAGGAGGCTGAGGCACGAGAATCACTGGAACTTGGGAGGTGGAGGCAGAGGTTGCAGTCAGCGGAGATTGTGCCACTGCACTCCAGCCTGGGCAACAGAGCGAGACTTTCTCAAGAAACAAACAAAACAAATCATGTTTAACATCATGAATAAATACAACTTTAATTTGTCAATCAAATTAATTTATTTTTAAAAAAGGGAAATAATTTTACTGTCACAGCATATTCATTCCTTGTAGCCAACATTCTTCATGTAGCCCATGGAAGGACAATGCCTCAACAGATGCAAAATAGCTGGTGAAAGGACATTTTTACTACAACAAGAAAAATTGTAATGGCTCCCCACAAGGACACCTCATCTGAGTGCCTGGTACTGGCTAACGTATGCGGACATTTTGTCCTCCTGATCAGTATGTGAAATGATCTTCATTTTACAAATAATAGAACTGAGGGAGACAGAGCTTGCGTTCTTTCACACATCACGCTGTTGGCCAGTGGAGAGGCTGAGTCAGAACATTCCAGTATGAGAAGCTGGAATCTACTGTTGCCACTTCAGCAAGCCACAGTAAGTTTAATACCATAGAAATCTCATTTGATGGGTTTTAAATGTATTTATAACATTAAATATGTATACTGAAGGATACATGTAGTGCATATATACAGAAGGAAGTGCAAAAATAAAACGAACCCATAAATCCACCATGCATCGTAAGATCTAGAATAGCATCAAGATAGTTTTTAGCAGGTGCTCTACGTCTGTCCCATTCCCCAGTTTCCATCTTCCTTGAAGAATACTTCTTTAAAATATCTCTTGAAAATGCATGAAGAAGACCATATTGTTGTGGATGCTTTGTTAATTTTATATTGCTTGACCTCTATTTCTAAGATTCATACATGCTATTGCTTAGAGATGATATTTATTTTTATTTCTGTATGATGTTCTATTGAACAGATATCACACTTTATCCAGTCCTTTGACAACATACCTATTGGTTTCAATTTTTTATTTTTTTGTTATTTTACAAACAGCACATACACGTACACACATGCACACATATATATAAATGTTGCTGTGAACATTTTTGTTCCTGTGTTCATGTATAAGAGTTACTGTAACATATATAATTAAGAGTGCAAATGTTAGATCAATATGTATGTGATTATTCAGTGTTGCAAAAAAAATGCCAAACATTTTCCAAAATGATTGTTCCTAATCACACAACCTGCAGTAAATTTGTTTGACATGAATCCTTTTCAATACTTTGTGTTGCCAGACTTTATAACTGTTAGCAATCTAAGCACTATGAAATTATATATTATTGTAATCTCAACTTCCATTTTTCTGATTATTAAGCAGGGTGAGCATGTTTTCATATGTCCATGGGCCATTAATATTTTCTCTTCTGTGAAATATCTGTTCACACTTTATTTTTCTAAAAATAGGATTATTTGTATATTCCTTATTGATTTAAAAGTGTTATTTAAATTTTAGAGAGACAAATACTTTATTTTATGTTTCTCCTTCCAATTCAGAGCTTGCATTTTTAATTTCCTTATGATGCTTTTGTCTAATTGATATCTTAAATCCTGGTCTTTCCTTTTGTGATCAGAGTCTACATCTTATTTAAGACACATTTCTCTAGTCTGAGAAAATAATTTCCTACACTTTCTAACACTTTAAAAAGTGTTCAAGTTGGTCTTTCAAATTTAAGTCTTTAATCCACTAGAATTAATTTTGTATGTAGTATAAGATTATAATCCAATTAATTTTTCTGTATGAATAACCAGACCTTTTATTGAATAACATTTATTCCTTAAAGATCTACATAGCCATGCCCATCATTTGATGTTTTCATATTATTGGTGGGTCTGAGTCTAAGTCTAGTCTCTCTTTTTCTTCTGTTTATCAACATATCGATCTCTGTGTCTATATCAAGTGACTTAATCAGTATAACATAACACCAGATGTCTTAGTATATTGTAGGCAAGCTGAACCAACTTATGCTTGGACTTGCTCTACTGTACACATTTTGGAATTGATTTGTCATTTCATTTACAAAATCAATACTTGGGATATTGATTAAATGTACAAAACTCTTGATAAATTTAGAGAGTGGATATAGTGATTATATTAAATTGTTTTATACAATAACATTGTATATTTTCTCACTTATTTAGGTCTTCTTTAATATTGTTCAATATTATTATATAATTATCTCTTTCTGGCACATATTTAATTAAATGTATTCCTCATTACTTTATGATGTTTTGCTATTGTAAATAATACCTTAAAAATTATCTTTACCAAATCTTATTTGCTGGTGAATAGAAATACAGATTATTTTGTTGATATTATATACAGTGATCTCACTAAATTTTTAATAATTTGTAAATTATTTTTTCCTTTTCCCAATAAACAAACATATTTGCTACCAAAATTTAGTTTTGAGATTTTTGTTTATTTCATTTTTATAAAGCAATGTCTAATTTTCTCATCTATTCTCTTTTGGATTATATACCATTTTTATTCATATGTTTAATTTTCTCTGGTTATTTTTGAAATCTTTATCACCGTTTGAACCATGTGTTTCTTAGTAGGGGCCAATTTTTAATAATAATTATGAAATAATTATAACATCAAAAGTCTTTTGGGTTCTAAGACCCCGATTTTAGTTTTTCCTTCTGACGCCTATCCACAGTGGTTCATTTCCTTTAAATCTGGTTATTTCATTTGTGAGCTCAGATTTGCTTAATATAAATTTGCATCAATTCTGAGTGCTTAAATTGATGATTTTGGACACCGTTGGACATTTAGAAATCAGTAAATGTGACTGACTGGAAATCTCTGTGGTCTGTTTCCAAGGCCTCTAAGGTTCCAGGCCGCTGAGGCTTACTCCCTAGATCACAGCGCCCATCAGCATCTGGCCCGGAGCCTCTCTCCATTCCGCATCAGTACTGACTGCTTCAGTTTCACGTTTTTATGATTTGTTTTTACTTGTTTGGTCTGAGGGCCTATGGAGATTTCTCTTACCTCAAATATTTTAAAAAGTATCTTTTCCGGCCGGGTGCTGTGGCTCACACCTATAATCCCAGCACTTTGGGAGGCCGAGGCGGGCGGATCATGAGGTCAGGAGATCGAGACCATCCTGGCTAACACAGTGAAACCCCGTCTCTACTAAAAAATACAAAAAACAAGCCGGGCGTGGTGGCGGCGCCTGTAGTCCCAGCTACTCGGGAGGCTGAGGCAGGAGAATGGCGTAAACCCGGGGGGCGGAGCTTGCAGTGAGCCGAGATCGGGCCACTGCACTCCAGCCTGGGCGACAGAGCGAGACTCCGTCTCAAAAATAAATAAATAAATAAAAGTATCTTTTCTATAGAACCTAGCTTTTCTGTTAGTGTGTTTCTTTGTCATTATCGAGATGGAAGTTTCCTTAGATATCTGGTTTATATACTACAAGTAATGGAGTCTTCAGTTTAAATATTTTAACTTTGTAAATACATAATTTGGGATATAAGTATTAATAAACAAAAACGATGACTAAAATCAAAATTTAGTTTGAAACCCCAGGTTCTTTAAGCTAAACGTAAGTCATTGTTTTGTGGGAAAAAGGCAAAGGCCTATCTAGTGTGTCATACTTGGTGGAATACATCCATAATGACATGTAGTTTTTGGCATTGCTGTAGTTTTGTTCTTTCATGTGGCTTTATCCATCTATTCTTTATATCTAGGGGTGCTTATCGATGTTAGCTCAGGCCATCTACAGTTACTCTCACTTTTGGATGAATATGTTTTAGGTTATGATTTCAGCCACTTCCCTGAGACTGAAAATAGCAGAGACTCAAAGATCTCAGCACAACAGCTAAGGGCAGGTGCAGCAGCTCCACACTGCCGGTGAGGCAGGTTCCACTGTTGCCAGTGAGGCAGGTCCTCACTCCAGTGAGGCAGGTTCCACAACCCTAGAGAGTGGCTCTCATCTGCATGGTCTGCAGCACACTATTACATCACCATACGCCCACAAAGAGAAAAAGAGAAGGCACATCCCTTTCCACTGAAGAATACAAGAAGCTACACGTCAAGCACCACATACATTGTAGGTCATCACATGGTAAACTTAAGACTAGAACCAGCTTTCAACAAAACTGTGAGGTGAACAAAGTTTATCTTGCCTGTTTTTCTACTTCTATGCCCCCATAATCTGGCATCCATTTCTGCTTTGCCTTCAGAGACTGACATCCCTCTAAAATGACACAGGCTGAAAGATGTGTATGTTTTAACCAAGCCTCTTGGAAATCAAAAAGTCTTCAAGATCCATAAGGAGGAAACTATAATGGTAAGATTTCAGACCCTTTACAGATATTGGGGAAATACAGGGGTCCACAAGATCCTTCCCAAATCATGGGGGCATTAACAACTCAGTGCATGTTTTTGACTTTTCCTGCCCAAGAATATGAGTTTCCAAAGCTGACACATTTCCAGGATCCAGAATATCTTGCTAGTCTACTTGTGGAAGTAATTGTGGTGAAATAACCCTAGAAATACAAACTGTTAACTCCTTCCTGGAGATCTGATATCTTGCTACATCAGATCCAGGTGTAAAGGCTGACTCTGGTGCTTCATGCAAAGAGTTGCTGAATAAAACCATAACAAGATCAAACTCCAAAGAAACGCAAGCAATTGTTATGAATAGCTTCCACTTCCTTCTTTCCATTCCCAGAGTTATTCCATTGGACAATCTGGGGGATCCTTCGAGTTTTGTCACTTCCTTGGAAACACGGCCTTAACCTCTGATATCATTTTCATAGGGCCTTGTGCTTTCGTGCAGTAGCACTTATCTCAGTTGTCAGGGTATGGTGACCTGTGTAATTATTTCAAAGTAACCTGCTCTCTCTTTATAAGCCCTGCAAGGACAGAGCCCATATATGCCATTTTCGCAAGGGTGTATGTCAGCAAAATGTAAATAAAAAACAGGTAATCAAAAAAGTTTAAGTGTTTCAATCGATTGTCTTCTAAAATTTCAGTCAAAGACAAAATAGAAGAAAAATTTAGCCACTTCTCCAAAACATAATAGTTTTTATTCTTCCACATAATCTTCCAATTGCTAACCACAGTTTTTAAAAATGATCCTTCTTTTTATCATTATGTAAATGTAATTCCATACTCTGCTGGATTGGGAACCTGATCATGTTGAGTATTTTTCTTCTGGTAACTGTGTTTTTCACATCACTACAGAGTTCCTGTGCTATCATGGGTTGCTGGCATCGTTGCAATGTCCTTAGTCCTCCAAGGCTGCTTACTTAAATTACTTCTCCTGCCATGTCTTCTTTTTGTAATATTATCCCATAGTAAACAACATTAAACATGATTTTTTTTTTCTTTTTCCACTTACTTATTTTGAATAAATTCCCAGAAGTTGAGGTCAAAATGTATATAGCTACCTATTGCCCTAAAAAAATCTTCTTAAAATACTCCCCAAAAAAGTGTGAATTTAGATTTCCACCAATTATATATAGGCCCCATTCTCTTTTGCTACCTTCAAGATAAAATTAACAATCTGGCTGGATACCTTCACATCTTTCTCTGTGTTCATATAAACATAAAATCATACATTTACATGGAAAGGACTTTGCTTTTGTGCATTTCTCTGTTTCTTGATTTTCTCACCCAACCTTCCTCTGAATCAGTTAAGACTGAATATAACCTTTTAAATAACTACTATTTTATCATATGAATTCACCAAATTAATCTTTTAATAATAGGTGTTCAAAGTTGTTTCCAAGTTGTTTTCTTTTGTTTGTTTGCGTGCTTTTATTTTGCAACATTACAAATAATTCTGTATTGAACATTCTTGTAGATAAAACAATACTTACCCATGCTTTAACTTCTCAAACCTCTGAAAAGGGATTCCCACCAGTGAGATTACTGGGTCAAAGGTTATTTGAACTTTAAAATATGAGACATACTGACTACTTTCAAAATAATACCATAGAAATCAATCACCTCACTACATGAGAGGTATATGAAAATAGCCTTCTCTCTGAATCTGCTAGAGATAATTGACTACTGAAAATATGTAGTTTTATTCTTTGCCTTACCTATTCAAAAAATCTGTCAATTTTTTATATGCAGTTTGCCTTTTGCTCCTTAATTTTAGGACCTAATATACATGCACGAATACACACATACACCCTTTTTTAATAGAGTGAATTGCTTTGCAATGGCTCAAAATATAGTGTTTGTCTTTTTGCTTTTATAGTAACTTTAAAGTCATATATAATTTTATAATTTTATATAGCCAAATGTTTTTTCTATAGATTCTTAATTTCTTGTATAAATTACTCTCACCCTTACCACATTTATGTAGTCTTCTAAATTTTCTCAATAATTTTGAACATTTTGCTTTCTACCTTGACACTTACCATTTAGACACTGATTTTTACAGATGCTGTGATGTAATAATACAATTTTTTTGTTTTGATCTAAATGGATAATCAAAGTTTCCATACCATTTATTAAATGAATCATCATTTTCCTACTGAGATAAAATATTGTTCTCCATATATCCTTCCCTTCAGTGGTCTTCAATTCTGTCCTCATCTGTCTTTTCCTGTTTTAATAACATACTTTTTTTACAGCCTCATAAAATTGATGTATATGGAAAATCATGGGTCTTTAAAAAATTGTTTGCCATTCTTAGACAAGTGATTTGTCATTATAAGTTGTTATTATTTTAAAATTCCAGTTCCCAATAAATGGCTTGCTAGGTTTCTAATGGAATTTGCACAAAAATTATACATAAATTTTGACTAATATGGTTAAACTTTCTTCATGTATACCTGCATTTTTCTAAGAATTTAACAGTTTTCGTTTTTCCTGTGATTATTTATATTGATCTAAATGCATTGTTCTTGTAAATTCAGAGAAAATGTATCAAACTTATGTATTTTTCTAAAATCCAACACCTTTGCCAATGTATCAATATTCTACTAGAATTTTTAGGGTTTTATAAAGCAAACTATTACGTGATCAGTCAAAAGAAAGAATTTATTTCTTGACTTTTCATACTTTTAATAACTACTGTCCTTTTGGAAAATACTGTATGGATTTTTCAAATACTTTTTCTGGTACTTTTAAACATAATAATTTTTTTCTTTGATTAGTTGATGACAGAAAACGCACAGATATGTCCACCCCTAAAAACTGTGCCCAAAAAAATTACAAAAATGAAGGCCCATGTAACCCATATCTAAATATTGAAGAGTCATAAATTAAGCTATTATAAAATAAACTGTTTAATAAAACATGTGCTACCTTCCTACCTCGACTAACATGTCTCCATAAACATCTGGAAAGTCAATTTAAACTTACCATTGTCTTCATCCGAATTCTACCCCAGATAATGAAGGCATGTGGATTATGGACCCTGGCCTATGAGACTGCGATGAGAATAGTGATGATTTCTGTTTGCTGAATTGCTGTCCGTAATCTTTGGTAACTTTCATTGCTTCCTTATTTTTTTATGTGGACAATCATATTGCCTGCCAATAAGCATCAGTGATGAATTATTAGTAATTTTAGCTGTTTTTTTGTTTGTTTGTTTTCTTCCTCTGTCCCTCCTTCTCTCTTTTTCTCTTTCTTTCTTTGTTATTACATTAGTCAGTTATTTTTTTAACGATGTTGAGTAGAAATCATGGTAATAGTAATTCTAGTCATGCTCTTCAAGTTACAGAAAATCGATTGAAAGCCTCATTGTTAAGTATGATGATTACTGAAGATTTCTGTGAGATACATTTTATTAAGAAGTCCTATTATTTCTTAGTTATCCCCAAAATGTTTAATGCTGGATTATTGTTTAATTTTATCAAAAGATTTTGCTTTACCTATTAAAAAGATGGTTAAACTCTTGCTCTTTAAATTTGTCAATATGATGTATGACATTATAATTTCTGATTTTGAGAATACATTCATTCCTAAAATAATCCTGTAATTCCATGCATATATTTTTAACTCACCTTTTGGGGTTATTCACAAAATAGCTTTAAGCCTGACAAATTGTCTCTCTCTCCATCTCTTCTCTCTCTCTTTCTCTCTCTCGTGTGTGTGTGTGTGTGTGTGTGAATTCTACTTTTGAAAGGTATTTTATTGTCTCTTTCCTGGATTTGTTTTTGTGTGTGTCTGCTTTTAGTAGACATGTACTTACTTCTTATGTTGCTTATATTGTGGTGCAATTTCCCTTCACACAAGTAGAGGTAATTGCCTTATAGAGCACATCAGGAAATTTTTTTTTAAAGTATGTATACATTCAGCTTTATTTGCCACTTTGTCATTCTGGCTTGTGTAGGTTGCTCCTGTTCATGTCCCTGTGTGCATACCAACCCCATATATTGAACTACACCATGCTTTCCCACATTAGCTGGGGCAGGGATTGTGGCTTGGAGTTGACAGCAGAAACTGGAGACGCGTGCTAAGTTACCACTCAACCCTTGCTCATGTCTTCATGTACACACATCATCCAAACCCTATGGAAGGCTGTTATTCATTTAGTTGACTATTTTAGCTCTTGGGGTAGTCAGTCTGTTTCAATTTCTTTTTAGTATTCTCTGCTTCATTCAAGATGAGCTGTGATTTTTAAATAGACATTGCAGCTCTGCCTTAATAGCCTTCTTTCTTCCTAAGGCTACTATACAGTCATGCATCACTTAAGAATGGGGCAACAGTGTAACAAATGCATCATTAGGTGATTTTTTTCATTGTTTAAACATCGTAAAGTGTACTTGCCCAAACCTAGATAGTATAGCCTACTATACATCTAAGCTATACGGTAGAGCTAATTGCTCATAGGCTACAGCCTTGTACAGCCTGTAACTGTACTAAATACTGTAAGTAACTGTAACACAATGGTGAGTATGTGTGTATCTAGGCTTAGAACAGGTGCAGTAAACCTATGATATAACAGATAAAGATAGTACACCGGTATAGGGCATGTACAGTGAGTGGAGCTTGCAGGACTAGAAGTTGCTCTTGGGGAGTGAGTGAGCGATGAGTGAATGTGAGGGCCTAGGACATTACCAAACACCACCATAGACTTTATAAACTATGTACAGTTAGGCTACACTAAATTTACAGTTTTTTTCTTCAATAATAAATTAACCTCATTTGATTGTAAATTGTTTACCTTATAAACTTTCTAATTTTTGTAACATTTTGACTCTTTTGTAATAATTCTTGGCTTAAAACACAAACCTATTACACAGCTGTACAAAATATTGTCTTTATATCCTTATTCTATAAACTTTTTTCTATTTTTATCATACTACTTTTCCCTTTTTTTACTCTTAAACTGTTTTTGTTGTTGTTGTTAAAAAGTAAGACATAAACATCCAGATTAGCCTAGGTCTCTACAGGATCAGTATAATCAGTTTCACTGTCATCTACCTCCACATCTTGTCCCACTAGAAGGTTTTCAGGGGCAATAACACACATGGAGCTGTTGTCTCCTATGATAACAATGTCATCTTCTGGAATTCCTCCTGAAGGACCTGCCTGAGGCTGTTTCACAGTTAATGTTTTATTTTATATATAAGCAAAAGGAGTACACTCTGAATTGTTAAAAACTATAGTATAATAAATACATAAATCAGTAACATCATCGCTTATTACCATTATTAAGTATTATGTGCTATGCATAATTATATGTGCTATACCATTGGCAGTGCCGTAGGTTCACTTACACCAACATCAAAACAATGATGCTTTGCACTATGACATTACAATGTCTATGATGTCATTAGGCAATGGGAATTTTGCAGTTCCATTAAAATTTTATGGAACCACCATAGTATATGCCATCCATCATTGACCAAAATATTGTTATGTAGTATATGAATATAATTTATTAATTCCATGTGCCAATCATAAATCCATAGAATACAGGAAACATATAAATATTATCCTAGTAATAAAACCTACAAGATTGAGATGATGGGGTTTATCATATGCCTTCTGGGTTCTCAGAGACTTTACTTGCCTAATCATTTTTTTCCAAATTCTGTTTGAGACTGTTTACAAATAAATAAAGTATACCTCGGTAAGTTCCTAATATTGACTGGCAAACAAACACTAACCTTCAGATGTTTTCAGAAATACAAAACCAGAAAGATATAGTCGTCACGTATTCTTATTTAGGTAGAAATTCTTAGTGTTTAATTATATGTAATTATATCTTAGGATAGAAAATGTAAACGTAGAAAAATGCCAGTGAACTAACAGTTAAGAGATATGGAATCAGTGTGCACTCAGTGTGAGTTCAAATTAAGTATATTATACCTTTACAAATCCAATGTTTCAAATATTATTTTAAAAAATAATAAATCTGTAAACAGGGACAGGCTCACTTCCTCTCTTCCTATTTGGATGCCCTTTATTTATTTCACTTGCCAGATTGCCCTTGCCAGAACTTCCAATCCTATATTGAATAGGAGTGGAGAGAGAGGGCATCCTCGTCTTGGGTCGGATTTTAAGGGAATGCTGCCAGTTTTGCCAATTCAGTATGATGTTGGCTGTGGGTTTGCAATAGATAACTCTTTTTATTTTGAGGTATGTTCCTTCAATACCTAGTTAATTGAGAGTTTTTAAAATGAAGGGATGTTGAGTTTTATTGAAAGGCTTTTCTGCGTCTATTAAGATAATCATGTGGTTTTTGTCTTTAGTTCTCTTTAGGTACTGAATTACATTTATTGATTTGTGTATGTTGAACCAACCTTATATCTCAGGGAAGAAGCCTACTTGAATGTTGTGGATAAGCTTTTTGATGTGCTGCTGGATTCAGCTTCCCAGTATTTTATTGAGGATTTTTGCATCAATGTTCATGAAGAATATTGTCCTGAAGATTTTTGTTGTTGTTGTTGTTGTTGTTGTATCTCTGTCGGGTTTTGATATTAGGATGATGCTGGCCTCATAGAATGAGTTATAGAGGAGTTCCTCTTCCTCAATTTTTTTAGAATAGTTTCAGTAGGAATGGAAGACCAACTCTTCTTTGTACATCTGGTAGAATTCAGCTGTGAACTTTTCTGGTCCTGGGCTATTTTTGGATGGTAGGTTATTTATTATTGCCTCAATTTCAGAGCTTGTTACTGCTCTGTTCAGGGAATCAATTTCTTCCTGGTTAAGTTTTGGGAGAGTGTATGTGTTCAGGAATTTATCCGTCTCTTCTAGATTTTCTAGTTTATATGCATAAAGGTGTTCATAATATTCTCTGATGGTTGCTTGTATTTCTCTGCGGTCAATGGTAATATTTCCCTTGTCTTTTCTGATTGTGTCTATTTGAATCTTCTCTCTTTTCTTCTTTATTAGTCTAGCTAGCAATCTATCTATTTTGTTAAATTTTTCAGACAACCAGCTCCTGGATTCATTGATCTGTTGAAATTTTTTTGTGTGTCTCTGCCTCCTTCAGTTCAGCTCTGATTTTGGTTATTTTTGGTATTCTGCAAGCTTTGGCATTTGTTTGCTCTTAATTCTCTAGTCCTTTTAGTAGTAATGTTAGATTGTTAACTTGAGATCTTTCTATTTTTTTGATGTGGGCATGTAGAACCATAAATATCCCTGTTAACACTGCTCTAGATGTGTCCCAGTGGTTCTCTTATGTTGAATCTTTCCACAGAACTTTTTGACTTCTGCAAAGAACTTCTTGATTTCTGCCTTTATTTCATTATTTACCCAAATTCATAATCCTGTATCAAGAAAACCCCATAGTCTCAGCCTAAAAGCTTCTTAAGCTTTAGCAAAGTCTCAGGATAAAAAAATCAATGTGCAAAATCACTAGCATTCCTATACACCAAAAACAGGTAAGCCACCAGTCAAATCAAGAATGAGCTCTTATTCACAACTCCCACAAAAAGAATAAAATACCTAGGAATACAGTTAACTAGGGAGGTGAAAGATCTTCACAAGGAGAATGACCAACCACTGCTCAAAGAAATTAGAAATAACATAAACAAATTGAAAAACCTCCCATGTTCATGGATTAATAAAAATCAATATCTCTAAAATGGTCATACTGCCCAAAGTAATTTATAAATTCAATGTTAAGTCTATTAAACAACCATTGACATTCTTCAAAAAACTAGAAGAAACTATTTTAAAATTCATATGAAACAAAAAAAGAGCCTGAATAGCCAAGGCAATTTTAAGCAAAAACAGCACAGCTGGTGGCATCATGCTACCTGACTTTAAACTACACTACAGGGCTTCAATAGCCTAAACAGCATGGCAATGGTACAAAACAGATACACAGATCAATGGAACAGAATAGAGGACTCAGAAATAAGGCTGGACACTTCATAGTATTTGATCGTTGACAAATCTGATAAAAATAATCAAGGCGGAAAGGATCCACTATTCAATAAATGGTGATGGAGTAATTGGCTAGCTGTAGCCAAAAGATTTAAAACTGGACCCCTTTCTTACACTACACACAAAGATTAACTCAAAATGGGTTAAAGACTTAAGTGTACAACCCAAAAGGATAAAAACCCTGGAAGACAACCTAGGCAACACCATTCAGGACATAGGCATGGGCAAAGATTTCATGATGAAGATACCGAAAGCAATTGCAACCAAAGCAAAACATTGATAAATGGGATCTAATTAAACCTGAGAGCTTCTGTACAGCCAAAGAAACTATCAACAGACTAGGTACACAGCCTAAAGAATGGGAGAAAATTTTTGCAAACTATGTATTCAACAAAGAACTAATATCCAGCATCTATAAGAAACTTAAACAAAATTACAAGAACAAAAAAAAACCCCATAAAAAAGTAGGCAAAGGACATGAACAGACTCTTCAAAGAAGCAATGTCTGCAGCCTACAGATCATATGAAAAAAAGCTTGGAGGGGGCACCCAAGATGACTAAATAGGAACAGATCCAGCCTCCAGCTCCCAGCGTGAGTGATACAGAAGACGGGTGATTTCTGCATTTTCAACTGAGGTACCAGGTTCATCTCACTGGGGCGTGTCAGACAGTCGGTGCTGGTCAGTGGGTGCAGCCCAACCAGGGAGAACTGAAGCAGGGCAAGACATTGCCTCACCTGGGAAGCACAAGGGGGAAGGGAATTCCTTTTCCTAGCCAAGGGAAACTGAGACACACAACAATTGGAAAATCCGGTAACTCCCACCCTAATACTGCACTTTACCAAGGGTCTTAGCAAATGGCACACCAGGAGAATATATACCATGCCTGGCCCTGAGGGCCCCATGCCCACGGAGCCTCCCTCATTACTAGCACAGCAGTCTGAGATCTAACTGTAAGGTGGCAGTAAGGCTGGGAGAGGGGCACCCGCCATTGCTGAGGCATAAGTATGTAAACAAAGCCACAGGGAAGCTCAAACTGGGTGGAGCCCACAGCAGCTCATGGAGGCCTGCCTGTCTCTGTAGACTCCACCTCTGGGGAAAGGGCATAGCTAAACAAAAAGCAGCAGAAACCTCTGCAGATGTTAATGTCCCTGTCTGACAGCTTTGAAGAGAGCAGTGGTTCTCCCAGCATGGAAGTTGAAATCTGAGAACGGACAGACTGCCTGCTCAAGTGGGTCCCTGACCCCTGAGTAGCCTAACTGGGAGACATCCCCCACTAAGTGCAGACCGACACTTCACACCTCACACAGCTGGGTACACCTCTGAGACGAAGCTTCCCGAACAAGAATCAGACAGCAACACTTGCTGTTCAGCAATATTCTATCTTCTGCAGCCTCCACTGCTGATACCCAGGCAAACAGGGTCTGAAGTGGACCTCAAGCAAACTCCAACAGACCTGCAGCAGAGGGTTCTGACTGTTAGAAGGAAAACGAACAAACAGAAAGGACACTCACACCAAAACCCCATCAGTACGTCACCATCATCAAAGACCAAAGGCAGATAAAACCACAAAGATGGGGAAAAAGCAGTGCAGAAAAGCTGGAAATTCAAAAACTCAGAGCACATCTTCCCCTCCAAAGGAATGCAGCTCTTTGCCAGCAAAGGAACAAAGCTGGATGGAGAATGACTTCGATGAGTTGAGAGAAGAAGATTTCAGTTGATCAAACTTCTCAGAGCTAAAGGAGGAACTACATACCCAGTGCAAAGAAATTAAAAACCTTGAAAAAAGAATGGAAGAATGTATAACTAGAATAACCAAAGCAGAGAAGTCCATAAACGAACTGATAGAGATGAAAACCATGACATGAGAACTACGTGACAAATGCAGAAGCTTCAGTAACCAACTCAATCAACTGGAAGAAAGAGTATCAGTGATTGAAGATCAAATGAATGAAATGAAGTGAGAAGAGAAGTGTAGAGAAAAAAGAGTAAAAATAAATGAATAAAGCCTCCAAGAAATACGGGATTATATGAAAAGACCAAATCTACGTCTGACTGATGTGCCTGAAACTGACAGGGAGAATGGAACCAAGTTGGAAAATACTCTTCAGGATATCATCCAGGAGAACTTCCCCAACCTAGCAAGACAGGCAAACATTCAAAATCAGCAAATACAGAGAATGCCACAAAGATACTCCTTGAGAAGAGCAACTCCAAGACACATAATTGCCAGATTCACCAAAGTTGAAATGAAGGAAAAAATGTTAAGGGCAGCCAGAGAGAAAGGGTGGGTTACACACAAAGGGAAGCCCATCAGACTAACAGCAGATCTCTTGGCAGAAACTCTCCAAGCCAGAAGAGAGTGGGGGCCAATATTCAGCATTCTTAAAGGAAAGAATTTTCAACCCAGAATTTCATATCCAGCCAAACTAAGTTCATAAGTGAAGAAGAAATAAAATCCTTTACAGACAAGCAAATGCTTAGAGATTTTGTCACCACCAGGCCTGCCCTACAAGAGATCATGAAGGAAGCACTAAACATGGAAAGGAACCACTGGTAACAGCCATTGCAAAAACATGCCAAAATGTAAAGACCATCGAGGCTAGGAAGAAACTGCATCAACTAATGAGCAAAATAACCAGTTAATATCATAATGACAGGATCAAGTTCAAACATAACAATATTAACCTTAAATGTAAATGGACTAAATGGTCCAATTAAAAGACACAGACTGGCAAATTGGATAAAGAGTCAAGACCCATCAGTTTGCTGTATTCAGGAGACCCATCTCACATGCAGAGACACATATAGGCTCAAAATAAAGGGATGGAAGAAGATCTACCAAGCAAATGGAAAACAAAAAAAAGGCAGGGGTTGTAATCCTAGTCTCTGATAAAACAGACTTTAAACCATCAAAGATCAAAAGAGACAAAGAAGGCCATTACATAATGGTAAAGGGATCGATTCAACAAGAAGAGCTAACTATCCTAAATATATATGCACCCAATACAGGAGTACCCAGATTCATAAAGCAAGTCCTTACAGACTTACAAAGAGACTTAGAATCCCATACAATAATTATGGGAAACTTTAACATCCTACTGTCAACATTAGATGATCAAGGAGACAAAGTTAACAAGGATATCCAGGAATTGAACTCAACTCTGCACCAAGTGGACCTAATAGACATCTACAGAACTCTCCACCCCAAATCAACAGAATATACATTCTTATCAGCACCACATTGCACTTATTCCAAAATTGACCAAATAGTTGGAAGTAAAGCACTCCTCAGCAAATGTAAAAGAACAGAAATTATAACAAACTGTCGCTCAGACTGCAGTGCAATCAAACTAGAACTCAGGACTAAGAAACTCAATCAAAACTGCTCGACTACATGGAAACTAAACAACCTGCCCCTGAATAACTACTGGGTACATAAAGAAATGAAGGCAGAAATAAAGATGTTCTTTGAAACCAATGAGAACAAAGATACAACACACCAGAATCTCTGGGACACATTTAAAGCAGTGTGTAGAGGGAAATTTATAGCACTAAATGCCCACAAGAGAAAGCAGGAAAGTTCTAAAATTGGCACCCTAACATCACAATTAAAATAACTAGAGAAGCAAGAGCAAACACATTCGAAAGCTAGCAGAAGGCAAGAAATAACTAAGATCAGAGCAGAACTGAAGGAGATAGAGACACAAAAAACCTTCAAAAAATCAATGAATCCAGGAGCTGGTTTTTTGAAAGGATCAACAAAATTGACAGACCACTAGCAAGACTAATAAAGAAGAAAAGAGAGAAGAATCAAATAGACGCAATAAAAATGATAAAGGGGATATCACCACCGATGTACAGAAATACAAACTACCATCAGAGAATACTATAAACACCTCTACACAAATAAACTAGAAAACCTAGAAGAAGTGGATAAATTCCTGGACACATACACTCTCCCAAGACTAAACCATGAAGAAGTTGAATCCCTGAATAGACCAATAGCAGGCTCTGCAATTGAGGCAATAATGAATAGCCTACCAACCAAAAAAAGTCCAGGACCAGACGGATTCACAGCCGAATTCTACCAGAGGTACAAGGAGGAACTGGTACCAATCCTTCTGAAAATATTCCAATCAACAGAAAAAGAGGGAATCCTCCCTAACTCATATTATGAGGCCAACACCATCATGATACCAAAGCCTGGCAGAGACACAACAAAAAAAGAGAATTTTAGGCCAATATCCCTGATGAACATCGATGCAAAAATTCTCAACAAAATACTGGCAAACCAAATCCAGCAGCACATCAAAAAGGTTATCCACCACAATCAAGTGGGCTTCATCCCTGGGATGCAAGCCTGGTTCAACATACACAAATCAATAAACGTAATCCAGCATATAAACAGAAGCAAAGACAAAAACCACTTAACTATCTCAATAGATTCAGAAAAGTCCTTTGACAAAATTCAACAGCCATTCATGCTAAAAACTCTCAATAAATTCGGTATTGATGGAACGTATCTCAAAATAATAAGAGCTATTTATGACAAACCCAAAGCCAATATCATACTGAATGGGCAAAAACCAGAAGCATTCCCTTTGAAAACTGGCATAAGACAGGGATGCCCTCTCTCACCACTCCTATTCAACATAGTGTTGGAAGTTCTGGCTAGGGCAATCAGGCAAGAGAAAGAAATCAAGGGCATTCAATTAGGAAAAGAAAAAGTCAAATTGTCCCTGTTTGCAGATGACATGATTGTATATTTAGAAAACATCGTCTCAGCCCGAAATCTCCTTAAGCTGGTAAGCAACTTCCTCAAAGTCTCAGGATACAAAATCAATGTGCAAAACTCACAAGCATTCTTAGTACACCAATAACAGACAAACAGAGAGCCAAATCATGAATGAACTCCCATTCACAATTGCTTCAAAGAGAATAAAATACCTAGGAATCAAACTTATAAGGGATGTGAAGGACCTCTTCAAGGAGAACTACAAACCACTGCTCAGTGAAATCAAAGAGGACACAAACAAATGGAAGAACATACCATGCTCATGGATAGGACGAATCAATATCATGAAAATGGCCATACTGCCCAAGTTAATTTATAGATTCAATGCCACCCCCATCAAGCTACCAATGACTTTCTTCATGGAATTGGAAAAAACTGCTTTAAAGTTCATGTAGAACCAAAAAAGAGTGCGCATTGCCAAAACAATCCTAAGCCAAAAGAACAAAGCTGGAGGCATCACACTACCTGACTTCAAACTATACTACAAGGCTACAGTAACCAAAACAGCATGGTACTGGTACCAAAACAGAGATATAGACCAATGGAACAGAACAGAGTCCTCAGAAATAATACCACACATCTACAGCCATCTGATCTTTGACAAACCTGAAAAAACAAGAAATGGGGAAATATATCCCTGTTTAATAAATGGTGCTGGGAAAACTGGCTAGCCATAAGTAGAAAGCTGAAACTGGATCCTTTCCTTACTCCTTATATGGAAATTAATTCAAGATGGATTACAGACTTAAATGTTAGACCTAAAACCATAAAAACCCTAGGAAAAAAACAAGGTAATACCATTCAGGACACAGGCATGGGCAAGGAATTCAATTCTAAAACACCAAAAGCAATGGCAACAAAAGCCAAAATTGACAAATGGGATCTAATTAAACTAAAGAGGCTTCTGCACAGCAAAAGAAACTACCATCCGAGTGAAGAGGCAACCTACAGAATGGGAGAAAATTTTTGCAATCTACTCATCTCACAAAGGGCTAATATCCAGAACCTACAAAGAACTCAAACAAATGTACAAGAAAAAACAAACAACCCCATCAAAAAGTGGGCAAAGGATATGAACAGACAGTTCTCAAAAGAAGACATGCATACAGCCAACAGACACATGAAAAAATGCTCATCATCACTCGCCATCAGAGAGACAATTCAAAACCACAATGAGATACCATCTCACACCAGTTAGAATGGCAATCATTAAAAAGGCAGGAAACAACAGGTGCTGGAGAGGATATGGAGAAATAGGAACACTTTACACTGTTGGTGGGACTGTAAACTAGTTCAACTATTGTGGAAAACAGTGTGGCGATTCCTCAAGGATCTATACCGTGAAATACCATTTGACCCAGCCATCCCATTGTTGGGTATATACCCAAAGGATTATAAATCATGCTGCTATAAAGACACATGCACACATATGTTTATTGTAGCACTATTCACAATAGCAAAGACTTGGAATCAACCCAAATGTCCATCAGTGACAGACTGAATTAAGAAAATGTGGCACATATACACCATGGAATATTATGCAGCCATAAAAAAGGATGAGTTCGTGTTCTTTGTAGGGACATGGATGCAGCTGGAAACCATCATTCTCAGCAAACTATTGCAAGAACAGAAAACCAAACACCGCATGTTCTCACTCATAGGTGGGAATTGAACAGTGAGATCACTTGGACACAGGAAGGGGAACGTCACCCACCAGGGCCTATTGTGGGGAGGGGGAAGGTGGGAGGGATAGCATTAGGAGATATACCTAATGTAAATGATAAGTTAATGGGTGCAGCACACCAACATGGCACATGTATACATAGGTAACAAACCTTCATGATGTGCACATGTACCCTAGAACTTAAAGTATAATAAAAAAGAGAAAGAAAGCTCAACATCACTGATCATTAGAGAAATGCAAATCAAAACCACAATGAGATACCATTCACACCAGTCAGAATGGTTATTATTAAAAAGATAAAAAATAACAGTTGTTGGCAAAGTTAGGGGAAAAAAGAAATGCTTATACACTGTTGTTGGGAGTGTAAATTAGTTCACCTATTATGGAAGACAGTGTGACAGTTCCTCAAAGTCCTAAGGATAGAAATACCATTTGTCCCAGCAATTCCATTACTGGGTATATATCCAAAGACAAATAAACCATTCTATTATAAATATGCATATACTAGTATGTTCATTGCAATAGTATTCACAATAGCAAATACATGGAATAAATCTAAATGCCCATCAGTGATAGACTGGATAAAGAAAATGTGGTATATATACACCATGGAATACTATGTAGCCATAAAAAATGAGTTCGCATCCTTTGCAGAGACATGGATAAAGATGGAAGGCAGTATCCTTAGCAAACTGACATGGGAGTAGAAAACCAAATACTGCATGTTCTCACTTATAAGTGGCAGCTAAATGAAGAGAACACATGAAGAGGAGAACAACACACATTGGGGCCTATTGGAGGCTGGAAGTTTGGAGTAGGGAGAGGATCAGGAAAAATAACTAATGGATACTAGGCTTAATACCTGGGTGATGAAACAATCTGTATAATCAACCCTCAGGACACATGTTTACCTATGTAACCAACCTGTATGTGTACCCCTGAACTTAAAATAAAAGTTTAAAAAATCAATCAAACTTTTAATAGAAAATTTAAATACATTGATGTATAAACACTTGCAACAATCTTACATTTCTTCAAACTAATTATTAAGAATTTGGAGTACATTCTTTGACATCTTTGCTCAAGCTTGTTCGTATATAGTAACCGATATAAACAAGGTTTTATTGTGGTTTGTTTTTGTTTTTAAATATAGAGTTGCATTACTAAATAATCTTGCTGCTTAATCATTTTGCCTAATGATACAGCAGGGGCAATGCTACAAGGTAATAGTCAAAGACAAATCTTAATTTTCATAAATAAAATATATTATAAAATTGGATTTTCAGAAGGTTTTCAGGTTTTATGTTGTTTTTGCCACTGAAGAAATTTTGCAATAAAAATAACTGCACAGGCTGGGTGTGGTGGCTCACGCCTGTAATCCCAGCACTTTGGGAGGCCAAGGCAGGTGTATCACAAGTTCAGAAGTTCGAGACCAGTCTGGCCAACATAGTGAAACCCCATCTCAAAAAAAAAAAGAAAAATACAAAAAAGTAGCCAGGTTTGGTGGTTTGTGCCTGTAATCCCAGCTACTCGGAGGCTGAGGCAGGAGAATCGTGTGCACCTAGGAGGCAGAGGTTGCAGTGAGCTGAGATCGTGCCATTGCACTCCAGCCTGGGTGACAGTGCAATACTCCATCTCAAAAACAAAGAAACAAACAAACTGCACATATATTCTTACATTTTGCGTATTACATTTTATTATATAAAATTGATTCCAGCTTTTATTATTTAAAATTGATTTAGGCTGGATGCAGTGATTCACACCTATAATCCCAACACTTTGGGAGGCCATGGATGGTGGATTGCTTGAACCTAGGATTTCAAGACCAGCCTGGGCAACAAAGCGACACCTGTTTCTACAAAAAATCCAATAAATTAACAAGGGCCATTGATGCATTCCTATAGTCCTTGGGAGGGTGAGGTGGGAGGATTGTTTGTACTCAGGAGTTGGAGGCTGCCATGAGCTATAATCGCACCACTGCATTCCAGTCTGGGCAACAGAGTGAGATCTAGTTTCTAAAAAATCCTTTTTTTAATGAAATAAAACTGATCCACACATTTAGTATTTCCATGTCATGACTTGTCTGATTTTTTCTTTTCACTTTTGCAGATTGGATTGATAGAGTTATACTATACTTAACTTGCACTCAGAGTGCAAACTGAGTCCAGAACTCTTAAGTCTTAGTTGGCTTGCATTTTCCTATACTTCACTTTTTACATCTTAAGATATGGTTATCTATAATTAAATACTAAGAATTTCCACATCAAAGAGAATACTTCATGACTATGTCTTTCATTTTTTAAATAATCCCCCAAAACTGTGTTGTCATTTCCATAAACAATAAATGAGAGTGACAATATCATCAACAGCCCTATTATCTCTCTGCACTTTTACCAGATGGATGGGCTAAAGTTGTATTAAATTATAATTTTAGTTTTAGTTCTTATTAGTAGTATTGAATTTAAATATCTTTATTGGTTATTTTGGTACTCTTATGACAGAGGACAAGAGAGTTGACCTCCCCTTGGGGCTAGATAACAAACGTGTACTGTCATCCTTCACATATGAATGCATATGCAAAGGATGCAAACAGCTTTTCATCCCCTTTAGTGATAGAGATTGAAAATAAAATGCATGCACCATATCAGTAGTTTTACACCAAATGCCAGATACTTTACTAATATATTGATACAAATACTCATCGCCTGCAACTGCTGTTAAAATTTACACCTTGCAGTAATAAGTTCTAGTTTCTTGCCATTGGATTTTTGAATGTATTAAATGGGAACTAACTATAATTAAAATGGAGACCACTATACTTTTAGTTGAAGGCTTTGATGGTGGAGCATTTCATGGCATTATTCCTGGGATAAAATGTTGCTTTTGATTTGCTACATTGGTGAAATGGGGGAAGTTTCAGGAGCCTACAGTTGCACTTCCTCATGTAATAACTCAACTCTCAAAAATAATCATAAAATGGAAATGATAAACAAAGCCAAATGTGCTTATATTTCACTGAAAACTAATTTAAAACTGACTAATGAAATTATACACTTCTGAAAAAATTGATAAAAAAGCAATAGAAAGAGTTGAAGACATAGAAACAGAATGATGTGCACACACAAATATTATTGAATCTAAAATGAAGTCAGTTTTAACTGTACTAAATATTTTTTAAAAACCCAGTTATAAGCATAGAAATATACTAAAATATTTGAAAAATCCTAAAAATGGCAATTTTCTAAAAACATCTAATCACCAAAACTTGGTCAATGATAAACAAATCACAGGATTTAACCTATAAATATTAAAGTAGTCATATTATTTTTAAAGCTCAGCTTCAAATACTAGGAAAATGCCAATATTAGAAGCCTTATGGGGTCATAAAGTAACTAAAACAAAGGGCACGCTCGCAAAATCTTTTCAAATGCTATTGGGTTGGTGCAAAGGTAATTGCAGTTTTGCACCAAACTAATATATTTATATGGGACTTCCACCCATAAATGTAGATGTAAATATTTCTGTATAACCAGCAGCCAAAATTCAGTAATGTATAGACGATGTCACGTGATAAAGTCAAGTTCCCAGAAATGTAAAAATTGTGTAACATTGTGAAATATATTGAGGTTCATCCCATTGTGAATTAAAGGAAAGTCACAACATTTTCCGAATAAATTTTGGAAATGTATTTGGTCTATTTCAGTACCTATTAGTTTTAGAACCCTTAGCAAACTAGGAATGGTAGAAAGGGTCCGTCACATGATAAAGTTTGTCGGCAAATCATACATGGTGGAACAGTATAAGTTGTTGTTGTTGTTTTTTCTTTTTCTCAACTTTTATTTTAGATATAGGGGTTACATGTACAGGTTTGTTACCTGGGTATATTGTACTAAGGTTGTGAGCATAGTACCCAACAGGTAGTTTCTTCACTCATGCCCTCCTCCTATCCTCCTACCTCTAGTAGTTTGCAGTATCTATTGTTCCCATAGTTTATGTTCGTGGCTGCTCAGTGTTTAGCTCCCGTGACAACATGCTGTATTTTGTTTTCCATTTCTGCATTAATTCACTTAGGATAATGGCCTCCAGCTCTATCCAAGTTGCTGCAAGGGACATAATGTCATTCTTTTATATGACTATGTAGTATTCCATGGTGTGTGCTCACCACATTTTCTTTATCAAATCCACAATTAATGGGCACCTAGGTTGATTCCGTGTCTTCGCTCTTGTGAATAGTGCTGTGATGAATACACAATATATGTGTCTTTTTAGTATAATGCTCTATTTTCCTTTGGGTGTATGTATACACCCAGTAACAGAATTGTTAGGTCAAATGGTAGCTGTGCTTTAAGTTCTTTGAGGAATTCCCGAAGTGCTTTCCTCAGTGGCTAAACTGATTTACATCCCCACCAACAGTGTATAAGCATTCCCTTTTCTCCATAGGCTCATCACCAGAATCCATTTTGTTATTGTTGTTGTTGTTTGTTTGTTTGTCTTTTACTTTTTAACAATAGTCATTCTGACTGGTATGAGATGCTATCTCATTGTGGTTTTGATTTGAATTTATCTGATTATTAGTGATGATGAGCATTTTCTAAAATGGCCACACAACCTAAAGCAATTTACAGATTCAACACTATTCCTATCAAACTACCACTATCCTTCTTCACAAAATTAGAAAGAAACTCTAAAATGTATATGGAACCAAAAATGAACCTGAATAGCCAAAGCAAACTGAAGCAAAAAGAACAAAGCTTGAGACATCCTACTACCTGACTTCAAACTATACTATTAGGCTATAGTAACCAAAACCTTATGGTATTGGTACAAAAACGGACACATAACCAATGGAACAGAATAGAGATCCCTGAAATAAAACCTCACTCTTATCCCATCTGATCTTCAACAAGGCTGACAAAAACAAGCAACGGAGAAAAGATTCCCCATTCAATGAATGCTTCTGGGATAACTGGCTAGCTACATGCAGAAGAAAGAAACAGGGTCCTTACCTTTTGTCATATACAAAAACTAACTCAAGATGGATTAAAGAATACCCCAAACTGTAGAAGTACTAGAAGAAAGCTTCAGAAATACACTTCCTGACATAGGCATGAACAAATAATTTTTGCCTAAATCCCCCAAAACAATTAACAACGAAAACAAAATTTGACAAGTGAGACACAATCAAACTACTGAGCTTTTCCATAGCAAAAGAAACTCTCAACAGAGTAAACAGAAAACCTGCAAAATGGGAGAAAATATTCATGAACTATGTATTTGACAAAGATCTAATATCCATAATCTATAAGGAACTTAAATCAACAAGCAAAAAACAACCTCATTAGAAAACGAGCAAAGGACATGAATAGACACTTCTAAAAAGAAGACATAGAAGCAGCCAACAAACATAAATTGTAATTTTAAATTAAGAAATAATCACGGCTGCTTCTATGAATATAGAAACAGAGGGTCTGACCAAACTAACAGGACCAACAAATAACAGAAGAACAATCTGGTGGGAAGACACAAATCTGTCATGAATTGAGTACATTATAATTTTCCACATATAAACACAAGTTTGATAAAGGTAAATATGCAGTATAGTTTAGCAGGTTTACTGGATATATGATAAATATATACAAATTAATTAAATATAGTCATCAATTTATAGAAATATAGTTTCAAGTTATATATTTATAATAGCTATAAAAAATAAAACCCCTATAAACAAAACTAATACAATTTGTACGTAGCCTTTATTGAGGAGAAAATTCAAATGCATGTGTACCTATGTGTGTATATGTATATATGTAATATATTTGCTTGTAAGTAAAATGTATGAGTGTGTGTATATATACATACACATATACACATATTTTGCTATGAAAGACCCAGTATCGTATCGATTATTCTAAAATGTAGTTATGTAGTGAAACTAGGTTTAATGAAGAACATTACAGTGTTTCATAGAACTTTACAAGAAATATCTATTTTGCATATGAAAAAGAAAGGATCAAGGTTAGCTAAGAGCACAGCCTTATGAAGAATAAATAGTCAACAAATGAAAACAACCCAAATGTCCATCAACTGATGAATGGCTTAACAATATATGGCCTATCCATACCTTGGAATATTATTGGGTGGAAAAAAATAGTGAAACATGGATACATGCTAAAACGTGTGAACCTTGAAAACATGCTAAATGAAAGAAGTCAGTCAGAAATAATGAGTATTTTATGATACCATTTATAACATGAAATGATACATGTCATCTGGGTATTGGAATACCCAGAATGTGTTAAGCTCATACAGTCAGAAAGTAGATTAATATTAGCCTATGGCTATGTGTGATGGGGAATGCAAAGTGACTGTTACCAAGTCCAAGGCTTCTTTTTGGGGTGGTGAAAATGTTCTAAACCTAAATGGTTGTATAACTCTGTGAAAACTGAAATACCACTAATTTGTGCATTTTAACTGGGTGACTTTATGGTGAATAAATCATACCTCTTAAACATATGGAAAAATATTAGCTATGAAACATTAAAGAATAAGATACGCTTATGAAGATATCATACATTTGACACTGTGATTGATGATATCAAAATAATGAAAATAAAGATAGGGGTCAGAGATGGACAAATTTATTCATGAAAATGTCTTAGGTATATTAAGAATAACTTTATAAATCATTGAGTAAAAACTCAGCAAATGATTCTGGAAAAAATATAATTGAATCCTTCATATAATGTACACGTGTAAATTAAATATAAATAAAAACCAGGGTAAGCAGCAAAACTTTAAGATGTTTTAGAAAATACATGAGAATTTATCTTAATATGTGGAAGAAATTAATGAATTAAAAAACAAAAAACATAAGCCATGAGAAAATTGATTTTTTTCTAATGAGTGTGTATAAACTTCTCTGCATTAAAAAATGCCAAAAATGGGATGATAAGCCAAAGACTGTAAGTAGTTATTTTAAACCAATAGATTACATCAAGGATCAGTATCCAAAATAAATTTAAACACTACAAACCAATAAAACAAGATAGTCTCATAGATAAATATTGTGAATAGGTAATTAACAGAAAATGGAATTTTAACTAACAACAATCTAATGAAAAGTTGCTGAGACTCACTAGAAAGAAAGAAAACAAGTTAGAGCCAATATTTCACTCTCATTTTGGGTGGGGAACGGAGGAAGAGAACAGGTATGTACCCCAATTTCCATGTTACCATAACAGTGCATTGTGTGTACAGGTTCATATATGGAAATATATATGTATGCGTGTGTGTATACCTCCAACATTGTACCCATGAGGAGAGTGGATAATCAATTGTTATTTACTTTTACAATAGAATAGTATATATTAGTTACATGAGATACACTTGGGTAACAAATGTCAACACAGAGAAAAATTCACATGAACATTAACCATTGTGGAAAACAGTGTGGCGATTCCTCAAGGATCTAGAACTAGAAGTACCATATGACCCAGCCATCCCATTACTGGGTATATACCCAAAGGATTATAAAGCATGCTGCTATAAAGACACATGCACATGTATGCTCATTGCGGCACTATTCACAATGGCAGAGACTTGAGATCAACCCAAATGTCCATCAGTGACAGACTGGATTAAGAAAATGTGGCACATATACACCATGGAATACTAGGCAGCCATAAAAAAGGATGAGTTCGTGTCCTGTGTAGGGACATGGTTGCAGCTGGAAACCATCATTCTCAGCAAACTATCGCAAGAACAGAAAACCAAACACTGCATGTTCTCACTCACAGGTGGGAACTGAACAATGAGATCACTTGGACTCGGGAAGGGGAACATCACACACCGGGGCCTATTATGGGGAGGGGGAGAGGGGAGGGATTACATTGGGAGTTATACCTGATGTAAATGAAGAGTTGAAGGGTGCTGACGAGTTGATGGGTGCAGCACACCAACATGGCACAAGTATACATATGTAACAAACATGCACATTATGCACATGTAACCTAGAACTTAAAGTATAATAATAATTTAAAAAAAAAAGAAAAAACAAAACAAAACACACACACACACACAAAAATAAAATAAAATAGATGCAGAAAATTATTTGATAAACTTTTGTCATTTACTCATTAATTTTAAAAGAAAAACAATACTTAGAATTTCAGGAACAGAAAACATCTTTACCCATAATGGTAAGGGTATACAAAAATGTATGGTAAAAATCATACTTGATGATGAAATTACGAAATCATTCCCTTTACACTGCACTGAAACAATGATGCTGACCATGTCTACTTTTATTTGACATTGTACTAGAAGTCATGGTTAGTGCAGTAGCCAAATAAATGAAGTAACGTGCAAAAATTTGGAAAGGAATAAACAAAATAGTATTGTTAATAGATTACTTTTAGTGGATGAAAAACAAATAATATGAAGACAAAATATCTTCAGAGTGAACAGGCAACCTACAAAATGGGAGAACATTTTTGCAATCTATCCATCTGACAAAGGGCTAATATCCAGAATCTATAAAGAACTTAAATTTACAAGAATAAAACCAACAAGCCCATCAAAAAGTGGGATAAGGATATGAACAGACATTTCTCAAAAGAAGACAGTATGCAGCCAACAAACATATGAAAAAAAACTCATTATCACTGGTCATTAGAAAAATGCAAATCAAAACCACAATGAGATACCATCTCACAGCACTTAGAACGGCAATCATTAAAAAGTCAGGAAACAACAGATGCTGGAGAGGATGTGGAGAAATAGGAACGCTTGGAACCTACCCAAATACCCATCAATGATAGACTGGATAAAGAAAATGTGGCACAAATACACCATGGAATACCATGCAGCCATAGAAAAAGGATGAGTTCATGTCCTTTGCAGGGACATGGATGAAGCTGGAAACCATCATTCTCAGCAAACAAGAACAGAAAACCAAACACGGCATGTTCTCACTCATAAGTGGGAACCAAACAATGAGAACACATGGACACAGCTAAGGGAACATCACACACTGGGGCCTGTTGGGGGATACGGGGCTGGGGGAGGGATAGCATTAGGAGAAATACCTAATGTAGATGACGGGTTGATGGGTGCAGCAAACCACCATGGCACGTGTATACCTATGTGACAAACCTGCACATTCAGCATATGTACCCCAGAGCTTGAAGTATAATTTTAAAAAATTTGCATATAATTAAAAGTAGGTATAAATATGACTATAAATCTGCCTCTGAGGTGCTACTCTGGTCACACAGCCTATGGGGTAGCCCTGCTCTGCAAGAAGCAGCACCTCTGCTGCTGTGCACTGTCGCGTCAATAAAAGTCACTGTTTAACAACAACAACAACAACAACAACAACATTTAATTTGTTGAGTTTAGCAAGTTTTTTAGATTAAAAAGTTAAAGAATCAAATAAACACTACTTTTAAAGACAACATTTACCATAATATCAAAACACTGCAGAACTAAAAATAAATCTAAAAATATAATGTATTTAAAATTTATTTTACAAATTGACTTATGGATTAAAAATATTCCTAATAAAAAATCCAATAGGATTCTGGATCTCATATCTTCCCTGAACACTTGATGGGAATGACATGTAATTCAGAAATAAAATTTTGGCCGGGCGCGGTGGCTCACACCTGTAATCCCAGCACTTTGGGAGGCCGAGGCGGGCAGAGAGAGAGAGAGAGAGAGAGAGAGAGAGAATTAATCCCTTTTGATGGTGCAATGTGATATTATTGTGTAGTGGGAAGGACCATAACTCTTGTCAGTTTGTTCACTTATTTTTAAAAAGTCTACACTATGTACCATGTGCTAAGCAGTGTGCTTTAAATTTTGAATACTGGCTTCAGCATTCATTATCTGTATAATTTAGCACAAAAATAATTTGTCGAAATTACTGTCATTATTTTTAAAATTAGCTCATGTGTGTGTTTGAGTATAAATTTCGATTAAAGATAAATTTACTATAAAATTCATTGACTCAAAAGCTACTCTTTTGAGAGTGAGAATGAGTTCCCTTCTAAAACAGGCACAATTAGTGTCATGGTCTCCATTATAACTGTAGTCAGTTCCCATATAATGCCTTCGAAAACCCAATGACAGGAAACTAAAACGTCTTCTTACTACAAGGATAAGTTGTAACACCAAATGAGTGTTTATTCAAATATATTAATATGGCATGTGCCATTTGCTATGTAACTACTGATATGGTAAATGCATTTCATTTGCATCTCCATTATGAATTGAATTTGACTGAGAAAAGCAAGTGGGAAAAATATATTGGTAATGCACCATTTAGATAAACATGCAAAACGAGAGACAATATATAATTTTTACATATGTCGTTATATATGTACAGATGTGCATATTGTAAAAGCATATACATACACATAGGAATAATAAAATCAACTTCAGGTACTGGTGATCACTTCACAGAAGCACAGCTGATGCAACCGGGAGGGGAATCAGGTACCAAAGCAAAACTGGCAATATTTTATTTTAAAACTGGAGTGAGACAGGAGTTAATGTTATAGTACTCAATACCTTTGCTATACTTTTAGAATACAAACAGGTTAAATATATAATGTAAATTACTTACTAGTAGGAGGATTTACCAGTTACGCAGTCTATTTCTTTTTATCCTATGCATTCAACGACATAGTCATTCTCTAAATTTTTGGAAGTTTCAAATTGGCCCTAGTCGGTATACAAACTGAAATCTTTTAATAGATTTGCTAGGCAAGACCTGTAGCGTATGTGTTGTTACATTATAGAAACTTAGTTTATATAATTATACAGAGAGAGACCTATGGAATTATATAGACCTATGTAATTATATAGAACATAATTATATAAACTAGGTCCTGTAATGTTCGGTCCCATGTATTTGGAGAACAATATACAAACTAATAGGGCTTAAAAATGCTTGTTATATTAATTTTAGTAACATACTCCAAATAATATTTTCAAATAAGTTTTAGAGTTAGCAACTAGTTATACTTATTGAATGACTTTTACTGAGGGCTAACTGTAGCAAATAAAAAGAAAATCACATTGAAAAGCAATGCCCAACTGTTTAGAGCTTAAGTTACGGAGCTGTAAGCGATGGGGATCCTAAATCCATACATAGTTTAAATTTCCTGTGAGAGAAACAATTCATACAGTTATACAACTAGTTGTAAGACTAATGATGTTCTTCTAATCAATAAGTTATTTATTCATCCTTGCCATTATTACAAAGGCTATCCATGAAGAGTTGAGTTTTCAGAGGATACTTAGGTTCATAAGACTTGTAGGAAATTCTGTGAGGCAACTTCATATTTAAACATTTTGTTTCCTTACTTATTCACTCAATAACCACTCAATTTGTCACCTACTATGTATTAGGGTAGAAAGTCATAGTCCTAATTGGTCTTGCAATCCAGAAGGTAATACAGAAAAATGGAATTTCACACACACACACACACACACACACACACACACACACACACCAGACTGTGGGTTCAAAATAAACAATATCCACTCTAGAAATTCAACATACATAATTTCTCAAATAATTAAGTACCTTAGTAGTTTTCAGAAACCTATGTAAAGATGGGTATCACGGTTTCTTGTAATCTGTAACGGCAAAATTGTTTGAAGAAAGAGAAAAAAAGACTATGGATTCCAAGATCTACTGACTTTCATCCTATAGTGTTAAACAGGGAGTAGGAAGTAGCATGTAGTGTGGTGGCCAAGGATGAAAATGGACCCAAAGTGTCCATTTTATTGTCTGTTTTTTCTTCATCATCTTAGGCAAAAAATACTTTTACTGGAGTATCTGAGGGAACTCTTCCACTACACATGAGTTCAGAAGACATAAAGCTTTAGATGCCTGGGATAGATACAAAAAGGCTTTAACAGAGAAGAATTTGGAGATCTGCAAACTTTTTACAGGAGAGCAGAACCAGAAAAGTTGGTAGAAGGCATTTTTCTGATGAACAATTCTTCCACCTTAGGTGGAAGCTGCTGATCTTAACTGACCTCAATTAATTTAGCTTCTTGATTTTTACAAAGTCTTTTATATGCAAGCAGTTGCTAAAATTCAAGCAAGCAAATGAATTTAATACTCAAAAGTGAGGTTGTTTTGCCTTTCCTGCAGTGTTCCATAATTAGGATAGGCCTTGAGATAAGAATAAAAGATAAGGAAAAACTGAGTTTGTATTTGCCCATTTGGATGGTAAACTGTAGTCTCTGTGGTTCTTCAAAATTACTTTAATCTGCAATGAGTTTCAATATCCTTTGAATAATAATGACTGGGATTAATATAAAAACCTTCCTCAAAGGAGCAAAGGAATTTCATGGGTGTCATCTAATTAGTCTTCTTAATAACCTTATGTAAGAGAGAGGTGGGGCCAGCGAGAAAATGAGAAAATGTTGATATGAAATTCTAGCTAGCATCACTTAGCAAAGCAGTAGTCATGACAACATGGCCGTGCTCTCTATCCCTGTCAAGTCTCTTTTCTTTCTTTCATGCCGAGTCTTAGCTTGTCGTGTGAGGGTGTGAAAACAGGCTTTGCAACCAGAGAGACCCTCAAATGCCATGTCCCGTACATCCAACGCAAAAGCCAAAACCAATATTTCTATAATGTGTGATGTTGATGTGAAAGCGTTAGTTTGCATCCTACTACTTCAATAACCCCATCGAAGTGTGATCCCCGTACTGAGGTTGTGAACCTCCTCCAGCACACTGAGGTCCTGAGGCTTCCCGCACCTCTCCATCGATGTATAACTGACTATACCACACCCTCACTTATACTGTTCAGCGTCCTTGCTTTTCTTTCTGTCTTGCCTACCACACGTTACAATTTTTTTGCCCTATTTCTACAGGGCTTTTCCAAGTGATTATTTAATAAATGCATTAACATAAATTTATTAATGATTTGAACAGATTATCTTTGAAAGTCCCTTCAAGTGGATTTTGGATGAGAGATGCAACCCTAAAGAGATGAATCCTGTAGTTTAACACATTGCAAATAATTAAGGGAAGAACGATGGGTCATAGTCTATGCTGTCTCATACGTCAAGTAGGTGGATGGGATAGAGATTCAAATACCTACTCAAACTCTAGGAATTTTACGCAGTTCTTCTTTAATTAGGAGCACTAATTCTCCCCATTGAACTCATTTGCTTTAGAATAGTACTCACTCTCACTCTCAAAAGATACTATTTGAGTCAATAAATTACGCAGTAAATTTATCTTTAATCTGAATTTACACTCAAACATACACACAAGCTAATTTAAGAGGATGACAGGAATTTTGAGAAATTAAGTAATTTTTGTACTAAATTATGCCCATATCGAATGCTGAAACCAGTCTTCAAAATTTAAAGCACAGAGCTTAGCCCATGGTATATACCATTTTTTAAAAAAACAAATAAATGAACTAACAAGATCCCTGGTTCTTCCCAATACACAATAATTTTCTGCAGTCATAAAAAAAAATGTTTTATTCCTTAATTACATGTCATACCCATCATGTGTTGAAGAATTTATAAGGTCTGGAATTCTACTGAATTTTTTATTAGGAATTTTTAAAATATATAAGTCAATTTGTGAAAGAAATTAAAAATGCCTCCTATTTTATATTTATTTTTAGCTATGAAATTTTTTGATGCTGTAGTAAATGTCTTTAAAATAGTGTTTATTTGATTTTTTTGGATTTTTTAATCTTGAAAACTTGCTAAACTCACCCCATTAAATATTTTGTCTTCGTATTATTTGGTTTACATCTACTAAAATCATCTATTAATAATAAAATTTTAATTTGTTATTTTTCAATTCTTACATCGGTTCATCTATTCGGCTACCTCAGTGCCTAATACAATGTCAAAAAAAGTGGACACAGGGCTGGGCGTGGTGTCTCATGCCTGTAATCCCACCATTTTGGGAGGCCAAGGCAGGTGGATCACTTGAGGTCAGGAGTTTGAGACCAGTCTGGCCAACATGATGAAACCCCATCTCTACTAAGAATGTAAAAATTAGTCATGCATGGTGGTCCGCACCTGTAATCCCAGCTACTCAGGAGGCTGAGGTAGGAGAATCTCTTGAACCCTGTTGGCAGAGGTTGTGGTGAGCCAAGATCGTGTCACTTCAGTACAGCCTGGGAGGCAGAGCAAGACTCCGTCTCAAAAAATAAAAAACAAACAAAAAAAGTGGAAATTGCAGGCATCATTATCTCAGTGCAATCTACATCAAGAATTATGTTCCCTACATTTATATATATCCTTTCCATATGAATAAAGATACTTTCTATTCCTGAAATGCTAAGAGTATGTTTTTTCTTTTAAAAATTAATAAATACAGGCTGGATGCGGTGGCTCACACATGCCATCCCAGCACTTTGGGCAGCTGAGGCAGGTGGAGCACTTGAAGTCAGGAGTTTGAGACCAGCCTCACCAACGTGGTAAAACCCCATCTCCACTAAAAATACAAAAATTAGCTGGGCATGGTGGCGGTCACCTGTAATCCCAGATACTGGGGAGGCTGAGGCAGGAGAATCACTTGAACTCAGGAGGCAGTGTTGCAGTGAGCCAAGATCATGCCACTGCACTCTGGCCTGAGCAACAGAGAGAAACCTGTTTCAAAAAATAAAATAAAACAAAAATGAAAGTTAATGAGTACATGATGAATTTTATCAAACATTTTTCTGTATTTATTCTGGTGTTCATAAAATGTTTTCCTTAATACATTAATACAGAAAAATGTATCAATTATTCAAATTTAATCAATTTTGAATTTTTGATATCAAGTCAACTTTATAAAATTATTTTACCATATTTTCACATATTAATGTATTTGATTAGCTAATATTTTGCTTGGAATTTTAAAATATATGATATTTAATAAATTGATGCAAAATTTTATCTTTTTTATATTTACCTTGTCATGGTTATTAAGGTTATTAGCCTCATATAATGATTTGAAGGATGCATCTTTTTTTCTATTATTGGAATAATTAATTTGATATTTGAGCAATTTCTCTCTTTATGATTTGATTTTTCCATTAATAAGGTCATGTGGCCCTGAAAAATCTTCCTGGGAAGACTTTTATTACTAAATAATGAACATTGATCATTATATGATCAGTTAAGATTTGTCATTTTGTGTCAAATTTACTAAGTAATATTATCCTTGTGATTTTATCATTTCATACATACATATATACATACAAACGTATATACATACATATACATACAAACACATTTTGTCATAGATTTCTTCAAAATATTCTCCTATAATTTTAATTCTGCAGGAAACATTAGTGGCATTGCATTTTTCATGCTGATAATGACAATTATACCTGTGTTCTCCTCTCCCTCCTTTTCTCCTCCTTCCTTTCTACCCCACTGTATTTTTTTTCTCTCTGTCTCCCTACTTTTAATCAACAAGGTTTTAGATCCATCAGTTGTATTAGTCTCCTCAGAAACTAACATTTATATGTATAAATCCCTCTAAATATAGTTTTTTCTGTTATCTTTATAATATATTCCTTTCTAGTCCTTTGGGAATGTTTAGAATTTGTTTTTGTAATTCAGCAAGATAAATATTTTTCACATTAATATTCTCATTGGTATTCTTTGTTTTTAAGATATTCACATAAGGTTATATGTTTTCCTCTAAATATAAAAATACCTAAAATTTTGATATGCAGTTATTATCAAAATATTTTCCATATTTAATATAATGTTTGGTTCATGACTCATTTATGAAACATAATATCTGAACATAGTCTAACCTTAACCTTTACACTTTTGCTATTGATTTCTAGTATTTGTGCACTGTTGCCACAGAAACTACATATACATTTCAATCCAATTTTGAGTTCTATATTTTATATCTTATGTCATATTTTAAATTATTTTAATTATCCACTGAGTGTATTCCCTGCTCGCTCAACTGATTACTCAGAAATACGTGATAGTATTTTTCATTGTAATTGTTGGTATATCTACTTAATCTTGAATATATATTAATGTTTGCTTTACATTTTTGAGGTAGTATAATTAGATATGTACAAGTTTAAAATCATCTTCCTGATAAATAGAATCTGTTATCATTATGAAATTACCATGGTTTCTGGTAAATTTTTTCTCTTAAAGCTTGCTTTGTGTGATATCAATATAGGTATGCCTTCCTGATTTTGTCTAGTATTTTCATTGTATTATTAATAATCTTATGTCATATTAAATACTATTTTTATATTTAACATATTGTGGTTTGATTGTCATTCAGCCTTCTAAGCTTTCTTTTTTTAACCAAAGAAATTAGTTCATATGCATTTTATTTAATTACTAATACGGTTGGAATTTTCATCATCTCACTTATTCCTTGGACCACTTTTACTCTTTTCTTGTCATTTTTTAATTTATCTCACTATTTTTTTTTCTATTAGTATGAACATAATCCACTGTTTAACTATTTTAGCAGAGATTTCAACATGCATTCCTGATTTTGAAACATTTCATATTAATAGACATATCTATCCTTCTTATAGAAAGTAAGGGATATTGGATTACTCCAATTGCCATTACCCTTTAATGGTTTATTGTTGTATAATTCTATTTCAATGCATTTTTGAAGACAGTATTATATCATTATTGCTTTATACCATCAAAGTTCACTTTTAGGTATAACCACAGATTTGTTGGATCTGCATCTGACCATCCTTCTGGAATCGTTAACTTTTTGCCCAAAGAAACTTTTACAGTTCTCTTTAGTATTATTCTTCTGGTGGCCAAGATTCTCAGTTCCAATTGTTTGATAAGGTGTTTGTATTATTTTAATTTTTAAATTTCTTTTCTTTCATTTATGATGTTCTAATTTTGGAAAGTTTTTTTACTTCTCTCAATTTAATGGCATGATTCAATTGCCTTATAACTTCCATTGCTGATGTTGAGAAGTCAGCTGTAAGTCTGTCTTTCATTTAATCTTTCGTATTTCTTAAACAGGAAATTGCTTTGCTATTTCTTTTTGACTTTTTGTACAGTTTCACAACTGTAAACATGCTTATATGTTTAAGCAGGGAAATTTTAAAAATTTCCTTGAGAGTTTCTGCAATTCTTGGATCTATAATGTTCTTAATCAGTTATTTAAAAATTTCAGGCATTTCTTTTCTTAAAAAATTTACTTTTCCCAGTTCTTTTTCTTCTTCTCTTCTGAAACTGTAGTAGAATATGTGCTGTATGCTAATACTCTATTCTCTATGTTGCTTACCTTTATTTCTGCATTTTTACCTGTTTGTTTGCATGGTTTACTCTAAATAGCAACTACTGACCTATTTTCTTGGTCACAGTTTTCCTTCAGCTATTCCTGTTCTACTGCAGTACAATTTAACTGAGATTATAAGCTTAATATACATGTTCACATACATATTTTAAAATCTACATAAATTTTTACTAGTTTTCATTTCTTCCCAAAAGTTTCAAGCTTGACTTTATCATCTTGAATGGATTAAAATATTATTTTACAGTAATACTTCCAATATCTGGAGCCCCAATGGATCTGTTTTTATTAATTATTTCTACTGTCTCTTGCTGATACAGTCCAATGTATTGATTTGTGAATGTGTCTGTATGCACCTATAGGTTGGATATTATTTTTGAAAAGAATTGGAGTCTCATATTGCTTATCCTCTTAAACAATGCTAAAGTCCTGAGATTCTCTAGGCCACACAGAAAGTGCAAAGGCTAGCTATAGTCCACAGGCCAATTTATTTTGTTCATTTTTAGAGTTAGAGCCAAAGGAAGGTGATGGTTTAATAGTTCTCCATTCTTGGTAGGCTCAAAATCCCTTGTGGGCTGAACACTTATGAACTAAATTATGGATTTAAATACTATTACTGCTCGTTATACACAGTATTACTCAAAGGAGATGGAAGAAATCATTGGTTGATGGGTAAAGAAACATACACATTTTTAAGTGGACGTGAACATATAATCTGTATTTCTCACTATTTTTCTACTACCCCTTTTGCTACTGTTGCACCAAACCAGCACATCAACTGGATGGAACATCTAGGTTTACTTAGTAGAATAATATAAGCTTTCATTTTTAATGGATCTGAGTCTCTATAGGTTCTACATTTACTGAAATATTACATATTGGTTTTGACCATTATTATAGGATATGAAAGCATTAAATATTTTCTTCCCTGCTCTTATTTGTAGTAGCAAACAAATTTTCAGCTAAAAAAAGACATTATCATCACAGATCACAGAAACCATTGTTTGTTCAGGGTCATGAGAAGAGCAAACCAAGATGAGTGAATTTTCTCACAGGAAGTTAGTGGGTAAAGAAAGAGGAACAAAACTAATTCCTCAATCCAGCTTGGCACCAGAATCTTCTGTGATATTTTATTTGAAATGTAGACTTTTGGACTTGCTTTAGTCTCCTTTGTTATTTTTCAGGCTAAGGTCCAGAAAACTTTTATTAAAAAATGGTTATATGTTTATAAAAGCAGTTTTGAATTACTAAAACAATTAATAATCTGAGGGTATCTTTTTAGATTCAGATGGAAAACTTGAAACAATCATAAAAAGGTCATGAATAAGTAGATATGGCTTAGTATAGGAAAATGTTTTGGAAATTCGATTTTCTTTAATAGAAAGAGCTACTACTTAGTAGTAGTAGTTGCTTAGCATACCAAGTGTCCAGAATGTTTTAGCTTAGAGCAAATGCCTACTAATGATACATATTGTAATGATGATCCCTATGGTGATGAAAGTTTGCAAGTAACATGTAATGTATCTTCTGATTGATTGTAATATATCATCCTATGTGTCAGCCCCTCAGATGGATACATTAATATCTGTGAGAAGAAATAATTTTGTTAATATATATTATTTATGTTCTTGTGTTGATAAGATAGGGTTTTATTATAGTAGACCAGAAGTTGCTCATATAGTTTCTGACTTTTATGCTCATGAAGAACTGCTGTGAGGCCAGATATTACCAGTATATGGCATTTCCAAAGGGTAAAACTGGCAGTCTCTCTTCTGAATATGTCTTCAAACCAATGAATCATCCAAGCACACACTCCTTGGTAAAAGGTATGGCTTCTCTGTTTGCAAGATCACGTCTTCAATCTGCCTCCCTGTCGGAGGGCCCTTCCTGCGCCTTATCTTCAACAACGACTTATGTGTTTTTTCTGGCCATCGTTTTTTTAGCATCTAGGTTTACACTGTTACCAGATCTAGAGTTTGGGGTAAGGGACACAAAATCTCCTGAAGTCAGTATCTGCATTGTCATCACTCCAGGAACATAACATTCCTACCTTGCTGATAGTAACCTTGAGTTGTGACTAATTTGAATTAGATTCATGATTCTGCAATTTATTGGCTAAAAGATTTCAAGCTAGCCATTCCATCTTGTTTTCTTTTTATTTAAGGGGATAATAATATCTTTCTCTCTCCCAAGGGGCAATACGGAGGTTAATTAAATGGTACAGTTTACATAAAGCATTAGACAGACATTAGACACTCAATAAGTGACATATACATATTTTGTTTTGATACTGCATCAGGTTAAGATATCAAAGGTCTCAGAAGTAGCATCTGAATCCCAAATCTATTTTGCTCCAAAAGTTTTTAAACAACATCATTACTTTGTTAGAGAAAGAACAGCCAAGAAGCTCACTTTTTACTCACTGGGCAAACGAATGATGATCTTAACCTATAGCAACTTCAAGCTCAGGGAAATATCATTTTTGAAGGGATTGATTTTTCCAATGAGAAGTCTTTGTTTTTGTTTACAGTGATTGGGAAGAGGACATTGGAATGAGGCAAATATTAAACTGAGCAAACACAGATCAACACATCTACATAAAGAAGGCAATCAACTAGCATACTATTGAGTAAGAATTCCCTTACCCTTCTTTGGTTATTTATAGTCCTTTTTTCTATGCTTCTCCTCTCTTTTCTGGGGCCACTGATCTGCTTCTAATTGCTTTTATGAGGATCAGACTGGGGGCATTAGAATGCACAGAAAACAGGAAAAAATATGTTGACTATGCTAGGAGAAGGGCAGAGTTACTTCCTCTAAAAATGCTCAGTTACTAGGTAAGCTGAGGCTTCAGGCAAACAAATAAACAAAAAACGTCAGTCACATTAGTCTACAGTCCAGATTGAAAACACTATCCTATTAAAACCCAGTTTCTTATGTTTTGTGTCTAAGCAGTCCTGATAAATCAAGGCAAAGAAATATCATACGTGTAGTGGAAAAACTAAATGTTGAAGTAAGAAAATGAGATGAATTTTGAGAATGCTTAGTTTGAAATACCTGCAACATATTAAGAAGATATGTCAGAATTCATGGTATATAAGAAATATATGAAACTATTCTGCTAGGCTTATTATTAAATGCTACTATGCTCATTTTGCATAGTAGTTTATTTCATGTATGGTCAGACTACTGAGTAGGTTATAAAATTCTCAACAAACATCTGAGTATATCATATCTCTACTATATAGAGTTATGCAATTATTATAGCAATTATATAGCAATTATCCATAAATACTTAAGTTGATTTGGTTTGACACTAATAAGCTGTATAGCTTGTACTCACTGAACTTCTATCGGCTTCAACGTTGTAATCTATAAGATGCTGGCATGAGATAAACACAGTTTCCAGTTCCTGTCACGCCTAAAGCGCTGATTTTTACATATTGTTGAAGTGAACTCTATGCCTCTTGTTGGTTGTTTATCAAATGCTTGTAGATGGGTCTTTGAAAGCCCATGATTAAGTGAGATATGCTAGTTGTCATCTGGATGAGCAAAGAAGGACCTGACTTATGCCCTAACAATAGTTTTATTGTTTTATTGTCCAAAAGACTATGTGGCCAGGAAACATATTTGGTTCCAGTGATTGTTTTTATTAGTAAAAAAATAGCATGAAATGTTTCATTCTGTTTTATCTACATAAGACAAATTCTTTGAGGTGAATTTTATAAATGTGTGGCTTTTCACCTACTATGTCTCAGAGAATAGGATACGACTGAAAAATATTTATTTTGGTGTCAGAAAGTTTCAAGTTATGCACTCAGGGGAGTTCTTTAAGAAAAAAGAAGTATTTTTCTTTTTGTTACAGAAGGCAGAAATGTGAAGATTGGCACTTGCTATCTATATGGGTACTGCAGACATTTCAAAAGGCTACCTTCCTCTTTCATCGCTGTCCCAAAATGTGTTGACTGCCTGTATGGTCTCATCAAGTGGCCTAATCTAAATGAGGCTCTACTTCCTCAGGTCAAAGTGTTGACATTTTTGAACTAGTTCAAAAGGGTCATGTTAAATAATAATAATCATACCAAATTGAACATGGATATATATAAATTATGTCTACATTATTGAATATATTTTCCTGAATATAGTACAGACCGTAACAAGCACTTACTATAATGTAATTATTTATTTCTCAATGAGATAGTACTGGAATTAAACAAAAAAGGATAGAACAAAGTTTTGAGGCACTAATATGGAGAAAAGAGAGCAAGAAAAAAAAACTAGACTGAGATTATTTAAAGTTGAACTAACATTTCTGGAGCATCCAAGGTATGGCAGTCACAGAGTTAGAATTCTTCCAAGTTCTCTCTCACTTTTTCTCTTCCATCCTGCTAGGCTTATAATGAAATGCTACCAGAGCGTGGCCTGGCAGCAAAGAGCATTGTGCACCCTGTAAGAGAAGAGAGGCAGCCCAGAAAAAAGGAACTAACAGTTGAAGCTGGAGAATTTTTGAGAATGACTTCACATGCCACAGGGGTGGTTGATTCTTATTATCTTAAAGAAACTATCAACTGCCTCTTTTATAAAATAAGTACTGTAGTTATACAGTTACTGTTGAAGAAAAGTCACTTTGTTTCCTGTGTCAGAATATAATAAAAGAAGTGGTTTCATGGCAATCAATTTATTAAGAGAACATAAACCCAGGAGAAAAGTGAAAAAAATAAAAAAAGAAAAAAGCATATACGGAAACAATAGCATGGGGAATGTAAGAAAAGGCAGGATGTTAAACCCCATGGCTAAGCCACAGATGCAAGTAAGCCATGGGTCGTCCTGACTACATGTAGTTTTATAATACAACTGGCAGTGGATCGTGAGTAAAGTTCCTGGGTCCAAACGTTGATAGGAAGATTAGAGTTGGAGAGAGATTTGGAAATGATCTTTGTAGAGATGACTGAAAACCACAAGAGATGATAAAATGCCCAAGAGATACAGTTCCTTCATCCAGTAAAGAAAAAAAAAAAAAAAAAACAGAGAAAAGGAACTGGTCATAAATAATCCATTAGATCTTCAATAAACAAGTGGACACTGGGCACCAATTAAATGGCAGGCATATTACTGGTGCTGAAGACGGTAAGCAAGGTCCCTGCTGTAATGGCACGTCAAGGTCTGAGCTCTAATGGAACATAGAGTACAGTTGGAAGAAATAAACAGTTGGTAAATTATGTACACAAATACATGGATTTTTTTAAATGAGATAGGCTGAGCATGGTGTCTCATGTCTGTAATCCTGGCACTTTGAGAGGCCAAACAGGAAGATGGCTTGAGGCCTGGAGTTCAAGACCAGCCTAGACAACAGAGAAAATACCATGTCTCAAAAAAATTAAAATATAATTGTATACAGCAATGACTGCTAAACTTACAGATGATAGGATAGAAAATGCTGGCAGCAAAGTGGAGGTGACAGTCAGTCACTCAGATACAGGTATCAGAATTCCCTCACCGAAGAGGGGACATTTGACCTGAGAAATAAAATAATGAAAGAACAAGAGAACTACTTGGGGAAAGGTCAGCCTATGCCACAGGGTCAGGGAGTACAAAGATTCCAAAAAGAGAAGGCTTATGTGTTTTATTGATTTATTGTTTTCATTTTTAAAAAATTCTATAGCTTTAGGGATACAAGTGGTTTTTGATTACATGCATTAATTTTATAGTGGTAACATCTGGGCTTTTAGTGTACCCATCACCCGAATAGTGTACATTATATCCAATCAGCAATTTTTCATCCCTCACGCCGTCCCACCGCCTCCCACTTCTGAGACTCCAGTGTCCGTTATACCACTTTGTGTCCCTTTGGGTGCCTATCACTTCACTCCCACTTGTGAGCAAAACTACGTGGTATTTTATTTTCCATCCCTGAGTTACTACACTTAGGATAATGGCCAACTGCATCCAAGTTGCTGCAAAACACATTTTATTGTTCTTTTTTTATTTAGAATGTCATGGGTGCTGGGCAGAGCAAGTTAACTTCAGGGTAGAAAGAAAATAAGTTAATGGCGGGACTGGAAACAATGAGAGTAGAAATCTCTAAAATTCCAGGTGATCTGAAGGCAGAAATCTTACACAAAAACTTATACCACAAGGTTTTTAGGGCATCAGCCTACACAATATTGCTCAAAATGAACAAACGTAATCAAATGTAATGCCTATAGTTAGGAACTCCAGTCAAAGGATATATCCATCTTACAGGAGGTTGAAATTGCTTTTAATGGCTTTATTTACTCTTGAGCTTTGTTTTTTGTTTTGTTTTGTTTTTTTTCTATACCATTCCCTGCCCATGTTTGTTTTGTGTGCACAGGTGCAGAGGCAAAGACAAAATTAATTTAGTCACTAAAATGAAAAAGCCCACAAGTGACATCAGCTGACCTGCTTCTGCCATGAAGACGACCAGACTGTATTAGGTTTGGGGTAAAAAAGCTACTCTGTACACCACCCCCTACAAAAAAAAAAAAAAAAAAAAATCAACCTAAGAAGAGTCTGGAATACAAGTCACAACTATACCTCCAGAGCCTGGTTTATAGCTCTTTCTCCCATGGCTGTTTTCATTTCTCTCTTTTATACCAAAAGACTTAAGAGTCAGTTGATGCAAGCAGAGAAGCAGAATCTTGTTACGGCCTATGTATTAAAATTGACCAAACTCAGAGAGGTGGACCAGAAAGACAAGCTCAAAAGTAGCCCTCTTAAAATGCAAAGAATCACTTAGGACCAATCAAAACTTGCATGAGTAAACACACTTTGAAAACTGACTTTCAATAAAGTGTATTCCAGCATAACTATTTTCAACTTCTTTGAGTTTGCTCTCAGGCTCTGTCATTGTGTATTTATTTCTCAATTTCCCTGACTTTTCACTTATTCTGTAATCATTAAGTTGTGGCTTTCAATGTTGGAACCTCAGAGTCTTTTCTAGTGACTAGCGCTGAGCAAACATCTAACGAGCTTGTGATTTTAATGTACAGTGGCAGCAAAAATGTAAAGTAACAAAGAAGATTCAAAAGCACCAAGTACAATTGCTCATTGAATTATCATCATTTTCTCACACTAGAACCTTCATATAAACCCGTTTCATTTTAACATTGTTATGTATCTCAAAGACATTTTATAATTTACCTAACCAGTAGCTTGTTGTTAGTTATGCAGTTTGTTCTCATTTTTCTCTAACAAATAATGACACAAAAATGTTCTCCCAAGGTGTAGGTTTTGTGCTCATTCTGATGATAGTTTATTTTGCTGTGAAAAAACTCTTTAGTTCAATTGGATACCATTTGTCAATTTTTGCTTTTGTTGCAATTGCTTCTGGTGTTTTCATCATGAAATCTTTGCCCATGCCTATGTCCTGAATGATATTGCCTAGATTTTATTCTAGGGTTCCAAAGGTTCTGGGTTTTATGTATTTAAGTCTGTAATCCACCTTGAGTTAATTTTTGTATAAGGTGTAAGGAAGGGGTCTAGTTTCAACTTGCTGCATATGGCTAGCCAGTTTTCCCAGCACCATTTATTAAATAGGGAATCCTTTCCCTATTGCTTGTTTTTGTCAGGTTTGTCTAAGATAAGATGGCTGTAGACATGCAATCTTATTTCTGAGTTCTCTACTTTGTTCCATTGGTCTATGTGTCATTTCTTGTACTACCACCATGCTGTTTTGGTTACTGTAGCCTTGTAGTATAGTTTGAAGTTGGGTAATGTGATGCCTCCAGCTTTGTTCTTTTTGCTTAGGATTGTCTTGTATATTTGGACTCTTTTTTGGTTCCATATGAATTCTAAAATAGCTTTTTTGTAATTCTGTAATGAATGTCAATGGTAGATTAATGGGAATAGTACTTAGTCTATTAACTACTTTGGGCAATAGAAGCAAGAAGAAAAGCTAATGAGTGCTGGGCTTAATATTTGGATGATGGATTGATCTGTGCAGCAAACCACCATGGTATACGTTTACCAATGTAACAAACCTGTACATCCTGCACATGTACCCCAGAATGTAAAATAAAAGTTAAAGAAAAAAAGTTGTGAAAAAACAACAACAAAAATAAATAAATAAAAATATTAGCCCAAAAGAGAGTCTGCAAACCTTTTTAGTCAAAGGCCAGATAGCAAATACTTTGGATTTTGCTGTCCATATTGTCTCTGTCCCCAGTATCCAACTCTGCTTTAGTGGCACAAAATTGCTAAAAACCATAATAAATAAATCATCTTTTTATAAATTCCATGGGCTGTTCTCCTATTAAACTTTATTTTTAATAAAATGCTATAGGCTAGATTTGGCCCATAAATAGTAGTTGGTCATCCCCTGGTTTAAGCAGATTACTAACCCTCACATATTAAATTATTGTTTAAGTATCTCCAAAATTTAATTAATCAAAGAAAGTAATGATTTTAAATTATGTGATATATTTTGCCAAATTTCTTTCTAGATCTGTGATATTCAAAAGTAATGCATATGTGTGGCTATCATTTCACATCCTTACCAGTACATTTCTAACATTGTATATGTATATGTCTAAATACACACATATGTATATTTACATGCCTAATCTGGAAAACCAGAAATATTTTAGCCTACAAGTTCTTTCAGCAATTATCATGTAAAAAAATGATATTTCACTTTACTTATAGGCTTACCTCAGAAATATTGCAGGTTTTGTTTCAGATCTCCACTATGAAGCAAATCACAATAAAAGGAGTCACACAAATTTTAGTTTCCCAATACACATAAACATTAACTTTATACTATACTGTAGTCTATTAAGTGTGCAGTAGCATTATGTCTAAAATAGTGTGTATGTTGATTAGAAATAACATTATTGCAAAAATGCTAATAATCATCTGAGCCTTCAGTGAGTCATAATCTTTTTGCTGGTGGAGGGTCTTGCCTCAACTTTTTTTAGCTTTTATTTTAGGGTCAAGGTTACATTTACAGGTTTGTTATATGGGTAAATGCCATGTCATGGGGGTTTGGTGTAGAGATAGTTTCCTCACCAAGGTCATAAGCATAATACCTGATAGGTAGTTTTTGATACTCACCCTTCTCCCAACCTCCACTCTCAAGTAGGCCCTAGTGTCTGTTGTTTCCTTCTTTGGGTCTGTATGTACTCAATGTTTAGTTCCCCCTTACAAGTGAGAATGTACCATATTTGGTTTATTGTTCCTGTGTCAGTTTGCTAAGGATAATGCCATCCAGCTCTATCTATGTTCCCAAAAAACACATGATCTCGTTCTTTTTTATGGCTGCATAGTATTCCATGGTGTATATGTACCACGTATTTTTTTTTTGGTATCTATTCTACCATAAATGGGCATTTCAGTTGATTCCACTTCTTTGCTATTGTGAATAGTGCTGCAAAGAACATATGCATGCATGTGTCTTTATGGTAGAACAATTTCTATTCCTTTGGGCACATACCCAATAACAGGATTGCTGGGTTGAATGGTAGTGTTGTTTTAAGTTCTTTGAGAAATTGCCAAACTTCCTTCCCTGATGGCCAAATTAATTTACATTCCCAGTGTATGTAAGTGTTCCTTTTCCACCACAAACTTGCTAGCATCTGTTATTTTTAGACTTTTTAATAATTGCCATTTTGACTTGTGTAAGATGGTATCTCATTGTGGTTTTCAAATTGCATTTCTCTAATGATTAGTGACACTGAGTATTTTTTTACATGCCTTTTGGCCCATGTTTATGCCTTCCTTTGAAAAGTGTATGTTCATGTCCTTTGTCAACTTTTCAATAGAGTTGTTTGGTTTTTGCTTGTTAATGTGTTTAAGTTCCCAATAGATTCTGCATATTATACCTTTGTCAGATTCACACTTTGCAAATATTTTCTCCAGTTCTGTAGGTCGTCTGTTTACTCTGTTGATAGTTTCTTTTGCTGCGTAGAAGCTCTTTGTTTAATTAAGTCCCATTTGTCAATTTCTGTTTCGGTTGCAATTGCTTTTGGTGTCTTTGTCATGAACTATTTTCCTGGTCCTATGTCCAGAAGGGTATTTTCTATGTTATCTTCCAGGGTTTTTATAGTTTTGAGTTTTATATTTGTCTTTAATTCATGTTAAGTGCATTTTTGTATATGAACAAAAATTGATTTTCATATGATGTAAGCAAGGGGTGCAATTTCAGTTTTCTCCATATAGATAGTCACCTATCCCAGCACAATTTATTGAATGGGGAGTCATTTCTTCATTGCTTGTTTTTGTTAATTTTGTCAAATATCAGATGGTTGTAGGTGTGTGACATTACTTCTGGACTCTCTGTTCTATTCCACTGGTGCATGTGTGTTTGTCTACCAGAACCACGCTGTTTTTGTTTTTGTAGCCTTATAGCATAGTTTGAAGTCAGAAAATGTAATGTCTCCAGCTTTGTTCTTTTTGCTTAGAATTGCTTTGGCTACTTGGGCTCTTTTTTGGTTCCATATAAATTTTAAAATAGGTTTTTCTAGTTCTGTGAAGAATGTCATTGGAAGTTTGATAGGAATAGCATTGAATCTGTAAGTTTTGGGGGGCATTATGTTCATTTAACAATATTGATTCATCCTATCCATGAGCATAGAGTGTTTTTCTATTTATTTATGTCATCTCAAATTTCTTGCAGGGTGTTTTATATTTCTCCCTGTAGAGATCTTTCACCTCCCTGGTTAGCTGTATTCCTAGGTTTTTAAATCCTTTGTGTGGCTGTTGTGAATGGGATTGCATTCTTGATTTGGAGCTCAGCTTGGATGTTGTTGGTGTATAGAAATGCTACCCATATTTGTACATGGAGTTCATATCTCGAAAATTTGCTGAAGTTCTTTACGAGATCAATAAGGTTTTAGGCAGAGCCTATGGGGTTTCTATGTGTAAAATCACATCATCTGCAATCAGAGATAATTTGGATTCCTCTTTTCCTATACGGGTGTCTTTTATTTATTTTACTTTTCCTGATTGCTCTTTCCCCAATGTTGATGGTTTCTGACTGATCAGGACGATCATTTCTGAAGTTTGAGTGGCTGTAACATTTTGTTTTACATCAGAAAGGAGTGAAACACTTACTATTGCTAATCAGTTTTTGTCTGCTGAACTGTATTATCATCATTGTATGTGGCAATTTACTAAAATGAAACAATGAAGTTTGCCACATTGATTGACTCTTCCTTTTATGAAATATTATTCTGTAGCATGTGATACTGTTTGATAGCATTTGCCAAAAGTAAAACTTCTTTAAAAATTGGAATCAATCCTCTTAATCCCTGCCACTGCTTTTTCAACTATGTTTATGTAACATTCTAAATTATTTGTTGTCTATTCAACAATGTTCACAGCATTTTCAACAGGAGTAGATTCAATCTTAAGAATCTATTTTATTTGCTCATCCATAAGAAGTAACTCCTCATCCAGTAAGGCTTTATTATGAAATTATAGTAATTGTCTGACATTTCTAGGATTCACTTCTAATTCTGGTTCTCTTGTTATTTCTACCACATCTAGAGTTACTTCCTCTGCTGAATCCCTTAAAATAATTGAATCCCTTAAAATTATTTTTAAGAGTTGGAATCAACTTCTTCCAAGTTCTTGTTAATGTTGATAATTTATCCTACCCCATGGATCACTAATGCTCTTAATAATATCTAGAATGAAGAAACAGTTCCAGAAGTCTTATAATTTTCTTTTCCCAGATCCATCATAGGAATTACTATCTATGGTACCTATAGCCTTATTTAACTTACTTCTTAAATGATAAGACTCAAAAGTCAAGATTACTTCTTGATCCATAGGCTGCAGAATGAATATAGTGTTAGGACGCAGGAAAACAATATTAGTCTCCTTGAATGTCTCCATCAGAGCTCTTGGGTGACCATGTGCATTATCAATAAATAAACCATTCTTTAAACAGGTGTGCTGTCATGCAGGCTGTGTTGTTCCATTTCTAGGCCACAGTCAGAGTAGACTTAGCATACTTCTTATGGGTCCTAGGATTTTCAGAATGGTAAATGAGCAGTGCCTTCAACTTAGAGTAACCAGCTGCATTAGCCTGCAACAAGGGAGTCGGCCTGCCCTTTAAAGCTTTAAAGACTTCTCTCTAGTTAAGAAAGTACTGGATAGGGGGATCATGAGAGATAGGAAGCAGGACTAGATTACAGCGTCCACTTGGATGGACAGAGCAGCATGTGGAGTATTGCATTGTGAATGTTTGCTTTAGAACTACTACATGAATAAATCCGAAAAGCCAAGAGAACCCATGACCCTCTAAAGAAAGCAGATTGCTTCTGCAGGAACCAGGAGATACTCCAAATATTGGGAGTGCCTAAACTGTGAAAGTAGGAAAGGGGGGTCATCCACCCCTGAACACACACCCTCACTAGGGAACATGAATGTCTAGATCACAGGAGAAGATTCTGACCTTACCTGGAGCTGAGTCAATTTAGAGAGTCAAGCAAAATGCAAAGGTAGAGGAAGCAACAGAAAAGGACCTGTGGGCTCTCTGGGTCCCCTAAGAAGCCATTTCTGCCTTGACCCTCCGGGGACCTTGGGGCAGGTTGCTAGCAGTACTGGGAAAAGGCCACAGAAAGAAGAAAACATCTAGCTGAACTTTTAACAATTCCAAATGAATGAGAACTCTCCTGGCCAGAACTTGGGAGAGGATGTGTATCCCATATGCAGCTCCACAGGTGGGAAAGCACGAAAGCCCTACTTGCTTTCACAGCTGGGAGGATGGTAGCCTGGGGCAAGTTCTCATCCCTGCTTGCCCACTGCCTGGAAACAGACTTGGTGCTTTTAGGAGTGGAGGCAACAATGGGAGTGAGATTGGTCTTTTGGGTTGTGTGGGAGCTGGGTAAGTCCTATGACTGCTGGCTTTCCTCCACTTCCCTGACAACCTGCATAACACAGCAGAGGCAGACATAATCTTCCTGGGAACACAACTCTATTGATCTGGGAATCCATTCCCCCATCCTGCACAGTAGCCGCAGCAAGATCCATTCAAGGAGAGTCTGAGCTCAGACATGCCTAGCCCTGCCCCACCTGATGGTCCTTTCCTATACCACCTGGTAGCTGAAGACAAAGGGCATATAGTTTTGAGAGTCAGAGAGCCCCACCCACTCTCTGATCCGCCCCATACTACCACAGCTGATGTTTTCTTGAAAATACCACCTCCTCACGGGAGGCCAATCAGCACAAAAATAGTGCATTAAATGACCAAAAGTAAGGACTATCAAAGAGTACATTTCCCCCTACTGCCACCTCCACCAGAACAGGTACTGGTGTCTACAACTGAGAGACCCACAGAGAGTTTACATCTCAGGACTCTGTGCAGACAACCCCCAGCACCAACCTGGAGTCTGGCAGACCTGTTGGGTGGCTAGATCCAGAAAAGAAATAACAATCACTGCAGCTCAGCTCTTGGGAAGCCACATCCCTAGGAAAAAAGGAGGGGTACTACATCAAGGGAACACCCCCTGGGACAAAAGGATCTGAGCAACAGCATTGAGCCCTATACCTTCCCTCTGACATAGCCTACCCAAATGAGAAGGAACCAGAAAACCAACTCTGGTAATACGAAAACAAAAAACAAAAAGGTTCTTTAACACTCGCAACAAATTATACTAGCTCACCAGCAATGGATCCAAACCAAGAAGAAATCCCTGATTTACCTGAAAAAGAATTCAGAAGGTCAGTTATGAAGCTAATCAAGGAGGCATCAGAGAAAGGCAAAGCCCAATTTTAGAAAATAAAAAAAAAATGATACAAGAAATGATGTGAGAAATCTTAAATAGATAGTATAAGTAAAAAACAATCAAAACTTCAGGAAACAATAGACATGCTTCTAGAAATACAAAATGCTCTAGAAATTTTCAGCAATAGAATAAAACAAGCAGAAGAAAGAACTTCAGAGCTCAAAGACAAGGTTTGCAAATTAACCCAATCCAACAAAGACAAAAAAAGAATAAGACAATACGAACAAAACCTTCAAGAAGTCTGGGATTATGTTAAATGAACAAACCTAAGAATAATTGGCTGTCCTGAGGAAGAAGAGAGATCTAAAAGTTTGGAACACATATTTGGGTGAATAATCAAGGGAGACTTCCCCAGCCTTGCTAGAGACATAGGCATCCAAATATAAGAAGCTCAAAGAACATCTGGGAAATTCATCACAAAAAGATTTTCACCTAGCACATTGTCATCAGGTTATCTAAAGTTAAGGTAAAGGAAAGAATCTTAAGAACTAAGAGGCAAAAGCATCAGGTAACCTTTAAGAAAAACCTATCAGATTAACAGCAGATTTCTCAGCTGAAACCCTATGAGCTAAAAGGTATTGGGGCCCTACGTTCAGCCTCCTTAAACAAAACAACTATCAGCCAAGAATTTTGTATCCAGTGAAACTACGCTTCATAAATGAAGGAAAGATGTAGTCTTTTTCATACAAACAAATGTTGAGATAATTCACCACTGCCAAGCCAGCACTACAAGAACTGCTAAAAAGAGCTCTAAATCTTGAAACAAATCCTGGAAATACATCAAAACAGAATCTTTTTAAAGTATAAATCTCACAAGACTTATAAAACAAAAATATAATTTTAAAAAAAGGTATACAGGCAACAAATAACATGATGAATGGAATCTATCTCAATACTAACATTGAATGTAAATGACCTAAACATTCCACTTAAAAGATACAGAATTGCAGAATGGATAAGAATTCACCAACCAACTATCTGCTGCCTTCACCTAACACATAAAGACTCACATAAACTTAAGATAAAGGAGTGGAAAAAGATCTACCAAACACACAGACACCAAAAGCAAGCAAGAATAGCTATTCTTACAACAGATAAAACAGACTTTAAAACAACAGCAGTTAAAAAAGACAAAGAGGGACATTATATAATGATAAAATACCTTACAAACAGGAAAATATCACAGTCCTAAATATATATGCACCTAACATTGGAGCTCCCAAATGTACAGAACAATTACAACCAGACCTAGGAAATGAGATAGACAGCAACACAATAATAGTGGGGAACTTCAACACTCCGCTGACGGCACTAGACAGGTCATCAAGACAGAAAGTCAACAAAAAAGCAATGAATTTACACTATATCCTGCAACAAATGAACTTAACAGATATTTACAGAACATTCTACACAATAATCAGAGAATATACATTCTATTACTCAGCATATGGAACTTTCTTCAAGATAGACCATATCATGTGCCACACAAAAAAAAGCCTCAATAAATTTAAGAAAATTGAAATTATATTAAGCACTCTGTCAGACCATGGTGGAATAAAACTGGAAATCAACTGCAAAAGGAATCTTCAAAACCATACAGATACATGGAAATTAAATAACCTGCTCCTGAATGCTCATTGGGTCAACAATGAAATCAAGATGGAAATTAAAAATTTTTTTGAATTGACCAACAACAGTAACACAACCTATCAAAACCTCTGAGATAAAGCAAAGGCAGTGCTAAGAGGAAAGTTCATAGCCCTAAATGCCTACATCAAAACATCTGAAAGAGCACAGACAATCTAAGGTCACACCTCAAGGAACTAGAGAAATAAGAACAAACCAAGTCGAAACCCAGCAGAAGAAAGGAAATAACCAAGATCAGAGAAGAACTAATTGAAACTGAAACAACAACAAAAAGCAATACAAAAGACAAATGAAATGAAAAGCTGGTTCTTTGAAAAGGTAAATAAAATTGATAGACCATTAGCAAAATTAATCAAGAACAGAATAGAGGAAATCCAAATAAGCTCTAGTAGAAATGAAATGGGAACTATAATAACTGACACCACAAAAATATAAATGATCATTCAAAGCTGCTATGAACACCTCTATGTGCACAGACTAGAAAAGCTAGAAGAGATGGATAACTTCCTGGAAAGATGCAATTCTCCTAACTTAAATCAGGAAGAATTAGATACTTTTGAACAGACAAATAAGCAGCAAGATTGAAATGGTATTAAAAAATCATCAACAACAACAAAAAAAGTTTAGGACCAGATGAATTCATAGCTGAGTGATACCAGATATTCAAAGAAGAGTTGGTAAAAATCTGATTGATATTATTCTACAAAATGTAACAGAGGGAATCCTCCCTAAATCATTCTATGAAGTCACTTTCACCCTAATACCAAAACCACGAAAAGACATAACCAAAAAAAGAAAACTACAGACCAATATTCCTGATGAATATAGATGCAAAAATCCTTAACCAAATGCTAGCTAACCAAATCCAACAACATATCAAAAAGATAATCCACCATAATCAGGCATGCTTCATACTAGTGATACGGAGATTTTTTTTTTTTTGGAAATATGCAAGTCAATAAATGTGGTATACCACATAAACAGAATTAAAAACAAAAATCACATGATCATCTCAATAGATGCAGAAAAAGCATTTGACAAAATCTGGTATTTTTTTTTTCTCTCTCTCTCTTTTTTTTTTTTTAAAAATGGAGCCTTCCTCTTGTTGCCCAGGCTCGAATGCATTGGTGAGATTTCGGCTCACTGCAGCCTCAGCCTCATGGGTTCAAGCGATTCTCCTGCCTCAGCCCCCTGAGTAGCTGGGCTTGCAGGCGTCCACTACCATGCCCAGCTAATGTTTTTAATTATTATTTTTAGTAGAGACAGAGTTTCACCATGTTGACCAGGCTGGTCTCGAATTCCTGACCTCAGGTGATCCACCTGCCCCGGCCTCCCAAAGTGGTGGGATTACAGGCATGAGCCACTGCACCCGAGACAAAATCCAGTATTTCTTTATGATTAAAACTCTCAGCAAAATCGACATACAACCGACATACCTCAATGTAATAAACGTCATCTATGACAAACTCATAGACAACATAATACTGAATAGGGAAGAGTTGAAAGCATTCTGACAACTAGAACAAGACAAGGATGCTCACTCTCACCACTTCTGTTCAACATAGTACTGGAAGTCCTAGCCAGAACAATTACACAAGTGAAAGAAATAAGGGGCACCCAAATCGGTAAAGAGGAAGTTAAACTGTTGCTGTTTGCTGATGATACGTTTTTACCTAGAAAATCTTAAAGAATCATCCAAAAAACTCCTAGAACTGATAAAATAACTCAGCAAAGTTTCTGGATGCAAAATTAATGTACACAAATCAGTAGCTCTCCTATTCACTAACAGTGACCAATCTCAGAATCAAATCGAGAACTCAACTCCGTTTACAACAGCTGCAAAAAAAAAAAAAAAAAAAAAAAAAAAAAAAAAAAAAAAAAAACACCTTAGGAACATACCTAACCAAGAAGGTGAAAGACCTCTACAAGGAAAACTAAAAAACACTGCTGAAAGAGATCATAGATGACACAGACGAATGGAAACACATCCTATGCTTATGGATGGGTAGAATCAATATTGTGAAAATGACCATCCTGCCAAAAGCAATCTACAAATTTAAATGCAATTACCATTAAAATACCACCATCATTTTTTACACAACCAGAAGAAACAATACTAAAATTCATATGGAACCAAAAAAGAGCCCACATAGCCAAAGTAAGACTAAGCATAATAAACAAATCTGGAAGCATCACATTACCTGATTTCAAACTGTGCCATAAGGCCATAGTCACCAAAACAGCACGGTACTGGTATGAAAATAGGCATATAGATGAATGGAACAGAATACTGAACCCAGAAGAAAACCAAATACAGCCAACTGATATTTGACAAAGCAAACAACAACATACAGTGGGGAAAAGACACCCTATTCAACAAATGATGCTGGAGTATTTGGCAAGCCACATATAGAAGAACAAAACTGGATTCTCACCTCTCCCTTTATGTAAAATCAACTCAAGATGGATCAAGGACTTAAACCTAGGACCTGAAGCTGTAAAAATTCTAGAAGATAACATCGGAAAAAAACCCCTCTAGACATTGGCTTAGGCAACGATTTCATGAGCAAGAACCCAAAAGCAAATGCAATAAACACAAGGATAAATAGCTGGAACTTAATTAAACTAAAGAGCTTCTACCCAACAAAAGGAACGGTCCGCAGAATAAACAAACAAGCCATAGAGTGAGAGAAAATCTTCACAATCTATACATCTGACAAAGGAGTAACGTCCAGAATCTACAATGAACTCAAGCAAAGTAGCAATAATAAAACTAATCCCATCAAAAAGTCGGCTAAGGACATGAACAGGCAATTCTCAAAATAAGATATACAAATGGCCAACGAACATATGTAAAAATGCTCAACATCACTAATGATCAGGGAAATGCAAATCAAAACGACAATGTGACATCACTTTACTCCTGCAAGAATGACCATAATAAAAAAATAAAATAATAGATGTTGGCAAGGATGTGGAACAGGGAACACTTCTCCACTGCTGGTGAAAATGTAAACTAGTACAACCACTATGAGAAGCAGTATGAAGAAAGAACTAAAAATAGAACTACTCATTTGATCCAGCAATCCTACTACTGGGTATCTACCCAGAGGAAAAGAAGTCATTATATGAAAAAGATACTTGCACATGCATATTTGTAGCAGCACAATTTGCAATTGCAAAAATGTGGAACCAACCCAAATGCCCATCAATCAACAAGTGGATAAAGAAACTTTGGTGCATATGTATATGTATATGATAGAATACTACTCAACCATATGAAGGAATGAATTAATGACATTCACAGCAACCTGGATAAGATTAGAGACTATTATTCTACATGAAGTAACTCAGGAATGGAAAACCAAACATGGCATGTTCCCATTCATAAATGGGAACGAAGCTATGAGGATGCAAAGGCATAAGAAAGACACAATGGACTTTGGGGACTCAGGGAGAATGGGTGGGAAGGAGGTGAGGGATAAAAGAATGCAAGTTGGGTGCATTGTACACTGCTCAGGTGATGGGTGCAGCAAAATCTCACAAATCACCACTGAAGAACTTACTCATGTAACCAAACACCCAATAACCTATGGAAATAATTTTTTAAATGAATGTCCTGGATAGCATCTTCTTTAAATAAAGGATTTTTAAAAATCTACATTGAAAAATCTGTTGTTGAGTGTAGCAATCTTTATCAATTATCTTAAAGCTTTTGGACAACTTTCTGTAGCTTCTACATTGGAATTTGCTGCTTCACCTTGCACTTTTATGTAATGAAGATGACTGCTTTCCTTAAACCTCATGAATAAACCTCTGCTAGCTTCCAACTAGCAGCTTCCTCTGCAGCTTCCTCATCTCTCTTAGCATTCATGGAATTGAAGAAAGTTAGGGCATTGCTCTGAATTTGGCTTTGGCTTAGGAAAATATTGTGGCTAATTTGGTCTTATGTTCAGACCACTAAAACTGTCTTCATATCAGCAATGCTGCGTCTCTTATCATGCATGTATTCACTGGAACCACATTTTTAATTTCCTTCAAGAACTCTTTCTTAGCGTTCATGGCTTAGCCATGTGCTTGGCAAAAGAGGCCTAGCTTTCAGCTGGTCTCAATTTTCATCATGCCTACCTTATTAAGCTTAATAATTTCTAGCTTTTGATTTAAAGTGGGAGACATGCAACTCTTCTTCTTTTGAAATAAATACTTAAAGGCTATTGTATGGTTATTAACAGGCATAATTTTAATATTGTTGTGGCTTGGGGAATAGAGAAGCCTGAAGAGAGGTAGAGACACGGGACAACAACTGGTTGAGTGGAGCAGTGAGAACACACACAGCACTTCTCAATTAAGTTCACCATCTTACGTGGGAGGGCAGTTTGTGGCACCCCAAAACTATTACAATAATAATATCAAAAATAACCGATCACAAATCACTATAACACATACAGTAATGATGAAAAAGTTTGAAATATGGCAAAAATGAACAAAAAGTGACCTGCAAACCTGAATGCATAGTGCTGGAAAAATGGCACCAGTAGACATGCTTGTGGCAAGGTTTCCACTAACCTTCATCTGTAAAAGGCAATACCTGCGAAACACAATAAAGTGAAGCTCAATAAATATGAGATATGCTTGTATTTATTATCTTTTTTTTTACAAACAATAGATTTGCTGCAAAATACTTGAGCTTATATTGCTAAACTAAAAACGTTACCACTTTACAAAACTATGAAAAGTATATTATAATGGGTTTCAGTACTACAATACAAAAATAATTGTACAAAGGCGTTATATACTAATCTGCTGTCTGGATGACACTCATTGGCAAGCGTGACAGACACGTTTACAACATTTGGGAACAATGGATGAAAATTGGTATACAAGCTTATATATGATCGAATGATTACCAAATGAAGGAATTACCATGTCTGCTTGTCTTAGTAAAAAGTGCTTACCTAAGTGTAGACAAAGTTACTAAAAGTTGAAAATGATTTCCTTCACAACAGGGGAGTCTAAAAGGCTCCACAAAGAGAGAAGCAAAAAATGACACACGACAGTTTTGTGGTGACTGAAGACATCAGTGAATGGCCCGAAGTCAGCAATTAAATTTTATCAAAGACCAATGATCATTATTGTAGATTATTGAAATATCATTAATGAGCATTGTTTGAGAATGTCTGTCTGTTCTCAATAAACATAATAAGATAAATAAATGAAGGTATATCGACAGCGTTACTGTTTTTGAGTTATTAAAGGTAGAGTACCAGTAATGGTAGTTTTTATTAGACTTTCCTTCTAGCTGATAATAATTATAAACCCTGGACAATAATATTAAAAATGTGAAAGCAAACATTTGAAGACACTAGAAAGTGAACAAAATTAGGGAGAAACTTGAGAGTAGTCATTCCATGAAAGAAAGGAAAGCATATGGAAATATTTGTATTTATACGACTTTTCACCTGATGATAATCCAACATCTTTGAAGCAACAGGAAAAAGTCAGAGATAAGAGTTCATGGACCTTAACGTGACTAATAAGTGGAGCCTCAAGATCTATGCGCAAACACTCCCGAGCTTCTTGGTTGAATCTTTGAGAAAAAGTGTGGGATTCAACCAAGAGTTCAGCAGAAGGTAGCAGCAGGAATGCTGTGAAAAATGAACTGATTTCCACTGTGAGAAAGATGAAATTTGGAGTTTAAGTCCAGCCAATTTAACTACCTACTAAAACAAAAAAAAAAACACGTTTCAGAGTAAGAAAACGCAATTCGGAATATCTAAAACACATCAATTACAAATGTTATATATTTATGTAACACATAAAATATATAGTTATATTAATTCATGTTTATTTGTGTTTAAATTTATATAAGTATTGCCATGGTAAGAATATAGTCTTTAAATACAGGAACATGGGATCTTTTTCTACTTAGTTGTCTTTAATTTTTTAACAATGTTTTGGAGTTTTCAGTGCACAAGTCTTTCATTTCCTTTGTTAAATATGTGCCTAAGTATTTTATTCTTTTTGATGGTACCGTAAATAATGTTTTTAATTTCCCTTTTAGGTTTCTTTTTTTTGTGTGTAAAATGTTTGTAAATTTTATACCCTGAAACCTTGGTGAATTTGTTCATTTGCTCTAATGGTTTTATTTTGCAATCTACAATGTTTTCTACATATAAATACTGCCATCTGTGAAAGCAGTTAATTTTGCTTATTTCTTTTCAATTTGGATGCCTTTTGTTCCTTTTACTCGGCGAATTGTTCAGGCTAAATTTCCAATACAACATTGAATGGAAATGACAAAATGGCTATACATGTCTGGATGCTGATTTCAGGGGAAACTATTTCACTCTTTCACCATTGAGTATGAAGTTATCTGTGGTTATTAAATATATGGCATTTAGGCCTGGCACTGTGGCTCATGTCTGTAATCCCAACACTTTGGGAGGCTGAAGTGGGAGGATTGCTTGAGACTAGGAGTTCAAGACCAGCCTAAGCAACATAGTGAGACCTCATCTTTACAATAATTTTTAAAAATTAGCTTCAGTTTATTAATGTAGTATATTATATTAATTTGTGTATGTTGAATCAACTTTTAATTCCAGGAATAAATTCCAGTTGATTGTAATTTATAATTTTTTAGTACACTACTTAGATCTGTTTGCTAGTATTTTGTTGGGAGCCGTGGTATCAATATTCACATAGGATATTGGCCGATAATTTTATTAGTTTTGTCTGGATTTGGTGTCATGGTAATGCTCACCTCATAAAATGTATTAGAAAGTGCTCCCTCCTCTTCTATTTTTTGGAACAGTTTTAAGAGGATTGTTATTCTGCTTTAAATATTTTATAGAATTCACTGGTCATGTCACCTAGTTCTGAACTTTTGCTTGGAAGTTTGTGATTCTTTCTTCTTTCTAATATAAGTATATTCAGATTTTGTTTCTTTTTTAATCAGTTTTGGTAGATTATGTTTTTACAGAAATCTGAAATTCATCCATTTTATCTGAGATATCCTTTCTGCTGGCATACAATTGCTCATAGTATTATCTCAAATCTTTATTTATTTCTGTAAAATTTTAGTAATGTCCCTACTTTTTTGTGATTTTAATAAATTGAGTCTCACTTCTTTTCAAACGTTACCAAATGGTAGACGGACTACCTTCTATCATTTCAAACTTCTTTTCAAACGTTACCAAATGATAGAAGGACTACCTTCTATCATTTCAAACTTCTTTTCAAACCTTACTAAATGATAGAAGGACTATCTTCTATCATTTGGTAAGTGTGTTCAGTATGTATTATAACTTTTTAGTTACTTGTTTCTCCACCAATTTTGTAGTTGATTTTTGGTGGTAGAATTTTTTATTTATTACTCATTTCCTTTTAAAAATATTTTATAGTTCGTATGTGTGTGTGTGGTTAGCACGGAGTATATATAAAATATCCTAAAGACCTAACAATCTTGTATGAACTCATATGAAATTAACATAAAACACAAAATCTCAACTTCTATGTATCACAAATTACATTGTTACATGTTGTGTGACTAATGACATAGATCAATACTTATGTTTTGCATTTGCTTTTTAAATTCTGTAAAAAGTGAAATTACAAACCAAAATTACAGTAGTACTGGCTTTTATATTTGCCAATTTATTTCCCCTTAGTGAAGATCTTTATATCCTCATACAGGTTTGAGTTACCATCTAGTGTCCTATTACGTCAACCTGAAGGAAATCTTTCAGCATTTCTTGTAGGGCAGGGGCAGGGTTATGAACTCCCTCAGATTTATTTATTTCAGAATATCTTTATTTCTTCTTCACTTTTGAAGGTTAATTTTGCTGGATATATACTAGTCAGTTGATTTTTAATTTTGTGGCACTTTAAAATATCATCCAACTGCCTTCTGGTCTCTAGGGTTTCTGATAAGAAATTGGCTGGTTATCTTATAAGGATTCCTTGTATATAATGAGTTTCTTTTCCCTTTCTGCTTTCAAGATTTTCTTTGCATTTATCTTTGAACAATTTGATTATAATATGTTTCATTGTAGATTGCATTGGGTTTATTCTTACCAAAGTTTGTTGCTCTTCCTAATTTGTCGATACATTTCTTTAATCAAATCTGGGTTGTTTTGCCATTACTTTTCCAAATAGTCTCTCTGCTCCATATTTTTTCTTTTCTCCTTTTGATAGCCTCAATATGTGTATCAATCCACCCTATGGTGTGCCAAAAGTCCCTTATACTCTGTTCACTTTTCTTCATACTTTTTTTTTCTTTTTCTCAAACTTAAAAAGTTCAATTTTCCTATCTTCAAGTTTACTGATTCCTTTTTCTTCCTGCTCAAATGTGCTACTGAACCCCACTAATTACTTTTTTTATTTCAGTTACTGTACTTTTCAGCTGCTGGATAAGGAAGTTGCAAATATGGAAAGTAGGATAGTAGAATATACCCTAAGTTTTGGGGTTTAACTTATGTTTTCTAACATATTACAGATAGATACACACATAAGAGTCATATGCATAAGTATAGTACTATAGTTGATATATGAATGTATGCATATTTAGACATATATATTTATAAATAGCTATGCATTTGCGTGTGTGTGTGTGTGTGTGTGTGTGTTTCAGCTCTGTTTGCTACAAGGACCTAAAATTATTCACACACTAGTAACAATGAGCATACCTTACACTGGTTGTTTCTGAATACCAGTCTACACTACAAAGATTTAGGTGCTTTGGATAAAAGATTGTTCTAGAAGCTGGAGCAGAAATGTGCAAGATGACATTGAGAGATCTTGTTGCTTCAGAGAGGAGAAAACTATGTTTGGAATAATAGCAACATAGGAGCCAAATATTAGGTGATTTGTGTATGACTAAATTAATAATTATAATGAAATATTGCAAGACTACATATTCCAAATTTTATATATGTATATTTATGTTTGGTAATGTGTATATTTGTCTGGCATGTAATACAATTAAAATTAAGCGGCCTATCAGATCAACATGAATACCATACGCAGTTAGCAAAATGTAGCTAATTCTGCTAATTAGTTTTATAAAAATCATCAATCTAGCTCACCCCAGGCAAAAGTCCAAATGATTGGCTGTCACAAACAAAAAAAAAAGAACATAATTTCAGGCATATATCTTTTAACTAAAATGCTTTTTAACACAGCCAATTTTATTAATAATTAATAAAAGTGGAACTACAAATTTATTTACTGATTGTTTCTGAAAATACTTTTGAATTATACTGCATCAGAGATTGGTAGGAGCACATGTTCTAAGGTAAGAAGGTCAGTCATTACATCCTAGCCTCACCCTTTACCAGACAAAAGACCTTGTGCAAATTGCTCCTACCAAGGTCTCTAATGCCTTGTCTATATAGTGCAGACAATAAGGATTCATATTCCCTAGGGATATTGTGTGACCTGCATGAGTTAGTGCATATAGAGATCTCCTTATCTAGAATGCAGTAAGTTTCCATTAAGTGTAAACCATTTTCTCATCAACTTTATCAAACAAATTGCATAAAGCTGGCACCAGTGTATTGATTTGGTACTCCTAGATTCACAAAGTTTTAATTAAAAATTACCAATGCCGTAATATCTACACCAAATATTAAAACGTAGGTAACACCTTCCTAGTGAGAAGATACGTCACACACACACACCTATATTCCATGTGCACACACATATACAAATAATTATCTTTGTATATATTTATAGGTATATATATGCATTACTATGACTGTGAGCCTGTGCATTTCTGTGACTATGTACATAAAAAATCAGATCTGAAAAGAAACCTATACAAATTGGACAAACTGTCATCTCTGTGAGTGAAATAATGAATATTTTAATTTATTTATATTTTTGTTTTACATATAAAGAGTACAGGGGCTGTTTGTTTGTTTGTTTTTGAGAGGGAGTCTCACTCTGTCACCCAGGCTGGAGTGCAGTGGCAGGATCTTGGCTCACTGCAACCTCTTTCCCCCGGGTTCAAGTGTTTCTCCTGCCTCAGCTGGCTGAGTAGCTGGGACTGCAGGCGCGCGCCAACACACCCATGTAATTTTTTTGTATTTTTAGTAGAGACAGGGTTTCACCGTGTTAGGATGTTCTCAATCTCCTGACCTCATGACCCGATAACCTCATGATCCTGACCTCATGATTTACTGGAAAATTATAAACAATGAATCAACAAAAACAACAACAACAAAATGCCAGAACTTTTGTCCTGAAAAGAGACAGCTGTGGAAGATAAAAAGCTGACTGAGCCTTTCCACATTTATTTTCTCTTCTACCAGGTAGAAATGATCTGAAGGAAATTTTAAAAGGTTGACAGGTCTCCAGCTTTTGTTTATCTTGTGAACACAGTGAACTTATTGTCTCGGGAAAAAAATAAAGGTTAAAAAGAAATTAATACTGAACTGAAGCTCTATAACCTAGACCAGAACACATCAAAAGTAGATACCAGAAATTGGATATTTAATTTAGGAAAAGGTGAAAAATGCTATTTTTAAATGACTAGTATGTTAACTGCATTATCCCATGTTATCTGAATCATACACTGATGACATAACTATTACCACCTACATTTTAGACCTGAGGAAACTGAAGGTCAAAGAGCTTAAATAATTTTCTCAGTATTACACAGCTAGGAAGTGATAAAATCAAAATTATATTCAGGTTTTATATGCCAGAGTTATTTTTTCTGTTTTGTAAATAATACATTTTTGTTTATTATAAAAGTTGCAACATTCAAATATTAAGACATCTCAAAAACACAAAAATTATTAAGATTAAAATAAAATCACAAAATAATTTGAATATGCATAACATTTTCTATTAAACAACTTATAGAGAATAAAATGATACTCTATATTCTGTTAACCAATTGATATTATATTACATGATATGAACATTTGACTTTTTTATAATTTTATATTTTGTATTAGATTCAGTGGTTACATGTGTAAGCTGGTTACATGTGCCTGGGTATATTGTGTGATGCTGAGATTTATATTTAAAAGATTCATGGTGTTTTTTTAATTGATTAATTTTTTAGAAATTTTCCATATATTCTGGATATTAATTATTTGTCACATATATGTTGGTAATAAATTTTTGAACCTCTCTGTTGTCTATTATTAATACAATGTTTAAATTATAAGATGGTAATTTTAGCCAATTGTTACATCTTCATTCTGTTTTGCAGTTCAATATACCATCTCATTTCCAAGCTTACAGATACAGTATTTGTATGTTTTGCCAATTATATAATCATGATCCTGAATTATATTGAAAAGAGCATTCTTTATCCAACTTATTAGATATGGCATATTTGTTATATGAATGTCAATTTCTTGGCTATGTCAATACTACATTATATTCATTTCCATTAACTTATACGGTGGCTTCCTCTTTTATTGAAAATTCTACGACATCACCCATCTTTAAAATAGTCATAACTACTATTGCATATTTTTCATTTTCATATGAAGTTTAGGTTAGGTTGTAAAGTTGTTTAAAAAGTTATGTTTGGTTTTTGATTGGAATTACATTAGAGTTTTTATATCTAGAATTTATATTACTGATCATATTAAATTTATACACTAATTAGGAGGATAATTATTATTTTTAAAATATGGTCCTATGTTTAAATAATAGATTACCCAATTTTATCCAATTTCTAGAAAATATTTATGGTGGAGGTAGCAAATACTAATGTCTCTAGTGCCAAAGGAAGAAATATTAACAAAAGAAGCTGACTAGGAATAAAACAAAATAGAAAATTAGTCAATGATAATTTATTGTATATTTTTACATAACTGGAAAAGTAGAATTGGAATGTTCCTAACACAAAAAACAATGTTAAGTGTTTGAGGGATGGATACCCCAATTACCCTGACTTGATCATTATCCATTGTATGCCTGTACCCCGTAACTATATATACCTATCATATGCCCACAATTACTAAAAATAAACAAAAGAAAGGAAATAGAAATTGGTAAGTTATGAAAAAGTACTATGTTTATTATGTGTATTTATATTAATCATACAAATTCATTGTCTTTAAAAACAAAACAAAACAAAACCAAAACACTGCTGGTCAAATAAGTCTTTCACTGAGGGTTGACAGCATTGTGATCTCTGATTGTTATTTTTGTGCTTATTTTCCATTTTATTTAGATCTTTATTATTTCTTGTCATTAGTAGGTTTTTTCTATAATTTGATTATGATTTTATTTTCTATTGACTTCTGCTAACACATAAGAAAGTGGTTGATGTTTTTATGCTGATTCATATCTAGAATAAAAAATCTCATTATTGTATGTGCTAACAATATGATCAGGTGACTTTTTATGCTTTACTATAACAGAAATTACAAATAAAAAATGGTAACAACTTCACCTTTTCTAGTATTTATACATGATATTTTACTTTATTACTTTGACTAAGACCTCTAATTCAATATTGATTATTAACAAGGTTTTTAATAGGACTTAATGAAATTTTTAAGAACTAATATTCAGAAGAAATCGTGCCATGTGTGAGATGAGCAGATTTGTGTTTATTTATATTTATATTCATAGATACATATGGCATTCTTATCTGATTTGGATATTAAAGTTACAGTGAGTGAGATTTTCATTATATCCGAGAAAGTTTACATTACATGGCGATTATCTAGTTTTCAAAGTTCTGAGAGTCACCACTTGCAAAACCATCAAAAGTAGATCCCATTTATCTGGATAGAACTACAGCTTAGTATCCTTTATGCATATTGAAATAATCACGTGTCTGCCTTTCTCTTATATAACCTTTTCATTGTGCATAAAATGTATTTATTCCTATAAATTGTCTATTCATGTAGGTATTCTAATTTTGCTAAGAATTTGTACAGAGTAGTTCAGTATATTCTATGTCTATAGTTATTAAACTTTATCACACTTATTTCATTACGTTTTGTCTTTTTCTGTATTTATTCTTGGCCATATTTTCCAACATGTATCTTTACATTTGTCTCTTAAAATATAAGGATATGTTTTTAATGAATTTTTAAAAACATCATTATGGAGAACTTTGATTTTTAGCCCTGCCATATAAAGAACATGAAAGTCTTCTCTCTCATTCCTACAACAAGAAAAAAGTGAAAAAGTAAAAATCAATGATTTTTTTTTTTTTTTGATCTATCAGAAAACTATAATCACAGGAAAAACTGTCATCCCAAACTCTGGACAAAGTGGCAAATCCAGAGAGTCACACTCAATATCTGGGTATATGGATTAGAAGATTCTAGTGCTACGAGTAGTAGAAACACTGACATAGTCATTTTAATTAATTGCCATAGGTTGAGTGTGGAATACTTTGAGAGAAAGAAACTACTGCAAGTGTAGCCTTACAAAGTTGCCACAATTTTATGAGTTTTTCTTTCATGCAACCCACCGGGTTATCATAGTAAAAAAATTTTCTCATGGCTAGGGGAAAAAAGAGCAATCAGTTTGGAATAAACTTGAAGTGTTCTCCATAACATACGCCTATTCTCCAAGGTAAAGGCTTATCCCAGCAGCAGAAAGGCTTTCTCCCACTGCAGATCCATGTCATTGGATAAACCCTTCTGAAGGTCACAGCCCAGAGACAGAGGCACACTAAAGACTGTGATTTAATCAAAATATTATACAGCATTTCCCCTTGCCCACGAATGACCACCACACCAACAGAGATACAATAAATTCACAGTGGATTACAGTTGATATTATTTCAAGGCACAGATTCCATGCATGAAGCAGTTCTTAGAAAATTCCAGAGAAGACAGGGGAGAAAAAAACAGGAACTCTAGAGGAATGGGAACCCTTAGGAACCTATTGTTACAGAAAACAAACCAATTAAACCCACTATAAAACAACCCAGTTCCTATCAATTAACATAATACTCACATTCACACTCAGTGGTTATTACATTATAGATGTTCAACTTTTAATAAAATATCACAGGGCACGCCAAAAGAAAGAAAACACAAGATGTGAAAAGAAAAATCAGATATTAGAACCAGACTTAAATATAGCACAGGTGTTGGAATTATTAGACAGAAAATATAAAACTCTGATTAATATGTTAGGGGTTCTCCTGGATACATACCATGCAATATTAGATGAGTAAAGTAAGTAGAGAAAGATAATTTTACATCCAATAAAGAATTAAAAGAAATGTTACAAATTATAAAACATTAACAGAAATGAAGCATTTGAAGGGGTCACAATTAGACTACACACACCTTATAAATAAATAATTGAGTTTAAATATAGGTGAATAAAAAATTTGCAAGCTTAAATTCAAAGAAAAAATAAGTGGAAGATGCAAAATGGAAAATTCAAAAACAATAAAATAATTTCAAAAGCTGTAGCCTATGCTTCCTTGAATACCAGAAAGAGAAGACTTGGCAGAAGGAATATCTGAAGTAATAGTGCCAGAGAATATTCCAAAATTAACAGCAGACACCAAGCCACAGATCCAGGAAACCTCAAATAACATCGCACAAGATAAATCGCCAAAAAATTACAAGTCTTGTCATATTCAAACTGCAGAAATCCAAGACAAGAGAAAAAAAAAAAACAGTCTTGAAAGAAGCTGAGGATGAGAACCTCATCTAAAGAAGAGGATAAGAATTACAAAGGACTTGTCATCAGAAACCATAAATGCAAAGAGACAGGAATAAAATATTTAATATTTAACATTTTGAAAGAAAACAAGTTTACCAACCCAGACTCCTATATCTAGCAAAATTATCTGTATGAACTTAAGGAGAATTAAAGACTTTCTTAAAAAACAAAACGTGATAATAATGATTCTAACAGGTATGAGGTAACATTGAATGCTTATTTGCATTTTTCTGGTGATTAGTGATATTTAGAATTCTTCATACATCTTTTGGCCATTTATTTATCTTGTTTTGGGAAATTTCTATTCATGTCCTTTGCCATTTTTAATCAGTTTTTTTTTGTTATTAAGATATTTGAGCTCCTCATGTATTTTCAATATTAGCCCCTTATCAGGTATGTGGTTTGCAAATATTTTCTCCCAATCTGTGGGATATCTCTCTACTCTGTCAGTTGTTTCCTTTGCTGTGTAGAAGCTTTTTATTTGTTGCGATTTCATTTGTCTACATTTTGTTGTGGTTGTCTGAGCTTTTAAGGTTATATCCAAGAAATCATTGTCTGGGACAATGGCTATTATTGAAAAGATGGAAGATAACTTTTGGTGATGATATGCAGAAAAGAGTTGAGAATTTTTGCATCTATAGGAGATGCAAAAATGTGCTGTTGGTAGAAATGTAAATTAGTACAGTCATTATGAAAATTAGTGTGGAAGTCTCTCAAAAAACTAAAAATAGAAATACAATATGATCCAGCAATCCCACTTTTGAGTATATATTCAAAGGAACTAAAATCATTATTATTAAAGAGTTACCTTCATTCGCATGTTCATTGCAGCATTATGCACCATAGCCAAGATATGGAAGAGATACTAGATGTCCATTAATGGATAAATGAAAAAAGAAAATGTGATATATATATATATACAATATATTACTATTCAGTCATAAAAATAGAATACCGTATCTTTTGAGACAACAGGAAGAACCTGGAAGACATTATGCTAAATGAAATGAGCCAAGCACAGAAAGACGAATACTACATGATCTTACTTATATGTGGAATCTAAAAAAGTTGAACTCATAAAAGTAGAAAAAAGAATTGTGGTCACCAGAGGCTGGGGGTGGGGGTGAATGTAAAATAGAGATGTTGGTCAAAGGGTACAAAATTTCAATTATACAAAAGGAATAAATACTAGTAATGGGTTACTCTACACAGTGACTTTAGTTAATAACACCATATTTTATATTTAAAAATTACTAAAACAGTAGATTTTAAATGTTTTCATCACAAGGAAGTAAGTATGTGAAGTGATGGACATATTATTTAGCTTGATTTAATCATTCTACAATGCATACATTATTGCATCACATTGCTCACATAAATATATACAACTATTATTTATCATTTTAAAAATCGGAGGAATTTCATCACCATCAGACTCATCCTTAATGAAATAAAAAAAATAGTTTTCAGAAAGAAAGGCAATGATATAGGTTGGAAACTCAGATCTACATAATAAAAAAAGAGTGATGAAAAAGAAATAGTGAAAGTAAAATAATACCTTTGTGTTATTTTTAATTGATCTAAAATATAACTGTTTGTTTAGAGTAATAATAACGATGTGTTAGATTAGTACAAGCTATGGATGTCTTAGTCAGTGTGGGTTGTCATTACAAAAATTCCGCAGTCTGGGTGACTTATAAAATAGAAATATACGTCTAACATTTCTGAAGGCTGGAAAATGCAAGTCAAAGCACTATCAGACTTGGTGTCTAAAAGCGCACTCTTCCTGGATTGTAGACCACTATCTTTGTCTTATAACATCACATGGTAGAAAAAGGGAAACACTCAAGATGAATAAATATTATGTGACAGCAATGTCATAATAGAGGTATTTGGAATACTTTGTTATAAGGTACCTGTACTACATATACATTGGTGTAATGTTATTTAATCAAATTGAAAGAAAAAAATGGATAAATTTACTTTTATAAATGTAGATTTCAATATCATTTTTTTCCAGTAACTGACAGAGCAAGCTGGTTGAAAGTCAGTAATAATACAGATGACCTGAACTACACTACTGATTTCAAACTCGCATGAAACATTCACCAAGACAGACAACATTCAAAGCCATAAAACACTTCAGCAACTTTTAAAAGTAGAAATCTTACAAAATATGTTAGACTTGAATGCAATTAAATTGGAAACGAATAAAAGAAAGATAGTTGGAAAATACATAAACAATTTTCTAAATAACATTTAGGTCAAATAATAGGTCTCAAGAAAAGTAAAATATATATATATTTTTTTGCACGAAATAAAAATAAAAGTTCAATTTATCAAAATTCATGAAATTCAGATTAAGCAGTGCTTAGAGAAAATGTGTAGTATTAAATACAAGTGTTAGAAAAGGAAAAAAAAAGATTTGAATCAATAACCTAATATTCCTTCTTAGTAAATTAGAGAAACAAGAGCAATTCAAAACCAAACAACCAGAAAAAAAAAAAAGAATAATAAAGAGTAGGGCATAAATCTATGAAATTGAAAGCAGAAAAAAAGATACAGAAAATCAACAACATAAAAATCTGGTCATACGAACACATTGATGCAATTGATAAAACTTTAGTCAGGCTGGTGAAGCAAAGGAGAGGACACAAATCTCCAGTGTCAGAAACAAAAAGCAGGTTCATCACTACAAATCCAATGAAATTAAAACAATAGTGAAATATACTGTAAACAACTCTTTGCCACACATTTGATAACTGGGACAAATCCTTGAAAGACACAGAGTAGCATACTCACACAAGATAAATAGATCATTAGAATGATCCTACATATATTAAAGAAATTAAGCTATAATTAATAATTTTTTAAAACAGAAAGCACCTGGCCCAGGTGGTTCTCCTGGTGAATTCTAGCAAAAGTTTCAAGAAGAATAATGCCAATTCTTCACAATCTCATCCAAAAAGTAGAAGCAACAGAAACACATCCTAATTGTATCTATGAGGTAAGCATTACTGTAATGTCAGAACCATTAAAAACATTGCACGAAGAAGGAAAATAAACAATATATCTCATAAATGTAGACGCACAAATCCTCAACAAAAATTAACAAATTGAACCCAAAAATGTATAAAAAGAATCAGACACTATAACAGAGTTAGATTCATCGCAGTCATGCAAAGCAGATTCAACATTTGAAAATCAATCATTGTTATCTATCATATCAACAGGCTAAAGACAAATAAAAATGTGATCAATTGGTAGAGAAGGAAGATTTGATGAAATCCAATATCCATTTACGATTTTTAAAATGTCTTTCAGTGAACTATGAGTAAAAGGGGAACACATTCAACTTTATGAATGACATCTCCAAAAATCAACAATTACGTCATACTTACTGGTAAGAAAATAAACTCGTCCTGCCTCCCTCTAAGATTAAAAAAGCAAAAATATCCTACTCACCACTCCTATTTATTACTGTATCAGAAGCTCAAACTACTGCAATAAATCAGGAAAAGGAAACAAAATGTATACCATAGAGAAAGGAAGAAATAAAGCTGCCCGTATTTGTAGATGACTACATTTAAAACAAAAAAATAAAAAGAATCAACAGCAGCAAAAACAAACAAAAAATTTCTTGACACTTTAAAAAGATAGTATAACTAAGTTGCAGGATATATGTTAATACGCAATGGTCAGTTACTTTTCTATAAACCAAGAATAAAGTATTAGAACTTAAAATTTTAAATTTGATACTTTTTATATATCTCCCCCCGCCCCCGCCAACATACACAAACACTTAAGTGTAAATCTTGTAAAAAAAATTTTGAAAAGTATGAGATCTACATGCAGACAAAAATATAAAACACTAATAAAATAAATCAAGAAGGATCTAAACAAATGAATATATAACAAATGGAATTCTGTTTATGAATTGAAAAACTAAATGTTATTAAAATATTGATTCTACCCATTCTAATCTATAGATTCAATGGTATCTCAATAAAATCCCAGTAGCTTTATTGTAGATATTAACAAAAATGTTCAAAAAATGTTACATGAGAAGCAAAAGACCTAGAATATTCACCACAATTCTAAAAAATAAAAACAAAAAGTTGGAAAACTCTAACAAATCTATATTAAGGCTGCCTACAATGCTATAATAATCAAGACAGGGACATATTGACAGAAGAAGGGACGCATAGATCTAGGGCACAGAATCGAGAGCTCAAAAATAGATGTACAGAAGTATGAATAATTGATCTTTGGGCCGGGGGTGGTGGCTCACTCCTGTAATCCTAGCACTTTAGGAGGTCCAGGTGGGCACATCATTTGAGGCCAGGAATTTGAGACCAGACTGGCCAACATGGCAAAACCCTGTCTCTAATAAAAATACAAAAATTAGCTGGGCATGGTGGTGGTCGCCTGTATCCCAGCTACTGGGGAGGCTGAGGCAGGAGAACCACTTGAAACCAGGAGGCGGAGCTTGCAGTGAGCCGAGATCATGCTATTGCACTCCAGCCTGGGCGACAGAGTGAGACGCTGTCTCAAAAAGAATAAATAAATAAATGATTGATCTTTGATAAAGGAACAAAGGAAATTCCATGAAGAAAGAATAGCATTTTCAAAAAATGTTGTAATAATTGGACATTCTTATGCAAAAATACAAACCCAGGCAGAGACCTTAAGCCTTTGACAAAAATTGCCTCAAAACATGTAAATCTAAATGTAAAATGTAAAATAACAAAGCATCTGGAAGAAAGCATAGTAGGAAATCTGTTACCATCGGGTTGGTGACAATTTTTAGATGCAGAACTGAAAGCCTAATCCATAAATCAAAATTGATTTGAGTTTTCTTAAAATAAAGGCTTTTGCTCTGTGAGATAATCTAAGAAAAACAAAAGACAAGCCAAAAACACAAGTCTATGAAAAAAAAGTTACAAAGACAACAATAACACAAATACACAACTAAACAGTAAGAAAGGAAACAACCCAGTTTTTAAAATGAGCTAATGATCTGAATAGACACCTTACCAAAGAATACATACAGAAGGCAAATAAATATACGAAAAGAGATTCAACATGATTTTTCATTCAGGATATGTACATTAGAACAATGAGATATAACTGTGCATCTGTGTGAATGGCCAAGATCTAAAATTTGTCATTGCCAAATGCTGGTGAGAATGTGGAGGAACAGAAACTCTCATTAATTGTGGGTTAGAATTCAAAATGGTACAGTAATTTTGGAAGGCAGTTGAGCTGTTAATAAGTTATGAATGTATAAGTGTTGTCTTATCATATCACGCAACAACAGCGCTTCTAGGTACTGACCCTACTAATTTGAAAAATTATGTTCATATAAAAACCTGCATTTTAATGTTTCCAGCAGATTTATTCTCAATCACCCCAACCTGGAAGCCACCAAGATATTGTTCATTAGGTGAATGAGTAAACAAACTGTGGTACATCCATATAATGGAATATTATTCAGCATAAACAGAAATGAACTTGCAACTCATGAAAGGTGTGAATTTATCTTCCATGCATATTGCTAAGTGAAAGAAGGTAATCTGAAAATGCTATCTACTGGGCAATTCAACTATATATCATTCTGGGAAAGGCAAAATTCTGTGATTCTTTTGTGTGTGTGGGTGTGTATGTACATATTATATTTTTATTGATTTTTTAAAATTATACTTTAAGTTCTAGGGTACATGTGCACAACGTGCAGGTTTGATACATAGGTATACATGTGCCATGTTGTTGTGCTGCACCCATCAACTCATCATCTACATTAGGTATTTCTCCTAATGCTTTCCCTCCCCAAGCCTCCCACCCCCCAACAGGCCCTGGTGCGTGATGTTCCCTGCCCTGTGTCCAAGCGATCTTATTGTTCAGTTCTCACCTATGAGTGAGAACATGTGGTGTCTGGTTTTCTGTCCTTGTGACAGTTTGCTGAGAATGGTTCAGGAGAGAGAAGAAAGCTTGAAGAGGTGAAGGGCGGGGAACATTTTTAGGGCTGTGGATGGAGGCATGATGCTCTCAGTTTGTCGAAACACACAGAACTTGACCACACAGAGTGAGCCTCAAAGTGTACAGTTACTTAAAAACTCATTCAGGAGATTGTGAGATACCAGGATAGCATGCAGAACATGATACAAACAATCTAACAGTATTTCAACTGTAGGTACCAAACTAACGAAAGAGGGTGGAGGGAAAAGGGGCTGACCTAAGTAACTGTGCAAATGAGTGGAGTCTGTAAGACTAAAAGAAACTTTACATAAGTGCTACATTCTAGTTGATAGAGTTATTTACCAGAGTGGTGTAATTTAACACTTCTATACAAGTGTGCTGGAACTGAAAGTTTAGATGTATGGATGGTGGATGCTGGGATCCATCTGGAGTCTTCTCAGTGTTGGAGTGAGAGATTACAGAGAAGAAGGATGAGATTAGAATGATCCACGCAGGTAGGGGTTTTAATTGGAGACATCAATAAGAACTCATAATTACTTTACTACAGATGCAGGTGATCACATAAAAATATTTATAGATATGTGTATATACACTTGGTTAGTATATAAACATGTATTCCTTGCTCTGTCAGGTAAGAAAGCCTAGAAGGAATACTATTCAGTATCATTAAGCACATTTAGTGCCCAGATCTTGGCGTGCATGACAATTCTTCATTTAAAGAAACAGACTTCTTTAGAAAAATGACTGATTTGGGGGCTGGGGCTGGAAATTAAAAACAACAACAACAACAACAACAATATGAGCCTGGAGCGTTTTATAGTGCCAAAAAGTAAGAAAGTGCAAACCAAAAAAAAAAAAGAGAGAGAGAGAGAGATGGGTTTATGACACAAGAACTCTAATGGTGAAAGTTGGAACAAGCGATCAAAATAAATACCATGGTTTTGGATTATAATCCAAAGTTAAAAATAAACATCTGTCCACATTAGCCTAATAATTTAATAAATTGTTAAATACATAAATATTTGGGAGAACAAGACACATCTCCTGTGCAGAATAATTCCAAATAATTGACTTAGATGTCTTGCCCTGAAGTAGATAGAGGTTGCCTCCCTCTGCTTAAGTGTGTAGAGTGCATAGTGACTTCCTTCTGAAAAAGTGTATGAAAACAGAAAGATAACACAGTTAAGAAATCTGATAAATAATATCTCAGCCATGTGATCAAGACTAACATGTTGAGAGTGTGTGCTGTTGATACGATGCAATGAAAATGATAATTTACCTCTGTGGTCTTCCTGCCAATACCCAGAACTCAAGTCTACTCATGAGAAACACAACAAACAAATCCCAATTGAGGGACAGTCTACAAAATATTTGACCAGAATTCCTCAAAATCATCACGGTCATTCAAAAGTAGGAAAGCCTAAGACAATTTCATAGCCAAGAGGTGCCTAAAAATATATGGTGAGTAAATGTAATATAAAATCCTGGATAGAATCCTGGAACAGTAAAAGGATAACAGCTAAAACTCAGGGCATTTTAATAAAGTATGGATTTTAGTTAATTATAATGTCTCAATATTTGCTCCTGAATTTTAACAAATATATGATGTAAGATATTAGCAAGAAAGGATACTGGGTCTGGGATATATGAACACTCTTGGTATTGGTATTATCTTTACGATATTTCTTTCTTTTTTTTTTTTTTTTTTTTTGAGACAGAGTTCCACTCTTGCCGCCCAGGCTGGTGTGCAGTGGTGCGTTCTCGGCTCACTGCAACCTCTGCCTCCCAGGTTCAAGTGATTCTCCTGCCTCAGCCTCCCAAGCAGCTGGGATTACAGGCCCTCTCCATCACACCCGGCTAATTTTTGTATTTTTAGTAGAGGCGGGATTTCACCATGCTGGCCAGGCTGGTCTTGAACTCCTGACCTCAGGTGATCCACCTGCCCCGGCCTTCCAAAGTGCTGGGGTTACAGGCATGAGCCACTGCACCCAGCCCTACAATATTTACTTCAACCTAAAATTGTCCTGTTACCAGCAGTGAATCTGTACAGGTCTGCAACAACTTCAATTCTTGCCTTCTTAGAAGAAAGAATTCAATTGAAGGGGCATAGGACACTGTGGGAGATGATGGCAACTTTTAAAGCAGGAACAAAAGTCTATTAAAAAGTTTTAGGGCAGAAATAAAAGGCAGCACACTTGGAAGGGGCCCAAGAGGGTGACTTGAGTCAAGTGCACTGTTTGACCTTTGACTTGGGGTTTTATATGTTGGCATACTTGAAGAGTCTTGCACCCTTTCCCCCCGATTCTTCCTTTGGGGTGGGCTGTCTGCATGAGCTATGCCTGTCAGCACTTGGGAGGGGCTGCATGTGCAGTGTGTTTAGTGGAGTTGTACACATGCTCCCATAGGGTGTTCTTCCCTGCCCATCCAAATGTCCCTGGGCTGTCATATACCAATTAAACTCTGCCATTTTGCCTCTTAGTGCACATATGTGAACCCACTCACCCAACTCCTGAGATCTTATTGGGAAGCCGCTGATCACCAGTTTCAGGCGTTTCTGTTTATTGGGAGACTGTCTTTCCCTGGCACTGGCTGCGACCAATTGTTATTTTAGAGAGACGGTGCAGCACCTGCACTGTGCAGACCATCATTTGATGGTCACCTGGCATTCTGGTGGGTGGGAGTGGGGGACCTCTCCTGCCCTGCTCAGATCTGACTAGCTACGTACTGTAACAGCACTAAAATAATTTAGAATTATTACTGAGTATCCACATTCATTCAGGCACTATGGAGGGCAGGCAGATCAAGTGAGAAGTAAACAGATGACATTCTTACCACATTGACTTCATATGCTGGGAAAGAACAGATAAAAAAAATGTAAATAACAGTGATAACTTTATGTAACATAAAACTATAAGAGGAGAATAGATAAGTTTGTAAAATAAAAACTGACTTTGTGAGGCACAGTAGATGGTGGGGGAGATAAGGGTTTAACAAGGTCATCAGCAGGGCTAATTTCAGCCTTGAACACTGCAAAGTCTATGGGCCATTTACTCATATAATAATCAAATTAAAACAATAACTTTAAATAAGGGTACTTTTTTCAGTTTTTATCTTCTTTGACAACTTTTTTTTTTTTTTTTAAATAAACACTTACTACAAACCCCGCCTGCTGCAGTCCCCAAAACAATTATTCTGGGCATCAGGAAACTATATCTCAACCCAAATCTGGCGGTAAGAAAAATCAGATATTTCAGAAGGAAGGAAAGGATTCTTAAAGAGAGATGGAAAAGTCAAAATGACAATGGCTACAACAATAATAACAATATTAACTAAACAACATTTAGCACTTACTCCGTGTCATGCATGGTTCCAATTGTTTCATATGTAGAATCCATTTGATCCTTTCCATGGCCGTATGTGGTGAGTACAATTATGCATACCAATTTCAACGGTGAAAAAAACGGAGGTTCAGAGACACTGACTTACTGACCTCAAAAGGGCGGGAATTGGGTAGTCTGGCTCTAGAACGCAAAGTCTTAACCACATTTCCATACCAGAGTGCTCTATTGACTGACATTTGTTGAGTGCTTAGTGTTTGCAAGAAATGCTCTTGGTGCTCACTCTCTATTAGTTTGTCTCATGATCACTATATTACAGGAGTTTGGTATTTATAAATACCTCTGTTTCAGAGATGAAAAATTAAAGTTGTTTCCAGACCAAGCAGTTTGGCTCCAGAGTCCATGACCTTGGCCATGTCGACAATGAGGCAGGGATGTGTTCAGAACATTTTGAGGACACAAATTGAGCTAGGATTGCTAGCACCAGAGTGGAATAAAATGTTTCTACTTGATTCTATTATTTGATATTCTGAGTTTTCTAAAAATCATTTTTTATCTGTAGAAATATTTTTGTCATATTCATGGTAGGTTTTTTATTAGTATTTTCTTATTCTTTGAGTTGAATGCATAGTTGAAATCTCTTATTTTTATGTTAGCACATATCTTAATACATATAAGACAGATTTTTTTCCCCTGCTTTTGGATCTTGAACTTTTATAATGATTTCTAAGAGCATTGAGGTTGATGGTGTGTACCTCTCATGAAAAAGCAATTTTTAATCCTAATTATATAGGCTAGACTTAACACTTTTACTTTCACTGCTGTAGTAAGATGTTATTTTTACTGCTATAATGCATGTATCTGTTCATGATTTTTTCCACCTGTAGTTTATAAGCTCCTTTATGGAAGACACAAAGTCTTATACATTAAATATTTTCAGTGCCAAGAATTATACTGAGTACAAAGTAGATATTTAATATATGTGTGTTGAAATGTCCTCAACAGTTTAAAAATAAATAAAATAGTGAAGATTATTATATATTTAGTTATATCTACTCCTTTGGGAAACTTCCTATATTTCTTGAGACATTTTATTCCCAGGCAGGTTGTGAGGGATGGGGAGTTGTGTAATTAATAGATAAAAGCAAAATAACTCAAAACAAATAACTTCTCTTTTGATGAAGAACACATAAAATACCAAGCAGTGATATATTTAGAAAGAAGTAATAAAACATTAGAAAAAGTCTGAGGATTATAGATCCAAGAATCTCTTGTTGCATCATGTACTGCACTATATTTTTTAGAATACCAAGGGATTAAGGGATATATTGGATTTACCATTATGTAAGCATCAAATCCCAAAAGTTCTTAACATTTCTCCATCTCAGATAACCCAAAATATACTTCAGTGCTTATGTAACTCTATGAAATTCAAGTTCCCCAATCTCAAAAAACTCAAGCTTACACAACAATACTGTGTTAATGATGTTTAACGTTTGCATTCCATAGGAAAGTGAAGTTTGTGTGTTATAAATTGCCTAAAACTAGAAAATATATTTGATCCTAATTAGAAGACATATATCTGTTTGCCTTTGGAATGGTAATAAAAATGAAGATTTTATTGGAATTGCAGAGAATTTAAATTTTGACTCAAAATATTTATTCCCGCACACTCTCAGATCTTTAAGAATTTTAGAATTGGCCATTATCTAAACACTCCCACAAAATTTTGAAGCTTGGTTTACTAGTATTTTAAATTTATGTTGTACATGTAAGAAAGAACAGAAATAATGGCATTGTAATTACAAGTAAAAAAATTAATCAAAGATAATAATGAGACATCATTATGAGGTTAGTGGGCATTGTGGTTAAGCTACATGAAGTAACAGCAGTGCCATTTGGGAAACTGAGCTCAGATGGGCACCTGATTGGTCTAAAGATAATCCTATTAATAATAGTTGTTTCACAAATAAACATTTGCCTAAATTCTGGCCAATGAAATTCAAAACAAACTTGCTACAAGATCTGAGAAAACATACACTTTGTTCACTAAAGAAAGACTAAATGGGCTGGCAGCAGTGGCTCACGCCTGTAATCCCAGCACTTTGGGAGGCCAAGGCTGGGAGATCACTTGAGATCAGGAGTTCAAAACCAGCCTGGCCAACATGGTGAAAGCCCATCTCTACTAAAAATACAAAAATTAGCTGGGTGTGGTGGTGGGCAACTGTAATTCCAGCTACTTGGGAGTCTGAGGCAGGAGAACTGTTTGAATCTGGGAGGTGGAGGTTGCAACGAGCCTAGATTGCACACCACTGCACTCTAGCCTGGGCAAAAGAGCGAGACTCCATCTAAACAAAAAACAAAAAACAAAAAAGGAAAGACTAAATAAACACAGACTTTACTTCCCTTATAATATAAACAACAACAACAAAACAAGCAACAAGCAACATTCTTAATAAAAGTTACCCATTAACAAAAGAGGAACAAGCTTTGAGGTATAGCCAACAATGTTGACTGCAGAATAGAAGTAGAAAAAGAGGTTCACAATGGGTCCGAAATCTGCATTAACCCTAGGCTTCCTACTATGTGTACTAATGAATTTCATAATTGTGTAAGGTAGTATGGGACAAATTACCTGTTATTTAAAGTCAAACCTTTTAGGTACTCTAGAGAGTTCTAGAAATAGCACCATTAGAGATGTTTTCTGACATCCAAACTGCAAGCTTTCTATATTACAAGCTCTGCTCACAGGCAATCTTTCATAAGGGCAAGTGATAAAAAATGACTCACCATCTTCACATGTGCTCTTGTCCTTTTCCCCCGGATAAACATCTCAACTTTCCCATGTACTTTCATCACTTTCCAGAAGTGAAAGGATAGAGAAATTGAAGGTCTGATTATATTTTTCCCCAATTACTTAGATAAAAGAGAAAGTGAACAAGAGGGCAAAATGGAAAGGGCAGAGTTAGGCATTTGCACAGGAAACTGTCAAGAAGCATGGCAAAAAGCAGCTCCTCTCCTCTGGTCCTGTCATCCCTTGAGTGCTGGAAATTCAGCACTTACAGTCACTTTCTAAAACAATGTCTTTCTACATAATGTGCTTAATCAACTAGCCTTTTTAAAGTATATGTTCTACATTAGGTGCTTCAGGGCTAACAAAAAATGTGCAAGGGCAATCCCTACTCCTGGAAGCATTTCAAACTCAACTGTGGTGAGCAGTATGTACAAGCAAAAGTAGGAAAACTTCGAGGTAGAGAATTGAGATTTATTGGGTGCTACATTTAGGTGAGGGTCACTATTTTTACATGGCAGATATAATGTAAAATTCCTCCCGCCTCTCTAAAGTTTGTGGCATTATCCCCATTTTGTAAGTGGAGACGTAGGAGCTTCCGATGTGGAACGATTTGTAGAATTAACACATTTTATGAAAGAGCTGATACTTAATGTTACTGCTGTGGTCAGGGATAAAGAACCCAAATAAGTACATGAAAGGCATAAAGAAAAATATATAATTGAATCAATAATGTAGGTTGAGTATAAAAGTCTGTATATGTTTTTCTGTTAAAAAAAAGTCTGTTGAGCAAATGAAAACATAATATATAATTTTCTGAAAAACAAAAAGGATGCCATTAGCAAACCAAAATGTTGAGGCCTTTCTGGATCTTAAACACCTCTTGTAAATGAGTCAGCAAAACAAGAAGTCCACCAGTTGGAGGTGAAGACTGCCATCGTTCCTGTAGAGCTCAAGCTCATGGTCAGTAGAGGTGAGAGCAGAAACACCCCTAAGGCAATAGTCAGAATGGGGACCCGGGGCCTGTAGAAGGTACATTTACCCCCCATAGAGAGACAGGGCCATATCTCCATGCAAATTGTAAAATAACTCATATGTACAGACCATAGACTGAGATGACAAGCAACAGGCAATTCTCACTTTTAAGTACAGCTCTTCTACCTTAGTGCTTAACCCACCAGAGGTCATCGTGTATAATCATAGCTTGTATCTACCATGATGAGAGAAGAGGATCACAGCACAGAAAGGAAAGCAAACGTACCCACAAAAACCAGCATTTGTAGGAACTAAAATCAAGACAAAAGAACAATTACTGGAAAAATAATCAGGAGAAGAAAATGAGTCAAGACCAAATAAAAGCATTTTAAAATAAAAAAGTTTTTTATCCTCAGAGAGATTAAAACCACTATTGTGTCATACACAGACAGTGATGCAAAAGAATCAGTTAGAAATATTGATGTTTGAGACTTAGTCACACAAATGAAACACATAGATTAAAGAAAATAGTTTGTAACGTGCATCGTCTTTAGACTCTTTCAGAACATGGCAAAAAAGTCAAAGATATTTGTGAGAGAAAATTCAATAGATAAGAATAGAAATAGAAATTTTAACCTAGAAAATGTTTTAAAGTTAAATAAAAGACTTTGGTTATCAAACGATGAAAGTTGCCACTTGATAGTACAAAATAGTATTTACATAAAAAAGACCAATAACTAGGCACAGTGTGATGAAATTTTGAAAAATTGAGGGCAAGGAAAACATATGAAAACTTCCAAAAGAAAAGGAATGATGCTATTTCTTGTAAAAATACAACTAGGCAATAACTTCAAAATGTACACTGAAATTACTGAATGAAATACAATCTCATACCCAGCAACATTAGCATTAAAATTTTAAAAGGCCGGGCACGGTGGCTCAAACCTGTAATCCCAGCACTTTGGGAGGCCGAGACGGGTGGATCACAAGGTCAGGAGATCGAGACCATCCTGGCTGACACGGTGAAACCCCGTCTCTACTAAAACACACAAAAAACTAGCCGGGCGAGGTGGCGGCGCCTGTAGTCCCAGCTACTTGGGAGGCTCAGGCAGGAGAATGGCGTGAACCCGGGAGGCGGAGCTTGCAGTGAGCTGAGATACCGCCACTGCACTCCAGCCTGGGCGACAGAGCGAGACTCCATCTCAAAAAAAAAAAAAAAAATTAAAAAATTATATAAGCAGTCAGAAAATTAATCACAGTCACATCATCTATAAATAGGTAACTCAAAAATTTGAGAAAGCAAAATAAAAAGTACAACTGTGGGAAATACAAAATATAGCAATAAAATTAAAAACAAAAAGTACATGGTTCAGTATTTATATCAGAAAAAATAGAGGGGGCAGAGCAAGATGGCCGAATAGGAACAGCTCCAGTCTCCAACTCCCAGCGCGAGCAACACAGAAGACCGGTGATTTCTGCATTTTCAACTGAGGTACTGGGTTCATCTCACTGGGGAGTGCCAGACGATTGGTGCTGGTCAGCTGCTGCAGCCCGACCAGCGAAAGCTGAAGCAGGGCGAGGCATCACCTCACCTGGGAAGCGCAAGGGGGAAGGGAATCCCTTTTCCTAGCCAGGGGAACTGAGACACACAACACCTGGAAAATCGGGTAACTCCCACCCCAATACTGCGCTTTAAGCAAACAGGCACACCAGGAGATCATATCCCACACCTGGCCGGGAGGGTCCCACACCCACGGAGCCTCCCTCATTGCTAGCACAGCAGTCTGTGATCTCGTGGCAAGGCAGCAGCGAGGCTGGGGGAGGGGCGCCCGCCATTGCTGAGGCTTAAGTAGGTAAACAAAGCTGCTGGGAAGCTCGAACTGGGTGGAGCTCACAGCAGCTCAAGGAAACCTGCCTGTCTCTGTAGACTCCACCTCTGGGGACAGGGCAATAACAAACACAGCCGAAACCTCTGCAGATGCAAACGACTCTGTCTGACAGCTTTGAAGAGAGCAGTGGATCTCCCAACACGGAGGTTGAGATCTGAGAAGGGACAGACTCCCTGCTCAAGTGGCTCCCTGAACCCTGAGTAGCCTAACTGGGAGACATCCCCCACTAGGGGCAGTCTGACACCCCACACCTCACAGGGTGGAGTACACCCCTGAGAGGAAACTTCCAAAGCAAGAATCAGACAGGTACACTCGCTGTTCAGAAATATTCTATCTTCTGCAGCCTCTGCTGCTGATACCCAGGCAAACAGGGTCTGCAGTGGACCTCAAGCAATCTCCAACAGACCTACAGCTGAGGGTCCTGACTGTTAGAAGGAAAACTATCAAACAGGAAGGACACCTACACCAAAACCCCATCAGTACATCACCATCATCAAAGACCAGAGGCAGATAAAACCACAAAGATGGGGAAAAAGCAGGGCAGAAAAGCTGGAAATTCAAAAAATAAGAGCGCATCTCCCCCGGCAAAGGAGCGCAGCTCATCGCCAGCAACGGATCAAAGCTGGATGGAGAATGACTTTGACGAGATGAGAGAATAAGGCTTCAGTCCATCAAATTTCTCAGAGTTAAAGGAGGAATTACGTACCCAGCGCAAGGAAACTAAAAATCTTGAAAAAAAAGTGGAAGAATTGATGGCTAGAGTAATTAATGCAGAGAAGGTCATAAACGAAATGAAAGAGATGAAAACCATGACACGAGAAATACGTGACAAATGCACAAGCTTCAGTAACCGACTCGATCAACTGGAAGAAAGAGTATCAGCGATTGAGGATCAAATGAATGAAATGAAGCGAGAAGAGAAACCAAAAGAAAAAAGAAGAAAAAGAAATGAACAAAGCCTGCAAGAAGTATGGGATTATGTAAAAAGACCAAATCTACGTCTGATTGGGGTGCCTGAAAGTGAGGGGGAAAATGGAACCAAGTTGGAAAACACTCTTCAGGATATCATCCAGGAGAACTTCCCCAACCAGGTAGGGCAGGCCAACATTCAAATCCAGGAAATACAGAGAATGCCACAAAGATACTCCTCGAGAAGAGCAACTCCAAGACACATAATTGCCAGATTCACCAAAGTTGAAATGAAGGAAAAAATCTTAAGGGCAGCCAGAGAGAAAGGTCGGGTTACCCACAAAGGGAAGCCCATCAGACTAACAGCAGATCTCTCGGCAGAAACTCTCCAAGCCAGAAGAGAGTGGGGGCCAATATTCAACATTCTTAAAGAAAAGAATTTTCAACCCAGAATTTCATATCCAGCCAAACTAAGTTTCATAAGTGAAGGAGAAATAAAATCCTTTACAGATAAGCAAATGCTTAGAGATTTTGTCACCACTAGGCCTGCCTTACAAGAGACCCTGAAGGAAGCACTAAACATGGAAAGGAACAACCGGTACCAGCCATTGCAAAAACATGCCAAAATGTAAAGACCATCGAGGCTAGGAAGAAACTGCATCAACTAACGAGCAAAATAACCAGTTAATATCATAATGGCAGGATCAAGTTCACACATAACAATCTTAACCTTAAATGTAAATGGACTAAATGCTCCAATTAAAAGACACAGACTGTCAAACTGGATAAAGAGTCAAGACCCATCAGTCTGCTGTATTCAGGAGACCCATCTCACACGCAGAGGCATACATAGGCTCAAAATAAAGGGATGGAGGAAGATTTACCAAGCAAATGGAGAACAAAAAAAAGTGGGGGTTGCAATACTAGTCTCTGATAAAACAGACTTTAAACCATCAAAGATCAAAAGAGACAAAGAAGGCCATTACATAATGGTAAAGGGATCAATTCAACAGGAAGAGCTAACTATCCTAAATATATATGCACCCAATACAGGAGCACCCAGATTCATAAAGCAAGTCCTTAGAGACTTACAAAGAGACTTAGACTCCCATACAATAATAATGGGAGACTTCAACACTCCACTGTCAAGATTAGACAGATCAACGAGACAGAAAGTTAACAAGGATATCCAGGAATTGAACTCATCTCTGCAGCAAGCAGACCTAATAGACATCTATAGAACTCTCCACCCCAAATCAACAGAATATACATTCTTCTCAGCACCACATCGTACTTACTCCAAAATCGACCACGTAATTGGAAGTAAAGCACTCCTCAGCAAATGTACAAGAACAGAAATTATAACAAACTGTCTCTCAGACCACATTGCAATGAAACTAGAACTCAGGACTAAGAAATTCAATCAAAACCGCTCAACTACATGGAAACTGAACAACCTGCTCCTGAATGACTACTGGGTACATAACGAAATGAAGGCAGAAATAAAGATGTTCTTTGAAACCAATGAGAACAAAGATACAACATACCAGAATCTCTGGGACACATTTAAAGCAGTGTGTAGAGGGAAATTTATAGCACTAAATGCCCACAAGAGAAAGCAGGAAAGATCTAAAATTGACAATCTAACATCACAATTAAAAGAACTAGAGAAGCAAGAGCAAACACATTCGAAAGCTAGCAGAAGGCTAGGAATAACTAAGATCAGAGCAGAACTGAAGGAGATAGAGACACAAAAAACTCTCCAAAAAATCAATGAATCCAGGAGTTGGTTTTTTGAAAAGATCAACAAAATTGACAGACCACTAGCAAGACTAATAAAGAAGAAAAGAGAGAAGAATCAAATCGACGCAATTAAAAATGATAAAGGGGATATCACCACCGACCCCACAGAAATACAAACTACCATCAGAGAATACTATAAACACCTCTACGCAAATAAACTGGAAAATCTAGAAGAAATGGATAATTTCCTGGACACTTACACTCTTCCAAGACTGAACCAGGAAGAAGTTGAATCCCTGAATAGACCAATAGCAGGCTCTGAAATTGAGGCAATAATTAATAGCCTACCAACCAAAAAAAGTCCAGGACCAGATGGATTCACAGCTGAATTCTACCAGAGGTACAAGGAGGAGTTGGTACCATTCCTTCTGAAACTATTCCAATCAATAGAAAAAGAGGGAATCCTCCCTAACTCATTTTATGAGGCCAACATCATCCTGATACCAAAGCCTGGCAGAGACACACAAAAAAAGAGAATTTTAGACCAATATCCCTGATGAACATCGATGCAAAAATCCTCAATAAAATACTGGCAAACCGGATTCAGCAACACATCAAAAAGCTTATCCACCATGATCAAGTGGGCTTCATCCCTGGGATACAAGGCTGGTTCAACATTCGCAAATCAATAAACATAATCCAGCATATAAACAGAACCAAAGACAAGAACCACATGATTATCTCAATAGATGCAGAAAAGGCTTTTGACAAAATTCAACAGCCCTTCATGCTAAAAACGCTCAATAAATTCGGTATTGATGGAACGTACCTCAAAATAATAAGAGCTATTTATGACAAACCCACAGCCAATATCATACTGAATGGGCAAAAACTGGAAAAATTCCCTTTGAAAACTGGCACAAGACAGGGATGCCCTCTCTCACCACTCCTATTCAACATAGTGTTGGAAGTTCTGGCTAGGGCAATTAGGCAAGAGAAAGAAATCAAGGGTATTCAGTTAGGAAAAGAAGAAGTCAAATTGTCCCTGTTTGCAGATGACATGATTGTATATTTAGAAAACCCCATTGTCTCAGCCCAAAATCTCCTTAAGCTGATAAGCAACTTCAGCAAAGTCTCAGGATACAAAATTACTGTGCAAAAATCACAAGCATTCTTATACACCAGTAACAGACAAACAGAGAGCTGAATCATGAATGAACTTCCATTCACAATTGCTTCAAAGATAATAAAATACCTAGGAATCCAACTTACAAGGGATGTAAAGGACCTCTTCAAGGAGAACTACAAACCACTGCTCAGTGAAATAAAAGAGGACACAAACAAATGGAAGAACATACCATGCTCATGGATAGGAAGAATCAATATCGTGAAAATGGCCATACTGCCCAAGGTAATTTATAGATTCAATGCCATCCCCATCAAGCTACCAATGAGTTTCTTCACAGAATTGGAAAAAACTGCTTTAAAGTTCATATGGAACCAAAAAAGAGCCCGCATCTCCAAGACAATCCTAAGTCAAAAGAACAAAGCTGGAGGCATCACACTACCTGACTTCAAACTATACTACAAGGCTACAGTAACCAAAACAGCATGGTACTGGTACCAAAACAGAGATATAGACCAATGGAACAGAACAGAGTCCTCAGAAATAATACCACACATCTACAGCCATCTGATCTTTGACAAACCTGAGAGAAACAAGAAATGGGGAAAGGATTCCCTATTTAATAAATGGTGCTGGGAAAATTGGCTAGCCATAAGTAGAAAGCTGAAACTGGATCCTTTCCTTACTCCTTTTACGAAAATTAATTCAAGATGGATTAGAGACTTAAATGTTAGACCTAATACCATAAAAATCCTAGAGGAAAACCTAGGTAGTACCATTCAGGACATAGGCATGGGCAAAGACTTCATGTCTAAAACACCAAAAGCAACGGCAACAAAAGCCAAAATTGACAAATTGGATCTCATTAAATTAAAGAGCTTTTGCACAGCAAAAGAAACTACCATCAGAGTGAAGAGGCAACCTACAGAATGGGAGAAAATTTTTGCAATCTACTCATCTGACAAAGGGCTAATATCCAGAACCTACAAAGAACTCAAACAAATTTAGAAGAAAAACACAAACAACCCCATCAAAAAGTGGGCAAAGGATATGAACAGACATTTCTCAAAAGAACACATTCATACAGCCAACAGACACATGAAAAAATGCTCATCATCACTGGCCATCAGAGAAATGCAAATCAAAACCACAATGAGATACCATCTCACACCAGTTAGAATGGCGATCATTAAAAAGTCAGGAAACAACAGGTGCTGGAGAGGATGTGGAGAAATAGGAACACTTTTACACTGTTGGTGGGATTGTAAACTAGTTCAACCATTATGGAAAACAATATGGCGATTCCTCAAGGATCTAGAACTAGATGTACCATATGACCCAGCCATCCCATTACTGGGTATATACCCAAAGGATTATAAATTATGCTGCTATAAAGACACATGCACACGTATGTTTATTGCAGCACTATTCACAATAGCAAAGACTTGGAATCAACCCAAATGTCCATCAGTGACAGACTGGATTAAGAAAATGTGGCACATATACACCATGGAATACTATGCAGCCATCAAAAAGGATGAGTTTGCGTCCTTTGTAGGGACATGGATGCAGCTGGAAACCATCATTCTTAGCAAACTATCACAAGAACAGAAAACCAAACACCGCATGTTCTCACTCATAGGTGGGAACTGAACAATGAGATCACTTGGACTCGGGAAGGGGAACATCACACACAGGGGCCTATCATGGGGAGGGGGGAGGGGGGAGGGATTGCATTGGGAGTTATACCTGATGTAAATGATGAGTTGATGGGTGCAGCACACCAACATGGCACAAGTATACATATGTAACAAACCTGCACGTTATGCACATGTACCCTACAACTTAAAGTATAATAATAATAAATAAATTTTAAAAAAAAGAAAAAGAAAAAATAGACTTCAAGTGGATATTAAATAGGACAAAAAGGATTATTTTCCATTTATAAATTTTACAATTCTCAATATTTGTCAGTCATGTACATTTCTCTACCTATATATAAATATTTATACTACTCATCAAAATAAACATTGATAAAAATAAAGTAAAACTTTTTGCAATCTATAATCATAAAATGAAATATGATCAAATATTAAACAATTATTAATAATGAAAAAGAGGTAAATAAACCATGGATTTAATAGCAATTAAAAGCAAAAACATGTAACTTTGTATCCAACAAACATAGAACATCAATTTTTTTCAAAGTTAGAATTATTATAACATATTTTTCAAAAATAAATTAATAGCAAAACAACAATGACGACCATGAAAACATTCACAACTCAATGAATGGGAGTTGAAAGTAGTGGTTGTTATGGAGAAAGGAGTAGAGGGACGGGACAGTTACCTGGCAGGTTTCAGGGCTACACTGCTACCTGCTTTTATCTTCCCAGGTTTAGCTGATTTAGCCATGGTTCTGCTTTGATGAGCTGTCACACTGATAGAAGTTCACACAAATTTGTGAATTCTCATAGTCAAATGTACAATGTGGTGCTTCCCTGACAATATAATTCTTGGCTAACGGGTGGAAGGGTGAGTGAGTGGCAACTTGCTATTACAAAAATGAGTGTTCATTAGTGCAGAATATATCAACGTTTTGCCAATTATTTTACATTGTCTTTTTTAGAAAATAATAATATTTGAATGGCATGCTGGGATAAATGGGTTCCAGCTGTTCCTTTCCCTGCTTCCCTGTTTGGATGCTTAAAGACTAGGGAGCTCCACGTCTTGGCATCCACACCCAACTCAAGGTTTTGCCGTCTTACACTGCTACATAAGTCATGCTTAGAATATTCAAGAGCAGGGCTTAAGCGCAGGAAGAATGGACACATAATTCAAATAAATTTGGCAACCTAAGTAAAAGAAAATAGCATGGAAAATATATAGATATGGGGCAATTTTTTAAAAATCCATAATAATCTGTGTGTGTTTGTGTGTGTGTGCGCGTGTGTGTGTGTGTTTAACAAAGAAGAGAGAGAGACTACCCAATATATTTATGCTGTGCTTGTCCATTTACAAAGCATATATATGAGCAAATTGATAATTTCCCTTGGATAACCTAAAAGCTGTATGGGCTGTCACTTTTTTTTTTTAACTGATGTGTAACGTTCAACTCTTGTGATAATTGCTGTGCTTGTTTAAATGGTAATACAATGCTTGGAATATTAGCGCCAAAGCCCTTCAGATTTCTTTATGTAGGAACACTATTGATAGTTGACTAAATTAATTTTCTCCCTAGTTTTTATTTAAAAAAATTTGTGTAGGTTGTATTAAGTTTAATTAAATTTTGTTTTACAGGCATTTACTTTCACTATCATTCTACACAGTGAATTCAGAAATGACGAATACATTTGCTCATTGTAATTACAATATATGAACTGTTTGGCAGAAGTGCTTCTGGGCATGAACATCATTCTTTGGATGTAGAACACTTGGGAGCAATTTCATGTTATTTATAGAGACACATAAGCTTATAGACTGTTCCCTACACATGCACATGGACACACATACACACAGAGAAGTCACTTAGCTATTAGGAAATTGCATGCAGAAGCAACGTGGAGTACTAGAAAGATCTTGGGTTTGAAGTCAGATAATTCTAGATTTCTAGTCCAGCATGACCGTTTACTGGTTGTGTGCTCTAGCATCTATTTCTTGTATTATAAAATGTAAAAAGGGTACCTACCTCATGGGGGTGCTATGGAGCATAAAAGTGGAATATAAATTTTCTTAGCAGAAAGCTTTATACTTGGTGCTCAAGATATGGTACCTGATAATATTATATAATGCATATTCAATACTGGTACATAATATGCATTTAGTGCTTAATATATTCCAGACATTTTTTTCCCCATTAACTCTATAAAAACCTCATGAGTTGGACAATATAAAAATTTTCTCTTTTACAGATGAGGTTGCTGAGACCCAAACGGGTTAAGTGACTTGCCTAGTTACATAGAGTGACCAAAAAAAAAAAAAATGCTGGGTGATCATGAATAGTCTTACCCCTAATTTTCTACCTGAAGAAAACCTCATTCTGTTTTCTAACCGAAGGCAATTGGGCTAAAATGCTGACATCACCCCCAGGACTGTTATGAGAGCCTACAAGGTCTTTCTCGTAGGTCATTGGCTGATTGGCTGCCGAGGATTGGCTGCCATCCCAGGAGACTCCACTGGGATGATGGAGCCCCTGTCTCTCTGAAGGCCAAATGGAGCTGAGCCTCCTCACCCACAATCTCTTTCACTGGACTGAAATGTGAGTAGAAAACAAACTTGCTCTTTATCTATGAAAACCTTGTGATGGCTTCTCACAACATTCAGTGTCACCAATGTTGCCTGAAGTTAACATAAGAGTCTGTGTTCACTGCCTCTTCTAAGAACAACCCTGATCAAATTATTGTAGACAAAATGTCTTGTTACCAGGGCCTTCTTTTTTACTCTTTCCAGACTTGGTATCCCAAATGTTCTTGTGTTGTCCCTAGTGTGACTGATGCTTCCAAATTTAGGTGCCTGCATACAAAAGAAGTAACCAGATATACTGGCAAGAGCCCTTTATATGACGCCCCTCCCTCCAAATCCTATTCCTCTTCTCCTTCTCTTTAAAAAATCACTCTGTAACTCCTGGCTTAAGTTACGACTTCTAGAAAACCATACTAAAATGGTCACTAGTTCCTCTCATCTATCCAATGGCTTTTTCTTTGTTTGAAATATGCAGCTACTGGTTAAACCCAATGTTCCGATGTTCTGTTTTCCATATTTTTTGTGTGTGTGTGTGGAGGACGACAGAGTCTCACTCTGTCGCCCAGGCTGGAGTGCAGTGGCATGATCGCAGCTGAGAGGCAGAGGTTGCAGTGAGCTGAGATCATGCCTCAGCCTCTGGAGTAGCTGGGATTACAGGTGCGTGCCACCACGCCCAGCTAATTTTTATATTTTTAGTAGAGACGGGTTTTCACCATGTTGTTCAAGCTGGTCTCGAACTCTTGACCTCAAGTGATCCACTTGCCTTGGCCTCTGAAAGTGCTGGGATTACATGTGTGAGCCACCACACCCAGCCTCCATATTCTTTCAATGAGTAGAAAGAATATTCAGTTCAGCTTAGGCTCCATGGCTCACCATTTTACCACTTTTGTCAATACGTTTAAGTCCCTCACTTTGGCCATAAGTTTTCTTGTCTGGAAATACTCCAACCAGGATTATCTCATGACCCTCAGCTTCCTCACCAGCACCTGGGCTTGAGTGCTTCTGGAGCAAACTGAATGACCAGGAACACCACGCATGCCCATTGCATGGGCTGGCCTTCAACCACAGTTGGACCCTCACTTTCACATTCCACTTCTGTGCTACGGTTCCAGCCATGATTTGTCCAGGGCTTCTCCACTCTATCTTTTGCCTCCTAGCCTCTTACTTTTAACACCAAGGAGAACATTCCTTCCTCTTGACCATGGTATAATCTGTGAAGGGAGAAAATGGATGTATACTCATTTTTCTATGTAGAACTAGAAACTCTCAAATAGTTTCAATATTGTTGCATACATTTTGTTTTACTTTGGCTTGTTTTTGAGGGCATCGCCAAAAATCACAAACACTATTGGGTATATGAATTTTTAAAGATAATTTTCAGAATTTTATTCCACCAAAAACAGAAACAAAAATTGCTAGAACACGGAACAAAAGCTCTGGTTATAAAACACTTTCCAATTTACTCAGGGTGATTATTGTTAGTCATCAGGTCCGAATGTTCCATCAGGTGCCCCATTACAATTTCTGACATCTTTAAATCAAAGTCCTAGGTCACAAATCATAAATGTTAGGTGGCAATGAAGAGGCTTCTTGTGCCGTGATCACTAAAAGTGTGTGAGTAATCTGTCTGAACTCTCAAGCAAACACCTAGGAAATTATCTCTCTAGAGCTACCATTCTGCTCAGTCTATCCTAAAATGATGAATACATTTGCTCATTACAATATATGACCTGTTTGGCAGAAGTGTTTCTGGGCGTGAATGTCACTCTTTGGATGCAGGATGCTGGGGAACAATATTTTACTATAAATAGAGACATGTAAGCATATAGACTGTTTCCCACGTGTGCCTGTGATCACCTAGGATCATTTTCCTACGTTAAAGGTGACAGTACCTACATTAAAGACCTTTGCTAGGAAAACAGAAAAGCTGAGAATTAGCCATTGGGCTTTACAGGGAGTGATTTTTCAGGATTTTTTTTTTTTTTTTTAAGGCTCAGGTAGATTTAGAAACCCTGCCATCTCAGTATCTATGGAAATTCAGCTTAATTGTACTTGAACATATCCTAGTGAAATCTTCCTCAGTATTTGAAAATGTCCTGGATGGTTGCCATCTAGATATGTAGGCTACTTTCTGGGGGCATGATAGGGCTTTTCTGAAACTAATGATTTGCCCCAGAGGATAAGGTCCTTTGGCTAAGGCTTACATTTTCAACATTATAGGAGAAAGGAAATTACTGTTTTACATAGCGGCTACATTAACGTTTCATGAAGAAGATTAAAAATATTTTTTCTTTTAAGTCCAAAGGCAGAGAAAGGAAACTACCTGTCAGTGAGACCAAAATGTTTCAGGTATGCTTCCAGGAGGATGGACAGATTGAGAAGAGAATAAGACTAATACTAGGGAATAATGGATAATACAATTGCAAAGGTACCATCAAAGCAAATTCAGAAATTCAGATAACATATACACACACACACACACACACACACACACACACACACACACACACATATATGTATACACACACACACACACGTATTTTATATAAATATTTAATATTTATATCAGGCCAGGTGTGGTGGCTCACGCCTGTAATCTCAGCACTTTTTGAGGCCCAGGTGGAACGGTCACTAGGTCAGGAGTTCGAGTCCAGCATGGCCAACATGGTGAAACTCCGTCTCTACTAAAAAGACAAAAATTAGCTGGGTATGGTGGTGTGTGCCTATAATCCCAGCTACTTAGGGGGCTGAGGCAGGAGAATCCCTTGAACCTGGGAGGCAGAGGATGCAGTGAGGATGCAGTGAGCTGAGATTGCACCACTGCACTCCAGCCTGGGCGACAGAGCGAGATTCCATCTCAAAAAAGAAAAAAAAATTAAACATATATGTATATAAATATTTATATAGATGTTATACATATATAAATATTAAGGCAGGGTCTCTCAATGTTGGCACTGATGACATTTTGTGCCATGCGTTTTGTATGTGTTGCTGTAGGGAGCTGTTCTCTGTGTTGTAGATGCTTAGCAGCACCACTGGCCTCTACCCACTAGATACCCGTAGCACCTGCACCCCCAAGCATGATTATTAAAATTGTTTTCAGACACTACCATATGTCTCTGGGGAGATGAGAAGCCAAAACACTTCTCAGGTTTTTAACTGGACTAAGGAGTAAGAAATGTGTGTTAGCCAGTGAGAAACAAAGGAAGACTTATGAACAAGAAAAACAGCTTTATAAAAAATACGGTGGTGACATTTTTCTGGATATATTGCAAGTGAGAAGGATCAGCAGAGTAGTTCAGGTGTTGAACTGCAATAAGGCATAACATTTGAAGTAAATGATGGCAGTTGGAAGAGAAGGAAAAGATGTTAGCGAGAAGAAAAGAGTTAGGGAAAACAGATTCAGCAGCACGATGATGGGACCTGAGGAGCAATGAAGAAGGACATAGCTTCTGTAACTTAGGCACTACGTTGAATATTATGTCATTGTTGCTCTCTTTGTTTTTGGAGGCAGATTTTATTGTGATTTCTTTCCTTCCATCTCTATGCAAGGGCAAGCTGGATGTTTGTCCTTGGTGTGAAGGCAGAGAAAAATGTGCAATGAGCTGATGGTGATTTGGAATTAGAGCGAAGTAAAATATGTAGAATAACTTTAAGGAAGTATATGACACACAGAGGCACTTGCTGAAGTGATGTGACTGCTATGGAGAGAAAGGTAGAAAATCAGGGAACATATCAAATGTAATAGGTAAAAGCCTCCACGTAGAGAGGAAGAAATGAGAGAAGAAAAAAAATGTCAAGAGGATAAACAAAGACTTTGATTCAAGGGCAAAAGGAGAGAAGTTTCTAGTAGGGGTAAAATCAACTTGAATAATTCAGGGAGTTAAAGACCATGAGAGCTGTAGGGGACCAAAAGATGTAGGGGTCCAAAAAATAAAAGTTCAGGTCATTAACGGAATGATGCTGAGGACAGGAATTAGACAGATGTGAGTTATGGGGTAATGGGTGATCACATGGAGGCATAAGATGATTACTGTCAATATTTTGCCAGAATAAGAAAGATAAAGATGTTGAATGTTATCCTGAGAAGAAAGAAAGATCGATCAGGTATCCATTTTAATGAGGTAAGAGAGATCCGTGTGTATATGAGGAGTAAGTAACGAAAAAACAGTTTGAAAACATCACAGATAAGCTCGACATATTATACATCTTGATTAGAATATGAACAGCTCCCTGTGTTTGTGTAAATACACATAAATGAGCTACTTTCTGTTTCAATGGCTTTGAGCCATGCTGAGCCTTTTAAAACAACGAAACAAATATTGACACAATTGGATACTGCATCTATTTATGCCAAAAAGAAAGCTCAAACTTCACAAAGTTTGTCATTTTTTAACAATTAAAAATAGACCTAAAAAAGGAAAGAAATAAACCAGGTTCTCAGTCAAAATCATGAACAGAAGCACACCCACAAGAATCAATAGTACTGCTGTATTTATAGACAGTGTTCCTGGTATGGCGAAACAGGTGGCAGATTTTTAGTGAACTTTGTACCTTGGCCATTTGTTTTTCCTCAGACTTTTGCCATATTTTTTGTGAGAAGACTTAAATTTTCTCAGTCAAGACTATTAACCATAGGGGCTGCAACATGGAAGTTGTGTGGGCTATGTTTACTCAGTTTGTTTTAGAAATGCAAAATAATGCAAAGAGCCCATTTACTGCATTTGCCTAACACATTGTTAATAATTATTGAGAGTGGCTTTGGGTTCTGATAGAGAATGTGGGGGAGAGAACTAAAGTCTACACCAACCTACAAAGCCAGAATTTGGAGCTACCTCTAAGGATGAAATTTTTACAAGAAATTAGGATAGAAAGGCAAGGGCAAAGTCCTGATTATTTTCTTACTTATGTTCTTTCCTTAGGTAATGAGTGACAGTAAAATGTTCTCATTCAGAAAGAAACAATAGTTTTGCAATTTCAGAGGAGGCTTTGGGAATTCAGCGAAGGCTGGATTGGGGTGGCTCAGGATTTTGGCAGGGATCCTTCGTTTACAACGTCTTTCCTGGAATTAAAGTACACATGTATATGACTGAGACATGACTGACATGCATGCTGATGCTTATGTAACAAGCTGGATTTAATTTGTCTGCCTTGATCATGCTTTCATTACTTCTGTAGTTAGGCAGCATCATGTAATAGAATCAGACACGTCTGCTTCAGATTAAACTTCAGCCCAATCATTAACCATGTGACTTTGGATAAATTCTATAATATCCTTCCCATATTTCCTTCTTCTTTCTCTTCCTTTCTTCCATATTTGAAAATTCTATTCTAGTGTATTCATTTTATAATATTTATTTTAATTATTTGGGCATGTATATATCTTAAAGAATTAATTCTATAAAGATTAGTATAAAAACCAGCAGATTCCCACTTTTGTCACCCCAATTCCTATTTCCCAAAACAATACTTTTTCTTTCTGATTATTTTGATGTTTGTTTCTTAATATTTTTCTACTATTTATTATTCTTTTTATTCAAAAACTATTTTCTATTGGCATCCTCCATGAAATATGAATACTTAGATTTGTGTATATGAATAATCTACCTCGGTGGGGCGAAGCAAGATGGCCGAATAGGAACAGCTCCAGTGTCCAACTTCCAGCGCGAGCGACACAGAAGACCGGTGATTTCTGCATTTTCAACTGAGGTACTGGGTTCATCTCACTGGGGAGTGGCGGACGATCATTGCTGGTCAGCTGCTGCAGCCCGAACAGCGAGAGCTGAAGCAGGGCGAGGCATCACCTCACCTGGGAAGCCCAAGGGGGAAGGGAATCCCTTTTCCTAGCCAGGGGAACTGAGACACACAACACCTGGAAAATCGGGTAACTCCCACCCCAATACTGCGCTTTAAGCAAACAGGCACACCAGGAGATCATATCCCACACCTGGCCGGGAGGGTCCCACACCCACGGAGCCTCCCTCATTGCTAGCACAGCAGTCTGTGATCTACCGGCAAGGCAGCAGCGAGGCTGGGGAAGGGGCGCCCGCCATTGCTGAGGCTTAAGTAGGTAAACAAAGCTGCTGGGAAGCTCGAACTGGGTGGAGCTCACAGCAGCTCAAGGAAACCTGCCTGTCTCTATAGACTCCACCTCTGGGGACAGGGCACAGTAAACAATAACAAACACAGCAGAATCCTCTGCAGATGCAAACGACTCTGTCTGACAGCTTTGAAGAGAGCAGTGGATCTCCCAACACGGAGGTTGAGATCTGAGAAGGGACAGACTGCCTGCTCAAGTGGGTCCCTGACCCCTGAGTAGCCTAACTGGGAGACATCCCCCACTAGGGGCAGTCTGACACCCCACACCTCACAGGGTGGAGTACACCCCTGAGAGGAACCTTCCAAAGCAAGAATCAGACAGGTACACTCGCTGTTCAGAAATATTCTATCTTCTGCAGCCTCTGCTGCTGATACCCAGGCAAACAGGGTCTGGAGTGGACCTCAAGCAATCTCCAACAGACCTACAGCTGAGGGTCCTGACTGTTAGAAGGAAAACTATCAAACAGGAAGGACACCTACACCAAAACCTCATCAGTACCTCACCATCATCAAAGACCAGAGGCAGAGAAAACCACAAAGATGGGGAAAAAGCAGGGCAGAAAACCTGGAAATTCAAAAAATAAGAGCGCATCTCCCCCGGCAAAGGAGCGCAGCTCATCACCAGCAACGGATCAAATCTGGACGGAGAATGACTTTGACGAGATGAGAGAAGAAGGCTTCAGTCCATCAAATTTCTCAGAGCTAAAGGAGGAATTACGTACCCAGCGCAAAGAAACTAAAAATCTTGAAAAAAAAGTGGAAGAATTGATGGCTACAGTAATTAATGCAGAGAAGGTCCTAAACGAAATGAAAGAGATGAAAACCATGACACGAGAAATACGTGACAAATGCACAAGCTTCAGTAACCGACTCGATCAACTGGAAGAAAGAGTATCAGCGATTGAGGATCAAATGAATGAAATGAAGCGAGAAGAGAAACCAAAAGAAAAAAGAAGAAAAAGAAATGAACAAAGCCTGCAAGAAGTATGGGATTATGTAAAAAGACCAAATCTACGTCTGATTGGGGTGCCTGAAAGTGAGGGGGAAAATGGAACCAAGTTGGAAAACACTCTTCAGGATATCATCCAGGAGAACTTCCCCAACCTAGTAGGGCAGGCCAACATTCAAATCCAGGATATACAGAGAACGCCACAAAGATACTCCTCGAGAAGAGCAACTCCAAGACACATAATTGCCAGATTCACCAAAGTAGAAATGAAGGAAAAAATCTTAAGGGCAGCCAGAAAGAAAGGTCGGGTTACCCACAAAGGGAAGCCCATCAGACTAACAGTAGATCTCTCGGCAGAAACTCTCCAAGCCAGAAGAGAGTGGGGGCCAATATTCAACATTCTTAAAGAAAAGAATTTTCAACCCAGAATTTCATATCCAGCCAAACTAAGTTTCATAAGTGAAGGAGAAATAAAATCCTTTACAGATAAGCAAATGCTTAGGGATTTTGTCACTACTAGGCCTGCCTTACAAGAGACCCTGAAGGAAGCACTAAACATAGAAAGGAACAACCGGTAACAGCCATTGCAAAAACATGCCAAAATGTAAAGACCATCGAGGCCAGGAAGAAACTGCATCAACTAATGAGCAAAATAACCAGTTAATATCATAATGGCAGGATCAAGTTCACACATAACAATATTAACCTTAAATGTAAATGGACTAAATGCTCCAATTAAAAAGACACAGACTGGAAAACTGGATAAAGAGTCAAGACCCATCAGTCTGCTGTATTCAGGAGACCCATCTCACACGCAGAGACATACATAGGCTCAAAATAAAGGGATGGAGGAAGATTTACCAAGCAAATGGAGAACAAAAAAAAAGCGGGGGTTGCAATACTAGTCTCTGATAAAACAGACTTTAAACCATCAAAGATCAAAAGAGACAAAGAAGGCCATTACATAATGGTAAAGGGATCAATTCAACAGGAAGAGCTAACTATCCTAAATATATATGCACCCAATACAGGAGCACCCAGATTCATCAAGCAAGTCCTTAGAGACTTACAAAGAGACTTAGACTCCCATACAATAATAATGGGAGACTTCAACACTCCACTGTCAACATTAGACAGATCAACGAGATAGAAAGTTAACAAGGATATCCAGGAATTGAACTCATCTCTGCAGCAAGCAGACCTAATAGACATCTATAGAACTCTCCACCCCAAATCAACAGAATATACATTCTTCTCAGCACCACATTGTACTTACTCCAAAATTGACCACGTAATTGGAAGTAAAGCACTCCTCAGCAAATGTACAAGAACAGAAATTATAACAAACTGTCTCTCAGACCACAGTGCAATCAAACTAGAACTCAGGACTAAGAAACTCAATCAAAACCGCTCAACTACATGGAAATTGAACAACCTGCTCCTGAATGACTACTGGATACATAACAAAATGAAGGCAGAAATAAAGATGTTCTTTGAAACCAATGAGAACAAAGATACAACATACCAGAATCTCTGGGACACATTTAAAGCGGTGTGTAGAGGGAAATTTATAGCACTAAATGCCCACAAGAGAAAGCAGGAAAGATCTAAAATTGACACTCTAACATCGCAATTAAAAGAACTAGAGAAGCAAGAGCAAACACATTCGAAAGCTAGCAGAAGGCAAGAAATAACTAAGATCAGAGCAGAACTGAAGGAGATAGAGACACAAAAAACCCTCCAAAAAAATCAATGAATCCAGGAGTTGGTTTTTTTGAAAAGATCAACAAAATTGACAGACCGCTAGCAAGACTAATAAAGAAGAAAAGAGAGAAGAATCAAATCGACGCAATTAAAAATGATAAAGGGGATATCACCACTGACCCCACAGAAATACAAACTACCATCAGAGAATACTATAAACACCTCTACGCAAATAAACTGGAAAATCTAGAAGAAATGGATAATTTCCTGGACACTTACACTCTTCCAAGACTAAACCAGGAAGAAGTTGAATCCCTGAATAGACCAATAGCAGGCTCTGAAATTGAGGCAATAATTAATAGCTTACCAACCAAAAAAAGTCCAGGACCAGATGGATTCACAGCTGAATTCTACCAGAGGTACAAGGAGGAGTTGGTACCATTCCTTCTGAAACTATTCCAATCAATAGAAAAAGAGGGAATCCTCCCTAACTCATTTTATGAGGCCAACATCATCCTGATACAAAAGCCTGGCAGAGACACAACAAAAAAAGAGAATTTTAGACCAATATCCCTGATGAACATCGATGCAAAAATCCTCAATAAAATACTGGCAAACTGGATTCAGCAACACATCAAAAAGCTTATCCACCATGATCAAGTGGGCTTCATCCCTGGGATGCAAGGCTGGTTCAACATTCGCAGATCAATAAACATAATCCAGCATATAAACAGAACCAAAGACAAGAACCACATGATTAACTCAATAGATGCAGAAAAGGCTTTTGACAAAATTCAACAGCCCTTCATGCTAAAAACGCTCAATAAATTCGGTATTGATGGAACATACCTCAAAATAATAAGAGCTATTTATGACAAACCCACAGCCAATATCATACTGAATGGGCAAAAACTGGAAACATTCCCTTTGAAAACTGGCACAAGACAGGGGTGCCCTCTCTCACCACTCCTATTCAACATAGTGTTAGAAGTTCTGGCTAGGGCAATTAGGCAAGAGAAAGAAATCAAGGGTATTCAGTTAGGAAAAGAAGAAGTCAAATTGTCCCTGTTTGCAGATGACATGATTGTATATTTAGAAAACCCCATTGTCTCAGCCCAAAATCTCCTTAAGCTGATAAGCAACTTCAGCAAAGTCTCAGGATACAAAATCAATGTGCAAAAATCACAAGCATTCTTATACACCAGTAACAGACAAACAGAGAGCCAAATCAGGAATGAACTTCCATTCACAATTGCTTCAAAGAGAATAAAATACCTAGGAATCCAACTTACAAGGGATGTAAAGGACCTCTTCAAGGAGAACTACAAACCACTGCTCAGTGAAATAAAAGAGGACACAAACAAATGGAAGAACATACCATGCTCATGGATAGGAAGAATCAATATCGTGAAAATGGCCATACTGCCCAAGGTAATTTATAGATTCAATGCCATCCCCATCAAGCTACCAATGAGTTTCTTCACAGAATTGGAAAAAACTGCTTTAAAGTTCATATGGAACCAAAAAAGAGCCCGCATCTCCAAGACAATCCTAAGTCAAAAGAACAAAGCTGGAGGCATCACGCTACCTGACTTCAAACTATACTACAAGGCTACAGTAACCAAAACAGCATGGTACTGGTACCAAAACAGAGATATAGACCAATGGAACAGAACAGAGTCCTCAGAAATAATACCACACATCTACAGCCATCTGATCTTTGACAAACCTGAGAGAAACAAGAAATGGGGAAAGGATTCCCTGTTTAATAAATGGTGCTGGGAAAATTGGCTAGCCATAAGTAGAAAGCTGAAACTGGATCCTTTCCTTACTCCTTATACGAAAATTAATTCAAGATGGATTAGAGACTTAAATGTTAGACCTAATACCATAAAAATCCTAGAGGAAAACCTAGGTATTACCATTCAGGACATAGGCATGGGCAAAGACTTCATGTCTAAAACACCAAAAGCAACGGCAGCAAAAGCCAAAATTGACAAATGGGATCTCATTAAACTAAAGAGCTTCTGCACAGCAAAAGAAACTACCATCAGAGTGAACAGGCAACCTACAGAATGGGAGAAAATTTTTGCAATCTACTCATCTGACAAAGGGCTAATATCCAGAACCTACAAAGAACTCAAACAAATTTACAAGAAAAAAACAAACAGCCCCATCAAAAAGTGGGCAAAGGATATGAACAGACATTTCTCAAAAGAAGACATTCATACAGCCAACAGACACATGAAAAAATGCTCATCATCACTGGCCATCAGAGAAATGCAAATCCAAACCACAATGAGATACCATCTCACACCAGTTAGAATGGTGATCATTAAAAAGTCAGGAAACAACAGGTGCTGGAGAGGATGTGGAGAAATAGGAACACTTTTACACTGTTGGTGGGATTGTAAACTAGTTCAACCATTATGGAAAACAGTATGGTGATTCCTCAAGGATCTAGAACTAGATGTACCATATGACCCAGCCATCCCATTACTGGGTATATACCCAAAGGATTATAAATTATGCTGCTATAAAGACACATGCACACGTATATTTATTGCAGCACTATTTACAATAGCAAAGACTTGGAATCAACCCAAATGTCCATCAGTGACAGATTGGATTAAGAAAATGTGGCACATATACACCATGGAATACTATGCAGCCATAAAAAAGGATGAGTTTGTGTCTTTTGTAGGGACATGGATGCAGCTGGAAACCATCATTCTTAGCAAACTATCACAAGAACAGAAAACCAAACACCGCATGTTCTCACTTATAGGTGGGAACTGAACAATGAGATCACTTGGACTCAGGAAGGAGAACATCACACACTGGGGCCTATCATAGGGAGGGGGGAGGGGGGAGGGGGGAGGGATTGCATTGGGAGTTATACCTGATGTAAATGACGAGTTGATGGGTGCTGACGAGTTGATGGGTGCAGCACAGCAATATGGCACAAGTATACATATGTAACAAACCTGCATGTTATGCACATGTACCCTAAAACTTAAAGTATAATAATAATAAAAATATATATATATTAAAAAATAAAAATAAAAAAAATAATCTACCTCTACCCACCCCTACACACACACACACACCCTCCGCTACCTGTCAATCTTCCATAGTCCCCATTATGTCAATAGATTTGAATTGTAACTAAATGAAAATGCAGTGTTAACACTTCTATGATTAAGTCACTGCAGCTATTCACAGTGGAGGCACACATACCCTGTTGACATTTTCTTTCTCATTTAATTGGTTTGTTGTTGTTTTGTATTTTTTATCTGCCTAATTTTCTAGATAAACTTCTAATTAGCTCAACTCTCAGCCATCTCTCGTTTACGTAATTCTCCTGTATGTTCAGTCATAACTCCAAGCTTCTGATCTGCTCTAGTTTTGACAGAAAGTCTTTTATATACAACATATAGGCATCATCCTAGATAAGACATAGTCCAATAGAAACAGAATGGGAGCCACATATTAAGCTTAAAGTTCTAGTTACCACATTTAAAATTTAACTTCAGGCTGGGTGTGGTGGCTCACGTCTGTAATCCTAGCACTTAGGGAGGCCAAGGCAGGAGGATCCCTTGAGCCCAGGAGTTTGAGACCAGCCTGGGCAACATAGGTAGACCATATCTCTCTAATAATATTAATATTGATAATAATAATAATAATTTCATTAATATATTCTATTTAAACCAATATGTGCAAAATATTTCAACCTATAATCAATATAAGAGTTTGAGATAGTATGTAGATAGATAGATAGATAGATAGATAGATAGATAGATAGATAGATAGATATAGATAGACGCAGACATACTTTGATGCACTAACTTTTGAAATCCATGGCATGTTTTATACTAAGAGGAAGGGTCAGCAACTTGTGTGTCAAAGCTGCTTGTCACTTGATTTTGCAACTACACTTTTACTAGGATACAGCCACTAGCATTTCTTACTGTCAGCGGCTGTTTTGTGTTGCTATGACAGAGTTGTCTGACCCATAAAGCCTAAAATATTTACTATCTGGACTATTACAGAAAAAGTTTGGTGACCTTGATTAGAACACATCTTAGTTTGGACTAAACACATTTCAAGCGCCCAATAGCTATGAGTGCTGGCATATTGAACATCTCTTCTACATAAATTTGGAAATTTTATTTTCCTCTCTGTTGATTTATAGCCCTATATTCTACCTTATTTCTTTCTTTTGTTTTTCTCTCACGTTTTGGCAGAGACTTTCCTTTGGAATGTATCTGGGAAAAGATAATGGGAAGTAAAACTGTATAGATCTTTATGTGTTGATTGTGCCCTCAAAATAAATCAGTATACTGGATATATACCTTCCAATTCCAGATTGGAAGCCACTGTTCCAAGCTTAAATGTAAGCTTCATTGACTTTCAGGAGTGAGGTTTGTTTTTGAAAATCTGAGAATCTTTTCTGTTTTCTGATCCTTTGGATAAGAGTGTGCGTGTGTGTGTGTGTGTGTGTGTGTTTGTGTGTGTGTTTCTTTCAGGTAGAGATTCTATGAGAATCTTTTTTTTTGGAGTATGCAGAGTTTTCACAATGTTGAACTAGATTTTCTATTTGGAAATGTTTATTAGAATTCCCTCTTTTAGTGTCACTACCTTGAGCTATATTCAAGAGTTCCTTCACCTCTCCTAACTTAAGTACCTGCTTGAATTTGGACTCCCTGGCCTGCCCTGTCCTTCCTTCTTTCCTTCCTTCTTTCCTTCCTCCCGAGTTGCTTCTGTTCTTTTTTCTTTGCTAACTAAGACAAGAATGCTCTGTGGTTTGTTAAGTTCCATTCATCTATCTGATTTGCAGCTTAAAAATAAATTAGAGCTGCTGTCTCTTCTTTTATTTAATTGTATATTTATGCCCGTAAACAAATCTTTAAATTAATTCTCATGAAATTTTTGGGTAGATTATATGTGTTTAATTTACCAATGTAATAGAGAAATTTTTAATTGCCTTCTAAACCCTTGTTTTCTCATCTTTAAAGTGGGTATAATAATACCTTACACAGTTATGAAGATTAAAAACAAGATTTGCTTGGAATGATATCTGTGACCCAGAAACTCCAAAAGTGAACAACTATGTTAAACTTCTTAAGGACAAGACAGTAGAAACAAAATCAGATAATATCAAAAGAGAAAGAAGCATTATAGACTATTACACTTACCTTATTTTTTTTAAAATTTAACTACATATTCAATTGTAATCTTCCTGTACTTGCTCATCTCAGTCCTTCAGAAGACTGTTCATGGCACTATGCTCTTACTGGTTTATACCATGACATATAGGTAGAACTCAGGCCAATTATGAAAGAAAAGTTAAAAAAAGTTTGATAAAGCTGGGAATTTTTAAAATAATGGAATTACTTAAATGAGACCTGTATTCTTCTATTTGCATAGTATTCAATATTTATCTTGTGTCAACATGTCTAATACCAAGTTTCTTCAATCATTGTTAATTCTCGATTTTTTCAGGTGCCAGAGTTGGGACAGGGTCAATGATGAAAGATTATGCTAGTTGGCAAAGTTCTCCAGTGTCTAAAATAATGGCTCAAAGTCTAAAATAAGTATGGAGCTAGAAAAGGGGACATGCAGTGTGATTATAAACTACGCTAGAAAGATGAAGAAACCATCTGCCCTTGGAAAGACCAACAAGAAGCGCTGAGCAGAGAAGAAAATACAGAGAAGAAATTGAGGTTATAGCAAAGAGGGCAGAAACAGAATACAGATACTGATGTCTTGCAGCTAGATTCAAGACAAATTTCACAAGTTCTTTAAGCCTGCCATGGATTGTGCTGCCTTGTTAACAGAGGACATTCCATGGGAGTTTGCCTCCCCTGCCACTTCCATATTATTCACTGAGAAAAAATCTAAATAGTACTGCATTTACTCGTCTGTTCTGAATCCGGTCACATCCCTTCTTCAAATGTTATTGCCAGTCCTGCTCCTTCAGACTGGACCCATTTCAGCAGGTATTTACTAAGTCTTCCCTAAATGGTCTTTCTTTACTTCAAACTACCAGGTTAACTTTCAAACACCTCTTTGCAAGTATTGCCTAAATAAATCCCCAAGGAACAACACATGGACTATCAAAAACAGTTTTAACTCATTCTCATACAGGCTTTCTCAGCATTTTCATAATGAAGTTATCATTTCAACATTTTAAACAAATAAACAAAACTTCACAGATCTCAAATATGAATGGATGACTTTCAGAGTATAACATATTTTATTGCAATGGTTAAGAATAAGGCTCTGGATATTTATAGCCGGGCTTCGTGTCCCACTCCACTGTTTCCTGGGAATATGTCCACTGGCAAGCTGCTCAGTTTCTCTATACCTTGGTGTCTTAGTTCATTTCCTGACATTATAAAGGAATACCACAGACTGGGTAATTTATAAGAAAAAGTAACTCATTTGGCTCATGGTCCTGGAGGCTGGAAAGCTATAGCCCTGGCATCTGACAAGGGCACGTGGAATGCACGGCATGGCAAAAGCAAGCATGCACAACAGGGAGGTGGGCAGGAATAAGCAAGAAAAAAAAGGGGAGGGTGGCAAATTCATTCATTTTATCAGAAATCCACTCCTGTGATAACTAACCCACTCCTGTAATAACAGCATTAATACATTCACAAGAGCAGAACCCTCACAATGTAATCACCTCTTAAAGACCCCGCTTCAGAACACAGTTACTGGCAATTAAACTTCAACATGAGCCTTGGAAGAGACATTCAAACCATAACACTCAGTCTTCTAATCTCTAAATACAGCAGAAGCTAGTTTATAAGGTTAAGAATTTCAGTAAAATACAAGAAACAATTTTTAAAGTTCCTGACTCATTTTATGTGATTAGTAAATGTTAGCTATTGTTTAGATTGAAAAGACATGCATTGACAAAAAGGCAGCGTGAATTTGTATATTTACCACAGATATGTCTGCATATATTGTAGAAAAGGAAATAATGGCTAAAAAAGGTGGGAGATACTTATTCAGTGTGTAGATGATATTTGGGGCACATTTGAATTTGTAAGTAGGTTTAAATAGTTCTTTGGTCAATTGGGCTTTAGAAACCTATGGTCTAGCATGATTCAATTCGAGACCATTTAATTTGCTAATTATGTCACTTATGAAATTAGTGTTTTAAAATAATTTTGGCATCCTGAAACCCTTTAAAAAATCTGATAAAATTTTTGGCTCTCTTCCCACTATTGATATGCATGAAACAGAGTATATAAAACATTATGTATTCTGGGACTTTCATTAAAATAAGTTAATAGAGATGTAAAACCTGAAAAATGTCTGGAACCCAGTCATTGCATTAAATGCTACACTAATTATTTTACTAATAGAAAAGAATGCATCCCCAGACATTTTAAGGAATAAAACAGAAACTCAAGTTTGGCATTTAATGAAACTAGGTATTCCATGTGGGAAGAATCTGGCCAGGTACGGTGGCTCATGCCTGTAATCCCAGCACTTTGGGAGGCTGAGGCGGGCAGATCACAAGGTCAAGAGATTGAGACCATCCTGGCCAACATGAAGAAACCTCGTCTCTACTAAAAATACAAAAATTAGCTGGGTGTGATGGCGCACACCTGTAGTCCCAGCTACTTGGGAGGCTGAGACAGGAGAACCACTTGAACCTGGGAGGTGGAGGTTGCAGTGAGCTGAGATTGTGCCATTGCACTCCAGCCTGGCAACAGAGTGAGGTTTTATCTAAATAAATAAATAAATAAATAAATGAAGAAGAATCTACTAAATCTACCTCCACATCTACTGAAGATTAAATGAAAGAGTGGAGTGGAGAGACACATGCAATGACACCTGTTGCTGAAGAGCTCGGATACACAAAGAGACTGAGTACAGTTCGCCAGAGTAGGCAGCTTGCCTTAAAGCTACATGTTCAAAGTTCCTGTTCAGTACAGTGACCATGGGATGTTTGCTCCAATAGTACAATTTTTTTCCAACCCCATTGTACATGGTGAGGTAACAAAGGAGATAGACCTGAATGAAAATACACGGAGCAGCTATTTTAGCAGAAATCAATCTGCCAGTTAAAATAAAAAAAAAAAAAAGTAAAAGAGAGATTGCCATTCTGAGTAACCATATAGTTGTGGATCTCTATTGGCTAGGAAGAAGAAAAGGCCAAATCAATGTGGACCTGAGAACTGCATATCTGTGGAGCTTGTATTGGGTCATTCTTGCACTACCATACATAAATAGCTGAGACTGGGTAATTTATAAAGAAAAGAAGTGTAATAAACTCATGGTTCTGGAGGTTGTATAGGAAACATGGTGCCAGCATCTTCTTGCCTCTTGGGAGGCCTCAGGAAGCTTGCAGCCATTGCAGAAGGTGAAGAGGAACACGCACATCAAATGGAGAAAATTGGAACAAGAGAAAGAATGGCGGGGGCGGGGAGAGTGGCATACTTTACAACCAGATCTTGTGAGAACTCACTCATCACTAAGAGGATGAGTTAGGCCGTTCATCAGAGTGTGTCCTCATGATCCAAACACCTTCCACCAGATCCCACCTCCAGCACTGGGGGTTATAATTCAGCATGGGATTTGGGCTGGAACAAATATCCAAACCATATCAGAGATTCACTGTGATCTAGAAAAATAAAAAAAACAACATCCTTCTGGCTTAGGATGCTTCTCTTCTCCATTCCTAAGAACCTGCTGCAACTAATTGATCCAAGAAAAATATATTTTATTCAAAGATAAGTAATACTAAAATAATTCAGCAATACAATGTACAAAGATACTAGGAAGAATACTAAAAGTAGGCTGAACATGGTGGCTGATGTGTGTAATTCTAGCAGTATAGAAGGCCGAGGCAGTAGGACTGTTTGAGGCCAGGAGTTTGAGACCAGCTGGGGCCACATAGAGAGATCCCATTTCTAAAACTGAAAACTAAAAAACTAGCCAGGCAATGTCATACATGTCTGTAGTGCTTATCTGGGAAGCTGAAATGGGAGGATCATTTGAGTCCAGGAACTTGAGATTACAGTGAAGTATGATCCTATCACTGCACACTAGCCTGAGTGAGAGAGAGAGGCCCTGTCTCTAAAAATAAAGAAATGAAAAAATGAATAAATAAAATACTAAAAGTAAACAGGTGGTGAGAACCAATACAATGAATTGCAGAGAAGAATACGCAGTGGGAAAAAAAAATCACCACAAAGCAGATAAAAGTGGCGACCACAAATAAATTCAAAGAAATCAATAATATAATGAGATAGAATCAGAGGCATTCAAATTTTTGAAGTATGTTACAAAAATAACAGCAAGAAATGATTCAGAAAATAACATATCAGTTAAAAAGTGAAAGATAAAAATAAAACACCACAGAAATTCTATGAAGTAGCAGAGAAAAAGAAATCACTACTAAAATCAGGGAAATGGGGGAATAGAATGGAGATTGAATAAGTAGGAAGAAATAAACAATAAAAAATGAATTAGGAGAATTAAAAAAGAATACATTTTCATTAGGAAAGAGAATAGAGATACAATATTTACATAATTATTGTCCTCTGGAAACAAAAGAGTCTAATTTGAAAAAAAAACTAAATCAAAAATATAACTCCAGAAAATTTTCCAAGATATAAAGATGACTTAAACCTGTGGATTAAAAGGTAACACCGTTCTCCTAAAGAAATAAATACAAAAATGATCATTAACATAACCTGAAAAATCAATAGATTCTTACAAACTACTGAGGGGTGTTGAAGTCATAAATCCCAGTACCATCTGACTGTATAAGGCCTTTGTAAAGGTAATTAAGTTAAAATGAGGCCGTTAGGGTGGGTCCTAATCCAATCTTTCTGGTGTTCTTATAAGAAGAGGAAATTGTACACACACAAGAGCCATCAGGGATTTGTGTACACAGAGGAAAGACCAAGTAATAAGGAGGTGAGAGGGCGGCCACCTGCAAATCTTCCTATTTAAGGAGCTCTCAGTGGAAATAAACCCTGTCAACCCCTTAACCTTGAACTTCCAGCTCCAGAACTGTGAGAAAATACATTTCTATTGTTCACTCACACTCAGTGTGTGGTATTTTGTATGGCAGCCTTAGCTAACTAATATAGAAGGACATAAGGCAAAATAAAATATCACACTATAGGTAAAATGAAGCAAACATAAAAACTTGAGGCGGGTTTTAGACTTCTACAGTAAAATTTGAATTTAGAGTATATTTCCATAATGCCTTTAACGTCCTTTTGTCCAGAGTGATTCAATAATTTTACAGCTAATCAAACTTCCACAACTCCAATGCTACAATTGAATACTTATGAATATGTGAGAATTTGCAAGGTATATTTTGCATGAGCCCTTTATTTAAAAAATGATAAAACATAGTTTAACAGAAACACTACATGTCTAATTAACAATGAAATCTCACTATGAGAAATAAATTGATGGAAATTTATAATCAAATCTAAACATTTTTGTGAGATTTATTATTGCAGAACAAAATGAATACATTATAAACTACATTGATGTAGAAATAATATGACTAATAATAGGTAGAAAAGAAAATAAGTTGGAATGCTGGGAATATTATAAAGTACAATGGCTTTCTCAATTTTAGTAGCAGTGGTGTCAAAATATAATTTGTAAAATAAACCAAAGTTTAGAGATAGTGAAGTAAAATGTCAAAAACTAAAAGCAAAAATAATCAACTAAAATTCGTTGTGAAGGTGAGAGGAGGAGGAAGGTAAAGTGGATAAAGTATGTTGATCTAGTTCTTGCTCAGATAAGAAAATCAAGGGTTACTTTCTAAGGTAGAAGAGGAGTAGGTATATTATATAAAGCTGTGGTTACAATAGTAATGGCGGCCGGGCGTGGTGGCTCATGCCTGTAATCTCAGCACTTTGGGAGATCAAGGCAGGTGGATCACAAGGTTAGGAGTTTGAGACCCTGGCCAATGTGGTGAAACCTTTTCTCTACTAAAAATAGAAAACGATTAACTGGGTGTGGTGGTGCAAGCCTATAATCCCAGCTACTCAGGAGGCTGGGACAGGAGAATTGCTGGAACCCAGAGGCAGAGGTTGCAGTGAGCTGAGATTGCACCACTGCATCCCAGCCTGGGCAACAGAGTGACATTCTGTCTCAAAAAAAAAAAAAAAAAAAAGTAATGGTTAGAGAAGCTTAAACTACAAGTATAAATTATGAAAAATATATATTTACCCAAATGAAAAAGAGAACAGAAGATACACGGAAAAATAAGAAATAAAAGTAGCAAAATAACAGAGGCCAACAGGCACATAAAATATTAAATATGATGGTTATACATCTTTTTCTGTAAAGGAACAGAGAGTAATTTTTTTTTTTTTTTGAGATGGAGTCGCACTGTCGCCCAGCCTAGAGTGCAGTGGCACAATCTCAGCTCACTGCAACCTCTGCCTCCTGGGTTCAGCTGATTCTCTAGCCTCTCAGCCTCCCGAGTATTTGGGAATACAGGCATGCACCACCATACCTGGCTAATTTTTGTATTTTTAGTAGAGATGGGGTCTCACCATGTTGGTCAGGCTGATCTTGAACTCTGGACCTCAAGTGATCCGACCACATTGGCCTCCCAAAGTGCTGGAATTACAGACATGAGCCACTGTGCCTGGCCAAGAGTGAATATTTTAAAAGTTGAAGATCATATGGTCTCACCTGCGTATATTCAAGTCTTCCATCTTACCATAAAGGAAGCCGTAGCAATACATAAATGAAAGGGTGTGAGCATATTTGATTTGGGGGCTTTAGTTTTTTGACCCTTGATTTAATAGTGTGACTGGATTGGTTCACGAAGAAAACACAGTTGAACACTGTATATAAGAGAAACTATAAAAAGGATATTTTTTACTTGTTTTTTGGGGGGATGTTTTCTGTTTTTTTTTTCCCTTTGATTTTCTTTTAAAAGTTTATGATAAAGGAAAGAGCAAAGACATGTGAATAATATATGTAATAAAGCAAAAATATTGCATTAGTATAACATTTGATTGAATTTAGGGCAAAAAGAAAATGTTAAAGAATAAAAATGTGTTTAATTTATAATGACTATTAACGGGTTATAAATGGCTCTATATCAAATAGTATATCATCCAAATCCACTAACTAAAAGTAGAGAAACAAAAAGGGGCACAGAGTTCCAGTAGAATTAGTAAATACTGGTCTGTTTTTCAGTATATGACAGATGAACTCAGAAAACATATACGGATTACATAAATAAAATGCTGTCAGTAAACTGAAAATTTTATAATATTTTATACTTCCTACAAGCTAATAAATTGAACTGCCATGGTTTCCCAAATACTGGCAGAAGATACCCTTCTCCTACATCGGAGACAACATAAATATTAGCATATTGCAGTTGTTCTTCTTGATCACCACAAAGCTCAATAAGACATAAATACAAAATCATTCACATATATATACAAGTAAAAGTGTGAAAAAAAGTCTTAAAAGCAGCAAGAGAAAAAATACTCATCCGATAGAGAAAAGTTCCAAAACAATTAAGAGCTTACTTCTCATCTGTAACAATGGAAGATGCAAAGCAGTGGAATGACATATGCAGAGTTTCCATGCACGGCGTGTTAAGACTTTTACTTGTCAATTAAGACTTTTACTTGATTGACAAAACCATTCTTCAAAAAATTAAAGTGAAACCAAGACATACTTAAATGAATAAAAACTGACAGCATATATTGCTAGCAAAACTGACTTGTAAGAAAAAATAAAGTTATTCACACAGACAAAAAATAGCACCACAGGGTAACTCAAATGTTAAAAAATCATAAAAATGTTATTTACATGTGATTATGTGAAAAATCACGTATTTTCTCATTTCTTCTAATATCTTTAAAATACATAAAATTGTATAAAGCAATATTTATAACAGTATTTTTAAATAATGGTTTTTAGGTAGTGATATATATGATAGAAACATATTTGAATATCACAATATATAATATATTTATGTATATATTATATATATTTATAAAGAGAAGGTAGAAAAACAGGGTAGGTAGTAAAGCTTTTATTTTATATTTTAATGGAATTACATTAGACTTAAAATAAGTCAAAAACCAGTAAAATTTTCAAAAAATGAAGAGATATATAGATATATATATCACAAAGGAATCAATAAAGTAGAGAAATATAGGAACAATAAATACAGAAGATATATAGAAAATACATAGCAAAATATGAAATGTAAATCCAAAGGAAAATTAACTAAGAACCAATCAAACATTAGGTGATATTTGACTGGGTGAAGCAACATTTAATTATATATTGCCTAGAAGCAAAAGAAGTTAGGTTCAAATAAACAAACACGTTTTTATTTTAAAAGTATAAAACAATAGATACTATAGAAACATAAATCATAACAGAAATAAAGGAGTTAGATTAATGTGAGATAAAATAGACTTAAAAAAAAGAAGTATCACTATGGGCAAAGAGGAACGTTCCTAAAAAAAAAAAAAAAAAAAAAAAAGCAATATATAAGGAAGACATAGTAAGCATAAATGTCCCTATAACAGAGCAGACCCAAAATATATGAAACGATAATGGAAATGACTGAAAGAAGAAAGAGACAATTCAGGAGTAATAATTAAGGATTTCAGTACATTATTATTAATAATTAATAGAATGAGACAGAAAAATAAGACTATAGCCTTGAAAAACACAGTCAACATGACAAAACATATATAGAATGCTCATCCCAATTAATGCAGAATATACATGATTTTCAATCATACTTGGAACGCTTTCTAGTGCAAATCACACAATAGACCACACACAAAATAATAAAGTTAAAAATATTGAAGTCATACAAATTGTGCTTTCTGACCACAACAAACTGAAATTGTATATCAACTACAAAAAGAAATATGAGGAAGTCCTAGCCAGAGCAATTAGAGAAGAGAAATAAGATAAGGGCTTCCAAATTTGAAAGGAAAATTCAAATTACCCTTGTTGGCAGATAACATGATCTTATATTTAGAAAAACTTAAAGACTACACCAAAAACTGTTAGAACTGATAAATGAATTCAGTAAAATTGCAGGATACAAAATCAACATACAAAAAAGAGTAGTGTGTCTATATGCTAACAGTGGTCAATCTGCAAAAGAAATCAAGAAAGCAATCATTTATAATAACTAATGAAATAAAATAAGACTTAGGAATAAATTCAACTAAAGAAGTCAAAGGTCTCTACAATGAAAACTAGAAAACACTGATGAAAGCAATTGAAGAGAAGACAAAAGAATGGAAAAATTCCAAAACAATTAAGAGCTTACTTCTCATCTGTAACAATGAAAAATTGTTCTGTCAGTTTACTGACAGAAAAATTAATATTGTTAAAATGTCTGTACTACCAAAATGATCTAAAGATTCCATGCAATCCCTATCAAAATACCAATGACATTACTTACATACTTTTTAAATCCTAAAATTTGTATAGACTCACACACACACACACACACACACAAACAAATAAATAATCAATACAATCCTAAGGGGAATGGGGGTAGGGAACTGGAGACCTCATATGTACCTTTCTTTCTTTTATCCTCTCTTACTCTTTCTCTTTGTGATTATGTAATTTTTCTGTAGTAGTCTGTTTGATTCTGTGCTATTGATTTTTAGCGTATCTATTATAGCTTTTTGTTTTGTGGTTACCATGGGACTTAATCTAACTTAAACAATGGCCTGTTTTGTCCCATTCTAGGGAGCAATAAAAGTGAGGCACAAAAACTAAAACATTGCACTAGAACTAACTTGCCCTTCCATTATTTCCTGACCTGGGGGAAGAATTATAATGAGCACTTAAAATATAAACACTGCTCCAGAACTAAATTACTGCCTTGCTGTTGCTTCCTGTTCTGGGGAAGACTTATAGTGATCACTGGAACTTAAAGTTTTCCCAGAACTATATTGCTGCCTTGCCATTTTTTTCTCAGTTTGGGAAACACTTAACTGAGCATGGGGAATTAATCCTTACGTTCCAGGTGTTTCAGTGTTAGGGGGAGGCTCCACAGGAGCACCTGGGCTTTGTGAAAAATCCAGGTACACATTCAGGCCCTCCCATGGATTGTGCCCTTTGCAGCACTGTGGCACTGGCCAGTCTTTTCAGTGTTGCATCTCCACTAATCGGAGCTACAGAGCAAGAGCCACAAACCACATGTCCATTGCTGTGGTTAGCACCTCTCTCTTTGTCCCAAGTTCACTTTGGGTGGCTTAGACCTCCTACCACTCCCGGTGGTTCCTGTGAGAGAATCAGAGAGGAATTCCCATGAAAGTTCCCAGATTGGTGGGAAGATTGAACATCTACCTTCCATTCTCTCTTCTCCCCTCAGCAATCATGGGTCTAGGAAAATTATCTGTGAGTGTTATTATGCCAGCTTGGAAGAGTAGTAATGCAGTCTTGAATGACGGTTTCTCTATCTCGCAGTTTCTCTTGATTCTTTGGTCCCAGGAGCTTCTCTCCTAAGTTCTGGTAAGATTCTGGTCTTTCAATAGTTTTTAGTTGTATTTTTGTTAGGAGAATGATGCCAGGGTATTTTCTATTCTGCCATATTGCTGACGTCAGTCCCCCAAAGACATTGAGTTCTTTACAGAAAAAAAAAAAAAAAAAGAAAACAACTGCAATGTCTGATACAGACTGAATAAGATTTTTAAAAAGATGCTACTTACTTCAGAAATTAAAATTGAAAACAAGGGCATAATTACCAACCCTCCAGATTATGAATAAAACACCAGCAAATTAGTCTAAAATTTTATAAAGTTGAAAATTACCAAAACTGACACAAGAGTAAAGATAAAACAGAATGAATTAATAATTTTAAATATTCCTCCAAAGAAAAGCCCAAATATTTAAAGATACTGTAATGCCAATCCTTCACACTTTCAGTTAACAAAGGATAAAGGACATTTTCTTTCTTTTTTTTTTTTGGAGACGGAGTCTCGCTCTGTCGCCCAGGCTGGAGTGCAGTGGCGCGAGCTCGGCTCACTGCAAGCTCCGCCTCCCAGGTTCCCGCCATTCTCCTGCCTCAGCCTCCCGAGTAGCTGGGACTACAGGCGCCGCCCAGCACGCCCGGCTAGTTTTTTGTATGTTTTAGTAGAGACGCGATTTCACCGTGTTAGCCAGGATGGTCTCGATTTCCTGACCTCGTGATCCTCCCGTCTCGGCCTCCCAAAGTGCTGGGATTACAGGCGTGAGCCACCGCGCCTGGCCGGATAAAGGACATTTTCTAAAACTATGAGACAAGTATTAATCTGATACCAAAGTAAAAGTTAATTCAACATTGATCATAGATGAAGTCCATTCAGCATTGCTTATGAGTCAAGTCTAGTGCCAATAAATTTTCTCTCTCAGTTTTTATTTTTCTGGAAAGTCTTTCTCTCTCCTTCATTTTTAAAGGACAGTTTTGCCAGGTGTAGTATTCTTGGTTGGCAGTTTTGTTTTGTTTGTTTTCTTTAAGCACTTTGAATATATCATTCTACTCTCTCCTGGCCTGCAAACTTTCTAGTGTGAAATCCACTGATAGTCTTATGAATGCTTTTTATATGTGAAAAGTTATTTTCATTTTTTCATCTTTGACTTTTAATAATTTATTTATTGTATTTTATTATAGGCCTTTTCAGATGAACTCTATTTGGGATCTTTTAGGCTTCATAAATAGGAATCTGTATTTTTCTTTCCAGATTTCAGATGTTTTCAGTAATTACTTTTTAAGTAATCTTTCTACCTCTCTCCCTTTTTCTTCTAGGATCCCTTAATTTGTTTATTGGTTTGCTTGATGATGTTCTAGATCCAAATGCAAGAGCAAAAACTAAAAATTTTCTAGGAAAAACATATATAAAAGGTTATAACATTGCGTTTGACAGTGTTCCCAGATAAAATACAAAAGCATGATTCATAAAAGATAAAATAATAATAATTGACCCAGTTACATAATAATAAAAACCCATTTATGTTTCAAAGGACACCAATAGAAACTGTAAAAACAAGTCACAGTCCCCCAAACTTGAGGAAAACATTTAAAAATTATATATATAACTTGTATCTAGAGTACATATATATGTATGTCTGTGTATATATACAGTAATATATATACAATGGGATACTTTCATTAATAAAAAGGAACCAACTACTAATATATGCTATAATATAGATAAGTCTATATTATCTTATGTGAATATCATAAATGAAACCAGTTAAACACAAAAAGCAACCTATTTTATGAGCCCTTAATGTTAAATGTGCAGAAAAGGCAAATTTATAAAGACAAAAACAAACAAACAAACAAAACCAGAACAATAGTTGCATAGAACTGGGAATGGGGACAGAGTTTACTGCAAATGGTCATGAAAAAAATTCATTAGATAATGAACACTTTCCAAAACTGGATTGTTGTGATGAATGTAACATTCTATGAGCATATTAAAAATATTCAATTTTACCCTTACAATGGATAAATTTTATATTAAATTATACCTCTACAAAACTTTTAAAAATGTGTCAGAATGTCCATTAAAAAATTTTGTCAGAATGTCCATTAAAAATGTTTTTTAAATGTTCAAACTCAGCAAAAAGAGAAATACAAAAATTCAAACCTGCATTTAACATTCCATGTTATATCATTCAGAATGCAAATGTGTATATCAGACAATATCAACTCCTGGAAGAAAAGTGAAAAAAAGAAAACTCATATGCTGGTAAATGAGATTGTGATAGTACTCTTAAGAACAATATGGGAAACTTTGTAAAGTTAACAGTATGCAAACCTTAAAGCCCAGCAATTTTTCTTTTCCATGTGTACCTACTACCATGCCTCTTAAACTGTGTAGAGGAATTATCTTGTTTTTTATAATTAAAATTCTGATTTTGCAGAAGTGACAGCCTGAAATCATACACCTATTCTCCGATGATATCAATTCTGCACAATTTTGTCTATAATGCACATACCTTAGGAGATGCATAGAAGAATCTTTGTCATAGCATTGTTGACTTTTAAAAAGTCAGTAACTGGTAGGCTTACCAATAACTGAGTGAAAAATTAAACACATGTGTTTATACAATGGATAATTATATAGCAATAAAATATTTTAAATGAAATATGATACAGTGTAACAAACTAAACCCAGTATAAGATATAATGTTGAGAGAAAATACTAAGTACCAGAAGAATAAGTATAGCTCTTTTTGACAAATATTTTAAATAACAAAGTGATAAAATATATTTGTTAGAAAGAATTTAAATATCATAAATATGTAATAAAGAGGAAAACATGATTGAGAAACAGTTTATATAAAGCTTCAACTGCATTCATCTGCAATTATTGCTTTAGCTGATGGTGAGGATAAACAATTGTTCAATGTATTTTTTAATGTACCATTTTGCTTTCAGTATTATAACACACAAATTTTTAGAAATAAGAATAAATTTAATGAAATGTATACCAAAGCTGTATAAGTAAAACATTATAATTGTGATCAGAGGAATAAAAGGAAAGAGAAGAAAAAAGCATATGCTCTCCTTAAGTATAATGTTTTCATAAAGTTTCAAATTTTTCCGAAATTCAACTATAAATATAAATAATTCCTCAGAAAACAACCAACAGAAATTTTAAAGAACTAGATTAACTATCTTTGATTAATATAAATAAAAGCTCACAAACTGCCAGAAGTATTCTGAAATAGAAGCGTTTTGAGTATAAATTAGACCTAGCTGATACAGAAAACTGTATAGCTATAATCATTTAAACTAGGGTGCTAATGTAGAAATAAACACATTAGAGAAACAGAATGGAAAGCATAGAAATATATCTAAATAAATATAGAAGTTTAGTATACAAAATTATAATGAAATGTTATCAGTCTAAAGATCCTTTATTAAATAAACAGTGTAAAGACCACATCAGATATTTACAGTAGATATCCAGAAAATAAATTAATATAGCAAAATTAATTCTAGATGGAACAAATACTCAAAGGTAGAAATAAATTGATAAAATGATTTAGGTAATAATAAGATATATTTTTTCAAATGTTCTTTTAAATTATGACGAAAGCTCAAAATTATTGATGATTGATATTCTAATTTTTAAAAAATTTCTGTATGTTTAAAAAAGACAAAGTCAAATAACAAATGAAAAATTGGGGTACCCTGAAAGACACCCTACGTAATACCATTTAGGACATAGGCACAGGCGAAGATTTCATGATGAAGATGCCAAAAGCAATTGCAACCAAAGCAAAAATTGACAAATGAGACCCAGTTAAACTAAAGAACTTCTGCACAGCAGAAGAAACTATCGACAGATGATTTTTTTTTTTTCAAACTATGCATCTGACAAAGGTCTAATATCCAGCATCTGTAAGGAACTTCAAATTTACAAAAAAAAAAAAAAAAAAAAAAAAAAAAACACACACACAGAAAAAAGTGGGCAAAGGCATGAACAGACACTTGTCAAAAGAAGACATACATGTAGCCAACAAACATATGGAAAAAAGCTTCACATCACTGATCATTAGAGAAATGCAAATAAAAATCCCAATGAGATACCACCTCATACTAGCCATAATGCCTACTATTAAAACGTCAAAAAATAACGTGCTGTTGAGGTTGTGGAGAAAAGAAAATGCTTATACACTTCTGGTGGGAGTGTAAATTAGTTCAGCCATTGTGGAAGACAGTATGGCAATTCTGCAAAGACCTAAATACAGAAATACCATTTGACCCAGTTATCCCATTACTGGTTGTCTACCCAAAGAAATATAAATTTTTCTATTAAAAAGACACATGCACAAATATGTTTATTGCAGCATTATTCACAATAGGAATGACACGGAATCAACTTAAATGTCCATCAATGATATGCTGGATAAAGAATATGTGGCACATATACTCCATGAAATACTATGCAGCCATAAAAAGAATGAGATCATGTCCTTTGCAGGGATGTGGATGGAACTGGAGGCCATTACCCTTAGCAAACTAAGACAAAAATAGAAAACCGAATGCCGCATGTTTTCACTTATAGGTGGGAGCTAAATGATGAGAACACATGGACACAAGGTGGGGAACAACACACACTGCAGCCTTTGGAGAGGGGACAGTAGGAGGAGGAAGAGGATTAGGAGAAAATAAAGGTAGAAGAGTTAATACGTGGGTGATAAAATGATCTGTACAACAAACTCCCATGACACAAGTTTACCTATGTAACGAACCAGCACTTGGACCCCTGAATAACATTTGTTTAAATGTTGGGATAAATCTTTGCAATATATAGTACAGATCACTAGATTATGTCTTCAATAAATAAATCTTTATAAATTAATACAACAATTTAATGAGACACAGAAAAATGGCAAAGAATGTGAGAAAACAGCTCAAACAATTAAATGCAATGTCTTGAATTGGCTAAAAAGGGGCACAGTGTCACTCAAAATAAAGAAGTGCTCACATTTAAATTACAATGGGATAACTGTTTATTTCAAGTGATAAAGTTCAAATATGTTTATAATACACTGTGTTGTTTGATAGAGAAACGGTAATTATCTTACTTTCTTAGAAAAAGTGTGAAACTCCAATTCTCTGTGATGGCATTTTGGCAAAATTCATCAACATTTAAAGTGCACATTAACATTTAATATCAACATTTCAAATGCACATTGAAGTACACAGCACCTGGATTTCTGTGACTATGTCATGAAGATGTACTAGCACCCATGCAAAATGACAAATGCACAGGTTGCATATATGGAATGTGTATTAGCAAAAGATAGAAAACAACTTAGAATTCCATCAATAGAGGACTGGCATTGTAAATGTATACAATTCAGTATCAACTTTGCTTTGCTTTGTTGCTGCTGCAACAAAGACTGAGAAGTTTGTATACGGATATAGAAGAATTCTCGAGGTATATGATACTCAACAAAGATGAAAGAAGGAATAGAATAATGCTTATAATGTGCTACCATTGATTAAAAAATACATTATATATTTGATACATAGAAGATTCCTGGAAGGACACACAGGAAAACAGTAGGAGGTGTTACTTGACAGGGGCATTGGGTGGCCAAGGAGGATGAAAAGATACAAAAATTTCTCGGTATATCTATTAGAATAGCATCCATTTTATAACATGTTCATATATGACTTACTAAAAAAAAAATTACACAATATACAGAATGGGTGACAGAATGGGATTACTAGTTTTTCATGTTTGTCTGCAACTGGAAGACTAAGAAATAAAACAAGAGTTGCCAAATATTTCCACATTCCAAAGCAATATACTAGATAACTGATAGAGAAGGTGTTCAAAACCTGGCTCTTCCATTCTCACCCTTCATCTTCTTTCTCTCACCCATCATCCACTGCAATGTTACATTCCATACAGAGGGGCTAAGGGATTGATCAGGAAGCTGAGAAGGCTGGAAGGTACTAGGTTTTTACAAACAGTTGATGATATTCTCTGGCCCCTGCATCTCCCACAATCCTTGAAAAAGAAGAGGAGTGATTTTCTTCACCTTCATACAGATGTGGGGAGCTTCAGGGGAACCCCTTCAGAGGGCTTTATCTTTGTCCCTGAAGTTTTCACAGTGTAAAGTCATATCATACTCATTGCTGAAGAAACTGACTTTTGAGAGGCTAGCTAAAGGGTCTGAGGAGGGTTGATGAACAAGTAGCATATCTAACAATTTTGGGCAAAGAATAATTTTGAAAAGAATCCCCAAAATAAGAGTTCCTTGAAAGTTAACCTCAGTAGATATTGTCTGTCTGGTGAGGTAGGCTTTTGAGTGTGGAAGCTCATGGGACACCATAATAGCCACCAGAAGGGAGGTAGAGAAGCTACACCCTGCAGGGAGTTCTGACAGAGAAATTTCTGGGACTGCCATGAGCCAAATATCCATATTACAAATTCACTGTGCTGAGCAGATTATATATGTCTGTTCCAATTTATCAATAAAGGTCAATAAGGAAATAGAGAACCAAAAGGAGCACAGGAGATCCTGAGACACTGAGTAGGGGACAGTGAAGGATCTCAGAGGTTTACCATGGCAAGACGCCCTTACCACTTCAAGACGCAATGAGAAGGGGCAGGGATATTGAGCCCAAGGGCTGGAGTTATCAAATGGTAGGTTGGTAGGAACCTCAGAGGGCCTATAAACAAGAGACAAGACCAAAGAAGAAATGCCACCTGAAACATTTCAGGAAGGGAGAGAAATGACATAGCTTTTCTTTTTCTCTTTGTCATCATCTTATTCCAGTGACTTCCATTGGTCAAGCCCAGCCAGAAGTTCACCTCTTGCTGTGTATGCAGTCAGCAAGGGCCAGCTACCCTGAGTCACAGAGCAGAGAAGAAGGCTGAGAAATGTATCTGAGTGCAGTGGTGACCAAAACAACCGAAACAACAGCAATCGGAGACCTTCGATGTTCCTATCTTTTCGGTAGTACAAAATAGGAGAGAGAAGGATCACACCGCAGAAACCAGAGAATAAACCAGCTATTCTCTTCCTCCTTCCTGTCACTCCTAATCACCCTCCCCGCACAAACACACACAGAGCCACTCCTCCCATCTTCCACTGGAAGAGGCTCATCTGTATAAGATTTGATATCACAGCAACAATGGTCCAAATGAACCCCACACCGACCATCGCTCAAACTACACTGAACACAGATTCTTTGTACCACCCAGACCAGTTCCATTCTCTAAACTGAATACAGTCACCAGCTATCATGGAATTTTTCCTAATGTTAGAACATAGAATTAGGAATTATATGGATTTGAATTAAAATCTTGTTCTATTCCTGTTGATACCTGCAATCTCAATCGAGCTGCTTACCCTCTCAGAAATGAAATATTTTCATGTGTTAAATGAGGATGGCCATGCCAATAGTTTAGGCTGTTGTGGGATGAATGCCTTCACTTAGAAGTGGGTAGATGCTTATTGTATATTGGTCTCATTTCCAGAGTTTTATTAATTAGAATGTTCTTAATCACCTCTCCATTTGTGAGAAGGTGGTCTCTTCAATAAAGCCCAACTTAAAATCTCCTTTTCAAGATTATATCTCTGTCAAAGAGAGGAATATTGTTTATCCATTTATCTCTTTCCATTGTATCCATTCCTTTGCGGTCACATGTAGTTATTTGAGATATGAAAGATGGGGGACATGGAGGATGACCACTTGGGAGAGGATCATTCACATAGTGGGCTCCAATTCATTCTGCATTCTTCTGTGTATAATAATCACCATTCACTGAGTGTTCACTGTTCACATTCTTGAGAAGCTCAGGACAAGAAGCCAGATGGCTTTGGTTCAAATCTTGGCTGTACTTCTTGGCAACACAGGGACTTTGGGAAGATTATTGAACTTTTCTCTTCTACAGCTGTGCCATCATCTACAAAATCAAAATAACGATAGTACCTACCTTATAGAATTATTGTGAAAAATTAGTTTATGTAAACTATCTAGTGTTGGATCTAAAGGCTTATTCATACTTCCAAAGGGTAACAACATCCAGTGTTATGCTTTGGAGGTATGAATAAACCTTTAGATCACTCAACAAGTAACTCATATTCATTCAGGTGTGGTTTGTTACTGGAAGAATTTTCTGCTATTTATTTGTGTGTTTATTCATCCATTCCTTTTTAAAGATTATTTCCCACCATATTTATTACCACAGAGAATTCAGATGAACATGAAATGATCCAGATTCATTTCATCAGATATTTCTGATGGGGTTAATTGATTTTATAGGTGGCTTTTCTGCAATAAATGATAGACATCCGAATAAAAATAAACACATGTGGCCGAATCGAATTTCATGAGAAAATGGAAATCTTATCTATGTGTCTGTATGTATTGAAAAACTACCTCTGTATATACAATCTTCATATATATTTCCTCCTAATACAAGAAATTTTAGAAAATTTAAGTATTGACTAAGACTGACCTTTATTGTTTTGCAGAAAATTAAAAAACTAAATTTATGTTTTAATGTTTACAATTTTTTGCCATCTTTTCTTATAAAGGAATTTGGTCTTTGACTTCTGTCTCTAGCAGGGTCTATGTAGTCATGCCACATTCTGTCATTCTGTACAGTTGATAGTTTACAAAGGAGAAAAATAAATTATAAATGGGTCTACCCTGGCAGAGGCACCTGTTTCAGTGAGCAATCATGTCCAAGCTGACAGGTTCATAGCCTCACATCTCTGAGACTTGGCACCCTCTTACCTTGCCAATGGGATGATTTTCAAATTAAACTTTCACACAGTCACCTTACAAGGAAGCCATGAGTTTGATTGTCTTGGTTTGTGTCTTTCAGGTATTCTAATGAACACCTGTCATTTTTAGATCAATGTAACTTAAAGCACTGTTTTTTATTTTCTTCTCCTCTCCCCTTTGCTAAATAAAGGTTATAGCACTACCCACTACCCAAAACGACTCCCCCCCCACATACACTTATCCACTAGCAAGGCACATCCAGCCAGGCTGTTTTATATCCAATTTGTTTATCGTGATGAGAAATGAGGGAATCTTTGGCAGAGATCATTAATTTTATAGCTTGTGTTTCAAAAAGTAGTTCCTGGGCTATTTACATCTCTTCATATTAACACCTGAGAAAATGAGTGTGCTGAAGACATAAACCTGAAAGCAGAGTGTGTTTACCGTCCCCCCTAAATATAATTCATGGCTCAGAACAGATCTTTATGACTCATAATCAAATATTTTCCTGGGGTTGCATTTGATGTTTGCTGCAGTGACACTGAATGTCTTTGGGTCTTTTGATTCAAAGACAATTAGCTGCCTGTTGGACTTTGATATTCAAGATGGAGTTATTGCAATTTATTTTGGCAGGGGGAATCACTCTTTAAATTAACTAGTATTAGTATCATGCATTGCAAAATATTATTAGTCCAGAAAAATGTAATTAAAAATATTTGGTGAGAGGAAAGTCTTATAGGAATCCCTGAGATTATATGGTGTCAACTTATTGTTTTGATAGTTAAGGCAAATGAAATTTGATAGGTTGACCTAAACAAGGACGAAGGCTATTCTAACTCTAGCATCTATACAAAACCTGGCATAAAATATGCTTCGAAACTTACTACACAATGAAATAATGTATACTATTTCCTTCCCTTATTTCTTATTTTTCTACTCTTCTAATGTATGTTTATTGAATGTTTACTGGCTAATCAATTAGAAGTATGTATAAACAAAGGCTGGGTTCATTTTCAGAGATGCTATGAAAGGGGACAGGCTGGCCAGGCGCACTGGTTCAAGCCTGTAATCTCAGCACTTTGGGAGGCCGAGGCGGGCAGATCACCTGAGGTTAGGAGCTCGAGACCAGCCTGGCCAACATGGTGAAACCCCATCTCTACTAAAACTACAAAAATTAGCTGGGTATGGTGGCCCATGCATGTAATTCTAGCTACTCGGGAGGCTAAGGCAGGAGAATCGCTTGAACCTGGGAGGCAGAGGTTGCAGTGAGCTGAAATCCCACCACTGCACTCCAGCCTGGGTGGCAGAGTGAGACTCTGTCTCAAAGGGAAAAAAAAAGAAAGGGACAGGCCTTGAGCAAAAGCTCTTACCAGATCTTCTCTAAGGCGAATCATCTTAAATTCTGACCTGCACACCTGGGCCTGCCTACACCACTGCAGCAGAAATTAATTTAAAAAATATATTTATAGATCTATTACTATATGCTCTATTCAGAAGGACTGAAGTGTAATTTAGGGATACACATGTTATTATCTTCTTTCCATTCTTTGCTTAAGATGCAAACTGATTTATACCTTTTACCTACCAACCTCCCCAAAGTTTAGTGAAATTATATAGAAAATACACAAAGGACAATAAGTAACAGAAAAAAAGGAGGTGAAGGGCACCAGTGTTTTTGATGACATTCTGGAAGACGGAAAAAGAATAGGACCTTACAATTGTGCTAAAATCTCAGCCCAGAGAAGCTATAGGAAATTGGGAGCTGGGGCTATTCTTCCCATTAACGGAGACTCTCTTTGAGATTGGTGGGAAGAGAAATTCAGAGCAGAAAGAGTGAAAGATCAGGGGGATTCGTTAATCAGAACTGTCATATTACCTCTCCCTGAACCCTCCCCATGCACAGATACAGGCACCAGAGAGTAGATTCTCATCCAAAAGGAGAGGATTCCCATCTAGTAGTGTTTTATTATCTGCCTCGAGAGAGCCAGAACTCTTAGTTTGTACCTAACATCAGGACTTAGTCTTTAAATCTATGGAGTGGAAGTGGGGTAGAAAATCTCATACTTATCTTACTTCTAAACAAACAGACCATCCACACACACAAGCTTACAATGAGCCCCTTACCCTCTTCAAAAACAGAAACCTATGGTTGGAGAGACAGACCAAAGAACAGAGGAAACCCAAGATGGCTTCTTATGCTAAACAACATTTGCCTTAATCCATAACTATAGATGAATAGGCAAGACACCACGAGATATTTAAGAAAATCAACTGCAAGAAGAGCAAAAACACAATGAAAATTTCAGGAAAAAAATCACGTATCCAGATAATCAAAATAGGTATTTGAGGGGATAAAAAGAACTTAACAACAAAAAGGTGGGTTTTTTTAAAGGTATTTTTTTCCAGAAGAGAAAACAATTTATTATTTATTAATTAATAAATATTTCCCAGGCACTTGCTGTGAGGCTATGAGCGAGGCTCTGTTGAAATAGAGACGGTATACCATAGAAAGCAAGATAGATAGTGTTCTGCCTTCATGAAGCTTACATTCTAGTGGGAACAGCAGACATTAAGGAAATTAGCAAGATAAATATAATTTCAGGTAGCAGTAATACTAAGAAGTTAATTAAGCAGGTTAAAGAAAAAAAAAGAGTTGTAAGCAACAAAATTGACTTTGCTGAATGCAACAGAAAACAAATGCAATGACAGCATCTCAAGGAATTCTGGAGAATCAAGCATTTACAGTGACCAAAATCAAGCCATAGAACTGGTGCAGTGAAGGAGGCCCATGCTGTTACCACCTGGTGCTGTCTACGTTATCATGTACCTTTATCACCAGAAATCCCTGGAAATCATGCAGCTGCCGCTTTGAGAGAGTGCATGCAGCTGCTTCCTCTTTCAAGCAAACTGGGGAGCCCCACCTTTAGTCATATTACCAGCTTCCAACTTAGGGCGAGTGCACCTTAAGTTCCTAGCAACTAGGAAAAGGCGTTAACAGTTGGCATGTGGCATTTTTTGTTCTATAGTGTGAGGCAGCCTCTGATTTTTTTTTTAGACAATCTTGCTCTGTTGCCCAGGCTAGAGTACAGTGCTGTGATCTCAGCTCACTACTACCTCCCCCTCCCCGGTTCAAGCTGCCTCCCTAGTTCAAGCAATTCTCCTGCCTCAGCTTTCTGAGTAACTGGGATTACAGGTTACACCACCACACCTGGCTAATTTTTTTTTTAAGTAGACATGAGGTTATACCTTGTTAGCCAGGCTGGTCTCGAACTCCTGACCTCAAGTGATCCACCCACCTTGGCCTCCCAAAGTTCTGGGATTACAGGCATGAGCCACCATACCCAGCTAGCCTCTGATTCTTCAATGGAGGATTCCTGAGACACAGGAAGGAATTTAAGAGCGTGGGCTACCAAATCAAATGACCAACATTCATCCAGTGTAAAAAGGGTCAGACTGCAATTCTAGGGCATCTTTCGACGCTTTTGTTTCTTCATCTCAAAAATTAAAGAGTACAATTCAATTCAATTATTGCTGAAGTCACTTACCTCCTTAAATTCTAAGATTCACTGATTCAAAGAGAAAAGACAAGGTGAAACAGTTCAAATAGATGTTCAACAAGTAGACAGTTGGGGCAAAATGGGAAGATAATTTTCTGAGTCAAAAAGAAATTCAGTGCAGTCTTCATATGGAGAATAAGAAGATATAGATGTACAAAAGAGAAAAAGAGCAGGGGACTAGAGCAGGAGAAAGAAAGAATAGAGTTCACAGAGAAGCTGACTCATGCATTCACGAGACAGCTAAATTATTCTGCTTGGTAATATAAATCAGTTGAACTAACTTATACAAGAAAAAAACTATAGACAGGCCTTAACTTCACACTCATGACAGAGGGAGTTTGTTCAGCACGTGAAACTTGTGATACTGAGTGTCTTACCTGAGGTGGAAAAAGATTAAGAATGTATAAAAGGAATATCACTCATTCATTCAGCAAACATTTTTCCCACCTCCTGCATTTATTAAAATGAAATGTATACTCTACTTCAAGGACTCACAGACTAGATATACTAACAATAGTATTAGTATGGCAAATGTCATAAAACCAGTAAACATATTATCTCAGAGAACAGAAAAATGGTACCTAACAGTTTGGGAAGAACATATTATATATACATAAATGTATACAAAATATATACATGTATACATAATATATAATGTATACATAATATGTAAATGTATACACAATATATAATGTATACATAATATATAAATGTATATAATATATAAATGTATATATGTGTATATATGAAATATATATACACACTGTAAATATTTCAAATACACACAGACACACACAAACACGTACACACATATTTCCAAAGATTAAGTTGCATTTCTAAAGAAAAAAGACTTTACCAGGATGATAAAGAGAGCATGGCTATTCCAGAAAAAAAGAGAACATATGATCCGAGGAAAACACTGAAACAGGAAAGTCTTTGACTTTTTCGAGGTCAGTGCAATTGAGATGGTGCTTTCTTGCAGAAAAAAGCACCTGGAGATTAGGATTTTAGCCACCTCACATTGGACTTTGCGTGTCAAGCTAAGTTGCTTAGGTTACATTCTGAAAATGACAAAGTGACACAGGAGAATTTGGGACAAGAAAATAACCAGGTCAGAGCTGCCAAGCAGTTTGGAGGTTAGAAGCAACAGAACACATGAGAAAATGATTTTAACAGAATAGAAACGAAGCAATGTTTGTTGGGTCCAAGGAAAGATGGTGGAGATGGAAACAATGGCCTGATGGGTTCAAGAGAATATGTAGACCACAGAAAATGACAAGGATGTGAAGAGATGCACAGGCTAAGTAGCTCAATTTAGCCATTCCACAGTGTGTAGGTACTTCAGAACAACATGTTGTATGTGACAAATATATACAGTATTTGCCAATTAAAATAAAGCAATAAAGAGAGCAAATATGGAAGATCTGTTAAGAGAATGCAGAGAAGTAGAATCCTGAGGATGGTTTTCGCAATCCCTACCAATAACTTTCAATCCAAGAAGAAGGAAAAGAAAATATATGTGTATTTCTCTGTGTGTACAGACAAGTATGCATGTATAGTACATAGGCACAAAGTTATGGAAAAGCATAAGAGAGTATATCATTACTTCGATGTGTTTTGTGATCAATACCCCGAGAGCCACATTTAATAATGGTAAATGGTAGCATTTTTATGAGGCTAATATATTCAAGAAACATTTGCTTCATGGAAATAATACAATTTGTATTGAATCTTTAAAAACAGTTAATATTTAGCTCCCCAGAAAAAATGAGAGGCCCGGTTTTCAGCTGTAGAGAACAAATTGATGTGTAAGTTTTGTATGAGTCTGATTTGAGCTGGGGTGGTGAGAGATGATGCCACCTAAATAAGCAAACTAAACAGTTAATGCTAAGGAAGTTAAAAGAACCAGATCTCCAGAAGAATCATTGTTTTGGTCCACGGATCATTGTGGTAGAAGGAATTCAAAGACGGTTGGCTTAAGAAATGATTTGGAGCCAGAATGGCACCACATGAGACAAATACACCGGCCGGTGTTGGAGAGGAGGCTGGCTGTTAGTGGTTAGAAGAAAATGGAGACAGAGCCCAGGAACTGAGAGGGTTGGGAGAGCCCCTGAGAGCAGGAGAGATGGAAGAGGTGTGTTGATCATTGAGCCAAAGTCCAACAGAAAGACAAAAAGGAAAGGTCATTTCAGACAGCAGGAGCATCCTGTGTGAAGACAGGGAAGAACACAGTGGCAAGGCATGTTCAGAGAACTATAACTGGACATGTCCAAATGACAGGATGTGCGTGTGTGTGTGTTTGTACACATGTGATTTTGGGTTTGGGATGCTGAGAAGATGGTATCAATCATGTTTTCAGAAGAATGTACTGGGTGGAAAAGGCACACAGAGAAACATAAGAGGTACATTTTACAAGACTTGATGTAGAATATCATGGAGCCTGAGGCCTGAGATTTATTTAATAAAATGGTGTCATTGAAAAGGTCTATGATAAGATTGCCAGTTTTGAGAAATATATCATTATAATGGAGAATGAAGAGAGGTAGGAAGAATGATACCATAATAGTTATTCCAGTGGTTATCAGCATTTATTGTGTATATGAAATTCACCTGGGGATATTGTTGAAGCTCAGATTCTGATTCAGAGAACCTCATTGCATCCTGAGTTTCTGCCCTTGTAACATTTCTAACATCAGAAGATACAAGGCTGCTGGCCTATGAGCAGCACTTGGAATAGAAAGGAGTAAAAGATAATTTGTCTGACCCTGGTGAAATGGTAAGGGCCTGAATTATACACGGTAGCTGTTGCCATATACTTCTGTAGTGTCTTAACTAGGTTTTTTCCTGATTAGTTGTAATACTGATATGTAACACACGAATTTCAAGTATTAACTGCTATAGCCACTTAAGACTGTTCACACAAGCCTGTGTCCTCTAGGTTTTCTCTTGTGTATGAATCAAGGACACATTCTATTGCCAGCTTCCTCATAGCAACACGTCTCATTTCATTTACAGGTGAGTTCTGAATGAAGTTATATGTCTAACTGATGCAGCTTTTGTAATACTCATGGAAGGAAGTCTATACTTCAAGCTGGAGAGGCTGTGTATATTAAATATGTTCTTTTGCAATGTACACTGAAACACTGATTAATGAGGCTTCCGTTTCCTCTCTTCTCTAACCAGTTTGGGGATCTATTCTTGTCAGTGTGAGAGGCTTTCTTATGTTCTATCCGCTTCCTATTACATGTGCATATTATTCATTTTGGTCATTGGCTTTGGGCTAAAGAACGGCTGAGCCTTCATTTCCTAAACAGAACGAAAGCAAAAGAAGACCTGTGGCTTTTATTTTTGTAAATTTGGTCAAGCTGTTTGAAAGTCAATCTTCTTTCATTATCTGACAGAAACTGTATATGATATGCAAAAATAATTGGTCTATATAAGTTTTAGTTGCAAAATGTTTTATCGTTCCACTTACGGCTTTTATTTTTACCTACCTGGTGTTTATCCTTCCTCATCTCCTGGACCCATTCTTAGTCTTACCTAACTTTCCTTTTTTTCTGAAAATACTATCCAAGTTTCTCCTAAGAAAACACATTAGTCTATTAAGTAAAAAGAAGAAATGCAATGAAATATTCCTCTATAAATTAAAAAAAAATCCACTGCGTCCACTGTCTAAAACTACGGCAGGTCAAATATTTTACCTTCTTCATAAGCTAAGAAGTTAGCCTGCTGTATTTACAGGGGCCTAAGAGAAGAAACCAAGACTCCTAGGTGAGAGGCAAAAGACATATACTCATAGCGCAAAATATTTGCACAGGCTTCAGGTGCATGTTGGTTTCTCTTGTCACTCCATCCCCAGTCCCACAGGGACAAACAGGGAAAAAGACACTGCCCGGGAAGGACACTGCCCAGGCAGCAAGTGTGTGTCACTGCTGAGAAACTGGGCCTTAAGGAACCCGGATCTTTTATAATGGGCTGCAAGCAAAGTTGCCAAACTTTCACTCTGCAGGGAAATACAATCCTTATTATACTGGACAGTAACCCAACCTGTCCTCTCTTCTAAAGGGAGACACTATCTGTATCTTCCAAAGCTGCTGAATCTGTGAACATCCTTGACAAGACAGTCCAGAACGAAAAAGCTGTCCGTGCCTCCACTCACGAGAGGTGTAGAAATGTGACAGACCCATGGAAAATTGTCTCCCACAGCTATTACCTGACTTCTGTAATTTAAGATGTAAGGCCTCAATACCAACTTCACAAATGCAATCGATTTTTTAAAATTTCATTTTGATCAGCTACCACAATGAAAAGTTGCCATTGTATTTCTCAAAGGCGGCAGCAAGAAAAGGCCTTTGGGGGTTGAAAAATCATGAATTTAGTTATGGCTCAACTACGTCTAGATGAATTACTTTGGACAATATACATTACCGGTCTAAATCTCAGGTACCAGGACCCTGAAGAAGGGACAATGACACCTCCGTAGTACGAATCTCTTAGCCCAATGCCAGAAATATTGCAGGCACTCACTAAGTGTGTTTGCCTCTCACATCCTTCTTCCCAGCATTCACTCTAAGAGTCTACTCCTATCAATAAAGGTATCCCAGTCTTCTCCCTCAATTCTAAGTAGTTGTGGAAAGAGCTCACTATCTGCAATATACTTGTGCTTTATTCTCTGAGTAATCCAAGAAGAAAAGAAGACATAATCTGAGACAGTCTTGTTAGGGAGACAAAAAGCAGACACACTGGACTGCAAATCTTACTACAAATTCTAAGAAAACAATTGTTACAATGATACAATTTGATTAGTTAGGGTTATCTTCAGGCATATGGCATAGCAGCTGGAAAAGAACACAAATGCTGGAGTCATGCTTGCCTGAAACTCAACTCTGTTGCTTAGTTTATATGCCTGTAATGTTACCAGACCATGGAGTGTTCCATTTTCTGTATATGACATGGGCTTTAAAATAGGTATCTATGTTATTGTAGAGATTAAATGAGATCACATGGGTGAAGTACCTAACACACCAAATGACAGATGCACAAAAACCGAAGTCTCCTTTTCTTATTTTCTCCCCTCTATCGTTTGTATCACAAAGTTTATTTAACTTAATATTTGGTGACTCTGATCACATTTGAGAAAGGCCTCACGTGACCTCTCTCTTCTTTCAATTACTATCTTACTTTTTTCTTTCCCTAATTTCTGGAATTCTCAAGTGAGTGACCTTACATCCACTGCTTTTTAACAAGTTTTCTTAAACAGGGGCTCCCTGCCAACCATAATCCCGCGATAAATCAATACAAATCCAATGTCAACTCACACACCCTGGCCATTCTCTCAAGCGTGTTTCCTGTCATACTTTGTGATGAGTTATATTTTCCAAAAACGGTCACAGACATATTGGCAGCCCACCATATACTTTCAGAACCTTACCACTCCCACCAAGAGGTAGCGTCTGTTTCTCCTCCCTCTGAGCAGACCTGTAATGGCTCTGACATGTAGAACATGACAGAAACCATGCCATGGGACTTCCGAGGCCAGGCCATAAAATGAATGCAGCTTCTTCCTGGCTCTTTCTCTGTCTTAACATGCTTGTCTTTGAGTCCGGCCACCCTGCAGTGAAGAGACTGAGCCATAGGATGAGGCTGTGTGTGGTGTTCCAGCCTTGCAGCCCCACTGAATTCCAGCAGACAGCCACCATCGGCCACCAGATGTGGGTGAGCAGCCTTAGGGAGATTCCTGCTTTTAGCTACTGTGTCCTTCAAGCCTTTGCATCTTCCTAGGGGAGGCTCCAAACCTTGTGGAAGAGAGACCATCTGTCTCCACTGTGCTTTATCTGCGTTGCTGACTCACGACTCTACAAACGTAATAAATGCTTTATGTCACAGATTTTGAGGTAATTTATTTCTCAGACCTGGTAACTGGAGCATATTACTTACCAACCATTCTTTCTGAAAATTCTCCCCTATTTAAGAGCTAAAACACTTTAATGTTCTAGGCTTTTACCCTGATCCTGTTATAAATCCTCTTGTGTTCTAGTTTGTCTTTCTGCCCTGTGATGATCCCAAGATTTCCTCCCTAAATCTTTATCTCAGCCCTACGGCATCCCTTGTCGAGAATGCAGGTCATGCTAAGTGTTTTGAAGCCTCTGTCTCAGACCCACAACAATGATGACACAAGCAAGGCTCCTAAGGAACCAGGTTTAAGGAGGCTGTCACAATCAGGATCACACAAGTCCCTCCTCAAATTTGTATCACAGTTGCTTCACTTGCCTCCTCTGAACTCTACCTTCTGTCTCTGGATGTATTTCCACCAAAATCTCAGCCCTATCTCTGGCTTAGTGATAGAAAGAACAGCCTCATGAGTTTGTCTGTATTTGAATCCCAAGTTTGCCACTGACAAGCTGTGTCATAGTAGGGGGATTATTTTAACTCTAAACATTTTAGTTTTGTCCTCTATAAGACAAAAATAGTATTATGCATATTTTAGGACTAATGGAGAGAAAAAAATGAATAAAAATAGCTTACAACAGTGCCTGTAACATAAACTATTAATAAACATTAGCTATTCTCATCCCCTATTATAATTGTTACATGCCTCCTTATGACAATCATTTCCACAAGTAAGAAATAGGACTCACAGTCAAAGTCTAAAATTACATATTTTCAAAGTCTCTGCACTCCAGATGATGGTACCAACATGACTGAAGTCACCTAGGCCCAAATCTAAACTAGCCTTTGAGCTCTTGTTTCCCTTCAGCCAATTTTGCTGATTTTGCTTTACCCCTCTAGCTTGTACCCATCTCTCTTCTTCATCTGGTGTTTTGGCCTTCAGGTATTTAATGCAATCTTGATTGTATAAAAATTATCATTTATGTGCATTTTACCAGATTCTCAGTTGGACTGCCAGCCTCACCACTCCCCCTAGAAAACGTTCCAAAGAGCATCTTTATGGCCATGTGTGTCACCACCTCTGGCTGTTGTGCATTGCCTCATACTTTCTAGCTGACTTATTTTTCTACATCCTTTGTCCTGCATGTCAATCTTATTATAAAAAATCAGCCTGGGCCCCCTATTTTCTATCACAGCAATCTACACATCCCAAGCTTACTTTTGGATAACTTACCAAAGCTGTCCAAAAAGTATGCTTGATTAACTTAAATGACCTCATTTTACCCAATTTGCTTCTTTCTCTATAGATATAAGATATATTTTCTTCTCTCAGATAATGTTGTATAAAGATACATTCTTCTGAGATTCTACAAAAATTAGCAAATAAGACGCAAATTGATGTGACTAGACCACGTAATCACAGAATCATTGAAAAACTTATCGAAGGCATGAAAAACATCATCGAAGGCATGACGTTGTTTTCTGGCCAGGTTTTATCTAAAACCATACATATTAATGAAATTATTTATAATTACTGTATTTATCTTTTCTTAATTCATATTAAATTTTGTCTCAATTTTCTATAAGATTCAAATTTCCTCCTTAACATTTAGTTTAGAGTTATGAATAAAATGATGCTGGATTTGTTAATTTTTAAATTTTTTAATACATCTTGAAGCACTAAAAAATCCTGTGCTATTATTATGACTTACATGGGCTTCTCAATTTTCATACTATAATCACAAGCAAAAATTAAACAAGACCATCTTCCAAGTAAACTATAGTTTTTTCTAACTGACAGATGGAGAAATTTAAATTGAGACGATTGTTTTGGTAGACAAATCAGTGAATTGTAGAAAAAAAGATTTAAAATATGTTGGAAAAAGAAAAAATCTTTCAGGGGCCGGGGCACAGTGGCTCACGCCTATAATCTCAGCACTTTGGGAGGCTGAGGTGGGTGGATCACAAGGTCAGGAGATTGAGACCATCCTGGCTAACACAGTGAAACCCTGTCTCTACTGAAAATACAAAAAAAAAAAAAAAAAAAATTAGCTGGACGTGGTGGTGGGCACCTAAAGTCCCAGCTACTCAGGAGGCTGAGGCAGGAGAATGGCGTAAACCCAGGAGGTGGAGCTTGCAGTGAGCTGAGATCTGGCCACTGTACTCCAGCCTGGGCGACAGAGTGACACTCCATCTCAAAAAAAAAAAAAAAAAAAGAAAGAAAAGAAAGAAAAAAATATTTCATTGAATGCTATCCTTTTGATTTATTAAAGAAGATGAAATAAATAATAATCTTGAAGGGAGAAATCTCAACAGTCTATCTTTTGCATGTAAACCTGTCCTTCCTCTAGGTATTGAGCAGTTAATAATTAAAACTGTGACCAATATGTTGATACATCACAGATGAGAGTTTCCTATGAAGCTAAGCAAGAAATGAGTGATTGAGTATCTTGAAAGGCTATGACCAATGCATTTCTCAAGCCACTGTATTTGCATCTGAAACCTCTCAAATGTGAAAAGCAAATAAATAAATACATATTTTGAAAAAAAAAAAAAGTAAAAGAACTCTATTAGGGTACTTCCCTTCAAGCTGTAGAAATAGCCGCTGACCTTCACCATTATCTTCTGTAATATTTAATGTCAACCATCAGAGCTATTAACAGAAACAAAATATAAGAGAAAATGAATATGTTTCAAGAATGTGGTGCATTTATGATGAAGAAAATGCATACTACTCAGATCAAACTCATCCCTAACTTTGTTTCATTGATATTAACAATAGACAGAAGATAAAGAGTCTTAATTCTGTTAGGTAATTGGAAACCATGAATTCAGCCTGGATTTTATTTGAAGCAGTGTTTCATGGATTGAAGAAAGACCAACTTGCTAGATCTAAAGTCAGGTGATAAATGGAAGCTAGTAGGCTTTCCTGTGAGGTGCTATGCGGCTGAGAGTTGGGTCGCATTAATTTGTCATTGTTATTAATGATATGAAAAACAGGATAAACAACAGATAAATGAGCAGGAAGACTGGAAAGTGTTGTATGCCAAGGCAATACAGTGATGAGGCCCAAGGCAAGCTGAAAATCTATCATGCACCCAAAAGATGACAAATCACCATTTAAACCAGAAAGCAAGGAAATGCACACAAAAGCCAATAAAACATATAAATTCAGGGAAAATGAAAATAAAAGCATCAAGTTCATCAAGTTAAAATAATTAAGACTTGAATGGCCTAGGATATATCATATATGTGGTTTTCATATATTCAAGTAGCCAGGGATCTCTGAACACTAATGTTGTTCTCCTTTATTATACTTCAGCTCATTTATATTGTCAAGTTCAAGTATTAAATGTTAATGGTAAATGTCTACTTAAATAAAAATAAATACATGGTTAGTGCCATTTCTTCTGAAAATATGGTATAACCAGAGTTAAAGGAACAGCGACTTAGCAAAAACTAAGCTTTTAAATAATTGTTTCAAGGGTCCTACCAGCATAGAAACTGTCAACCATAGTTCTGTGCCTCATGTGCACATAAGGGGCAAGTAGATTCTCCCTTCTATTTAGTTCTGTATTCTTGGCTAAACAGAGATTGTGTGTGTGTGTGTGTGTGTGTGTGTGTGTGTGTGTGTGTGTGTGTGATCATTTCTCATGAATCTACAACCTTGTAGTGCTGCAAACCCATTTCAGAATTGCCTTCTTTGTGTTCCTAATTCTCCTTCAAATGTTCAGGATTTCACAAATTGTGAATGGTGAAAAAAAATTGTGCTATTACAGAAAAAAAATGATTCTTCAGGATAGTAATGGGGTCTTAACTCAGTATACTTTATGGTCAACTGCTCTTTGTGTGGGAAGGAGTTCTGCTGGGACAGGAGCCACTAATCAACACAAGAGGGCCAACTTATTGACTCCAATTGTAATAGGCTTCAAAAAGATATATAACAAATAACAAAACACCAAAAAGTATCAAGAGACTGCCAAGTTGGTCAAAGATCCACCAAATTGGCTCTGTCTATAGTAATCACATTAAAACATTCTTGGAACACACAACCAAGTATCTAATCATAGACTCTCAGAATGGGAAGGGATATTAGGTCATCTATATTAACCCTCCAACTAGAGTCATGAACTCAAAATAAGTGACCATGTAGCCTCTTACTACATACTTGCAGTGATGGGAAATTCACTACCTCACCAAGCAGTTTATTCCATTTTAGGACAACTTCAATTATTTGAAAATCCTTGCTTCCATTAAACCAAAATCTATCACCTATTAATTTTCACATATAGATCTTAGTTTTTCTAGGGCTACAAAATAAAGAAGAAATAAAAATAAGAAGTCTAACAATTTCTTCTTAAAACAGGCCACTAAATAATTGAAAACAGCAATCATGTCAACCTATGTATTTGTTACAAGCTAAATAATTTAATTCTTCTCTTTATACACCCTCAGCTACACCCTCGCTACCTTCTTGGCCTCTCTTCATCTCTAGTTTATATTGGTAATTTTAATGGGTTTTATTCAAGATTTACTCATGATTCTAAAATTTAATGCAATGAGCATAATGTAAAGTGGTACTGTCACCATCTGGTGTCAAACACTGAGTTCACTCCACCACCAAAGACAGCACTAGCGTTCCTGGAACTTCTATTAGCTGGTGATGCATGCTTAGTTGATGGTTGGCTACCTACATGGGATAATTTCTGGCTCCTTCTCCTCTCAAGTCTCTTTCTTTAATTGAAATATCATTAGTGTCTCAATAATTTTTAAGTAAAAAAGTAATTTCTCATTGCAATCTCCCTTGGTGGAGGGTACACAATAATTTAAAATCTATTATATGAAGGCATAAGTAGTTATCAGATTATTACCTGGGCAAATGAGGAAACTAGTAAAGGATAATTTTGTATAAGAAAGAAAAAGGGGCTACAAAAAAATGTATACCTGTAGAAATATTTTGCTAGCTTACACATTTTTCCTAAAGTTATTCCTGAAGAAATGTGTGGTGAGGTAGAAGTGTCATCTGTGAGAAAGATATACCAGGCTGTGAATCCATCCTCATCTACCTACTTGCCCTCTGAATTTAGAGCAATTAAAAAACTCCTCTAGTCTTTGATTTCCTCCTTCATAAAATCTATATAATTCTAGAACATACTTTAAAAGCTTAAAATGGTAATAGGTTAATGTATGACATTGATAAGCATAATTGACCAGTATACAACTCTAAATTTACACACAGTAGTTTCCTTTTCCTCCCTAATACCTAAGATATGAGTCATAAGAGTCTATAAATAACTCATTAATAACTCTGATTACTCTTAATCCAAACATTAACTAGGAGTAGATGGATATTTATGAATTGTTATTTGAGGGGAAATAAAAGTAGCTTTTTCCTGTAAGCATCCCCTTCCTCTCTTCCACCTCACGCCCCCGGTGTCTTGATCCCTCCCCCCAAGTAATTCAGGTAGCAGAAGCTAATGTGAGATGAAGGATTCCTGATACCCCTGGACAGAAAAGGGTGCTGGACATTCATGGCCATTGAACAATGGTCTCTGGGTATGGAAGGTGGGATTTTCCTAGAGTTAAGACAGATAAAACGCAACCAAGCAAATATTCTTTTGAACTATACCACACGTTAGCCCTTACCAAAGTAACATGGTAGTTCAATTTCTTATATCTTCAAGAATCTTTGTTTTACATGATCTAGAAATACTGAGAATGTACTAATATGCATGACTGGGCAAAATACCAACACCATAATTATCACAGACATGTTAACTATAAATAATGAAGTTGTTAGTTAGATCTGAGCTCACAAAAAAGAAGGGTAGTCATTAATGCCATCAGTGCCTAAAGAAGCCACAATTGCTTGTTTTGTTTTGTTTTTAATTCTCATTATAGACAATGGTGGGTCCTGTTTACTTGGCTTGCTTTGTTGAAACTCGGTTTTGTTTTGAAACAGGGTCTCACTCTGTAGCCCAGGCTTGAGTCCAGTGGTGCAATCTCAGCTCACTGTAACCTCCACCTCCCAGGTTCAAGCAATTCTTATAACTCAGCCTCTCGAGTAGCTGGGCTTACAGGTGCACACCACCATAACTGGTTAATTTTTGTAGTTTTACTGGAAATGGGGTTTCACCACATTGGCCAGGTTGGTCTAATTCCTGGCCTCAAGTGATCTGTCCATCTCTGCCTCCCAAAGTGCTGGGATTACAGGGTGAACCACCATGCCCGGCCTCAGTTTGCTTTTTGTTTTATTTTGGTTTATTTATCTACAAATATGTATGATTGCTATATTCTTGGCTGCTGAACTCTGGTTGTTATTTTCTACAAATGAAGTAGGTAAGAAAAATATTTTCTTGAATGAGGAAGACTAAAAAAAGTTTTAAAGATCAAATCTATCACCTTAATTATGGTTTGAATAAATCAGATTCCATTGTTAAGAACTCTTTTAGCTCTACACAACTTGTAATTTTAGTTAATTCTTAAAAGGTCAGCTGTGAGATTGTAAGTCTTTTGTCAAGAGCCTTTGTTTCAGATGCATAGAACAGCATAAAACGAGTGAGTCCACTGTGGTCACGTGCATGCACGCACATACACACAGACACACACACACACACACACACACACACACACACACACAACCTGTGCAGCAGAGGGGAACATGATCATGCTGCAGAACCAGCCTCACTCAAATTCAGTTGAAGCCCATAAACTTAGCTGTGTGAGCTTGGAAAATGCATTTAACATCTCCGTGCAACAGTTTCGTTAACTGTAAAACTTTCTCAAGTTGATTGTACCAGTTTGAATAATGCTGGCACATTCTCTAGCAAACAGACATTCATCACCTGGTGGCCAATATGATCTTCTCCCATATGTATAAAGAACTTAGCATAGTGCCACATTCATAGAGGCTATTTAAGAGATAGTGCCTAGTATTATAGTTATTTTACCCTCATATTAAGTTATTACTACTTTACCCTCATATTACTCTCATATAAGTAGAGCATCAAACAGAATACCATATATATAACTGCCAAAAAATAAATGATAGCTGCACAGTGTGATACAGGTAGACTAAAGTCTATTCTTACACCAATACCGAAGGTGAGTGGTATCTAGTTCAGGACCACATGCATAGGAGACCCTTGATAGATGGTGGTGATAACAGGGATAATTCATATTGCATGAAAAACTCCTACTACCAAGCAAAACCCACAATAACTGCTTCATAAATGGTAGATATTACTGTATTCTCCATAACCAATATCAGATATTTATCCATTGCCTCAATCGATGTCCATATCAATAGTGACTATTTATGCTTCATAAGTGGATCAACTTTCCTTTAGGAGGCCAGCTTTCATTTTCAGTAAGTCCCCTGCCATTTTGTTTTGTTTTCTTTGTTCAAAGTTATTTAGGTCCTTATTGATACAAGGTTTATCTAAAACAAACAAGAGGAGTCTGTTCAAAGGAAAACGTCAAGTAAGAGGAAAGAGATGTCGATCTCAGAATCCCCGTAAATACAGGCAGATTGGAAGTTTGCTGCAGATGCTACCCTGCTGACATAGAGCTTCCATACATCATTCTGTCAGTGCACGACCGTCCAGAGCTGACAATCACGACACAAGCTCACTGCAAAGTGCAGACTGCAGGAAATAAATATGAATGGGATATTTTGTTAAGCATTTCTCCCCTGTGCACAATCCCAAAAATAAGGACCACGATCCCTTTAATCTGAGGCGGTGAATCTGCCTTAGCCAGCTTTCAAGATCATACTTCTGAGAAAAATGACTGTAATAAGCCAAAAGAGAGAGAGAGCAAGCTAATTTAAGCATGTCGTGTGATTGTTGTTTTGCTTGTTTTTGTAACTGGTCATTGTTCGTACCCACTATGCCTGTTACTGGGTTAAGATTCTGATAGTTGAACAAATTTACCTAAGATTCACCCTTAAAACATGCACATACACTCCACATATAAGAACAAATAGAAATTTGTAAGTACTATTTGACTCAAGCTTAAGAATAAATCACATTCTAAATCTGTACTACAGATTTAGAAGTCCTTGAGCTGTGTGCCTGCTGAGAATGGAGCACGAGGTCTCATCTAACAGAGTATTTCTGCTTTTCTCTTCAGAGTGTTTTCATTGATGTTGGGTTCCTGACTCTGTGCCAGAGGGCTCCAAAATATTTGATGTTTGAAGATATCCTCAGACTTGTGAGGAGGGTAAGTCAATGGTTGTGATTAAGTGAACAAGCTCGTGGTGCACATGATAGACTGGCTGAGGCATTGGCCTTCAAACTGTTCCACCATTGCTTTGCTGAGATTCAGTCAGTCAGGTTTTAAGAGACAACTAAAAACTCCAGCCTCCTTGGAGAATAAGCACAGTGACTGACATTTATAAGTGATTATCAACAAACTTTCCTGAAAATGAATTCAGATCAAAAAAAAAAAAAAAGGGTGGGAAGAGAGAAGATGATTTAGGATAAAGAAGGAATGGCACTAAGAGAGTCAAAGTGATGAAGAAGTTTGAAGGACAACTTTGTCACTGTATTTCAGCAAAAAGTCCACCCTGAATAGATATTAGGAACTAACACATTTGTGTGTAAACACTGAGATATGTAGGCATGACTATAGCAAATTCGTGGGTAGAAATCTTTTTCTGGTTTAATTAATAGAAAAGAATTTGCATAGCTGAATTGACTTTATTAAAACAATCACGATATATTCTATTGTATTTACTTTTCTTTTAAATAGAGACGAAGCCTCACTATGTTGCCCAGGCTGGTCTCAAAACTCTTGGACTCAAGTTATCCTGCCATCTCAGCCTCCCAAAATGTTGGGATTTCAGGCGTGAGCTGCCATGCCCAGCCAACAATGGTGACATTTTCTAGAAAGGCTCTGGAAACTTGACTTCTAAAGAGCAAGTTAGACTCAGAATATGGAAAACACACTTATGTGAGGCACATTCTATTCATTAAAGTTTTTAGTTTTCTGCTTAGTTTTCTCTGACAGTGTTTATTTCGGTCTGGGTGTATAGTAGTTTCTCAGCCTTTCAACATTTTTATTCTGTGTATTTTTGGTTATAGCCATACTAATGGACATGAAGAGATATCTTGTGGTTTTGATTTGCATTTTCCTAATGGCTAATGATGTTGAACATCTTTTCATGTGTTTGTTGGCCATCTCTATAACTTATTTGCAGCAATGTCTATTCAAATTGTTTGCACATTTTTAATTGGGTTTCCATTTTATTATCACATTGAATATCACATTGAAGAGTTATTTTTGTATTCTAGATACAAGTTTCTTGCCACATATAAGATTTGCAAATACATTCTCCCATTCTGTAGGTTCTCTTCACTTTTTTTTTCTTTAAAGACAGGATCTTGCTCTATCACCCAGGCTGAAATGCAGTGACACAATCATAGCTCACTTTAGCCTTAAACTCCCAAGCCAAACAATCCTCCCATCTCAGCGTCAGAATAGCTAGGCTGATTTTTATGTTTTTGTTTTTGTTTTATAAAGACAGCTCTCCTATGTTGCCCAGGCTGGTCTCAAACTCCTGAACTCAAGTGACCCTCCTGCCTCAACTTCTCAAAGCACTAGGATTATAGATATGAGCCACCACGCCCAGCCTTATCACTTTCTTGAGAGTACATTTACAAAACAAATGGGCTTACATTTAGATCTATAATCTATTTTAAATTAATATTTGTGTAAGATATGAAGTTGTGATCCAACTTCATTCTTCTGGACGTGGATATCCAGTTAATACCAGTAAAGTTTGTTTAAAGACTGTTCTTTCCCACACTTAATTGTCATGGTTCCCTTGCTGGAAGTCACTGAACCATGTATTAAAGGATTTATTTCTGATCCCTGAATTATATAGAATTGAAATATGTATATTATGTCTCTATCCTTATCCCAGTAGTACACTGCTTTGATCACTGCGAGTACAGAATGTTTTCAAATCAAGAATGGTGGAGAGTGGCTGTTAATAGGCCAGGGGTTTCTTTTGGGAATGATGTTCTGGAATTAAATAGTAGTGATGAGGACACAACTCTGGATCTACTAAAATCATTGAATTGTATACTTTAACTATGTGAATTTTATGGTGTGTAAATTATATTTCAATAAAGCTGTTGAAGGAGTCAGGGAGCACTTCCCAGAGAAGCTGAGGTTCCATTTACATTTGGTGTAAGAATTTGTAGGCAGAGAAGAAGAGGCTCCAGGCAGAGAACCTAGGGATGCAAATGCAGGGAGGCATAAGACTACACCCAAGGGTGCAGGAACTCAAAACACTTTAGCGCTATTTTATTTAAGTGTAAACTGTTGCAGAAGGAAAAAAAAGTCAATTGAAGATTTTATTCAATGCATTAAAAAGGAGTTCAGATTTTATTCTGTTGATAAATATAATGTATTTTTACCATGTGCTACCTATATATATAAAATTACATAGCTCCAAATTTTAATATATATTCTACTTATTAAGTATATAGTATCTCTATATTATATGATAATATGTACTATATTTTAATATTTTATATAGCTTGAGTATATGATACTTAATATTTTAAAATTATTGAAGCTATAAAATGAGCAAAAATATAAATAAATATAAAAATAAATATAAGCAGAAATGCTAATATTCACTTATCTCTTTCCAAGCAATCCGGCTTACTCCTTGGGAATGATCAAGTAAAAAACAGAACTCTTCATTGTGTGAGAGAGAAAGAAAGAGAGACAAAGGAAGGGAGGGAGTGAGGGAGAGAAGGAAACAAAGAAAAAGAGAGAAAGAGAAAGAAAGAGAAAAAGAGCAAGGAAAAAGAAAGCAAAGAAAGAAAGAAGAAAGTGGTGTATGCTAATTTGATTTGCAATTAAAATAACTTGAAATTCCAAAGGGAGTCCATTTCTAAGAATGGAGTTTAGCCAAATGTGAGATGTTGACAGAGAAAAACTGTGAAGGCTGGAGGCCTGTCTGGCACATTTAAAATAAATGTGATTTGATTGATGCATTTCTTTCCCTTAATCCACGTCTCAATCCTGCTATTGCATAATCTCTCTTTTTTTTTTTTTTAATTTTTAAGGACCAAGCTATGGAGAAACAGAACAAAATATCATGATGTCTCAAAATTATGCACTTCTGGCTGGCTCTTTTCCCAACTTCAGTAGAAAAGTATTTGTATCATCTTGTTACCTAAAAGATATTCCTTATGATTACTTAGAATAAAAAATAATAAGGTAAAACTCTTGCTCTCTTGACTGTCTGAAGAAAGGACCAATTACTGAAGGACTAAGGAATGATTTTTTTTCTAGTTTTCTTTTACCCTTCCTGTGTGGAAAAATAAAAAGCTTCATATTTCATAAATGAGTATTCAAAGTGCCCTCACTATTTCATCTGATGGTAGTTTCAACCTGTTTAACAGTAGAAAGAAACAATTTATCATTTCAACATTCCAAAGAAATTACAGATAAACAAAATAAAAAACTGACATTTGTTAGTTCTTCTGTACTACACGTAATACTTAACATCCAAAATCTTTTAAAATTTGTTTACCAAAACTGTGTGAAATAAGTATGATCTTCCCATTTAACAGATGAGCAAACAAAGTTAATAAGAACAACCACAACATGGAAAGCAGCCAGCCCATATTTAGAAGCAAGTTCTTCTGCTCCTGGGTCAGTGTGCATTTATTCATTAAATAAACACTTACTCAGATTTAACTGTGTGTCAGCCACTGTTCTGGATACAGAACAGTGGACATGATTAAAATGGATCAAAACTTGGACTTCACTTGGGCAGCTTACATTCTTGAAAAATCATACAAATAAAAATAGAGATATGTAACATAATCCCAAGTGAAAATAGGTTTTATGTCTAGGAAATAAAGCAGAGAAAGAAGTAAGGAATGGGCTGGTGAGGAAATGCACTATTTAGGTAAAATGGACAATAATAGCTTCTCTGACCAAGGGGACTGGTACACGGAGATGGGAATAGAAGTGAAGAGAGCGCCTTGCCTAGAGGTGGTATTGGAGTGTTCCAGGAAGAAGTGGCAGCAAGTGTAAAGGCTTTGCAGGATGAAGAAGCAAGTAGCCTGTCCTTGCTGCATAAGAGTGAGAAAGCTGGTGTAGCACAGGTGGAATGATACATGAGATGGGAAGATTGGCAGGGCCCACCCATGTGGGGTTTTGAAGGTCAATGTAAAGACCTGGGCTTCAATTATTGCCGTGGGGTAAACCATTGAAAGGTTGTGAAGTAGAGATTACTGATCTTTTATAAGATTTAAAGGTAGTGTTCAGGAATAGAAACAGGGAGACTCAATGGCTCTCTGGACAAGGGGTGATGCCATGCCTCTCCCACTTGGAAGGACAGAATAGTGGGTAGAGACTCACACTGTGAATACTTTCTTTTTCCCCCAAGAACCACCACAGGAACTTACCAGGAAAACGAAAAGAATCCACAGACCCTTTAAAAGAAGCTACAGGCTGCAGCCTACTCCATGAGACAGGTGCAAAACTAAGTTTCTAGAGTGAGAGGGGGAGAGCCTGCTTCTGAGCATGTATCCACACCAGGGAATCTGAAAATCCAGAGCATGCATCTTAACCCAGTCAAGAGCTGGAATAGATTTGGGGAGCCGTGTGAAATATAAAGGTAGAAGCAGCAGTGGGAAGAGACTTGCCAGCATTCCCGGTCTCCAGTGCAAGCCCAGGGAAACCATCCTTGACTGTATCTCACAGGGCCCCTTGGGAAGTCAGCCAGCGAACACAGGGAAGAGTCACTGGGTGAAAGAAGTTTCCAACTGAAACTTGTGACATCATTTTGATGGGGATGAACTCCCTTGAACAGAACCCAGGGCAAGAGCGAAGTGTGTGGCAGACAGGAGCTGAGTAGTCAGTCTTATGAGCAGACGGGGAGGGGCGTGGCCTGAAAGCCACTGTGCTTGCTATCTGAGGGGAAACCTATGGTGTGGGGCAGCTCTGAGTTCTGTGTACAGAGTGCCTAGATCTGCCCCTGGCACTGTTAGTGGGGCACTGCAGGAGTGAGACCAGCCTTGCCAACTGCATGGGAGCTGGGTGAGACTTACTGCTACCCACTACTCCCCAGTCCCTCTGTGAACTCTTTTGCACAGCAGAAGCAGTTATACTCCCTTCAGGAACATTACCCCAGTGGCCTGAGAACCACTCCCCATTCTCCACAGTGGCCATGGCTGGCAGCACCCAAGAAGAGTCAGAGCTCAGATCTGCCTAATCCTTCCCCTGCATGGTGCTATTTCTCCACCTGTCCTAGTAGCTGAACACAGAAGACGTAAGCTTTTGGGAGCACTATAGACTTGCCCATCACCTGAGAAACCAGAGTGCTTCCCCTAGTCAATTTAGGACAAGCTCAAATCCCACTGCTAATACTGCAGCTGGTTCTCTCTTGAAAGCACCACCACGTGGCTGCAGGCCAAACCACTCAGGCCATTACAATACCTCTCCTCTGGAAAGGATAACACCCTGCCCGAGAAGGAGAAAATGGCTGCAGGATCTCAGCTAACACCACTGCCTGCAACACCTCAGCTAACCAGAGGTCCTGAGTCTGTCCACATGATAAGTTCACTGCTAGTATGACCAGCATTCGAGAAAGACAGCACACTAAACCCTTCTACAATCAAGGAATCTCACAGAGTCTACGTCATTCCCCTGTCACGTCCGTCAGAGCAGGTGCTGGTATCTACTTTTGGGAGACATGAAGACAGATCCCATCACTGTATCTTTTGCAGACTTTCCCCAGCACTATATCCAAGAGCCTCATAGCCCCAATGGGTGGCAAGACCCAGAAGAACAGTAACAATCACTGCAGTCCAGCTCTCAGGAAGTCGCATTCCTAGGGCGAGGGGGAAAGCACCATATATCAAGGGAATACCCTGTGGGACAAAAGAATATCAATGGTAGGCCCTGAGTCCCAGATCTTTCTGCTGGTGGGAAGTTTCTTATAGCAGAGACACAACTGCAATGTTGGGCATAGTCGGGAAAGTCTCCACCTCTACCCCAACAGGCTGGCAGCCTTTGTGATTATGAAAGACCTCGGAGAAGGGATCCTTTCCCCGCCAGTACACCACTGTGAATGCAGCTGGGGCTTCTCCCATGGGAACAAAGCATGGATGCACCTATAAACAGCCTTCCTGGAACAATTCAGAGTGATTGCAGCCCCACAGGAGGGGAACTTTCCACATACAGGCAGTCAATTGCTCCCTATTTGGAAGATCAACATTACTATAGCGGAAAATAGGTATCTGTATGATTTGAATAGCTGAACACTGGAGACAGAAGTGAGGCTATCATATGGATAACTTTCCTACAGACCTGGCTGAGCTCTCAAGCTTCATGCTGATAACCCACCTCAGCATATCTGAGGGCCCCCTCTAGGCACCTTCATCAAGGCTGGGACCTCTGCCCATGTGCCTTAGCTACAACCAGTGCCTTCCCAAAGATACCTCCCATATTGACCTGAAGCCTGATCATCAACTGAGTATATAAAATATGGGGAAAAATTTAAAAAATAAATAAAGTGTACACTATGACAGAATGAGGTAAGCTTCAAGAGAGCCCTGCCATTTCAACCCCATAGGAGATGGTGAACTTGCCCACACACCAAGTACATAACTACTACAACCAGCATCTAAGAGAGCCAGTACACAAAGACTCACTATAACTAAGGAACTCGGAGTCTTTACCCCTAAAAGCGCCAAGAATTAAATTAGGCCAAAATAAACTATAAATATTAAAATTAGATTATTAAGAGGGGAAAATAACAAAAAACCATAGTCCAGTCAAAAATAAATTCAAGAATAATTTAAACAAAGAGTATACCCAAATGAAAAGAAACCAGAAAAGTAATTCCGGTAATATACAAAACAGGGACCTACATGCCTAAAAAATCACACTGGCTCCTCACCAATCAATCTAAACCAAGAAGAAATCTCTGAAATACCAAATAAGGAATTCAGAAGGTTGACTATTAAGCTACTCAAGGAGATAGAAGAGAAAGGTAAAAATCGACTTAAAGAAATTTATAAAACAATTCAGGAAATGAATGAAAAATTTTCCAGGGAAATAGATATCATAAATTTAAAAAAATCAGAACTTCTAGAAATGAAAGACACATTTAGGGAAATACAAAATGCAGTGAAAAGTTTCAACAATAGATTACAACTAGTAGAAGGAAAAATTTCAGAGCTTGAAGAGAAGGTTTTTGAACTAACCCAGTCAGACAAAGAAAAAAGAAATTTTTAAAAAATGAACAAAGTATTTAAGAAATACGAGATTATGTAAAACAGCCAAACCTAAGAATAATTGGTGTTCTGAGGGAGAAGAGAAGTCTAAAAGTTTGGAAAACTTATTTGAGGGAATAATTGAGAAAAACTTCCCAGGCCTTCCTAGAGATCTAGACATCCAAATACAAGAATGTCAAAGAACCCCTGGGAAATTTTTGCAAAAGAATCATCATTAAGACCCATCGCCATCAGGTTATCTAATATCAAGACGAAAGGAAGAATCTTAAGAGCTGTGAGATAAAAGCATCAGATAACCTATAGAGGAAAACCTATAAGATTAACAACAGATTTCTCAGCAGACACCCTATAAGCTAGAAGGGACTGGGGTCCTATATTTAGCCTCCTCAAATAAAACAATTATTATCCAAGAATTTTGTATCCAGCAAAACTAAGCTACACAAATGAAAGAGCAATAAAGTTTTTTCAGACAAACAAATACTGAGGGAATTTGCTATTACCAAAACACACTTCAAGACATGCTAAAAGGAGCTCTAAACTTTGAAACAAAAGTTCAATTTGTACCAAAATAGAACCTCCCTAAAGCATAAATGTCACAGGGCTTATAAAACAATAATACAATAAAAAAAAGTATCTAGGCAACAACTAACGTGATGAATAGAACACTGTCTCATATCTCAATATTAATATTGGATATAAATGGCCTAAATGCTCCACTGAAAAGATGCTGAATAACAGAATGGCTAAAAATACCAAGCAAACAAACACCATGTAACACATAAAGACTCACATAAACTTAAGGTAAAGGGACAGAGAAAGTTTATTTCCATACAAATGGAAACCAAAAGTGAGGAGGAGTAGCTATTCTTACATCAGACAAAACATACTTTAAAGCAACAACAGTTAAAAAAAAAAAAAAAAAGAAGACAAGGAAGGAAATTATATAATAATGAAAGGATAGGTCTAACAGGAAGATACTACAATCCTAAATGTATATGTACCTAACACTAGAGCTCCCAGTTTCATAAAACAATTACTACTAGACCTAAGAAATAAGATAGACAGAAACACCATAATAGTGGGGGACTTCAATATTCTACTGATGGGACTAAACAGATCATCAAGACAGAAAGGCAACAACAAAAAAAAACAGTGGACTTAAACTGTACCCTACAACGAATAGACTTAACAGATATTTATAGAACACCCTTCCAAAAACTGTGGAATATACATTTTTCTCTTCAGCACATGGAACATTCTCCAAGATAGACCATATGATAGGCCACAAAACAAGACTCAGTAAATTTAAGAAAATAAAAATCATATCAAGTATCTTCTCAGACCACAGTGAAGTAAAACTGAAAATCAATAGCAAAAGGTGCCCTCAAAACTATACAAATACATGATAATTAAATAAACTGCTATTGAATAATTTGGGGGTTAATAACAAAATCAAGATGGAAATTAAAAAATTTCTTTAAACGAATAATGTGATACAACTTATCAAAATATCTGGGATACAGTAAAAGTGGTGCTAAGAAAGTTCATAGCATTAAATGTCTACATCAAAATGTCTGAAGGAGCACAAATAGACAATCTAGCTCAAAGAAGTAGAGAAACAAGTACAAATTAAACCCAAACCCAAGAGAAGAAATAACAAAGATCAGAGCAGAACCAAATGAAACTGAAAAAAAAAACCAAAAAAACTATACAAAAAATAAATGAAACACAAAACTGGTCCTTTGAAAAGATTTTAAAAAATGATATATCATTAGTGAGAGTAACCAAGAGTAACCAAGAAAAGAAGAGAAAAGATCTAAATAAGCTGAATTAGAAATGAAACCGGAGATATTACAACTGATACCACTGAATTACAAAAGATCATTCAAGGCTGCTATGAACGCCTGTATGTACAGAAACCAGAAAAATCTAGAGGAGATAAATAAATTCCTGGAAATATACAGTCCTCTTGGATTAAATCAGAAAGAAATAGAAACCACGAACAGCCAATAATGAGGAACAAAATTGAATCAGTAATTTTGAAAAAAATGCCAAGAAAAAAAAAGTCCAGGTCCAGATGGATTCACAGCTGAATTCAAAGAAGACTTAATATCAATCCTACTGAAACTATTCTAAAAGACAGAGAGAAAGGGAATCCTCCCTAGATCATTCTATGAAGCCAGTATCACCTTAATACCAAAATCAGGAAGGGACATAAAAAAAAAAAGAAAGAAAATTACAGACCAATATCCCTGATGAACATAGATGCAAAAATTCTTAACAAAAAACTAGCTCACTGAATTCAGCAGCATATCAAAAAGATAATAAACCATGATCAGGTGGGTTTCATACTAGGGATGGATCCCTTTTACAACAGCTACAAAAAATAATAAATATTTATAAATGCAGTTAATCAAGGAGGTAAAAAATATCTACAAGAAACGTTACACAATGCTGTTGAAAGAAATCACAGATGACAAAAACAAATGGAAACACATTCTATGCTTATGGGTAGGTAGAATCAAGATTGTGAAAATTACCATACTGCCCAAAGGAATCTACAGCTATAGTGCAATTCCCATCAGAATACCACCATCATTTTTCACAGAACTAGAAAGCACAATCTTAAAACTCATATGGAATCAGAAAGGAACCCACATAACCAAAGTAATACTAAGACAAAAAGAACAAATCTGGAGGCATCACATTACACAACTTCAAAGTATACTACAAGGCTACAGTTATCAAAACAGCATGATGCTGTTATAAAAATACACTCATAGACCAACAATATAGAATAGAGAACCAAGAAATAAAACAAAATACTTTCAGCCAAAAGTATTTAGCTGAAATCTTTGACAAAGCATGTGAAAACAAAGTGAGGAAAGGACACTGTATTCAACAAATGGTGCTAGGAAAACTGGCAAGCCACATGTAGAAGAATAAAACTGGATCCTCACCTCTTACATTATACAAAAATCACTCAAGATGGATCAAAGACTTAAATCTAAGACCTGAAACCATACAAATTCTAGGAGACAAGACTGGAAAAACTTCTCTAGACACTGGCTTAGGCAAAGAATTCATGCCTAAGGCCCCAAAACCAAATGTAACAAAAACAAAGATAAATATGTGGGACCTAATTAAACCCAACATATTCTGCACAGCAAAATAAATAATCAGCAGAGTAAACAGACAACCCACAGAGTTGGAGAAAATATTCACAAACTATGTATCCAACAAAGGACTAATATCCAGAAACTACAATAAACTCAAACAAATCAGCAAGAGAAAAACAATCCCTTTGAAATGTGGGCAAAGAACATGAATAGACAATTCTCAAAAGAAGATATACAAACTGCCAACAAACATATGAAAAAATGTTCAACATCACTGATGATCAGGAAAATGCAAATTAAAACCACAGTGTGATACTACATTACTCCTGCAAGTATGGCCATAATTAAAAAGTCAAAAAACAATAGATCAACATCTGGTGTTGGATGTGGATGTGGTGAAAAGGGAACACTTTTACACTGCTGGTGAGAATGTAAACTACTACAACCACTGTGGAAAACAGTATGGAGATTTCTTAAGGAACTAAAAGTAGAACTACCATTTGATCCAGCAATCCCACTACTGGGTAGCCATCTAAAGGAAAATAAGTCATTATATGAGAAAGACACTTCCACACCCATGTATATAGCAGTACAATTTACAATTGCAAAAGATATGAACCCAACCTAAGTGCCTATGAACCAACAAATAGATAAGGAAAATGTGACATATACACAACATGGAATACTACTCAGCCAAAAAATGTAACAAACAAAATAATGTCTTTATCAGCAACTTGGAGAGAGCTGGAGGCCATTATTCTAACTGAAGTAACTCAGGAATAAAAACCAAATATCATATGTTCTCATATAAGTGAGCTAAGCTATGAGGATGCAAAGACATAATAATGATTTTCGGGACTTGGGGGGAAGGATAAAAGACTACACATTGGGTATAGTGTACACTGCTTGAGTGATGGGTGCACCAAAATCTCATAAATTACCACTAAACAACTTATCCATGTAACCAAATACCATCTGTACCCCAAAAACTATTGAAATAAAAAAAAATAATTATAAAAACAATAATAAATAAAATAGAGTTGCCTTCTACAATTGATATTTTCTTTATCGCTGGTAGTCAAGTGGTGGTCATCAGGTAGCTGCCATTGTCTGATCATGGGCATGCTTAGTTACAACTGTTTATTTTGTTAGGACTTCAATTAAGTGCTGTACATGTTAGTTTTATCCCATACAAATGCCTTTCTGGTTGCTATCCAAAATAGTTTGGAAGTCTTCAACATATAAATAGCATTTTAAGCCATGGGACTGTATGAGATGCCCTATTTTGATACAAAGACAAGAAGCCTCAACCTTAGCCCTGTGGCATTCATTTAGAAGTACAAAGCAAGAGAAGACTCAGCTAAGGAAACTGAAAAAGCATAGTCAATTAGGTAAGAAAAATGTAAGAAAGTGGTGTTTTAGAAGTGATAGAAAGTGTGTGTTTACAGAAAGAGAAAGTAATCACCTGGGTTAAGTGTTACTGAAAGCTTAAATAAGATATAAACTGAGGACTGACCATTGAATCTGGGAAAATATTAGCCTTTTGTGACTTTGACAAGGGTGGAAGCAGTTCCGTGAAGAGGCACAGACAAAAGCCTAATTGGAGTAACTTGGAGGAAGAAAGAGTTGAGGAAGTAGGGTCACAGAAGATAATTTTTTAAAGAAGTTTCAGAATAAAGGTGATTCAAAAACATAGATAAGGTATGTGTCAAAACAGATTTTAAGACAGAAGATCTTAGAACCACAAGCTTATTATAGTATCATAAGGAAAGACAGAAAAAGATAGGAAAAAAAGAGATATGAAGGGGTGAAGTGATTATAGGGACAAAGTTGCAAAGTAGATGAGAAAGAATGAGTTGTGACATAGCAGGTCTGGCCTTCAACAGATATAGGAGCAACACCGTGTTTATTGCATGGAAGAGACTTCTGCACATTTAGCAGAGGGGAGATCATTCACCTGTACAAAGGGCAGTCAAAGTAATCTAAGGCAGAATGACTCGGTCTTCGTAATAGGGCACTCCATGCTTCCCCTCTGTCAAATGTATGCCACACAATGTGCCTTTAGATAATGCTCACAATGCTACAGGGATGCAAGGAAGGCTCAATACCAGGATGGTGTGAATAGTTCATCATACTCTGCAATATGCAAGGTGCTGTTTTTCATCACACTGCTATCAGAATCATTTTTTCTTCCCTGTCCTAACATGTATTTGGATGACACTCTCCTCAGCACCCCAATTTATTTTATTGGCAACAGTGAAAAGCCTTGCTAGGGGACAAACCATGTGTTTGCCTTCACATAGCTTTCTGCATACCAGTAGCTCAAAAAGCAGGACAATTTGGAGCACAGTTGGTACCCTGGATCTCCTGGTATGCCTTTCCTTAGGGTGCGATGACTGTCTCAGCACCACCTGGCACCCTCCAAGCAACCAACTGCTGTGCTTTGGAAGAGTTCATGAAGGCCTGGATGCTGAAGGAACTTTAATGCCATATATCTTCAGAAAATTGGAAAATGTGATGAAATATTAGTGAGATTTACTAGCCAATGGATTTATTTTTTTTTCTTTTTTAACTTCAGATGTATGTTGTATGTGTGTTTGTGTTGATTGTTATCCATTAATTCTATAAATACCTATGGAATGCCTACATTTTATGCATCTCCTCAACCTTTGAGAGGCTCAAAGCCTAATGATATCAGTATACAAATTATTGTCTGAGAAAAACCAATCAGGAAAAAACACACATCCCAGAGTTCCACAGTGGATAGAGAAAGCAACTATCTCCACACCAACTAGGCAACCTGGGAACCCTGACCATATTTTAAAGGAGATAGGGGGTGGGCATTTCAGAAATGCCAGAAAGAGAGAACAAGCATTCTAAAGACTCAGAGATACACAATGGCAACATTTGTGAGAACTGTAAAGTTTTAAGTGGATCATTCTTCTGAAGATTCATTGGATCATCAAGTACTCAGGGAAAGGATTGTCTTTCATTTTTCTATCACATAATGACAGAAATAAACAGTACAAGATGTGTATTGGACATGGTCAACATGTAGCTACATTGCTCAAATCCTCATTCAAGAAAGTTTCTGCCAGATACAGGGGCACCATCAGTAGGTGGCATCTTATTGCCAGATGTCTCAGGATCTGCCTCTGCTGCCAAGGAGAGCCCTACCTCAGGACATGATCTTCCTGCAGTGGCCCACATGTGGTAACTGACAAAGGTGGAGGTATCAAGGCCCAGCTTTTAGCCCCATGTGAGAACACCTCTATCAACCAATATTCATTCTAGGGCTCCTACCAGATATTCTGATGGGTTGTGGGCCTGCATTATGCTTGGACTTTTCCTTCTGTAGGTGTTGAACACCCTGCACTTCAAATTCTGTGTCAATGTCTGCTCCTGGAAAGCTCAACCTATGATGAGCTTTGCACATGGTAAGCACTAAGCCAATGGTGGTTATTTATTGTTTTCTCTTGTTTTCATTATGGTTATTACCAGAAATAGAAGACAGAGAGTGCAAGGAAGATAAGCTTCAGCTACTCTATAACTTTATCCAGGTCCAGTCTTCTTGCCTGTAGGAAAGAGAGTTTCTGGGGTGCCAGTTGAGTTGGTCTCCCCTGTGTGACACACCCATGGGAAGGCCTCTGAGGAGAAAAGTCTCCTTATTGCCTTCTTGTCTTTATGCCTCGAGAGCGTAACTGCTCAGCGGCATTCCACCGGTTGCTCAGGGAGATAACACACTCCCTTGAAGCAGTGGAGTATAATCAAACATCTTGGCTCCTCCTGAAACCCGCTCCCACCCGTTTTAGTCCTAATAAGTTAAAGATCTTAAGTAGTTTAGACGCATGCCTTTGCTCAAGGAAATTCACAGAAACTGCCACTGCTATACATCTTATCGAAGGACTCACGAGTTCTCCTTCACTGATTAATCCTTTTCCTCATCCCTTACTCCCCCTCCCATCATCCCTAAGAACAAAGAACTTGTAAACCAATAAATTAGGCGGAGCCCAAGAGCTCTGGGCCATGAGCAAGCCTCAGATGCTCTGGTCCCCTGGATCTACCTTTTAAATGCTTATTCTGTCTCTTTCTAACTCCTTTGTCTCTGCTGGACTCAGGGTACCCACTGGGTGGCACGGGGCTGGTTTCCCCAACATTGCCCATTCAAACCAAAGAAAAATTGCATAGCATCAATAGTTAAAAATAAATGAATAAATTGCTATAATTGTCTGCAAAGTTTTTACACAAACGTAAAAAAGTGGGGAAACAAGACAAATAAATTAGTAATGATAAGAGAAACTGAGATAATGAGCAGTTGAGAATAAGTGCTGATTCATTCTTTTAATTGCAATACAGATCAGAACTGATTCAGACCATCTCAGAGGAGACATAAAAAGAAGGAAAGAGGGGTGTGAATATCAAATGATTTCAAAAGCATTAAGATCAACTTAGATAAAAGGCTTATGAAATATTGAATTTTAAGTAAACATTCAAGGGATGAAAAAACTCTTCTTGCCGTGTATAAATAACTGGGTCTGCATTAAAAGAGTGTTCTTTTATCAATACAGCACAATATCTGTTCTCTAAAGAGACATTATCCAGGCTTTTGTTTCTGTTCAGTAATTTTATGGGTGTTATCAGGCAAATATTTTTAATATATATTCCTTCTAAAACTAAAATGATGATCAGTAGCAAATTTTCTCCCATATGATTTAACCCAATGCCTTTGTTTTAAAACTGATACAGAGTCCAAGGGAGATAAAGCAGTTTATATCAGGAGACAGAGATGGCAGAGCTAGGATGAAAACTCAGCTCTTAAATCCCAGGGCAGCATGCTTTATAATATCCCAAGCTGCAAAGTATAATTTGATGGCAAGTGAAGCATGTTTCCATGTTTCTATCACAGATAACACAATTCTTTTTGTCCCAAGAAGTGGTAGAAAATAATTCAGAGGTGTGATGATATTCTGGCTCTGTGAGGGAAATCTGGGGGAAAAAAGCCAAGATTTGCAGCTTTGCTGATTTCTGTGATGTAAATATTCATAAATGTGTGCAATCTGGACAATTTGAAGCTGCAAAGTGACATCACTGGACACTAATTTGGAAAGAGGTGTGCACGATCAGCTATAATCAAAATCATCCAGACCATTAAACTTGGCCTGTGGCAGCCATCCACATTGCCTCCTGTTTTCTCAGATTCTTTGCATGTTCAAAGAAAGCATTCCTCACAGGTTACAAATACAGTTAATTAGAGAAGAAACAAATGTCAGCTACTGCAAAGAATCTGTAGAGCTGACCCTGAAATGTGAATTACTTGCTTTTGAGGTCCTTGGTAAGCAGGTGGGAAAGGACAAAAAATGTTTCGCATCTTTAGAAACTAGGATACATGTTGATATGCTAGAAAAATTCTGTCTCCACTTGAACCTTGTAGTCCTGGATCTTTGAAAGTTGCATAATTTAATATTTTAAGCTGAAGGCAACATTCGTCACATAATGGAGTCTTCCTATTCTTACCCTTAACAGATGAGAATCAGAAGTCTGTGTACAAAGCTTATTGGCAAAGTGAGAACTAAAAGTCTGTCTGCTTACTTCCAAATGCTCTCAAACTGACTGCTGTCTACTGACCTAAATCGATTTTTGTTTCCAGAATTAGCACTAAGTTTCTATGAAAACTCTTTATCTCCTAGAAATTGAAGGGTCTGGAATTTCTTCCTCCTATGGGAAGATCTTAATATGAACTGTGCCCTAGGCAGCTTACACCTGTCTCCAACATCACCTTCTTGAATTCTGTTCTCAGTATGACATTCTTTCTTTCCTATCTTCATCTTTTAATTCATAAAATATGTATTGTGCAGTAATAGAACCTCAAAGCCAGTATTATGAGCGCTCACTGTCTGAAAGAGGCTGTAGACAACTCAAAACACCACCACCACCAACAGGAATATCAAAGTAAAATAATAAATATAAAAATGCATGTAAGCACACACTGGGGAGACAGGCTGGGGTAATCTAACCTTCTGTGGCAGGTAATCAGTGTTTCAGAATTGACATCTGATCTGAGTCTTATAAGGGTAATCAGAAGTTTGACACTAGGTTGGGAGAGGGTAATCCTGGCAGAGGAAATAACATGTACATATGACCAGATGTTTAGAGAAATCCAAAGGCATTCTCTCTCTCTCTAGCTACACTCCCTTTGTACTTACTTTCTTTCTATCCAGACTGTTAGGTTTAAGAAGTATTCTTCACTAAGAATAAGAAAACATGGCCGGGCGCCGTGGCTCAAGCCTGTAATCCCAGCACTTTGGGAGGCCGAGATGGGCGGATCACGAGGTCAGGAGATCAAGACCATCCTGGCTAACACGGTGAAACCCCGTCTCTACTAAAAAATACAAAAAACTAGCTGGGCGTAGTGGCGGCACCTGTAGTCCCAGCTACTCAGGAGGCTGAGGCAGGAGAATGGTGTGAACCTGGGAGGCGGAGCTTGCAGTGAGCCGAGATCCGGCCACTGCACTCCAGCCTGGGTGACAGAGCCAGACTCCGTCTCAAAAAAAAAAAAAAAAAAGAATAAGAAAACATATACCTCAAATGCATGGCTTTCACGTTGAAAAAAGCAAAATTCCAAGTCCAGCAATAGAAAGATTTTGAAAAACATACTGGAGATTGCAATGTCTACATCCTGGAGAAGATATAAAATTGTTAGGCCAGAGGATTGACAAGTGGGCTAAAGAAAAGCTAAAATAGGTGAATGGATGAGATGTTTGAGAAAGGGCCCTACCCCTGTTTTCGTCTTCTCTCCAGGAAGTGTTCCAAGAAGGAAGAATGTCAACAAAACCCTTAGTTAAGTTTGGGAGATCAATTTCAGATACGAGAGCACAAGGAACTCTGCTAGCATGCTCCCAAATGAAACTGGTGGGTAACTATTAAAAAAAAAAAAAAAAGAAAGACTTTGAAAGTGGACTGAAAGTGAAGCAGCAAATAAAGACCTATTCAAACAATGTATGAAACATTGGCTTAGAAGAACTCAAGATTTTGTGATATTTGAACCAAGACTGATTGCTTCCTCCTCCCACTACCCTCAGCTCTGTGAGGTGGAGGATGCACTCCAGAGGACCACAGTGAAGAACACAGAGTTTTATTTCTCCCAAGCTGAAAGACTTTCTTTCTGTTCACCAGGACATCCATAATCCTGCTCCTATGTGTCTGCTGTTGAGGCCAAGTCACAGATAGTGCATTAGACAGGTGAGGGGGTACCTTCTTCTCTCTTGGCTTCACTCAGAGAACGAAGGCTGTGCTTCAGGAATCACATGTCAAGAACAGTAGGGTCCAAAGAGTTATTTCCCCAGCATTTGAAGAGGTTGCAGTGAAGACGATTGGTAAGATATTCACAGATCTAGTGGAAATAGAGCCTAAACTACAGGCTAGCTTGTTTGCAAAAGAGAACCAGAGAATAGGAGAACTGGGAGAACTGATTCCTCCTGGAATCAGAATAAGTATTGAAAATTGACCCCAGAAACCATGTTTTTGAAGTAGCCTTAATTGGGTTGGATTTGTTTATAAAGAGACATATGGTCGCAGGGTATTATTAAAAATAGTAGAGTGATGGCTATTAGCAGATTTTAACAGTTGAATATGGTTTGAAAAAAAGTGGAGTATAGCCCTTCCAGGATCACTGTCTTCTCAGAGTAACCGTGGGCACACCCCTAAGCTGCGCATCCCTGAGGAGCAGACCCAGAGGCTGATCACTGTGTGTGTGTGTGGGGGGGGGGGGGGGGTGGCACACAGACTTCACTAAAATAATCCAGCCAGTTACTAAACAAATAAACAAGTGGATAACAATAAGAAGCCTCAGAAGAATGTGGAGACCAGTACCTGGAGTTGCTACAATTTATTTTCTAAAATATCCAGCTTCCAACATGAAATGAGTCATGCAAAGAAAGAGGGAAACATATAACCCACACAATGGGGACCAATCTGCTTGTAAGAGCAACCAGATGTTGGATTTAACAAAAACTAAATTAAAGTAACCAGTATAAATATGCCCACAGCACTAAAAAATAGCATGATTAAAGTGAAAAAAAAAGACAATGCCACATCAAGTAGAGATTATTAATAAAGAAATAGAAATTATAAAAAGTAACCAAATAGATACTCTTAAGTTGAAAACTATAATAACTGAAACTTTAAAGAATCACTAGAGAGGCTCAATAATATATTGACCTAGCAGATAAAATAATTACCAAAATTAAACAAAGATCAATGGAGATTATGCAAGCTGAAAAACAGAAAAAAATTTTAGAAGAAAGAACCGAGCTTCACAGAAATATGGGATACCATTAAGAGCACCAACTTAGAAATAATAGAAGTACCAGAAAGACAAGAGAGGAAAAGGATAAGAAAAACTATTTAAATAAACAATGCCTGAAAGCTTCCAAAATTTAATTAAAGATCAATAACTTACACATCCAAGAAGCTCAATGAACTCCAAGTGATATAAACACAAAGAAATCCACAAAGTAACACTTCATAGTAAAAATGCTGAAAATCAAGGAGACAAATCTTACAATCAAGAGGAAGATAATGTGCCCACTTACAAATCAACCCAGTGAGTTATTGAGTGAACTTCTCACCAGAAACAATGGACAAAAGGCAGTGGAATAACATATTCACAGTGCTCAAAGGGAACACATTAAACAAAGACTTCTCAGACTTGTATAACCAGCAAAATTCTCTCTCAAAAATAAAGACGAAATAAAGACTTTCTCAGAAAAGCAAAAGCTGGGAGAATTTGTAGCTAGCACCTCCGTCTTAAAAGGAACACTACAAAAGTTCTTCTGGCTACAAGGAAGTAACCTCAGATAGTAATCAGGAACCACATGACCGAACACAGATCACCAATTAAAAAGGTAATTATTCAAACTACAGAAGACACTGTAAGTGTATATTGTCTCATTTTTCCTGATTTAAAAAGAATGTGTATAAAATAATATGTAGATTATGTATTGCTGAGACTATAACATATAAAAATATAATATACGTATGATATATTTGCCAAAGTAGTACAAGGGAGGTGGGTGGGAGCAAAGCTGTGATGTGCTAAGGAAATGATGACAGATGGTAAAGTAATAACTGTAACAACGTATGGTTGGGTTTCTAACATTAGTGGATGTCATATGTATAACAATAATATTACAAAGTGAAATATAGCTATATAGGAGAAATATTTTCATATATTACTGGAACCGAGCTAGCACAAATCCAAAGCTTATTTTGTTAAGGAATATTCAGTAAACCATGCAGAAACTGTAAAGAAATACCAAAATAATCATTAACATAATTAAAATGATATAATTTCAAAATACTTAATCCTAAACAAAACAGTAAAGGAGAAAGAAAGAATATAAAAGAAATATGTAGAAAAAAACCATTTAAATGGCACATATAAATTTGGCTATATCAATAACAATATTAAATGTAGATAGATTAAATAATTAAATTAAAAGAGACTGGCCAGGCATCATGGCCAGGCATCGTGGCTCACGCCTATAATCCTAGCTCTTTGGGAGGCCAAAGCAGGAAGACTACTTGAACTCAGGAGTTAAAGACCAGCCTGGGCAACATAGCAAGACTTCATCTCTACTTGAAGAAAAACAAAAAAAAAAAGATCGTCAGACTGCATTAAAAACATGACAAAACATTATCTACAGGAAAAATGCATTAGATTCAAAGACACAAATCAAATGAAAATAAAGGGATGGTTTGAACATCACACACCCGGGGCCTGTTGTGGGGTTGCGGGAGGGAGGAGGGATAGCATTAGGAGATATACCTAATGTAAATGACGAGTTAATGTGTGCAGCACACCAACATGGCACATGTATACATATGTAACAAACCTGCACGTTGTGCACATGTACCCTAGAACTTAAAGTATAATTTTCAAAAACTGTAAAAAAAAAAAAAAAAGGAAAAAGAAAAAAATCTGATGTGGTAAGGGAAAATAGGTTTTAAAATGGAATATGCTGTTATGTTATTAACTGTACTCTATATATGTGTGATATGTGTTCACACATACATATCTACTCTCTCAAGATACAACAGATTCTACTTCTCAGTTCTGAGAGTGTGGGAAATTTTTAAATGTATTTTATGATATTTTCCAGTATTCTATATAGTACATTAGTATTATGTCTATAATTAGTATTATGTCTATATAGTAATTAGTATTATGTCTATAATAGATGTGTGTGTGTGGGGGTGCATTACAGGGTTATATAGTAAAATAAAATGTTACTTCAAGCCTTAAAAAAAAAAAAGAGAAAAGGATAGAAAAAATACTGTGAAAACAGCAACAGCATGAAAACCAGAGTGGCTATAATTATATGAGACATGACAGAATTTTTAAAAAAGTGATTGCTAGAGGTAAAGAGGACCTTGTATAATGATAAAAGGGCTAATCCACCAAGCAGATATGAGAATTATAAACATGTATGTACCTAGTAACAGAGCGCCAAAATGTGAACAGTAAAAATAGATGAGGAAACATATAGAAAATTACCTTCAGTAATGGCTAGAACAAGATAGAAGATCAAGAAGAGAATAGGAGACTAGAAAAAAACTATGAACCAACTAGTCTTAACAGATATCTAAAGAATATTACACCCAATGACAACAGAATATGCATACTTCTAAAGTGTGTATGAGGCATACTCCAGGATAAACTACATCATATGCCATAAAACAAAACTCAATACATTTAAAAGGATAGAAATCAAGTATCTTCTATAATTACAATGGAACAAAGTTCAAAAATTTATTAGTTCTTTATCCAGAAAAAAAAAGGACCAGAGGGAAGATTTTAAGCAATAGTCTATTCTGCCATAATTGGGAGGAAAGATCAGAGTAGATAAGACAAGCAATAGGGAGACCAATTAGATGACTTTGGCAATACTCTGGCAAAGGGGTTTCAACTAGGGCAGAGGAGGTGGGAATTCAGAGGAAATTCATAAACGGTCTCTTTACCTGATTAGAAGAATGCTACCAATGAATATGTGTGATAAAAGTAATTAGCATAGTAGCAATAATAAGAATAGCAAAGCTAATCAGAACAAGTGTCACAAGCAAATATATTGGAGTGAAGAGAAAGCTTATAATATAAACAGTGTTAGAAAACATTTTGAGTCATTGGATCTTTATTAATAATATACAGGAAAGTGCAGGGTACCTTGAAAGTGAGAGAACTATTGGGAAAGAGAAAGCCTACCTTTTGCAATGAAGTTTTGCACCTGAGTTTGTTCCTGTGCATTGAGGGAGGAGACATAAATTAGGTAAATAAAGTGATTTGGACTAGGCTTCTGTTTAGTTTACAGCAGGAACTAACCACTCACATGTAACCAGGCACAGGGATGAAAGGCAAGAATAGCAGTAGGTGAAAGGTAATGCTACAGCTCATGACTAAATTCACAACTCTGTATGTACAACAGATGTATGAATATATGGAATTAAGCATACCCTGTAGGGGTTTTCCAAGTGCAGATTCAGAAGAATGGAGAATCACGGTAAATGAAAGAGGATGATAGGACAATTAAGAGGATTTGATACTAAATGGCAGATTTAGTGACCTCAAGAGTGACAGGTGTCAACAGCTGAGTTCCCCGCAGAACCCATTCCTCATTGGATTATCAGCATTTCTGAGGCAAGACTGAACTAAATTATTGTGCCATCCCTCATCTCCAAAGGTAAATGATAAATTATTTAAGCTGACAATAAGTTCTGCTACATTGCATGAGATTATGAGGCTCATCTTAAGAAAATCTTCATTCACGGTTTAGTAAATGGAATAGATAGAATACTAATTAAACTTACATCTTTAAAAGTGTGCTTAATACCCATATTGAATGTGACATTGCTCAGAGGTACCTAAAGAGGTAATAATTGTGATATAGTTAGTGAAATCAGCTTTTAGAAAAAAATGTGAAGAAACTGTTAGCAGTGGCAGAGGTCTTAGTTACCTTGAGTAAACAGCGGTGAATCCAGATGGGTCTGCGGCAACCTCAATTCTTGCCTCCTCAGAAGAAATAATTCGACTGAGGGGCACAAGGCAGAAGGAGAGACCAAGGCAAGTTTCAGAGCAGGAGTGAAAGTTTTTCAAAAAGCTTTAGAACAGTAAGGAAAAAAAGGAAAGAAAGAAAGAAAAAAAGACACAGAAGGAAAGTACAACTTGACAGAGGACCAAGTAGGCGACTTGAGAAACCAAGTGCTCAGTTTTGACCTCTTGACTTGGCGTTTTATACATTGGCATACTTCCGGGATGGTGCCTTACTCTTCCTCACTCCTGAAACCTTATGGGTAAGCTGCTGATCAGTTTCAGGTGTTTTCTATCTACTAGAAGACTGTCTTTTCCTAGTGCCGGCTGTGAGCAATTATTACTTTAGAGAAACACTTATCCCCGTGACCATCACCTGATGGTTGCCTAGGTGTGTTGGCGGGGAACCCTCTCCTCCCCTGCTCATACCTGACTAGCTACCTACTGTAACAAACCCTGAAAATTTTAAATTTAAAAATAAGAACGCTTCAGGGGATCATAAATCCAATTAGACTGTTAGTCCCCCAACACCACCTCCCGAATTTCCTCTTCTATGGCTTTCTCTGTACATCCAAGCAAGCAAGATGGCCAACCTTGCCTAAGATTTTCACTCTTTGAGAAAGCCCTTCATGATTTTTGTCTCCAAAATGTGTTTGTGGACATCTTTAAATTGTTTGAGCATGTTTTTCAAGTTCATAGCCGAGAGGCTTTCTACTCAGCCTACCTCCTGCTAGAGTGTTAGTTTTGTTATGGCAACTACTGCAAAACTTTGGTTCTTTGCGATGTCGTAGAGGATAAAAGCCCATACAAGTGCTTTATACATTAAGAGAAGAGAACTAAATTCAGTGTCCAAAACTGTTCGTTCCCCTCCAATGGCTAAAAGTCTGCTGATTTTCAAAGTTGCTCCAGAGTTGGATGGGGGGGATGGGAATAGGACAAGTGAAAAGGCAAACAGCCCATTATTCTTGCCAAGGTTCAACATTTTTTTTTCTTGCATATAAACACTTTTCAAAATATTACGAGCTTTTGGTTAATTTACAGAGTTCTGAAGAACTTGATTTTGACAAATTTTTGTAGTGTTTTTGTTAATTTTATGAAGGAGTAGATTTAGGGAGGTCCTCAGACCCCATCCCAGGTTGTGTACACAATATTTAATTAGATCTTAATCTTCTGAGCAGATATGTAAGAAGAAAGAGGAAGAGATGAAAGAAAAGGAACAAAGAAGAAAAGAAGGTGAGTAAAAGGGAGGAACAGAAAGACCAATGAACTGATGTTTAAGCACTTGGCTTGCCTAAAATCAAATATCTGAGCGGGGTGGGGGAGTACCCACACCTGCATCTTCTAACTCAGAACTTTTAGAGTATATTCAAAGAGAAAAAGTGTAATTAAAATAAAAAAATTAAAGTGGATTACTTAGTTGGAAAAAGATGTGGCTAGGCCCAAATGCAGAGCATCTCATAAAGTCAGTGGAGCAGTGAGCAGATCTCAAAATAATGAACAACTTTCAGAGTCTCTTCCCCACAGGGCATGTAGGTCAGAGTCACACAATTGTTCATGACATTCACAATAACACCATAAAAACTAGAGGTGTTTGAAAAACGCACTAACCTCTTCTTCAGCGTTGGTATGCATGCAAAAAAATAACATCACTTTGATAATTATTTGTTTTCCTTTTGGGCCCACTCCCAATTTTTTAACAACTTGGGTTCATATATGAAAATTATTTTCCCACAAATATTTGCCTCTTAAGTTACCTTGAAGACCAGCCCAAGGACTTCATTGTAGTGGGGAGAAGGAGGAGGATCCGAAAAGTTAAGTGATTTATCCAAGGACTTTATCTTAATAGTAACAAAACCACAGCTGGGACTCAAGTCTCCTGATTCCAAGAGCTGATGTTTTCATATTATCCTATTCTCTTTAAAAATAAAATTGGCTGAGTGCAGTGGCTCGCTCTTGTAATCCCAGCACTTTGGGAGGCCAAGGTGGGAGATTCACCTGAGCCCAGGAGTTCGAGAACAGCCTGGGCAACATGGAAAAACCCCATCTCTACCAAAAATACAAAAACTTAGCCAAGCATGGAGGCGTGCACCTGCAGTCCCAGCTACTTGGGAGGCTGCAGTGGGAGGATCACTTGAGCCTGGGAGGTGGAGGTTGTAGTGAGCCGAGATCTACTGCACTCTAGCTTGGGTAACACAGCAAGACCATGTCTCAAAAAAAGATGATGATGATAATAATAATAAATAAAATCATACTTCTTCCTGGCTATCATGAAGTCAAGAGGAAAAAAGTAATGTGCGTCTGGGTGAACAGGGTTCTGGTCCCAATTAGAGATGCTCAGGCAGAACTGAGAGCTTGTTGAAAAATCAGTAATGAGATTGATATTTGGATTAGGTTGCTTAATTGTGGCATGGAGTACCAATTTTTTCACTGCCTTTTCCTACTTCCAACCCTGAAATTGAAGTTATCTTTATCATAAAATGTTTGAGTTGTTTAAAAAACACATTTTCAAGTCATTACAGGTAGCAGGGTTGGGGGGTGGACAAGAAAGGAGAGAAAGCTAAATAATTCATTAGTCAGTTGTCCATCATCACAGGCTTTCCTGACAAGTAACTAGCTGTCTGGGGGGCTGAGGGAAGAACATTCATCCATTGACTTCTTCCCCCAGTTGGTCAAAGTGACCACATGACCACTAACTTCTGTGTTTAGATGCACACGATGAGTGACAAGCATGTTCCTGTGGATATGGCATGTTGCAAAGTGAAAGAAACCCTAGGGTGGAAGTGTTCCAAGGCAAATCACCAGCAGGTTGCACCTGCGTGAATTGATTAACACCTACGAGGTGGGGTTCAGAGGATATGACGCAGTGCACAAAGGCAACAAGGCAGCCCACTCCTTGCTCTTCTCTGTCCCATTTTTGCCTTATATTACATCCACCCTGTCACAGAATTTCCTTCAATTTGATGGCCAGCTACAACTTCTGCAAAGACTTCATACAAAGGATTAACGAAATCAGCTAGAATCCCTACTATTGCAGCCATACTTGAAGCAATAATTGATTTTTTTTATTATTTTGCTTTTCCACCCCAAATTATAAAATAATTCCTCACTTCAGCTAAACTAATTTGCTTTCCTGGTAGAATGATCCAGACTTTCATCCTTCAGTACTTTATGTCTTCAGGTGCCTTCTGCTGTTTGGTCAGGATTGGTATCATGGTCCCTTCACTCTTACTACCTGTATGGAAGCATCAAAAGTCACCCTAGTGAATTTATGGATTATGAGACACACTTGTCACTGTCCACATTATGAAGCAGCAGCTCTGCAATCAGGGTTAATCTTTCCCTGCAAACTGATGAAAATGTTTCTCTACCTCTGCCCCCAAAACAAGCATTTTCATTACAACAGAGGCTAGGTTTGTGGGGAAAATGAAAATAAATTTTATAAGCGCATCATTGTGAATGATGGTGAGAGGGGCATGTTACTTGTACCTTTGGTTTCACAGACTCTAGCTTTTGGGAACGTGACATAGTATATTAACTGTTTATTCAGCACATACCCTTACAAGGTAGCTCCCCAATGCTACCCGTCCTTGAGCAGGCACCTTATCTGAGACTTTAATATGTCATTTCTCACTTAAGACTTCAGTAGCTCCAGTTGCATCATCACCAGATATTCCTGGAGCAAGAGCTCTCTCCAGGACAGCACGTGCCATAATAGCAGCTGCTTTTATTTTATTTCTCTGTCCAGGTTGGAGTGCAGTGGCATGACCTTGGCTCACTGCAACCTCCGCTTCCCAGGTTCAAGTGATTCTCCTGTCTCAGCCTCTCAAGTAACTGGGACTACAGGCGTGTGGCACCACACCTGGTTAATTTTTTGTTGTTGTTTTTTGTTTGTTTTGTGTTTTTAGTAGAGATGGAGTTTCGCCATGTTGGCCAGGGTGGTCATGAACTCCTGACCTCAGGTGATCCACCCACCTTGGCCTCCCAAAGTGTAGGGATCACAGGCGTGAGCCACAGCACCCGGCCGATAGCTGCTTTTAAAACATTCAGTCATCTTCTGCCACCATAGACGTAGTCTTTCTTTACAACCCTAGAGTTAAACTCTACAACTCTTGTATTGGAGCTTGACCACTGTACATGGCAGCCTAATCTATTACATATGCCATAGCTCCATTGGATCTGTGAGTTCCTTTGACCGTAGTGACGTCCACCATACCCAGACCTGCTGAAGATTCTCTCATTTTCTAGATCGTACTTAAAACTATCAGCTTTTCAAATCACTAGACAAATAATATGGAGCATTAGTCCAAGTACAGAATATGCTGACAGCAAAACCAAAGAGCCACATCCATTGCTATGCCTCATGCTTGATAATAGCAGGTATGAGAAGCAAGCACTTGTCTTTTACCTCAGACACAAGGTATCAGCATGTTCCAAACTATTGAGTCCATGAGAGTCAAATTATATTCAGACCCCTAAATTCTTGTTGATCTCTCTTCTCCTGTCACATATGTGTTTTACTAGAATATTCATAGAGTACTCGCTACCCTACAAATAAAACTTTATTCACATTATGTCATCAGTATAGTGGATTAGCCAAATGTTCTAGAGAAAATAAAGCTGACTATCTTAGTCCTTCATGCTGCTATAACAAAAATATTACAGATTGAGTGTTTTATAAACAACAAAAGCATATTTTTTTAGTTCTAGGAACTTGGACGTCCATGATCAAGGTGCCGGTAGATTTGGTTTCTGATGTGAGTAGCCTTCTGGGTTCATAGACAGCCAACTTCTCACTGTATTCTCACATAGTGAAAGGGATGGCAGGTCTCTCTGTGGCCTCTTTTATAAGGACACTAATTCTATTCATGAGGGCAGAGCCCAGGGACCCCATTTTCTAGTATCTTTTTATTGGGTGTAGGTTTTAACATATGAATTTTAGGGAGGACACAGCATTCAGTCTATAGCAATGATCAAGGCCCCTTTCTGTATTGTAACAGAACCCAAAAATATTAACTATGCCTGGGGACAGTTAACATAGCAGTTTTTTTCCCGCATTGATTATGGCTTTTTTTGTTCTTTCTTATTTATGTATTTTGAAGAGAGTATATTCACCAGATTCATAGCCACATACTGAATGCCAGAGGCTTTGATACGTGGCCCACTGTAAACTTTGCCAAAGGATAGCCACGATTGTGGCATCATGCAGTACAACATTTACAGAAGGCCAGTGACATATTTCAGGGATCCTTGAATTTGATTATAATGGCACCACATGGCAGCATCCTTTAGAACTTTGCATCTTTAATGGTGGCTTAATCTCTACAATTCCTATAGGATGCATTATTACTCCTGATTTACTACTACCTTTGCTGAAGGGGGAAAGCGGGACACCAGGCAATGTCAGGGACTTCACTTCCTCGTTACTATCAATATACCTCTGATTCCACAACTCATGGAACAAAAATGAGGATTCTGCCAGCTATCAAATATATTTATCCCAATTATACACTTTTAGACTAGGGAAATGATAACCGGGACAAACTGCAGAAAGATTTGATCCATTGAGAGATGGCTTGGCCAAGAACTCCAATCGTAACTGGTCTCAGTGGGGCCTTTAGAGTTGGAAGACTCTGATAGCATTTCGGTTTTCCTGGTACCAGTGTTACATCAGAACTCAAAGCCAACAATTATTTTAAAAATCTGAGTTCCTTTTATCTCCTGTGCAATTTTAGTCATATATGTGATCATGGTTTTTTTAGGGGAAGGACCTGGGGAACCTTTAGCATTAGTACTTGTGGTGGCATTGCAGAATTCTCCCTTATGCCCTCTCTCTCAGTGAGTTCCAGGCCTATGAACTGTCTTACATTGGGAGCCACAGTTTTCTGTGCAGGTTGTCATCTGCCTCCTGGGCAGCAGTTTACACGCTTTCTTTCTTCATTTTTTTCATCCTCCCTTCCTCCCCTCCCCTCCCCTCCCTCCCTCCCTCCCTCCCTCCCTCCTTCCCTTCTTTCCTTCCTTCCTTCCTTCCTTCCTTCCTTCCTTCCTTCCTTCCTTCCTTCCTTCCTTCCTTCCCTTTTTCCTCTCCTTCTCTTTCTTTCTGTCTTTTTCTTTCTCTTCTTTCTTTTCTATCTCTCTCTCTGTGTCTTTTTTTCTTTTTCTTTTGTCATACAAGCGAAATAACACCACAACCAGGCATTGACCTGTCTTGCCTCATTGAATGCCATAGTCTGTAAGCCCTCGCTACAGATCTCAGGGTACAAAGCCACCGTCCTTGTCACTCTAGCTTTCCTACATTTTGGTAATTACACCTTGCCCCTGACGGTTCAATGCCATCACCTGGCCTCTGCCCTTCCAGAATCTCATCTTCTGCATTGATACCATCTGCTCATTATCTGCGTTTACTCTAGGAAGCTCGGATCCATGGCAGCATCTCCTGTTGTGAGCTTCAGCCTCCAGAGGAGGGCTTGCATCAATATTAAAGGTGTGCCCTATCAGCCTGCCTGGGAAATATAATGAAGACATTTTTTTTTGGTTTTACAGAATAAATCAATTACCACATTTCCATTTCTGCTTCCCTAAACCTCCTGGCCCTTACTTCAATGCCTGACACTGCAGCCCTGCCGTCTCTATGGCATTTACTGTTAATCACTCTTATGCTCGAGCTTTAAAGCTCTACCCCCACAGTACATTGAAGCTTGCTGACCTCTTCAGATGTTAAACTTCAGGCACTGGCCATTGCTCCCAGGTTATTAAATTCTTTTCTATCCAAATTTATACTCTGGCCTTGCCCCTCCAGCTCCAACCTTCTCAATATCCATTCCCAGTCCTCCTCCCCTAATTCCTACTGGTGACTTATTATATAGATGCTGGTTGTTTTTTCTTCTTTTTCTGTTTGGAGTTATTTCTTTCCAGATATTGGGCTGTATGTTTGTGCCGTGCTGAGACTTGACCTCCTAACGAGCATAAAGACAATGATGAAAGTGAAGGAAGACCTCCAGTTAGGACAAGCATCACCTGGCAAGGCACACACCTTTTTGTTTTCTGGAGTGCAGTGGTGTGATCTCAACTCACTGCAACCTCCACCTCCCCAGTTCAAGCGATTCTCCCTCAGCCCCCTGAGTAGCTGGGATTACAGGTGCATGCCACCACACTCAGCTAATTTCTGTATTTTTAGTAGCGACGGGGTATCACCGTATTGGTCTGGCTGGTCTCAAACTCCTGACATTGTGATCCACCCACTTTGGCCTCCAAAAGTGCTGGGATTACAGGCCTGAGTCATCGTGCCCAGCCAACGCACACACTTTAGTAAGGTCCTTATAGAGTCTCCAAGGAGATAACATTAGGGCAAAGACATGAAAAAGAAAACTGGAGAAGCAGTAATAAAATCTGGGGTAAGAGGCAGGTAGGCAAAGCTAAGAGCAAAGCATTTAAACAAGTGTGTGCCTGGCAGGATTGGATGGGAGCATGGGATATGGGGCAGCATGCATTCAGAAGAGTCTGTGATCAAGAGAGTGGTAGGAAGTGAGATCAAAGAACTCACTGACCCTACCAGCATTTGATGGGACATTGTCTTAGTCCATTCCAACTGCTATTGTTGGACAAAATGCCATAAACTGGACATTTAAACAAGACAAAATTTATTTCTCACAGTTTTGGGAGCTGAGAAGTAAAAGATCAGAGCAGATTTGGTGTCTGGTGAGGACCTGATTTCTGGCTCAAAGGTGATGCCTTTGTGCTGTGTCGTCACGTGGTAGAAAGAGATACCTAAGACACTTATTTCATTCATGAAGCCTCTGCCCTCATAATGTAATCACCTCCCCAATGGCCCACTACCCAACACCATTACCATGGGGGTTAGCATTTCAGCATATGAACTGGGGGAAGATATAATCAATCAGTTCATTTGAGGCCTAATTTATCACTTTCTTCAACTCACAGCTAAGGAAACTTTCAGTGAGTTTAAATAGTTTGCTTTCAGGCACTCCCCTAGAGATACTATTTGAACCAAGGAGGAGTGTTTCTAAAGAATGCAGTCTTAACAACTACACTGAGTGGGGAAAGGAACATGACAGCCAAGTTCTGTGTAAGCCCCTAAGTCTGACACTCCCTGTGTACACTGTTCATGCTCTTGGCCCCAGTTTTCATTCCGGTCCCCGCTGCAGTGACAGGAAACTAGGTTTGCACAGATGTAACCCATCAGTGCTTCATCTTGGGTGCTGAACTTCATTTCCTCACTTGCTTCCCCAAAATGCCCTCCATCCTATTTTAAATTGCACACACTTCAGCCCTCTGTGTTCCCCTCCCCTGATGTATTACTCTGCATAGCATTTATATATTACAATATTATAACATAAGCCAGGTGCGGTGGGTCACACCTGTAATTCCAGCACTTTGGGAGGCCGAGGTGAGTGGATCACCTGAGGTCAGGAGTTTAAGACCAGCCTGACCCATATGGTGAAACCCCATCTCTACTAAAAATACAACAATTAGCTGGGCTTGGTAGTGGGTGCCTGTAGTCCCAGCTACTTGGGAGGTTGAGGCAGGAGAATCTCTTGAACCCAGAAGGTGGAGGTTGCAGTGAGTCGAGATAGCACCATTGCACTCTAGCCTGGGTGACAGAGCGAGACTCTGTCTCAAAAAACAAACAAACAAACAACAAAAACAAAAAAGATTACAACATAAAATAGACCCGTTTGTTTGCTATTACTCAGCTAAAACATGAGCTCTGTGACAGTATGCTGTTTTGTACCCTGCTGTATGCTTAGAGCTCAGAGCAGTGCCTGGTGCATGGTAGCCATGATATAAATATTTATTAAATAAATTAATGATGAATAAATACCTGATATCCACTTGAAACAGTGTCTGACATATGCTAATAGCTCAATAAATGGCATTTATTGTTACTATTACTTGCTGTATAGCCTCGCTTAATTACTTAATCTCTCTAATTTTCTGCTTTGACATCTGCAAAATGAAAGAATTATCTGCCCCAAGTGATTGGTGTAAAAGATACTTAAGATAATGTGTGGAAGGTAACCTGCTCAGAGTAGGAGATTAATATATGGTAGCTTTTATCTTTTTATTATTAGCTTATCCATTTCATAAGTATTAAATTCTGTATGATAAGTTTGCTTAAACTGATAGAGACTTGTTCCATTTAATTTCATTGAGGCTGTGCAGATTCACAGGTTTTTTTCTTTCAATATTTCCCTCCGTTTATTATTCATTATTTACTAAATGTAGCCATCACGGCTTAGCCTCAAGGTCCTATTTAGAAATGGCACCTCATGAAAACCAAACACATTTTCTCACACATGCACACAGGCCTTTCAGAGCAAATAGAGATGATTAAAAAATGTACGAGAAGTCCCTGGATTCTTAGAGACAGTGAATTATTCTAGGAAAACACTCAGGCCCACAGCTCTCCATCTCCCTGTGGCTAAGACCCTATTTAAGCCCGAGCCTGGTGCCCCTTTGTGCTGTGGGGCACCCTCTTGAACTTACTGCCATTAGTAGAACCTTCAGTGCTGGCTCATTTGCATATTGGTTATATCATATTTAAGTGAAAGAGGTTCTTGTTTTGACTTGTTTAACTTAAAAGAGTGGTTTTCCAGCCGTGGTTAAGAGCTTCATGTTTTTATTGTAAAAAAATAGAATTTTCTGGAATTATTCCAGTCAGTGTTCAAAATAAAGCACAACCTCAGATGTCAATCAACTTTAAGTAAATTCTGTCTTGGCCACTTAGTGAGTAATGCAATGTAACTGAACTCCACTGAGCTCGAGTCTCAGTTTTGACATCTATGAAGGGAATAATAATACTTTACAAGGTCAATATGAAAATAAAATTAAAGGAAGATAATATAAAGTGAACATCCCATACTAATAATTCAAGAACTATAATAGATGTCATAGTCTAACATATGCATGTTTCTAAACACTAACCCATGCCTATAATATACTAAGTATTGCTCTAAACTCTTTGTTTGTATTAACTTATTCGATTGTCCCAACCCTTTCAAAATAAGCAATGTTATTATCTTCATTGTACAGCTATTGGCCTGCAGAGAGATCTCACGAAAAACATCCAAAGCAGCATTTCCTACTATTCTTCCTCCCATCACAGACCACCCATGATTCAATCCTTTTTGCAACTCATGCAGGAGGCACAGTCATGACCAGCATTTCCCAGAGGAGGAGATGATGCCACAAAGAAGTCAGGTAACATGAGTGCAGTCCCACTGTTGGTAAAAGCAAGACTTAGAAACCATGCCCTCTGAGTCCAGGACAAACGTAATTACTATGCTCTACTACCCTATTTAAATCAGTGAGCTTACATGATTAAAGGAAAGAAAACAACTTATCTTTGGAAATCCACCCTCTGGTAAAGCATGATTGCTTTTAGGCTTAATGCTATTCGCTAACTCCTGGAACTGTCAGTTACACTGTTGAGGACAGGAAAAGAGACTGAGGCACTCAGCCTCCTCATCGCACATAGAGCCGCCTGCCACATGTACTGCTGTTCTCAGCCTCATGCTGAGAAGTCAGTACCCAGTTGCCAAGCACAGATAAATACAGACCTAATTAGTTTTATACATCTCAATTGAAAAAATATTTATTCATGTGAACAAACATCTCACTACATTAAAAGTAATTTAATTTGGAAATATTTTTTGAAAGGGTTCTGAACAATGCCCCCATGTTCTATGTCATGAAGGCAGAAAGGAAGATATTTCGAATTAAACACTTCAAAACGTCTTATCCATAAGTTATTTTGCCAAATTTACAGCAATAACTCCCACAAAAGCTAATGTGTAGATTGAAAAGAGTGTTTCATTTTTTCTTTTTCACAATGAATGAGGAACAAAGAAAATACAGAATCTTCTGTTTGTAAGAGGACCTCTGAGAATAGGTGGTTTTCACTGATCAAGGTTTGCGAAGGTAATTATTCTACAGTATTTATAGAAATATTTTATCAGGTGTTTTTCTTTGTTTGTTTTTCTGTTTAACTCCACTATGGGCTGGATATTCTAATCCACTCCCACAACACCCAAGGCTTAAACCTTACCACACTGCATTTCAACTGTTTATTGAACTGTCTTCTCCACTAGAATGTAAACATCTTGAGGCTGTAACCCCCAAATATTGCCTATTCGTGAGGATAATGTAAGAGAGAGCTCACATTTAATAAGTAAAAACCTTAGAGTTTAGACAGCAAGGACCATGAGCCTCTTATGTGCCAGGAAGTAAAACAAAGGGGAGAGATAAAAATACCAGGAGACATATTTTCTTCCTACAAGAAACTTATAGTGGATTTTAATAATTTCCAACCATTTTTATCCTTTGTTTCTCCAATCAAGGAGATTTTGAGGGACCAAATTTCTATAGTTTGTATTATGAAAACAATATATATTTACTTTCTAACTATGAGATCATAGCAGCATATTGAATATGTTAGTTGACACTAACCTCACTACCATAACCCCTTCACACCCAAGAATGCTAATCTCCTTTGAGAAAAGGTGTTTTCTCTTCACTGATTGAGAATGTTTTGTATCTGTTGAGTAAAATCATATACCCTTATAAGTATCTGTGCCCAATTGTATAAAACCACTATTAAAAATGGTTCACTAACTTTGCATTGTTTAGTGTGTACTGAATACGGAACTGTCATACAAATGGTCGTCATATTTGAAGTCATATAATAGGTAGTCATATTTGAAGCACTTATATACAATTGTCACAGGTTAAAATTAACATGCTTAATCATGAAAACACAATTTTATGTTATTGCAGAAGCTGAGGCAAGGTTGCAAATCTCCTTTTTCTGTTTTTGTTGCTGTGATGTTTGGCCTCGTAAAGGGGGAAACTCCACCTGAACATGAGAATAAAGAGAATGGAAAACAGTGTGGCGATTCCTCAAGGATCTAGAACTAGAAGTACCGTATGACCCAGCCATCCCATTGCTGGGTATATACCCAAAGGATTATAAATCATGCTGCTATAAAGACACATGCACATGTATGTTTATTGCGGCACTATTCACAATAGCAAAGACTTTGAATCAACCCAAATGTCCATCAGTGACAGACTGGATTAAGAAAATGTGGCACATATACACCATGGAATACTATGCAGCCATAAAAAAGGATGAGTTTGTGTCCTTTGTAGGGACATGGATGCAGCTGGAAACCATCATTCTCAGCAAACTATCGCAAGAACAGAAAACCAAACACCGCATGTTCTCACTCATAGGTGGGAACTGAACAATGAGATCACTTGGACTCGGGAAGGGGAACATCACACACCGGGGCCTATCATGCGGAGGGGGGGCGGGGGGAGGGATTGCATTGGGAGTTATACCTGATGTAAATGACGAGTTGATGGGTGCTGATGAGTTGATGGGTGCAGCACACCAACATGGCACAAGTATACGTATGTAACAAACCTGCACGTTATGCACATGTACCCTAGAACTTAAAGTATAATAATAATAATAATAATAATAATAATAATAATAATGAAAAGAGAATGATATCTCCTCTACTCCCCATTTCTAAAAGCTCCCACTGCAATTAATCTGCTGATCAAGAATTTGAAGCCAATGGTAATGCTGTTAGCTTATACCAACTTCATTTGGATGTTAAAGAATACAAAAACAAGTAGACCACTCTTGTTTCTCAAGTCTCATTCGTACCATTTCTGACATCGTGGTTTTTTCTAATAATCTGTCCTCTACCCTAAAGATCTTCCCCTGTCTTCCTAGGAAGTCTAGCGTCCTTCGGCTCCTCTGAATATATATTGCTTTACGGAACCGTTCTTGGTCATTACGAAAAAACAAAAAGAGTTGAGTCTTTTATAGCATGAAACTGACTTATCTGTGTCTCTCCAACTACAAAATGTTCTCATCTATGGGTTGATTCACAGTGATAGTTGCTTTCACTAACCAGTTGGTGTGTCAGGCATGACATTTTAGAAGTTAAAGAATTTGAAAATCACCACTCGAGTAGCTGAATAATCAAATAAAATATTCCAGAAAATGTAGCAACTTCCAGGCCAGTGTGTTTATCCAGGCTGCTCGCACTCCCTGAGCACATGCTAGGCACTGAGCTGGGCTCCGTGAGTGAGGAAGCCAAGTCCAAAATGATGGCCTGCCTTCTAGAAGGTTACAGCTGATTGAAGAGACTTGTGCACAGATTCCTGCAGTTTCCTGCATGGTAAGTGACAGATTCAGAGTTGAGGCATTAATATTGCAGAGGTCTAGAAATGGGAAAGATTAACGAAGTGTAATTTTTTTTTTCTTTTAATAAATCACCTGCAGCCTCAGTGCCCAGAACTTAATGTCTCCTTATGGAACCGTGATAAGGAAAACTGGACAACAGTCAACTGATTTCAAACATTTCATTCATCTCCATTGTCCATACGCCACCACTGACTGCTCATGAGTTTTGCATACCTCTGCCACGAGGGCTGAGAATCGTCCCCGGGTACCAGATATAAACGTAGTTCCAGTCACTAAGCTCTGCCAGAGGTTTCCCAACCATAAGACAGGCTGTGCATCTGACACTCTGAACTCATTTTCTGACGGGAAAAAAATATGTAAATCAGGTTTAGTTCTCAGACTGGGCTTAGAAAATTCATATAGTGACTCACGTACTACAAGAAGCATAAGGCCAAACAATCTTGAAAGATGTTTATAGCAATATTTTCTAGGAGAAATGTAGGTGAAGCTCTAATTTGAAATACCAGCAAATTCCATTGGTATGGAATTCAGGGGAATATGTGTAATAAAGAACCACAGATATCTATGACTGCCCAAAAATGTATTTTCTCTGCTCCTTGTCATTTCCAGGGTCAATTTGGTAACCTAATTGGAATACATTTTAGGACTAGAATAAATGTAAACTAGAAAAGAGTTCTGATAGCTATTTCTGTTACTCTCCATTTCCTTCTCCTTATTCCTAGCTGGAGACCTTTGGTGAGTGTTAATTCTTATTAATATTTTTATCACCTTGGGTTCCCACAGTATTTAACAGAGAGAGGTACTGGGCTAAATTTCTAGAACATGGTAGGTACTTTATAATATATATTTTTTAATTGGAGGGTTTTGTGTGATTAAAAAAGTCACCAGTTTTTAGGAAATAATGCTCATAAAATTTAATTTTATCATACTAACTTACTTTTCTTCTTGACATAGATTAGAAACATTGAATGTAGCAGTCGAATTGACTAAAGAATGATTTGCAAATTGGACATCCTCCCAAACCAGAATAGGTTCAGAGAGGCTGTAGCATAGCCATGTGGTGGAGGAAGATGTTTGGATGGTAAAAAAAAAAGTAAGTGAGTATGGAAAACAGAAACCAAATGAGGTGTAGAAACAGCCAGATTCATTACAGGTCAGAGTTTGCCTTATGTGAACCTAGTTTGAACAGTTGGCTGCCTGACCAAAACTTGGTGATTGGCACAGGAGTAGGTTGCAGTCTGTTCTACACATCCAGTTAGAGTACAGTTCTCTATGTATAAAGAATCTTTAAAATATGTAAAGAGGCAGCTTTAGGCTAAACTTCATTTAACAATGTTTATATACATATATTATATATAAGTATATGTAACAACATATAAAATATATTTAAGTGTATATATAACGATATATAATTATAATATACGTAACTATATATATAACATATTTATATATAGTTATATATACATATATGTAGTTACATATATAGTTATATATACATGTAATTCTGTCTGTCTATCTATCTATCTATCTATCTATCTATCTATCTATCTATCTATCTATCACTGCTACTACTATTGCTATTGTCTTACTCATGGCCCCTAGGCTGTTTCACTAACCTATTAATTTGTTTTCTAATTCCTTTCTGACTCATCATATACATCTTCTGTACCTCTAACAAAGTGACTATTTTGTGGATAGCAAAATCAAAATTCTATTTTAACTCACAGAGTTCCTCTAAGTTATCTAAAGACTCACCTGCTACACCCTCACCCCATCCCGCCATCTGTCCCCACCGAAACCTGAGCTACAGTCCCTGACATTGCTCAATATTACACGGCAAGTAAGCAGTAAACCCAAGACACGAAGTTGGTTGTGAAGACCCAGAACCTTAGTATTTCCTTCATTGGTTTACACAATCGTTGATCCTTTTGTTATTGCATTTGTCTCCATCCCTAAAATAAATATTCCATGACCTTCTCTTTCCTTCCCTCTTCTGTGTCCCAAACCTCAGTCTCTCAGGAGGTGCTTGGGAGTGTCTATTGTAAGTGACTCCCTCAGGGTAAACCCATTCTATGTTGTTCACTGAAATGGAAATTTCTAGTCCCCACCATTCACCCCATGTCATCTCCTACTGTGAGTGCATGTCATTACATTCACCTTAACATCATCTAAAACCAGTCAGGCAGTCACATTCTTTAAGGAGTAAAATTTATGTTACAGCTAAAATAAAAATTAAAAAAGTCGATTATCTTAATGAGTTGCAGGTAGAGGAGAGAGAGAGAAAAAAGAGGCATTTGAAAGGGCATGCCAAGGTGTTATGGATGATGGAAACCGGACAAGTACTGCTTAACTCCTACAGCAGAGAGGATGACTGTGTCTGAATGTTGGGAATAGAGCAAGCAGCTGTCCTACCAGATCCTGAATGAGTTAATTCTTAGCCAAGAGAGTATGACGGAGACTGGGGTAGTATACTGGGAAACTGAATGCAGCATTAAAATCTGTATCATGAGAAGGAGAGAAACTATTTGGAGGTGAAAAAAAAAGCAGTGGAATAGAAAATAAAGGTATAATAAAGAATGATGTTGACATTCTAGTCCTACCCAAAACCTCACCCATGTATGAAGAAGATGAGTTCCTGAAGGAAACGAGGTCAGATGAAAAGGCCTCGCCTCGGTTTTAGGGTACATCTTTTAAACAAGGAGAGGTTATGCCATTTTCAACTACTAAATTTCTTTCTGGAAAATGACCTAAGTTATAACAGGAGATTGATGTAAGATTTATTTGTTTCTATGGGTTTTTACCTCTTTTATTTTTTGGAAGGGGTCGGGGACTGAGTCTCACTCTGTTGTCCAGACTGGAGTACAATTGCACAATCTCGGCTCACTGGAACCTCCACCTCGCAGGTTCAAGCGATTCTCTTGCCACAGCCTCCTGAGTAGCTGGAATTACAGACATGTACAACCATGGTCAGATAATTCTTTTGTATTTTAAGTAGGCCATGTTGGCCAGGCTGGTCTCAAACTCCTGACCTCAGGTGATCCGCCTGCCTCGGCCTCCCAAATATTGCTATGGTTTTAAGGTGTTTTTCTTTGCTTTGTGTATGTTTGTTACCTTTGCTGCTTTGCTTTGCTTTTAAATAAGCAGGGTGACAAGAGTCCTCAAAAAGGCAGGAGCAGATTAATGGTAACTAGCCAAAAACAATCCTTGCTTAAGATACTCCCGGTTGCCCATCTTTTCTAAAGGCCAACTCAAGTCACATTGAAGCCACCTTTGCAAATACTATGACAGAGAGAAGTGTAGCATGGCTGACTCCATCCTGCTTCTAGCCTCAGTTTGGCTGTCCTCACTCATTCCTGGCTATAGGCCAGCCTAACAATGAGAGGAATTTAGTTTATATTATAGTTTAACTTTGAAGGAAGTATGATAATAGTCCCATCCTAAAATTGACCCTCACCTTGGTCAGGGATTTAAACCACCTTTGTAAAACTAATTAAAGACCAGGAGATTAGGATTATGAGTGTCACGCGCATCCATGTGAAGAGACCACCAAACAGGCTTTGTGTGAGCAATAAAGCTTTTTAATCACCTGGGTGCAGACAGGATGAGTCCAAAAAGAGAGTCAGCAAGGGGAATTAGGGGTGGAGCAGTTTTATAGGATTGGGTAGGTAGTGGAAAATTACAGTCAAAGGGGGTTGTTCTCTTGGGGGCGGAGGCGGGAGTTACAAGGTGCTCAGTTGGGGAGCTTCTGAGCCAGGAGAAGGAATTTCACAAGATAATATCATCAGTTAAGGCCAGAACGGCCATTTTCACTTCTTTTGTGATTCTTCAGTTGCTCCAGGCCATCTGGATGTATATGTGCAAGCTTGGGCTCAGAGGCCTGACAGTGAGAGGGGGATGAATTCTGCTAAAATGTAGGCATGGTTAAACTATAATCAGCAATTGTTCCATAGCTTGCTTTCCCATAATCCCTTACTGCTTCCAGAGTCATGTGTCCAGAAGTCACAAGATTAGTGACTTTCCCAATTGCTCCTATAGGTAACATCGCTATTGCAAAACCAGTGACTGGTCTTTTGAGATGTTTTTCAGACTTTTGCATCCAAGTAACTGACCCCACCTGGACCTGTGACTCATGGCTCAACCTCAACCATTCCTATGTTTCCCACCTAGTGGCTGCTCAGCACACAGGACCATTTTCCAAACCTCTATGATCTCATCCCCAATCAATCACAGCACCCACTCACTAGACCCCTGACCACCAAACTATCCACAAAACCCTAGACTCTGAGTTCTTGGGGAGGCTGATTTGAGTAATTCCTCCCATCATTCTGTTCAGCGATGCCTGTGATTATTCAACTCTTTCTTCGTTGTGAAAACCAACTGTTCTCAGTGCATTGGCTTTTCTGAAAAGCAGGCAAGATGAACCCATCAGGTGATTACAACATAACTTTCTGGAGCCTAAAGCTTCACACACTTATCTGCCTGAAATTTCCTTAGATTTCAATCCCTACAAGTGTAAAACTTTTGCCAGGAACTACCAGTATTAACTCTCATTCATATATAAGTCTTAGACATGGTTGGGGTGCAGAAAACAATTCTCCAAAATATGGTGCTTAGACATGCTGAATGCTTTTGAAAATCGAAAGTCCTCAGAAATAAGCCTCAGAGTCAAGGTCCTTTTAACCTTGTCTTCTTTCTCCCCTTGAGCACAGGGAGGAACTCTCTATCTCTCTGAAATTGCCTTATCTGGACAGGAAAGCTTCTTACTAAAAGAAACACAGCTGGCTTCTCTGCCCTCCCTGAACTCTCATTATCTACAGCAGAAAAGAAGACTGAAGAATGCAACCACACTTAGATGAACTTTTTCACAAGATAATGCCTGTCTCTGGGCTCATTCAAATTCCGGAGAGAGTCATTCACAAGTTAATTTCTACCTCCCTTGTCCATTTTCCTTAATCATCATTTACTGTCCTTCAAAAGAGTTGTCGACATTCCTATATCCTCCCTACCCTAGGACAAAGGGTATATAAACTCCTCTGACCCACTGGGGGTGCTGAGGTAATCATGTGATTTTTTTTTTTTTCTGTGCATGTTAAAAAATAAAGTGTATGCTTTTTTTTTTTTAATACCAATTTGCCTTTTTTCAGTTGATTTTCAGCACACTTTCAAAGGGTGAAAGGGGAGTTTTTCCTTTGTCCCTATAACATTTTTTAGGAATTACCTATTTCCATTAGATTGTGTGTTACTGTAGGGGCCAAGGCCCTTGCCCCAGAAGGTGCACTGAAAAACCAACTCTCAAAAGGCAGATTAACTGGAGAAAAGGCATACACATTTATTTAATACGTATATGAAACCACTTTCGCAAAAACTAACAGCAATAAAATTATTGCAGTGAAAGAGATCTGATCTAACCAACTGCTATCTTGCCTTTAGTTTTCAAACTGCCCTTAGTTATTCCTGGGCTTGGGCCGAGCTAACTTTGGGAGACATTTAGTTTATAGTTTAAATGGTAACAGCCCTTCCTCAAAACTCAACAGCCTTTATAAAGGTAATGAGAGACCACTAGGCTAAGGGTAGGAGGATAAGAGAAGACTGAATTTGGCTATGGTGTAGACATAAACAATTAGCAGCCATTACTCTGGACGTCCCTAAATATGCGACTTCCCCAATTACTTCTACAGATAACATTACTATTGTAGAACGTAAGATGTCTTTTCAGATTTTTTGCATATCTTATGAAGAATGGTTCCACCTGGATCCACCGACCACACCTGTGGCACCATCCACAGGTAACTCAGCAAGCAATCATTTCCCACAGCCCTATGACTGCAACCCAACCAATCAGCAACAAGCACCCATTGCCTAACCAAAACCCCCCATCCTCTAAGCTATCTTTGAAAAACCCTTGCCTTCAAATTCTTGAGGAGGGTGATTTGAGTAATAATAAAATTCCTGTATCCCATTTAGCCAGCTCTACATGTATAAAACTTTTTCGATTGCAATTCCCTTGCCTTGATAAATTATCTCCATCTGAGCAGCAGGCAAGAAGAACCTGGGGGGAGGTTGCATATATGTGGGGAGATCCACTGAATGATTACTGCCCCTCGGCCCCTCGGCCCCTCGGCATGGCTCAGAAGCTTATACAGCACCCTGGCAAAACAGGTTGTGGGAGTGAGGAGAAGTGGAATTTTGTGGAGGGGAGTACTAGGGAGAGTAAGTGGATCAGAGAATAGATATTAACTTGTATGCTATTTAGTGAAGGGGTCCATTCAGGTGTAGTTATATTCTTGGCCTTACAGGAAGAGGAAGAAAAAATAATTTTTCTCCTAGGTGGGTCTAAATGTTAGGCAGATAAACATCTGTGCTTTTGGAGAGATGTTGGGGGTTAGGGGTGAGGTCAGAGAGACCTGGAGCCTTCTTCAGTTCAGCAACTCCAAACTCCATGTTTAAATTCTTCCCATAGTTACCTTGGCCTATGCTCAGGAATGGACAAAGACAGCTTGGAGATCAGAAGCAAGATGAAGTCAGATCAGATTTCTCTGTCATCAGTTTTTTTGCAAAAGTGACTTCAATCTCAAGTATCTAGATCTTAGCTTCAGCACAGGCTTCAGTGAATAGCAGGAGAACTAATAAGAAGAAAGCAGCAAAGGCACCATTCATTCCCAACAAACTAAAGTGCACTGATGTTTGAACAACTTTCTTACTCACCTCTTTTTCATTTTGGTTTTAGGGAGTTTTTTCTCTGTCTGCTTTACTTTAATTTGTTAAAAATTTTTTTAAACATAACCATCTCTGATTTATTTTATAGCATTCCAGCTAATTCCTTTTTAAAAATTTTAAGTACTTAAAATCAATTAAATATCCAGTCATTTAAAAATTGTTTTAATAATTTGTCTTTAAAAAACTCCCAAATTAACAACTTTTCAATAGCTAATTTGTTGGGCACTAGTGTTACTGGAAACGGATTCTGATCCAGATTCCAAGAGAGGGTTCTTGGATCCCGTACAAAAAAGAATTTAGGGTGAGTCCATAGAGTAAAGTGAAAGCAAGTTTATTGAGAAAGTAAAGAAACAAAAGAATGGCTACTCCATAGGCAAGAAAGTGCCATGGGGTGCTCTACTAAGAATACTTATTTATTGATTATATACTGTGTAAGGGGTGGATTATTCATGAATTTTCCAGGAAAGGAATGGCAATTCCCAGAACTGAGGGTTCCTCCCTTTTTAGACCATATAGGGTAACTTCCTGACACTGTCATGGCATTTGTAAACTGTCATGGCGCTGGTGGGAGTGTCTTTTAGCATGGAAATGCATTATAATTAGCATATAATGAGCAGTAGATGACCAGAGGTCATTTTCATCGCTATCTTAATTTTGGTGGATTTTGGCTGGCTTCTTTTGCCTGGCTTAAAACCACAATCTGTTTTATCAGCAAAATCTTTATGACTTGCACTTTTTTTCCAACCTCCTATCTTTTCCTGTGACTTCATATGCCTAACTTACTGGTAATGCAGCCCATTAGGTCTCAGACTTATTTTACCCAGTCGCTATTCAAGATGTAGTTGCTCTGGTTAAAACACCTCTGAATATATTTCCACCCACACTTTTACAATGGAACCCTTAATCCTAAGGGTTGTAGAGGGGTGAAGATCCATCTTCTGTAACTTCTTCAGTCGGAATAATGACGATGATATTTCAGCCTAACTATTAGGGTTTCTGACATTTAGAGTAGAGAAGATCTCATTCAGAAAGTGTAGGTATGGCCAGGGCCATTCATAACTCTGAGTTCCAACAAAAGGTGATATCTAAAAGATTAATAAGTGTTCAACTTAAGAAAACATACAGTAACCTTATACTGCATTCCTACACAGAGTACAACAGCAATATAGTCCACAACAGTAAAGCAAAATTATCCCAAGTAAATAAAATAAGAAGGCTTTCCATGAACTGGGGAATTGTTGGAAGCAAGCAGATATAAGGTCACTAGCTGATTCCAATGTGTGCCCAGAATTAGAATATTGATCCAGATATTTAAATTACCCATCCCTCTTGTTTCTTCTGAGCAGCAGCCAGAAATCAGTGGTTGGTTCACAGGAATAAGCAGAATCCATCTAAATTTTGGGAAAAAATGTGAAAAACAACTGATGAGACTAGAATCTAATAACAAGTGTACCATACTTCCTGAAACATATTTTTGCTCTTTCCAGTCTCCCATTTTTACTAAAGACAAATCAAGGTAGAAATGAGTTGTCTGCAAAATAAACTTTGGTCTTATTATATTTGGCCTGATTATTTGTATAAAGTGCAGCAAGAATGATTATTTGCCATGTAGGTTCTTTTTAACTGCCTTTAATGGAATTTTGTTCCATAAGGAATGTCAGATAAGACCTTTTTTTAAAGTTGAGCCCAGTCATCAGTTTGCACCATCAAATACCTATATGAGCTGGGTAAATTCCTCTCCTGTTTAGGTCCCAAGATAACTTGGTGCTCCTGAGCCTGTCAGAAAGTGACATTCTTTATTACCACAAGTCAGGAATCCTGTACAGGGACTGCAGAGACAAGGTATGAGGCCAGTTTTCCCAATGGGCTTTTGTTGGTTCTATAAGTCAAATTTAATTCCTTAAAGGAAAGCATGCCATTCCAGTCAAAGCCTTCATGAAATAACCAGTTTCTCCAAATGTATCCAGTTACAAAAGAAAACAGATTCTTATTGCACTTATGCAAATAACTATAAGGCCATAAGTTAAGAATACTCACAAGTAGTTTCCAAATTTTGGAGAAATAAGGCAGAGAGAAACAAATATGCTCCAAATTTTGTTCACAGGAGCATAACTTACTCAAGTGTTAAAAGCTGTCAGTAGCTCAAAAAACAAAAAAAAAAAAAAGTTTTCCCAGCTCCAAAAAGACAAAACAAAACATCAGCAACATTTTAAGCAAAAAATCAGAAAAGATTACTTCAGTTTTCTACTTATTCAGTCTATGCAGTTAAATCCTGTTCCACTTGAAATTCATGAACGTTTCACCTCTCTCTGAGAGTCCTGAAAGTTTTTCCCTATACGCTAATGTCACAGTCTCCAAAGTTATCAGAAATTTGCATTCAAAAGCAGCTGTCAAAGTCCTATAGCTGATTACAAACCATCTTTTGAAGAGAATCAAAACAAGACAACAATTGTCTGTGGATGACAAAAGGCCTTAGGATAGCCACTATTGAAGCCACAATTGACTAGGAATTTTGGTTACTTCTGTGGCATACAACAATTGTACATAACAATTAAAACTATTAATAACATACACTAAGTTTATATCAGAATTAAAGAAGTTTCCTGTAATTTTGGAACACATACCAGTAACATATTTATACAAATACAGCCAAAAGAAATCCAAACACCAGCTCATTTTTGACAATGCTTCCTGTATTAGTTTTATACCAAACATGCCAGGTATGTCTCTTTTGGACTTTAGAGGACCTACTATCTAAAGATTAATTAGGTCAGGATAAAACATAATTTAAAATTTAATCTTGGAAAGTTTGTAAAACATCAAAGGTTTAAAACACTTGATATTATAAAATAGAATTCCAGGTCACCATAAGTCATTAATTTAGCCAAAATGATAACTCAAAATTTTTAGAAGTAAAAACCTTTACTCATTGATAGAGGGAAGACTTAGCTTTCCAAACAATTTGTCTCTTGTCTTTCCCTTGTTTTTCCTTTAGTTTATCCTAAAGCCAAACAATTTTTTAAAATTATTTTTTAATTTGACATGAAAATCCTGTTCAAGAGTTAAAGCCAAATTTCACCCTTTGCATTAGCATACCATTAATGTCAACCCCGATTCTTAATAAAACCTTATAGACAAATATATTCAATTTTAATATCTGACCATAAGGTAAGTTTCTTATGAAACTTTTATAATCCTTTACAAATCTTTGTTAAAGAGCCGATTAGTACTATAAGAAAACTCAGTTGTGCTTTTATTCCAATGTTCAATTTGTGGAAAAACTGAATGATATCCCTTTAACTTCAGCCAATATTTTCCGCACATAATTTCTTTAACAAGATTAATTTTCACAAAGCTTCCACAACTTACTCAAACGTTCAGCTATATCCTATTCAACTTAGAAGTATCCTTTAACATTCTGACACGATTTGACTGTACCCCACCCAAAATCTCATCTTGAATTCTAATTTGGATTATAATCCGCACATGTTAGGGAGGGACCTGGTGGGAAGTGATTAGATCATGGGGATGGTTTCCCCATGTTGTTCTCATGGTAGTGAGTGAGTTCACATGAGATCCGACAGTTTTATAAGGGGCTTTTCCCTTTTCAATATGCACTTCTCTGTCCTGCCACCATGTGAGGAAGAAAGTGTTTGCTTCCTTTTCTGCCATGATTGTAAGTTTCCTGAGGCCTCCTCAGCCCTGCAGAAGCCTAAGTCAATTAAACCTCTTTCCTTTATAAATTACCCAGTCCTAGGCAGTTCTTTATAGTAGTGTGAGAACAGACTAATGCATCCTCTAAAGTAGACAAAAAAAAAAAAAAAAAAAAAAAGAAAGAAAGAAAAAAAGACAAAAAACTACATTCCCATCAATTCTTATAATCTTCTCCCAAAACCGCATTTTACTTTCTTTACATACCTTTCATGTAAAACTTTTTCCAGTAGTCTCAGGTACATGTTACACTGTTAACTCTTAGTAACATTTACTTTGGAGAAAAACCTGGTAAGTAAGTGATTCTAATTTTGTTCTAGGACACCAGACAGAAGTCCAGATAAAGTCTGACTCATTCCAGCACAGCTAGGAGGCATGGCTAACTCCACGTGTGCCCAGAACTTAACTAGACTCTAATGACTCCACAGCAGGTAAGTTGAACAATTTTCAAAGGTCAAAGAAGCAGCTTATAACCTTAAATCATTTAGCAAACCTAATATCTGATCTGTAAAATTTAGACTAAATGTCTAATTTTTGAAGACATTTTTACTTTACCAATAACCTTTATGTTTTTTTTTTAAATGAAAGCAAGTTCAGCCCCAAGGACTGTGACTTGGATATTTTAGTGATTATTTTTTGATTAAATGCTAAACAAGGGGTAGATTATTCAGGAGTTTTCCAGGAGAGGGGCTGGGAATTCTTGGAACTCAGAATTTCTTCTCTTTTTAGACCATATGGGGTAAGTTCCAGGAGTTTGCATGGCATCTGTAAATTGTCATGGTGCTGGAGAATTATAGTGAGTGTTGTCTTCTTGACTGTGGCTGGCTTTAGCTGGCTTCTTTACCACATCCTGTTTTATCAGTGGGGTTTCTGTGACCTGTGTTTTGAGAAACAAGTCGTGCTGAACTCCTATCTCACAGGGCACCCCAATGTTAAGAATGAACATTAACTTAGCCACTTACCAATTAACCTTGGCACTCCTTCTAACTCTTCCTTGCCTCTATTTCCTCACCAAATTATTGTGAAGATTAAATCAATTTTTTCCTGTAAAGTACTTTATATAGTACCTCTGCACTGTACCTATCTGTAATAAGTTAAACACACTTTATTACTTTTTAGTCTGAATCTAACAGCTTTCTCTCAGAATTCTAAGGGAGTATTATTAAAGTTATGTTCTACTTCAGCAAAATAGGAGAAGTCTACATTTATGCTGAGAACTATGGTAATCTATATATACTATCAGAAATGTTATAAATTTCTCCGGGATATATTATGTGAAGATTTTGAGACAGCTTCCTAGAAGTGGAATTGTAGGTATTCATATTTTAAATGTTGGTAGTTATTGTCAAATTGCCTTTTATGCCAGCAGTATTTGAAAGTGCTTATTTCTCCACATCTTAACCAATTATGAATATTAACAACTTACTAGATTTTTGCCAGTTTAATGAGGAGAAAAACCTCATTTTAAGTTTGTTTTGCTCTAACTACCAGTGAGAACAGGCATCTTTCTAAAAAATATGGAATGCTTCATGAATTTGCATGTCATCCTTTCACAGGGGCCATGCTAATCTTCTCTGTATCATTCTAATTTTAATATATGTGCTACCAAAGTGAGCACAACCAATAATCTTTAAAAATGTCTTTATATCCCAAAGTTTACTAAAGTCATCTGAACTAAAAGACATTACGGTTTGTATTTTTCCGACAAAATATTTGATTTAAGTGCCTACTATTTTTAAGCCAATTAATCAAAGCTCTTTCATATCACACACACAGCACCTATAAATACATAGTCAGAAGAGGATCTAGTACTTCTAAGATTTCTCATTTGCCATTTTCAAGTTTCTCTTTAAAGCATGCAGTTTCTATGACTTAATAAGCAGGCACAACTGAAAGGCAAAACAAATCCCCCCAAACTAAGAATCTCTTTTATTTATGTATTTATTTATTTATTTTTGAGATGGAGTCTTACTGCTTTGTCGCCCAGGCTGGTATGCAGTGGAGCAATCTCGGCTCACTGCAACTTCTACCTCCTGGGTTCAGGCGATTCTTACGCCTCAGACTCCCGAGTAGCTGTGACTACAGGTGCCCGCCACTGTGCCTGGCTAATTTTTTTTTGCATTTTTAGTAGAGACAGGGTTTCACCACATTGGCCAGGCTGGTCTTGAACTCTTGACCTTGTGATCCACCCACCTCAGCCTCCCAAAGTGCTGGGATTACAGGTGTGAGCTTCTTCACCTGGCCAGGATCCTATTTTTATACCAGATTCTGGATCCCCCCAAAGAAAATCAGCCCATCTCCCATAAGAATCTTATCTCTCAGTGGGAGTGGGCACATTTCCATATTTTCTAGAAGGCCAAGGGCACGGCTTCTCTGATCAAAACATGCACAGAGCAAAGTATCCTCCCACAACTGCCATTAGACATCCCTAAAAGTGTATTTTCTATCTGGTTATTACACACCAAAGCTCTTTCATAATTCAAAGTAATTTCTGATATGCCCTCAATAGTCAAAAATGTCAGATAACGTAATGCAAAATGGAATAGAGCCTTAGATTTTGAGAGGGATTTATCCACTTTTAATTCCTGGGGTTTCGTGAGGAAAACAGAGGTTTTTTTGTTTTTTTATTTTCTTCCCCAAAACAGGGTTAGTGTCACCTCCTCTGTTTTCTTCAGGAGTCCCAGGCTGCTAGAAATTCTTAGATCACCTAATGTGTGCATTAAGAGTAGCAGAAAAAATGGAGAAAAACAATTCAGTCAACTGAGAAGAAAAAAAATGTTTTTTTTCTTCAGAAAAAATAAGATTCAAGAAGAGAAAAAACACGAAGGCCTTTTAAATATATGTATAGTTTGGATATCCACTTTTTAATTAAACTGACATAACAATATCACTTTTAAAAATCATCTTTTTAACTCTTTTTATTACCTAACTTTAGCCAGGGCAAACAGCCCTGTTTTTGGTGGTTTACCAAAGGTAACCTCCCAGGTACTCAGAGAAAGGAAAATTCAAGAAGGGAAGTCAGAAGTTGTTCATGGAAGGGAAGATAATCAATACAGGGCAAAAGTCACACAGATATCAAACCAGAAAGGACTCATTTCCTAAATGAGGAATGGAACCCCGAACTCGGGCCATCATTAGGAAAAGACAAAGCCTTAACTACTAAGCTACAGCACTGGGTAGTTTCCATTGCTCTTCCCAGAAGAAGTCTAAAGCAGCCAATTTTGAGCTTGCAAAGGCTCAAGATAACTTCTAGAGCTAACTATGACATGAACCCTCAAATTCCTGTTCCCTGGCTGTCAGAGACCAAGAGAAACTATTGCCACGTGGTTACAAGGTCAAGCTCTCAAGGACATAAAACAAGATGAGAGTAAATCTTCATTCATCTTTTTCTTTTTTCTTTTTTCAGCTACCTGCAGCAAACTTTGCAACTGACCAGCTTGCCAGGCTGGTTTGAACAGTGGGTTTATGGGGTCCTAAGTCGACGTTCTATCCTAAAACACTCCTCTTTATGACAGAGCAATACAGAGACACATTTATAACACAAAGCAAACCAGATTCTCTGCAGCTTAAGAGTAGCCTCGGCCGGGCGCGGTGGCTCAAGCCTGTAATCCCAGCACTTTGGGAGGCCGAGACGGGCGGATCACGAGGTCAGGAGATCGAAACCATCCTGGCTAACACGGTGAAACCCCGTCTCTATTAAGAAATACAAAAAACTAGCCGGGCGAGGTGGCGGGCGCCTGTAGTCCCAGCTACTCGGGAGGCTGAGGCCAGAGAATGGCGTGAACCCAGGAGGCGGAGCTTGCAGTGAGCTGAGATCCAGCCACTGCACTCCAGCCTGGGCGACAGAGCGAGACTCCGTCTCAAAAAAAAAAAAAAAAAAGAGTAGCCTCACAAATCCTTTTTCCCATTAATCAAAACTTTACAGAGAAAATAAACAGTGATTTTTACCATTCGTTCAACCAGTTTGCATATATATATATAGAGAGAGAGGTCAGAAGCCTGACTGGTAAGAAATTCTTACCCTTTGGCCAGCATGTGAGGTTTCGAGACTCCCTTGTCCTGAGCAGTCCTAGTGACCCTGCTTACTGCACTGAACCCCTGGGGGCCAAGCCACATTACAAAGGAAAATTACCTTTTTCCATTTCATAAAGCCATAGGCAAAAGCGTCTCAGTTTTGCAAGACACCACTCAAGAGGTTGCACGGGGTAACCAAATTAACATTTTCCATTATGGTCAGAGCAAAATACATGTGATTTGACAAAACATAGACATTAGTCACTTCACTTAGCAGCCAATATCGAACTAGCAAGTCCCAAACTTGCCCCAGGATGGGCCTGGTCATCTTTAACTCATTCACAGTGGGTTGGAATGACCTCTGACCAGGAGTTCCAACATGTGGACTCTGGGCAAGCTGGTGGCCCTGAGAAACAGAAAAGATAGAAAAGGGAAATAGAGAGAGAGAGAGAGAGAAAAGCATTGCTTGCTGCAGGGTGGGGAAGGCAAAAAGCTCAGGGAGGCAAGAGAAAGTCCCACCTATTGCAGCAACACTGAATCATACGTTCAGGCAGCCGTTTGTCAGTTGCAAAGGAAACTTTTCCAGCAGTCCCATCAGCTCTCAAGTCTCTCGCTTTAGGAAGGAAGAAAGCTCCCCATGTCCCATGATTATGCACATGCCTAATCCTGTCCCCGACAGCCATCAGCAAAGAGTGCAAGGCAGATCAATCCAAAGAGAATAGTGGTTAACATCCCAAGTGCAAAATCCATTTTTAACCAAAAGAGACTTTACTAAGAGAGGTCTCTCGCCCTCTAAATCTTACGAAGGACACTAACTTCTTAAGTTGGGCCTTTAACCCAAGTTTGGTCAAGCGTTCTTGCCTTTTATTAAGAAGTGCCTTGGTCAGGTGTGGTGGCTCAATAATCCCTGCACTTTGGGAGGCTGAGGCAGGCAGATTACAAGGTCAGGAGTTCGAGACCAGCCTGTCCAACATGTGAAACCCCATCTCTACGAAAAATACAAAAATTAGCCAGGTGTGGTAGCAAATGCCTGTAGTCCCAGCTACTCAGGAGGCTGAGGCAGGAGAATCACTTGTTGCTTAAACCCGGGAGCGGGAGGTTGCAGGGAGCCGAGATTGTGCCATTGCACTCCAGCCTGGGTGACAGAGTGAGACTCTGTCTCAAAAAAAAAAAAAAGAAAGAAAGAAAGAGAGGCCTTTAACTCTCTCTGTCTTAGGTGAGACTGTAATCCTCTTAAATTGGGCCTGTAACCCAATCTCACCCTTTCCCTGGGTAAAATGTGCCCCGACACTTACCCAAAGCTGGCCAATTGGTGCTGCATTCTATTTCCTTTGGGCTGGGGATTTCCTCAGAATAGTCCCTTCATGGTTGCCAGGAAGATGTTACTGGAAAGTGGTGCCAGTCCAAACCCCAGCAGAGGGTTCTTGGACCTCATGCAAGAAAGAATTCAGGGCTAGTCTACAGACTAAAGCGAAATAAAGTTTATTAAGAACGTAAAGAAACAAAAGAATGACTACTCCAAAGCAGAGCAGTGGCATGGACTGCTCAACTAAGTATACTTACACTTGTTTCTTGATTATATGCTAAATAAGGTGTGGATTATTCCAGAGTGTTTTGGGTAAGGGGTGGGCAATTCCCAGAACTAAGGGTTCCTCCCCATCTTAGGCTGTATAGGATAACTTCTTAACCTTGCTGTGGCATTTGTAAATTGTCGTAGTGCTGGTGGGTGTGTCTTTTAGCATGCAAATGCATTATAATTAGTGTATAACGAGCAGTGAGCACCACCAGAGGTCATTTTCATCGCCATGTTGGTTTTGGACGGTTTTGGCTGACTTCTTCTCCACAATCTGTTTGATCAGCAAGGTTTTTATGACCTGTATCTTGTGCCAACCTCCTTAGTCATCCTGTGACTAAGAACGCCTAACTTACTAGGAATGCAGCCCACTGGGTCTCAGACTTATTTTACCCAGGCCCTATTCAAGATGGAATCACTCTGGTTTAAATGCCTCTGACACCAGGGCACAGAGAACAGTCTTCTATAAAGGATTTCAAGTCCAGAAAAAAAATGGGATTTGAAGCTACAGCCCCCTTTTCTATAGATGAGAGAAGTGCAAGCCAGAGATGGCAAAGACCTGTCCAAATCCTGCCACCTGGATCACAGAAAGGCCGGGCTCAGACGCTAGGCTCCTGAGACAGCCTCCTCATCAGGCCCCCTCCCATCAGCAGCTGACACCATGACTGTGGATGGAAGGCTGTCCCCTTCCTATGGTATTTGAAAGGAAAAAATTACTCCTCAATTCTGCAGTGGTTGTCCTGATAAGGACAACAAGCAGGGTAGCAGCCTTCTCTCATCTCTCTCATTTCATTCTGTATCCCATTCGCAAGTTTGGTCAAGCATTTTTTCCTTTTATTAAGAGGGGTCTTTAACCCTCTCTGTCTTAGGAGAGACTATAATCCCTTAACCCAATCCCATCCTTTACCCAGGTAAAATGTACCCCACCACTTACCCAAAGTAAGTTGGATAATTCTCTTTTCTCTGTTAATGCTCAACTGTGCAACATGAGTAATCACCTCCTCGTTTTACTTGCGTTTTATACATTTGGGGTTGTAACTTGAAGGTTTTTTGTTGTTTATTTTGTTTTGTTTTAATCAACTAATCCCAAATATTCTGTTAAAATGAAATGAACACAACATGAAAAAGAGCTTCTGTTGCTGTTGCAAATCTATCCTGTCCCTTAGAATGCAGGATCTACGATGTTTGGGTTTCCATCGTATTACTTTTGTCTTTGGTTGGATGCTAATTATGCATTACCTTTATAGAAAAATTACCAGTCAGCAAATCAGCAAACAGTTACTGAGATCATGCTAGATGTCAGACACAGGTTAGTTAGCAAAGCAGCATAGTCTAGAGGAGAGTCTAAGGCCATTGAATTTAAAGCAAGAAAAACAAAAAGAATTTGAATTTTGACTGTGAACATACCATCTATAAAAGCTGTAATTACTCAGAATTTTATTTCCTCAATATTAAATTAATGTTATTGATCTTCCACTTGAACTAATATAATATATTTAAATATATATTAAATATTCTCCAACAGTAGTTCAAGTAAAGGATTAATAGCCATATATATATATGTGTGTGTGTGTGTGTATATATCTGTGTATGTATGTATATATATATATAGAGAGAGAGACAGAGACTGACATGTTGCATATGCTGAATAAATGGATAAATGGTCACTGCTATATTTATTTATTTACAAATTTCACAAACTTACTTTCCGCTGAAGTAAAATACATTTGTTTTCATTTTCCCTAAGTTAATGTATTTGGTTCTTATTTCTAACATTTCTATTATTTTATAAATTATTTCTTCACCATCGGATTTGTGAGGTTGTTCAATGCAGTTTCATGGAAAGCCTGCGTGTTGCAGGACATTGGAAGATAGAATGCTTACCTGACTCTTCCACTGTCTCCAGGACTATGGAGACAGGTCTTTAAACTTCTGTGATCTCCTTTGCTTGGAAGAAAGGCCTCTTCTTGTGTGAACATTAAGTTGTGTCTTCCAGTGACATGCTTCCAGAATGGCCATGGCCCAGCTCCAGCGGCTCCCATCACAGGGAGCCTTGTGAATATTTGTTCTGAGTGAGGATGACACAGCTCCTGGTCATCATTCAGCAATTAAATTTGTTGCATCCTCTACATAGTAGAACGAAAGGTTATGGATCAAATTCAGCCAGAGCAAGAGATACCTAGGGCAGTGTCTGGGCCAGGTGCTCTGACTGTGACCAATGGATATACGTCAGTGTTAATTCTTTTACCCGAACACTTACATGAGACACATTGCCTAAAATTATTTCAAGGCTCAAAACAACTTAAATATGCTGTCTCCAAACTCAAGTTCCTTCTGCAGACAAAAGAGAGCATTTAGGAAAATAGGCATTTCAGAAAGAGGAGATAAATACAGTGAAAGGCAGGAGCCCTGAGAGAGGTTCATGGGAAGGCACAATCTCAACAACCCTGGGGTTTGTGCCGTCCTTAAGAATGAAAAAAGAGCTAGAGAAGTTGTGGTTGATCAGAGGAATTCCAGGGGCACAATGACAAGCCCCAAATTCTTGGTCAAGTGACTAAGTCCTTCTGTTAGTGTCACACATTCTTTCTATTTCCTTATTTCCTTCTGTGTTTCTTTTCTTCCTTTCCTTTCCTCCAACAATTATTTAGGAATACCATAGGCCTAATCTAGTGGGAAAAGTTAGACATTCAAAAGTGAATCGGATGTGATCTTTGCACTCAGTGACATCACAATCTTTCATGAAGAGAGACTTCAAAAGATGAGTATGTCCTAACTATACAATATAACAAAGCAAAACTACAAACTGCCCCACATGAACACAGATGCAGGGGAAACTAACCCGGTTACATGGTGAAGGACAGGAAGGCTTTGAATAGGAAGTGGACAGTCATAAATTATTAGAATTAGAGAAAAAAAGGCTGAAAAAAGAAACAAAAATTCTGATAAAGCAGATCTTATGCCTAAACACACACGTACACACACACACACACACACGGGTACACACAGATACACACAAACACACACACAGAGACTCACATACACAATCATAAACAGATACACACAGACAAAAGAAACACAAATATACAGATACACATGCAATCACAAACACACACAGAGACACACACGCATGCAGAGAAGAACAATAGAACTTACAGAACTTAGTTTTTTACTTACAGTAAAAAACAATCACAGATAACAGCTAACATTTATTGAACATATAATTACATGTCAGATAAGCATATCATATTTATCAGCTTCGTGTTTCTCACACTATCTATCATAAAGAACCATGTTTTTCTTACTTTTAATCTGTTGCAGTTGGATAATAATCCAATTGCATTACTAATGCAAAGCTTGCGTCCCATGCAACTTAATGCATCAGCTTGACAACATCCAAACCAATCTGAAACCTATTCAACTAGACCCATCCGCTTACCGCACACTTCGATGTCACGATAATGTCAAATTACTATAAAATCTTCAAATATTTTCTCTCAGTGTCTGCACTGTTTCTAGACTAGTAACTAACAATGCTCCACAGGCGGAGAAGCTCATGGACACGTGATGTGTGAGGCTGCACAGGGTGCTATGCTCCTATGGGACCCAGGCTTGGTGACCTGCTCAGCTGTCATCATTTTGAAATTCCCGATGACCTCTGAGCAAGGATTCCTTCATTTCCCTTTTCGAACTGGGCCCTGCCAACTATATAGCTGGTCCCATCCACAGATCACCCTCTGAGTAGCATGCTATTAATATATTTAATTCTCACAAATGTTATTTGAGGTAGGTACAGTCTTTAGCTTCATTTTCAGAAGAGAAATGTGTGGCAAAAAGTGATTGAGGCTAACACAGTTGATGAGAGACAAGCAGATCTGAAGCCAGGCAGTTGGTCTTTAAAGGCCAGACTCTTTACCACATGCAAAGTAAGGCAAACTCTGGGAGATTATTACACACCTAGTGTTGCCAAAGCAGAAGAAGAGAATGTAAATTTCTCATAGGCAGAAAGAATTTGTCCTTTCCAACCTGAAGTGGGGCTAATTTCAAAGATACTGCAGTACAGGCAATAAGGCTGTGCTATTCTACTACTTGGTGAAGATGCCATGGGAAGGAACTGTCCTGGGATTTTTTAAGTTTTTGATTATCAACAGATGAAATGATTGTCAGTTTGGGATGTAATCCTGATAGGTCTGAATGGTCCAGAAACATTTCTTTCAGCTTCCCTTTCCTCAGGACATGGCCAGGTGACTGAGGCTCAATGAGACAGATAGGTGCATCAGGCCAGGAGCTCATGACATGTCAGAGCAATTATAGTTGAGGGTTCTCTCCAGTGGCTAAAGATGATGGCTGCACATCTAGTCCCCAAGGTTCACAGCTGCCTCATGCCAAGTGCAGAGCCTTGGTTGTACCTTCTGTGGTGACCTGCATCTGGTGATAAGGGACATGGTATGGTGGTGATCTGTCCTGTGTCTGCTCTTGGCTCCTTTCCATTTACAACCCAGGTCTTCCATGCTTTCACAACTATTCCTTCACTCCCTGACATCCTTTCAATAATTTTCACTTTTTCTCATACCAGCCCCAATCTGCATGTTTTAATTGCTAACAAGAGCCTTTACTGAGACAAAGACTGAATGCAAACATGACATAACTCTTGACATTTCAAAGCAAAAGACAGTCTCAGTTTGAAAAGTGAGGCACTGTGGGTTGTACATGAAAGAGAGAGTTCCAGAAAGACCATAAAAAGGTGGAATTAGAATGGGGTTAATTATTCACTTTAAAATTAAATATTAATTATCAAGATTAATAACAATCTTACATTTAGGGAAGGCATTTTCTGCCTGAAGAACCTCTAAGAGCCCATTTGAATTTATAAGCCAAGGTAATATAGAGAACATAAAATCATTAATTAAAACATGAAATTCATAAAATATATACACCCTTAACCAGCAAGAAGAAAAGATTTGCAGAAGCCTGTTATTAGCTTCCATTATTAACAGAGTTTAAGGGAGACACTAGTGGTTGGGTCATTCGGTTCTTTCCACTGATGACTTTGTATTGTGCAGTCTTTTTTCTGTTTGTGCCAGGTCCCCAGAATCCTCTGCCAAAGTGCTCTCCCTCCTCTATCATTTGTTCATGGCCTGTTAAGACCCTGCCAGCTACCTTCTCTCTAATCTGGAGGTATGGGGCTATAGAGTGCAGGAAGGGAGGATGGCCGTGTTCTACAATGATGACACACAAACTCCAACGTCCGGAAACTGGGCTGAGGGAAAACCCAAAGGAGAATGCAAATGCTGTCACGCACTCGTTTTCTTGAGCAAGGCTGCGAGCAGGGGATAGCCATATGTAGTTCCCAATCTGTAGAAGTGATGTGATTACATTAACACACATAACATTCTAACACATGTGCTTCCCAAGATAGTCTGACAGTGACTTGAGATATCAGAGAAAGATTGGGTTGGGGTTTTTCTAATGATTACTGGGTGGGAGACAGGGCCTTAAACTTCTGCTTGGAAGAAAGGCATCTTCTCGTGTGAACGTTGGGTTGTGTCTTCCAGGGGCGTGCTGCCAGCATGGCCACAGCCCAGCTCCAGAAGCACCATCACAGGAAGTCTTGTGAATGTTTATCCCAAGTGATGATAACACAGCTCCCGGTCATTCTTCAGCAGCTACATCTGTTGCATCTGCTACATGGTAGAGTGAAAGGGTACTACACAGGTAAATACCCTGGTCCCACCCCCTCTGTTCAATTCTGGGTAAGGGTACAATCTTATATACTTGGTCACCTGCTTTTAAGGGCAGGTTAGGCAGCAGCAAAGGAGGCCTGGATGGAGAGATGCAGGGTGAAGGAACGCCAGGTGCAGCCACAGTGGCCAGTGTGGAAAACAAAACAGAACAGGGCTGGGCTTCCAGAACGGAGCAAGGGCTGTAGGGACTAGTCCCCTCCTGGGGCCGGTGCTGAGGCTTATGAATGTGTCTGTCTCGTGGGAGGAAGGCTGCACAGCAGCAGCCCGGGCAGGACACAGAGGTCTGAGTCTGAAGTGTCCTGGGTGGGAGTCAGGGAACCTCAGAAATGCAAAGCATCCACTTCCCCTACCTGCCATCATTTGTTAGAAATACGTTATGCAATTGCATTTTAATAGGTGTTTTCTATGCTTTTTTTTCTTGGTTTTCATTAATGAAAGTGCAAAACATTTTCTCCATGTATAAGGAGCACACTGAAGCTCAGAGAGGTAAAAAAATAGCCCACTGAAGGTCACACCTTTTAATAATGGAGGACTCTGACTCCAACCCATACTAGCTCATACTAGTCCTGCTCTGCCTGGATTCAGAGTCAGAGGCACCTGGTACCTGACCCTGGTGGAAAAGGACCACATGGACTTCCTAGGATTGGTGTAAGAGATTTATGTTGGGTTGGGGACTGAACTTCAACATCAAAATGAAAACAGTGCCCAGCAACAGCTGATGAAGGCTCCCAGTTCCCATCTTACATTACCATATGACCATGCCATGCTGGTCAGGGGACTTAATCACACAGACGCACTCATGCCCAATCTTTATCACAAACTTGCTAAATGATCTTTGCTGAGATACTGAGCTTTTGTAAGCTTCCGTTGCTTCATCTGTAGGAAGGAATGAATACTTTTCTACTCCACAGGATAGTTGTGGGGATTCAGTGAAATCAGCATGGAAAACATTTGGTCTAGCAATTGGAACTGGGTTCCTGGACTCTAATGCTTTATGTGGTGTTCTTCACACTTGTTCAGTTGCCATCATGAAGTACTGCTTGTAGTCTAAGTCTGTATAAGTAAAAGAGTCAATAAAAGTTCCTTGTATTTAAAGAAAGCAAAGAAACAATTCAGGGTTGGAAGGAAAAAGGAATCCCTGAGTTAAAATAGGTAGAGGCATGTTGTGGAGGACGGAAAATCTGGCCAAATCTCTGGGTCTTGAGGCAAAAAAGGCAGAAACAAGGCATTCCGGAAGCTGAGCAGCACATGGTGTGTGGCTCGTCAGCCACTTACAGCCCTCTTGTTCCCAGGTGCTTGTTGTGGCTGCACACTGGAATCACATGAGAGTGTTGAGGATGGCCCAGGACATTCTGGTTTAATTGGTGTGGGTGCAGTTGGAGCCCCAGGAGTGGTTGAAGTTGCCAATGATTCTACCGTGTGGCAGTGTCTGTTTTTTTTTTTTGTTTTTTTTTTTTTGTTTGTTTGAGACGGAGTCTCGCTCTGCCGCCCAGGCTGGAGTGCAGTGGCCGGATCTCAGCTCACTGCAAGCTCCGCCTCCCGGGTTCACGCCATTCTCCTGCCTCAGCCTCCCGAGCAGCTGGGACTACAGGCGCCGCCACTTCGCCCGGCTAGTTTTTTGTATTTTTTAGTAGAGACGGGGTTTCACCGTGTCAGCCAGGATGGTCTCGATCTCCTGACCTCGTGATCCGCCCGCCTCGGCCTCCCAAAGTGCTGGGATTACAGGCTTGAGCCACCGCGCCCGGCCGGCAGTGTCTGTTTAGATATCCGATCGACACGTCTGTCTCCTCCTCAGCCACTGCAGGCCCAGTTCTAAAGTTCCACTGGACGTGTTCTTTTGCCTTCCAGCCTTGCATCTAGCATCCCATTCACATTTTCCACGGTCTCAACAGTATTGGAAGCTTCTCCTTCCCATCCCCCTGACCATCCTCTGGAGTTGGTAACAGTGTGAATCAGCATAGACACATGCGGCAGAGGTCATGGTTGCTCTGACTCCTGCTCCATCTGCTTTGGGCAGCTCAGTGACCATCAAGACGAAGCCACATATAAGAAGTCCCACAAAACCTCTGGGCTTGTCCTGCTTGTTCGTTGAGATCATGAGTCTTCCAAGGCAGAAACAGAGTCCTGGTTGTCTCTGCAGTCTGAGCCCTAAACTAGGGCAGTGGGAGCATAGCTCAAGGATGAATGAAAGAGAATTTATGGAATGCAACTGGAACATATTTTATTGATTGATTGTGTACAACTAAAATGTTAAATATAGGATATTTTCATGACAAAGACGATGAGTATGCTCATTGAACAATTATTTGTGGTCCCCCTCCCTGGCATGGACTGAAATCCACTTTTTCTTGGAAGAGCTCTTCTTTGGAATAAACCTATTGAGATGTTAGCTTTACTCTTTTGTATCCCTGTGTTGCCTCAGACCCCAGCAGGCCGCAATATTAGAGTGAAAGTGAGTGCTCCTTCAAGAAGCATAGTATTTTTTTAAAATCATGAGTGTTCAAAAAATAATTGTCACTTTCCGTGAGACGCCCCAGTCCTCTTCCAAGAGTGAATTCTACCCCTGGGTGGCTGGCTGGCAGGGTTTTCCTAATATTACTTTATAAGCCGTATATATAGGCATGACCTTCTGAACAGGAAAAAGCATATTGAAAATAAAAACAAAAACAAATTACCACTGTCAACCGCAACAGTATAAACCCTCCCTTAGGACTCCATCAGCTTTTTCAGACCTGAAAAACTATGACTCCCTCAGGGGTAAACTTTACCTGAACCACACCGGGGTTTGTTTCCCTGAATATCATCCTATATTTTTTAATCATTACCTTCCTACAAAGGCAGACATAGGAGAGATTCAGGGAGATGGGAAAAGCAGATTTTCTCATTGGAATTGGGGGACTTCCTCTATGCTTTCCATTTAATGTGATTTACCAGGTTCTGAGCTCCACCCGGGGGCAAGGCTTCCCATGGCTTTGCATTCATCTCCCTTACTGTCATCAACTGCACTCTCTTGACTTGCGCAGCTGCAGAGAATGTGTTCCTTTTCCTGTGATAAACTCACAGCCATTAGCAGCTATCCAAATGCAAAGACAGTTGTGAATGTTACCTGATGGGAAATGAAGAAAAGTCAGCTTATTAAAGTCCACTGAAATGCCTTGTTCTTTTCTTTCAGCCTTTTCGTTTATTGCTTCTCCCCTTTGGAACTTTCTGCAAGACACTTTGTGGCAATTCTTTGTACGATTTCATGACTTTTGTGTACAGTCTATGCAATGAAAGGGCACTTGTGTAAATTAAAAACAAATTTGCTTTATGGGTTATTGAGATGCCCCAGGGAGAGGGGTCCTGAGCTGGTCTGGGCATGCAGGACTGCCCTTTGCCCAACAGAGAGCAAGCGGCCACGCTGGAGGAGTTATCAATACTACAGTAGCTCCCACATGGAATATTTCCTTCTGCTGGTCCAGGGTGATGGCTCCCCTTCTGGCCTAAGCTACAGTAGCTCTCATTAAAGACAAATGGACTAGAGGGAAATGCTCACTGCACTGAAGAAACACACCTTCTCACTGTACTTTGAATATGCAGACTCATTCTTGCGTTAGGGCCCCCATAGGACACAGCTTAGAATGTGCTGTTTTCTTGAATTTTTCTGGACAGTGTAGACACCAACCAACAACTAAAGAAGAGCTGCTATTTTTGTACTGTGTGGAAATGAGGTACAAGGTAGAGGAAATTCAGGTAGAAAAGGTAGAGAATACATGTAACTGCTATGGAGAGCAGCAGAAAAACGATGGACAGGGAGAGAAACTGAAGAACATGCTGTATCCAGGTGGTTCATGTTCACAGAGAAAGACAGTGGTAATAAAAATAGGCTGTGCTCATTGCAGTCTTCTACCAGGCATGTACCTAAAGTCAACCCTCTTTGCTGTTCTACCTAACATGCAAGAGTATAATAGATGTTGTGACTAGAAACGGCCTCAGGAGATCATCTAACCTAGCCTCTGTAAAGAAGCATCGCAAACCAATGGAGAATAAGTTTTGAAGTCCAGACCTATGTTCAAATCCTTGATGCACAGTTACTGCCTCATTAACTTTAAATAAGCTGCTCAACTTACATAAATTCCAGTTTTATCATCTTTAATATGGTAACAATAACGTCTAACCTAAGGATTACTTTGAGGATTAAGTGAAATATTTTCGGTAAATATGCCTAGTTCAACGACTGCCTATTTATTATACATTAACACCAGGTAGCTATTACCAGTTTTTAGTAGATAAGTTACTGTATTTTATCATATTTCATTAAATTCTGTTGTGGTACATGTTACCACAAAAAGCAACTGAATCAAGACTTTAATTGATTTGCTGTAAGTCACATGGTTCAGCAGAAAGGAGGTTGGAATCCACATCCATCCTGTCCTATTTATTCAGTATTGCTTTTGGCACCTTATAGAGCAAGGATTTGTGGATATTTGAAGAACTTGATTAAGTTCCCATGTTTAGTGATCTATGGGTCTTCCTCTTTCTGTCTGTCAATCAGCAAGTCAACGAATGTTTAATAATGAGACCTCAGGGTTTGACAAGAAGCAGAAAGGCATTTAAATGACAAATGGTCTAATTGAGTATATGAGAAAAGATCTATACTCAAAGAAGAATATATTATCACCAAATTATAACCCAAATACCAACAGAGCTTAATGGTATAGGTATTATACAAGGCAATGGGCACAAAAGGTAAATTTAGTTCTGCCTAGATTACCTTGTAGCTGTCTGTATGATTCTTCAGATTTATGTAGATGGAGAATTGGCAGGTCATCCACACGGAAACAGCTAGATGCTGCCAACAATGGAATACAGCATCTTGCTTGTGACAGCAAGAACGTCTTGCGTAAACACTGAGAGTAGAAATTTACCCCTTGCCCTCTGTGGCCAATAAGGTCTATGAACAATGACACATCCAAGTGAAGAATTTGAATATCAGGAGAAACAGACAATGAGATGGAAGGTGTTCCTACACAGTACAACACCATCTGATTAAATTCTGTTCTACTGAAGAAAATATATGGCAGTTGCTAGATGCTTTCAGACTCAGACTGTAGTTTCACCTATTTGCAACCTCTTAAAAGGTCTTACAAAATTTATCTTATTTTTGTGATCATTAACATCCAGGATCTAGTAGTTCTATGTTATGCTCTTGGGTACAAGTAGAAACTAACCACTGTTTCATCTTCACCCTCAAATGCCTTTCTCTCTAGCTTACTAGAGTGATACAAATGAACACGTCTTGGAATCATGTCATTTTTCAATATAGACACCATGTGAGAAGGCCTCTTGGAACAGAATGTTGCTTGGGTTCAAGAAAGAACAATTTTATAGATTGTGTCATTATAGTGAGCTGAAGAGTGTCCCTCAAAAGTCATGTCCACCCTAAGCCTCAGAATGTGACATTATTTAGAAACAGAGTTGTTGTAGATATAACTAGTTAAACTGGAGTCATAGTGATAGTCATAGTGATAAGGTGGGCCCTAATCCAATGGCTGGTGTCTTTATAAGAAGAGAAAAAACACATACACACACACACACATAAACACACACACACACACACACAAATCATTAGGGAGAGCACCAAGTAAAGTTGGAGACAGAGAATGGAGTAATGCGTCTACTAGTCAAGGAATGCCAAGGAGTGTTGGCAACCACTGGAAGCCAGGCAGGGCAAAGAAAGATTCCTCTCCAGGGCCTTCATGGGAGCATGGCTCTGTTGAAACATGGTTTTGGATGTCTAGACTCCCATACTGTGAGAACAGATTTCTGTTGTTGTAAGCCACAAAGTTCATGGCACTTTGTCACAGCAGCCCTTGGAAATTAACACACTCATCTGCAGGAGGAGAGAAAGCAGTGTATAGAAAAGTAGGCATTGAAGGATGATTTTTTTAATCAATACCTTTTAGTTGCAGGAAACAGAATGCCACAAAAACACGGTCAACATGTAAGGGAGATGGCTGATGAGCCACAATACATAATCTCATGGATGGCCACAAACAACATAAATGAAAGGTTCCAGATCTGGATGCAATCTGCATCATTCACTGGGGGTGTACTGCATCTTGCATCTACTTTTCCCTGCACAGCATCTTTACTCTCTTACTTTTCTGTGAAGATCAGCGTTTCCTGCTTATATATGCTTTCCCCATTCTCAGTGCACTTCTCTAAACTTCAGTGGGTTTTGCGTTTTGATTTTTATGGTCACGGACTCTAACAAAAATGAATATTTTGGTCATTGTCATGTCACTGATTATACATTGCTCACTTGCCCAGTTTCTGATTCCCAGGAAAGGTAGCCTGATTTTTTTCTCTTGGGTCAGCTCATCAAGCACATGAAGCTGTCATAATGGGTTCTTTCAGGGCGATTATGGGAGGAAAAGTCCCTATGATGTTATATGAGCAAGAATACAATAATTGATATTCCTTCCACAGGCAAAACTGGAAGTATCTACCCCAACATTACTAGGAAAAAGATAAGTCAGGCAGTCACAAGAAACTTCGACCTTAGAGAACATTTTCTTCTAAAGAAGAGAGCAAGGAACTATTAAGACTTGCCATTTCTTGGATAAGAGTTTATGGAAGAGTATTTTCCCTCTATGGGATAATTTCATACTTGTCAAGTCTAGCACAGGGGACACAAGCATACTTTCCAACAGAAATGTCCATTGACACACTAATCATATATTGGTAACCTGAAATATTAGCCTTACTAGTACTCGGTACTTACGAAGTCCAGTTTCCAGTCAAGCAAGGACAAGGGCAAGATTCTAAAAGTGTGGATAATTTAATAAGGTGTTAGCTCCTATCAAAGCAAAGATATTGACATGTTACTAAATGGAGTAGATGCTTGTTGAAATATTGTGAGTTCTACTCCTTGGGCAAATTTTCTGTCTCCTCTCACAATACAACCCACAGGTAACCAGAAATGCCTGAAATTCTTAACACTGTGTTTCTCAAATTGACTGGGCATGCATCTATAATCCCTACACATTGGGAGGCAGAGGCCAGGAGACTCCTTGGGGCCAGGAGTTCAAGACCAGCCTGGGTAACATAGCAAGACCCTTCCTCTGCAAACAAAACAAAACAAAACAAAACAAAACAAAAAACCTAAAAGTTAGCTAGACATGCTGGGGCAAGCCTGTAGTTCCAGCTGAGTAGGAGGTTGAAGCAGGACAATTGCATGAGCCCAGGCCTGAGTTCGAGGTTGCAAATATGATTGTGCCACTGCACTCCAGCCTGGGTGACAGAGCAAGATCCTGTCTCTAAATGTTTTATATATGAAGTATGTGTGTGTATATATATGTTTTTTATATATATATAATGTATAAATATATAAAAGGTAAAAATACAAAGTATAAGTATATTTATATATCTAACATATATGCAGTGCATAGTATATATCTAAATATATACTTTATATTTATCATATATGTATATGTTACATTATAGATATATGTAGAGATTGTATATATTATGTATATTAAATAGATTACATAAATTTGATATATATATATAGCCCATTGGAATCACATAGGGAGCTTTAAAACTACTTATGCCTGGATTTCATCCTCAGAGCCTCTGATGTAATTGCTGGGCATTGAGAGTTTTAAAAGCATTGGTGTCTAGGGTGGGCAGAGAAAAGGGAGAGCTTTCAAATTATTATGACTTATGAATTTTATCACAAGTAGGCCCTTCATGTGCCCATGAATAAATATTACTTAAACTACAATGTAAATTTCTGCCGCAGATAAATTCCTACACATGATCTTAGCCAAAAGGCCGAGAAGCAGTTGATAAATTCCTGAACAAGAGATTGCTTACCTTTAAGACAAGTTTGTTAACAGCAGTGGAGACTTAGCTTGTCTCGAAATCCAGTGATGAGTTTATATGCAATCTCAAACTTTCCCCTCCACACTGTACCCTAGATCTTTCTACTGAATATTCCCTCGGATGTAGATAGAATGGAGCTGACAGACAGAATTTAAAATGGTACAAGGAGTCTCACACGCATGATTCATATGAAAGGAGCCTCTACAAGGAGAGAAGAAGAGAGCAAATAAATACCTCATTTCACCCAAAAGCTGAGCTGCAGCTGGCAAGCTGAGAATAGACGGGCTTTGTTCATGTCCAATCTTGTTCAATAGAGACAGTCTCACATGGCTGAAATCAGAAGGTAATGCCAGCATTTATGCTCCCCTTCTGGGTTTCTGGAATTTCGTAATCCACATAAAACTTGCCTTATGTAGTGCGCAAAAAACAAGAACTCATTCCACTCCCTAGGACCAACTTAACTGCTGCATTCATTACCTGTGGATCACCTTTTAGAATAATAGGGGACAATTTCCCAAACACCCAACACTAAAAAGAAATGAAGCATTTCATCTTCTGTGTAAGCTCAGTGTAGATAGGAAGAGGAAGTGTTTTGTGAAGACCTCAGCACACAGATTGGTTTGGCGAGTCATTTCTTAAAGCACATTATTTAGGATCTCTCTCTATGGAATGACAGATTAGGGATAATTCAAGTCTGGGGAGAACTGACATTTCTAAAGATTTCTGTAGAATAAAATGAATATTTCTTAAGATAAAGGACAGAAAAACAGAAGTACTGCAATCCCACTGTTCCTGCAGGATCTTAAGCCTTTGCATCATTTTATCCTTAACTGATTTAGCTCTTCTTTCCCCAAGGAGCCTGAGAATGGTAGCTCCCGCTCTCCTCTTTCAGAAGAGTTAACAGCTGCTGCAGTTTTGCAATCATGAAAGAAGATACGTTTCCTATGATTGAAGACTTTGTTCCATATCTTTGGATATCCAATGTGATTGGCTGAATAGGGGTATCTTTGGGGCTTGGAGGGGAGAGCAAAAGAGGCGGGTAGTGTATCTCACTGGCTATTTGCAAAGCACTCAAGACATCTTTTTTGGGGGGAGGGAGAAAGAAAAGAAGAAGGAAGAAGGAAAATAAGCGAGGGTCAGGGGATATTGAAGGAAAACAAGGAAGGAAGAATGCCAGCAAAGAACTTGAGCAACTGACATTGTAAATGGGAAATTCAGAGTTGGAGCCCTTCCAAAACAAAGGACAATTAGGGGTGGGTGTGAGTCTCTGGAAGGGCAACTCTCTGCCCCACCATAAGAGACTCCATTCACTCCCTCTCCATGCACTCCCTCTTTAGGGAGAAACTAGTTCTCAAGCATGTTTAGTCTTTGGACAAGCAGCTGGAAGCCGGTGAGAAACCCTGTCTGCAGTGTGGAGTGAGGAGCAAAGCTGCTGTGTGCCAATCCTAATAGAATGTCCACAATACTTTGTATCAAATAAGGAAAAGGTGAAATTCCAAATGGAAAAATGAAAGCACTAAGTTGACACTCTTTCCTTTCTTCTTTTCCTGTCATTTCTAGTTCTGAATGGACTTCTTCAAGTCAACTTGGAGATACCTATCTACCATCTATCCATCTATACATATATATATATTATATATATGATTGAAATATCTTATAGTGAAATTCATATGCTCATAATTTGTCATGTCTCAAAAGATTGTAAAGAATTTGAAATGACTTACAGAAGTCTATATAAGATTCACATTTTTGGTAATAAAATGTGAATTTTGATTAAAAATAGACATAGAGAGTTTCAGTCCTGAAATATGCTAACATTTAATTCTGAGAAATTGTTTTATCAGAAGAAAAACAGTAAAGCCTGAAAAATCTACTTGTTAGTAACATAGACTCAAGTACCTTAACTGAGTTAGTAACCTGTATCATATGATTCTATTTCATCATAAAAGAAAATAATAACTGTAAGCAGATAATTACCTCTAAAGGGATTTGAGAGAAAAAATGAAAATATTTTCAGCTCCCAAGAGAAACCATATATCTATAAATGGGTACATGGGAAATATATATTTTCCTCAAAATACATCTGTTTTATGCAAAGAAAATTGCTAGCATACTTATATTTCCATAAATAAAATGTAAACTGCAATAATTTGCACTTAGGATGGCACAAGAAACTATCTTAAATCACTCTATGGGTGGGGGATAAATTGTGAGTTTTTGTAAGCTTCTTTCTCTTTGATTTCAGAGCAATTATAAGTTTGATTCACTGAGATTACCCTAGAGAGAGGCAGAGTTAAAATACAGTCATATACACTCTGTTCCAGAACAATCTTGGCATTATAAGGAGGAATACAATTCTGACATCTTACATTCCTCTACTCGCGGATTGAGAGTCATTACTAAGCCATTCTACTCATGAGAGGGACTCTCTGTTACACACACACAGGGACACATACACGCATGATGAGATACCTCCACTTATACGAAGCAGAGGTTCTACTAGGTTTCAGTTTAATAAGTCAACCCTGAGGGTCTTTTCTCTTTCATTCCAGAAAAACTAGGGGCAAAACCTTTATACACTGCTTCTGAATGCTTGTTAGCCCTATTTAATCGCTTTGCGTACTGGACTTCAAGCCATAAAATTTGGGGGACTGATGTTCTTTCCTTGCACCTGCAGTTTAGACTGCCCATCAGACTTATCTTGAAATAGGAGTGTGACTCACAGAGTTGCTATTAAAAGGGAGAGGCTACAGGAGTATGTGCTGCTAATACACAAGAACAAGGGAAATATTCTTTCTCCGTGTACCTTCCCATATGGAATTTGTTTTCAGAATTGACCTGAATAGGAAGCCCTTGCACCAAAAAGAGTATAGAGAATCCCCCTTTTGCTGTGGCAGCAAGAAAAGACATCACTGAGAAGAAATAGTCACATTAAGCTAAACCAAATCTACAGGGAATCTTACTGCGAGAAACAACTTTCCTTAGAAGTTCACACGGAATCCAAGAAGGTTCAACCAGTCATAATAAGAGACTTAATACAAGAAAATAAAACAATTTTATTGGCAACCATTATGAGACCAAAGTGAAGCAAAATGAATTACAGAAGAAAAGGGCTTGGAAAAGACCTGAACATAGATATTTAAGTGGAATTACTTGTTCATATCTGTTTCTTAGAGAAGAGTCGCTAAAAGTTTGTATCATTAACTATGTTTCTTACAGTTTATTGATGACATTAGTGCTTAATTTATTCTGAAGCGTGAGTACAAACATTACCAATAAAACTGCTATCTTTCTGTAGTATTGAATTTTCTGACATTATTAGAAATGTGTGCTTGAACTTAGTGGGTCACCTCTGACTACCAGAGTAAATAGCCTGCTTCCCAGAGTGGGAAAAGGAGTAATCACTCTTGTTTACACAATTCTGCTATGGCAAAATGTATTTCTAGCAGAGAACGTGACATGTTTCCATGCCTTCCTGAAACACATTTTCTAGTCCCTAGATAATCCTTTTTTTTCCCAGAAGTTTTCAGAAAAAAAAATTCCTAAATATTTAATGTCCTGACATTGATGTAGATAATTGGCCAATGTCTTCCAAAAGTGTCGTGATCGATTTAAATTCACTTCTCGTTTGTGATCTAAGGCAAGTTATTTAATCTGTGAGTTTCTGTTCTTCTCTCCGTATAAGAAAGTATTATTAGTGATTGCATGGAGTTGCCAGGAAGAATAAATAATCTGGTTATGCCAGTGTCATTTCTCAAATCCCAGTGTCATCTACTTTGCTGTTGGTTTTGCCTTGTTACTACTCTCAGCAAATCATAGTGTCTCTGAAATGGAAAGGAAACTCAAATGTTGGAAAGGCTAGGGCCTTAGGTTGAAAATTTTATTTCTATTTCTGATTTTGTAAAAACTCTTACCTAATGTCGGGAAATCTGATTTACCACACAAAATTATTTGCCTGTTAATGTTGGTTTTTCCTCCAATGATGCTGTTGAAAGCTTAACTCCTGCCCACACATCATTCTTGCAACACCCTGGACAGTGCAGTTTTCATCGGCCCTACCTCTGTAGGCTCTTGAAGGCTTCATGCCTTTTCTGGCACCTGTTTCCTCAAATGGAATGAAAAGAGATTTTAGAGTCTGCATCTCTTTTTAAAAATTAAACATAAAGCATTATAAAACAGCTTGCAGGTTTAAGGGAAAATGTTCTATTAAGATTAATGTAATTCATCAGAAGTGTAATGTAGTGACTCCATTTTTATCCAACGTAAAAGGAGAAAATACCCTTTTCTTTCAAAGCTGCCAGTAAGTTCTATTTTTTTTTTTTTTTACACAGGCAACGGCTATTGGCTGTTGTCAACTAATTATTATAATTCTCTGCTGATATATGCATACATATTTTTAATTAATAAACTAAAAAGAGGCAATGGCTATGTAATATTATCTGTACCGTTTTCTACCTACACGATCACCCATATCATAGTTGTTGAAATAATCCTCAAAAGCTTGATGCCATGACCTTGATGTTAAAATTTATTCTATTTATTTCTAAGTTATACAATCTGATGATTGGTTAAAAAAAAGTAAGAAGGCAGGCACCTCTTTAAAAACATGAGAAGAACAAATAGAAATCAAAACAGGCGATTTCCCAAATCCAGTAAGGTTCTTTTACTTTTAAAGAGGAGACAACTGGAAATGAGTCATAATTGAGGCTAGGGTGAAAATACTACAAAAAAGTTCCAAGGAAATGAGAAAGAATATCGGTGGAACACTGGATGCATTTAATTGTTTTAAAAAAAATGCTAAGCAGCAAATGTGAATCTCCAAAATGACTAGGCAAAATTCAGTCTCAATCAGAAAAAAAAAAAAATCTTAAAAATTTTGCAACGGATATTTTCTATCACATTATGTTATAGGAAATATGTATGATGGGGCCAAAAAAGAAAACCTCATTCACAGGTGAGAATTCATGATTCGGAAGTCTCCACATTTTATTAAGTCATCTTCTTGGGTGGAAGTCAAAGATGAACAATTTTTTATTGCTTTTCATACCAACTACAAATTGAAGGCTTGCAGCTCTTTGGAAGTCTCTGTTTCCTGTTACAATATGCTGATCATGCTGTATTCAGGGGTAATATCCTACCAGAATATAGGCTTTAGTAGTCAAGGGCTGGGCTTTCATGTCATCCGTGGGCAAGAGACATGGCCTTGGGTCCGTATTGAGTTGAAACTAAGAACTCTGAATAAAGAAAACTCTTGGAATCGGCATCTTTTTGCTAAAAGAGCGACTGAAAACACATCATCCGAAGGCCTGAGGAAATGTCAAGTAAAAAATAATATCTATTGTGAGATGGGAGCCCTAAACCTATGAATGCACAGGCAGAATTTACACATCACACAGTGGCTACGCATCTCCAAACTAAAACTGTAACACGAAAGTGAGCAGGGAAACCCTGGGGCAACTCACTCACTTAAGACATGTCCAGAAACCCAGAGTAAATTAATATCTGTAGAGAAAAGTCATTCCCAAGTTTACTAAGCCCACGAAGAAAACTTTCAAACTATCCATGTCATGAGGGAACACCAAACAGAAGAGAACTGACAACCACAAGATGAACAGTCCCAGGAGCCTCAGCAAATGAGATAATTTGAAAGACACAGTAAATATGTTCAAAAGTATTAAAGGTATAAAAGTAGGAGTAGAAATCAAAATATAAGAAAAAGATGCTATAAAATTGGAATAATCAGGACAGCTCTTAAAATGTACTAACTAGTAATCTAATAAAAGGAAATAAAATAGCTTCATTTAAAAATGTAATTGGTAAGTTTAACAGCAAAAGGACATAGCTGAACTACAAAAACATGTGGGAAAACTTTTTGAAATGCAGGAATAAGAGATAGAGATTTAAAACAACAAACAAGCAGTGAGGAAACACAGATAATAAAATGATAGCATCCAACAAATACTCAGAAGGAGACTTAGAAATGAATTGAGGATCAGGTACACTGACTCACGTTTGTAATTCCAGCACTTTAGGGGGCCAAGGTGGGAGGATCACTTGAGCCCAGGAGTTCAAGACCAGCCTGGGAAACATTGTGAGACCTCATCTTTACAAAAAATTGTAAATACCAGCTGGGCATGGTGGTGCACATAGGTAGTTTCAGTTAGGATGCTGGAGTGGGAGAATCACTGAGGCCCAGGACGTCAAGGCTGCAGTGAGCCGTGACTGCACCACTGCACTCCAGCCTGGGCAACAGAGCAAGACTCTATCTCAAAAAACAAAAACAAAACAAAACAAAAAAACAAACAAACAAAAAGGGAAGCAAATTGAGAGAATGTTTCCTGTTGAACCAAAGGCACGAATCCTTGGATTGCGGAAGCATGCCAAGTCCTTTAATACAACTCAGTGCATACGTGAAAATTCCTAGTGAAACAATAGAATATATAATGTTGGGATAAGAGCAAAATATTTAAAAATTTTGAATGTTTTAACAATGAAATAATATCATTCTAGTGCTAATGAAAAATAACAATTGATCTAGAATTCTGTTCACATCAAACTGTCTTCAGGTGTGAGGGTGCCATGGAACAAAAGAGAGAACCTAGAAATAACATATGAATTTGTCAGTGAACTAGTTTTTGACAAGGACACCGAAAGGACACAATGAGGAAACAGTAGTTATTTCAACAAACTGTGTTCAAAAACACAGTTCAAAAAACTGGATTTTCACATACACAGAATAAAAGTGGAGGTTTTCCTTATACTATACACAAAAATCAACTCAAAATGAATAAAATACCTAAATGCAAACTAGAAAGTATCTTAGAAGGGAACATAGAGGAAATGCTGCTAACCATTGTCCTTCCAGTGACTTTTGGATATCACACCAAAGGCTCAGGCCACAAAAGCAAAAATCAGTACATGGAATCAAATAAATGGAATCAAATGGGATAAACAAATGGGATCAAATCAGACTATAATGTTTCTTCACAATAAAGAAAACAATCAACAAAATGAATGCATAGCTTTACACCTTTATTACAACTTCTTCAGTTTTGTGATGCTCATTTTGATGCATTTATTTTTTCTCTTTATGATCTGTGTTTTATCATGAAGTATTTCTAAATATGGTACTCTTTCATTACTGTTTAAGCTTTTTTTTTTTTTTAGATAATTGAAGAATCATATGGAGTTACAAGAAATAACATAAAGACCCTATATACTGTTTACCCAGTTTTTCCCAATAGTAACATCAAAACTAGGGTATATCATAACTAGGATGTCAGCATTGACACAGACTCTTGACAGTTCTTGCACCCCTAGGATGCCTCACTTTGCTTTTTTCAACAAACCTCCCTATCACCTCCACCCCTTCCCTAGACCCTGGCGTCCACTAATCTGCTCTCCATTTCTACAATTTTGTCAGTTTTTAAATGTTATATTAACGAACTCATATGGTATGTAACCTTACAGGATTGGCTTTTTTCACTCGCCATAATTCTCTGGAGATCCATCCAAGTTGTTACTTACATAAAAAATCTGTTTCACTTTGGGAGGCGGAGGTGGACGAATCACGAGGTCAGAAGATCGAGACCATCCTCGCTAACACGATGAAACCCTGTCTTTACTAAAAATACAAAAACAAAACAAAAAACATTAGCCAGGCCTGATGGCGGGCACCTGTAGTCCCAGCTGCTCGGGAGGCTGAGGCAGGAGAGTGGCCTGAACCCAGGGGCCGAGATCGCGCCACTGCACTCCAGCCTGGGCGACAGAGCGAGACTCCATTTCAAAAAACAAAAATCTGTTTCTTTTTACTGCTAAGTAGTATTCATGGTGTGGATGTACCACAGTTTAACAATTCACTCACTGAAAGACATCTGGATTTTTGCAGTTTGGGGACCTTACAAATAAAGCTACTATAAATACTTGTGTACAGGTTTTTGTGTGAACATGAATCTATTTCTTTAGGATCCATGCCCAGTAGTGGTATTGCTTAGTCAGATGGTAGTTGCAGGTTTAGTTTTGTTCTTATTTTAACAGACTTCCATTCTGTTTTCCAAAGTGGCTAGAGCATTTTACATTCCCACCAGCAATGTATGAAAGATCCAGTTTCTTCTCAGATTGGACCTAACAATGCTACCAATTTTTCATTTCAGTCATTCTCACATGTGTGCAGGGATATCTCACTTTGGTTTTAATTTGCAATTCCTTAATGCCTAATGATGTGGAACATCATATCATGTGCTTATTGACCATTTGTATATATCCTCAATGTATTTTGCTCATTTTCTAATGGAATTGTTTGCTATTTTGCTCTTGAATTTTGAGAGTTGTGGATTCTAGTCCCTTGTCAGATATATGGTTTGAAGTATTTTCTCCCACTCAGAAGCAGACCATTTCAATCTTTTAACAAGTTCTTCCAAAGCACAAACGCTTTTCATTTTTATGAAGCTGGTTTATCAATTCTTCATTTTATAGTTTGTGCTTACACTGTTATCTAAGAACTGTTGGACTAGCCCTGAATTCTAAAGACTTCCTCCTACTTTGTGTAAGTTTTCTAGCTTTACCTTTTACATTTATGTGTGTCATTCATTTTGAGTCAGTTTTTTATGAGCTGTGAGACTTAGGTCAACATTAATTTCCTTTGCCTATGGATGTCCAGTTGCTCCAGCACCATTTGTTAAAAATTTCCTCCATTTTATTGTATTTATACCTTTGTCGAAAATCATTTTGAAACAGGAAAATTTCCTGATCCCCCTGGCAGGACCTGAAACAGGGGTGTGGCTTACCTGTTTGGTCACTGCTGCTGCTCAATCTCCTAAGGGGCGGGGTAGCACCCAGATGACAGTTGCAAGAGCCCAAGTGGAAGTGTGTTACAGTGTACCTATTTAGCCCTGCCGTCCAGGGACGGCTTGAGTGTTAACCAGCCCAATGGACCCAGCCCAATGGATCCTATGCCTTTCTGCAAGGCCAGAGGGCCAGCTTTCTGTATTCTGAGCTCTTGCCCAGTGCCCCAGAAGAACTGGGTCACACACAGGCTTAAAGGATGAATGCAGGATTTTACTGAGTAGTGGAAGTGGTTCTCAGCAAGATGGATGGAGAGCCAGAAGGGAGGGATGGAATGGGAAGATGATCTTGCCCTGGAGTTTGACTGTCCAAGAGCTGAACTTTTCTCCAACCACCACCAGCCAAACTCCTCTTGGCATTCACACATTCCTCCTCTACTCTCTTTCTCTGCCAGTCGTCCTTCCAAAGTCCATCTGCTTGTCTCCTCATTTCCTCACCTGCTCATCTGCTTCTGGAGCCTGGGGTTCGGGGTTTGTATGGGAAAAGGATAAGGGGCATGGCAGGCCAAAAGGCAACATTTTGCGTCTGTCCATAACACAAGACAAGAATGCCTATCCTTATTTAGGGGCACGGGTCTCCTAGGTTTGAGGATGGGGCCTTTGTCAGGGAACCGCTCTCCTCTACCCAGTATTTCCCTGTCTCCTGTCCATATCAATTTGGGCATTTCTACAAGCATCTGTAAGAAATTCATCCTCTGTTCCATGCACTGATGGTCCATGCACTGATGATGTATCTATCCCTTTGCAAACAGCACATAATCTTGACCATTGTAACTATACAAGCCTTGAAACCAGGTAGACCATTTTCTTCCAAGTTGTAATCTTTTCAAAATTGTTTAAGCTGTTCTAGTTTTCACTTTGGATATACATTTTATAATAATCTCGTTGATATCTACAAAAATATATTGCTAGGATTTTAATAACTTTTGTGTTAAACTCATTTATGAATTTATAATGAGAGAATTAATAACTTTACTATGTTGAGTCTTCCAATCCATTGAGGCAGTATGTATCTTTATTCATTTAGCTCACCTAGGATATCTTTCATCAGTGTTGTGTAGTTTTCAGCCTACAATCTTGTGCATGTTTTGTTACATTTACATGTAAATATTTCATTTTTTAGTAACTGTCAATGGAATTCTATCTTTAAATTTCAATGCATGTATTCAGTTCTAAGATTGAGAAGTACAATTGACTTGTGTATTTTTGATCTTGTATTTGCAATCTTTGTGAAATTGCATATTAGTTCCTGGATGTTTTTACAGATTCCATAGGATTTTCTCCATTTATAATTATGTTGTGTTTGTATGTTGTTCTTTTATCGCCAACCTTGCTGAACATTCCTTTTAGTTCTAGGTGGTTTTTTATAGATTCCTTTGGATTTTCTCCATAAACAATTGTGACATCTGAAAAAAAAATATCTATTTCTTTTCAATATGTATGTCTTTTGTTTCTTTTTCTTGCCTTATCACACTGGTATACATTTCAGCACTATGTTGAATAAAAGTAGTGAGATCAAACTTTCTTGTATTTTCCCCAATCACAGAGTGAAAATATTTAGTCGTGTTTGGCTTTTGGGCAACTGCCAAAGTATCTTCCACAGTGGTTGCATTGTTTTGTATTCCCAGTGGCAATGTAGGAGGGTTACAATTTTTCCACATCCTTGTCAACATCTATTATTTTTCATTATTATTTTTATTACCATACTAGTAGATATGAAATGATATCTTATTATGGTTTGATTTGCATTTCCTGAATGACTAATGATGTTGAGTATCTTTTCATGTGTTTATTGTCATTTGTATATCTTCTCTGGAGAAGCGTCTATTCAAGGCTTATGACCATTTTTAAATTGGTTTACTGGCATTATTGTTGTAGAGTTGCAGAAGTTTTTTTAATTATTATTCTAAATATTAAACCCTTAGGTGATATATAATTTGCAAATGTTGTATTCCATTGTATAGGTTGTTTTTTAGCTTTATTGATAACATACTTAGGTACACAAAATATTTTAATTTAAATATAGTCTAATTTATCTAAATTTGTGTTATTGATTGCTTTTAGTGTCATACCTAATAATGAATTGCAGATGCCTATATTATGTATATTTTCTCCTATGTTTCCTTCTAGAAATGTTATAATTTTAGCTTCTATTTAGGTTGTTTATTAATGTCAAATAAATTTTTGTATATGGTATTAAGTAGGTGCTCAATTTTATTTCATTGCATATGAAAATCCAGTTTTCCCAACACCATTTGCTGAAGACACTGTTACCCCTCCTCTCCCATAGTATGTACTTGTCACTCTTGTCAAAAATCAGTAGGTCAAAATAACAAGTTAGATTGTGCAGTAATTGGAAAGTGTGTGCACTGTTGGTAGGAATGTAATACGGTATAACCACTATAAAAAACAATCTGGAGGTTTCTCAAAAAATTAAAAATATAGTTATCATATAATCCAGCAATTTCTTTTCTGGTTATATACCCAAAATAATTGAAAGCAAAATTTGAACAGATACTCATACATCCATGTTCATAGAAACAATATTCACAATAGCCAAAGAGGGGTAGCTACCTAAGTGTCCATCAAAGGGTGAACAAACAAACAAAATGTGATACATACATTCAATAAAATATTATTGAATATTAGAAAGGAAGGAAATGGTGACATGTTGCAGTATGAATGAACCTTAAAGACATAATGCTAAATTAAACAAGCCAGTCACAAATGGAAAAATACTTTATGATTCCACTTACATGAGGCACCTAGAGTAGTCTACCATGTAGATGTAACATGGCTAATTTATGCATTAATCTCCCAGTGGGTATCATGGCTGCTTCTAAGTTTTGACAATTATGAATAAGCTGCTATAAATATGAATGTGCAAGTTTTTCTGTGAACACAATGCGAGTAAACATCAGGGAATGTGATTTCTGGATTGTATGGTAAGAATGTATTTTGTAAGAAACTGCCAAACTTTCCTACAAGTGGCTGTACCACTTTACATTTTCACATTAATGAATGAGGTTTCCTTTTGCTCCACATTCTCAACATTTGGTGTCTTCAGTGTGTTGAGTTTTTGTCACTCCAATAGTGGTATCTCATCTTTGTTTTAATTTGAAATTTCTTAATGACATATGAGATGGGTATCTTTTCATTTACTTATTTGCCACTGTCTACCTTCTTTTTCAGTGTTATCATCATTTTTTTTTTTCCAGATAGACAGGGTTTAACTCTGTTGCCCAGACTGGAGTGCAGTGGTGTGATCACAGCTTACTGCAGCCTTGAATTCTTTGGCTCAAGTGAATTTCCCACCTCATCCTCTGGAGTAGCTGGGACTATGTATGCACACCGCCATGCCTGGCTAATTTTTCAATTTTTTTTTTTTTTTTTTTTTTGGTCAGAAACAGTCTCACTCTTTTGCCTGAACTGGTCTAGAACTCCTGGCCTCAAGTGATTCTCCTGCCCTGGCTTCCCAAAGTATTGAGGTTACAGGTGTGATCCACCATGCCTGACCTCTTTTCATATCTTTTCCTCAATGTTTTATCTGATTGTTTCTTTTCTCATTCTTGAATTATGTGTTATTATTACATTTTAGATACAAGTCCTTTTTCAGATACATCTTTTGCACATATTTTTCTCCAAGTATGCTGTGTTTCTTTGCATTCTCTTAACAGTGGCCTTTTCAGAGCAAGATACTTTTTTTAGTTAAGTCCATACTATTAATTACTTCTTTCATGGGTCATGCAATTGATGTTGTATCTAAAATGTCATCATCAAACTAAAGGTCATACATATTTTCTCCTATGTTATTTTTTACAAGTTTTATAGTTTTGTGTTTTACATGTAGGTCTATGAACCATTTTGAGTTAATATTTGTGAAAAGTGTAATGTCTGTGTCTATATCAACCTTTTTGCCTGGGGATACTCAGTTGTTCCAGTACCATTTGTTAAAAAGATGCTAATTTTCCCATTACATATTCTTTGCTCGATTGTCAAAGATCAGTTGACTATATTTGTGTGGGTATATTTCTGAGCTGTCTCTTCTGTTCTCTTGATCTATTTGTGTGTTCTGTCTCTAATCCACACTGTCTTTATTACTATAGCTTTATAGTAAGTCCGAAAGTTGAGTAGTGCCAGTCCTCAGAATTTATTTTTCTCTCAATATTGTATTGATAATTCTGGTATTTTGCCTCTCAATATCAAATATGGAACTATTTTGTCCACAGGTGCAAAATAACTTGCTGGGATTTTGATTGGGATTACATTAAAATCTAGATCAAGCTGTGAAGAACTGACCTTTTGGGAATATTGCATCTTCCTGTCATATCATGAACTATGTCTCTGGTTCTTTAATTTTGATAAGCAGAGTTCTATAGTTCTTCTCACACAGATCTTGTACATATTTTGTTAGATTTATATCTAAGCATTTCACTTTTGAGGGTTCTAATATACATGTTAATAGTTTTTACATTTCAAATTTCAGTTGTTTATTGCTGTAATATACAATTTTCTTCCCTGAAATTCTGCTATCATCACTAATTCCAAGAGTGTTGTTATTGTCATGTTTTATTCTTTCAAATTATTTACATGGACAATCATGTCATATACAAAATAGATAATACTACTTATTCTTTTACAATCTATATCACTTTTATTTCCATTTCTTATCTTATCCCTTTAGCTAGAAATTCCAGCACAATGTTGAAAAGGAGTGATGAGAGAGGATATTCCTGCTTTGTTCTGACATTGGTAGGAAAATTTCTAGTTTCTCACTATTAAGTATATTGCTAGCTGTAGGTTTTCTGCAGATGTTCTTTTTTATTTTAAAAATTTAACTGACACCTTGAATTGTATATATTCAAGGTGTACAATGTGATGATTTGATAGTTGTATACATTGTATAATAATTATCACAAATTAATGAATGCCTCTATCACCACCCATGCTGTACATTAGATTCCCAGAACTTATGAATTATATAATTGATTGTTTGTATTCTTCGATCAATAACTTGTTGTTTGCTCCACCTCCTCATCCCTGGAGACCACCATTCTATTCTCTTTCTATGAGCTCAACTTTTTTCAGTTCCACATATAAATGAGATCACACAGTATTTGTTTTTCTGTGTCTGTCGTATTTTACTTAGCATACTGTTTTCCAGTTCATTCATTTTAGATGTTCTTAATCATATTGAGGAAGTTCCTTTCTATTCCTACTTCGGTAAGGGTTTTTTTGTTTTTTAATGACACATAGGTGTTCAATGTTGTCAAATACTGGTTCTGTATGGATGGCTGTGATTTTTCTTCTTTAACAACTTGATACAGATTACATTAATTGACTTTTCAATGTAACTGGACTTACATACCTAAATTAAATCTCATTGAATATGGTGTATAATTCTTTTTGTATATTGTTGGATTCAACGTGCTAATATTTTGTTGAGATTATTTTTCATCTCTAGTTTTCTTTTCCTTAAATGTTTTGGTCTGGCTTTGGTATGAGGGTAATTCTAGCCTCATAGAATCCCTTAAGCATTATTTCCTCCTTTTCTATACTTTGGAGGAGTTGCTAATACTTTTTAAATGTTTGATGGAATTCAGTAGTGAAGCAATCTAACTTGAGCTTTTCTCTTTATGAAATTTTGATTGCTGTTTCAAAATATTTATTTACTATAGCTCTGCTGAGATTTTCTATTTTGTCTTGAAGAGTTTAGGCAATTTTTGTGTTATGAGCATCTTTTCTATTTCATCTAAGTTACCTCATTTGTTGGGGTGCAATTGTTTATAATATTATCTTATTATTATTATTTCTGTAAGGTCAGTAATAATGTCCTCACTTTCTTTTCTGATTTCAGTTATTTGTGTTATTTGTGTCTTCTCTCTGTTTATCTGTGTCAGTCTAGCTAAAGGTTTTACCAATTGTGATATTTTCAAAGAACAAATTCTTGTTAATTTTATTTTGTTTTTCTATTTTCTATGTTGTTTATCTCTGCTCTAAATACCTATTATTTTCTTCTATTACCGTTTGGTTTAGTTTCCTCTTGTTTTTCTATTTTTCAATGTGTAAAGATAGGCTAATAATTTAAGATCTCTGTTTTTTAATGTATTTCCCTTTTAGTTATAAATTTTGCTTTTAGTTTCCCTCCATTGCATGTCATAAGTTTTGAAATATTTTATTTTTGTCATCAGTTATATCTATATATTTTTAACTTCCATGACATTTCTCCTTTGACTCTTTTGTTACTTGAGTATGCTTTGCTTCATTTTCATTGATTTATGAGTTTTCTTTTTGTTTTTCTTTTATTATGAATTTCTAGCTTCATTCTATTGTGGTTGGAAAATATGGTTTGCGCAATTTCAGTCTTTTTAAAATTAGAGACTGGTTTTGTGGCCTAAGATTGTCCTGGGGAATGTTCCACATTGCTTGAGAAGATTGTGCGTTTTGCCAGTATTGGGTGGAGTGTGCCGCAAGTGTCTGTTAGGGTTAGGTGGTTTTTAATTTTTTTTTTTTTTATAGTGTTGATGAAGTTCTTTCTGTTCTTATCGATCTTCTCTCTAGATGGTGTCAATGTACTAGTAATGCATTATTTTGGGTATAAATGTGAAATAATATTTTACTTCTTTCTCTCTGATTTTGTCTTATTATAATTGGAGTGTTTGGGCTCTCGGATGCTATAATTCTCTTCCTTTTTAATGTTAATTTTAGTGTTTTTTTTTTTCAATTTGCCATCTGTTATGATTTCTTTTTCTTTCTTCTTATTCATATTTACTATGACAATTTTGTTCTGACTCTATTTACTCTGTGATATTTAGGGGGAATTCTTTTAGGCTTTCTTTCTTTCTTTTTTTTTTTTTCTTATTTCAGGCTTGTCTGTTTTCCACTGAAAAACAGTTGAGGTCACACTCTGTTTGATGCATTGTTATAACTGAAGAAAGAGAAGGCACATTCAGATGTGACTGTGTTTAGAAGTTGTTGGAACAACCAGGCTATGTTCTTCTTGTATTTTACTAGCGAGGAGGGTGTCCCATTTCATTGAAAAGATCCTCACAGGATACTCTTATATTTTCTAGTTTAGAGCTCTAGCTTCTAAGAGAGAAAACAAAATTAGTTTTCATGTTTTACTTCCTCCATTGTTCCTACGTCTCCAAGGATCTATTTTTCATCTTGAACCCATTCCCAGTCCCGTTAAAGAGGGCAAACATCTCTTCATCTACTTCTCTCTAAAAATAGAAATAGAGTGATAATTCTGGGAATTTTGAACTTCCAGTATCTTTCCTGTAGTTAATCGGGGCTGGGAAAATCTTCTTCAGCCAAACTATGCTCTGAAATCATATCTATTTTGCCTTTTTACTATCTCAGGACACAAGAAACTTGTGAATTAACACATACATCAAGTAAAACTCATGTTCCACATAAAAAATATGACCAGACCCACAAACCCATGCCTTTGTCTCTTGTGCTATGCTCGTGTTATAATATAGTTTCTTGTCCATAACATTTGCTTTTTGGTGCTTATGCATAAATGCTTCATTAACGTTTGACTGAAGGTGCACTGGAGCTCTGTCAGGTGTAGCATGTAATTCAGTATGGTTAGAGGATAGAGAATGTGAGAGGGTGTAGAGATACCTGAGGCTGAAATGTAGAAAGAAAACCGAAAATAAAGTACAGGCTGATTAAAAGACTCAGATTTTATTCTGAGGACAATGGGTAGACACTAAAGGAAGTGTTTAGAACACTAAGGAGTAACATAGTCATATTAGTGTTTCAGAATTCTCTCTTTGGTGGCAATGTGGAAGCTGCATTTAATGCCAGAAAAATCGGCAGGATGTGGTGGCTCTATGCCTGAAATCCCAGAACTTTAGGAGGCTGAAAAATATATATATATAAATACATAGGTTTGTGTTTGCACGTGCACGCGCGTAGGTGTGTGAAAAACTGGAGACAAAGAAACTGGTTAGGAGATTATTATTGGCTCTAATCAAGAGATGATGCGGATTCTATTGTGCTCCATCCACAAGACCAAGAGAAGATACCTAGTACCACAGGAAGGGGAAAGGGGGTCTAGCATCAGCTGTGATAACAAAACCGGTATTTACATCTAAACTCAAATCTATCTGTCAGAACCTCAGAACCTCGGGTTAAAGAATTAAATAGTGCTCCTAACCTCTCAAGTCTACTGGAGAAAAGTGGGTGTCTCATCAGGTTCTAATAGAATTTCTTTGACATTGATTATTTGTGTTTCTGATCATGTTCATGGTTCTGTAGCAACCTCTTTCTTTCCTACAGGGCTTCAGTGCTATGAGGAAAAAGGAACTGATGATTCAAATGAGTAAGATAAGTGGTGTTTTTATGAGACACAGAAATTAAAATAGAAGTAAATTAGGGGAGGAAGGAGAAAAGCAAAAGGAAGGAGTTCATATAAACGAGAAATCAAACTAACCAAAGTGCCAAAATGCCAGCTTCTTTCTGGTAAGTGTACTAAATCTAAACAACTATCAGATAACCATAGCATTGTAGCAACTGAACTCTTCAAACCATTTGCAGGTTTTGAGAGATTTCAAAAAGTAGACTGGCGCTAGTCAATTTGCATTTATTTAAGTTTATATTTTAACGAAGATTTTAATTCCATCAGGATTCATAGTTCATCTCCACAATGTGTGGCCCACAAAGTGGCATCCTGCTGCCTTCCTTTCCCCTTCGTCTCCAGAAAGTGCCAGTTTTTTAATAGGACTCTTTTCCTTCTTACCTCAATATCTTCAAATAACCTGCTATTATTGTTACTTCTTGATTTTCACTTTTAAGCGTTGGTTATTAACCTTCCATAATAAGGTGTAACCTGTCTTTAACCTTAATACAGATTTAGATTTACCTGCCTCCTCCCCACACCCTTACACCCTTCACAACTTTCTCCCCCACCTCTTCTCACCCTTCCAGTAACATAGAATGGTAATCTGGGTTAATTTAGTTATCAATTTTTTTACATATTGTGTCAATGTAAGTCCTTTTTCTATCTGAACCATGTAATAAATGGATTACTTTTCATTTGTATCACAACTTTTCATAGTCCTTGAAATAAATAATTATTATTTTATTGTTGCCTAGTTCTATTTGTTAGTTTTTTTATGCCTTATTACTCATTTCATCCCAAACTGTCTTGGAACACTAACATATCAGGTCTTATATCAGTGGCAACTTCTTGGAAATATCTGTCCTGAAACCTCTGGCTATTTTCATCATACTCAATCCCTCTAATTCTGGTATAAATCTGTCATATGGCTTTGTCTTACACCAGTACAATGGAGACTTTTTTGGGATCCCCTGATTACCAGACCCTTCTTCTCATTTCTATTAGCATATTTTCTCTTTTCATTGGACCACATACTCCCATAGCTTCTTGACAAACACAGAGCATGGTAGGTACACTTTTGGTGATGCTACATCTTTTAAAGATTTTTCAAATACTTTGCCATGTGATGTATAATTTATCTTGTAACAGAATTTCAGATTGAAATTTTTTTTTCTTAAAATATTTGAATCTTGTTTCTTTTGTTGGTGTAAGAAAAGTCTCGAACCATTCTGGTGGACTCCTGATTTTTTTAAAAAATGCAATCTCTGTATTTTCTATTTGTCTTTCTTTTTTTTTTTTTTTTAATTATACTTTAAGTTCTAGGGTACATGTACACAACATGCAGGTTTGCCACATATGTGGCCACACATATGCCATGTTGGTGTGCTGCACCCACCAACTCGTAATTTACATTAGATATATCTCCTGATGCTATCCTTCCCCCAGCCCCTCCCCACAATAGGACCCAGTGTGTGATGATCCCCTTCCTGTGTCCAAGTGATCTCATCATTCAATTCCCAACTATGAGTGAGAACATGCGGTATTTGGTTTTCTGTTCTTGTGATAGTTTGCTGAGAATGATGGTTTCCAGCTGCATCCATGTCCCTACAAAGGACACAAACTCATCCTTTTTTACGGCTGCATAGTATTCCATGGCGTATATGTGTCACATTTTCTTAATCCAGTCTGTCACTGATGGACATTTGGGTTGACTCCAAGTCTTTGCTATTGTGAATAGTGCTGCAATAAACATACGTGTGCATGTGTCTTTATAGCAGCATGATTTATAATCCTTTGGGTATATCCCCAGTAATGGGATGGCTGGGTCAAATGGTATTTCTAGTTCTAGATCCTTGAGGAATCGCCACACTGTTTTCCACAATGGTTGAACTAGTTTACAGTCCCACCAACAGTGTAAAACTGTTTCTATTTCTCCACATCCTCTCCAGCACCTATTGTTTCCTGATTTTTTAATGATTTCCATTCTAACTGGCGTGAGATGGTATCTCATTGTGATTTTGATTTGCATTTCTCTGATGGCGAGTGAGGATGAGCATTTTTTCATGTGTCTATTGGCTGTATGAACGTCTTCTTTTGAGAAGTGTCTGTTCATATCCTGTGCCCATTTTTTGATGGGGTTGTTTGTTTTTTCTTGTAAATTTGAGTTCTTTATAGGTTCTGGATATTAGCCCTTTGTCAGATGAGTAGATTGCAAAAATTTTCTCCCATTCTGTAGGTTGCCTGTTCACTCTGATGGTAGTTTCTTTTGCTGTGCAGAAGTTCTTTAGTTTAATTAGATCCCATTTGTCAATTTTGACTTTTGTTGCCGTTTCTTTTGGTGTTTTAGACATGAAGTATTTGTCCATGCCTATGTCCTGAATGGTATTGCCTAGGTTTTCTTCTAGGGTTTTTATAGTTTTAGGTCTAACATTTGAGTCTCTAATCTATCTTGAATTAATTTTCATATAAGGAGTAAGGAAAGGATCCAGTTTTAGCTTTCTACTTATGGCTAGCCATTTTTCCCAGCACCATTTATTTAACAGGGAATCCTTTCCCCATTTCTTGTTTTTGTCAGGTTTGTCAAAGATCAGATGGCTGTAGATGTGTGGTATTATTTCTGAGGACTCTGTTCTGTTCCATTGGTCTATATCTCTGTTTTGGTACCAGTACCATGCTGTTTTGCTTACTGTAGCCTTGTAGTATAGTTTGAAGTCAGGTAGTGTGATGCCTCCAGCTTTTTCTTTTGGCTTAGGATTGTCTTGGCAATGCGGGCTCTGTTTTGGTTCCATATGAATTTTAAAGCAGTTTTTTCCAATTCTGTGAAGAAAGTCATTGGTAGCTTAATGGGGATGACATTGAATCTATAAATTACCTTGAGCAGTATGGTTATTTTCACGATATTGATTCTTCCTATCCATGAGCATATTTTCTTCCATTTGTTTGTGTCCTCTTTGATTTCACTGAGCAGTGGTTTGTAGTTCTCCTTGAAGAGGTCCTTTTCATCCCTTGTAAGTTTGATTCCTAGGTATTTTATTCACTTTGAAGCTATTGTGAATGGAAGTTCACTCATGATTTGGCTCTCTGTTTGTCTGTTATTGGTGTATAGGAATGCTTTTTGATTTTTGCACATTGATTTTGTATCCTGAGACTGCTGAAGTTGCTTATCAGCTTAAGAAGATTTTGGACTGAGACAATGGGGTTTTCTAAATATACAATCATGTCATCTGCACACAGGGACAATTTGACTTCTTTGTTTCCTAACTGAATACCCTTTATTTCTTTCTCTTGCCTGATTGCTCTAACCAGAACTTCCAACACTATGTTGAATAGGAGTGGTGAGAGAGGGCATCCCTGTCTTGTGCCAGTTTTCAAAGGGAATGCTTCCAGTTTTTGCCCATTCAGTATGATATTGGCTGTGGGTTTGTCATAAATAGCTCTTATTATTTTGAAATATGTTCCATCAATACCAAATTTATTAAGAGTTTTTAGCATGAAGGGCTGTTGAATTTTGTCAAAGGCCTTTTCTGCATCTATTGAGATAATCATGTGGTTTTATTCTTTGGTTCTGTTTATATGCTGGATTACATTTATTCATTTGTGTATGTTGAACCAGCCTTGCATCCCAGGAATGAAGCCCACTTGATCATGGTGGATAAGCTTTTTGATGTGCTGCTGGATTCGGTTTGCCAGTATTTTATTGAGGATTTTTGCATCGATGTTCATCAGGGATATTGGTCTAAAATTCTCTTTTTTTGTTGTATCTCTGTCAGACTTCGGTATCAGGATGATGTTGGCCTCATGAAATGAATTAGGGAGGAGTCCCTCTTTTCCTATTGATTGGAATAGTTTCAGAAGGAATGATACCAACACCCCCTTGTACCTCTGGTGGAATTCAGCTGTGAATTGTCTGGTCCTGGACTTTTTTTGGTTGGTAGGCTATTACTTATTGCCTCAATTTCAGAACCTGCTATTGGTCTATGCAGGGATTCAACTTCTTCCTGGTTAAGTCTTGGGAGAGTGTAAGTGTCCAGGAAATTATCCATTTCTTCTAGGTTTTCTAGTTTATTTGTATAGAGGTATTTATAGTATTCTCTGATGGTAGTTTGTATTTCTGTAGGCTTGGTGGTGATATCCCCTTTATCATTTTTTATTGCATGTATTTCATTCTTCTCTCTTTTCTTCTTTATTAGTTTTGCTAGCGGTCTATCAATTTTGTTGATTTTTGCAAAAAACCAGCTCCTGGATTCATTGATTTTTTTGGAGGGTTTTTTGTGTCTCTATCTCCTTCAGTTCTGCTCTGATCTTAGTTATTTCTTGCCTTGTGCTAGCTTTTGAATGTGATTGCTCTTGCTTCTCCAGTTCTTTTAATTGTGATGTTAGGGTGTCAATTTTTGATCTTTCCTGCTTTCTCTTGTGGGCATTTAGTGCTATAAATTTCCCTCTACACACTGCTTTAAATGTGTCCCAGAGATTCTGGTGTGTTGTATCTTTGTTCTCATTGGTTTCAAAGAACATCTTTATTTTTGCCTTCATTTTGTTATGTACCCAGTAGTCATTCAGGAGCAGGTTGTTCATTTTCCGTGTAGTTGAGCAGTTTTGATTGAGTTTCTTAGTCCTGAGTTCTAGTTTGATTGCACTGTGGTCTGAGAGACAGTTTGCTATAATTTCTGTTCTTTTACATTTGCTGAGGAGTGCTTTACTTCCAACTATGTGGTCAATTTTGGAATAAGTGTGATGTGGTGCTGATAAGAATGTATATTCTGTTGATTTGGGGTGGAGAGTTCTGTAGATGTCTATTAGGTCCACTTGGTGCAGAGTTGAGTTCAATTCCTGGATATCCTTGTTAACTTTCTGTCTTGTTGTTCTGTCTACTGTTGACAGTGGCATGTTAAAGTCTCCCATTATTATTGTATGGGAGTCTAAGTCTCTTTGTAAGTCTGTAAGGACTTGCTTTATGAATCTGGGTGCTCCTGTATTGGGTGCATATATATTTCGGATAGTTAGCTCTTCCTGATGAATTGATCCCTTTACCATTATGTAATGGCCTTCTTTGTCTCTTTTGATCTTTGATGATTTAAAGTCTGTTTTATCAGACACTAGGATTGCAACCCCTGCTTTTTTTGTTGTTGTTTTCCATTTGCTTGGTAGATCTTCCTCCATTCCTTTATTTTGAGCCTATGTGTGTCTCTGCATGTGAGATGGGTCTCCTGAATACAGCAAACTGATGGGTCTTGACTCTTTATCCAATTTGCCAGTCTGTGTCTTTTAATTGGACCATTTAGTCCATTTACATTTAAGGTTAATATTATTATGTGTGAACTTGAGCCTGTCATGATATTAGCTGGTTATTTTGCTCGCTAGTTAATGCAGTTTCTTCCTAGCATTGATGGACTTTACATTTTGACATGTTTTTGCAATGGCTGGTACCTCTTGTTCTTTTCCATGTTTAGTGCTTCCTTCAGGATCTCTTGTAGGGCAGGCCTGATGGTGACAGAATCTCTAAGTATTTGCTTGTCTGTAAAGAATTTTATTTCTTCTTCACTTATGAAACTTAGTTTGGCTAGATATAAAATTCTGGGTTGAAAATTCTTTTCTTTAAGAATGTTGAATATTTGCCCCCACTCTCTTCTGGCTTGGAGAGTTTCTGCCGAGGGATTTGCTGTTAGTCTGATGGGCTTCCCTTTGTGGGTAACCCGACCTTTCTCTCTGGCTGCCCTTAACATTTTTTCCTTCATTTCAACTTTGGTGAATCTGGCAATTATGTGTCTTGGAGTTGCTCTTCTCGAGGAGTATCTTTGTGGCATTCTCTGTATTTCCTGAATTTGAATGTTGGCCTGCCTTGCTAGGTTGGGGAAGTTCTCCTGGATGATATCCTGCAGAGTGTTTTCCAACTTGGTTCCATTTTCCCTGTCAGTTTTAGGCACATCAATCAGACGTAGATTTGGTCTTTTCCCATAATCCCATATTTCTTGGAGGCTTTATTCATTTCTTTTTACTCTTTTTTCTCTACACTTCTCTTCTCACTTCATTTCATTCATTTGATCTTCAATCGCTGATACGCTTTCTTCCAATTGATCAAGTCGGAAGCTTGTGCACTGAAGCTTGTGCATTTGTCACATAGTTCTCGTGTTATGGTTTTCATCTCTATCAGTTCTTTTAAGGTCTTCTCTGCATTGATTATTCTAGTTATCCATTCATCCATTCTTTTTTCAAGGTTTTTAGTTTCTTTGCACTAGTTACATAGTTCTTCCTTTAGCTCTGAGAAGTTTGATTGACTGAAGCCTTCTTCTCTCAACTCATCAAAGTCATTCTCCATCGAGCTTTGTTCCATTGCTGGTGATGAGCTGTGTTCCTTTGGAGGAGGAGATGTGCTCTGATTTTTTGAATTTCCAGCTTTTCTGCGTTGCTTTTTCCCCATCTTTGTGGTTTTATCTGCCTTTGATCTTTGATGATGGTGACATACTGATGGGGTTTTGGTGTTGATGTCCTTTCTGTTTGTTAGTTTTCCTTCTAACAATCAGGAACCTCAGCTGTAGGTGTGTTGGAGTTTGCTTAAGGTCCACTCCAGATCCTGTTTGCCTGGGCATCAGTAGTGGAGGCTGCAGAAGATAGAATATTGCTGAACAGTAAGTGTTGCTGTCTGATTCTTGCTCTGGAAGCTTCGTCTCAGGGAAGCTTCATCTCAGGGGTGTACCCCGCTGTGTGAGGTGTGATGTGTCAGTCTGCACCTAGTGGGGGAATGTCTCCCATTTAGGCTACTCAGGGGTCAGGGACCCACTTGAGCAGGCAGTCTGCCCGTTCTCAGATCTCAACCTCTGTGCTGGGAGATCCACTGCTCTCTTCAAAGCTGTCAGACAGGGGCATTTACCTCTACTGACATTTCTGCTGCTTTTTGTTTAGCTATGCCCTGTCCCCAGAGGAGTAGTCTACAGAGGCAGGCCAGCCTCCTTGAGCTGTGTTGGGCTCCACCCAATTTGAGCTTCCAATTTGAGCTTCCCGGCAGCAGTTTTGTTTACCTACTTAAGCCTCAGTAATGGTGGGCACCCATCCCCCAGCCTCGCTGCTGCCTTGCAGTTAGATCTCAGACTGCTGTGCTAGCAATGAGGGAGGCTCCATGGGCGTGGGACCCTCTGGGCCAGGTGTAGGATATAATCTCCTGGTGTGCCATTTGCTAAGACCCTTGGTAAAGCACAGTATTGGGGTGGGAGTTACCTGATTTTCCAGGTGTTGTGTGTCTCAATTTACTTTGGCTAGGAAAAGGAATTCCCTTCCCCCTTGCGCTTCCCAGGTGAGGTGATGCCTCACCCTGCTTCAGCTCTCCCTGGTCAGGCTGCACCTGCAGACCAGTGCCAACTGTCCAGCACGCCCCAGTGAAATGAACCCGGTACCTCAGTTGAAAATGCAGAAATCACCCGTCTTCTGTGTTGCTCACGCTGGGAGCTGGAGGCTCGAGCTGTTCCTATTCGGCCATCTTGGGCACGCCCCCTCTATTTGTCTTTCTATGCTTTTCTTTTGTCTCGTTCTCAGCATTCAGATACTTTTTTATGATACATTTTGTCATGATTTTCTTTCCATCCAATCAACCAAGTACAGGTACATTGAGCTCTTCTGCCCCGGACACTCATGCCCTGCATGGATAATATTTTTTCAATCATTTTTTTTGCCAATTATCTTCTCGATTATTATGAAACATGTCTTAGGCACATATTATAATTTCTGGACTGTTTCTCTAGTTTTTATATCTTTATTGTTACCCATATCATTTTTGGGGTTTTATTTTCTGGAAATTTCTGCATTCAGTAGGCATCCAATTATAGAGTTCTTTACATGAATAATTTTAAAATGTTCTCTTGTCCTATTAATATTTCTTTTCCTTCTAAATTCTTTTTCTTGCTTCATAATTGCAATGTCTTTTCATATTCCTCTAAGGGCATTTATTGATAATTACTTATTTGAAGTCTTGCTCTTCTTGGCAAGGCAGTTCTAATTTGTCTTTGTTTGTTGGATCTGATCTCAATCTCTCATGGTAGAGGAATTTTGCAGATACCAAATAATCTCAGGTTGTCTATTCATACTTATGTATGGGAAGCTCTAAAATCTATCTGTAAACTCTAAGAATGTGTGCTGTGTTCTTGCCTGTTGGGATGTGACTGGTCTGTTTGGTAGGGCTGGTTAGAGTTTCCAGAGAAATCCTTTCCTGTCTGCAGAGGAAAGTTTGAAGACCTGACTGCCAGGATTCTGGAGATTAAGTAGAGTGCAGGCTCCTCTGCACGTAGTAGGCACGCAGTCACATACTGGCTGTAACTTCAGTAGAGTACCCCTGGCCACTATATTTTGGTCTTTCCTTATTTAGAGACTTTGTTTTTCACCCTCCTTGAAGAATATTTTCACTTGCTCTCCTGGGATCAGGGAGGGCATTGCCCCAGGTATGCAGAATGGAGAAGAATCAGGGGAGCTAATTCTTAATGACTTCTAACCACTCATCCTTGATCTTACTCACCTGCCCACCCCATTACGTCTATTTCAAGGAATACATTTTGTATCAGCTGCTGAGCTCTTAGGGATAATGCAATGTAAATCATGTTGTTTTACAGTTCACACCCCTTCTGCCCACCCTCTTGCCCATGGGGTTTTACTAAGTGAGTGAATCCTCACCCCCAGTGTTTTCTATCTTCCAAAATACTGTTACCATGTCTCTCCATGATGCTGCCACTCTTTTCATGTTTATAACCAACCAACAAACAAAAAAGAGTCTTGTACCAACTGTTTAATGGGATTGTAAGATAAAGTGAAATTAAATATGCATGGTCTATCAGCCTTATATATCCATAAGCCACACACTAGTTTTCATTTGAGCATGTGCGTTAAATGCTGCTCAGGTTAAGTCACTATTAATAGCTCCAATGGGTGACTTGGGCAAGTCTAGTTTGTCCATTTCCTGAATAAGCACATAATCAGGTTTTCTCATATATGTAAAAGTCTGAAACACATGCATAGACACACACATACAGCCACAAACACATACAGGAATTGTATTCAGTTGGTGCAAAAGTTTTGCAATTTTTGCCATTGAAAGTAATGGCAAAGACCGCAATTACTTTTGCAGCAACCTAATGGAGTTTGCAACAACCTAATGAAGTTCCTCAGAGAAACACAATCAATGAGATGTACAGAGAGAGAGAGAGAGAGAGAGAGAGAGACAATTATTTTAAGCCGTTACAGAGACTGACAAGTTCAAAAGCTAAGGTTAGTAGGCTGGAAATTGAGGGAAAAGCCAGTGCTACCATTTAAGTCCAAAGGCCATCTGCTGGCAGAATTTCTTCTGTTGGAGGTGGGGGACAGGGTAAGTCAGTCTTTGTTCTATTAAGTCCATCAACTGATTAGATGAGATCCACCCACATTATGGAAAGCAATGTCCTTGGCTCAAAATCCACCAATTAAATGTTAATCTGATCCAAGAAACACCCCTACAAAAATGTACATATGGCCGCACGCAGTGGTTCATGCCTATAATCCCAGCACTTTGGGAGACTGAGGCATGTGGTTCATAAAGTCAGGGGATCGAGACCATCCTGGCTAACATGGTGAAACCCCATCTCTACTAAAAATACAAAAAGAAGAAAGAAAAAAAATAGAAAAAATTAGCCAGGTGTGGTGGCGGGCTCCTGTAGTCCCAGCTACTCAGGAGGCTGAGGCAGGAGAATGGTGTGAACCTGGGAGGAGGAGCTTGCAGTGAGACGAGTTCGTGCCACTGCACTCCAGCCTGGGTGACAGAGTGAGACTCCTTCTCAAAAAAAAAAGTAAAAAGAAAAAAAGAAAAAGAAACATGCATATGTGTGAGCAATATCTGGGCATTGTGACTCAGCCAAGTTGGCACGTAAAATTAACTCTGTTTCCATCCTTTTCTCTCAACCTTTCCCTCTCTCTTTCACACACACACACCCCAACACACATACACATTATTTTTTATTTTTATAAAAAGGTGTCTCCATGAACATAATGGCTAAGGACTCAGGTAGACCAAGATTCAACTTGTATTTCACCTTTGAAGGTGAAACGTTTTCTTTGTCCGCATATCTTCTTTTATTTTCTTTATTTTCTTGCAGTGAGAAGGATCTCAATATTCTACAAGCATAAGAAGAGTGTCTTCTAACATAGTGCGAAGAGTGAACTGATTGCACACGTGAAACAGACTGACCTGTTTGGCTCATAGAAAAGGCTCAAAAAAATGTGTCATATCACTTTGGTTACTATTATAGTCTTTGCCTAACTAAACATTTATCAGAGAGGCGTTTCGTGCTCATTTTTTCTAACATGGTACCGCTCCACACATTCACCTCTTTCCCTGACTCATCTGCTCCTTACTGCTGTAGGACAGCAGAGCTCTGTTTGTTTTGTTCACCATCGTGTTCTTGCAAAGAACCTGGCAAACCAATGGAACTAAACTGAGAAAAGTATTGAATAAATGGATTATCAATATCACAGAGATTGGATTTCTGCTGAGACCATTTTAACTCTTGAGGTTGACCTCAGACTTGGTCTCAAAAGGGATTAAAGTCATTTTCAAAACTAAACACAATATAAACTTAGACAAGATGGGACACAAAAAGTAAATAAATAAACACAATAAAAGCATCTATCCATAATAAAAAGCAGAATAATGGAAAAAATTAAAAATTTAACTTTGACAAAATAAAATTTCCATTCATTAACAAGACACAGATAGTGAAAACATATTAAAATGTTATACACACTCACATACTCACACAGTTCTGGCAAACGGCTGGTAATCAGGGTTTATGGGAAACTTACATTTCAATAATAGACAACCAATACAGTAAAAATATGAGTAAACCATTTTCACAGACACCTCTGAAAAAAGGATATAAAAATGGCCAATAAGAACATGAAAAATCAGCATTATTAGACAACAGACAAACATCCTTGAGAACTTCAGTGAGATACATCTACCCCTCACTAGGATGGCCAGAATTAAAAATTGATAACAAATGCTAGTAGGCATAAGGAGCAGTAAATCTGTTACAGTGTTAGTAACAATATAAAATGGTACTAAGCACACACCTCCTCAGCAATTCTAAAACTATGCATGTACCCAAGAGAGATAAAGATATATGTTCACAAAATACTTACATATATACTCATGGAAGATTTATGCATGTTAGCCAAAATATAGAACCCTGGTGTCCATCGATAGAACAATACATAAATAAACTGTGATGTAATCATTCAAAAATATTATTCAGCAATAAAAAAGAATTAACTATATATACCAAGGGTGTATCTCAAAAAGTTATTATGCTGAATAAAGGAAACTTAACATAAAAAATCCCACACTATAGGATTCTATTCATATTAATTTTTTAAATACACAAATCTAGTCTATGGTAGAAAAAAAAATCAGTAACAATTTCCTGGGATGCTAGTGGTAGCAAGAAACACATGGGAGAAATCAAGAGAAAACTTCCTGGGGTGGTAGTAAAGTTTAGTTATTAATAGGGGTTTGGTTACTCAAGTGTATGCATTTGTCAACACTTAGCAAAACAAAATAAGATTTATGCAGTTCATCTTTTGTAAATGTTACCTCAAAGGGCATAAAACACTGTAAACGAATCTTGTGCTGTAGTTAATGATATGCAGGCTGGAGTATTTATCATGCACACTTATTTAATTTACTGTGAAATGAATAAAAAAGAGAAGATGGATTCATAGATGAAAATTCTGATAAAAAGGAGGATGACATCTGATAAAGCAAATACAGTAAAATTTTAATAGTAGGCTCTAGAGCAAGCTTCTACAACTTGTAGCCCACAGGCTGCATGTAGCCCTGGATGGTTTTAAATGTGGCCCAATATAAATTTGTAAACTTTCTTAAAACATTATAAGATTTATTTTGAGATTTTAATTTTTTTTAGCTCATCAGGTATCGTCAGTATATTTTATGTGTGGCCCAAGACAATTTTTCTTCTTCCATTGTGGCCCAGGGAAGCCAAAAGATGGGACATCCCTGCTCCTAGAGGACATTCACCGTAAAATTAATCCAATTTTGCTACGTGTTTGAAAATGTTCATAATAAAATGTTGGAACAAATAAAATCAAAATTTAAAAATAACCTTCAAAGATATTGTAGGTTTTCAGGAAATGAATGTGTGCTTGTTGCTCTAGCTGTACTTCTAAACTTTAAGTTTTCAAGATGTCAAGGCAAAAGGACAAATCCACTGCTTTATAGAGTCTTTCTTGTCAATCATTAGATCATTTCTGGTCATGCAACGATCTGTGATTCTACATAAGCCTACCTTGCTCTCCAAATATCTCTTTGGCTCAGAGATAATCTGAAAACAAACAAACAAAAAAACAGGCACATTATTCTTTCCACCGAGTCTGAAATATACGAAGTATATGTCTTCCAAGAAAGTTTCATTTAAATGTCAAAGATGTAAACCGTATTCCAAAACCATGGTGCACACATTGATGGCCTCCAGTGGGGTTGGCCCAATTCCTGCCTTGTAAAGTTTTACAGCAACAATCATCCTCCCTGTGGTTACATCAATATCTTAAAGTCAATACCTGAAGTTCTGGTGTCTTGTTACCACAAAGCATTTCTAAGTGTGCTGATTCACAGAAAGTACTTCAAACACTATTGTTCTGGAGAGGACTTGGGAAGAAAAATACAGCTATAAATCTTAAAAACACTCAGTGATGCAAAGATTGCAAAGGAGAAAGTATGGATTCCATAGTGACTGTGCTTTAATTCTCATTGTAGACAGCATTTCCCATCTTAAGTCTTCCTCAGTTTGCAAAACAGATCTAGATGCTCTAGGCCTATGGAACATTTGCCCTTAGCAATTGTTTGCTCTATAACATTTAGCACTCTGGATTATAACGACTTGCACAGGAAACCTTTCACTGGACTCTAAGCCCTTGAAGCCAGCTGAATAAACTTTTCACCTCTATATTTCAGCTTGGTGCTAGATCTTGTTTATAAGGTAGAATTAAAATTATTTGATAAATGAATGAGGAATGAAAGAATGAATATTGTTAGTTAATTTGATTGTGTAGAGATTTTGACTCTGTATTTTCTCATGCCATATCCTAAGATCGTCTATCATTTGAAAATCTCGTGGTTGCAAATAAACAACAAAAACCAATCCAAATTGGTTGAAGCAAAAAGAATCATGTCATGAAAGGTTCAGTGGTAAGACTAGTTTTAAATGTGCATATGTTTGGACTAAAGTGAATCTATTTTCTCTTCATCTCTCAGCTCTCCTCTACCCTGGTATTCTCCGCATTTTAAAATCACTGTTACCCTCCCCTGAGGTCTCAGCTGGCTGACTGCAACCCCATGGAACATCCTTCCAGGTTCCGAACAAGCAGAGAAAGAAAGAGAATCCTTTTCCCTGTATTGACATCAATAGTCTTGAGAGTTACAGTGCTCATCGCAGCTTGGTTGTTTCCCGTACCTGAAAGTCACATTTTCTGTTTCACATAAACTATCAACTTTCACTTTATACACAATGAATAAATTCAAAATTCACAAAGGAGCTACAAATCACCTACCACCCTTATTTGAATGACATATATAATAAAATATTTTTTCCTGAAGCATTCCTCATATACAATACTAGACCAAGTGTTTTTATGACTTTTTCCTCCAAGTGATCTTTCAACCAGATGATATGTTATATAGAAAATTACTTCCTCATGGTTTTACTCCATCTTGCCATGAAAACTTAACTTGCTCATGTGACCAGAGCCATTTCCTTCACTCCTTTATGGCTTATCTGAATCCTATCTAGTCATTTTTCAAGGGTTGGCTCAAACACTGTTTTTTCTCTAAATATTTTCTAACTACCTCCAAAGTGAAGGCTGTATTCCTCATCTCTGAATTGAGATGATATTTAATGTCCTTGCCAATCATTGTGTATTATCCGTAACACACATTGGCACTGTATGTGGACTTTAGGTTGGTATGGTGGCTATAATCTTGCTATAAAATTAATTTGTGATGACATATCTCACCTTTTTCTTAGATGCAAAGTAAGTAGAAAGTTTGCAAATCATAAATCTAACCAGGAATAAAAAGATATCATAAGCAACGTGTTTAGAACTGTGTTTGGCATACAATAGCATTCCAGAAGTTGTAGCTGCAATTTTCATTATTTTATTATCTCCATTGGTAATTTTTAAGTGTACATTGTGGGTTCACAAAATTATAAACTCTTTGAGGACAAATACTTTGTATCAAAGTTTTTTTGTATCCTTAGGATACACCACAACACCTTGAAGATCAAAGACAGTCAATAAATTTTGATCTAATATCTCCAGTTGCTATTATCTGCTATGAGAGATTTGTGCAGTGGAAATTTTCAAACATAAAATACTATATGCTAGTAGAGAGGTACCTTTTTAGTAAAATATGTATCACTTTTTTGATGGATTGCTTGTCTTTTCTGAAACTGTTTTGTCTCCAATACATTTTTCAAGGGTCCTTGTTCCTAGAAGCCTATCTATGCAATCTGTGTAACACTGAGCTATTTCATTTCCGTTTTTATCTTATTGGGATACGATTCTGACAGTAAAATGATGTAGAAGGAAAAAATGCTCATAATAATGACTATTTTAGGGTGGGCAGCTTCTCTTCGTTAAGAACATTAAGAACATTCTTTGAAAAGGATTTTCAACAAAATTATTTGCCTTCACTGTACATATATCTGGTGGAACTTCTGGGCTTAATTTTTAAGATATTTTTCAAAATGAGTAGCTTAAGTAGGCATATGATTTGTTTTGACATGTGATTATAATTTGCTGTTATGGTGGTTTTAAAACACTTTTGCAAATGATCTGGCACTTTGCCATCAAAAGGCAAGGTCTGCATTCCCTTCCCCTGGGACTTTGGCAAGGTGGGACTTTGGGATTGCCTCAGCAAATAGAAAGTGACAAAAAAGACATGACTTCCATGGCTACCTTAAAAAAGCATGTGTAGCTTCTGCTTATTTCTCGTGGGACACTGACTCCACCAGTCATGACGTGACCTGTAAGATGTCTCATTATCTTGAGATGACCACATGGAAAGGCCAAGTGGAGAGACCTCATAGAGACAGAGACACCCAGGGAACCCCAGTTCTTTCAGCCCCTTCTGTTTGAATCTCCCAGCCCAAGGGGCAGGCATGTGAGGGAAGGTGCCTTGTAGATGGTGCCAATCTCAGCCACTATCTGACTTCAATGGCATGAGAGACCACAAGTAAGAGCTGCCAAACCGAACCTAGTTATTCCCCGCATTGGTGAGCAAGCTAGATTATTGCCAATGTTTTAAGCTACTGTTTTGGAGTAGTCTGTTATGCAGAAAAAGATAACCAGAACAGTCCTATGGCCATTAGCAAAGGCAATATTCTTCACAATTAAAGTTTTAATACCAAGGTATTGAGAGCAACCAGTCATGATACATTAGTTTTAGCATCGATTCATGTGGTTTTGCTTGACATGAAAGAAACTGATAAGGAGGGGAAGATTATTTCTCAATTGTTCTGGATAGAGGAAAACAAGTGGCAAATCTGGTTATTTTTTCCCCCTGAATTTTCATTAATAGTTTTCACCTTTTATTAATATATTAGGTGTGTAAAATATTCTAAGGACTTACTGTATTAGTCTGTTCTTGCGTTACTATAAAAAAATACTTGAGGCTGGGTAATTTATTTAAAAAGAGGTTTCATTGGCTCATGGTTCTGCAGGCTGTACAGGATGCCTGGTGGCATCAGCTCCCGGGGGGTCCTCAGGAAGCTTACACTCATGGTGGAAGGCAAAGGGGAGCAAGGTGTCTCACATGGCTGGAACAGGAGAAAGAGAGAGAGCAAGAAGGTGCTGCATAGTTTTAAACAACAGATCTCACGATAATTCACTCACTTACAATCACCGAGGGAATGGTACTAAACTATTTATAAGAAATCGCCCCCATGAGCCAATCACCTCCCACCATGCCACATCTCCAACACTGGGGATTACAATTGAACATGAGATTTGGGTGGACACACAGATACAGACGATCACTTATATACTTGCTAATTCATTTATGTATTATGGCTATAGCTTATTGTCTCCCTCTCCTGACTCCATCAGGTAACAGCTTGAAAAGAGCAGACACCTTTCTTCAATGTGTTCACTGAAGAATCCCAGAAGCTTCCTTAATAGTAATTAGGAAGAAAAAGTAAATTGAAACACCAAGATTCTGTGCCACATCCATCAAGTTGCCGGTGTCTAAAAGACCAGAAATTCCAAGAGTTGACAGAGATCAGAGAAGTGGGCACATATACATATTAAACATGCGTGAATAAATGGTGCCATAATTTTGGAAATTTTCACCATTAGAGGAATGGATAAGATGGGGCATGTACAAAATAATGTTGATACCATAGCTTTCATTAATAAAATGTATCAAAATGATTAAAACCTGAAAATTTAACGGTAAGTAGAAATAAACAAGTAGTAAAAGTATATGAGCACTATGATATCATTTGCTTTAACTTTAAAAAAACTTTAAAAGTTGACAATGTATATAAATACTATAAATTTGTTTAACATGTAGACATTTATATAAATTAATGTGTATTTATATGTAATACATTTTGATGGGTACATAAATTAATAGCAAATGTATAGAACATTGTTCAGAAGAATCTTGGTTACCTCTACCAAGGGATGGAGGGAATGGTAATGAAAAGTGGCCTTTAATGGCACATAGTATAGTCTATGTCCTTAGCAATAATAACATTATTATTAAAATATTAATACTAATTTAAAGACCTGAGCCAAAAATGACAAATATCTCTAATTGTTAAATATGATTTCTGGGCATGTGAGAATTGGTTATTTTCTGTACTTATATCTACATTTGAATTATTTCCCATAAAAGAACCTAATTATATAGTCTCAGCATATGTTTAAACTATTTCATCCAAAAAAGGAGCTAATCACATAAGAGTCTGTTGAGGAGTATGTGTGGGGCTCAGGTAGAAATGGAACAATATTCCTAGAGCAGTGACAAGAAAAGTTGCATAGAGTAGATAAAACTACTGCTAGTCTTTAATGCCTTGTGAGCATTTGCCAAGGTTATGCACTGAGAAGGGAGATCCCAGATAGAAATTAGTGAGGTGAGGGGAGCTGCCGTGGGAAATCCATGCCTAGAAGAAACTGCACATAGGAAGTTTGGCAGGATGGAATGCAAGGCTGATCCCCAAAGTGGACAGAGGGCAGAGTCCCCTCATGAGTTCCTCTGTTGGGGAGGTCCCCAAGTACCCATGCTAAGTCAGGCACCATGCTATACTTTCCTCAGTGGCACAGCCAACTTACTTTATTTACAATCATAGCAAGTCCTTTTTAAGAAAACAATTATCTTTTTTTGTAGAACACAGTTATTTTCTGTATTCATCATTTGAGTTAATAATATGAATGGCAAAGAAAGGAAATATGGACAGTGAAATTTTTCTTTTAATTAACTTCATCCATATAATTATGCCAATAAGTAATAAAAATGATAAAACCTAAAATAAAGTGAACAATATAGTGTTAAATAAGCAAAATAATCCCAGAAATGACTTTCTATTTTAAAGAGGTGCATGTATGAATAACATTTCATGCATGAATTAAAGTTTGAAACAAAAATGCTATACCTCACAGTTTCCACTTTTAAAAATATTTAATCAAATAAGAATTTCGATCAGTCACATAGAATACCAGATTCAAAGTAACTGAAGTTTTATTTCTTCTTATTATTTTTTATTTTTATTTATTTTATTTTTATTTTTATTTTTGATACCTAGTCTCACGCTTGTTGCCCAGGCTGGAGTGTAATGGTGCGATCTTGGTCCACTGCAACCTCCACCTTTCGGATTCAAGCGATTCTCCTGCTTCAGCCTACCAAGTAGCATTTCTGCTGTTTTCTTAACTGTGTGACATTGTTTTGTCCACATGCCTTTGTCCGCATACCAAGGAGGTTGGAGATAGCACCAAAAGCACGCTAGAACAATTCCATATTAGGACTGAGTTACTCTTCAAATGAATATGTGTGGTGAGTCCTGTAACACAGGTCAGTCTCTTACCTCCTGTTTCTTGCAGTGAATCTGAAGCCAGCGTCTTGTGAGGGCTTGGGAGCTGGAGGTATCTGGCCAAGAAAAAAAATACCTCCCCTCACCCCTCACTGTAAGCCATCCTCTAGCCAACAGCAGCAGCCCTTGGTTTGGAAAGAAGAGTACTAAGTTTAAGTCTGGCAAAGTTTTGATGAATAACTGGTTCTGGACATGTTAAATTTCTGAAATAAGACTGTGTTGAGATCCCACGTCACTTCCGAACTTCAGTTATCTAAGAAGTACCAGAGAGTAATAATGACTGACTAAATTTTACACCGGGAACAGAGAACAGCTCCATTTTCTTCTAAGCTGATTATTTCTAAAAGTCAGTGGTTGGGTTCAGCTCACAGGAACCAGCATAGTGTAGTCACAGAGTAGTTCACAGAAGTTTGATTTGATTATTAGATAATTGAGTTAGCCCTCTATGGCTGCCATAAGAAAACCACACACTGGATGGATTAAACCACAGGCATTTATTTTCTCACAGTTCTGGACTCTAGTAGTCCAAGGCCAAGGAGCTGACATGGTTGATTTCTGGTGAGGCTTCTCCTCTCATGGCCTCTTCTCTGTGTGTTCAAAGAGAGAGGGAATCCCTGGTGTCTCTTCCTCTTCTTCTTTTTTTTTTTTTTCTGAGACAGAGTTTCACTGTTGTCACCCAGGCTGTACTGTAGTGACACGAGCTCAGCTTACTGCAACCTCTGCCTCCAGGGTTCAAGTGATTCTCCTCCCTGAACCTCCTGAGTACCTGGGATTACAGGCTCCTGCCTCCACACCCAGCTAAGTTTTGTATTTTTAGTAGAGACAGGGTTTCACCATGTTGGCCAGGCTGGTCTTGAACTCCTGACCTCAGGTGATCTGCCTGCCTCAGCCTCCCAAAGTGCTGGGATTACAGGTGTGAGCCACCGCACCCAGCACTCTTCCTTTTCTTATAAGGATATCAGTCCTAGATTGGGGCCCAATTTTTATGGACTCATTTTACCTTAATTACCTTCCCAAAGGCCCTAGCTCCAAATATGATCACAATGAGAGACCGGGTTTCAACATATAAACACTGGGGACAAAATTTAGTCCATAAAGTAACCATGGAAAAGACCAATGGGCAAGCACTTTTGCAAGCTGCATTTCTTTAACAGTATATGACAGCAGTGTGTCAGTTGATAAGCAGGGAGGCAGTCATGGTTAACAGGTCTTTGGGACCAGGAAGGGAAGGAAAGGAGGAGGCCCTCTTTACTCATACTGTTGTCTGATCAGCATTTCTGATGAGGAGCATTTCCCCACACCTGCAGGACAAATGTATGTTTATACAAATCTACTTTAAAGAGCAGCCTGTCTGAGAGCAAGTTTGCATGCATAAGTTTTTCATAAACAGATATTAAAATGTGAATTTGTGCAAAACCGTTAGATTTGCTCAAACTCAATGTAATTTAGTTAATTTTGTCAGGGATGAAAGAAGGTAGAAAATAAAGAAAAAAGAACAGGATGTTATAATAAAGAAGCATTAAGATAATAAAGTGAAACTATGATAGTATAAATTCAAAGTTCAAGATCGGAAATGATAAAGGCTAGTGCAAAAGTAATTGCGGTTTCAGACCATGAGCTTTAAACCATTATAACTAGGCTCAAACACATCTGTATTAATCAAAATAGGAAATATTACAGTCAAGACATTTTTTCCAATGATAAATGTTTGTGTATTCCTGCAGCATAAAAATCCATGCTTTGGGATTCGACATACTCTTGGAAAAATATTTTCTGCATCTTGCTGGTGGTGGAAGCGTGTACCCTGCACACAGTTGTCGAGATGCTTGAAGAAGTGGTTGTTGGTTGGCGAAAGGTCAGATGATTATGGTGGATGGGGCAAAACTTCGTAGCCTAATTTGTTCAACTTTTGAAGCGGTCGTTGTGTGACTTGCGGTTGAGTGTTGCCGTGGAGAATTGGGCCCTTTCTGTTGACCAATGCCAGCCGCAGGTGTTGCAGTTGTTGGTGTATCTCATGGATTTGCTGAGCATACTTCCCAGATGTAATGGTTTCACCTGGATTCAGAAAGCTGTAGTGGGTCAGATTGGCAGCAGACCACCAAACAGGGACCATGACATTTTTTTGGTGCAATTTTGGTTTGGGGAAGTGCTTTGGAGCTTCTTTTCAGTCCCACCACTGAGCTGGTCGTTACTGGTTAGAGTATGAAATCTACTTTTTGTCGCATGTCACAGTCTGATGGAGAAATGGCCTGTTGTTGTGTAGAATAAGAGAAACAACACTTCAAAATGATGATCTTTGTTTATTTTCACTCAGCTCATGAGGCACCCACTTGTCGAGCTTTTTCACCTTTCCAACTTGCTTCACATGCCAAATGACTGTAGAATAGTAGACATTGAGTTCTTTGGCAACTTTTCTTGTAGTTGTAAGAGGATCAGCTTTGATGATTGCTGTCAATTGGCCATTGTCAACTTCCAATGGCCGGTCACTATGTTGCTCATCTTCAAGGCTCTCTTCTCCTCTACAGAACTTCTTGAACCACCACTGCTGTACGCTTGTTAGCAGCTCCTGGGCCAAATGCATTGCTGATGTTCTGAGTTTTCTCTGTTGCTTTTTGACTCATTTTGGAGTCGAATAAGAAAATTGCTCAAATTTGCTTTTTGTCTAACATTATTTCCATAGTCTAAAGTAAATACAAAATCAACGGTAAGTAATAAGTTACTAACAAAAAAAAAGCAAGAAATGTGCATTAAAATGATGTATAACATAACCACATTTATTAAGAATGTATTCCAATATCAAATGAAAAATTTAAATAATGCAAAAACCACAATTTTTTTGCACCAACCTAATGTGAAGGAGAATACTTAGAAAGAAGAGTAAAATGGTGGAAAAGTAGAGAGAGAGAGTGAGAGCAAAAGCAAGGAACAAAACCATAAAATCAGACTCAGATGCTCAAAATCGTTTTGTTCCCAAAGACAGAGAAATCAGAAAGGAGGGATTGATCACAGAAATGCTTGAGATTGTCCAGGCCGCATCCTGGAGCAACTTGCTGGTTGCAGAGCACATGAGTGGAAAATCACCCACACCAAGTGACAGCATCATGTAATTTCAGAACAAAAACCAGGGGAAGATCCTAAAAGGTTGGAGAAACGGTAAATCAGCAGTCTTCCTGTAATGAAGGAGGAGTTGATGTAAGATTCCGCAGTCGTTATCTCAGAAATTAAAACTGCAGTGGAAGAAATCCTTTCAAAATTCTAAGGAAAATGATTTTCAGGCTAAAAATTTTATATCTCACCCACCTACTAATCAAGTATGAGAAAGTAATTCAGACTTTTCAGAAAAGCAAGACCGAACATTTTTTGGGTTTGTCCTATTTGTTTTCAGGATATACTTCCTCAAAAAGAGGAAAAGAGGCAAGGAGTAGGAAATCCTGATATTTGGGCAAAGGGAATGCGATGCCTAATAAAGCACAGTGTGATTCCTGGCTGATGGGAGAAGGGAACACCCAGGAGAATAGCTGAGCAGCCAGGCTGGGAACAACGTCTTGACTGGTGCAGTGAAATCAAAGGCTTCAGGATGTAAGGATGAAATGAACCCGCATGTCTGATGTGTTTGGACTCATTGAAAGGCGAATCACATCTCTGGTAGTTTAAGGATAAACTTGTGATAGACCTATAGTCCATCAAACACATGAAAACTTCAGAAAATAGAGATTCACGAGAGAATCAATGTACTTATAATACAGTAATTGGCTTAGGTCCGCTACTATTTATGTGGTCACAATGACAGTAACACTGAATACTGATGTGACCCAAAATGATGCCTTAATTATTCTGGGTGGAGGGTGGAGGGTGTGCAAGAAAGTGAAATCTTGATTTTCCACAGTAAGGAAACCATAGTGATATGTGAGATTGACAAGTCAAAAGTTATTAGTGTAAATACATTATTTAGACAAATAGAGGATGGTACCAGAAGAATTTTTAGGGGATGAGTTAAAATCAGGGAAAAAGATGGGTGGTACATCTTATAAAATATTTTTACTTTTTAAAGTAGGTATACTTTATATGTTGGTTAGGTAATTTTTAAAATTTAATTATTCAATTAAAATTCAAGTGTGGAATACCTATTACGGCCTAGGAATTGAAATTGGCACTGTGGAAGATGTAGGAAATACAGCGGAAATTTTAGCATATGTTCTACAGAGAGCCTGGAAAAGTTGAAAGCCAAAGTCTTGTACATAAATAAACTACTCAGAGATTGATAATTAAGTGGTAAGTTTTCTGGAACAGGTTGGAGTAACAGGGAACCAAAGAAGGCAGTCCCATGTGGATGAAGCAATCAAGAGCAGCTTCATGGAGGAGGTGAGACACAACAGGCCCTGGAAGGAGATGTTCATGTAAACTGAGACTTGGCAACATTTTCTGAATGCTTCTGCTGTGCCAGGTGCTATTATGAGACTTGGCAACATTTTCTGAATGCTTCTCCTGTGCCAGGTGCTGTTATGATTTTTTTTCTTTTTTTCTTTTTTTTTGAGATGGAGTCTTACTCTGTCACCTAGGCTGGAGTTCAATGGCACCATCTCTGCTCACTGCAACCTCTGCCTCCCAGGTCTAAGCAATTCTCTGCCTCAGCCTCCCGAGTAGCTGGGATTACAGTCACATGCTAATTTCACTCCGGCTAATTTCTGTATATTTAGTAGAGACAGGGTTTCACCATGCTGGCCAGGCTGGTCTTGAACTTCTGACTTCATGATCCACCCACCTTGGCCTCCCAAAGTGCGGGAATTGCAGGCGTGAGCCACCGCACCCGGCTGGTGCTGTTATGATTTCTATTCATTCCTTGGTTTAATTCTTGATTTAACTCCATGCAGTATGTTTTATTGCGATCATCTCTCCTTTTCAGATGAAACCTTGCAAGAGCTACGCAAGCTGAGCATCTTGTCTGCACTCACATGAATTTTAAATAGCTAGTTAGGGTTGAATGAGCAACTCACATGCTAGTTCAGTGTTCTTATCTGAACAATAAGTATATTAGGCTAAGTGAACTCTAAAATCTCTTCCATGCCCTGTTCTTTGGTCCTATAATCCCGAAATTGTGATTTCTCTTGGACCTTGGCTAGGGGTGAAGTGGGGGATGAGCGTGCACCCAGTGTGTTCATGTCTTACATTTTTATAATTTAAACATTAGTACTCTTTGCCTCCAGGTTAAAAAATAATAATAATAAAAGAAAAGGGATTGGTGGTTAGGACTCCAGTGTTAAAAATTCAATAACGCACCAGTTAGTTAGCTCTTGTGACTGTAGTTCCTCTTCATCACCACTGAAAGATGGCTAGAGCTTAGCTTCCAAGGTCAGTGAATTCTAGGTTTGGAAAACAGCACAGTTTATAAGTTCAAGCATCTTTAACCTGTATTCTAATTTAGTTGGGTATTTCATCAAGTTATTTGACCCAGAGCAAAGCATTTGATCCCTTCATGAATTCCAGTCTCACGTATATGCACCTCATACACACTAAGAAGGCTTGAATCTACATGCGCTCTCTCAGTATTAGGAGCTAAACCTGATAATACCACATTGCAGCCCAGGCTTTCTTACTGAATTTTCCTACTGGCTGACACAGGGAAGTAGTACATAGTGGTTGAGACCACAGAATTGGGATTCCGGATCTGTCTGTAAGTCCTTGCTCTGCCCTTGCTGCATCACCTTGATGCTACTTAAACACTCTAGACTCTACTTTCTTATGTGAAAAATAAATAAAGAAAATAAAGTAGTGCCTACTGAACAAGGCTATTGAATTAAAGGAGATAATAAACGTAAAACTTTTAGCACAGTACTTCAAATTTCACGTTTCAACAAATGTCAAGGGTGTTTTGTTGTTTTTTGGTTTTGTATTTATTTGCTTATCTATCTATCTATCTATCTATCTATCTATCTATCTACCTGCCTAACTTTTTCAGAGACCTATTGACAATGTGTATTTTTATACTTACCCCAGTCAAATCATTGGTTATTTGGGGAGCACTCCTGGGTGTTCAGACTTCATAATCAATGACCAGATATACCGAAACCAGCTACTTTGTACTGACTTTCATACTTTGGTCTCTGGATTTTGTTTTTTTCCGGTCTTAGGACGCTCTTTTTGAGATGGCACTAGGAGATGCATATAGTGGTTGTTGGGGCTCAGAACATGCAAAATAACACAAAATACGGTATACTGCCCTGCTAAGTCCTTAGAACTGAAGGCGATTTGGAAGGACTTCAGCTACGTCTTCTGGACCTTCTGCCACCCTCCTTTCTTCCTCTCCATTATCTACCAAGTGAGTCACAGAAACTGGAATCTCTCTCCTCAAAAACAAACCGTAAAACCCAGGAAGGTCTCTGACCTGCTCCCTTTCCCTTGAAGGTCCTCACGTGACAAGGGCCCTGCCCCATTCCCCAGGTGATAGGAGGAAGACATTTCTTACAGAGACACAGAAAACAAGCTGAGTAAATAGGCTTTGCTGAGTTTACCCCGACTTTATTACCTAGATCCTACACTTTTTGTCCAATAGTGTTTCTCTATAATCATTCTCTTCTCTCATCAGACTTAGGATAAGTACACAGTTTTCCCTGAGTCTTGTAAAACTGATTAAAAAAATTGTGTAAGCCTTTCTCTTGTTATTCTGTCTTTTCTTATTTATTTATTTATTTATTATTTATTCTTTTTTTGAGATGAAGTCTTTCTCTGTTGCCCAGGCTGGAGTGCAGTGGCATGATCTCGGCTCACTGCAACCTCTGCCTCACAAGTTCAAGTGATTCTACTGCCTCAGTCTCCCAAGTAGCTGGAACTACAAGTGCCCACAACCACACCCAGCTAATTTTTGCATTTTTAGTAGACACGAGGTTTCACTATGTTGGCCAGCCTGGTCTTGAATTCCTGACCTCGTGATTTGCCCGCCTCGGCCTCCAAAGTGCTGGGATTAGAGGTGTGAGTTACCATGCCCAGCCATTATTCTCTCTTTTCTTATAGCAGTGTTGGTCATGACCCCTGCAATGAATGAGGAGAAGATAATACTTTTTTTTTCTCTTCTACATGGTATTAGTTATGCTGAAAAATGAAGTATTCAGATTCAAACTACTCTATGTTCTATGTGCTCATCTTCTAACAATGACTAGCAGAGCAGCAATTGAGGTAATTATGTGATCTTCTGGAGACTAAACTTCCTCATCAGCAAATGGGAATGTTGGGACATACTTTGTCCTTAGAAAGTAAGAATGTGATTGTGAGACTGGGATGGTGAGAATGAGAGATAATGCACAAATGCAGTGAAGAGAAAAAAAGCTCAATAAAATATGTTGACATCATTGTTATTACCTGCTCTGGCTAGAAAGAAACTTAACTCATCACTATTCTCACTTCAGAATTTAATCGTGATAAACTCTAAGTTTTTTATGTAGTTTTATGGAAAAGTGAATCAATTTTTATCTTTTGATTCTCCCTCAAAACTTATGAACATGTTTCTTAAACTCTATGGATTTTTATTTCTTCTTAGAATAGAATCACAAACTGATAAATTGCATGAAGAAGACCCCAGTATACATCTTCTCAACTCCCCTCCTTTGAAGGGGAAGACACTGAAGTTCCAAGTGGAAAAAAACCAAAACAAAAGAAACCTTCCTCAACCCTCCCAGCTCTTTAGGAGAAGAATTCCGCCCTGTTAGAGGAGTCTCACATCTTTACAGAGCAGCATTCTGTGCCTATTCTCTGCTGTGGTTTAATGCATTCTTTGATAGGCTCTTCAGCACTTCAGATTATTACAATTATTAAAAACACTGACAATTAAATCACAACACTGTTGTCCTTCTTGCCCCTCCTCATTTCAGTCCCAAACTTTAACAAAGTATTTAGGCTCTCTTTTCTGTACAGAAATGTACCCTAACTTTTCCAGCTAACATCTCTAACCTGTTTTAAAACAGGAACAGTGGTGATATCAGGTAGCCTGTTCCAGTTTCCACAGAGCTATTCAGAAAAGTGTTCCTTAAAACTGACAGTCTAGGTCTCATCAGACAGACACTTTCCTGTTCAAATTTATGAAACTAGGAAACAGCACTATATCTACTTAAGCCTTCTTCATTTTCAACTAAATAATACGAATTCTTCTAATCTCCTTTTGAATCTACTTTGCTGGTTGATTATTTCTTGTCTTTACTCTTTTCTATTCCCCAGAGAGAGGTTCCCCAGGTATGAGGGCCTTTCTATTTATTGGAATGGACTCAGTGGGGATATTCACCCTGACAAAAAGACAGGAGCACAGGTTAGGCATTTAGTGTACATTTGTGAGGATGAAGAGACAAAAATTCAAGAGGAGAGGCTAACACTATGGTTCTGTACACAGAACAAATGTACATAGACGTTTGTACTCAAGACCACTTCTTGCCTCGAGTTGTGCCCAAGAAGAAAGGCAGGGCTTGAAAGCTCAGTGATGGGCCTGAGCCTTGATATCAGCTCCAGGTGTGGCTCTTGTATTTTTCTGCTCACCTCTTCTGACTTACTAGGGGTCAAAGTCTGACCTTTTAACAGTGTGACCTTAGATATTTGACTTCACCTTGCTACTCTTCTCAACTTCTTCATGGTGTAAAATGAAGATGAGAGTGCTTGGCACTAATTCTGGAAGAATCTGAACTGACAGTGTTGAAGTAAGTACCTGGCAAGCAGTCACTCAACATATGGCAGAGAAGACACTGCTGCTGCTGTTGATGTGGAATCAGAGGAAACAGATAGCAGTCATTCCAAATGTTAGGGAGAATGATGTTTTCTTAATCCTTCAGGCTATTAGTTTTAGTAAAACAAACAAAAATCATTTGTTTTCCAAAGAATCCAAATCTATGAAATTAACCACTTAGACAAGTTTTAACAGCCAAATAAACTTATGAGTTGGAGGATAGTCTGATCCACAGGTAATAGATTCCTAGTTATTAATAGTGATGTGGTAATAAACGGAGGTGTTCCTAGGTGGTGTTTTCACTTTGTGGATAATGTCATGGCAGTTAACTAAATTGTTTTGCACAAAGCATTTCTTGGTGTCTTCTGCCAAAATTTTATCATCCTCCCATCCAAGAACTAACCGGGCCCAACACTGCTTAGCTTCTGAGACCAGACACGATCGGCATGGTATGACCATACACAAAAAGGCATCATCCTCAGCTTGAAGGAACATTCATCACATTCAGGGCCCAGTTGAAAAATGCTTAACATTTTTACCTATGCAATTATTTTTTAAAGAAGTGACTGATTTGATCAGTCTTCGGTCCCATTCTACATGAGTGTTATTATTTTGTGCTCTTTGGCTTGACTTAGTCTCATGGTGGAAAACTGATATTGAAGAAGCAGCATCTTCTTGCCTAGACCTTTCCTAATGGCATCAAGCCTGAGAGCTGTACAGCCTCTTCATCTACCCTGGACCAGCTCTCTCATTTCACATTAGAGGAAATTGCATTGTGGAGAGTTGAAATGTCTAGTCCGAGGTCACACCATGTGTCAGGAATAGATCTGAAGCTAGGATCCAGCCAGGTTTCTGCATATCAGACCACTGCAATGTCCACTTTCATAGAATAAAAATAAATCAATGGGGTCTGAGAGAAAATGTCACATGCTGAGAAACACTGGTATAGGTGGTATAAAGTCATCATGTCTCTTCACTGCAGAGGTTCGTTCAGTTTGTTAATATACATTAAAGTGTCAGATTCAGGGAATATACTTTATTTCTAAAATATTTACTCATATGATGCTTTTTATTTGTACAGTATTTTAATTTTTCATGGGAACCCTGTGTATAGCTTTTAGGACTTTTTTGCAGACCACAGTTTCAATGGCACACATTAACTACTCCTGACATTAACTCAAACTAAATCACGCCTCAAATTGCAGGACCAGCAACAGCTTTTCCTTTATCTCTGAGACCACCAGACACCTGGCCCATAGTGGGAGCTATGTGCATTTTGAACAGTGCTGCATATTTTCATAAGTACAATAAAAAAAATTAGGCCAGTGAGCAGTTAGCCCAATAACTGAACCTAAATGGAAATTATTTCCATTTAGCCCATCATACCACTGTTGAGATGCATTTTGATAAATTCTTTCATTAGAAAGGCTTTATTTCTTTTCTTTTCTTTTCTTTTCTTTTTAATGGTGTTTCACTTTGTTGCCCAGGCTGGAGTACAGTGGCACAATCTCTGCTCACTGCAACCTCCGCCTCCCCGGTTCTAGCAATTCTCCTGCCTCAGTCTCCCAAGTAGCTGGGACTACAGGTGCGCGCCACCATGCCCGCCCAGACAATGTTTTGTATTTTTAGTAGAGATGGGGTTTCACTGTGTTGGCCAGGATGGTCTCCATCTCCTGACCTCCTGATCCACCCACCTCGGCCTCCCAAAGTGTTGGGATTACAGGCGTGAGCGACCGCACCCGGCCAGAAAGACTTTATTTCTAAGTGTCCTTCAGTTAGAAAAATAATAATCAGGCTTCTAAAAGAGTTGCCTTAATATAAGGTTAACATTTAAAGAATACATATAAAATTCAACATGGAAATTCAATAAATATTCAACCATAAGAAACTAGGGATAATTGCTAAGTTTTCTAGGATACACAAGTTATTTACTTTCCTTTAAGGTTTTCAGGAATGTATTCAACACTTTATTTTTGTCTTTACCAAATTCAAAATATTCTGTGGGATAGAATTTCAAATACCTGATTTTCTGAACTCTCCTCACAGTCCTCTCCTGTTCCACACTTCTCACTGAAGTCACCACGCTATTTCAGGCTGACCCTTAACTATTGACCCATTCAACAACATGAACAGAGAGGCCCCAACACCTTCTTTGTGCTCAGCAGTGTATAAGGGATAGTGTGTACTCAGTGTTGGCCACTGCCCTCAGGTAGCTCAGGAACTGACAGGTCATCATAGAAAGAGATCATTGGCAAACACCATCCTAGTAACAGAGGCATACATAAGTTGCAAGAGGAGGAAAGCTGAGGGGCACACGTCTGTGTCATATAGAAAGAGCACCGTGGAGAAAGAGTCCTTCCTTTGGGCTTTATTCACACTAAATGTGTGGTCTTACTTGACCCCACTTTATTTTTTTCTCTACAAACCTCCCCTTTCTGAATTTAGGTGTGTTTACCCCTTTCCTTCAGGTTCATCAAATTTTGTCACCCTTTTTTCAGTTAGTAACCTTTGACCAGCATATCCTGTCATCTTAAAATGTATTCATTTCTTTCACGTTAACAGATTTTCCTAGTGAGGTTTATCCATGTAGTTGATAAGCATATCATCACTCGTGTTAGTGGAGTTATTGTAGGTTTGCAATATAACATACTCTAGGACTAATTACTGTGAAATAGTAAGTATGAGTAAGTATGTATGAGTAAGTATGTAAGTATGTAGGTTTGCAATATAACATACTCTAGGACTAATTACTGTGAAATAGTAAGTATGGAACTAGTTGAGACTGACTTATAGAAAGTCACTCTAAAAGTCAGTTAATCTTTCACCGAAGTGTTATACTTAAGTCTGCACCATCCATGATTATGGAGAAGAACATCTTTCGAGACAGAAATCATCAAGGCCTTTTAAAAAAGAGATAGATTGCGGTTATTGTTTCTATCTTGTTCCTACATTCCTGTGCATTTTCACTGAAACAAACTAAATTGGTATCAAAAGGCTTGTTCTTTTTGGAGTCCCATGTTCTAATGTCATAACGTCTCATGCTTTTTTAAGGCATGATTACCCCAGATGGGTTATATGATGGTTCGCTGCCCCTTTCTTGTTTTCTGACTGGCCTGAAACTTTTCAGAATGTCTCCTTTCCTCTCTTAAGTATCCAGAGTCAATGCCAGGGATTTTAGCCAAGCCCATTGAAAGCCCAGAAGGCACGGCATTCAACTCTTCTGATTTGGAGGTGACACTGCTCCTGGGTTTTTCTTTATCTTTCACCATGTAGATTGGACCTTGCCACAAAGCTGACAGATATTCAACTCGAAAATTCACATCCAGCTTTTTTTTTTTTTTTTTTGAGACGGAGTCTCGCTCTGTCGCCCAGGCTGGAGTGCAGTGGCCGGATCTCAGCTCACTGCAAGCTCCGCCTCCCGGGTTCACGCCATTCTCCTGCCATCACGCCAGCCTCCTGAGTAGCTGGGACTACAGGCGCCCACCACCTCGCCCGGCTAGTTTTTTGTATTTTTTTAGTAGAGACGGGGTTTCACCGTGTTAGCCAGGATGGTCTCGATCTCCCGACCTCGTGATCCGCCTGTCTCGGCCTCCCAAAGTGCTGGGATTACAGGCTTGAGCCACCGCGCCCGGCCACATCCAGCTTTTTTAAAAGTGAGCAACGAGGAGGCCATACAAACTTTTAGTATTTTTATGGCTTTCTATAAAGGGCTTTTCTTTCTAGCAAGCAAAAACATTTTGGCCCATTATTGAATGTGAATTTATATCATTTATTTTCTCTTTTTTGCTTACAAGTGGCTTCCAGCTGTAGGCTTCCTTGTTTTGTCCTTAAACAGTCTTTTTACTTCTTTATGCTTTTTGCTTAACTGTCTTGTTTGTATTATTTATCCCAACTCAAAAATGCAGATCTGAGGTTATGTAATTTGACCTACCATCTCTGAGATGCTCATTCTAATCAGACCACTTTCTCAGACCCTGGGGACAAGATTATCCGTTGGGTTGCTCTGGGCACCCTAAGCCCTGCCATTCCTCACAAAGGTTTTAGGTGATCAGTATCTCATGACATACCTATTACTCATGTAAAGCACACGTTTGGGAGTTTAGAATTATTCTAGAGACATTTCTATACATTAGCATCGTCTATGCTAAGCAAACAAAACTCCCTTTCTCCACAATATAATTGTTTTCTTTGAAGTGGCCCACTTAGCCTGATTAACTTGATTGTACAATTAAATGCTTAATCCAGTCATGTTCCTGAGACTTGTGCAAAAGTTTTCAACTTCCTCTGGGTCCTCCAACCCAGACAAACAAGATTCCAGTAAATAAGAGAGTTTATTTCTATCGTAAGTCAAATGTGTATATGCTTTATGGCTAGCAAATATTTTCATATTCACAACCTCTTCTTTTTAAAAGAAAAAAATTTTCATGGGAACTCTTTTGAGCAAGAAACTGAGATTATCTTGTTCATCACTGTCAATGCTGTGACCCAAAAACCCAAAAGGCCCCTTTGCTTTAAATCCTTCCCTTCAGCTCAAGAGTAGTCTTGGACTCTTGAATTCCACACCTTTCCAAAAGCTAATAGCTCTTAGTATTTTCAGCCTCATTTTCTAAGTGCGTGTGCACACTTTAATAGTATCAGTTTCCAAAAGGTAAAGAGCATTTATTTCGTATCTCTACTTCTCATACTAAAATGGGGCTAGACTTTGAATTCAATTAATATTTGTCTAATTCAGGAGTCAGGAAAAACACAACCTGCAAGCAAAATCAGGCCAAGTGCCTGTTTTTGTAAAGTCTATGAGCTAAGGTTTTCGTTTTGCATTTTAAGTGGCTGAGATAAAGTAAAAACACACCAATATTATATGAAATTTACATTTCAGTTTTCCTACATAAAGTTCTATGGAACACAGCCAACCTCATTCGCTTATGGAGTGCCCACAACTTCTGTCACACTACGATGGCAGAGTGAAGTGGTTGCAACAGAGACTGGCCCTTGAAGCCTAAAATATTTACTATCTGTTCATTTACAGAAAAGATTTCTCAATCCCTACTGTAATTGACGGATATTTTCTCCTCCTCCTGGCTTGCAGGTATAATACCAATAACTGATAACTAATATCAATAGCTAATATTGCTCTGTATAATTTATAAATATACTTCTGCATTGTTCATTTTATGACTTGTAATAACTCAGTAAGTGGAATATTTTATATACATACTACAAATTAGACACCCGAAGCTCAAGATAGTGATTCATCTGTCACTAGGAAGATGATGGCTGGGATGGAATGAAGCCTTCCAATACAAAATCTTGTCTGATGCTTGCTTGAACACAATGTGCCCTAAATATAATTCTGTTTGACTTTAACATGTGCCCTATTGTGTCCCAAATTGTTCCTTCTGGTGGGTTCGTGGTCCTGCTGACTTCAAGATTGAAGCCACAGACCTCCGCAGTGAGCATTACAGCTCTCAAAGGTGGCATGGGCCCAAAGACTGAGCAGCAGCAAGATTCATTGTGAAGAGTGAAAAAACAAAACATCCAGGCGGTGGAAGGGGACCCAACCCGGTTGCTGCTGCTGGCTGGGGTGGCCAGCTTTTATTCCTTTATTTGTCCCCACTCATGTCCTGCTGATTGGTCCACTTTACAGAGTGTTGATTGGTCCATTTTATAGAGTGCTGATTGGTCCATTTTATAAACCTCTAGTTAGCCACAGAGCACTGATTGGTCCATTTTACAAACTTCTAGCTAGTCACAGAGTGCTGATTGGTGCATTTTTACAGAGTACTCATTGGCACATTTTACAAACCTCTAGCTAGCCATTGAGTGCTGATTGGTCCATTTTACAAACCTCTAGATAGCCACAGAGCGCTGACTGGTGCATTTTTACAGAGTACTCATGGGGGCATTTTACAAATCAGAGTGCTGATTAGTGAGTTTTACAATCCTACCTACAGAGTGCTGATTGGTGCATTTCACAATCCTCCTGTAAGACAGAAAAGTTCTCCAAGTCCCTACTCAACCCATGAGGTCCAGCTGGCTTCACCTCTCACTATTTGTTGTCTCTGTTTCCTTAGCCCATAAGTGGAAACTTTGATGTAAAAGGTCATTCTCATGTCTTTGCTGTGCCGTCTGTCATTTCTAAATAAAAACTTTCTAACCTTATTCTAACCTATATTGAGCTATGTACAATTTCCTGAATTGTCTTCTTTCAAATGCTACTTCCTCTCTCTTGAGTACTATTTTCCACCTAAATTCTAATCATCCTCTAGGCCTGTGAGTCACAGCTGGAACCAAGCTCCCTCAGCCAGGTGCCCTCTCATATGTGCTAATCAGAACATTGGGTTATTCTCTACAGCACCTGCTATAGAGGCCTGTTGCTCACCTGCTGACCTCCACTACATCACCATGGCCCCTAGCAAGCAGAAGCCACATCTTAGTATGTGATTATTCCCATTTTCTTAAACAAAATATACATCAAAAGGGCTGACCAACATTTGTTTAAAGAGTCAATAAATTAGGGAGGAAATGAATAGTTTCTCACAAATAATATACAATAAAAGTGGTATTAGACACTATAATATTAACACAAAATGTCATCTCACAGGCTGGGCTTGGTGGCTCACGCCTGTAATTTTAGCACTTTGGGAGGCAGAGGCAGGAAGACCACCCGAGGTCAGGGATTTGGGACCAGACTGGTCAACATGGCAAAACTCCATCTCTACTAAAAATACAAAAATTAGCAAAATTAGCTGGGCATGGTGGTGCATGCCTGTAATTCCAGCTACTCTGGAGGCTGAGGCAGGAGAATCGCTTGAACCCAGGAGGCGGAGGTTGCAGTGAGCTGAGATCACACCACTGCCCTCTAACCTGGGGAACAGAGTGAGATTCTGTCAAAAAAAAAAAAAAAGTTATTTCACAAATTCTGAGGAAGGTTACAATAAGATGTTGTTTCATGTCAAATAAAATGCTAAAGAACCTATATGCAGACAGACACCAAGTTGATCCCTGTTTGTCTTCTAGCAGCTTGATTTGTAAGTTTTCCCACTTTTTTGAATGTATTTACTTAATTATTTGAGTGTTTATTTTTTTAGAGAGGGGTTCTCACTATGTTGCCCAGGCTGGAGTGCAGTGGCTATTCCAGGTGTCATCACAGATAATTTCAGCTTTGAACTCCTGGCCTTAGTGATTCTGCCACCTTAGCCTCCCTAGTAGCTGTGACTACCACTTGTTGGAATTTAAATAGAGAAAGCATAAATGGGATGTTTAACATCTAACACATTGAAGGTTCTCAATTAACATTGCATCATAGAGTTTGCTCAATAAGCTTATCAGCTCCTTCACAGAAACCTAAAGGGAAGACCCACAGGGTAGGAGTGAACTCTTACATGAATGTACCCCCGAGATTCCAAGATGGATGCTATACGTGCTGAATAAGCTCTCTCTGTTTATTGGTGGGAGCACTTGATTTCTACTTGGTTGTAAGTTTATGTGCTAGAAAATGTTTCCTATCAGCCCCAGCTTTAGGTAAATATTATTCCTTCAGAGAATGTTTTACCATCTTAGACATCCACAAAAAAATGCCAGCTGTTCTCCCCACTCACCAAGGATTGGTCCTGAGAGTAGGCACATTAGGAAGCAATGCTGGTGGGCATGGAATGACTCTAACTTTACTGTGTCCCACTCTCTTGCTGCTTCTGTTTCAATGTTGGTTCAGTGTAGCTGGCCTGACAAAGCCTCATTTTCATATTAATGGCCTTTACCAACTCTCTTTAGTATCTCTTTATGTTTTTGGAAGACGTTTTTTGTTGTTGATTTTTGTTTTTTGTAGTTTCATTAAGCAGAAGAATTCTGGGACAGAGCAGTTGCACTAGAGTGGAAATGGATCTCTTGAATTAGTTGTGGAGCAACTAGGTTGACCAAGGTTTGGTTTAAGCCAAAATGTGCTAGATATTTACTAGTTCCACTGACCAGCAGTATGATTCTGGGAAATAGGTATTGTTTCCTGAAAACAGAAAAATTCTGGTTTTCCAGGTGAGAAATTAGTAACAGGGTAAGAGCTTTGCCCAAAGCCACATTGATAATAATGAACAAAACAGATGTTGATTTCAAGTGGTTGTGACATCTGACTATGTATTAATTTTAACAACTTAATTTTCTTAGGCTAGATATTCTTACCTACGAAATGAGAAAAATATTGCCCCTCATGGTTTTATTATGACAATAAGAGGTAACATATATAAGAACTGTACACAATAGGTCCACAAAAATGGTAATATTCTATTATTTAATTTATTATTATTGTACATTCATGAAGATATTTGACTCATTCTAATTCTCTTCATAAAGCTAGCATTTATTTTTTTCCCCAATTTTTAAAAATTGTGGTAAAGTACACATAACAAAATGTGCCATCTTTGCACTTCTTTTGTATATAGTTCAGTGGTTTCTTAAATTTTTTTCTTTTAATCCTTGCTAGCAGGAAGTCAAGTTGAGTGATATAAAGTACACTTACATTGTTGTGCAACCATTACCATCGTCCATCTTCAGAACTCTTTGTATCTTTCCAAATTGCTTGGAAAGATGTAATTGAACCTCAGTACTCATCAAATAGTGACTCTTCATTTCCTTTTTGTTACCACCCCTTGCACCTCCCGCCATCCCTGACAACCATCATTCTACTTTCTGTCCCTATGACATTGACTATTCTAAATACTTTATAGAAGTAAAGCCTGTATTTCTTAAATAAGAGCTTCACATACAACGAAGGGTCCTGGGAGAGAGGGACAAGATGTCACAGTCTCCAAACCAAAGTGTCAGGAAAGTGAGAGCTGCCATGTCTGCCCTTTCACAGAGAGCATTCTTGTGCACTTTCAGCTGATGGCATTTCTCCTCCACGCAGGTGAAAGATGTGCTCTAAGACAGGTTTGAATTCTCTAAGGCCCTTTCCAACAATTAGAGTGCTTCAGAGGACATGACTGAACTGGATTTACCTTTTCCACCAGTCAGCGCTGTCATTAGGGCTCCTGTTTCCTCCCCATGGAAGGATTTCACATTCGTGGACTTGGCTCTCAGCAACCCCTGTGTGCTGGTGCCAGGCTGAGCCCAGCCACTGCTCTCATGCATTCGAAATGCTTTTCAGCCTGGCCTCTGGCTCAGAGGAGCAGGCGCTGTGAGATTATTTACCTGTTAAGAGTTAGGCCAGGAAAACTATCTTTTTGAACCACCATGAAAATTAAAATAAATGCATATTGACTTTGCAGTGGGCTGAATGTTTGCATTCCCCACAAAATTCATACACTGAAAGCCCAACCTATAAAGCGACCGTATTAGATAGTGACGCCTTCTGAGTGTGGAGCCCTCATGAATGGGATGAGTGCTCTTGTAAAATAGACTCAACAGAGCTCCCTCTTCCACGTTCTACCACATGAGGATGAAAGAGCAGATGACCTGACCTTGCTGGCACCCTGGTCTTGAACTTCCAGCCTCCAGAAATGTAAGAAATAAATTTATCTTGTTTATAAACCACCCAGTTTATGGCATTTTATTATAGCAGTATGAATGGGCTAAGACATCATTTACAAATTTGAGTATTTTTAAATAACTGTTTTTTTTTCCTCACGTACTGTATGTCTGCTTGGACTGAAACACATCTTTTTCTCCTCCTTTAATTCATTGGCCTACACCAAATTCAGAGATGAAAAAGAGACCTCAAGCTAACATAGTCCTTCATGAGCTTCCCGTTTTACTTTGATTCTGCTGTGCGACTAGAAACAAGCTCACGAACAAAGAAGGGAGGGAAACTAACATTTTTTCTGGGGACATGAATATTGTTTAAACGTCTTTCGACAACCTGAAAACACTCATATATGTTCCACAGACTGTTCAAAGGCCTTTACAAAATTAAACTAATGGTATCCCTATAGCAGCCTTATGAGGAAGATGCTGTTATTCCTATGTGGTGCATGTTTAGGTTGATGATGAGGCCACTAAGGAATATGACTGTATCAGTTTTCTATTGATGTGTAACAAATTACCACAAACGTAGTGGCTTAAAACAAAATAAAAATATATAATAAAATCTTTTGAGTGATGAGGAATTGAAACTTGGAGATGAGATGAGAAGGCACTTATCCACTTACAATCCCTCACCTAGCAATTAAAAGAGTTAACACTTTGGCCTACATGGGTGGATCACTTGAGGTCAGGAGTTTGAGACCTGCCTGGCCAACATGGTGAAACCCCATCTCCACTAAAAATACAAAAATTAGCTGGGCCTGTCAATTCACTTCTGTATCTATGGAGGCTATTTGGGAGGCTGAGGCAGGAGAATTGCTTGCACTCGGGAGGTAGAGGTTGCAGTAAGATGAGATCATGCCACTGCACTCCAGCCTAGGGGACAGAGGGAGACTCTGTCTCAAAAAAAAAATAAAAAAATAAAAAATAAAAAATAAAAAACTCAGAAACAAAACGAAACAACAACAACAACAACAACAACAAAAAAAAACCATCTTAAGTCATGACTGTCTGTCCGAAAGCCTATAAGGCCAATTTCTTTGCTATCACAAATTATCACATTTGTTTTAAGATAATTGATTCATTTTTTAGATTCACAACCTTTCTTTCAAGGGAGACATCTCAAAGGCTCTCTGCGTATGATTTATTAAAGGTCACAGACCTAATTTATGGCAGAGCCAGAACTAGACTTATTTCTAGCCCGATTTGCTTACAAATCACGATTGACCCCTTCATGCCAAACTAAGCATGATTGCCTTTTCTATGCCTCACTTTGTTTGATTCTGTGTGATATGTGTTTACTTCCTGTAGATTAGAATATGATTAAAAAAAAAAAAAGTAATGACACACAGCATCGCAGAGAGCCCCTGACCATGTGGTCTGCTTCGTGGTTAGTGTGTGTGCATGACCTCATTCAATCCTCAGGATCTGTGAAGTTTTTTTTGGTTTGGTTTTATTTTGTTTCCCAATTTGTATCTGCCACATGTAAGGGTTACATTGGTTAATTTATTTCAAATCACAAAATTAAAGGAAACGGGTTTTATGTTATTTGAGCCCCAGTCTTCCAAGCTCTGATGTTCACGCATCTCTCCTGCTCGCAGGCCCTGAGCCTTGTCAATGCCTCCCGGCGCTTCGCCAACTTTTCAGCTGACTCCGATCATAGTTTCTCCCAACTTCTTCATTACATGGCTCTAGAAAGGGTCAGTGCCTTAATCTTGCTAAGCCTGTGGCTTTTATTTCTTCTCACCTGCCTTGGTTTCTCAGTAGCATCTAATAACTCTCTGCTTCCTCCTGATAAAGCACTTTGTAATCAGGGCTCCTACTGACTCACCTGGTTTTCCTCATTCTTCAATGCACATTTGCAGGTTCCCTTGTGTAGCTTATCCTTCTAGAACATCCATTGTTTCTAGATCTATTTCCTAGTTATACTCCTGCCCTAGATGATGCCAACCTGTGCACACATGGCCGTGTGTTTGGATATACCTATTCATACATAGACAAACACACATACACACATCTCTTAAGTGTCTACGGACCAGACCTCACTGCTGAACTGCAAACATGTACCCAGCTACTGACCTTCCATCTATGCTTGCTGCCTAGTTGAAACTTCAAACTTAACAAAATCCCAAATGAAACTTGTCTACCCTTCTCATTTTACAACCACCATTTTCCAAAACAAAATAAAACAAAAACTCTGCCCCAATCTACTCAGTTGCATAAGCCCCAAATCCAAGCTTTCTTGACTCTTTTCTCCCCCACACACTCTCTTTCCAATCCACCGAGCCCTGTCATTTCTGTCTACCAGCTACTGCTAGAATCTTTGCTACTACTGTGCTAGTGCAAGCCGCCACCACCCTCCCTCAGGCTTTTGAAATGGCCACTAACTGTTATCTCCTCCTCCTCTCCTATCCTGCTATGATCCCTTCTCCAAGGGACCATAACCCAAGTTAGATTTTTCTTAAGGGTAAATCTGGTACTGTCTCTCTTCTGTTTAAAGCCCTGTCAGTTTTAAATTTCTGTGTGTGTGTGTGTGTGTGCTGACTACCTCATACATAGAAGGCTTAATAAACACCACATGAAGTGGGTTCTGTTTCACAGCAGTCTTTGTTTAGTCTCAAACACACAGGGTTAAGGTCCTTTGTAAGAAAAAGATGTAGGGTAGGAGACGGAAGAAATACGGTTTTTGTGAGTGGGCGCTGATGAGGGTGGAGGAGAGTCTGAAGGTTCACGTGGGTAGCTGAAACCAGGGTGGCTCCAGAACACTGAAGCTGACATTGACCGAATCAATGAGATTGCTCTTGTATACATTTAAGCCAGGCGTGAGTTACCCAGGATAACTCAGCTCAGTGATGAGTGAGCCCAGGACAGCACTTTTAGCCATGCTGAAATCAATAAACCCAGCCAGTGGGAGTTTCTTGTTTCTCCAGCAACCCCACAGGTCATGTTGTCTGGGAGTTAATGGTCTAATGAATGAGAATGGGAGCTAAGGGATTAATTGTTTGACTCTTCATTAACTCAAGAAAACACAGCAAGGCACATGTGTCTTCCACACAAAATCATACAAAATGTTCTCTTTATTAAATATACATTATTTACAGTTCATCTTTCTTCTGTACAACAATAACCATAGAAAACAAAGAAATCTAAGGCTAACTTTTATTTTTTCCCCATACAGTGTATTAAGACGTGTTACATGGTCTACAAAACTGAGTTGGAAGAGGCAACGTCACTTGGGATTTTGTTTTAGGAACAAAAATCAGAAGATAAAAAGGAAAAGGTAGACTCCAGCATTTCCACAAAAAGATGACCTGTTTTGTGCTTTTACCATAATAAAGAGTCTGACATATGTGTATTTTTGCAGGGAGGTTATTTTGCAATTTATCTTTCGTTGAAATACCCTCCCCACTCTTTCTCATTCCCTGAAAAGGAGGGCCTGAACATGCCGTAGGAAGAGTTACTTCACATCTGAAACACACTGTAATGCTCTGTCTTAGAAATCAGCAAACCGTAACCTATGGACTAAATTAGTTTTTGTAAATAAAGTTATATTGGAACATGACCATGGGTATTCATTTATACATGGCTGCCTTTCTGCCCTAGGCTAGTGACTAAGGAAAATGTTAGCTCAAGGCAACACAGGATATCAGGAGGCCTGTCAACTGTCAGATTCAGAAAGAGAAAATTCTTGGTCTTGGTCCTCACTAAATGCAGTCTCTTTCTCAATATAACTATGCTGCTTTAAGCAAAGTTTGGTATTTTTCTCAACAGTATTTAAGGCAGGACAAGGTTACACGGGTTGATACTGCCTTTCAAACAGAATAGACTAGGTGAATATCTCACGTAAAATGTTTGGGATAGAGACTGACTCTAATGGGAAAGCATGCCAAGGCTGATGCCCATTAATATTTTCCCTTCAAGTTTTCTTGAAAGAGAAAGCCTTTCAAAGAGTCTGTAGGAGAATGCATTATTCCTGTTGCATATCCAGCACTTTGTTCATGTTCTCTTAAGATATTTCTGGCATCTGAAGCATGTAAGACTTTGACACTCATTCAAATAGGACCAGGCTTTAATCACTAACACAACTATCTTCACCTTTGGTCTTGGCTTGGGACTAATCTCCTAATTTTGTCCTATTTTATAAAGGGTTTCCTTGTGTCAACTGGAAGGACTGAGAAAAAAACAGTGTGCCTAGATGGTGTTAGATGGTAGGTCCCTGGTGGTACTCATTGTCAGGGCTGGAAAGTACTCATTCCTTCTTAGAGTTTTGGTATGCTTCTTCATGTCAGGATGAATGGAAGGAAAAGAAAGACACTGGATGGATTCCAGAATCTAAGGACTTCCACTCACAGGGGCTCTGACTGAGAATAATAGACCTACAGCAGTTTTCTGACAGTTGTTTCCTTTCCTGAAAGTTGTATCTGGGTGCTTAACCTGGGCAGGTTAGATAATTATAGTAATAGTTCTAAAGCACTCTGAGAAAATCCTGAAAAAAAAATTAAAACTTGAAAAAAAAAAAAAAAGATGTGACTTAAGAAGTTTTGGAAGTTAAAAAAAATCATGCAAATGTGAGTAAAGAATTATTCATGCAAAGCCCATGATATTGCCTCTTTCCCTAATGAGTAAGACAATGATCCAAATGCACTAAAGAGACTCTTGAGTTAGGAGCCACGAAAGTGGAAAGGCTGCCACCAATGATTCATGGTGGAAGCAATAAACTTCCTCACCTCAGACGGCCACCAATTACTGCCACCGGCCCCTCTTCCTCCTCATCAAGTTCCCAGCGGGTGTGGTTGAAACCCAAACCAGCTTTTGCATTAACCTCTGTTCATGTCTGCTCAGCCACTTCGTAGACTGTAAACATTACATAAGACAGATATCTAGCTTACAAAGTACAATATTTCACTAGAAAATGTGCTTTTCTGTTCTTCCTCAGAGTACCTTAGTGCAAAATAAGATAAAATAATCACTCAAAAATAGCAAACCGGTTAATTACTAAAACCTTATGTGAAAGATTCAAATAATTGCCAACATAAAAGAGGAATGCTTCTCTCCCTACCAAACAGATATGTATGTAGAATGTTCTAGAGAAAAGTTGAATAACAGCCCTATTCGTACAAAGTGTGCACATGTGTGTGCGTGCGTGTGTGTGTTGCACTTTTTCCCCTTTAGGTGGTTCAACTATTTGGAATTTGTGAAGGCAGAGCTGAGAATGAGAGACAACCAAAATCTGCAAAGTAGATGATTCCACAAACAAGACTATGAGAGAGGAGATAAAAGAAGAGGTCGAGAATAGCCCAAGAACAGTATATAGAGATAATTTAATTACATTGTGTATATTTTAAAGAAAACAGGTTCAAACTGCATGAGAGACACAAACTAGCACTCAGTTATCCTCCTAGACTTCTGAAAGTTTTCAGTTTGCCTGCATCTTCTTCCATTAATCACCTTTGCCATCTTCAGGAACAATGAAGTCTGTTTGTTTATTTGCTCAATACATGACCTGTAGGACAATTGAGGGCTAAGTATGTCCAAGCCTTTTCGTTAAGGAAGAATGAGTGGCAGCACCATACAGGTGTCCCAAAGGCCTTTTGGTAGGCTGCTGCTGCAATGAGATTTTGATGGATGGAAGCTATGGGGAAGCTTAAAGGAAGCTAGGGCAGTTGGTGAACAATCCGTCAAGACCTTTCCTTTCCTAAGAAAAAATGCAGCAGGTCTGATACCCATCTCCCTGCATATCTTGGACTGGATAAGTTGGCTGTGCATGCACCCTCCCCGTGCAACTCTTCTAACTGAATTAACTTCCTGCAGAGAGGGAGCAGGTATGACCTTCAAGACGGGAAACATTCACTCAGGCTCAGAGGTGAGACCTCACATAAATGGACAACATTTTTTAGTCAATTATTGACTGAAGGGTAGACTTCAGTTAGGTTCAGAAATTTTATGTAGAGTCAAAATGGCTCATCAGGACTAAGAAGGGTTTTAGGAAGAGCTGGACTACAACCAAACCACCTTCAGGAACATCTGGAAGAACAATGGCATGCAATAGGTCATAAACACATGGCAGTGGAAGAACTGAGAAAAGGGAAGGAGAGGGGCCAAAGTGGAGACACTTAGGTTCATGGGAGGCGAGACTTTTGGAATCCCCCAACCTGACCTGAAACAAGAATGTAGAGAATTCAGCCTCCCCAAATGTATGGCAGAGACAGAGACCATCTATTTTTACTGTCCCTAAAAGTCAATCCACCTCTTTCTACAGAAATTTATATGCATTGATAGATATCTACTTTGAGGAGGAGAAACAAAACAGCTTATGGAAGGTGGATTTTTAAAAAATTATTTAAAAAATAACAAATATTTCCCAGAAATTTACCTGTTTCTTTCAGTCTCTAGTGGATGCTTTACCAAAAATAATTGTGCAGGACCTTGTGCTGCATTCTAGGACACTTTACGCATGCCCCTGTTGCAATAATACATGCCTTGCCTGCTAGACTTTGAGCTCCTCAAGGACAAGAACAAGGTGTAATTTATACATGTTCATCCAATGCCTAGCACAGCACTCACTGGCATTCCATAAATACTTCATAAATGAAGAAAGAAAAACAATCTCTTTATTTTGTTCTATCCTGTTCTTGCTACCCATTGGTGGGGATGGGTCTGACAGAAGGTAGAAGTCAAGTTAATACCATCTCTGTTATTACTAAGGAGAAGAAAAAAGTTGTTTTAAAATATCACCCCTAGGATCCTTAAAATCTTCTGTGTACAGCTGAGGGTAAATAGAAGAGGCAAAGCTATTCGTAAAAATATGTCTATAGAAATGACAAATGTCTATTTCTCCAGACAAATTTTTCATAAAGACGGCAACTGAGGCTATACATGCAATAAATGATGCAGTAGGTTAAATATATTTTAGAGTTAGCAAATATACTGTTGCTTACATAAATAGATTTGTTTGGTGGAAAAAAAATCAATGAAACAGCCCCATTAAAATATGAAATTTCACAAGTACTTTTGGTTTTACTGTAAAGTGATCCATATTCCATAAAATCTTTTTGTAAACAGCAGTTATTGAAGGCTGAGGGTTTAAGTGGAAGAGACCATGGTGGCCCAGTTGGCCAGAGCATGTAGTTGGGAAACCTGAATGTGACACGAAAAAGAAAAAAAAAAAAAGTCGTTAAAGAGAGATTAAGATGCTTTCAAAGTCTCCTTTGAGATGATAACTGCTGAAGGATTGCAACACTCACACAATTGAACAATTACATAAAACTACATAGATCTTGGTACCACTGAGGAAAGACAGTCGGAGTTAGCACGATTTCTAACTGTAAATTACATTCTACTTTGGAGGGTACGGCTCACTTGCATTTCATATATATCTAGCAAAAGTTAGTGTTCTCTGGGGTTAAGAAACAATTCAACCCTGTAAAAATAATTCTGCTTTAGCCCTGAGACTACTTATAGGAGTGGCGTGCAGGGGGCACTGTCCTGGCATCTACATTTAGGTCCTGTGGCATGCAGTGTGTATGGAGTCTACACACGTGAGGAAGATGCCAGTTGATTCTGTAGTGCAGTTGTTGTCAGGATAGAGCTTCACAGATTCTTCATCCTACAGGACCATCTAAAAGCATATATACTTAGATGAGAAAATCAAATACTCCGAGTTAGCCTTTGCTAGTCTCCATTTCTTCTGTTAGCACTATGTCAGCAAAATACAGTCCTCACTGCTCGAAGATTGAATAATGAAGAGTTCCAGCTTTATTACTCACACCTTCCTTTGCCTTTCTATTTCATTAGTGGAGCTGCTTCAGGCTAAACCCACTACACTTCGTGGTGACTTTTATTTCAGGGGACAAAGGAATATATAGCCAAGCAAAAGGCTGATTTATACAGGCTTTTTATGGAAATCAAAAATTCAAAAGTGAAAATTGAAGAAAGGGAGGAAAGGGCAGGGGAAAACACTGTTTAAAGATCCTTCATCTTACTAAAGAATCATTCATCTTATTAAAACTAAAAGGAGAGAAATGGTATCATGGTTAAAATCACTTTAAAATAAATGATATCATGTAGCCAAAAGATACCATGTAGATGATAAAGTGATTAAGCTCAAATCCATAGAAAATTTCAAGGAGAGAATCTGCATTTAAAACAACATCTTAAAATAGAGGAATATGATTGCAAACTAAATCCTTAACTCATAAGCTCTGAAACTGAAAGAAAAGCTGTGCTTGAAATGGAATGAAGCAACTAAGTTCCTCACTATGAGAGGCGAGAGACAGTGTACCCTAAGCAAAAGATGGAATGTCTGCTAACTGTCAAGGCTGGCCAACAGAGCTGTGGTCATCGATTTCCACACTGAATCTGCCTCGTAAAGAGAATCAACAAGTATTTTCCACACCTAAGAATCATTACATGAGCATTTCCAGCATCTTGGAGCATTTATGTTGTTTTCTCCTTACCTTTTCCTCCAAGATGGCGCAGGACAAAGAACGATGCATATTGCCACAGAAAAATCATTAAGATCTTTACCACCACCCCATGGATGAGCTCAAGGTGCCTTCTTGAAGGAATGAATGACTGTTTTCAATGCTTTGTTACCAAAAGGGGCAAAAACCCTGAAATTTATCACCACCTCTTTTGGGAGTTTAAGCCTATAAAGAGATGTTTGGAAGAGTCTTCATGTATATAGGGTATAGCAGACTTGAAAATGTGATAAGCTACAGAACCTAAGGGCTCCTCTGAAATCAAGCAAAGCTAGTTAGCTAGAGGTGACCATGTCACTTATGTTAATGCATCCTAAACCTCTCGGAGAATAGCTTGATGTTCAAAAATGTGAAACTTGCAAATTTGAATTAACTGTCTTCACCGGGTCTTTAGTGAGTGAATGGAAGGGCAGAATTCTGTTTGGTATTTCTCTTCTTTCATGCAGTTTTTTTTTTTTCCATTTTTTCCTGATTTAATTTTTGTTTTAAAGCTGAGTTAAGATGGTTTAGGCTCTTTCATTGAAACAGGTACTATTTTAAACTTTTATTTCAATTTCTTTATGCTGCAGCAACATATATGTGTGTGTGTTTGTGTGTATATATCTATATATATATGTGTGTGTGTATACATATGTGTATATATATACTCACATATATACATGTATGTGTATATATATACTCACATATATATACATGTATGTGTATATATATACTCACATATATATACACATATACACATGTGTGTGTACATATATGTCAGTAGAATAATCCCAGGAATACCTAGCTAGCATTCTTACAAAATTGGAGGAGGCATTTTTGAAGATACGGAACATCTACTTCCTAGACGCTTTCTTGTTACCTCCTAGTTTCAAGCTACTATTACCATGCCTCCCCTAGCTTTATGCTATGGTGTGCTATCCCAACGTGTCGGCCCCAGGAGAGAGTGGTAAGAAAGGAGCAAAGTAATTTTCCTCACTACTATCAGTGATCATATATTTGAAAATACTCAGGGTCTAAGGGTCATAGTGAAAAAGGGTGATGAGTTAAGGCAAGTGATTGCCTATGGTAAAGAAAGTAAACCACCACAAAACAAACCTCTCTTACCCCTTTTATAATGCCTCCAAAGCAAACCAGGCCTCTAGGTTCTTCTCTCCCTGCCCTGGGTTCCCTGGTAAGAATAGACTTGAGATGGGGAGGATGTCAGGAATGACCGTCATGTGCCTAAGCCAAAGAGCTCAGGTTCAAAGCAAGCCCGAACCACCAAGCGGCTGCCAAACTGAACAGTGCATTTTAGAAACTGGAAGTACAGAACTGAACATGCAGGAGTGCACACATGTGTCTCTTCCTTGTCTTGAATAGTGAAGTCAGTCTCTTGAGTGGTCGTTTTCACCCGATAGGTTCATCAGAGAGGAAGGCAGTGGCCACGTCTGCCTGGTCTCTTGGACTGGATCAAGGGAATTGACGCTGTGGTGGATGCAAATATGTTCCAGAAAAGAAATGGCAAGCAGAAAATAAAGAGAATGACCAAATCAAAAGACAGGAGAGAAGAAGGGGAGGAGATAATTGAACAACAAGAAAAAATAGTAGTAGGAACCCTGCAGTTTCTCAGATGAAATATTCCCGTTTACACTCGCTCACTGTGTTTTGCAAGTCAATATCATTTCTGAAGGAACTGTCCAAATTTTCTGGATATTCCTTCTCCTTCATCTGGTTTGTACGATGTGACTGCTTGTGCTGGTAGAGGAACCGGGTCATGATGCCGATGATACAGAAGATGATGAATATCACCACTGCTATCACCCCTGGAGAGAAAGGGGAAGGAAAGAGAGAAGGAAACAATCACAAATCATCTGCTCAGGAGAGTGGATTCCTGCCAGATGAGAGGAATGCTAAAGAGAGAAAACAAAACAAAACAAATCACACAAACGCAACTCTGCCACCTGCCCAGAAATAAAGACCTGCTGAAAGGCCCTGTCTTCGATTATTATAAAACCTTCTTTCAAACTAGCTGGGGAGAGAGACGCTCTCAACCATAGAAGGTTTTGTTTAAAGAACTGAGAATGCCATCTTCTACATATGGAATTGGACTAGCAAAGGGTTTCTTTGTAAGTTTTTCAAGTCTGCTATAAATGTGTCAGAATCATTTGTAATTAGCCCATTTTTTTGGTCACCTCACAACTAAGTATTTCAGAGTTACTTTAGCATCCTAGAAAATGGTACTTAAATATCTCACTTCTCAACACATGCCCTCCTGATGTAAATTTGTTTTATGTTATATACTTGTTTCGCTCAAACATTTTCATTAATAACGAAATGATCACTATAAATTCAGAACATTTTTGCATGCTCTGCACTCTGTGAAACTGAGGCTCATTCAGTGACAAGACGCCTCTGTTCTCGAGAAACTCAGAGTCCATTGAGACGGCAAACTTCTGCCCAGGCCCATCAGATTCCCCCTAATTCTGATTGTGTGTGATTCAACTGGATTATGTTGCAAGCTATCCTTGCTTACCCTAAGGTCTCACCCTTACCTTTGCCAGGAAGGCTCTTGGAACATGAAAGGCAGTATCCGCCAAGGGACAGTGAAAATGTGGAAGTGGCAGATGTGTCTCTACATGAATGTAGTATTTCAGCATGAAAATATTTAACAATATGTATGATAAGCAAAGACTTGACTTGTAATAAGTTCTATATTTTGCTGTTTTATTTTTCTAAGGAGAGGAGATATTGAGGAAAAGTGTCTATTTTAGAAAGTTATTTTTGGGCACAGTGCATTATGATTTACAGAAGCATGGACATTTGAAAGTTTCATATGTGGATTGCACGTCTTCCGCCAATTTTTTGTAGAACTGGGGCCATGATTAAGATTTATTTTTATAAATATATGTTCCTAAACCATTTTGTGGCATTTTCTACAACTATGTTAGAACAAGTAAGAGTAAAATCACTTAAGTTAGCAAGTCTATGAATAAACTGGGTGGTAGTGAGTGACTCTCCTGAGTGGGTTGCAGCCTTAAGAAATGAAATAGGAAACTGGTTCCTACTCCTTCAATGCTTGGGATAGTCCAAGTCAGCAGCTGTGCAAGCCTCCAGGAATTTTCCTAGGGCGTCAGATGACTTTCCTGTCCTTAAAGAGACTCACAGAGCATGTAAATAGCTGGAGAGGAATCAGCAGTCACAAAAGTCTTTTTCTGCACTTGTCAAATGGGAAATTACTGAAAGAGATATAGGCACAAAATTCTTTCCCACATTTCTCGATGCCAAACAAAAATTAAGGTGGACCAGCTTCTCTGAAGCAGAAATTCAGGTCAGAGGTTTTAGGAACTTCCTTAAGGAAAGGCGTGGTTTTCCTTTCTTCATGTTATCAGGAGTGCACCTCTGTGCTCCCATAGCCATTTGTACCTCCTCCCTCAGAACAGCCTTCACTGGTTGTCTTGTTTTCTGTTTACCCATCTCCTCCCTGGCTCATTCATCCTCTACTTAGCACAGAGCCTGACCCGCAGCAGGGCTCATTAAATATAAACTAAATGGAACGATACTGCAGGTTTTTAAAAGGAAAACTCCATCTGCCAAGGATCAGTTCATCTAGGCTTCCAGAAGGCAGGGATGGTGGCACCTGCTAAGGTTATGTTTCTCAGATAGAAACGAGTTTGGTCTTTCACACGCATCTTACATTAAGCGAAGCTTGGAAATCATTCTGTGTTGCAAGACCCAGATGGAAAAATCAAGCCACAGCAGGCAGAAGCCAAGCTGAAGCAGAATAAAAAAGTGGGGAGGCCAACAGGCAGTGAGAAAATGGAAAAGCAGGAAAGCTGAGCTCGCAGCAGAGGAGACAAGGTCTGCATCTGTAACCATATGTGCAGTGAGATTTGAAACTACAGTCCTGTGGGCTTTACCCTGCTCATTAGACTTAACCCAAATCACTTGGTGGGGAACACTCCGCAGGACTGTGGCTTCACCCATTGTCTGCCCCAACGTGGCTTCTTCCCTGTATTTAGCTTTGTTGGTCTGCTTTGTTTGCATTTTAGGAACAGTGACAACTGTATGAAATGAACAGAATGTGAGCTGCTGTCTGTAAGTAAATGCTCCAGCTGTTGACTTGGTGCTCAGCTGCCTCGTGAATCAGAGGCAGGATGAAGCCGCAGAGCTGCTGGTGTCGGCAGAGCCTGCCTTTGATCATTCAGCATGCATGACTACTCATGAAAAGCTCACAGTCTTGCAGATAATGTGGGGGGCTGTGAGCACTGGATGGCCATAATTAAGGAAGGCTTCAGATAACTTTCTCCAAAATACAGGATCGTTTATGTCTTTCTGCATTCAACAACAATGAATTGTTTACCTCCGATGACTGCCGAATCACTTCGAACAGCATTCGTGAGTGGTTCCCGCTCATCTGTCTTCCCAAAAGGATCTGAAAGGGAAGACATGGGACTTTACTTCTCACTCAAAGCACTGGCAGGAAGTCTACAGTGTGGCCCACCTGGAACGACACACCTGTGCATTACACCAGGTGCCCTCAAAGAGTTGTGAGTTGACATGTTGCAAGGAACTCAAAAAACATGCACAAGGAAAAAGCATTTGAAATGCACTGCTCACACCCCATGGTTCAATGACCCTTTTTGTTTATACGCTAGTTGTAAGACAAGGGGTTGAAACAGAGGATGGTGGTATCCTGCCCACATGCCCTCACCCTGCCCCTAAGGTGCCCTGTTGCCTCGCTGGACAGTTCCTATGCATGCCACCTTGCTCTGCTTGAGAGTCTTCTTCAGGTGCAAGAGGATCCTGAGTTTATTGACAGTGAAGAACAAAAGTGCTGGAGAATTAACACCTTCAGGAACAGCCCTCACTGATGAGGGAGGAATTGTACTACAGGTGCAGTACCATATATGATATAAGAAAAAGCATCAGGTTTAAGGATACACAGACCTTAATCTGAATCTTTGCTCTGTTGTTTGTTGGTCTGGTGACATAGAGCAAGACCTCTTTTTAAATATGAATTTGCACATGTATTAAAGGAGAGTAGTAATGCCTATATGTGTGTATATAATGCATGTTAAATTTTCAGGAACTTGTGGCTACTACACACTCATAAGTAGTCACTATTATGATTATTGTTGTATCATTTATTATTTATAATAATATATATTACAATATTGTTTATTATTGTTGTATCATTTATCATTGGAAAATGACTAGAACATGAGTCTTATTGTTCCCCTTTGGCTAATAAGGAAACTAGATTGAAACAATCAAATAACATGTCAAAAGTCCTACAGATCATTCATGGAAGAGGCAAAATTCACACCAAACGTATACAATTACTGCACTCAGAGTCTTTCTATTACTCCTCTCTGCTGCTGGAAAAACTCCAAGATTGGTGATGTGCAGGCAGCAACAGAATTCAAGCCCCCGTGTGACATCATTAGTCCTGTCATGTGTCATTTAAACTTTCTTATCTGTCCAATGGTAAAAATAATACTTTAATTGCCTTAAAAGGTTTTGTAAGAATTATACAAGTTAATATATATGTTTTTAGAACAGTGCCTGAGACAATGCAAGTGCTCACTAAATCTTGTTTCTTATTATAATGTTGCTTACTATTAATTACATACACATTTACATGTGTATAAACATGCATATCCTAGTCTTATGAGCGGGACATCAAGCTTCCTAATGAAAAAACCAAGACACGCACTTCTTCATACCACAGCACTTGCCACACGACCATGTACAGACACACATGCAAGATGTTTGGTAAGAATTTACTGTGTCTTCGAGTGAACAGAGAGTGGTGGTTTATGCTGTCTGTGGTGTACAGGGGTGGCCTTTTCCTAGGACTCTCGAAATTGGAGCAGAAACAAATCAACATGAGAGAGAGGCTGATGGGGTCAAATGGGAATGGTATTGTAATTAAAGAAGGTGCTGGCCATGGGGCAGATATTCTGAACTGGTGACATTGATAAGGTGGGTCTGGTGGAAAAAACTTGGGGTTGGAACTTGACATTATTATTAATCGTCTGTGTACACCTGAATGGCCTACTTACATGCATATATACATGGAGAAGAACATAGACGTGTGTGTGTGTATACATATATACATATATATATATATATATATATATATATGTCGCCAATTATAACAATGGGGTGACGATGATGATAGTGGGTGTTAGAGACAGAGAGAGAGCAGGCAGGCAAAGAGAAAGTGGAAAATGTGAAATCAGAGGAAGCAATGAAACGGGGAGAGAGAGAGAGGGGAAGAGGTATGGTAAAAGACAGGTAGAAGACAGGGGGGAAAGAAAGAAGAAAGAATGGGAGGGAGGGAGAAAGGGAGAGAGGAAATTCAAAATATTTAGTTATTAGATCTCCTGTATCACACTGTCCACTGTGCTTGTTATTCTTGTATATCCCTGGGCTAGTCCGCCTACCTAAAATGCCTCCTGCTTCTTTATAAATACAGTCATGTGTAGCTTAATGGTGGGAATATATTCTGAAAAATGTGTCATTAGGCAGTTTTGTCATCGTGTGGAAATCATAGAGTGCGCTCACACAAACCTAGATGGTACAGCCTATGACACACCTAGACTGTATGTGTAGCATAGACTATTGCCCCAGGTTACAAACCTGTATAGCATGCTGCTGTACTGAATACTGCAAGCAACTATAACACATTTGTAAGTACATGTGTACCTAAGCATATCTAAACATAGAAAGGGCAGATTAAAAATACGAGATTTAAATACATGCTACACCTGCATAGGACACTTATCATGAATGGCGCCTACAGGACTGGAAGTTGCTCTGGGCGAGTCAGTGAGTGAGTGGTGAAGGTCTAGGACATTACTCTACACTAATAAAGCCTTTATAAGCACTATACACTTAGGCTACACTACATTTATTAACTTTTTTCTTTCTTCAATAATAAAGTATCTTTAGCTTACTATAACTTTTTTGCTTTGTAAACTTTTTATTTTTTTAACTTTTGACTTCTTTGTCATAACACTTAAAACACAAATAGCATACAACTATACAAAACTATTTTCTTTCTTTATATCCTTTTGCTATAAGACTTTTTCTGTTTTTAAATTTATTTATTATTATTTTTTACTTTTTAAACTTTTTTTTTTTCCTGAAAATGAAGACACAAACATACACAGTAGATTAAGCTTACATGAATTCACGACATTAATATCACTGTCTTCCACCTCCTCATGTTGTCCCACTGGAAGGTCTTCAGGGTCAACCACATGCAGGAGGTACCATCTTCTACCATAACAATGCCTTCTTCTGAGTTTTTTCCTAAAGAAAATGCTTGGGGCTTTTATTGAGGAGTAAGTTTATACCAGAGTCACCAAAATACATGTGGATAAGGTGTTGTACTAGGACCTTATGGTTGCTACAACTTCATTAGGTCATAGAAATTAATCAGCTCCATTATAATCTTAGAGGACTACAGTCTATGCAGACCATTATCTTCACATGGTACATGACTGTATTCAAATCTGGATCATCCATTATGGTTTATTTTTCTGCCTTGCCTTGCCTTGCCTTGCCCTGCCCTGCCCTGCCCTGCCCTGCCTTGCCTTTCCCCTTGCCTTTCCCCTTGCCTTTCCCCTCTCGTTTCCTCTCCTCTCCTTTCCTCTCCTCTCCTCTCCTCTCCTTCTTTTCTTTCTTTCTTTCTTTCTTTCTTTCTTTCTTTCTTTCTTTCTTTCTGACTGAGTCTTGCTCTGTCACTTAGGCTGGAGTGCAGTGGCGCGATCTCAGCTCACTGCAACCTCTGTCTCCCCGGTTCAAGCAACTCTCCTGCCTCAGCCTCCTAAGTAGCTGGGATTACAGGCATACACCACCATGTGCAGCTAATTTTTCTGTTTTTAGTAGAGACGGGGTTTCACCATGCTGGTCAGGTTGGTCAGGAACTCCTGACCTTGTGATCTGCCCACCTTGGCCTCCCAAAGTGCCGGGATTATAGGCATGAGCCACCGTGCCCAGCCCCATGGCCTTTTTCCCTTACTCCAACTTACAATGGTTTCTCCCTTATTGAGTCTATGTACTACTTTTAAGATCATTAACCAAAGTAATAACCTTGGTTACTACTTAACATTGATTTTACAACAGATTTCCCCATTTCTAGCAAATTTTGCTAATGATACATTAATATATGTTAACCCAGTTTGTTAATTGTAACTCTCTAATATTTATTAAAGCTACAAATAAAATACTTCATATCTAGTATGATGACAGCTTCAGTAACACGACTACGAAAATTAAAAATACCATGCCTATATCCATGTTTAATGGACACCTTCTACAAAGTAACCCTTGGGGTAGTTATTCATTTATTTCAATAGTACTTCTCTCTTCACAGTGTGTCTAAATTGTCTTTTACAATTTTAGAGCTATCTTTTAGTTTTAATTCCCTTCTCAAAAAAAAATGACGCAGCTTAAATGTATCTATTTATATCATATATATAGATCAAGATCTATATATTATATATAGTCTATATCTATATATCTATTCTTATAGAATAGAATTTATTGTGTACTATAATTATATAGATAGACATTGAGCAACTATTTATATCTATCTCTGTGGAATATCTATATATAGAGAGAGATAGAGAGAGAGAGAGAGAGCCAACATTCGGTAAGAACTCCTCATTATTGAAATATGTTGGACTTCTACACTTGCACCTAATGATTTACCTGTGAGGGGTTTTCACTGATTACTAAATATGCTACACTCTACCAGAAATTTGCACTTTAACTTACATATTTCCTTTTGTAATGGTCTTCTGTCTTCTGAACATTGCAAACCCTTCTCCCTAAGCAATTGGCATGATCATATTATTTATAAATCTATAATTAGTTCATCTAAATATATTTGCTGCTTTTTCTAGGTTCCATACAACCCAAAAACTCTGTTCATATCTTTCCCTTAGCATTGCTCACACTGTATTATGATATTGTGCCCAGCATCTAATGCTACACCCTAATTCCCTGAACCATCGCCTTCCATCATCTTTACAGATTTCTAAAAGTAGGGACTTTAAATGTTTCTTAGTTTTTGTTATCTCCACTAACTATGGAAGTTAACACTGAGTAGCTGCTTGAAAGATGTGTGATGAATGAGGCAACAGGAGAGTCACAACAATCTCACCAAAGACAACTCAAAATTGCATTTGAAGAATAAAATGGTGAAACCTAAAGCAGTAAAGGAGTGGGCAATACATTGCTGGAAGAGTAGATAGAAATATTTAAATATCCTATTCAGATTACCAACTTGGTTAAAAAATTTATTTCTCAATTTTTACAAAATATTGGACTGGGCACTATGGATCTCAGGCTAAAGGTCTTGGCTAAGAGTCCTGCCATATAAGAGAGTGCATGTTTCTCAATATATTTCCCAAGATACGAAAATCCCCCTGACTTGTTTACTGCAATAAGATGTCCCACCTTTTATCTTCCTACTAACACATCATGACCTATCATAGACCATTGCCAGGGGAATTGTGCCTGTAATAGAAAATTACCATGGCCCAGAACCCTTTGATGCCTACCACTATTGTTCTTAGTGTATGCTTGGAGGCAAGGGGAGGGTAAAACAATACCATGGTAATCTGGGAGCTGTATCAAATATCTCAGACCTAGCCTCTTCATCACCACTACTTGCAAAACCCATACTGTATATCAATATTGGCAGCAAATTCTGAACAAAATGTATATCCTGTGGATTTAGAAAAAGCATCCTGGAAAAACCTGACAATACCTCCTCACTCCCATACCAACCACTTTATTTTTATTTATTTATTTATTTTTGAGACGGAGTCTCGCTCTGTCGCCCAGGCTGAGTGCAGTGGCGCAATCTCGGCTCACTGCAAGCTCCGCCTCCTGGGACAAACCACTTTAAAGCATAATCAGAATGACAACCTTATTACTGTTTCTATCTATCAATATTGACATGTTGATACATGTGGATGTCTTGGTTTTATCCCAGTGTATTAGTCATTTTGTTTTATCAGTATTTATGATGCTTTGACATCTTGAGGACCTTGCTGGCCAGGGAGACACTGCCCCTCCCAGTGCTAGCTAATTCCCAGAGATAGCAAACAACATGCCTGCAAGCATGCATTTTATACACAAACCAATCAATCCAGAGCCCATCTTCCCCCACTAACTCATTTATTTAACTCACACTCACCAACCTAGTATTTCTCTTGCCTTAAATAACTCAAGGCCAAGTATTAAATAACTAGAGACCACCCTTGTAGCACAGATACTGCCCAAATTATTCAAACTATCCAATTCTAACTGGCTCAAGCTTGCCTACCTGGTTCACACCATTCCTTCCCGTGGAAGCTGCGACACAGCCACCCCACCACACTTTCCCCTTTCTCTTTCTGCCTCCTGACCAACTCTAGCACTCCTCCATGTGGCTCTGCATGGTATAATGTATCTCCTTTCTTGTGAACTGTAAGAAACAAACTTTGCTTTCAAAGGCTGTCATCTCATGCCTGTCACCTTATCATACCTGATTAAAACAAAATCCCAGATACATTTTCAGACACCCAAAATGGCAGTGACTAAGAAAAGATAAAAAAGGCACTTAGAGAATGGTGAAGCCTAGATGCATGGATGATGGTGCTGTGGGTTTTTTCTACTTTTAAAAAAGGCTGATTTAATTTATTTTGGTTACATATTCAGAAACAGGATTCGAGTTTTAATATTTTGAGGAACCTCTCTACTCTTTTCCATAATGGCTGTACCAAGTTGCATTCCCACCAGTAGTGTACAAGGGTTCCGTTTTCTGCACTTCCTCTCCGACATATGTTGTTCTTGTCTTTTTGATACTAGCCATCACATTATCAGCTGTGAAGTGACATCTCATTGTGGTTTTGATTTGCATTTCCCTGATGATCAGTGATGTTAAGCACCTTTTCAGGTACCTGTTAGACGTTTGTATGTCTTTTGTGGAAAAAAATAAAAAAGCCTATTCACATCCTTTGCCTATTTTTTTAATTTATTTTTTATTATTATTATACTTTAAGTTCTAGGGTACATGTGCATAACGTGCAGGTTTGTTACATATGTATACTTGTGCCGTGTTAGTGTGCTGCACCCATCAACTCGTCAGCACCCATCAACTCGTCATTTACATCAGGTATAACTCCCAATGCAATCCCTCCCCCCTCCCCCCTCCCCATGATAGGCCCCGGTGTGTGATGTTCCCCTTTCCGAGTCCAAGTGATCTCATTGTTCAGTTCCCACCTATGAGTGAGAACATGCGGTGTTTGGTTTTCTATTCCTGCAATAGTTTGCTAAGAATGATGGTTTCCAGCTGCATCCATGTCCCTACAAAGGACACAAACTCATCCTTTTTTATGACTGCCTAGTATTCCATGGTGTATATGTGCCACATTTTCTTAATCCAGTCTGTCACTGATGGACATTTGGGTTGATTCCAAGTCTTTGCTATTGTGAATAGTGCCACAATAAATGTTTTTCTTTTTTCTTTTCTTTCTTTTCTTGCTATGGAGTTATATTAATTCTTTTTATGCTTTGGCTACTAACCCTTCATCAGTCATATAGTTTAAAAACTTTTTTTTCCAATTCTGTAGATTGCCTTTTCATTTTGTGTATTGTGTCCTTTGCTGTAAAGAAGTTCTTTACTTTTATGCAGTCCCACTTTTTTATTTTTGCTCTTGTTGATCCTACTTTTGGTGCCATGTAAAAATTACATATATATTTTCAAGATCAATGTTAAGGAGATTTTTCCTTATGTTCCTTTCCTGGAGTTTACAGTCTCAGGTCTTATATTTAAGGTTTTAATCCATTTCAAGTTAATTTTTATATGGTGCAAGATAAAGGTCCAATTCTATTCTTTTGCATGTGGATATTCAATTTTCCCAGCAAAATTTATTGAGTAAGCAACATTTTCCATATTATGTATTTTTGGAAATCTTGCCAAAGATTAGTTGATTAAATAAGCCTGGGTTTATTTCTGGCTTTTTTATTCTGTTCTATTGGTCTATGTGTTTGTTTTATGCCAGTATTATGCTTTTTTGATTACTATAGCTTTGCAATATAGTTTGAAATCAGAGAGTGTGATGACTGCAGCTTTCTGCACTAGTGTTTACTGCAGTATTATTCACAATAGCCAAGATATGGAAACAACCTGTCTGTTAACGCTTAAATGATTAAAGATATTGTGGCATATACACACGCAATTGGAAATTATTCAGCATTAAAAAAGATCATGCCATTTGTGACGATACAGAATAACCTAGAGGACGTTATGCCAATTTGAAATAAACAAGACACAGAAAGACAAATACTATGCGATATAACTTATATGTGGAATCTACAAAAGTCAAACTCATAGAAACAGAACGGTGGTTGGCAGGGGCTGGCGTGTGGAAGAAATGGAGAGTTGTTGGTTAAAGAGTACAAGCTTTCAGTCAGAAGATGATAAATTTGGGGGATTTTTTTTTTTTCTTTTTTGAAACAGAGTTTCGCTCTATCCCCCAGGCTGGAGTGCAGTTGCACGATCTTGGGGCATTGCAGCCTCCGCCTCCTGGGTTCAAGCGATTCTCATTCCTCAGCCTCCCAAGTAGCTGGAATTACAGGTGCCCGCCACCATGGCCAGCTAATTTTTGTATTTTTAGTAAAGATGGGGTTTCGCCACGTTGGCCAGACTGGTCTCGAACTCCTGACCTCAGGTGATCCACCCGCCTTAGCCTCCCAAAGTGCTGCAATTACAGGCATGAGCCACCACACTAGGCCCAAATTTTGGTGAACTAATGTACAGCATGATGACCGCAGTTATTGATACTGTGTTGTTTCCTTGACGTTTGCTAAAATAGTAAACCTTAAGTGTCCTCATCAGATGTGCATACACATACACACACACACACACACAAAGGGTAACTATGTGCAGTGATAAGTGTGATTAATTTAATTGTGATAGTAATTACACAATGCATATGTTTATCAGATTATCACATTTTACACTTTGAAAATATATAATTTGTATTTGTCAATTATTTCTTAGTAAAGCTAAAAAAAGGTTTATTTTAATCACATGAATTATCATATTAGTTGGAGAACCAGCTTGCTGCCTCCCATTCTCTAAATACCTCAATTCTCAGAGCAGTATCCAGTTCAACAGTAGTGACTATGTATACAAACACACACACACACACACACACACACAATGCATTATATACATGCATAATAAGCAAAGTACACAACTATGCATTTAGTTCTAATTACTCATCATATTAAAAATAAAACATCAATTATATATAAAAATCCCCCATGAAATATCAGTCATAACTTTTAACCACCTGTAATTACACGAGGTAAAAATTGAGTCGCATTAGCCAACCCTTTCATCTGGAAGCTTCTTGAAGACACCAAAAGTAGTGCCAATGACAGAAGCTCTCTTGTGCGTGCTCTTGAGTATACCTGATGAAGAATGCACCGTGGTCACTGCATCCACATCTGAGTCCACCATGAAGTCGCAGCTGGATTCCGTCAAGGTCCCATGGACAGTCACAGGCGCGGCGGTGGCATGGCGCAGGGCAGCTTTCAGTGGTGCTATGTGGTTGTACTGGACGGAAGACATGCATCCAGCAAAACCCAAGGCGTTTGCTTTAGCAACTTCAGAATCCAAACCAAGATTCTCTGCAATGTAAAAGACAATCAGAAGTCCTTTACTTCTTTTTTTTTCTCAAATTATGCTGGGTCCTCTTTGAGTAATATCTAAAATTACAGAAATTCCCTCGTTATTCTTTGAGTAAACAAAACCCTCCCTTATCTCTCTTTATCTCCTTTCCCCAGCTCCGCTCCCAACGCAAGCATCAATATGTCAGCCACATTTCATAGAAAACTGTCAGGGCCATCTCTGCTTTGAGATAAAGAATATTCCAAACTTCCAAATTTTCATTCATGTATTTTATGAACTGTAACAAAGACAATAAATCTGTTCTGTACTTTAGGTGTTTTATAAAATTTATATCACTATCCCCATCATCATTTATCTTTGGATGCTGGTGATTAGTGCAAGCTCCCTACGATGTTCATTACCACACTTCACTCAAAAATGTAGCAAGAGAAAAAAGAATAAAGAGGTAGAGACATCAGAAGTCAACATTGTCCTTCCAAAGATTTATCGTGTAAATTATTTTAAGCCACCTGTGTAGACTGACCTTCTATTCAAGATTTTCACCTGCTTGGTTCTGTCCGTGGAACTGATTGGTGTGCATGGGTTTTTTATGACAGCATTCAACTTCGTAAAGTATCTTTGAGACTTTATAAAAGATGAACGTGCAGTAATTTGGAATTCACAGCAAGATCAAATGTCTCATTTTCTTCAAGATTTGTGGTAAGATTACTCAGTATTCTATTTCTTTTTGTTAAAAGAGTAATTTGAACAAACTTCTATGATGCAATTATATAAAACTGCAATGCATAATGAGCCATTTTTTTTCCTAAGGTGTAACAGTCGTAACATACCGAGATGGTTCAAATGGTTATTTATTAAGATAATTTGTTTGTTTTCTGAAAGGTGGTAGGGACTCTCTCATCTACCAGTGTAGATTATAATTTTATTTTGATTCATAAATGGTCAAAGAGACTCCATCGATTTGTAAGCATGCATTATGTTGGCAGCATTAAGAGACATGATAAGGATATGGAAGAAAATGAGAAATTAACCTCCCTTAATAATGCCTTTTCTAAGTTTTGCTCTAATTTTACTCTCCTCCATCAACACCCATGTAAACTTAGCCAAGTCATCATCTCTGTCTTTTTTACATAAAGAATGAAATCGTGCATTAATGTTATGTGGCTGCTGTGACAAATTGCCACAAACTTAAATGACTTTAAACAGCTTAAAACACAAGTGTGTGATCTTGCAGTTCTGTGCGTTTGAAGTCTGCCGTAGATCTCATTGGGTTGAAAATCAAGTATCAGCAAGGCTGCGTTAATTCTACAGGCTCTGGAGGAATATTACATTTCCTCGCCTTTTCCGGCTTCTAGAAACCACCCACATCCCAGGGCTTCTCTAGACTCCTTCTCTATTTCCAGGCAAGCAATGTTACATTTTTCTGTGTCTTTCTTCCATACTCACTTCAACCTATAATTCTCTTCTATCTCCTTCTTTCACTTTTAAGAACCCTTTTGATTACACTGGGTTCACCCTGATAATACAGGATTGTCTTCCTATTTCAAATACAGCTGATAAGCAATATTAATTACTTTTGCAACTTTACTTCCTCTTTGACACATCGCCTAATGTATTCTTGGGTTCTGAGGATTAGAACACAGACATCTTTGTGCACTATAATTTTTTTTTTTTTTTTTTTTTTTTTTTTTTTTTTTTTTTTTTTTTTTTTGAGACCGAGTCTCGCTACGTCTCCCAGACTGGAGTTCAGTGGCGTGAACTCGGCTCACTGCAAGCTCCACCTCCCGGGTTCACGCCTCAGCCTCCCGAGTAGCTAGGACTACAGGTGCCCGCCACCACGCCCGGCTAATTTTTTGTATTTATAGTAGAGACAGGGTTTCACTGTGTTAGCCAGGATGGTCTTGATCTCCTGACCTCGTGATCCACCCGCCTTGGCCTCCCAAAGGGCTGGGATTACAGGCGTGAGCCACCGCGCCGGGCCTGTGCACTATAATTCTATCTACAACTTCAGGTCTGAGATTTTGTGAGAACTTTCCCAAATATGATAATGAAAATCCAATAATAAAGTGAACTGTCACTTCTTCAAATATAAAAGAACTCTGAGATGTATGAGAAACCTTCTGTCTTCCAAATATTCAAATATCTCATACAGCGCTGATATTATTTGTTACTTATTCGTGAAAGGATCACATATGTTTGTTTGTTATCATGAGCATTAAAAGACTGTATCCCACATAAAGCATCTCACAAAAAGCTTTAATGGGCTAGATGGTTTTTACTGGTGGCACCAGAACTCAGTGTATCCAGATACAATTCAGAATATACATTAGCTACAGATTGGTAGTTAGCAAGAGGTAGAGTTAAAGATCAGAAATATTTAGAGGAAGAGGCAGAAGACAAGGGAAGAGGAGCATAAAGTGTCATGGGGTTTTTGCATTGTAGGATTTCAGAACATGGAAAGTGACAAGTCATTGTAGTTCCGCCTGAAGGATCTAAGTCAACATCGCCAGTTCTCATCCCAGGACTCAATGGGGAAGAAGCCTACATAGTGTCAAGGATCTTGGAGGACATCACTATAGTGACTGTCATGACACACTCCAGATGTAAGAATAGGCACAAAGATAAGTTGGGGGAAATGCCAGCAAATGACATTCTCTCCTTGAATGAAGAGATGTTTTACATAAAGCCCTATCTCTAGGGAAGTGTGCTTCTTCCAGATGTATTAGAAGGACGGAAACCTTGAGGTGTTTCTGAAAAGAAATGCAAAGAACAAGAATCCCTGATAGAAGAAAATATTCTCCGCATGAAGCTCAAGATCATGATTTCTCAGATCCTTACGCAGATGGAGAGGAAAAAAAACAAAAATAAGACAAAAGTTAGAAAGGTTCTAAATGATTTTAGTTTCTTATAATAGTGTTAGCTAATATGTAGTATGCTATAATAATTTGCTGAAAACAATAATTTTAAAGCTGCAAAATACTCAACATTCACCACTCACTGAGTAGCTACATGCAACTGCAATAATTGTTTTCGAAGAATGATTTCTATTCCCCTCAAAAGTTATTGTAGATATGTGTTCTCAATCTTCAAAATTTACAGATGAAGTAACTGCGACTCGAAGAAGTTCAAAGATGTACTGAAGATCACGTAGCAGGGTTGAGATTTAAACCCAAGTCTTTATGATTTTAAATGCCAAACTGTATCTAAGCAATGCAGCCTCCAAAAAAAAAAAAACCCTCCAAAATATCTCTTGTATAGAGTAAAATAATTTTACATAAATTATCTTTAAAAATGGGTTGCAAAATCTAAGGAAAGCACAAGTTATTTTGGTTAAATGCCTCACAGAATTCACTGAACTCTATATTATATTAAAGACAAATGTATTTCCTAATTCATTTTTCTGTTTTTAGGTTAAAATTACATTAGATTCATGTGGAGTTAGATGAGGGGGCTGTTTTATGTGCTGTGCTAGAGAATGGATGTTGAAGACAAACTTAATAGCAAATACGGCTCCTGAAAGGCTGACAAAATGGGAATGCAAGCAAAGGCGACACCACTGAAAAATGCCAGTATTCCCTGTTTCGTTTTTCCCAAGATTTTCTACTAACATAAAAAATCTTATCCAAAAAAAGAATGACAATGTTCAAAAGTCTTGTCACTGCCTTAAGAAACCAAAGGTATCTTGGAAAGAAAAAACAACAGCATATCCAAATGTCTTATTTGAAATTGACTTAGTTTCTCTTACTCAATACATTTTAAATATTATCAAAATATGGTTCTTGATTCTCTTGACTTAGCCCCGTGCCCCCCAAGGGTGATGCCAAAACAGCATGAGTTGCTGATAGGTACAGACTGGAAATTAGGCCGACCTAAGTTGATGAATCATGAACTTGCACATATGATATCTGTTTCTACATTTCTTCAATTTTATCCACTATGAAACAGGGATAATAGTACCTACCACATGAACTGTGTCAGAAACAAATACAATAATATAAGTTGAATTTATAAGTCAATGACCATTAATGCATCTTTGCTGTTATATGTATTTATTTGGTTTTTGTATATATTTATATTGTACAACATGATGTTTTGATACATGCATACATTGTAGAATGGCTAAGTCAAGCTGTTTAAGGTAACATGGGGGTTTACCTTACATACCTTTTTTGTGTGTTGTGAAAACCTACTCTCAGCAATTTTCAAATATATAATATATTGTTATTAACTGCAGTCGCCATGATGTACAATAGGTCCCTTGAACTTATTCTCCAGAACTTATTTTCCAGTTTAACTAAATATTCATCCTTTGACTAACATCTCACCATAATAAAAGCATACTGTTAGGAGGAGGAGGCGGGGGAGTGGTAGGTGGCACTAATAGTAAAATCTTTTACTCCTCCTACTATTCATCAGTTCCAAACTCTGTTGCCTGGCTTCAGTGCCCCTCAACATGCCCAAGTATTGTTGCATTTAGAACTATGGTGTAGACACTAATATGCTTGCTGTGGAAATCTACTACATTTCCACTTACTACTGATTCACGATTGAACAAATGTAGCACTCAAATTTTGAATGACTTAGTTAATTCATTTTAAACTAACTTTTTTGGCATTTAAAATTTGGCTTCCTACATTATTTTGCAAACACCTTTATTTCTTGTAAGTAAAGCTATGTTCCTCTGTTAAATCTAATAGACCTGTGATGCCCGAGAAAGTAGCACAGAGCCAATTGTAGCCTCAGAATGCACAATACTTTACACATTCGCAGTTGTTTGACAGGAAGAGAGTGATAGAATGAATCCAGGCTAGTTTTGTGCAGGCAGGTTTGTGTGTGTATGTGTGTGTGTGTGTGTGTGTGTGTGTGTTTTATATATGAAAGAAAGACAAAAAGATCAGCAATTTGCTAAAAACAGACATTGCTCGAGATTGTAACATGACATTTTCTATGTGTGAAAAGTTACTTATGACACTTGAATCCTGAAGTATAACAATGCAAAGCTGTACAGACCCATACAACAGGGGCTTGTAAGAGTAAAATGTTGTATCAAGATAAAATATAAATAAGTGGAATCAATGTTAATGGAAGGTATGAGAAGTATACACAAGTAAAACTTTTTCCCTCTAGAGTTCATTGTGGCTTTCAGGTAAGGGACAAACGGTTTGAAAACTTAACTACAAGGAGGACCCAAAGTCCAAGAAATAAATAAATCTTTCAGTCCTGAAAGAGGATTGTCAAATTTGGTTAAACACACACACACACACACACCCCCACACACACTTGGCATTTGCTTACTACTTTTATGTTTATCTTGGTACACTCATTTGTATGTACGATGTAAATATTTTCCTTTATAAAGTGAGAAAGTGAGATAATTATACACAACTTCCAGTTTGGAAAGACAAGACACATAAGGTCAAGTAATTGTTTAAAGTAAATTAACCGGTCCATGGCCAATTCAGGCCTGAAACCTAGGTTTCATGGCCATATCTCCCCTTTTTTTTTCTATTATGCTATGCTTGACACTTTTCTGTAGGTATGGATTGTTGATAAGCTAAACACAATTTTATTTCTCTAGCCTGACTTAACAGTCATTCACTCACTAACACCCAGTCTCCCACCTACACATCCAACCTGTCTGCTGTGTATGATCTGAACTAACTTGCTCAGACATGATTCTCTCTGCCTGGAAGACTGTTCTGTTCCTTGACGACCTGGATAACTTCTGTACCTGCTCTGTAAAACATACATCTAATGATTGGCCACCTAGACAGCCACAGCTCCATGTTGAATATTGGACTTACAGTGACTAGCAAACACATTCTTCCTATCTCTGTGAACTTTCAATGATTTTGGAGGATGAATTTAGCAGACCAGCAAAAATTTCAGGCATTAAATCTTACAGCAGAGGGAGATCATTATGTCCATGGGAACATAAAAGAGACCCCTGACAAATCTAGGGTAACAGTGATCACATTGAGAATGCAAAACGACTTTCAGGAAAATGTATGAACATGCATATTTATGGATCTCTACTCATTCAGAGGGTGTGGTTGGGGATGGTGTGCAGAAATCTGCAATTTAAAGAACACATTCTCAGGTAATTATGATGTAGATGGTTCATGGAACACATTTTGGGAAACACTGATTTTAGAAAGATTGCTTGGAATAAATGCATTTAAATAAAGGCTTAAATGATGAATAGAAGATGGTTACATGTTTCAGGAACAAAACAAAACCTTTACAAAGTAAAGAGGGAAGTAATGTGTCACATTTAAGACACTGAAAAATGAAGTTAACTCTGTCTGAAATAAGGCAAAAGATGACACTGAATAGATACGTAGGAGTCAGAGCGAGGTAAAGAACTTCAATATTCCTGGCCAGATACGGTGGCTCATGCCTGTAATCCCAGCATTTTGGGAGGCCAAGGCATGCGGATCACCTGAAGTCAGGAGTTCGACACCAGCCTGGACAACATAGTGAAACCCCGTCTCTACTAAAAATACAGAAATTAGCTGGGTGTGGTGGCATACACCTATAATCCCAGCTACTTGAGAGGCTGAGGGAGGAGACTCACTTGAACCTAGGAGGTGGAGGTTGCAGTGAGCTGAGATGGGGTCACTGCACTCCAGCCTGGGCGACAAGAGCAAAACTCTGTCTCAAACCAAACCAAAAAAAAAAAAAAAAAAGAACTTCCATATTCCTAAGACATTTTGCGTAATTCTATTAGGCTGCCTTTGCTTTGCCATTTTGTCTGTCCTCCCCTTCTTGCTTTAACAAAGGCTGTCCTTTTCAAAACTTCATTCACATCAACCAGAATACAGTGCCCAATACAGATTAAGTGTCAAGCCAATGTCAGGAACATAAATTAGTGAATGAAAAAATAAATATCTCTTAATATCAACAATAATGGCACCTAATTAATGATATTCCTCTGTGTGTGTGTGTGTGTGTGCATTTCAAACTTCTTCATCCTTGACCTTGATAAACACATAGTTTCTTTACTTTTACATCTACATCCACAGCATGTTATCCAGAGCTCTCTTTGATGAAGGAAGCCAAGTTCTGATTAGAACTTCATTAATATTTCTTACAACTCTGCCAAGAGTGCACAGGGAATATTTTCTTCCATTATTCTCAGCATTTTGATACCTAAAACCAAATCAACTCTTGATATGGAACCTGAATGGCAAGGCAAGCCTGGTTGCACACATCACAATGTCTGTTCTGCTTACAGTGACCCCACAAGCCTTACAAGGCAGGGCCTGTGCACCGACTCTGCACACTGTCCACTGGCCTTTTCCCAAGCATTGCATGACAGGTTCCTTTTTTTCAGGTGCCAGACTGAAAGTCCTTTCCTCACAGAGGACTTCCTTGGGCACCTTCCTAAGGAGCACTCCTCCCTCCTCCCACTGTCTGATTCTCTACCACTAAAAACAGTTGATTTCCCTTCTGATTCTTTCACTAACTTCATAATTGCATGTGTGTCCCTGTGTGTGGTTATTGAGTCTTCCTCTATGTACCACTCTAGATCATCCGTTTCATGAAGAAAGGATTCCTGTTTTGCTTATAACTAACAACCTATTTCTCTATTTTTTTGAGACAGGGTCTTGCTCTGTCACCCAGGCTGGAATGAAATGGTAAGATCATGGTTGACTGCAGCCTCATCCTCCCAAGTTCAAGCGCTGCTCCCACCTCAGCCTCCCCAGTGGCAGGGACTACAGGCACATGCCACCACACCTGGCTACTTTTTAAAATTTATTGTGGAGAAGAGGTCTCACTATGTTGCCAAGTTGGTCTCAAAATCCTGGGCTCAAACAATCCTTCCACCTTAGACTTCTAAAGTGCTGGGATTACAAATGTCAGCCACCATACCTGGCGCTACTTCTTAGCAAAGCACCTTGGACACAGAAGTTGGGAAATAAATGTTTTTGAAAGATCAAATGGGTCCACATTGCATAAGGTCTGGCACTTCACAGGTCTTCCATGAGTCTTCTTATATAAAAATGCACACATACTGACAGATAAAAGGATGAAGAAATAGATAGATAGATGATAGATGGATATCAATGATACAAGAAGTCAAAAAAAAAAAAAAAAAAAAGAAAGAAAAACATAACCAAGTCAATTCAGTAAACAAACCTTCTACCACTTGAGGATTCATTATTTCAACTGAACAGCTAACTACCTGGCTAAATTAATTTTTCACTTTTTAATTGGGTTGCTTGATAACATGCATTATGTAAAGGCCCCCAGATGGATGTAAGACAGTGAGTGCTGAATCAGTAAAACCTTAGCTACACATCCAAGTTAAAAACTCCTAGGGATTATACTCCTAATGCCAATTCTTCTTATTTTTATATAAAAATCACTTTGTTGGCATTAAGACTGGGACTTGAAGGCCAGGTATGGTGGCTCACTCCTATAATCCCAGCACTTTGGGAAGCCAAGGCAAGAGGATTGCTTGATCCTGGGAGTTCAAAACCAGCTCTGGCAAAATGGCTAGACTCATCTCTATAAAGAATTTAAAAATTAGGCAGGCATGGTGGTGTATTTCTGTAGTCCCAACTGCTCAGTTGGCTGAGGCGAGAGGATCATTTGAACCTCGGAGATCGAGGCTGCAGTGAGCCATGGTCAGGCCATTACATTTCCACCTCGGTGACAGAGCAAGATTTTGTCTTTAAAAAAAAAGAAAAAAAAAACGGGATTTGCAAGTTGATAGGAAATCTCATTTCTTTGGGACTGAAAGAAACAAAAATAATTCCTCCTGGATTGTTCATTATTTACTTGGTGGAGTCAGAATAAATGATGCACGTGTACTGGTTTACACCTATGTTGTTTACTTTATTAAAGGAAATGAGCAAAACAAGGGTCCTGCATATTCCAAGAGAGATTTTGTTTTTAGAAAAGCTTAAAATTAATCATAGAAATACATCCTAGGATATGTTTATTATATATTATTAAGGATAAATATATCCTTAACTTTGGTGAAGTTAAGAATGCCAAAAAAATGTAAACGTGATATTCGGCATCTTCAGTGACTTAATGTTATCTTCTTTTTATTGCAGATGTAAGCATATGGTACATTTTATTTGTTGAAAGTCTTTCTAAAACAAGTAACAGAAAATCCAACCTATAGGGATCTATCTAAACAATATTGGGGTTACTTATCTCACATAACAAGGTATCGAGAGGAAAGGAAAATTCTGGGTACAGAACATGAGGGCTCCCCCTCTGTGGGGTTCTTTCATTTTATTCTCAGGCTGGAATAGGGTGAGTATGCAGTTCCAGGCATTACATTCAGATGCAACAATGTCCGGCAGCAAAAACAAACAAACAACAAACCAACCAAGTGTGTCTGTCTCATCCTGTGTCTCTATTTAAAAATGGAATGTCCTGACTCAGAATCTGAAACACTCGCTCACCTTGCAAGATTTCTCTAATTGGCCAGATTGTGTCACAATTTATGCCTACACCAATCGCTGGCAAAGGAAATGAACCACAGTCATTTGCTCAGACCAGCAGTGTTCAAACTTTTTGGTCTCAAGATTCCTTTCGACTTTAAAAATCGCAAGAGGTTTGGGATATCTGTATTTTATTATCTATCAGTGTCAACTTTGTCCTGAATGAAAACTGAGAGAATCTGAAAACAAGAGCCCACAGCACACATTCCATTAGTTATCCTAGGGATAGCATCATCAGGTACAGCATAGCCTCTGAAAAACTCCTCTATGTATACGTAAGAGAATGAGCGTGAAAAAGGCCAATAATGTCTATTATAAAAATAAAGACGGTTTAGATCTAATGGATTCATTAAAAGGATCTCAAAATTATGACCCCTGGACAAAACTGGAGTATCACTGGATCACATTGTTAGAAGGAATCTTCAGGGATGTCAGATGGAGCATATGACTTCAGTGAAGAGCGTGAATAGTTGCACAGAATTGGAATTCTGTTGGTAAAGGAAAGGGAGTCAAAATGGATGTGGGTAGTCCACCAACAGCCAGTTACACACATGTAAGCCAATCTTTGAAAACCAAGTGAGAGTTTTTTTTTTTTTTTTTTTGAGACACAGTCTCGCTTTGTCACCCAGGCTGGAGTGCAGGGGCGCGATCTCGGCTCATTGCAAGCTCCGCCTCCCAGGTTCACGTCATTCTCCTGCCTCAGCCTCCCGAGTAGTTGGGACTACAGGCATCCGCCACCAAGTCCAGCTAATTCTTTTTGTATTTTTTTTTTTTTTTTTTTTTTTTTTTTAGTAGAGACAGGGCTTCACTGTGTTAGCCAGGATGGTCTCGATCTCCTGACCTTGTGATCTGCCCGTGTCTGCCTCCCAAAGCGCTGGGATTACAGGTGTGAGCCACCGTGCCCAGTCAAGTGAGATTTTTTTAACGTATCTGTAGTAAAACACATATGATATATGTGTTTAAAATGTGGTCATTTTTGATGAGTTATATCTAACTGCTATACATATTCTGATGTCTAATACATATATGTAATTTTATCATATACATTTTTATGAAATACATTTTTTACAATTTAAAAGTCTGTTATTTCTGATGAGTCACATACTGGCCTCTATAAAGATCCAGAGAGTCTAAGTTGAATGACTTAAATTTGACTGTTATCAATTTGTAAAAGTGGAACTATTCTCTGGGGATTGCAGTCCAGCTGCCCCCCCCCCCAGAAAAATGGTCCCACAGTTGACCATTACATACAGCATCCAATGCTGCTTGCCTTTTTGTGTTTTATAGTGCCAAGTCTCCTGCATTCTGATGCTAACCTGTAACAGTTTGTCTCACACTACCAGGCAATATTACATTGCACTCAGGATGCCCTTTGTAGTTATTGCTCCATAATAATACTAGGAGACACTAATTATGGAGCTTCTACCGGGTTAAGTGAACCATCATGCAGAGAAATGGCACACAGTAGCATTAGGACTTGGAAAGACAACGCACTGCTTTGACGACAAATTTTAAAGGTCATGGAACTACCACAGTTCTTATTAAGATTGCTTTACCCGGTTTCAGCTTGTGGAGTCAGTCTTACCATCCTGCTGTACTGAGTGAAATGAAGACTGTATGCCTAACATTTCTCACAAACGGATGTCTAATGTGCACTAAATTCTGCTTTAAGGGCCTGATGACACTGGACCATCTTCTGTTACTCTGCCCATTTTAAAGACAAAGAAATGGAAACAAAAGGGGTTAAATAATGTGCCCAAAATAGCAGCCAGCAAGTGGTAGAGCTGAGATTTGAACCCAGCCCCTGCGTACCCAATCCCAGCCTGTAGGATGGTACACTGGCTTCCTTTTGTAATTGTTAATGCTCCCAGTGAATGAATCTTTAAATTCTCTTCTATATACTTTTCTCATAATTTAGTAATCATTTCCCCCCCGAACTTATTAACGACCTTCAGCAAAGTTTGCCCATCCCAGAGAGTCAAACACCCTTCCTCCCTAATGAACTTGTTAACCGACTGGCAACCTAATGAGATAATAATGCGTGATGACTGCTTACTGTGCTCTTCTTCAAGATGGCATATTTATATTTTAGAAGTCTCCAGCGCCTTCATACAAAGAAAAAACATATTTCTGGGATTTCTGTACAGGAGGCATTTTGGAACTAGCGTTTTGCCGCCCGCTTCAAATCACACCGCGAATTCAATTCAGTAAATACTAATTGAGGTTGAACTGAGCACAAAACATTGGATATTGTGTCTGCATAAAGACCGCCTGCTTAGCTCTTCAAGCAAGCATGCCACAATTACAGTATAGCACTCACCAGTAGGGCTTGGCCCAGTCCAGAAGCCTCCTCCTGCCGAAAACTTCCCACCCAGCTCAGTTTAAAGAGAATGGTCCCTTCTCTGCATCCTACAGAATTCTTTATCCAGAGCTCTTGCCTCAGAACTCATGTTATACTTTTCTTGTTTTGTCTCTTGAATTTTTTTCTCTGCTACATGATGAGGTGGCTGCCAGTATAATGGATCTCAAAGAGCTCAAACTGGTTTCAGTGACCCAGATGTGAGCAAACATAAATTCGTCCACTGACTTTTCTGTAGGGCAAGGAAACCCTAAGGGATTGTCCAGCTCACAGAGTCATCAGTTCTTGGAAATTTATATCATTGTTCTTCTAGTACAGCTGTTCATTTTGCTATAATGGTAGCATTTCCTTCCCAGTTTCTCCGTCTGATTCCAGAAAGTACGAAAACATAAATCATCCTCATAAGATAAATTTACATTTGACTGCATATATCAAGAAGAAAACAGTGGCTCAAATAAAGTGAGAGTTTATTTCATTTGTGGTTAATGAGAAGTCTGATATTAGGCAGTCCAAGGTTGGTATCTTGTTTCTAGATCATCAGAGGCGCAGAATTCTTTCTAGACTTATACTTCCCTCTCCATAGGCTGTAGCCTTAGATAGCCTTAATGACTTTAGAAGCTCTAGCCATTACCCCTATATTCCAGGGAGAAGAAAGCAGGGAGGGCGAAGGGCACATATTTGTGAAGTTGGGACATTTGGAAAACTCTAGTGACTTCTGCTTACAGCACATGGTCCAGGACAATGTCACATGGCCATTCTTAACTCAAGGGAGGCTAGGAAATGTACTGTTTCTAAATGGGAATATTATTCCCTCAAAAACAAAAACAACAAACCACGAACACCATTGTGTTTTATTAAGAAAAAGAGAGTGAATATTGAATGTTGGATAGGCTGTTAACAGTCCCTGCCTCAACTCTCTTCTAACAAATAAACTTTCTTCTTCTCTACACCTACCATCAACTAAATATGTACACAGTTTCCCCTTTAGAACAGGTTTTTATCACCAATGAATCAGACTTCCAGGGTTCAACATTAACATTGTATCCTTGGACAGATTACATGATATCTTTTGGGCTCAGTTTCCTTATCTATCACATGGGGATGAATATAGTGCCTGCATATAGTAGATCAAAAAGGACAGTAATCGTCATCATCATCATGCCCTTCACCGAGAGATGGGGTCTATTTCCCTTCCTCTTGAATCTGAGCTGACTTGTGACTGCTTTCTCCACTAGAACACACTGAAAATTATTCCCTGCCAGTTCTGAGACTAGCTTTCAAGAGGGCTGGTAATTTCTGCCTACTAGAGAGACTGTGTGGAGAGGTCCTAAGACTAAATGGAGAACGAAAGACTAGCTGAGCTCAGCCTTCCAGATATCCCCATCAAGGCACCCAGCATGTGAGCAAACTCACTTAGATCCTCCAGACTATTCCAGCCACTAGCCAAATATCACCAAGCGACTGAGACTTAATCAATGTCACAAGTAGCTGAAGAACTCTAGTAGGCTGTGCCCAACTTTCTAACCCACAAAATGGTGAGATATTGTAAAATGGATACCGATTTAAGCTACTAAATTATGGGGTGGTTTAATATGCCACAATAGACACTCAGAATTCTACCACATACTTTTTTGTGTAAGCATTAAATGTAATAATGAAGGTAAAGCTCTTTTTTGCTCATTGCCTGGCACATGCTAAATACACAGCACTGTTTAGTTTATACATTATGTTCTAAGATCTACCATGTCTGTCTGTAGAAGGAGACTCTCCACCTGTGTAGGTCTCTATACACTTACCAGCTCATAACTAAGGCTGGTCTAATTAGTCTTTCAGCTGGCATTTTACTTTGATTCAGCTATTTTTACTACTCCTTCAAACTTCCTGCACTAATGTATTGTCTAAGATTAGAAGATCTGTGAAATGGGGTTTATGCCTTATATGCCTTTTATTTAAGTCTATATCATATAGTGGAATAAATATATTGTTGGCATCAAGCAAATCTGTCTTTGCATACCAGGTCAGCCAATTGAGGAATGGATGGTGACTCTTACAGTTTAAATTTGCTCTGAAGCAGATACCAAGGCAGGCATTAGAGTGCAAGTAGTTCATTTGAGAAATGATGAAAGCACTGACAGGGTGGTGGGCAGAGATAAGAAGGGGAAGGAAACATTAAGGAGACCAACCAGCCAATGAAGAACACAATCAGACTTATCCCTATAGATGGTGAGGGAGCTACGATATTAATGCATCAGCTCACATTATAATTGACTGAAGATAATTCCCAGGAGGAAGCAAAACCTGGGCACTTCTGGGTTGCCATATAGATAGGGAAAACAAGCGTCTATGACCAGAGAAAGATTTTAGCAACATTTCAGGTATGGAGGTTGTAACTGAGCTGGCATTGAAGTGGTAAAGGCAGGGGCTATGACAGAGCACCAACAGCATGTACTAGAGAAAGCTTGGACAAGATACTGAACATTGATTTTCTCACCTCTCAAATCAGGATAAAAACAATAAATCTAAAGAGTTATTCTCCTGAAATCTATGTATATTATTTCTAATACTCCCAAAGTTCTACCCTTACAGAATTTACAGATATAAGTCAATAGAGTTGGAGAAATAGCTGGGGTGAAATAAATGCCAGTTGACTAAAACTCAGTAACTCTTCTAAAAAATGACAGTATATGACTGTCTTTGAAATATTTATTCCCATCATCCTAACACATATAACAGTGGTGATAATACTGTTTTGGTTTAAATCACTCAAATACTTTAATAAAAACAAAAAAATTTACTGATCCAGAGGACAAACCTTATGTGAAATGATAATAAAAACCAAAGGGACTTGCCACAATTTTCACTATTTTTATCATAGTAATTACTGGCATTAGCACTAACAGATAAGAAGTGTATTGGCATTTTAGTTTAATCAATAAACACCAGCTATATCATAAAGGAGCACTTGAGTGAATGCCTACAAAAATACTTTATGCTAAAATCAAAAGCATAAAATTTAGAAAAGAGTTTAGAAAAGAGCTCTCGAGGAAAAGACAAGGAAAATGCTATATTTAAAAACCCTATCTCACTCCATATTCAATAAATGGCACTGGGATAGCGGACCATCCATATGTAGAAGAATGAAACTGGACCCCTACCTTTCACAATATACAAGAATTAACTCAAGGCAGATTAAATATTAAATGTAAGGCTGACTATGGTAGTTCGAGCCTGTAATTCTAGCACTTTGGGAGGCCAAGTCAGGAGGATAACTTGAGGTCAGGAGTTGGAGACCAACATGGTGAAACCCCGTCTCTACTACAAATACAAAAATTAACCAGGCATGATGATGCATGCCTGTAGTCCCAGCTACTTGGGAGGCTGAGGCAGGAGAATCACTTGAACCTGGGAGGCAGAGGTTGCAGTAAGCTGAGATTGTGCCACTGCACTCCAGCATGGGTGCCTGGGTGACAAAGTGAGATTCTCTCTCTCTCTCGGGGGAGAAAAAAAAAAAAAAAAAGTAATACAAGAACTCAAACTACAAGAATCCTAAAAGAAAAGCTAGGAACACCATTTCAGACATCAGACTTGAAAAATAATTTATGATCACATCCTCAAAAGCAATTGTGACAAAAACAAAAATTGACAAATGTAACCCAATTAAACTAAAGAGCTTCTGCACAGCAAAAGAAATCAACAGGGTAAATAGACAACCTACACAATGGGAGAAAATATATGCAAACTATGCATCTGACAAAGGTATGATATTTAGAATTTATAAGAAACTTCAACAAATCAGCAAGCTAAAAACAGCTAACTTTACTAAAAAAAAAAGGGCAAAGGACGTGATGAGACATTTCTCAAAAGAAGACATACAAGTGACAGACTTATGAAAAAACGCTCAACCTCACTAATTGTTAGAGAGATGCAAATCAAAACCACAATGAGATACCATCTCATGCGAATCAGAATATCTATTATTAAAAAGTCAAAAAACAACAAACGTTGATGAGGCTTGGAGAAAAGAAGAAGCTTATTCACTGTTGGTAGAAATCCAAATTAGTTCAGCCACTGTGGAAAGTAGTTTGGAGAGTCCTCAAAGAAATTAAAACAGAACTACCATTCAACACAGCAATCCCATTATTAGGTATATATATATATAAAAATAAAATAAATTGTTTTACCAAAAAGACACATGTGCTCATATGTTCATTATAGCACTGTTCACAATAGCAAAGACATGGAATCAACCTACATGCCCATCAATGGTGGACTGGATAAGGAAAATGTGGTACATATACACTATTGAATACTATACAGCCATAAAACAGAATGAAATCAAGTCCTCTGCAGCAACGTGGATACAGTTGGAGGTCATTATCTTAAATGAATGAAGACAGGACCAGAAAACCAAACACTGTATGTTCTCACTTATAAGTGGGAGCTAAACATTAGGATGGACAAAAAGGTGGCAAAAATAGACACCGAGGACTATTAAAAGGGGGAAAGGGTTGAAAAACTCACTGTCGAATACTATACTCAATACTAGGTGACGGGATCAATTATATCCCAAACCTGAGCATCAGGCAATATATCCACGTGATAAATCTGCACAGGTGCCCTCTGTATCTAAGATACTATAAAAGCTAAAATCATTTAAAAAGAAAAAGAAACCAATCTTCTTTAAAAAAAAAGAATCACTCATGACTTCTCATTACATTTTAGATAAATGAAAACAAAAAACAATCCTGGCTTTTCAGGTCTTGGACTCCCCTGCGTGTCCCATTCCACCTCCACCGCCTGACTTACACGGCCTGGCTCTGCAAGACCAGGCTGTCCACGGGGTCTCCTATGCCAGGAATTAAAATGCGGTAAAACAGAGAGAATAGGAGACGTGAAGTTTCTTTTCCGCCAAGGTTTCTTTCTAGCCTGAATTTCACAGGAGTTCTTTCTTTCATCTTCATTTTCAGATTCCCCAGCTACAATTGCCTCCATATGGCACCTAAATATTCAGCAGTCACTGTGCACTAAGCAGTGTGTGTAAAAGCTTGTAATACATACATCCAGAGTTATTTAATCATCAAAACAACTCTGGTAGGTTGCAATGATGATTCCTGGTTTTCAGATGAGAAAACTGAGGCCAGATAAAAGGAGGAACTTGCCAGGGTCTCAGCTACCTGTGGTTGAGCCAAGCTTCAGGCTCTGTCTGTCCAATGGCAGGTCTCAAGCTCTCACCATTATACTGTCCTACCACTGTCACATAGGCAAGTGTCAGCTCTCACTGCCAGATATGTTTCTACTGATGCTTAATAATAAGCATCTCCCTCCCAAAGGAACAGAAAGGAATTAGAAACAGACAATATTTGGGGAGCAGGGAGGAATGGCTAACTATGATAGAAAAGTATGTTAACCCATCCCTCACCATCTATAGAAGTGCTGGTTAGAAGGGGTTTTTATATTACTTATGACCACTGAAGATGTGTGTCCAAGAGATGTAGTAAGCTGAAATCTGAATTCAGTGCTCTTCAAGTTTATTGACACGTTTGAGATGCAAACTGCAATTGCTCATAACTTAGATGTAACTTGTAGAATTCTAGAGCTTCCAGAAGCAGAGCGCAAAGAAAGATAAAAGTTTAATACCCTATTTATAGAAAAGGGAGCCATCTTTTTCTGATGAACATCTAGATGACGAGGGGCAATTTCAGAACTGAAACCTCCACTGTATGAGTCTAGGTTCTCCAGAATAACAGAGCCAACAGGATTATATATACATATGGTATAAGGAATTAGCTCACATGATCATGGGGGTGGAAAAGTCCCCAGACCTGCAGTCAGCAAGCCGGAGATCCAGGAGGGCTGAGGGTGTAAATTCCAGTCCTAAAGCTAGATGGCTGTACCTCCAGGAGAGTTAATGTCTCTGTTTGAGTCCAAAGGGAGAGAAAGACAAGTGCTCCAGTTTGAGGGCGGTCGGCAGGAGAAGTTCCCTCTTACTCGGCCTTTTGATTCTATTCAGATCTTCAGCTGATTGAGTGAAGCCCACCCACAGTGGGGAGGACAATCTGCTTTACTTATCTACCAGTGCTAATGCTGACTACATCTGGAAACCTCCTTCCAGGCACACTCAGAATAGTGTTTAACCAAATGTCTGGGCACCCTATAGCCCAGCCAAGCTGACACCTACAATTACTCATAACAGCCACTTCATAAGTGAGTCAACTAATTTTCTTCTTCCTTTGCTTGATTCCAGTTTTCTCCTCCTAACCTCACACAAGGAAATTCTTATCAAATATCAGAGTTTCAAAATGAGTCAATCACAAAGATACAAGATGGATATAAATGATGCATAATCAAACTCTTTCCTATGCATATGATAAAAAAAATTACTGTGATCTTTCAAAAAAAAATTAGATAGGATGAAGTCCTGAGCAATTTTCAGGCAAAGATTTTACCAAAGAATACAAGGGGGAATGAGAAGTCCTGATTTGAGGTCCTGAGTTCCATCCACTACATAGCTCAGCTCTTTGGACTTCCCTCTTCTCTCTCTTAAAGCCTTTGGCATGGACAACACTTTGAGTCCCAGATTCCTTCAACCTGCCCCTCCTAAATTGCAACTAAGAGCTTACATAGCTTCAGTCACCACAGTACTATAAATTAGGAATTGCTGTCAAAAAGGTTTCAGGATCCACATAACAATCACACTCCAGAGTCCAGACTACAATGGAAGTTGGTGGCATAAGACTCCAAATTCCATATTTTTTTCGCTATGCCAAGGAAAAGGAAAAAGATGAGGAGTATCCAGATGACCACACACAGAAGTAGTGATATATTTTATTTTTTTATTATTATTATTATACTTTAAGTTCTAGGGTACATGTGCATAACGTGCAGGTTTGTTACATATGTATACTTGTGCCATGTTGGTGTGCTGCACCCATCAACTCGTCAGCACCCATCAACTCGTCATTTACATCAGGTATAACTCCCAATGCAATCCCTCCTCCCTTCCCCTCCCCCCTCCCCATGATAGGCCCCGGTGTGTGATGTCCCCCTTCCCGAGTCCAAGTGATCTCATTGTTCAGTTCCCACCTATGAGTGAGAACATGCGGTGTTTGGTTTTCCGTTCTTGTGATAGTTTGCTAAGAATGATGGTTTCCAGCTGCATCCATGTCCCTACAAAGGACACAAACTCATCCTTTTTGATGGCTGCATAGTATTCCATGGTGTATATGTGCCACATTTTCTTAATCCAGTCTGTCACTGATGGACATTTGGGTTGATTCCAAGTCTTTGCTATTGTGAATAGTGCCGCAATGAACATACGTGTGCATGTGTCTTTATAGCAGCATGATTTATAATCCTTTGGGTATATACCCAGTAATGGGATGGCTGGGTCATATGGTACATCTAGTTCTAGATCCTTGAGGAATCGCCATACTGTTTTCCATAATGGTTGAACTAGTTTACAATCCCAGCAACAGTGTAAAAGTGTTCCTATTTCTCTACATCCTCTCCAGCACCTGTTGTTTCCTGACTTTTTAATGATCGCCATTCTAACTGGTGTGAGATGGTATCTCATTGTGGTTTTGATTTGCATTTCTCTGATGGCCAGTGATGATGAGCATTTTTTCATGTGTCTGTTGGCTGTATGAATGTCTTCTTTTGAGAAATGTCTGTTCATATCCTTTGCCCACTTTTTGATGGGGTTGTTTGTTTTTTTCTTGTAAATTTGTTTGAGTAGTGATATATTTCAAATGAGAATGAGAGCTCATTAACAGTCAAAGTGGCTGGGTACATGCTTGCAGCTGGCAGTCAATGAAAGGAGCACTTCCATGGGAAGCCCAGGTCATGGAGTCAGTACATGCACAGGTGTCAGTTATAAAGGTAAGGAAGTATGCCGCCCAGTGAGGTAAGCAGGGGGAGTTTGGAATTCCACAGGATAAAAGTATAAAATGTCATAAAATATTCACACTTGTGTTTACATGTGATTATTACAATGCATGTTAATGTTTTAACTGTAAATATCATCAAGCTAAATTTCTTTTTCAGTAGATTTGCTTGCAGCCCAGAAATTCATCGATTTGGGTCAGTGAATTGGATTTCAATTCTCTTTTTCTTCCCTTTTAAAAAGTAGCATGAAATAGGACTTTGGGGTCAGATTTGGCATCAGAATTGTCAAAGTCAAAGTTCATAACATTTTCATACATCACAAAATAATATAATGTTCAAAACCAGAATAAACTCCAAAGATCATCTGGCAGTCTCTGACATTTCAAAAAGGATAGATTTGCAACCAGGAGATGTAAGGCAACTACTCACTGTCACAGGGTTCTAGGAGTGCAGAGACACTCCTGCCTCCAATCTTACTACTTGCCCCAAGTCTAGTTGCTAACAAAATCTCCTTGAACTGCATATTAAATAATAACCTTGGGATATTACCCCATGATTGTCCTTATCCTCATTAACTTATATTTGAGAATTGATAGGACAAAGTATGGCAACCCTGCTCTTGGAAACACAAATGTAGGATAATTAAAAGAATAAATGCAACCAGAATCATCTTTAAATATCTCTTTGTATTGACAAGGAGAATGGTGAGACTGTGGGAAGCACAGTTGGTAATATACTATTTCCTTGATTGATTCCACTGGGCTAGTCCTCGCGTGTTAATGGCTTTCAAAAGGCAACAAATCCCCTCCCAGAGATATGCCCAAGAGAATTAAAAACAGTTATTTAAATAAAAACATATATACACATGTTCACAGCAGCCCTATTTACAATAGCCAAAATATGGAAACAATTCAAATGTTTATCAAAGAACAAATAGATTTTTTTTAAAACACTCTGGCATATACATACAACGTATTATTCAACCATGCAAAGGAATGTAGTACTGTATATGATGCAATATTATAAATATCAAAACTATGCTAAGTGAAAGAAGTGAGATACAAAATGTGACAAATTGTATGGTTCCATTTATAGGAAATATCTCAAATAGGTAAATCAATACAGACAGAAAGCAGCTTAGTGGTTTCTAGGAGCTAAGAGGAGGGATGGGGATGAGATCTGACTGTTTAATGGGTACTGAGTTTGCATTTGTTTGTTTGTTTGTTTGTGTGTGTGTGTGTGTGTGGGTGGGTGAGTGATGAAAATGTTTTGGAGCTATATAGAAATAATGGTTGTAAAATATGGGGATATACTAAATGCCTGTGAATTGCATCCTCTAAAATGGTTAATTTTATGGGCATTTCACTTCAATAAAAAATAAAGAGAGGGTATTATAATGGTCTAAGGATGTGTGAAATTGAGTAGCCTATAGTCCCCTTATTCAGTCAAGCCCTCATCCAAGTACTGCTGTAAAGGTACGTTGTAAATGTGAATGAAATCCATAATTAGTTGACTTTAGGTAAGGGAAATTATCCTAGATAATCTGTGTGGGTCTCATTCAATCAGTTGTAAGGCCTTATGAGCAGAATGGCTTTTAATACTTCCCGAAGAAGAAGAAATTCCACTGCAACTTCCACGCATGCCTGAGAGTTCCAGCTGTACTTCCTGATAGCCTACCCAGTGGATTTCAGACATACCTGGCCTCCATAACCATGTGAACCAATTCTGTGCAATAAATCTCAATGTATTATCTCCTACTAGTCATGCTCCATTGGTTGAATCCTGACTGATATGAGTGGGTTCTACATTTAGAAGACTTGGGATCTAAAAGCCTTTTGTTCTTCCCTAGCCAACTTCACAGCAATTCTCTCACAAGTAAAACAATCTTAGAGAAAGATAAAATAGTTCCAAAAAGTACCCTTTATACCCTCAAATAACTATACTGCCTGGAAAATGAAGAAAGAAGTGCTATGAGACTGAGGGGTTATTACAGGCAGGTGAGGGTAATGTTGATAGCCGAGGCAAGGGTGCTCACCAAAATATGAGACATAAAGGGACTTTTACCCAGTAGAACCTGACATGCACCAGCTCTTGTCTGCACCACGACTTTCACTACCTCTTTCTCTCTAAGCAAGAGATTGGGAAGTCTTTTATAGGAAATGTGCCTGTCCCAAGATAAATGGGCTAAAGATAAAGACATTGGAGTTGTCTAACTAAAGGCCCAGCCCTACTCTTCAGGGTAGCTCCAAGGCAATGCATTCCAGACACTTCCTTTTGAAACATGAGCACAGTCCAAGACCATCAGAAGCATGAGTAAAGTCTCCGGCAAGAATGAGAGATCACATGACATAACAGAGAAAAAGCAAATTGGGAAATGTGACTATGCAGAAAAGAAGCAAAACACATGGACACACACATAGACATGCATGTACAGATATGAATACATACATACACACAGAAAGGAACAGGCACATACACATATAAACAAATGCACATACAGAGACATGCATGTACAGGTATTCCCGTACACATACATACAGAGAGAAACATGAATGCACACATACATATGCATGCAAAACACTGACATGTGCACAGGACTACACATGTGCACACACACAGACATGCATGTAAAGATATTCAAACACAAATATACATAAAATGAAATATGCACATATGTGTACACACATGTGCAGGCACACAGACATACATGACAGATATGCACATACACATATATGCACAGAGCAGAACATGCATGCACACATGCATACACATGTGCACGAGCATGGGCATGCATGTACATGTATTCACAGACATACAGAAAGAAACATAATGTACATGACATTTGCAAGCATGGACATACATTTACATGCACACATACACATGTGTCTGGACACACAAAGACATATATATACACACACACACAAATACACAGAAACATAAACATCCAGATAAACACATATACAATACAGTTATAGCACACAATTGCCCACATGTGTTTGTGCATGTGGACATGCATGCACATATATGTGCATGTATGGACACAAGCAAACATGCACACATATGCATATACATGCATGTATATGCACATACAAACCCACATACATGAATATATATGTACATGTACCCATACGTGTACACACATGGATAAATGCAAACATACACATATGTGTGCACACACATGCCTGTACAGGTATGTACATCATCACACATGGACATACACATACATGTACACATACAAAGAAACCATTGATATACCCAGAGTTATAAGAAAAGATAATTTAACCTGGAAATTCCATATTAAACTCCAAAAGCTTAGCTTGGTGTCTCTGTGTGTAAGTTTCACTCATGTTTTGGGAAGCACTCTACCCACACACATGACCAAAGCCCCTATCTCCCACCTCAAGCCAAAGTAACTTCTGTGGCTCCCAATATAAAGTAAGCTTTTGGTAGAATGGGCACACACAGGCTGGGCACAGTGGCTCACACCTGTAATCCCAGCACTTCGGGAGGCTGAGACAGGTGGATCGCTTGAGCCCATAAGTTCCAGACTGGCCTGGGCAACTTGGTGAAATCCCATCTCTATGCAAAGTACAAAAATTAGCTGGACTTGGTGGTGTGAGCCTATAGTTCCAGCTACTTGAGAGGCTGAGGTGGGAGGATTGCTTAAGCCTGGGAGGCACAGGTTGCAGTGAGCTGAAATCATGCCACTGCACTCCAGTCTGGGCACAACAGTGAGGCAGTCTCAAAAAAAAAGAAAAAAGAATGGATGATATATATTGATATGGTTAGGCTGTGTCCCTACCCAAACCTCATTTAAATTGTAGTTCCCATGATCCCCATGTATTTTGGGAGGGAGAGAATTGAATCATGGAGATACTTTCTCCCATCCTGTTCTTGTGATAGTGAGTTAGTTCATAAGATCGTTTTATAACGGGCTTTTCCCCCTTTTGCACTGCATGCCTGCCTCCATGTAAGATGTGCCTCTGTTCCTCCTTCACCTTCTGCTACGATTGTGAGGCCTCCCCAGCCATGTGGAACTGCGAGTCTTCTAAACCTCTTTTTCTTTATAAATTACCCAATCTCAGGTATATCTTTATTAGCAGTACAATACAGACGTACATATATGGAACTTCCCGTTCACAGACCTACAGCAGCTGATGTGATCTGCCTCTGAAACGTGCATATTTGCAGGACTTCTCTCTGATGAAGACAGCACCTCTGCGTAAGCTAGACAGAGTGTGTCATCCTTCATAGGGAAGGCCTGGCCTTCCATCCAAAATCAGTAGGGAAACAAGATCTTGGTTACACATAATTTTACTTTTGATTTCTCCTTTCTCTAGTCTTTTTTTTTTTTTTTTGAGACGGAGTCTCGCTCTGTCGCCCAGGCTGGAGGGCAGTGGCCGGATCTCAGCTCACTGCAAGCTCCGCCTCCCGGGTTCACGCCATTCTCCTGCCTCAGCCTCCCGAGTAGCTGGGACTACAGGCACCCGCCACCACGCCTGGCTAGTTTTTTTTGTATTTTTTAGTAGAGACGGGGTTTCACCGTGTTAGCCAGGATGGTCTCGATCTCCTGACCTCGTGATCCACCCGTCTCGGCCTCCCAAAGTGCTGGGATTACAGGTGTGAGCCACCACGCCTGGCTCTCTAATCTTTTAATAATGCCCTTAGAATACAAGTCCCATGCTTTAAAGATCAACTTCTCTGTAATTACTGCTTGCACACAATTTTGGGTTTCCACCCAGGGCACTGAATATTTAAGAGCATAAACAATCCCACACCCTCCTCCTGTCATCTCAGCAAACCTGGTGCTCTATGATGCACCCTGGCAGAGACTCAGTGAGTGCTGGTCAGTGGGCTGAGTGGCTCATTCTCACTCCTTCCCAACCTCACCTATTCAAACCATAGCATATCCTCAGGGATGGTGGCCCCTGAACTCAGCTGTGGCTGGGCAAAGCGTGAAACTCAGTTGTTAATCTGGCATTCAAAGCCCCGAGTCCAGTTCCATTAAACTATGCAAAACCCCTGAACTGAGTGTGGCTTAGGCGACGGACTGTGCTGGCTTTCCTAAGACTGATCCAGTTTTAGGACCTATAATTCCACATCCCGGGGAATCCCTCAGTCTTGAGCAGACCAGAATGACTGGTCACACTAGTAGGGATCCTAAAATCAGGAATACCAGTGCAAGCATTTCCGCCTTGAATTGAAAACATGTCTGCCACCTGTGATGCATTACTAATCAGAAGAAGTGCATTATGAAACACATAGAAGCATAGACAGAGCACAAAGGCCCATGTTTCAAAGTGGGAGTGATAAGAATATGATGACAAAATGTCCCTGACTTCAAGGACCACACTTTTCCCAAGGAAGCAGCTACATACACGCGTAAGAAATACAAGTCAGGAAATCGTAACAAATTCAAGATCGGGAGAGATGTGTCCCATGCAGTGGTGGGCTACTGTGGACATTGCCACAGTGAAGGTTCCTAACTGGACTCTCCCTGCAGCAATCCGATCCACTTCTCTTCCCCATGTGCTTGATGATAGGGATTTCTCAAATCCAGAAGCAGCTGAGCAGGACTGGAGAGGAGGCTCAAAGGAGGAGGGTAAGGTATCAGCCTTACAGTCCATTGTAACTTATGCTGCAAGTCAGCAAACTCGGGATCAGGCCAGACCAGAACTATTTTATTTCTCTCTGCAATGACTGGAAAAAGCTGCTCCAATTTCCTTTCCTCTTGTCCTCTCCATTCCTGCCTTGGGTACTCTGCCACTCACCTACCCGGTGAATTATCCAAATCTTCCAATTCTTATTTTACAAACTGCACCTGTACCTGCTCCCCAGTTCCATTACTACCTCTTTTATATCCAAAGGATAGGCATTAGCATAACCTGCACACCAGTCTCTCTTTCCTCCATCTTGCTTGTTACTAACAAGAGAGGATGATAACAGCAGCTCTGACCATGAGAGCTCCCTTCCATGCTCTCTCCTCTCTGCACAATAGATTCTGAATGCCTTTGCAGAGCACTGAATGTCTTCTGTAATATTCTCCCAATGGACTGTTCTTGTTTCCCTTGCCTCCCTCTACTCTGCTGCATGCATGAAACCCTCTCAGATGGCCTATTTACTGTTCCTATCCTACTATCTTTGTCTTCTTACGGTCTTACCTGGTTCACACCATTCCTCTTTCCTGGAATGTACTCCATCTATTGAGGTCAAACCTGTCCTTCAAGACCAAGGTCAAGGTGATCTTCCACACAACAACTTTCTAGGTCATCTCGGCTAGAAATGCTCTCTCCCTTTTACGAATATTAAGCACACTCCATCTGTAAAGCACTTATCAAAACTGTTCATATCACAATTAAATAAATGTCTTATCCTCACAGATATGTGTTTTATCACTTTGGGAACACAGATCTATGGGCTTTACTTCTTTGAAGTTTTCATATTTTCTCTTATTATATCGCCTTGTATATAATAGGTATCCAATAATGCATTCAATGAATTATCTACAAATAGTGTTAGGGAGTAATTTACTAATTCCAAATATTTATATCATGTTTATCTTTTATGGGAGGCATGCCCTGTGCAAGGCTTATATTCTATGGAATCATTTTGAAGAAAAAGGTAAAACAAGAAATGAGAAAGATAGGGCATGTATTCAAGTCTTATATATGATTGCTTAGAGTTGATTAGAGCAGGCAGCAGTTGATATTAAGTGAATGAAATAAAAGTAGAAATTTCCTAGATAGAATGATTTACTTATTTATTTTCCTTACTAAGAAGCAGGCCATCTGACTCTTTATCAAGGAAAAGGCAGAGAACTTTAGAATATTTGCCACAATTTTCTTAATCCAGTCTGTCACTGATGGACATTTGGGTTGATTCCAAGTCTTTGCTATTGTGAATAGTGAGTTCCTGTCCTTTGCAGGGACATGGATGCAGCTAGAAACCATCACTCTCAGCAAACTATCGCAAGAACAGAAAACCAAACACCGCATGTTCTCACTCATAGGTGGGAATTGAACAATGAGATCACTTGGACACAGGAAGGGGAACATCACACACCGGGGCCTATTGTGGGGAGGGGGAAGGTGGGAGGGATAGCATTAGGAGATATACCTATGTAAATGATGAGTTAATGGGGGCAGCACACCAACATGGCACATGTATACATATGTAATAAACCTGCACATTGTGCACATGTACCCTAGAACTTAAAGTATAATAATAATAAAAAGAAAAAAATATTAGCCACAAGAGCCTACCTCTGGCACTGATCACTGGCAATGATAATTGTGGAAGTGTAAAGGAAAAATCCACAGATTCAGGTCAAATCATTCTTAGAAACGGATAAATGACATCTACAATCTTTCCTAAGTGACAATGAGCTTGACGTTATGCTAATCTGTTGTAAAACTCAATTTATTATCATTAATGGCATCCTGCAAAAATAAAATCTTGGTAGGCTCAATGAGTAACCAGTGGCCACGTAATCCTCCTTGAGCCTGATTCCCTCTCCTTCTGTGTGGGAAAGCATCTAGAATTCTAACCTGTGCTTGTTTCACTTGTTTCTTTCAGCTTCTGGCCAATACGGTGCTTCCATTCTACCAAGCTTCAGAGAGGTCCCTACAAGGCCACTGCAGGGAGTTCATTACTCTTAGCTCGGATCCTTTGTACTTCATTACTTTGTCAACATTGACATTTATAACACTGGCCCAGATTCCCCAGGCAAAGGGCAAATAAATCAATAGCAGAGCCATTGGCAAGGAAGAGGGATATCAGGCAAAGAAAATCAATAGGCGGCATGGTTGTATGATCTTATTAACAATAGTTGCTGTTTTCAAACCAGACACTTCACAGGCACTATCTCATATCTTCAGAACAAATCAATAAAGCAAGTATTACTACTCCTACTTTACAGATGAGGAAACCAAGGCTCAGAGAGGTGATGTTAATCATGAGAGAGCTAAGTAGCAACCTTTCTATGGTTTGAGCTCAGCACTGTCTGACCCCCAACCCATTCATTTCCCATCTCACTACCACACATACTCATGAGAAAAATACATTGTAAGAGAAAGCTGGAGACACTCATCCGAGTCTTGGAGGCAGCTAGCTGCACAACACTGGGCCCAGTCATGGGTAGCATGATAACCTTTCAGATAACCACAGCTCTAATATTTATACATTATACATATGTGTATGTGTATGTATGTGACTGTGTGTGTTTTCCTTCAACATATATTACAGAACATGTAATATGTGTCTGCCAATACAGTAGCAGGGAAGACAAAACTGTAAATGAGACTGGGGTCCTGTCTTTGGAACCTCATGACTACTCCATGCTGAGAAGTGGAGAGGGACAGAGGTGATGTCTGGAGTCTTTAAGCATCAGACTAGATTTGATGATTTTAAGCTTGACTGACTCAAAAAGTATCACATGATTATAACCCATCAGAGGCAGCTTGACTCCTGAGAAAATAAGTTTAAATAATTTCAGGTGGGTTTTGGCCTTGTTAACTCTTTTCAGATGATTTTATCAAGAGTATTGTGGGCCAGGTGCAGTGGCTCATGCCTGTAATCCCAGCACTTTGGGAGGCCGAGATGGGTGGATTACTGGAGGTCAGGAGTTTGAAATCAGCCTGGCCAACATGGTGAAACCCCATCTCTACTAAAGATACAAAAATTAGCCGGGCATGTGGCGCGCACCTGTAATCCCGGCTACTTGGGAGGCTGGGACAGGAGAATCGCTTGAACTCAGAAGGCAGAGGTTGAAGTAAGCGGAGATTGCACCTGGGTGACAGAGTGAGACTCCATCTCCAAAAAGAAAAAGAAAAAGAAAAATGAAGTTAAAAAGTAAATACTGTTCACACTACTGCCTCCACTGTTTACCAATCATGAATTAAAGTCATGTTGACACCTTGCCTTATCCATTCATCCCCCTAGAGTGGGAGAGAAGAGTAAAATTTAAGCTTTGTTACGTAAAGACTAGAATACCTTTAGCTGGAAGGCAATTCGAGTCCTAAAGGAAAAATGCTGAGTTGGATGAAGTAGCTTTTTACGTTATGATTATACTGGTGTTACAAACTTTACTGAGCTTTTATTACATGTCAGGCATCAACCTAGGCACATCATCTGCATCACCACTAGATTTTCCGAATTATAAGTGTTATAATAACATATACCTGTGTTCTAATTGAGAAGACTGACGTTTGCAAGACTTAGTAATTTGTCCAGGTCACATTAGTCAATGGTGAAGTCACAATTTGAACCCACAGCTGATTCCAAAGCCTGACTTACAAGAAATGCGCCATCTTCTCTCCATGATTAAAGACTCTCTCACTCTACCTCTACTTTTAAGCCCATCAGGTCTAAAAAGACAAACTTTTGATGCAGAGCTTCTCAGCAGACCAATGAATTATGCATTGTGTCAAATACTTCATATCATTCCTTATAAACCAAACTGTGGCAAGATCTATTAGGAGTGTGGAATCCAGACACTTACGAGTTACGTGATATGGGGAAAGTCACTGAACCTCTGTGACTCAATTTTCTCATCTATAAAAATAGAAATAAGAATGGTACTTATCTCCCTGGGGAAAAATAAATTAACATAAGGAACGAGTTTAGACTTAGCACACAGAAAGATATTATCAAATAATCATACTAACAGTAACTACTAGTTTTATGGTACTATTAGTATTAGTATGCTATAAATACTATACCATTTTTAGTATTATCATTTGGTAACAGTGAAGAAAACCTAGAATTAGCATAGCCTACACGGGATACTTCAAAACCTTGAAAAACTTTAATACTACCAACAGATCCCACGCAAATAACTTTCCTTTGAAAGAATTAATTTTTAAGATAAGCCGGATCTTTAGAACAAGGATAAGTTTTTTGCTATTATGTTTGTTTGTTTGTTTCACACACCGTGTAGCCATAGTAATGCTCAATAGTTTTTGCTTGAGGAGAACTAATTTAAAGTTTATATCAATAAGAGTCACGTCATGTGACTTCTGGGCCACCATACAAAACATCCTTTGCTATCACAGTCAGGCAAAGATGTGTAAAGTCTGGCGTTTCCTTGAAGGCCACCCCTCTTAGAAGGAGATTACTAACAGCTCCTCCCAGCTGAAGACAGTCTGCATTTAGAAACAACGTGTCATTGATATTTTTGCTTCATTCATTTTTTTTAGTCACGAGTATAGACAGAGCAGGCAAGTGATGATATAAAATGAGTAACTCAAGGGAATTCTATTCAAAGAGTGGTTTCACTCTTAGGAAAAACGGACAACTTTTACAGAGCAGTGCAGAGCATGGAGCAGGCTGGCACTGCTATCATGAGGTGATTCATGTAACACACAGAAATAAAATTGCATCTTAAATCATAAGATAACACACATTCCTGTTGCATGAGAAGAAACTAAATTATCTATTGAATTTATCTGTGGGGGAAAAATGTAACTTGTTATTAAAGGAAAAAAAAATAACAAAAATCCCATATAACCCAGTTGCAATTCAATGCTGGTTATCCACAAAGTAGAAAATATAAGACATGCGTGTTTGGGAAGTTGGGATGATTATTGAAATCTGATATTTCAGGATGCTCTAAAACACACCATTTACTTCATGACGCAGAAGGTCAGATTAGATTAACGTATCTAAAATACTGTATTACCCAAAGAGACAGTATCATTAAAAATTATCTGGACACAATATAAGACAATTTCGTACAGTGTTAGGATTTGAGTCTGGAAGAGGCTGTGGTTTGGAGATTCAGTATTTACTAAAGAACTATGCATGACCATAAACAAAATGAAACATAATTTGAGGAGCCTATGCATTTAAAATGAAATAATCTTTTAGAGGAGTCACTGTGGAAGCTATAAACTTGTTTTAAAGAAGATTACATGAATTTATTTATTAAAAGAGCATACCTCAACTATTATTATTCCTACTGCAACATATTTGAATTGTTGATGCACACTGGCACAATCCTTTCCCAAATCAGCCACAATTCCTAGCCCATGGCTATAACTGCACCCTCTTCTCTCCTCTTAAAAGAGGGAGAGCAAAATGCAAGGCAGAAAAAGAGGTGGCATTACTAGATCATTGCTGATTTTTCTCTTTCTCTGGTAAGAACAGCTCAACTTGCTTCTGAGAAGTACCCTTTCCCTGTTATCAACCCATGCAATTAACACTGAACTAACTCCTTCACTCTCTTCACAGCGTAGCTGGGTGAATAATTTGGCCATGGCCATGCAGTAGATCCCAATCACCTGAACACTGCCATGGTCTGAGATTGGTCCTTGAAAACTCAACCCCATGACTTAACACAAGGAAAGTTTTCTGGAACTTTTAAAAGTGAGAGGTTTTCTTTCCACATGGAATGTTGAACTGCTACTACTTAAACCTGGAGTTGATGATTTCACCTTCATAACCACTGAAATCTTGCCTGCAAATGAAGTCCCTCCAAGAGGTAAGCAGTCACATGTGGAGTGAGAAACAGACAGACTGGAAACACCCGAATCTTAATATTTGAGATTCTGAAGCCAGCTGTACCTGAAGCAGATCTTATACCTTGAAACTTCTATTTTAACCAACTATTATTTCCTCTTTTGTTGTCATTGTTGAATCTGGTATGAGTTTGATATACCCTTGAAACAGTGCTAATTGATAACGAGTCACACTAGATTCTGCAAGACTCACCATGGTTCAGAATTGCTCTTTTGGAGCTCGGTTGAGCACCTCCCTGGAAGTTACACTTACAGTCACCTTGACAGACACATTAACAAAAAAGAAAACAGAAAAAAAAAAAAAAAAAAAACCTCACAGTTCTCTTTTATGTTTCTACAACCTTGAAAATAAAAAAAAAAGCAAACATTTCTTGAGTATATGCTAAATACCAAGTATTTTGCATATAATGTTTCAAGAAATCCTTACACAGCTCTGTGAATTCATTAAATGAATTACGTATTACTATCCTCATTCTACCAATAAGGAACCATACACAAGTTAGATAAATTCACCAAGGTCACACAATGTTTAACTACGTGAGAGATGCAAACATGGGTCAATTTGTCTCCAAAAAGCTGGGCATCTTCCACTCTGGAATTGTGCTTCCTAGTTTAGCATTGACTCCCAGATTTGAATCATAAGAGGCCTCTGTGTCCAAAATCAAAAAGGAATTAGAGTACGGTCTTCCAAAGTGAGCATTTTGAAGTACACACCTTTTATTTATATGCATAAATTCTTCTGTGCTTTCTATAAATGGCAGCCGTAACTCACCCTCTGCAAGATGCTTGTAAGGTGATTTTATGTGAAAGCATTCAAGGTATTCATTTAATGATACTATAATGTTGCACAAGACACAGTAGGCTCAAAGTGTAAACCTGAGGGATTGGGGAGAATTAAAGAACCCTGTTCTATAGATGCAATCAGAACTCATTTTAACATGTCAAAATCATGTGTACATGCTCACAGATAGCTCTGCGACTTACAGATTAACTGTAAATTTTATGCATCTTGAGAAGAAATGCTTTCAATTCCTGTATTTTTTTTTTTTTTGAGGCAAGTAAATATTGAAATCTAGATGGGCAAACAGCCACTGGAGCAGAAGAATAATGCCTCTGGCAGGCGTGAGCTTTGGCCTATCAAACTGGCAATAGGAGATTAATAAACGTCAGCTGCATTAAAAAAATGTTATCAGCATGCCATGAGTGCAAATTTCATTTTTATGTCTCTTCAGAATTTTGTAGCAACAGTTTAAAGGCCATACTATAATTCTTTTCCACCTAAACTTTAACCTGTTTACCTATTTTTAAAAAGTAGCTACTTCTTAATTCTGCAGATTAGTAAGAAGTCTTCTCTCAGAAGAGTAATACCATACTTCTCTCAGAAGTATGATGATGATAATAATAATAATAATAACAACTCTTAATTTCACCCAATAATAGTAGTTTTTGTTTTGAAATCAAATTTTCTTGATATATTTTGGATGCGGCTGGAAACCATCATTCGCAGCAAACTATGGCAAGAACAGAAAACCAAACACCGCATGTTCTCACTCATAGGTGGGAACTGAACAATGAGATCACTTGGACTCGGGAAGGGGAACATCACACACGGGGGCCTATCATGGGGAGGGGGTGGGGGGAGGGATTGCATTGGGAGTTATACCTGATGTAAATGATGAGTTGATGGGTGCTGACGAGTTGATGGGTGCAGCACACCAACATGGCACAAGTATACACATGTAACAAACCTGCACGTTATGCACATGTACCCTAGAACTTAAAGTATAATAAAATAAAAAAATTAAAAAAAAAAGAAGGGGACATCAGGACCAGAAAAAAATAAGTTAAACACGGCCGGGCGCAGTGGCTCAAGCCTGTAATCCCAGCACTTTGGGAGGCCGAGACGGGTGGATCACGAGGTCAGGAGATTGAGACCATCCTGGCTAACACGGTCAACCCCGTCTCTCCTAAAAAATACAAAAAACTAGCCGGGCGAGGTGGCGGGTGCCTGTAGTCCCAGCTACTCGGGAGGCTGAGGCAGGAGAATGGCGTGAACCCGGGAGGCGGAGCTTGCAGTGAGCCGAGATCGCACCACTCACTCCAACCTGGGCTACAGAGCAAGACTCCGTCTCAAATAAATAAATAAATAAATAAACACAAAAAAGGAGAGTTTCTTTTAGAAGTTTCAAGTTTTTTCGATTCCTAAGTCTGCCTGGCTGTCTATGCTCTTGTGACAGGGCCAAGTTAAACAGAGACTTAGAAATAACAGTGATAGAGCACGCTATGTTTAAATCTGAGGCATATACATCTATACTTTCAAATGAAATAAGTACATTTCCAGAAACATTCTCTCTTCCAAATGGGTTACTTCCCTAAATATATGCTCTCTCTCTTTTAATGTTATTTTTCTTAAATTCACTGATGCAATCGGCCAGAACAAGGAATTCTCACTTGAAAGTTAAGAAATGTCAGTAAGCCACAGAATAAAGTTTGCAATATCCCATAACTTGACAGATATGAGCATCAACATTCTTAGAGAACCAACAGTGAAGTTTTAATGTAGACAATTATATCGGCTATTTTTTATGGGCCAGTATCTACATCATGGGGACCTTCAGGAAACAAACAAACAAAAAAACAAACAAACAAAAAACTGCTTTATTTATAACAGTATCTGTAGCACCGTGGCTGGTATAGAGTATGTACTAAACCACTGTCCTCTTTAATAAGGAATTGGTCCTTTCTTGGACAAAAAGAAAATGAACAAACTTGCTTTTGCTTTGCAATGAAATGCTATTGGTGGTACTGAAGAAAACTGAGACACTAGATTTACTACATACTTTTTTTTTCGTATCTATCTACCATGAAAAATGCTTTCGAGTGTTTGATTTACAGTTGGAAATGTCCTCCAAAGCAATCTTTTCTAAAATTGTGAAGCTCAGTTGCATTCATCATTAATTCCATGTAGCCATCTTAATATCATCCCTTCCTGTTTTCTCCATCCCTACTCTACTCTATTTCTGATGCATGGGGTTTGGTTTCCTTGTTCCAGAGTTCCCCCAGGATTAGTGTCCTTTCTAAATAATAAGTCCGGATGTTCATATTGTCTCCTTTTACCTTCTGTTAGGTAACTTTCATAGACCAGAGTGTTGAGGTTAAGTGTTGGTCCAAATCCTTCCATCTGTTCAACAGCTGTTCAAATGGGAAGGCAGCCCAGTAGGCAGATGTCTCCCATCCTTAGAACAATGAAGACATTTTATTGGGTATTTGATATGGTTTGTATCTGTGTCCTCACTCAGATTTCATGTTGAATTGTAATCCTTAATGTTGGAAGTAGGACATGGTGGGTGGTGATTGGCTCATGAGGGAAGATTTCTGATGAATAGTTTACTACCATCCTCTTGTTGATGTCCTTGTGATGGTTGGTGAGTGAGTTGGTGAGATATAATTGTTTAAAATTGTGTGGCACCTTCCTCCTCTCTCTTCTTCCTGCTCTGACCATGTGACATGCCTGCTCCTCCTTTGTCTTCTGCCATGACTTTAAAATTCTTGAGGTTTCCCAGAAGCTGAGCAGATGCCAGCATCATGCTTCTTCTATGGCTTGTAGAACCATAAGTCAATTAAACATCTTTTTCTTTATAAATTACCTAGTCTCAAGTATTTATGGCACTGCCAAAATGGACTAATGCAGGATTCCTCCTCAATCTTAACAGTTCTTTTCTACCTGATAATTACGAAGCACCAGAAATAAAATAACAAGTTGTCTGTAGTACCTTGCTTTAAAGTTTCAATTCACCAGTCTTTTTTTTTTTTTTTTTTTTTTGAGACGGAGTCTCGCTCTGTCACCCAGGCTGGAGTGCAGTGGCCGGATCTCAGCTCACTGCAAGCTCCGCCTCCCGGGTTTACGCCATTCTCCGGCCTCAGCCTCCCGAGTAGCTGGGACTACAGGCGCCCGCCACCTCGCCCGGCTAGTTTTTTGTATTTCTTAATAGAGACGGGGTTTCACCGTGTTAGCCAGGATGGTCTCGATCTCCTGACCTCGTGATCCGCCCGTCTCGGCCTCCCAAAGTGCTGGGATTACAGGCTTGAGCCACCGCGCCCGGCCGCAATTCACCAGTCTTATTGTTGGCTTAGCTGAAAGAGTGAAGGGTCATATGAATGCTATACACAGTGGTAAGATTTAATGAGGATTTTTTTTCATTTTTAACAAGAGGATATTATTGGAACTTCCATTACACAGAGCAGGGGGCCACGAAAAAGGTCTGGGCTTTGTGGTCAGTAAGCCCAAATTTTCCCTCTTTCCTAAGATGTTTTAATTTGGTTAATGATATTAATAGTAACGACATTTCTGCTAAGACTTCAACCAGAAGACTGATCTCACTCAGATATGGAGCTCAAATTTATATTTCTTCACTGTTCAGAAAAAAAAAGGTGAGAAATTAAAATTGTCCTAAGTTGGTAGTACCACCTGGCACCTGGCAGAAGTTAAAAAAAAATCTTATTTTGAGGAAAGTGTCTTGATTTTTGATCCTTAGAGTTGTCACAAATTAATTGCGATCAATATGAACAAACACACATGCACACACGCACACACACGCACACACACACACAGCATAAGGAAACAAGCCACCACAGGAAAAAAATCTAGAAAACAGCTAGTAACAGACTGGGACCCTCACAGACTTCAGATGTTGAAATTATCAGAGACAAAATGTTTAATAACTATTAATTAAATGCCTAAATACATAAAAACATGGAAACGAACAAAAGAATGGAGACAACAAATTATCTTTTTTAATAGTCATGCTTCAAAAAGAGCAAAATATTATTTTTAGAAATGAAAGATAAAATCAATAAGAAATGATTCATTGAATGAGATTAGGCATAAATAAGGAGAGGACTAGTGAATGTGATGATAAAGCCAAATGAATTGCCCAGAATGCAAGATGTTATATCAAAGAATGAAAACTACAAGAAGAGTGTAAGAAATATGATGATAGAATTAGCAAGTCTAAGTTCATATAATTTATATATAAAAGAATTGAGTAGATAGAATAGGAGGAAGTAAGATTTGATATTTTGAGAATTTTTAAGAACTGATGAACGGATACGTATGAATAATAAATATGAATTGGATGCATAGACACATATGACATAATGAACAGGAAACATTAAAATATCAAGTAAGATACTTTAAAAAGAAATCTACAAGCAGACACCTGATGACAAAACGGCAAAACATCAAAGAAAAAGGGATGACTTTAAATCAACTTGTAGGTGGTAGGCACGGAGGTGGTCAGAGTACCTACAAAAGCAGGACAGATGGACAGCTGACTTCTTGGTAGCAACCAGGGGAGCCAGGAAACAAGAGGACACTGATGTGCCAGTGAATCTCTGAAACTGGCTCTTCAGTAGGAAGAGGTAGGGAAAGTCCTGGCTTTTAGCATTTCTGATATCCACAGTGTAAACCCTCCCACTACAGCTGATTTCAAGCTGGCATCCTGCCACCATTGAAGGATGCAGAGTTGGGGAGAGACGTGTATACCTGACTTTTACAGGTATATGGGCTCCATAACACTTCCATCTTATAGGTACACTGGCTCCATAACACCTCTGACTAATTTCTCTACATCTGAGAGAAAATATTCTTCAATATTGAATTGAAGATCTGGCAAAATCATCTTCCAAGATTAAAGGTAAAATACAAACCTTTTGTTCAGGGGAAAAAAAATCTCTCTCTCTCTCTCTCTCTCTCTCTATCTATCTATCTATCTATCTATCTATCTATCTATCTATCTATCTATTGAAGGAAACACAGAAAAGAATTCAAAAGAATTTAGTTCAAAAGAAGAAAATAAAGTCTGGCAGAAAATAGAAAAGTCTGAGATAAAGGAAGAAATGAGGAATATATAAACTAGTGTCTATATTAATATATCAAAAATAAGCAGTATCTAAAAACATAAAAATGAGTATTATTAGGAGGGGGAATGGAATCAGAAATAAATGAAACTCAATCTGGGATCAGTGTTGATTGGTTCTTCCAACTGCTATTTGGGGAACTAAAATGGACATTTTTTTGACCCTACTGCAGCTAGCTTTCTGGATCAACATCACATCTGGAAATTATAAACCCTTTATGAAGCTTGAGGGCTGTAGCAGGAATCATTTTTCTGCCTTTTCAGCTCTATCTACCGGCAAGCAAAAGCAGGGGCGCTGCTGCCTTCTTCACAACCATTTTTCAGAGACCTCCTCCTTCTACTTATGAATTTGCATACAGTCTGGGGCACGGGGAAGTCATTCCAAAAGACCCCACAAAGAACTCACACTGTAAGTATACAATTTTGTAAGAGCAACTAACTTACTGTTTTAAATGTATTTCTGCTCACAATGCCTTGAGTTATTAATGTTTTCTGCACTGTACTGTGATAGAGAGAGAGAGAGTCAGAAAGAATATGATGGAATCACAGGAAAAGTTGGATATATAGGAAATAGGGTAGCATAAACAAGTTCAATTGTACAAGTAGCTCCATAATGTAAAAGGACCTACATTTGCCATTATTAAAAAAAAAAAAAAAAGGATGGACAGATTGGGTATAAAAATAAAATCTAGCGGTATGTTCTTCACAAGATCTCCTACAAAGCTGAAAGAAAAGGAAAACTTGAAAGAAAAAGAATGAGAAAAGAGGCCAGGCAAATACTAAGTTAAGTGAGACTGTAATAGGAATATTAATAATGGGCAAAATAAATTTAAGCATTGAAAGACATTACTAAAGTTTAAAAAGATCACTTAAGTGTGATGAAATGTTCACTTCATCAGGTAGATAAAAAATTTCCATCTTGTATGCATGTAATGAATACTCTCATTATATATAAAGTGAAAATTGACAGAACTTCCAGTAGAAAAAGAGAAGATTCACTATTATAGTAGGAAATTACAATGCCTTTAAAATTTTTGATGAACGATTGAGTTGTTCAAATCCTTAATTTATGCACTCATACATTTAAGTTAAAATTAAGTAAAACTTGAAAATATATTTTAAAATTAAGTACACATTTAAGTATTCTGCTAAATTACTTTAATATTTTACCTCTTGGAAATTTTTATAAAATAAGATAGAAATGCAGTGCCTATTTCTGCCACAGATACATCTTGGCATTTTCTGAACAAGAAATCTTGGTTTCAGATCTCAGATATGACGGGAGCAAAAGGCTGCAGACTTGAATCCTTAAACACCCTAATGAAAATTATGTATTCATTTATTTTAATAAAGCCCACTGGAAAGGTATGAACTAGAACAACATACCTGTGACTTTGCCCAGGGTGAGTGACCTTATAACCCTGAACTCTACTTCTGGAGAGAAGTTATAACTGAGTCGAAGTTGATGGTCCATCTGCAGGAAAACAGAAAACAAAGGCACATCAGCACAGGTCTGCAAGTAAGAAGCATAAAACGATCCCATCTGGAAATAGCTTGAAACAACGCACACAGAGAGCAGATCCCCCTCTGAGATTTCCTCTCCAGAGAGATTAGACAGGTCTCGCTAATTCTCCCACAATGCACATAAAATACCCCTTGCTTTCTTCTTTGTGAAATAAGGGTTTTCACACAAGTCTTCTCCCTGGGAAACTGTATATAGCATTTTACAGGTATTTATCTCCCCATTGAGATTTTCTCACCAAATTCTTTGCTGCAAACAAGCAAACAAATGAAACCTGCTCAGGAACTTGCTGTGCAAGATTAACATTCATAGGAGGCAGGAACTCATTTTCCATTTCTCCTCCTTTCTCTCAGTTTGTCCTTAGGGCCACCACTGCCTCCATTGTTCCATAATTCTAACCTGGTCTCATTTAGGTGTGGGCAGAGAGCTTTTCCTGGGCAAGGACTGCAGTTCGACAAAACATGTGGCCCTGGGGAGGAGAGGGTAGCTGAACGGTTAGTTGCAACCAACATAGACGGTTGATAATCCCATCTTGCAGGGGTGAGCAAAAGCCACCACCGGGACTTTAATAGGACTTTATTTCTATGACCATCCTTTAGAGATCCCTCCTTACTTCACCCATTGCTAATTCCAGCTCCATCTGTTTGGTCCCCTCCCCATTCCTAGGAGACCTCCCTGTTCATTCTCACTTTTTCAGGTTAGCCATATCCTACTGGTTTCTTCCAGGCTCTACTCTGACTATGCATATGGTGCTATTCCTGGAAAGGATCCTCATTATTTTTCAGTTCACCTGTAAGAAGAGGAGACTAAGATCCCATTGGCCATGTGCCTAACTTTGCACAGCTTGGGTGCAACCCACCGGAGATTATACATAGTCCTCCCATCTTCCTTGCCATGACTTTCCTTTGGCATGGCTGCTCAGAATGACCCTCCTCTGTTCTCAGGCAACTTATATTCTAGAGGAGAGAGCTAGCACAGAAAATTTGATAAGTAAATACATTGTATTGGAACTTAAGTGCTGAGAGAAAAAAAATAATGCAGGCAAGGATAAGAGGGAGTGTAGGGTTGAAGTCAAGGAAATAGATTGTTCTATTAAATAAGCTGATCAGACACGGCCTCAATGAGAATGACCTCTTGAATCATTTGAGTCCAGAAGGAAGTACAAGAACTGGACATGTATATACATAAAGAATAGCATTCTAGGCAAAGCAGTGAGTCCAAGTGCTCTGCAAATAGCAAGGAGGCCAGAGTGGCACAGCTAACGTTCCAGAGGGCATATAATTAGATGAGGTTAGTGAAGCAACCAGAAAGGGAGCAGGGGTGTCAGATCATGGAGATCCTTATAAGCCACTGGAAGACCTTTGACTTTTTCTATGTAAGAGAAAGGAAACCATTGACAGGGTTTGGACAGAAGAATGCCAGAGTCTGACTATTCCTTCACCAGGATCACTATGACTGCTGTGTTGAGGATAGACAGCTGAAAAAACCTAAAGAGGAGCAGGGAGATGTCAATCAAAAGGCAACTGTAAACAGTGATAATCCAAGCAAAGGATAAGGGTGGCTTGCGGAAAGGTAGCTGCTAATGATCCACGAGATGCGGCATGTAAGAGAAAGAGAGATGAAAGGAGAACACCACAATTTTGAGATTGTGTACTTGAAAAATGAAGCTGCCACTAACTGGGATATGCTTTTGGGGATGAGGTCATTGTTTCAGAGGAGCTTCCTAATAAGTCAATTTTAACTATTTACTTAAATATTCCGATGCCTAACAGACGTTCCTATAGATATGCCCAGTAGGTTGTTGGTATAAGGTCTGGAATCCAGGGACAGGATTAGTGTTAGATACACATTCAGGACTGATTAATTGGCATGTACATGAAATTTAAAGATGTGAGATTGAATGAGATGAGTATGGAGTGAGTATAGATCAAAAGCAGAAGTTGGAGTCCTTGGGTGTTCTGATGGCTAGAGTTTTGAGAGATGATGGGGAACCAACAAAAGAGACAAGAGGGAGCAACTAACACAGGCAAAAGGATCAACAGGCGAGAGTTGTATCCTGCAAGCAATAAAGACTCAGGTCAATTGCAAGAACAGGAAGGAATCCTGATGTCAGTTGCCAGTGAGAGGAGAAGGAAAGATAACACTGAGACATGACCACCAGATTTTGCAAGGTAAGCACACTGATGCCTTAAGAAGTACAATTTTGCTGACGCACAGAGACAAAACCTTTTCAGTGTGGGTATAAGAAAAAGGTAGGGAAAATTTGAAGAACAAACATATAAACAACATTTCCAAAAATATGGGCAAGAAAATGACAAAGAGAATGGAACACTGTAAGAAGTCAGATAAGAGAAAGGTTTCCTCTCTTTATCCAGAGATATGCTGGCTTGTTTGCTTGTTTAGCTATTGTCATTGTATACTAGTTCTTAATGCATGTAATAATTATTTGTTTTATGCTTTGGGGAGTCATTCAGTAGAGCTGAAACAAATGATGAAACAGAGGGAGGAAGGAGAATTCTGGAGTGATTTTCTTCAGTAGGATATCAGATCTGGCCCACAGGTAGTCAGGTCAGGCCTTAGCTAGAACCATGAACTATTCCGGAGGGAGAGACAGTGCAAACACAGATGTGGTAGGTACGTAACGTGCTCTTGAGAATGTGCAGATACTCTCTTCTGAATGTTACATTTTTACAAGAAATAAGAAAGCAAAGTCATCTGCTGAGAGTTAAGACAAACTGGCAATTGTTAGCAGTATAAGTAAAGAGGAGAGAGTGTAAAATGGTCAACCGGGAGAACAGGAGAACAGACAGATTAAAAAACATGGAGTGATTGCTGGGCAGATGCAAGGGCTTGCTGAGGGTCATGATTCTAAAGGGGATGATCTGGGCTCTGTCTATTCTCTGTTGAGCTCTGCCATCATCTGCTGCTGGCCCTTTATATGGAGCTCACTGAGATCTCATGGGGTGCCTCCCACACAACACGCTTTCAGACAGCTTTAGCCTGCGCTCACACGGACCCTCTTCCTGAGCACTCGCCTCCATGTGGCCAACTTCTACTCATCTTCAAGACTCAGCTTACTCCTAACTTGCTCCAGGGAGTAAGTACTGATACCCAGGTGGGATCAGCGCCCTCTTCAGTATCACCTGTGCATTCTTCCTCCACAACCCTTCCCACAGCCTGTGATGATTTCCTCTTTGCCCATGCATCTTCCTCACTTTAATGCAGCCCAGGGGTTGGCAAATCTGAGCAGACATTAGTATCACCTGCTGCTTTCCCCTCTTCCATAGCCTCTAATTTAGTAGATCTAGTGTGGAACCCAAGAATCTGCATTTCTGTTTGTTTGCTTGTTTGTTTGTTTTTTGAGACGGAGTCACTCTCTCTCCCAGGCTGGAGTGCAGTGGAGGGATCTCTGCTCACTGCAACCTCCACCTCCCGGGTTCAAGCGATTCTCCTACCTCAGCCTCCCCAGTAGCTGGGATTACAGGTGTGTGCCACCACACGTGGCTAATTTTTGTATTTTTAGTAGAGACGGGGTTTTGCCATGTTGGCCAGGCTGGTCTTGAACTCCTGACCTTGTGATCCACCTGCCTCATCCTCCCAAAGTGCTGGGATTACAGGCGTGAGACACCACACTTGGCCCAAGAATCTGCATTTCTAACAGGGTCCCAAGTGATGCTGATACTTGTGGGACATGGGAAGCACATCTTGAGAACCACTATCCTAGTTCTTCCAAGTCTGGGGGCAAGTGTGATTTGTAACTATGTTTCCAGCACTAGGCACTACACTGGTATCGGGTAGAAGCTTAGAAAAGTTTGATAGAGTAGCCAAGGCACATTGGCTGATACAGGAGAAAGTAAGGAAGGTACCTGAATGGTAAGCTCTCTTCCCTCTCGGTTAATCTTCAAGTGGTGCATCCTTCTGTTAGCAAAGTTATCTGCATCAATGGTGAATACATGGGTTTCTTCCTTGTTTAGGTGATAGCGAACCTGTAAGCTTCCTTGAAAGAAAAAAATATTAGAAATTAGAATTTAAAGCAACACCTATAAAATGCAAAGACATGATCAGATTGTCTTTTAATTGATTATTAGGGCCCCAGGTCTTAATCCTTCCATTATTCAATTTTTAAAAATATATTACGTATGTTTATCAGGGTCCCTACAGAAAATTCTGAGGAGAGCTGCAAAATTAATGAGAGAGAGAAAGAAAGAGAGAGAGAGAGAGAGAGAGAGAGAGAAAGAGAGTACATGGTGCTATGGCAAACTAAAATGACAAATGACAGTTTAGAAAATAAAACATCTATTTGGTAATTGGATCATGAAACTTTAATAAGGTAGAGTTAAGATCTTTTCTACTTTCTCTTCAATTCCTACCACTTCCTATAACTCTCTTTCTTCCTAATTGCTGTCTCCCTTTTATATCTAAGGACTGGAAAGAGAATCAGTCCTGTTATCACCCATTGATGTATAACGCTCATGATGGGAGTGTGGCCAGGTTAGGGCCAGGTTAGGGCACCCTGCCTCACTTTAACCCTTTAGGGTCCTTTAACCCTCTTAACCCTTTCCAGCCCATTAAAACGTTTTATTAGGATTAGGATTGTGTTTTTCAAACAGCTGTTAGCTATTCCTTGTTGGTTAGGAAATCCATTTACTGGGTCTCAATCAGCATTTCTTACAAAAAGAAGCAGAATTTAGCTATATGAGACTCCCAGGAGACATATTAAAAATGAAGTGTATCATTTGTGTGTGTATGCGTGTGTGTGTGTGTGTGTGAGAGAGAGAGAGAGAGACAGAGAGAGAGAGAGAGAGAGAGAATATTAGCTCACAAAGCAAAACGGCCACTTGGGAGAGATTTGTTAAGGGACACAAAATTACAGCTAGATGGAAGGAATAAGTTCTAGTGTTCTATGGCACTGTAGGATGACTAGAGTTAACAAAAGTATATTGTACATTGTTTCAGATAGCTAGAAGGAGAATATTAAATGTTCCCAAAACAAACGATAAATGTGTGAGATGATGGATGTGCTAACTACCCTCATCTGATCACTATATATATATATACACACACACATTGCTATGTACCATATAAATATATACAAGTATTATATTATATGTCAATTAAAAATAAACTTCAAAAAATGTTTGAAAGACACTCTATATTTAAAAATTGCCATAGGGGCAATAAGTTGTTGAGCAGCTACTTTATCTCAGATACTGCGCACTTTTTCTCATTTGATCCTTTCCCCAGCGTCACTGGCTGTGAGTTGAGCCAAGTGGCCAAACTACACGCTGCTTGCTGTCCTTTTCTGTCTGTAGGCGTCATCTAGTTGGAAGTCACTGGAGTCCCACACACCAAATGGCAGGAGCTCTTCCCTTGGACATATATGGGAACGGAAAATAATTGGAACTGAGGAGCAATGTCATAAGCTGATGGCCACTGGGGAGAAAGGAATGTCTGCTAAAATTTGAGCTGAGAACAGCTGAAGTAACTCTTTCTTCTCATCCCCTCAAAGTTTCTCATATCCCCCCCGCAAAAAAAGAAGAAGAAGAAAAAAAAACCTCCCTGAACGTCCTCAGCCTTCCCATCTTTCCCAGGCTGCCAATCCCAGTAAGGCAGGAGGGTTGTGAGTAACCACCATGTCCCTGACTGATCCCCAGTCCTCACCCAAGTATTTGAATACTTTTGTGGGAAGAGGGCAGGGACTGTTTCAAACATAAGTTGCTACTCATAGAATTTCAGAATACGTGCATGTGATACAAATGCTTGTAAAATAACATAGGGAAGAACAGAAAAAATGTAGTTTGGGGCTATGAGGTCATTGCCTAACACAGTGGGCCAGAAGGAGAAGCTCTCTATACCTGATACTGGTTTTCCTGGTTCATTCTTTCTCTGTGGTTCTGACCATTGCAGATTTCCGGATATTATTATTTTTGTTATTTTACTACTTAGAAAGTAATGGCTGCTCCTAACAGCAACATATTTTGCGCAGACAGGAGCTGTTGGGGGCGGGTCACTGTGCAGATCATGGGCAAGTTACTCCTCCTGCCTGTGGCAGGGAAAGGGCCATCTCATGCACTAGTGGGCTGCTGGGCAGCGTGCTCTTCCACACTTTTCTAATTCTAAGAATCTGTGTGTCTTAACATTTAATTCGACCTCATAGAACAAACCAGTGTGCAATAATTATGTGCCAGGCATAATGATCAACCCCACATTCCTTAAGGCTGTCGAACTCTCTTAACATCTCACTGTTCTGGTAATTCATATTCACACACACACACACACACACACACATTCTTTACATATTTTTCCATTTTTGATAACACTCTCATTTTATACATGTTTACTGGCATCCCTCTTGACACCATTCCTCTTAGGAACTAGTAATCTCAGCAGTGATCCTATCTACTAAAGTGTTCTGAAGCTTCCCCCAATAGCCAAGTTTGTGCTAAAACAAACAAATGAAAACCAAACAAAATACCTCAACTAGTTCTTCCAAAGTCTTACAAATACTTCTCTCGCCTTCTTAGGAGTTTTGATGCAATCAATGCCTCTTAAAGTATCCCTCCACCCGCTAATGTGATGTTCTGAAACCTCCCACTAACTCATTTTCACGTGACTCTTGGGGAACTCACTCCGTGACTTTTCAAAGTAAGTTTGACACCATGAAAGGCTAATTCCCGGAAGGGATGGGGGTCAGAGCTGGGGGCTCATTATCATCTCCCTGAGCATCTTCTTCAGTGGCTTGGTTAGGGAGCTATGAGGCATTTCTACCTCTCCAGTTGTGCACTCCAGTGGTTCAGATCACCATCAGCTTCTTGCCTGGCATTGCCATGTCTGCTTGTCTCTGGAGAATCCTGGGCCCAGAGTTATTCCCGCTGTCCTCAGGCCTTCTTCTACCCCCTCTGCTTGCTTCATCTGTGAGCTTCCATTTCCTCCCTGGAGTTTTCTGTCCCCATCCCCTTTCATTAGGTTGACAGCAATGATAGACATTGCAAGTTTATAATTCCACAGACAGTGAATGGACAGAGGGAAGGTGCTGTCCCTAAGTCTAATAAAGCAAAGAATGAATTGAATGTTCTGGCCATGAGTGTGATGCAATTACTCTGACACACTGTAATGCATTTATTTTCCATTTGGTATCATTTTCTTGTTGTTTATATATTAACATTGCTACACTCTAAAGGACACACACCATTTTTTGTGCATATAAACAGAGATAAGATGTTCACAACGTGGAAATTAACAATAAAACAGATTTGAGCCTTAGCTTAAAATAAAACTTAGTCTAAAGATAAAACTGGACTGGGTGCAGTGGCTCACGCCTGTAATCCCAGCACTTTGGGAGGCCGAGGTGGGCAGATCACATGAGGTCAGGAGTTTGAGACCAGCCTGGCCAACATGGCGAAACCCCATCTCTACAGAAAATACAAAAATTAGTTGGGCATGGTGGCACATGCCTGTAATCCCAGCTACTTGGGAGACTGAGGCAGGAGAATCGCTTGAACCTGGGAGGTAGAGGTTGCAGTGAGTGGAGATTGTGCCACTGCACTACAGCCCGGGTGAAAGAGCAAGACTCTGTCTCAAAAACTAATAATAATAAAATAAAATAAATAAAAATAAAACTAATTTGAGCCTTAGTTGCTTCCGGAATAAACATATGTGTAAAGAAATAAACTTTTGTCACTAGCAAGTACCCTATAAAAGTTTTAAAGGTCCTATCAATGTTGGAGCACTCAAGTTAGATCTAGCTGCTGCTTCCTCCTCCTCCTCCTCCTCCTCCTCCTCCTCCTCCTCCTCCTCCTCCTCCTCCTCCTCCTCCTCCTCCTCCTCCTCCTCCTCCTCCTCCTTCTTCTTCTTCTTCTTCTTCTTCTTCTTCTTCTTCTTCTTCTTCTTCTTCTTCTTCTTCTTCTTCTTCTTCTTCTTCTTCTTCTTCTTCCCCTCCTCCTCCTCCTCCTCCTCCCCCCTCGTATTCAGGCAAAATCATCATCATTTTTATATTTATTTATTTTTGAGATGGAGTCTTGCTCTGTCACCCTGGCTGGAGTGCAGTGGCGCAATCTTGGCTCACTGCAACCTCCGTCTCCTGGGTTCAAGTGATTCTCCTGCCTCCGCTCCTCAAGTAGCTGGGATTACAGGCTTGCACCACTACACCCAGCTATCGTTTTTTTTTGTTGTTTTTTTGTTTTTTGTTTTTTTTTTTTGTATTTTTAGTAGAGATGGGGTTTCATCATCTTGGTGAGGCTGGTCTTGAACTCTTGACCTCAGATGATCTGCCCCTCTCAGCCTCCCAAAGTGCTGAGACTACAGACGTGAACCACCATGCCTGGTCAGCATCATTATTTTTAGAAATAAACAACAGATATTATAAATGTTGTTTTTCTTAAAAAAATGATAAATCTGTATTTTAAAAAGTACTTAAACACATGATAAAGAATCCTCTTAAAAAAGCCGACGGTTTATCAAACCCTGATAAGATCCCTTTTCACTTACTAGACATCGTTACACTCCTTGGCTTAGCACAGGTATTCCATCATGATTGAGCACCTACTCAACACTCCACTTTCATCTAGAATGCTTTTTCTCTTTAATTTTCTTCATTTTACTGGTGAAAAAACAGAGCTGCTGGGAAGTAAATAACTTTTCCTGTTCTCAGTAAATGAGGAGGTCAGATTTAAAAACTAAATCCAGCTGGTTCCAAAGATTATGAGTTTCCCAAGGGCCACAACAGCCCATGGTGATCACCCTTGCCCAGAATGCCCTTCTCATTAGGTCGATTCTCTCATTCTTCAGAATTCATCATAAGTTTCCCTCTCCTAAGAAGTCCTCCCTGGCCTCTGTAAGCTGCCCATAACTGATCCAATAGGCCCTACCATCTTTATTCTAACATGTACTGTGTTGGGTTGCCTAACATGTACTGTGAGTTACTTGCCTAACTCACACAAATCAATAAACTCCTTGGGAGCCAGGACATATCTCATTCCTTCTTGGGTTCCCAGTGCCTGGCCCATGGTGAGTACCCAGTAAATTTAGAAAGAAGGGAAAAGAAAGAAAGAAACAATGGAAGAAAGGGAGAAAGAAAGGAGAGAAGGAAGGAAGGAAGGAAGGAAGGAAGGAAGGAAGGAAGGAAGGAAGGAAGGAAGGGAGGGAGGGAGGGAGGGAGGGAGGGAGGGAGGGAAGGAGGAAATAATTGAATAATTTGGTGAGACTTAGAAATTTTTAATATCTAAAAAATAATTTGTCTGCAACAGTACAACTCTCAGTAGTACTTATTTTCATTAAGTCCAGAGACACTTGTTCTTAGACACTGTCTCACCTAGAGTGTGTTATCCTTGAGTTGGGTGTATATGTTTGTGTGTGTGTGTGTGTGTGTGTGTGTGTGTGTGTGTGTGTGTGTGTGTGTTTTAATGAAGTCTCACTCTTGTTGCCCAGGCTGGAGTGCAGTGGTGCGATCTCAGCTCACTGTAACCTCTGCCTCCCAGGTTCAAGCAATTCTCCTGCCTCAGCCTCCTGAATACAGGCGCTTGCCACCATGCCCATATAACTATTCTTTTTTTTTTTTTTTGAGCAGTCTCTGCATTGGTTTAGCCTCCTTCCCACCTGCATCTGAGGCTGTAACATCTCAGAAAATGTACTCAGGTTTGGGATCCCACCAACTGCCTGGAACCTACTGACCGTTGCCTGTGTTTAGGGTTCCATCTCTTTTTCATGTATCTGAGATTGCCTTATATGCTGAGTCCAGTAGTTTTCAAATTTGTTTCCAATTGGAACACTTTATTCAAATGATGTGGACAGTGAAGGCTAGTACAGAAAATAAAAAAATGTAGAGCTGCACGAGTTGAAGTGGGAGGGGTGCTTAGGGGGAGCCTCACTGTCTCTCTCCCATCATCCCATCTCCACCCCACAACTTCGTTTGGCCTACATAATGCCTTGGTCTCCAAGGAGTACAGTGGAAACCATTTGCCCCTTCGGAGAGAGCCCAGCCTACTGGGATTTGGTCACAGATCCCCAGGGCAGCTTTTTGTATCACTCATGTGAGCCCCATGAGCCACAGCCCAGAAACCAGTGCCTCCCTGCAGGTCTGACCCCTAGGACCTCATGCTCTAAGTATTCAGAGGTCAGATCTGACAAGCTTGCCTTGGATATTTGGCCAGGCTTTAAGTTGATCAATGTTAGAGTCTGTATACATCTAAGTAGACATAACTGGCTTCAAGAAAGAACCTCGTGTGGAAGAGATACTACACTCCTCCTGAAGTAGGGTATGTTGGACCTATTTCAAAGCAGCTCTAATATTCAGCCAAGGATCACCCAGTACCTTGTGACAAGACATTTTATTATTATTTATATCCTACTTGAAAGTCAGCAACACATGATGGGGGGATGATGGACTAGGAACTCAGGGTCTAAAAGTCCAAATAAAATGCTCAGCATCACTAAAGATCAGGGAAATGCAAGTCAAAACCACACTGCCATATTACCTTACTCCTGCGAGAATGGCCATAATCAAAAAATCAAAAAATAATAGATGATGGCATGAATGCAGTGAAAAGGGAAAACTTCTACACTGCTGGTAGGAATGTAAACTAGTACAACAATTATAGAAAACTGTGTGTATATTCCTTAAAGAAGTAAAAGTAGAACTACCATTTGATCCAGCAATCCCACTTCTTGATATCTACAGAGGAAAATAAGTCATTAAACAAGAAAGATACTTGCACACGTATGTTTATAGCAGTGCAATTTGCAATTGAAAAAATATGGAACCAGCCCAAATGCCCATCAATCAACTAGTAGACTAAGAAATTGTGGTGTGTGTGTGTGTATAGATATATATTATTTATCAACTAGTAGATCAATTGTATATATACACATATGCCTGTATATATATACACACACAAACACACACCCCACAATGTCTTTATTTTATACACACACACACACACATACACACACACACACACAACATGGACTATTACTCAGACATAAGAAGGAACAAATAAATGGCATTTGCAGCAACATGGATGGAACTGGAGACTCTTATTCTAAGTGAAGTAACTCAGGAATGGAAAACCAAACATTGTAAGTTCTCACTCTTAAGTGGGAGCTAAGCTATGAGGATGCAAAGGCATAAGAATGATGCAATGGACTTTGGGGACTCAGGGGTAAGGGTGAAAGAGGGGTGATAGACAAAAGACTATAAATTGGGTTCAGTGTATACTGCTTGGGTGATGGGTGCACCAAAATCTCAGAAATCACCACTAAATAACTTATTCATGTAACCAAATACCAACTGTTCCCCAAAAACCTATGAAAATAAACAATTTGAAAAATAAAATAAAATAAAATTAATTAAAAAGTTCAAATATCTAATTCAGTATCTTGACCTGGGACTTAGGGTAAATACTCTCGTACGTTGGTTGTACAAGAACATAATTTTTATGTTTTACCATTTCTCATCATTCTACTCTTCCTACTCTAATCTGTTTTCCACAAATATGAATATTATGACACATATTTGGCCATGTGACTCTAGCGCGCCTAAAAAAAACCAGGGTGGCTGGGCACGGTGGCTCATGCCTGCAATCCCAGCACTTTGGGAGGCTGAGGTGGGCAGATCACTTGAGGTCAGGAGTTCAAGAACAGCCTGACCAACATGGCGAAACCCTGCCTCTACTGAAAATATAAAAATTAGCCAGGCATGGTGGCATATGCCTGTAATCTCATCTACTTGGAAGGCTGAGACAGGATAATTGCTTAAACCTGGGAGGTGGAGGTTTCAGTGAGCCAAGATCATGCCATTACACTCCAGCTTGGGTGACAAGAGCAAAACTCTGTCTAAAAAAAAAAAAAAAAAAAAAAAAAAAAAAAAAAAAATCCAAGGCTTTCTAATTCTATATGAGAAATTCCAACTTCTTACCATGACATTGAATGTCCTTTTCTTACCTTTCTGACTTTATTATATATGTATTGTTCATATCTTAGTCACACACCTGAACACTCATTATACCCCCAGATGCTTTTCCTTGCCTCTGCACATTGTTTTGTTTTTGTTTTATTTTGTTTCTGTTTTCCCCTTAGCTGAAAACACCCACCTGTCTCCTAATACGTCTGGCAAGCTCCTCCTCATTATTTAAGACCAAGTCCATGTGACCCAGGTCCCCACTTGCCCCAAAGACTAATAACATCTTTCTTTTCACCATATTGCCACTCTGGTCACTTTGAATACAAATCTCAATTTATCAAGACTCTTTTGTCTTTCTCATCCTCTTGAATCTAAGCTCCCCTAGGAGAAATTGTTGCTTATTCATCTTCGTGTCTACAGAGAATAACATGGGACATGTTATCTTGAATCTCCAGAAGACATTTGTTGAATAAAATAGCCACTATGGAGAATGTTATCACCACTTCATCCAAATTATAAACTAACATTTATTCAATGCCTGCTGGTGTAAGACACTAGAGAAACAAATGGCTATAATGCTATAGTTCTATCTTCAAAGACTTTATAATCTAGTTGAAGAAGACAAAAGCAACAGTCACAGTGGCTGATCTGATGTGCCTACTTTGTATTAGGCACCTAAACGTGGTACTAAAGGTAGGTTTTTCATAAAATCCTCAGATCAAAAAATGGAATGTTACAGAAGTATAAAAACTCCACAAGTAAAACTGTAATGAGAATATCAATAATTAAATGGGATTTAAACTGAGGAGGAGTACAGATGTATATAAAGTATGTGCCCTTTTCACTATGTCATGCTACCTCAAAAGAGATGTGTGGCAGCGTAAAAGGATGGGTGGATGGATAGAGGAATGAACGTATCAGCAGAGGGAAAGGGAGAAGCTTTGATCAGTGCTACAGAATACATGTTTTCTGAATTCAAAATCAATAAGCAGTTATAAGGGTTGAGGTACATCCACACGAAAGTTCACTGCAGCACTATTCACAATAGCAAAGACATGGAATCATCACAAATGCCCACCAATGACAAATTGGATAAAGTAAATACAGTATATAGACACCATGAAATACCATGCAGTCATAAAAAAGAATGAGATCATGTCTTTTGTGGGAACAGCGATGGAGCTGGAAGCCATTATCCTTAGCAAACAAATGCAGGAACAGAAAACCAAATACCTCATGTTCTCACTTACAAGTAGGAACTAAATGATGAGAACTCATGGACACAAAGAGGAGAACAAAAGATGCCAGGGTCTACATGAGGATGCAGGATAGGAGGAGGGAGAGGATCAAGAAAACAACTATTGAATACAAGGCTTAGTACCTGGGTGACAAAATAATCTATACAACAAACCTCCCTGACATGAGTTTAACTGTGTAACAAACTTCAACATAAACCCCAGAATCTAAAATAAAAGTTAAAAAAATGTGTGGAGGTAATCAGAAAGAGTTTGTCTGAGAAGGTTTGCAGAAGCAAGAGAGAACTTAGTTTGGAAAACAAAGAGTGATACACTACTAGTTATGATGTAAACAGAGCAATGTAGCTGTATCTTACCACACGTGAAGCTGTAGAACTGTAAGGCAGTGGAGCTGATGAGAACCTTAGCAGCCATTTACACAACCAACCTCATCATTTTGAAAAGTAGGGAAACTGTGACCCCACAAAAGGAATGGGAACTTGGAAAGAAATGGTAAAGAAAGAGACCACACTGGCAAGGAATGCCAAGGAAAGTTTACCTGTTTCTGTAAACAGCGATTCCATTAACAGCTGAAAACAAATGTGTGACACAAAGTGATATTTAACAATGTTAGAATGCAAGAGAAAGAAATAAAGGGCATTCAATTAGGAAAGGATGAAGTCAAATTGTCCCTGTTTGCAGATGACATGATTGTATATTTAGAAAACCCCATCATCTCAGCCCAAAATCTCCTTAAGTGGATAAGCAACTTCAGCAAAGTCTCAGGATACAAAATCAATGTGCAAAAATCAAAAAGCATTCCTATACACCAATAACAGACAGAGAGCCAAATCATGAGTGAACTCCCATTCACAATTACTACAAAGATAATAAAATACCTAGGAATCCAACTTACAAGGGATGTGAAGGACCTCTTCAAGGAGAACTAGAAACCACTGCTCAACAAAATAAAAGAGGACCCAAACAAATGGAAGAACATTCCATGCTCATGGATAGGAAGAATCAATATCGTGAAAATGACCATACTGCCCAAGGTATTTTATAGATTCAATGCCATCCCCATCAAGCTACCAATAACTTTCTTCATAGAATTGGAGAAAACTACTTTAAAGTTCATATGGAACCAAAAAAGGGTCCGTATTGCCAAGACAATCCTAAGCAAAAACAACAAAGCTGGAGGCATCACGCTACCTGACTTCAAACTACACTACAAGGCTACAGTAACCAAAACAGCATGGTGCTCATACCAAAACAGAGATATAGACCAATGGAACAGACAGAGGCCTCAGAAATAACACCACACATCTACAACCATCTGATCTTTGACAAACCTGACAAAAACAAGAAATGGGGAAAGGATTCCCTATTTAATAAATGATGCTGGGAAAATTGGCTAACCATATGTAGAAAGCTGAAACTGGATCCTTTCCTTACTCCTTATACGAAAATTAATTCAAGATAGATTAAAGACTTAAATGTTAGACCTAAACCCATAAAAACCCTAGAAGAAAACCTAGGCAATACCATTCAGGACATACACACGGGCAAAGACTTTCTGACTAAAACACCAAAAGCAATGACAACAAAATCCAAAATAGACAAACGGGATCTAATTAAACTAAAGAGTTTTTGCACAACAAAAGTAACTATCATCAGAGTAAACAGGCGACCTACAGGATGGGAGAAAATTTTTGCAATCTACCCATCTGACAAAGGGCTAATATCCAGAATCTACAAAGAACTCAAATTTACAAGAAAAAATCAAACAACCCCATCAAAAAATGAGCAAAGGATATGAACAGACACTTCTCAAAAGAAGACATTTATGCAGCTAACAGGCACATGAAAAAATGCTAATCATCACTGGTCATCAGAGAAATGCAAATCAAAACCACAATGAGATACCATCTCAACCCAGTTAGAATGGCAATCATTAAAAAGTCAGGAAACAACAGGTGCTGGAGAGGATGTGGAGAAATAGGAAAATTTTCAAACTGTTGGTGGGAGCGTAAACTAGCTCAACCATTATGGAAGACAGTGTGGTGATTCCTCAAGGATCTAGAGCTAGAAATACCATTTGACCCAGTGATCCCATTACTGGGTATTTAACCAGAGGATTATAAATCATGCTACTATAAAGACACATGCACACATTTGTTTATTGTGGCACTATTCACAATAGCAAAGACTTGGACCAACCCCAAATCCATTAATGATAGACTGGATTAAGAAAATGTGGCACATATACACCATGTCATACTATGCAGCCATAAAAAAGGATGAGTTCATGTCCTTTATAGGGACATGGATGAAGCTGGAAATCATCATTCTGAGCAAACTATCACAAGGACAGAAAACCAAACACCACATGTTCTCACTCATAGGTGGGAACTGAACAACGAGAACACTTGTACACAGGGCAGGAAACATCACACACTGGGGCCTGTCATGGGGTGAGGGAATGGGAGAGGGGTAGCATTAGGAGAAATACCTAATGTAAACGATGAGTTAATGGTTGCAGCAAACCAACATGGCACATGTATACATATGTAACAAACCTGCACATTGTGCATACATACCCTAGAACTTAAAAGTATAATAATTAAAAAAAAAGAATGTTAGCCTGGGTGCTAACACTACAATGTACGTGTAAGAGCTAAAGGGAAAGACACAAAGCACTATGGACCTCACATCATCAAAGGGACGACTGACCCAGACTCTGGACCACCACTGAGGGATAAGAGTTTGCTCTCATTCTCCCTTTACTATGGCATTGCTAGTTTCTTGCTTTACCACTTCTTTGAAAGAGCAGACTCTTCTCCATGTTGATTCCTTTCCATTCCACATCAGTTCATGTCAATCCCAGACTTAGACAGCTTACTATGCATCTTTCGGTTTCTACTAACCAGATTGTCCTCACCAAACAGCTACCCTTTTAGTTTTTACCACCCCACATAATGGCACCCCTCTGCACGGGCTGCTCAGGTTAAAATTCTGGGAGCCATACTTCTTTCTTTTGTTTCATTTTCCTAACCAGAACCCCATACACATGCCCCACACCAAGTCATCAACAGCCCTCTGGTCTCTGCTAAATACATCTTGCATCTTTGCACTTCTTTCACTGTCTGCGACCATGCCCCAAGGCAGTCCATCACCATCTGTCACTTGGACAACTACAACACATCTGAATTTGTCTCCCAGATTCCAGTCTCACCTCCTCGTTCTCCCACAGCCATCCATTCTCTACATAGCAGTCAAAAATAAGCATTTACACTATAAACCAGATGCCACTACTTAAAATGTGTAATGGTTCTCCAGTGCACTTAGAATAAAATCCAAATTCTTTGACATGGCCTGCAAGAAACTATATCAAATTCCCCTGTACCTCTTTGGTCTCATTTCATTCCACACTTGCCCTCACCCACTAAGCTCCAACTACTACTGACCTACTTTATGTTCCCCTAATGTGCCAGCTTACTCCTGCTTTGGGGATTTTATTCCTGCTGTTCTCTGTACCTGGAATGCTCCTGTTACAGATCTGTGCCAGGAAGCCCCTCCTTATTCACATCTTAGGTCCCATGAGATCCACACAATAATGTCTCCATATCCACACACACCCACTTCAGCACCTCCATCTAACTGTTTTCCAAGCTGTCAGTCATAATTGATTAGTGCATCATGGAATCAATATCAGACTTCAATATTTGTTAGTACTAATAATTGCAAACCCTCCATAATTGCAACTATAGGAATTTAATTTTCTGACTACAATCTCTTGCCTTTCTAATTCCCTTCCTCTAATGCCAGGACTCCTCCAATACTTAGTGTAAGGGCTAATCTCACCACCTGCTCAGAGCTCTTAACTCCTTTGTGTCCTCTCCTCTCTCCTTTCCCAGCTCATATTGTTTGGTCCATCATTATCCGCTCATCTACAGCCTCAAGTCCCTTGGCCCATTCTTGCTTCTTGAATGTGGATATTTGCTTGGCAGAACCATGACTACTTACCCTACTTTTGAATAGTTTATCTGGTGGAAGATAACACAAACAATGCACACTGTTTACAAGCCACTTTATATCCATGACTGCCAACCTCAGGTGGGCCTTTCCCCTGCTCTCTCAATCTCAGCTTCTTTCTCCTATCGATTTACCTATTGACTAAGGGAACCATATAATGGCTTCTCTTCATTTCTGCCTTCTCCTTCCTCACTCTCAGCTAATAATCTTGTCTCCATCGTCTCGAAGACAACTGAAGCATTTATAAAAGAAGCACAAAGTCCTGCCCCCACATTTACTGACATGTCAATAGCTGAACCATTATGTGCTGACTTTCCTTTTATTAATTTAGATGAATTATCCTCGCTTTTATCTGATGCCCACATATTATTTCCTTTTCATCGTTATCACCTTGTAAAGACATCACTTAGACAACACCCATTCCTTTACAATTCTCTTTAAAATTTGATTCTTTCGACTGTATAATTCCCATTAGCATTTTTGTAACTAAAAGGAAACTTCTGCAACTTTCTTTCTTTTTTTAAGACTCAGTTTATCTCTTATTGCCCAGGCTGGAGTGCAATGGCGAGGTCTTGGCTTACTGTAACCTCTGCTTCCAGGGTTCAAGTGATTCTCCTGCCTCAGTCTCCCAAGTACCTGGGATTACAGGCGCCTGTCAGCACACTTGGCCGATTTTTGTAGAGATGGAGTTTCACCATGTTGGCCAGGCTGGTCTCGAACTCCTGACCTCAGGTGATCCACCCACCTCGGCCTCCCAAAATGTTGGAATTACAGGCATGAGCCATTGCACCCGGCCTGCAACTGTCTTAGCATTAGCTAATGTTATATTTCTCTGCTCCCTTCTGGTTTACAGTAAAACTCTTAAGGCATTATCTATACTTTCTCGAATGCCTCTTTTTTATTTACTCTTAAAATTTACTCCAATCAGATTTTAACCCTAAGCTACCACCAAAACTTTCATTTCATTACTACTTCAGTTGATAAATCTAATTTTCCTTTCATAATCACCATCTTATTTTTATTAGTTTTTAACACAGTCACATTCTTTTCTCTCTAAAATGCTTCAATTTCAAAATATTTTTCTCTCCTAGTTTCCTTCCTACTTGACTGGTCATTCATTCTCTATCTCCATTGCTGATTTCTGGATGTCACCTTGCTTTCTTCATGTTAAAGTCCCCGGGCTCAGTCTAGGAACCTCTCTATGAATACTCACTGCCTTCACAATCTCATCAAGTGCTGTGGTTCCATTCACCATCTGTTTTGTCTCCTGGGCTACTGTAATAATAGAAATTTGGAGGCTGGAAGTTTGAAATTGCAGTATCAGCAGGTCCACTCGCCCTCTAATGGTTCAAGGGAAGAATCCTTTCTTGTCTCTTTTCAGCTTCTGGTAGCTCCTGACAATCCTTATTGTTCTTTGGTGTGCATTGCTCCAATCTCTGCTTCTATCATCATGTTACATGGCCCTCTTCTCTCTGTGTGTCTCTATTTTTCTCTGTGTCTCTGTATCCACATCTCATTTTCCTTAAAAAGACACCACTCATTGGATTTAGAACCCATTTTATCCAGTATGACTTCATTTTAACTTAACTTATTACATCTGTTAAGACCTTATTTTACAAATAAGTAAAATTCTCAGTTCCAGGTGGGCACGAATTTGGGGTAAACAAAATTAATGACCTGTTTTTACTGTTATTACCAATATCATTAAAATATCATTGGTTACTCATTTTGTTCTAGGGACTATCTCTAATGCATTTCATATATTTCATCATTCAATCTGAAAAATATGGCATATCCATAATTAACTTTATGCTAATTTTACATATGGGAAAAATGTAGGTCTGTTTAATTGGGTTGGACATTTAAATATCAGTCATTTCACACAGTTCTTCCCTCTAATTTGGCTGTGGTCTACCATTTTCCTGAAGGTTAGCATCCATACTTGGCATCCTTCCTTAGCACCCAACATAGAAAATAAAAACATTTAATGAAAACTCTTTAAATAAAGACATATGATAATCCCATTCAGTTAGGCGTCACAGAGAAAAAAACTAAAATACAATTTGTGACCATTCCGAAGTCAAACTTCATTGTCAAGAACTTGTCCTGGAACCATTGCATGTACAATAGAATGTTAAATGTATAAGACGCTGATGAAAGAAATTGCAGAAGACACAAATAAATTGATAGATAGCCCACATTTATAGATTAGAAGAAATTGTAGAAGACACAAATAAATTGATAGATAGCCCACATTTATAGATTAGAAGAATCATTATTGCTAAAATGTCCATACCACCCCAAATGATCTACAAATCCAATGCAGTTCTTATTAAAATTCCAATTGTATATTTCAAAGAAATAGAAAAACAATTCTAGAGCTCGTATGGAATAAAAAAAGATCCCAAAAAAGCAAAAGGAATTTTGAGAAAGAAGAACAAGCCTGGAGGCATCACACTTCTTAATTTCAAGCTATATTACAAAACTATAGTGATCAAAACCTTATACCGTATGTTATCCACGTTGAATTCCTAATTAGAAAGAAACAAAAACAAAACAAAACAAAATAGTATGGTACTGGCATCAAAACAGACACATAGACCAATATAACAGAGGAGAGACCCCAGAAATAAACCTATACATTTGTGATCAACTAACCTTTGATAAGGACAGCAAGAATACACAATGTAAAAAAGGACAACCGCTTTAATAAATGGTGTCGGAAAAGCTAGATACACACATGCAAATGTATTAAGTTGGATCCACATACAAAAATTTACTTGAAAATAAAGACTTAAATATAAAAATCTGAAACCATAAAACTCCTAGAAGAAAACATGGAGGAAAAGCTCCTTAATATTAGTCTTGGCAATATTTTTTTGAATATGACACCAAAAGAATACACAACAAAAGCCAAAATAAATAAGTGAGACTACGTCACACTAAAAAATGTCTGCACAATATAAATAACAGTTGAAAAAATGAAAACGTGACCCAGAGAATGGGAAAAAATATTTGTACTACATATCTGGTAAGTATTTAATATCCAAAATATATAAAGAACTCAACTCAATAGCAAAGAATAAACGATGACAAAAATGATCAAAAGTTCTGGATAGATATTTTTCAAAGAAAACATACAAAAGGCCAACAGATCTACAAAATGGTGCTCAATATCACTACTCATCAGAGAAATGCAGATTAAGACCAAATAAGATATCACCTCACACCTGTTAGGATGGTTATTATCAAAAAGACAATAGATAACAAGTGTTGGCAAGGGTGTGGAGAAAAGGTAACCTTTGTACACTTTTGTTGGGAATATATACTGGTATGGCAATTATGGAAAACAGTTGGCAGACTCTTCATCAAATTAAAAGAGAACTACTATATGATCCATCAATCCTACTTCTGGGTATATACCCCAAAGAAATGAAATCAGTACCGTGATAATGTATTTGCACTTCATGTATATTTCAACATTATTCAGAGTAGCCAAGATATAGAAATGACTAGAGTGTTCATTGAGAGATTAGTGAGTAAACAAAATGTGGTACATTATTTAGCCACAGAAAATTAAAAAAAAAATACTTTAATTCTCAATAACATGGATGATATTGGAAGACATTATGCAAACTGAAATAAGCCAGACACAGAGAGACAGACACTGTATGTCCTCACTTATATGTGGAATCCAAAAAGGTAGAAATCACAGAAACAGAAAGTAAAATAGTGGTTTCCAGGGACTGGGGGTTGGGGAAATGAGGAGATGTTGGTCAAACTTTCAATTATAAAGTGAACAAGTTCAGGCAATCTAATGTAAAGCATGGGTGGTGATGCATTTGTTATTTTGATTATGGTAACCATTACACAGTGTTTATATTATCAACCCATCACATTGTACATCTTGAATGTATTCAATCTTTATTAGTCAAGTAAACATTTTTTAAATGCAATGAGATGACTCCAAATTTTTAAAACATTAAATATTTTTAAGCTTTTTGGAAAAAGAGACACTTTATGCTTAAAAATTATAAACTCTATGGAAAATAAAGATAATTTTTATGACAAAAGTAAACATTAAGAGTATTTTCCATAATTTCTAGCTTAAGCAAGGTAAGAAAAAATTAGAACAGAAAAGAATTAGCTATCCTCAAGAGAATATTCTCGAGAATTAAGATGTCAGATAGGAGTCAGGACTAGCTTGCAGCTCCCACTTGGGTGGACAGAGCAGTGTGTGGAGACTCACGTCATAAACTTTTGCTCCAAGAACTACCACAGGAACATACCAGGAAAGCTAAGAGAATCCACAGACCTTTTGAAGGAACTGGATTACCAGAACAGGTTCCCTGAGATACCAAAAACCTGTAAGTCGGCTTGCTTTCTCTGCTGGGAAACTCATAGTCTGGGGCAAGTTCTCAGCCCTGGTCTCCGGCTGCCTGGATATAGACTCAGTGCTGTTGGAGGGGCACAATGAAAGTAAGACCAGCCTTTAGGACTATGGACTACATGGGAGTGGGGTGAGGCCTGTGACTGTATGCTTTCCCCCACTTCCTTGGTGACCTGTATGATTCAGCAAAGGCAGCCATAATCCCCCTGGGAATACAACTCCATTGGACTGGAAGTCACACCCCATCCTCCACAACAGCTGCAGCAAACGTCGCCCAAAGAGAGGCTGAACTCAGAAACACCTATCCCTGCCCCTACCTGGTGGTCTTTCTCTACCCGTCCTTGTAGTGGAAGACAAAGGTCTTAAGCTTTTGGGAACTTTATGACCCTGCTTCCCACCTGAGAAACCTGAGTACTTAACCAGGTGTTCCTAAGTCAAGAATGTATCCTCCTTATAGGGCCACATCTGATGCATTCTTAAAAGTGCCCCCTCCTGGATGGAGGCCAACCAACACGCAATCAGCACTCTAAACAAAAACACAACCAAACACCCTCACAGAATCCACTTCATTCCCCGGCTACCTCCACTGGAGCAGGGGCTATTACCCACGGCTGCAAGACCAGAAGGCAAATCATATCACAGGACTCTTTGCAGAAGCTCTTCAATACCAGTGCAGAGCCCAGTAGCTCTATTGGGTCGCTAGACCCAGAAGAGCAAAAACAGTCACTACAGTTTGGCTCACAGTAAGTCCCATTCCTAGGGGAAGAAGGAGAACGCCCCATCAAAGGAGAACCCCATGAACAAAAATATCTTAACAGCAGCTCTTGAATCCCATATCTTCCCTCTGACATAGTCTACCCAAATGAGAAGGAATCAGTAAGACAATTCTGGCATTATGACACAATTTCTTTAACATCCCCAAAAGATCATACCAGCTCACCAGCAATGGATCCAAACTAAGATGAAATCTCTGAATTGCCACAAAAAGAACTCAGAAGATCAATTTTTAAGCTAATCAAGGAGGCATCAGAGAAAGGTGAGGTCCAAATTAAAGAAATCAAAACCATGGTATAGGATATGAAAGAGAAATTCCTCAGTGAAATAGATAGTAAAATAAAAACAATCACCACTCCTGGAAATGAAGGACACACTTAGAGAGATGCACTGGAAAGTCTCAGCAGTCCAGTCAAACAAGCAGAAGAAAGATCTTCAAAGCTCAGAGAAAAGGCTGTGAAATTAACCCAATTCAACAAAGACAAAAAAAAAAAAAAAAAAAAGAATAAAAAAAAAAATGAACAAAGCAACCAATGAAATCAAGATGAAAATTATAAAAATTCTTTGAAATGAGTAATAATAGTGACACAATCTATCAAAACCTCTGGGATACAGCAAAAGCAATGCTAAGAGGCAAGTTTATGGCATTAAATGCACACATATGTTTGTTGAGGCTCTATTCACAATAGCAAAGACTTGGAATCAACCCAAATGTCCATCAGTGACAGACTGGATTAAGAAAATGTGGCACATATACACCATGGAATACTATTCAGCCATAAAAAAGGATGAGATCATGTCCTTTGTAGGGACATGGATGCAGCTGGAAACCATCATTCTCAGCAAACTATCGCAAGAACAGAAAACCAAATACCACATGTTCTCACTCATAGGTGGGAACTGAACAATGAGATCACTTGGACACAGGAAGGGGAGCATCACACACCGAGTCCTATTATGGGGAGGCGGCAGGAGGGAGGGATAGCATTAGGAGATATACCTAATATAAATGACGAGTTAATAAGTGCAGCACACCAACATGGCACGTGTATACAAATGTAACAAACCTGCACGTTGTGCACATGTACCCTAGAACTTAAAGTATAATAATAATAATAATAAATCTACATTTAAAAGTCCAAAAGAGCACAAATAGGCAATATAAGATCACATCTCATGGAACTGAAAAAACAAGAACAATCTAAGCCCAAAGCTAGCAGAAGAAAAGAAATAACAAAGATCAGAGTAGAAATGAATGAAATTGAAATAACAATAACAAAATACAGAAGATAGATGAAAAAAAAGCTGGTTCTTTGAAAAGATAAATAAAATTGATAAACTATTGCAAGATTAACCAAGAAAAGAAGAGAGAATATCCAAGTAAGCTCAATTAGAAATGAAACAGGAGATATTACTACTGACACCACAAAAAATACAAAAGATTATTAAAGGTTACTATGAACACATTTATGCACATAAACTAGAGAACCTAGAGGAGATGGATAAATTCCTGAAAATATACAACCCTCCTAGATTAAATGAGGAAGATATATAATCTCTGAACAGACCAATAACAAGCAGTGAGATTAAAATGGTAATACAAAGATCGCCACCAAAATAAAAGGCCAGGACCAGGTGGATTCATAGCTTAATTCTATCATTAATTCAAAGAAGAATTGGTACCAATCCTATCGACAATATTCCAAAACATAGAGAAAGAAGGAATCCTTCCTAAATCACTCTATGAAACTAGTATTGCCCTAATACAAAAACCAGGGAAGGATATAACAAAAAAAGAAAAGTACAGACTAATATCCCCGATGAACATAGATGCAAAAATCTTTAACAAAATACTAGCCAACCAAATTCAACAACCTATCAAAAAGACAATCCACCATGATCAAGTGGGTTTCATACCGAGAATGCAGGGATGGTTTAACAGACATAAGTCAATAAATGTGATACAACACATAAACAGAATTAAAACCAAAAATCACACGATCATCTGAATGGATGCAGAAAAAAGTATTTGAAAAAAGCCAGTATCACTTTAGGATTAAAACCCTCAGCAAAATGGGCATACAGGGGACATACCTTAATGTAATAAAAGCCATCTATGACAAAGCCACAGCCAAGATTATACTGAATGAGGAAAAATTAAAAGCATTCCCCCTGAGAAGCAGAACAAGACAAGGATGCCCACTTTTCCACTTCTAGTTAACATACTAATGGAAGTCCTAGCCACAGTAATCAGACAAGAGAAATAAATAAAGGGCATCCAAATTGGTAAAAGGAAATCAAACTGTCACTGTCACTATTTGCTGATGACATGGTCGTATACCTAGAAAACTCTAAAGACTCATCCAAAAAGCTCCCATAACTGGTAAATAAATTCAGCAAAGTTTCAGGATACAAAATTAATGTACACAAATTAGTAGCTCTGCTGCATACCAACAGAAGCTGAAAATCAAATCAAAATCTCAACCCATTTCACATTAGTGGAAAAAAAAAATTTAAAAACCACTACAAGGAAAACTACAAAACACTGCTGAAAGAAGTCATAGACAGCACAAACAAATGGAAACACATCCCATGCTCATGGATGGGTAGAATCAATATTGTGAAAATGACCATAGTGCCAAAAACAATCTACAAATTCAACATAGTTCCCATCAAAATGCCACCATTATTATAAAAAACAATCCTAAAATTCAGATGGAACCAAAAAAGAGCCTGCCTAGACAAAGCAAGACTAAGCAAAAAGAACAAATATGGAGGCATTGCATTACCTGACTTCAAACTATACTATAAGACCATAGTCACCAAAACAGCTTTGTACTAGTACAAAAATAGGCACATAGACCAATGGAACAGAATAGAGAACATAGAAATAAAGCCAAATATTCACAGCCAACTGATCTTCGACAAAGCAAACAAAAACATAAAGTGGGGAAAGGACACCCTATTCAACAAATTGTGTTGGGATAATTGTCAAGCCACATGTAAAAGAATGAAAGTGGATCCTCCAACTCTCATCTTATACAAAAATCAACTCAAGATGGATCAAAGACTTAAATTTAAGACTTACACCATAAAGATTCTAGAAGATAACATCAAAAAAAATCTTATAGACATTGACTTAGTCAAAGACCTCATGACCAAGAACTCCAAAGCAAATGCGAGGAAAACAAAGATAAATAAACAAACAGGATTTAATTAAACTAAAAACCTTCTTCACAGCAAAAGAAAAAATCAGCAGAGTTAACAGAAAACCCACAGAGTGGGAGAAAATCTTCACAATCTATACATCTGACAAAGGAATAATATCCAGAATCTACAATGAATTCAAACAAATTAGCAAGGAAAAAACAGACAGTCTCATCAAAAAGTGGGCTAGGGACATGAATAGGCAATTCTCAAAAGAAAATATACAAATGGACAAAAAGCACATAGAAAACTATTCAAAATAATTAATTATCAGGAAAATGTAAATCAAAACCACAATGAGATATCACCTCACTCCTACAAGGATAGCCATAATCAAAAAATTAAAAAAATACAGATGTTGGCATGGATGCAGTGAAAAAGGAACACTCCTACACTGTTAGTAGGAATGTAAACCAGTGCAACCGCTATGGAAAACAATGTGGAGATTCCTTAAAGAACTAAAAGTAGATCTACAGTTAGATTCAGCAATCCCAGTATCTACACAGAGGAAAAGAAGTCATTATATGAAAAATATACTTGCACATGCGTGTTTATAGCAGCAAAATTTGCAACTGCAAAAATATGGAAACAGCCCAAATGTTCATCGATCAACAACTGGATAAGGGATGTTATTCAGTCATAAAAAGTTATTACATGAAAAAGATACTTGCACATGCTTTATAGCAGCCAAATTTGCAATTGCAAAAGTATGGAAACAGCCCAAATGCTCATCGATCAATGAGTGGATAAGCAACCTTACTCAGCCATGAAAAGGAGCAAAGTAATGGTATTTACAGCAACCTAAATGCCTGGATGGAATTGGAGACTATTATTATAAGTGAAGTAACTCTGGAATGAAAAACCAAACATTGTATGTTCTCACTCATAAGTGGGAGCTAAGCTATAATGATGCAAAGGCATAAGAATGATACAATGGACTTTGGGGACTCAGGAAAGGGTAGGGGCATAGTGAGGAATAAAATGCTACATATTGGGTACCGTGTACACTGCTTGTGTGATGTATGCACCAAAATCTCGGAAATCACCACTAAAGAAATTATTCATGTAACGAAACACCACCTGTTCCCCAAAAACCTATTGAAATTTTTAAAAAAATTTAAAAACAGAGAGAATATTCTCAGCTTTTTGAGAATTTCTCATGAGTCAGTAACTGTACTGCACTAAGCATTTTCAGATCCACTCAACTATGATGGTTTTCTGGGCTCAATTCATTTCTTATTCAAAAACAACCTTGAAAACTCTCAGAGGAAGTAGTAAACAGGTACCAAATCCTCCAAACTATTCAGTGATGGGTTCTGGTTTACTTGATTCAGCTCTATTCTAAGCACCTTAATAAGCAACAATTATCTTCTTCTGTTTCCATGCTTCTGTTTACGTTTGCACAAAATATTCTACAACCTGTCTTACCTTTAACTCAAAATACATTTGCATAGAAAAAGAGTCCCATTACTGGGAATGAATACAGACCAATTGCTACTCTTCCATGGGACCCTGTTCTGACAGGTTTCCTTATTGTATGCTTCACTGAATGGCAGCCCTTTTTCAAGGAAATAAAAATACATTGAATTATGAAATCAAGTGTTTCTTTAATTTATATTTTTCAGTTCATATGTGCAAGTAAAACCAAACCGGTTCCTTGGTTCAGGCCTGCCCTTTGAATTCAGTCTCTGTAGCATATATAAAAGGTACACTTCACAAAACTCCACGGAAGAAATTGGCCGATGTTTTATGGACTTAGAGATTTCATTGAGCTACTGAAGATCTGTTTTTCTTTCTTCTGAGACCCAATTAGAGTCATATTTACAAACTCTCTTCTCTTATTTACATATAATTTACAGGGTTTGAAGGCAATAGTCATTAGGACTCAACAGAGTAATTAGTCTTTAAAGTATTCAGGATGAGGCAGCTGCGTAAATTTTATGGTCACTTTTTATGATTCAATTGCTTTTAAATATAGATGCTTTTGAGCATGACACTTAAAACTTTTTAATATTTGGAACTAATGTCAGCCATTCTGTGTTTCTAAAGATTTTTTTTCTTAAGTTTTGGTAACCACAGATACTGCCAGCGTAAAAAGATGCAATTTTACAGAAATATTGGGTCACGATTTGTGGTTTGTTAGCTGGTTGGTTGAAATGCCACTGGGAGTGACATCTTCTGTCTAACAAGGAGCGCATGCTCACATTATTAACATCTCTGTGATCCCCGTGCGGGGTTCAGCTGGAAAGCAAACCTTCCATCCACATACAACAGGCAGATAGTCAACACCTGTCATGTACCAAGGACAATGGCGTGGACGCTGGCTACAGAAGGAGACACAGACTTTCTCCCATGACACTGAAATCTAGTGATGAGTTACTTATAACAATAAGCAGACTCTTATAATACTGTGAAGAGAAATGCTGTGAGGGAACACCCACAGGCGGAAGAGCTGGAAAATCGGAGAAGACATGGAAGGAAAGATAAACCCTGAATTAGGGTCTTGAAGACCTTAATTATTGGCCAAGGGTCTTGAAGACCCTAAAAATTAGCCACGAGGATGAGAAGGAAACAGAGGCATCTTACTAAAGGAAAGAGCATGTCCAAAGCAGAGGGATTTAAAAAAAAAGATGCAGATGTATGGTTGGGTGGAAGGTGGGCATGCATGCTTGGAAAAAGTAGAAGGAAGTACTTGCTGAGCAATTTGAGAGGTGAAACCAAACTCCGATCCTAAAGAGAGGCATTACCTCTTTTGAGATATGACTTTTTTAACTAACCCATCATTTGCTTTTTCCCAATGTTATTTACGGAGATAATTTCAAAAGAATCACTACTGTGAATGGTGGCTTAGATACATTTTCCAATGATGTCATTCCAGGGAGTGGAGTAGGTGGCAACTTGACCCACAGCACAAATGCATCACATAACAGGGAGCTGAGCCACTCTGCATTTAATAACCAGCCCAACAACACATCCTCAGCATCTCATCTCATGTGCACCACTCAATATGCATTCAGAAAATGTATGTTGAGCTCAGAATGATAATTTTTAAAGTTTAAAGGTGTCAATGATGTAACTTGGTCAGAATAGTCTGCACATTGCTTGGTCCTGATGTTTTCCTTGCTTCTGTCAGCCCCATGCAGCCTGCTAAGTGCGGAGAAGACAGACTAGTTAGTGCTGGCTCCAGGCACTTTCATAAATGAAAGTATAAATGATGGTCAATTAGAGATGATTTCCTAAACCATTTTCTAAAATCATTAACAAATCGTGTAACTAGCTCATGAATAACTTCAGGCTGTTTTCACAATGTAAAGTTGTCAAGACATGACCATAGAATCCTGTTTATTGGCATAAAGACAATCAGGTGGGAAGCTTTTCTGTATTGTGAGGGGGCAGGGCTCCATGTTCTGCCTCTGGAGTGCACCCGTTCTGTGATGGGATAAGGTTGTTAGTTGCAGCCAGCCAGCATGTCTTACTCAATGCATACTGCCCCCTCTTTCATTTGTTGGATTCTGAGACTACATAGCCAAGGTCTCTGCTCTCATGGAGCTCAAGCCTACAAACAAACAAACGTCATGACCCAGAGAAAATATTCCAGGCTCTGAGGGAGTATGCAATGGCGAGAGAGAGGGCCAGCTTATTCGAGAGGACCTCCCTTGTATTCTCTAATGCCCAAGACTTCCCACGGGCCACCCTTTCTCTAGCATCCTCCCCTATATCAGCAACAAAGTTGTCTTCCTCCACCATACCTGATAGTGTTGCTTCACTATGAAGAAACGTCCTTACCTATCAACATAGTAAAGTCCAATACCTGCCCCGTACTCTAAACTTATCTCAACCTGTCAGTCATCTCTCCAGGAGTCTCCTCCTGTTGTCTTATATTCCATGCTGAGGAGACTCACATCCTCTCAAGCTTTATTGTTCCCCCTCCTCACTTCCTTACATATATTAGGTGCTGCCTAAATACCTGCTAAATGAAGGTATAAATGTGATTCAGAAAACCTATGCATAGAAAGAAAACTGTGTCACTTTTTAACCTTGTCACATGTATTTGTTCACTTATGGCAAGGTGGAAAAAGAGACAAGTGTGTTATCCTTGAAAGAAAAATAAAAGGCAATTGAGTTTGAGTTCCCTAACATTTAGCAAAGATCTCCGGAGCTCTCCAAGCAGCCCTTCACAATTTTCAGTACATTCTAGTTCAGACAAAAGGGTTGATAGGAACTTCTGATGGGAAGTTCAGTGCACCATGTACAGCTGGGCTGGGTCAGATGCTAAAGGGCTTTTCACTCTGTCCCACTGTGTTTGGATTTATAAGGCAGAAGTTTCAGGAATCAGTAAACGTTCTTAAGAAGAGAGTAGTCTTAAAATGTATTTTAGAAAAATCAAAAGGAAAAACCGCAGATCTCAATGAAGGGATGCCCCAGGGTGAAGAAGGACTGGAGGTGGAAAATCATCTAAAAGGCTGTAGGTAGAGTTCAGGCAAGATTTTATTAAAAAAGGGAAATCTAGCTCTGAGGCCACAGGAGAGTAAAGAGAGAGGAGGAGAGAGAGAGAGAGAGAAAGAGAGAGACAGAGAGACAGAGAGAGAGAGAATCATTTTTGACAAGATTTGGTGGCAGATTGTGTGGGAAATCTAGCTCTGAGGCCACAGGAGAGTAAAGAGAGAGGGAGGGGGAGAGAGAGACACACAGAGAGAGAGAATCATTTTTGACAGAAGTTGGTGGCAGATTATGTGCATTAAGGCAAAGAGAAGAGCCATGAGACTAGGATTCCAGGTCCAGAGGTGACCTGGACCCAGTCTGCTTACTAGACCCTCTCATATCACTCTCCTTTATACTCTGTATAAAGCATACTCTGTTTATACTTTATCCCCTTTATACAAGCCAGACTTTCCTTCAGTTCCTCCTCACCCCATCTTCCCCCATGGGAGAACCTCTGCACAAACCACACACTCTACTGGAACGAGCACCACCCATCTCAGCCAACCCAGCCCACTCTCAGAGCTCAGCTCACCAGGGAAGCCTTCTTTGATTGATCCCCATTGTCCCTCATTTTGATATGAACCTCCATAGTACCCTAAAATTTGTCACATGAAACAGTTCATAATTATATTTCTACTAGTATGGATATTTTATTAATGTATGACTCTTTTAATCAAATGTGAGCTCTAGGAAGACAGAGATTCTGTTTGATTCATCTCTGTATCTTCAGTACCTATCAAAGAAAGATATATGGCAGATGGCAGTTAATAAATCCTAATTTCATTAAGGAAATAAGGAATTTACTAAGTGTTTTCAGTAAGGATAGAGGAAGAAAAAATACAAGTTTCACAACAAGGGAAGAATCAGTTTAAGCACTAATTTTTTTTTGTGAGATATTATTTGTTAAAGATGGCAAACCAACAGCAACAAATGTGGAACCAGAATTTTGGAGAGAAGTGAAGAGCAGAAATGGAAATCTAAGTGTTATGAATGGGGGTTTGTGTAGACTGTGACCCTATTTGACTCACAGCCAGCTGCATGAGATAAGACATTGCTTTACAGTAAGTTAGGACTGTTGCCCTCAGATTACTTCTTCCCAGATCACCAGCTGAAAGACTAGTCAAAATGCATAATAATAAAAACTATGTTCTTTCATAAGACACCGCTTTCAAAGACAGAATCCTCGTAAAGCTCCATGACATAGTGGCCCAGTTCAAATCTTAAGCCTGTGTGCCCATCAACATGTTTTCTGAGAGGCAGGCCAGAGTAGTGGTTAAGAGCTAAGCCCTCTGGATCAGATCTCAAGGCCTCTAGACATCACCTGTGAAAGCCTGGAAAAATCTAATGGTCTTCTAGTATTTCACCTCCCTGTGTGCAAAATGTATATAATCATAGTATCTACTTCTACTTCATTAAATTGTGAAGGTTGAAGCTGAATTAAGTACTTTAAGGGTATCTGGCACATAATATTCATAAATATTAACTATTATTGTGATTATTATCTTGATTATTATTTTTTAATCTCTCTGAAGCTACATTTGCAGAAATTCTACAAAGAATCAAGATAAAGAATCATCATCATCGTCACTAGATAGCCCAGGCTTGATTCTCTGTATCATTTTTGTCATTGTTAAAATGATTCTGAAAAGAACTCTATTAATGCAGCACCACATTTAAGAGCTCCATTTGCACAACAGGGAATTAGAAGGAAGTCAGTGTGGTTTTGAACACTGAAAACAGTGGCCTGGAGTGCTAGTCTCATTACCAATTGATATCAATTGAATGTGTACAATTTGCTATGTAGGCAGCAGCCTAAGAATTCTGCAAGGCCCAATCCTCATCTCAAGTTCAAATTTCTGCCTAGTGAAGGGAAATTTTGAAACGGAAGAATTCCTAGGAGAAGCGTGTTTATATAGAAAGGAACCAGTGGTTCTTATTTATTTACTGCTTTGTAAACAACTGTGCCTAAAACATCACTTTTGCTAGATGATAATTTAATTGCTGTTGAGTTCTGTGCTCAAGCAAAAAGTGACCCAAATAACTCTCCCACCCCTTTCCCTGGATAAGAGAGGGACTAACAATAGAGTAAACTGTGAAACAAATAGGGTCATCTGATCTACATACATTTTATCTAGATAACTAGCTTTGGTAGCAAAAGAAATGAATTATTTTAGCCAATGCTGGAATTTAGTCACTAAGGCGCTTCAAAGCCAATAATTAACTGAGAATTATAGTTGTAATCCATGTTTTGAACCTTCCCTCCTACCTCATCTTTTTGTTGATTAATGAGGATTTCTCATAGTCAAGAGTTAGTAGAAAGCCACATTTTTCCCTCTAAATGGCACTTAGTGTCACCTGCCCCACCTACCCTGTATTGTTCTAACTTTGGATTTTTCCCTGAGTGTTTTGAGGTAAGTAACCTTCTAAAATCTGCATTTAACCTTCTTTTTTTTTTTTAAAATATAGTCATACCCTGGAAACTCCTGTCTTCCAGTGTCTGGTTTCTCTCCCTTCTACTTTCCCTGTCTATACATTCCTGTCCCTCACATACTTAGTTCCACTCTGGTAAAATCAGGCCTGTAATAGTTCACAATTCCCTCTCACAGGAGAAGATGAGAGGTGCTGACTCTTGCCCTTGGGTTGTAAGGGCTTTGCTCCTAGTAGAATGCTGAGAGAGGCATAAACTTAAGACCTTAGGGATAGGTGTCTTAGAAATCAAATGCATTGTTTATTATTTGCAATTCATATTTGCAAAGTGCTTTGAGCTCCCTGGGGGAAGCTGCAATACAAACACGAGGTATGTGTATAATTAATCACTCTTCAGTGGGGATTATAGCCTCTCTGGGTAAGAGCATATTTATACAGTGACACTCACAGAAGATAGTTAAATAATCTTAAAACAACCCAGGGCATATTACCCATGGATGTAGTGAGAATTCATCAGCAGTACACTCAAGAACACAGATGGAACCTATCACAGATACAGCACATTGCAATCCACTTTCACCCTCATAGACCACAGCACACATTCACATAGAGCTGGGAGATTACTATGCTTTCTTGAGGATGGGCAGGAAGGAGCATGATAGTCATTATGAGTAAGTGTCCCAGGGATCCTCTCCTAGAAAATCATAAAGCAAAATGGAAAACCAAATCACCATTCCCAATTCCTCCCTCTATAAACAGTCTACAAAACTGACATGAATATTTGACAATGAAAGCCTGTAAGAGTTTGATAAGTTGTCTATGGCAGGAACAATTTCATTTTAGAGACCACTTATATTTTTAGATGACATTATGATATCAATATCTGTCCTAACATATTAGCTTCTGACTAACACTACTGATAATATGCAAGTGTATTTGTGTAGAGTCTTACAAAGCATTTTGCAAACGATTCATTAACTTCAGAATCTTTCACGAGCTTTCCAAGGTAAATAACGTTCTAAAATCTGTGTTTAGCCATTTTTTTCCTAAAACCATTCCCTTGAAAATCCTATCTTTTCTCCAGTGTCTGGTCTTTCTCCCTTCTACCTTCCCTGCCTTTTAAATCCTTCCGCCACTTACCATTGGCCACAGAATAAAGGTGCAGTTTCTTACCATGGTCTACTAATAGCATTTCCAACTCCTTTTTTATATTTCTCTGATATTTTCTGAATAATCTAACTAAAAGACCGGAACAGTCAATATGTTTGCCAGGGTATTGGTGTCCTTCTTGTTGATGACAGTATGTGTGGTCTGGAGCAAAAGATATAGGCCCTCTGTGAATCTTTTTGTATTGTTTTTGGTAAGTCAGAAGAGAGTGAGGTGGTTACTCTTTACTGAGTGAGTTTTGACAAGTCATCTAACCTCTCTGCTCTGTGGCTGCAAAATAAGGATATTAATGTCTACTTCACAGATGTTTTGTTAGATTTAGAAAAAATAATGTAATTTTCCAGCCTTGCACACCATATAACAGATATTCTACAAATAGTAATTGTCCAGAAGCCTGACACCTAGCACCATGCCTGGGGACGGGGTAATGTCAAATGCCATTCCAGGGTTGGATTTTATGCTTCAGACTTCATTAATACCACATCAAACTCTCTGGCATGGACCTGGATGTCGCCACCCTGGAGGGTGCTAACCTTTAAGAAACTGCCCCTGCAGTCTTGGGTCTTGGCCAGAGGCTGTCAGGATGGACCTTTCCCAAGTTCTGTAGCAATCCTGGCAATTTGAAATGGATATCTAAGATCTTAAAAGGATTTTTTGTACACTTAGAACTAGTCATTCAGGTCCAGGAATTTACACAGGGCAATAACTGAGACCTCAAAGACTGAGCAGTAAGCAACTGATCATAACATTTGGGGAAAAGGAAGTAGCAAAATTTTATATTACCCTAAGTGTCCAACAATGAGAAAAACGAAAACAAACTATATAATCTAATACAATTTGTTTGCCAATATGGAAATATCATTACACGATATTATTAAATGAAGATCTAAAACCGTGTGTAGTTTGGTTATATTCACATTTAAGTATCCATTGGTAGTTAGATAAAAGTCACTATTAATTATGATCCCTGTTTTAAGCATTGTGATATGTGCTTTAACTACATTATCTTATTTAATCCTCACAATAGCCTTTCAAAATATATATTACTATTTCTGTTTTATAGATGAGGAAGCCAAGTGTCAACACATTTTATGACTTTACCAAGGTCAGTAGAGAACCAGATATAAAATGAAATCTTAGCCTATCTTAATGATGGGATTAAAGTGATTTGTTATTTCTTCTTTTTGCATGTACTTGTTTTTGAACTTCCTTTGATAAGTATATATACACTGTGAAATATTTTAAAGGTATCTTTAAAGCAAGTACACTATAGAGGAAGGTGTTAAGGATACAGCTGCAGACAGGTAAGCAGCACCCTCAGTGCCACAGTGTACTTGACTGTAGAGCTCCCTTAGTATGATTTGCCTAGTGTTCCCTTAGCATGATGTAAAGAACCTCACTGTCCTGTTACTTACAGATCACACCACACCAGCCCCTGTCTCCATTGCCATTCAACAAGAAACGGCTTCTGGCAGCTTGCAGAGGCCTTCTGCTGCAATATCCCCCATTACAGCCTGGATATTTAAACATGAACTACTTCCCTCTGTGTGGAACAGCTGGCTAGGAAACCTGGCGCCATAATTAGCCGTTTCTCCCTGGGGATTTGTGCTCAGTAAATTCACTTTTCAGAGAAAGTACAGCTGGTAAGATGAAATAACAGAATCAATTGTCTAAAGTGTTGGTTTTAAGGAAAACATCATTTGTGCATATATAAGGTGGGGGCAAAGAGGGTTTTTTATTATTAAATATACTAGACGTCAGCTTTAGAATGAACCACTCAAATTTAAGGTTTATGAATTAGTGGTCAAGAAAACAAATTAAGAGTAGGCTATCTGGTACAAATCTTGGTTCTGCCAATTTATCAGCAATTTATTTAAAACTGCTCTTCCTCAATTTCATGATGTGGAATAATACTAATAGTAACTATGATAAAGTGTTATACATGGGGCCTGGAATGCAGTAGATTGCTTACATTTCTTCCTTTGTTATTATCTTTTATTTCTCATGTGAGACAAGGTAGCAAACATAGCAAACATAAGAAGCTGCGTTCCCTCGTTTCTGCATGCCAGCATAATTTCACAAGCCCCTAACTCTGTGATGATGTGCAGCTCTTCAGAAAGAGGCTTTGAAAATAAAACAGGATAGGGCACATGCCCCCCACCACATCTCTTACCTGAGTCACTCTATTCCTTAAAATATGAACGACCTTAACTCTTGCCTTTTCCTGCACATAAGATAACATCTGATAAAGTTAATGATTGTGCCTCTGTAATCTAAAGCCAGATCTACACTTGAATTGAAACCTTGATGTGATTCTGCTTTGATGTAACTTCTGAGCAAGTTTGATGTGATTTTGCATGTACTAAAGTACTGAACCCTCACCACCTGTATGTAAGCAGTGGGCTGAAACACTGTGACAGAGCCATCTGATAACCTCTCTGAATGACTGCTCCTAGGTGAGGTCCTCATTCTATAGTCTTCAGTCTTCAGTAAGACTTCTGAATAAAATTAACTTTAACTTTCTAAAAAGCTTAATTCTTTTTTCTTTCATCAACAATCATGGTGTCCCAGAAAAAATCCATAGTATACAGATAACGACCATTTGAAACATTGTGGGGACCCAGAGCCTTGGTACCAGCATGACCCTTAGAGCCCCTACATCTCCTCCACATTTGCAGATGACTAGATGTGTCTCTCCTGAGTCTCAGACCTCATACTTGGTTGCCAATGCTGAGTTTTATTCAGCTAGTTATTAACACTCCTTGCCAAAGGGTAAGTTCTTCCATGAGACCTTTTGTTTCTTAGGAAGGGAAATTTTGGTCCAGGTTCCATGGTTCATACCTGCAATCTCAGGACTTTGGGAGGTCAAGGAGGGCAGATCTCTTGAGCTCAGGAGTTTGAGACCAGCCTGGGAAACATGGCAAAAACCTCATCTTTACAAAAAATTCAAAAATTATCTGAGAGTGGTTGCCTGCATCTGTAGTCGCAGCTATTTGAGAGACTGAGGTGGCAGGATGGTGTGATCATGGGAGGTGGAGGTTGCAGTGAACTGAGACCGTGCCACCCTCCAGCCTGGGGGACAGACGCAGACCCTGTCTCAAAAAAAAAAAAAAAAAAAAGAAAAGAAAAGAAAATTCAGAACTTAAATGATCATTATTCAAAAAATTCGCAACTATAGAGTTAACAGGCAGAGTCTTTTAAGTTCTCTATTACTTTTTCTGCCTACTTGAATCTGTTGGCTATTCTACTGGTGTTGAGATAAAACTCATTGTTTATAGTATTGTTACTTCAAGGTTGTATTAGTAACTGGAGATTTTGTTTCTCTTACACAACTTGGCAAGTTCTCACTAAAATGTAATCATTGAAGTATTATCCTTTAACTCACTTGAAACTGAAGGGAAAAAATGGTAAAAGAGGTTTCTAAAAATCAAACTTTCATGGAAAATGTTTTACCCAAAATGTTGGTCCACAGCCTCCATTAGCTTGCCTACTGGGTCAAATAAAGTTTAGCCTTGGGAAAGGTTCCAATTTTGTCAGAAATAATTTAGGTCTAATTGTCTTTTTTAAACTAGTGAGTTTATATTACTATCTCACAGCTAAATTTCTAAAATGAAAGTTATCTTTATTTTTATGTGTTTATATGTCTAGAGAAGTGTTTGCATATGTATGTGTATTATGCTGTATGTTGTGCCATATGGTACTAAATAGATGTATAAATAAATGAGCACTCATGAATTAGTAAGTTTAAATATCTTCCAGTTCATGTGACTTAAGAAAATCCTTAATAAATAAGCTTATTTAAAAAGTATTGATAAAATAAAAATAAAATTGTCTTCTGAATTATCAGCATACATTTTTGCCTGAATTTACTGAAGAGACAGTTCTATATTTTCCTCTGCTAGATATTTTAATGTGGCAGGTTTTAGAATGTAATAAAACTGCAAAGTCAGCCCAAAACAGAAAGATCTGTGTGTATTCTTTTTATAAGACTACTTTAATATTGTTAGTTTAATGAAAACAGCTGAATTTTCTGAGCTATCATCAAAATACTCATGTATTTAATTTTAAAGTTCTTACTTAGGTAAACACTTGATAGTCACAGGCTGTAAAAATGGTCAACTTGGAAATAAATTTAAATAATGACTAGCTTTGTCTAATTTCTCAGTTTTCATAAGTAATCTAGGCAACCTGTTGAAAATAATAAATTAGGTAAATACTTGTAAATAAACTTTTCATGTAATTTTAAATATTAAAGTTATGTTAAATTAAATAATACATACTCATTAAATACTTGGGTCATTTTCAATTGAGAGAAAACTTTTGTTATAAGGAAACATGTTTCTAAAAATTAGGAAATTATTTTAATATATAAAGTACTGATATATGAAAGACAATTCAAGATCTTGCTTCCTAGATTTTGACTAAAATTGAAGGTTACTAAGAATTTAAAATATTTTAATATATAATTCTATATGCAAAGTATGCAAAAATATGTCTTTTTGATGAAAAATGTAAGAAAAGCATACAAATGCATCATTTTGAGAAAAAGGATAATTTTATCTAATTCAGAGGTTATTCATGAAACAAGACAGAAAGGAACCAGTAAGTAGGAAAGAAAGATGTGAAGAATGTATATGAATGGAATGGATATGATGCTGTATTTTTGGTAAGAAAGGCAAGAGGAAAGATATTAATCTTGTATGAGAAAGAAGCTTATATGGTAAATTGTTGTCTTAAAGTAAAATGAGTGGTTATTTAAAAAACAGAAAGTGTTGGACAAACCAGAAAGTCCAAGCATGTCATAAATGGTCTGTGTAAGTCATGATATAGTTGTGAAAAGAGAATTTATGAAAGTTATGTTTTATGTGATCAAGTTGGCTATAATAGAAATAACATTATTCATAATACTCTTTCTAAAGATTGAGCTATGATATTAAAATATATTAAAACAAAACAAAATTTTGGCAGTTATGTTAGAAAAATAAGGTTATCTAAAAATATTGATTTGCTCTTAATGCAATTGCAAGAGGTTTTGATTTTTAATTCTGAAATCAGTTTCTTTTTGAAACTTCTCAGATTTATGTCTCAAAAGTTTAACTTTTGCTGTATTTCACTGCACCTGATTTGTGAATTATACATGATTGCCTTCAGTTCCTTTTCTCCTTAAAAAGACATAACTTATTGCTTAGCTGAGATGATAACTCTCTCTTTCAACATTTTCATCAGTTATTGTAAATGTTTTTCTCCAGTTCTAACTCTGCTGTTGTGACCTGAGGCTGAAATGTTTATCTTGAAGGTCCAGAAAAGTAATTTTTTTCTCAAGTATAACTGATTCTGTGCCTTGACTTTTCTTGATATGTCTGAATTGTTCAGTGCAACCAGGAAACTTCCTATATTGTTTCTATAAGCCATGTATTCCCTCTGCTCAAGATACTAGTTTTGTGTTTACATTCCTCTATCATATAGTGTACATTCATGACCCTGGACCCACTCTTCCTGTGTCTGATTGAATTCAAGGGCTCTTTTCATCAGATTTGATCATTATCTAAATGGGCTTTTCATAAGAAAAGGCAAGCACACTATAGGAGGTTTTTCTTTACGTTTTTCGTAGCTGGCCTACACAATAAAGATTTCACAATCTATTAAGATAATTCCTGTGTTGTCTTTATTCAGTTTTTGATTAATTAGGAAAACTGAGCTTAAAAGGGTTAAGTATTTTACATCCATGTTATGACTGCAGTGAAATGAATAATTATTATTTTACGATAACTTGTGATTCTGTTTTGATCAAGTATTTTAAACCTTTTGACATCTTTTGCAGTTTTCCCAAAGATCAAAATTCTAAATTTAGTCTTTTTGATTAAAATATTAGACTTATTAGGTAGATTGTATAGAAAATATTATCAAATGATAAATAATCTAGGTCTTCTTTACATTTTATTTTTGGATATGTTATTGCTATAAATGTCATAAAATATATAACATAAAAATATAACATGCTATCAGTTATAATTTTGATTATGTTAAACCTTTTCTGAAATTATATTTTTATAAATGTTATTAATGTGAGTATTCGAAAGACTATATAAACTTTATAAAAGTTTGATTTTTCTGATGTGGCACTGTCAGTCATGATTCCAGTTATCTTAGAATGCTGCATATAATAGAAATAACTAGATGTGCTTGTCAACTGGGAACTTTCATCATATTTTAATCATGGCTATTCAAAGTTTTCATTATCTACTGTATTATTTTGAAGTATTCTCTAAAAACATTTATAATAAGCTCTATTCCAATTTTTTCATAAATAATAATAAATATGGATACAAAAAAGTTAAAAACATAGTACAATTAATGAAAAAATATGCAAAAGTATGTTCCCGTTTTGTTGCATGATTATCAACGGTTTTATTTTTTAAAATTTCTAATTTGTAACTGATACTGATGCTATCATGTATATACCACTATGTATAATCTGTAGTATCCTTGTATAGTCCTGTTGAGGTGTTATGTTAGGTGCAGGAAAATGTCAGGAAAGAAAAATAGATTATGCTAGTTAAAAAATAGAAGCTATTCAAAATTTGCTATCCAAGAAATAGGAAAGTATGCAATATGCCCAATTCTTCACAAATACAACGGAAGATCACTGACCTTTCTAAGTAAAGAGCCTTCTTAGCTATGTGGAACAATCAGTATTGGTTTTGTAAATGCAACCAGACAGTTGATTTATGATCAAAGGGGGAATCTTGTGAGACAAAATGGCAAAGGGAAAGAAGCCCTGTTGGCCCTTTTTGAGCTAGCCAGCATAATTTCACAAGCCCCTGACTCCGGAATGATGTGCAGCTCTCCAGAAAGACACCTTGAAGACAAAACAGGATAGGGCACATGGCCCCCCACATCTCTTGCCTGAATCACTATATTCCTTAAAATATGAATGACCCTAGCACTTGCCTTTTCCTGCATATAAGATGACATCTGATAGGATTAATGATTGTGCCTTTGTAATCTATGATCAGATGTATTCTTACACCAAAACCTTGGTGTGATCCTGGTTTGATGTAACTTGTGAGCAAGTTTGATGCGATTTCGCATTTACTGAGCCCCCACCCGCTGTATGCAAGCTGTGGGCTGAAACACTGTGCCAGAGAATTCTGACAACTTTTCTGAAGGACTGCTCTGGGGCTATAGTCCTCATTTTCTGTAGTCTTCAGTAAGACTTTTGAACAAAACTTACTTTAATGATGGAAGTGGTTGATTTTTTTTTTTTTCCAACACTCGCATTGGTCTGCAAGGCACATAGTAGGTCCTTGGTAAACATTTGTTAAGCAAATACTTGCCTTACACTTATAGAGAAGCCATTTCTCAGGCTAATCCAACTATTCAAACACTGCTTAGAAAAGACTACGAAGAGAAGCGAATTCAAATATTTTGAAAACCTACTATATGGCAAAGCATGGTTTTAGTTATTCTGTGCATTCATCCTTAATACCATATTTTTAAAATAAAAAGTAGACATTATTATCAAACTTTACAACCTTTGAAAAAGTCTTTGAGAGATTAAATAGTTCTTGCAAGGTTACAGCAGTAGTGGACTCAGGTGTCAAATTACAACATTTTTCCTGTCACTCAAGGCTGACATCCCTGTCCATGGTACGCTGGGTGCAAGTGGGAGCAACTCAGAAGAAGAGCAGCTTGGAGCTGATTTGGAAACAGTTTACTCTACCAGTTTACCCAGAACAGGAAAATTCAGAGGCAGCAAGGAAGAGTTTCCAGGACATTAAGAGCCTTGGTTCAAGACAACAGACAACAAGGGAAGTGAGGGAAGAAAACACAGAAACTACAGAACACAGACCAAAGAACTCACCTGCCTTAAGGATTACTCTATTATGGCATACAATAAGCATTAATGTTTACGAGCCTAACATAGAGCTACTTATGAAAAGCTACATCATATTTAATTGGTAATTACAATAAAAAAAGGAAAATGTATGATACAAAACAAACACTGAACTAGTGGTATTTTATTTACAAATCAAAAAAAATATGTAAGTGGGTTATGGTCATCTTCACTTCCTTCCTCTAACCTCAGATACTGTGATACCAGGGTTCAAGATGGAAATGCTGCTGTCTGTCATGTGGGTTAAGTCTCATCAAGGAACATGACAGAAAAAGGTTGTCTCAGTTCACGTAGGTTATGCTGGAGGACAAAACATCAGATTTAGAAGATCTCATGACTTTTCTCATCATATCTGCAGAGACACTGGAGTGCACTGACTTGGCTGCTCAGAAAGGAACAGTACAAAGACTTTAACTGTCCCAGGCCCACCTGGTCAGTGACATTTGAGGGGAATCCATCCTGAAAACCCGTGTAACTCATCACCAGCACACAGTGTGCCACAGGATGTGGTGGAGAAGCTTGCTTGGTAATGCCAAAGTTTTCTAGCCATAAGAATCTTTGTAAGCCAGGTGCGGCGGCTCATACCTATAATCCCAGTACTTTGCGAGGCCGAGACAAGACGATCACTTGAGCCCGGGAGTTTGAGACCAGCCTGATCAACACAGGGAGATCCTGTCTCTACAAAAATAATAAACAATATTAGGTGGGTGGGGTGTTGCAGTTCTGTGGCCCTACCTACTCAAGAAGCTGAAATGGAAGGATCACTTGGGCTTGGGAGGTTAAAGTTGTAGTAAGCTCTGATTGCACTGCTGTTCTCCAGCCTGGGTGACAGAACAAGACCCTGTCTCAAGGGAAAAAAAAAAAAGGAAAAAGAAATTTGCGTAGATACTTACTTATTGACAATCAACCTTTCTGGGGCTCATCAGAGATGCAATCAATCAGAATCTTCAGGAAGAGGTCTGGGAAGGTACACATTTACCTGCTGCTCAGGTGATACTATCTCAGGGGTGTTTCAGAAATAGTGTCTGACTATAATAGTAGATTTTCAAATAGGAGGATCACCTAGAGGGTTTGTTAAAATACTGAAACATGGGCCCTACCCCAGAGCTTCCAATTTTGCAGAAGTGAGAGGGTAGGGGTTGGAGGGGAGCATCAGAATTTGCATTTCTAATGAGTCCACAAGTGAAGTTCCTTCTGTTGGTCCAGAGACCACATTTTGCAAAGCCTGTGTAGCCCTGGAGCAAGACAGGAGAGAAGAGGGAAACTTGGGCTTCATCCCATAATAAAGTGGTCAGGGGCCAGGGAGGGGCTGGGAATTTGGCCTGGAAGCTCCACACTTCATCTTATCTCCCACCTTCTCTCTTTACCTCCCACTCATCTCTGAGTTTTCTTAACATCCCACTCTCCCAATGGTCAGCCTACTGAATCAAAATTTGAACCTCTATGGGCCCAATCTGACACTACGAAAGACTGCAACGCACCCAAGACTATTTTTTTTTCTTTTTCTTTTTCTTTTTTTGAGACGTAGTCTTAACTCTGTCGCCCAGGCTGGAGTGCAGTGGCGCAAACTCGGCTCACTGCAAGCTCTGCCTCCTGGGTTCACGCCATTCTCCTGTCTCAGCAGGCGCCCGCCACATGCCCAGCTAATTTTTTGTATTTTTAATAGAGATGGGGTTTCACCGTGTTAGTCAGGATGGTCTGGATCTCCTGACCTCATGGTCTGCCCGCCTCTGCCTCCCAAAGTGCTGGGATTACAGGCATGAGTCACCGCGCCCGGCCTTCACCCAAGACTTTTACCTTCACGAGGAACCCAAGAAATGAGAATTAAAACAGCAAGATAAATACTTTGGCAAGGTTTCAAATATGGTAGAAATATGGTTATAAAATTTCTTAAACTAAGGTACTTCTTCTGATATTTAATAATTAATGTAGTCATAACTCTCGTAGTAAGATCTCAAAATCCAAATGATTCAGGTTTTTTAAATACCACCTGAGGCTAATGTATTAATTTCATTATTATACAATTATTTTGGTTATATAAAAAACAGAGTATACTAAAATACATGCATACCCAGTACAAATATTTCAGTCCCTAAATTTACTTTTATTAAGTAAGCCAAAATGAGTTACAATAACTCCTGAGTCCTCTTGATTTTCAACTGTTATAGACACTTTTGAGATTCTAATACAAGCTATGGTTCCTGTCCACAGAAAATTCCAATAGATACAAAGCATGGGATGTAATTCAGAGGTTCCTGGATATCCTGGATGGGGTCATCATCATGCCCCAATTCCAAGAATGCCTGGTGTAGTACAGCAGCAAGTCTTCTACAGAAATAAAGTATATGATTTCTGCCTTTTCCCCAGATTCCATAAAAAGAGACTTTTGATAAGCAGCCCCTTCCAGGCTATAAAGTAAAATCCCCCCTTCCCCCAAGTGTTTTCCATTTCAAAAGCTGTTCTGATTAAGAATGTGTTCCTATCCAAGCAAGAAAGTGCCATTAGGATGCGTTCATTTCTCACCCTGAAGATTCTGCTTCCCACCTTGTGAGGGACTCACTCTCACTCCATCCACAGTATAAAGGGTGTTCTATAGTCAAGGTCAACTGTCTAAGGTGGCTGCTCATAGCTTTGTCTTGTTATAATAAGGGCCCTTCTTGAGGGAGAGTCAGTTTAAATGGGACTTTAAGATCCCCTGTGCTAACGTACTTATCCCTGGGTACAAGCAAGTATTCGTTGGAGATGAGAAAAATCTAGAAAATAAACACTATTGGAAACGGGTAAACTACTGTTCTTCAATTACTTTAAGAAAGTAAATTTGTTATCCTCATTAAAGGTAAGAGGCATACATACTCTATGTCTTGTATACAAGAAAATAGAGTGTAGATAGATCATAGCAGAGTGCAGTATATTTACCAAGCACTCTCAGTATGTATATAGCAAAAACAATTATCTTAATTTATCTAATAATTATCAGATTTTTCTATTGTCCTCTTCATTGACCATTCTCTTATTTCTATAATAGTTAAGAATATGTAAGTAGCTGAAATATTTGTAATATGAATAGAAGCCTATTGTTTTTAGGAGGAATAAAAGGGTGGATTGAGAAGAATATGAATGTCAACTAATCTTTGTTTCATTTCTGAAAGCTTGAAAGAGTATGCTAAATCCAGGAGTACAAGATGGATTGGAACATGTATAAATTAATAAATAAGGCATAAAATCTTTGCTTGTGTAACAGTCCTGTAGGAATTAGTCCTGCAAGTAGTTCACGGATTAGGACTGGTAGGACATTAAGAGAAGCCTTCTGTTTCTCATTTTACTACCCCAGGCAGACACTACTGATCGTGCTCTGCTTCCAGCTGGGACCAAAGTGGCTCCAGTATTATTCCAAGAGCAGTCAAAACCAACCAACGGGAGTTGCCATGAGCATCACCATGCTAAGACAAGATATTACTTAAGTAATTGACAAACTACAGATTTTTTCATGCTAACCTTCACCAGATGCCAATACTGAGTGAAGCCTCCCCTGATCGCTCAACTTTGGGCATCCTTCAGAGTGAGTTTCTGGCTAATGAACTCCTTTCTACTGCACACGATGGATTAAACATCCTAGTGAACTGTTTTGTCACAGATTTTTGTTTATTTCTTTTAGTCAAACAGTCAGAACCTGCCAAAAAGCATGCTATTTTCTGTTTGAAAGTACAGCAGAGGAATAAGCAGCAAACTGATTCTGGCAGGTTAGTATGAAAATTGAAAATAACATGCAAAGATGGTAAAAAGGAAGGATGACTCCCAGATGGCTTTGGGAAAGAGCATGGTCACTTGTCTAAAAGAACATCAGGGCCAGGCATGGTAGTTCATGCCTGTAATCCCAGCATTTTGGAAAGCCAAGGCGGGCAGATCACCTGAGGTCAGGAGTTCAAGACCAGCCTGGCCAACATGGCGAAAACTCATCTCTACTAAAAATACAAAAATCAGCCAGGCGTGGTGGTATGCATCTGTAATCCCAGCTACTTGGGAGGCTGAGGAAGGAGAATCGCTTGAACCAGGAGGCGGAGGTTGAAGTGAGCCAAGATCCCACCATTACACTTCAACCTGGGAGATGAGTAAAACTCTGTCTCAGAATAAAAAAAAAAAGAAACACACACACACACACACAAAAGAACATCAGAACTGTCACTCATGGCCAGCCCTGTGTTGCAGTTAACAACAGCACCAGTAAGAATGATGACAACAACTACACCAGTAAGAATGATGACAGCAACTCGTCACCATGCACCAGATACTTACTTGGCAGCAGAAACTTGCTTAGCATTTTTGCATATACTGGGCTCAGTCTATATAATGCCCTCCATGGTTTTGTGGCTATTGCAAATGGGCATCCTGTGGTTCAGATGTGTTCAGGGGCTTCTCTAAGGTCACCTAACTAATTAAGTGTCAGAGTGGTGACTCATCCTTAGGTCTACCTGTACAACTTTTTAGACTGATAAGAGCACCAAAGAACAATGTGAGCAGGCACACTGATGATGTCCTTCTCATGTCTGGAGATGTTTACTGATTAGCAGAATGTGTCATGGCTAGTTTGCAATAAAATCAAGGTTAAACACAGATGCTTGTCAACCTTAGTCTGTAACTCTTTCAGTACGTAACCAGTAGGACATGGAGTTGGTGTGGCGAAGGTCTTCGAAAAGGTGAAATATGTGAATGGTGAGAAAAGGAGACTAAGCATTTGATAATGGTTTGACTTTAGAAAGAGATCTCAATGTCCAATACAACAGTCTGTAAATATATAATGAAGGACTCTAAAGATCAACAGGACAATAAAACATATTAGTTCCATAAGCACTAGATCTGGTGTCTTAGGTAGCTTTCCCAGAATCATCCCCCAAGGGAAGGTCCGTTCTAAGCCTACTTCATACCTGCACGTATCAACTGTAACTAGAGTGACCATATAAATGGTGTGCCAGGAACAGCTGTAAAGTATACCTGTTGTGTGAGCGAAATAATTAGCATGCCTGTACTCTCAGAATTTCCCTGCTTTGGTGATAAATTATTGGTTGCACTAATCACAGCATTTATGATAAAATATTGCATTTTTTTCTCTGTGTTATTTGTATTTTGCAAGGCTATGAGCTCTTTGAAGACAAGAAACATGCTTTATGAACCTCTATCTGACCAAATTTCAATGATGATGGGCACACATTGGTAGAGTTGGGACTCGGGAAATATTCACATATTCCCAAAGGTCTTCCTCCTGACATTTTAATCTCAGATGCTTCTACACCAATTTCCTCTAAGGTCGAGTTTTTTTTTTTTTATTTAAAATTTCTCTCAGCTAGGAAGACATACACTGTCTAAAAGAATATCCCATGAAAGTTTTCCATGCAAGCCAAGACTCAAGGAATGTTCTGCAGTGAGTAAACATAACATCTGCATTTGATGTATAAACATCACAGATTTGAAGTGAAATGACTCAGAGTTTGCCTAGAAATCATTTGAGATGTCGATCTGTTTCATTTCATTGTCTGCAGCCTTGTTTTTTTTCCCTTTATTTAAAGAAAAGACTAAATGACTTCTGGATGTAGAAATGCTTTTTAAAAATGGCAACAGTACATCTTGCTGGAAGGAGACTGGTAATTGCATCGTGTTTTCTCATGAACAACTCATGCAAAGGCAATCAGCCCATTAGATGATTTGTGTTTCATAAATACACAATAGTGTGACTATAATTATTTGCTTAATACACTGGTTAAAATTGTCCATAAAGCTAGTCTCAAAGAATGAGGGGAAGAGTTAAGTAAGACAAGGTTGTAATGAAGGAAGGCGAAGAATTTTAATGGAAAATTACAAATCATCAGAAATAGAGGCTCTCACACCAACCCTGTCTAAGCATCCCCACACCAAACCCCCTTCCAAGAGGGCTAATAAGCTACAGCTGGAGTAAGGTTCTAATATTGGCGAGGGAAATGAGCAGGAAGATAAGTCCTGAGGCCACAGAGCATAGAACCAAGAATCATTCAGGGGTAAAATTATAATTGAAAGTCAAGCAGATAGTCAGTTGTAATAAATGGACTAAATGGCTGGGTAATGCGACAGAGACCAGGTGCTCTGCAAGAAGAGGTCCCACAACATGAAGACCAGTCAGTAAATACAGGGTTGGAGCTGAGAGCTTTCATTTCTAGCAAGCAGCAGGCATGCAGCAGACAAGTCCTGAAGACCTCACTATGGTGTTGCAGCGTGGCCACAGGGGTGTCTGTAGGACCAAACCACATTTCTCAAAATTGAGCATACATCAGAATCATCTGGAGGACTGTGTAAAACACAGAGGGCTTGGCCCCATCCCCAGAAATCGGGAGTCAGTAGCTCTGGAGCAGAGCCAATGATGTGCATTTCCAACAAATTCCCAGGCAATGCTGGTACTGTAGGTCACGAGACCACATTTGAAGAGCTACTACTATGGGGCCTCTATCGCCTCTCCCAAGATCCAGAGAGGAGCTGTTAAAGTCATAGAAAGAATTCATCGAAGTCACTGTTCACTTGTTCTACAAAAAGCCTAAAAAAATAGCTCATTGGAATAGTTGTCCATTGCACTCCGCTCTGGAGCTGGCCCTTAAAGCAGTGGTTTTCAAAGTGTGGTCCCAGGATCAACACCCTCAACACTAGCCAGGAACTTGTTTAAAAAGAAAACTTTTTTTGAAAGCCCTATGCCAGACATAACAAATCAGAAATTCTGAGAATGGGTTCCAGTCATCTGTGTTTCAAGGAGTCTTCCAGGTGATTCTGGTGCCTGCTGCACTTCGAGCGGTGCTCCCTTAGTGTAAAAGAAAATGAAGGTAGGGGAGGGAAAGAAGGTGGATGGAAAGGCTGAATCAATGATCTGGAAATTACATAACCTGAGATGTAGGTCAGGCTCTTTTTCTCCTTAGTTTTCTGTCCTTCTGTTTTCTTATCTATAAGTAGAGTGGGCCCACAAGCTTTATTAACTTACTGTGGTATTAAGGTAGATTGTATTATTGTTCCCAGATACATATTTACTTTTCCTGTAAAAGGTAATTACACACCCTGGCTTATGGCCATGAGACCGGCCATGCCTTGTGGGACCTGCATGGTTTCCTGCCTGGCGACGTCGGGAATAACCCTCCGACTTCCTTTGAAAAAGGGCCTGCGAGCACAAACTGTGACAACCCCTGCATATTTCCACAGGTTTGTTCACTCTTTTCTTCTGTCTTGAGAATAGAAAGTCCTAAACAGAGTTATTGCTTCAACCTGGGGCTTTGAATGAAAAACTGCATGGAACAAAATCACAGAAGCTAACCCACAGCCAGTGGGATATAATGTGAAAGTAAGTGGCATTTAACGCTATTACAAGCTACTGAGATTTGAGATTTGTCAGCTATGACAGCAAATCAGATTAATACAGGCATGATATACAGATCCAAAGAGATAATGCACATAACGATGTGTTGAATAAATATGAGGGACTACCATATTTAAGAGAGGATTAGAAAAGATTAAAAGGAGAAGCCCATCAACTCAAAAATTCCACTGATAGGATTTTTGGATCGTACCTATTTAATGTTTGCTTCTCTTTTGCTTTCTTTCTCCCTCCCCTTTGTGTCATTTCCTTCTTCTATTTCTTCTAAATTCACTGCATTTTTACTTTTCTTTTTCCCCCTTCCTTCACACCTCATCTGAGGAGTGGGATTAGGAAGCAACTGGAGAGGGAGAGCAGGTCCTTCCTTGTGGGTTACTGATCAAATTGTGGTTTAGATATCATTATGGAGTGGAAAACCATCATTCTCCCAATGTGTGATAGAATGGACCAGTAGTACTCGGACATACACTGTAAATGGATTCAATCCCCAATTATTATAATGATACAGTCTCCTAATATTCTGAGACTTTCAAAATGCCTCAAATGTTTGAAATCACATCTACCTTCCGGGCAAACAAAAAGTTGGACTAAAGGTTTTAAGTTATAATAGATAACAGCTTAACTCTGGGTATGCAGTAAGACTAGAGTAAGGAAAGAAAGAACAATGCACACTCATGGAAGTTCTATTTGTTTGTCCAGGTCTGTCCCATTTCTGTAAGGGAGAGAATCTTCTCCCTTACATGTTGTTCTGCAAATCAAATAGCTGTGTGACTTTAGGGCTTTAAGTTGATATGCAATTGCACCAACCAGGCTAAAATGCTGGGACAGGAAGTAAGGCAGAGCCTACATGAGGAAAGCATGGGGGCCAAGAGAAGAAACTTCAAGAAAGAGACACACAGTAACTGTGCAGCTGATGGGAAAGCCTGAGGGACATATGGCATCAAGGCCTGGATATTTTCTCCACTTTTATTCTTTTGTCCCAGACTCTCTATTTCTCAATGTCTATTTTTTCTTACACTTTTGTTATTCTGGCTTCCTGAACCTCCTTTCCCTTCTGCTCTTGTTTCTTTCCTTTAACTTGGAGTTGTCTAACCTGGTTCTTAATTTCAGCCCTGAAGCTAGAGGATGAAATCATTCAAACACATCTCAGCCCAGCAGGCTCCACTGACCAACTATTATTTGAAGATAATGTTAATTTCGCATGGCCTGAATGTTGCTTTCATGTAGGTGCTGCATTAACAGCATCACCAGTTGTTTACTCATTTTTTATAAGAACATTTTGATGAAATTCTGGTGACAGATGATTAAAATTCCCAGCAAAGCTCAGGTCATGGTATCAAATCAATCCATACTGCCATGTTATTTGCTGGAAAAATTTTACCAAACAGAAATAGAAGCCCTAAGTGGTAGTGAAAATTCAATATGACTAATGTAAAAGCTAAACCAGACTTTCGATCATTCAGTCAACTGAATACCTTAGTGAATATCTACTCTGTGCTAAACTCCATCCTAGCTACAAAGGACAACATCTGTGCCCTCCAAAGTTTACATTAAGGTTTGGATGACAGGCAAAATAAATAAAGAATGTAATTTCATATAAGAGGCCGATGAAGAAACACCAAGCTGAGTAGACGGCAAAGAGTGAAGGTTGGGGCTGACTTGGAGACGGCATGTTTTCTATAAACCCCACTCCTTGGGTTCCTCACATGGCAGCCTGTGGTCAGGGAAAGACTGTCAGACAAGGTGACATTTACAGGGGTCTACACGAAACTGAGCTAAATGGGTTTGCAGATAGAGAAAGTTAGTGTAAAACCCTAAACAGTGGCCTGCTGGGCACATTCTAGAAATAATGAGGTCGATGAGTTCAGGTCTATGACAGTAAGTATAAAAAGTCTGGGATCAAGTTCAGGGGCCAGATTGGGTACTGCCTACTAGATACAGGTTTGAGAAGAGGAGAAATGCAGTTGGTTTCTCATGTTGTGAATCAATAGCTCTGGATGCCCTATGGAGAAGAGACTACTGCAGTCCAGAGGAGAGGACAGGAGGCTTAGGAGGAGGCTTGTGGCTACAGGAGGGGGATGGAGTGGAAAGTAGGGAGGGAGATGGCAGGAGCATGCAGCCTGCAGGGGTGAGGTGGTCAGCAGTGCTTGGATTCAGAATTTTTCTTGAAGCTACAAGTGAAGGGATAATCAACAGGTACTAAATTGGAGATGTATTATTTTTAAGAGATAGGTTCTCATACTGTTGCCCAGAATGGAGTGCAGTAGTGCAATTATAGCTCACTGTAGCCATGCACCCAACTCTTGAGCTCAAGTGATCCTCTCACCTCAGCCTCCCAAGTAGCTGGGACTACCTATAGTCACCTACCACCATGCCAACCTTATTTTATTTTTATTTTTGTAAAGGTGGGGGTCTCTCTTGGTTTCCCAGGCTGGTCTTGAACCCTTGGCCTCAAGCAAGCATCTCTGTGAGCCAGTTACCTAATACTTCCAGGGATCATGGTTGCTCAGTGGGGCTTGGAGGAGGAAGCTGAGGGACAATTGAGGCTAAAACATAGTATGTTTCTGAATATCCAGACTTATCTTTGAAGAGGGTCTTGGCGTGAACACGGTGTTAGGTGGATGCGCACACATTCCTCAGTTTCTATGTCACATGTCTCAGCATAGAGTGTCACATCTTAGCTATATCTGCAGCCAGTGCTTTATATGATTTTAGCACGATTGCCAAGTGAAAACATGGGGCAGTGGTGGAACTGTCCGCTGCAGTGTGTGAGAACGTGTTGGTGGCTAACATTGTCTACAAAGGCAGTTATACGGTGGTAACACAAGACTGGCCCATTTGCACTCAGTTTTATTATTGTTTTAAAATTCTCTGCAATGCACCTCCTTTTTGTCTACCCCCAGGCCAGAATCCTCCACCACTGCCTGCTCTCCACCCTGGTTATACCACAGTTGCCTGATCCAAAGAAGTTGCCAAATTAGTGGAGTATAGATATTTTTTGAGCTGCATAAGGCCTCAGGAAAACAAAAGTGCACTGGGGTTTATGTAACTTCCCCAAGTCACACCATTTGTACATGGAAAGATGTGTAACTGAATAATTTTATCCTCTAGTAAGAACTGTGCTGGGACACGATTAATCCTGAGCTCTTCACAATCATCCAATGAGTTTTATAGCCTCTCAAGACTTTATACAACTCTAGCTATCATCTGTTAGAATAGACTTAAACATCATCAAGACCAACCTCATGGTATAGAGTAGAAAAATGAGAGCCAGAGAAATTAAGCATCTAATCTAAGTTAACTCAGTGCTTTTGTTTTGTTTTGTGTTGTGTTACTTTTTTTTTTTTGAAGTATAAGGAATAATTGTACTTATGTCTATAAAAGTGCACATAAATATAAAACTCCATGCTTCATACACTTTACAAATGGAATGCATCTAGTTTAGGAGACAGAACATTCTATCACCATATAAATCCCCTCACATTCCCTTATTCTCCCTACCCGCAAAGTTAACAGTATTCTAATAGCACAGATTAATTTAGCATGTTTTAAAAATTTATATAAAATGAACGTATAGAGAATGTGCCTTTCTTAGGTCTGTTTTTTTCAACATTAACTTTGTGAGATTTATCAATTTTGATTAGTGCTAATATAAGTCATTCATTCTTGCTGCTTAGAGCGAATATATGAGTATCTGGTTTTTAATAATAAGAAGGACTATTTATGTGGGAGAAACACCCTAGGGTGGCCCTCATGTTTACACCCCACATAGAACCCCAACTTCTGAGTGTAGTTGAGACTCATGACTTGCTTTAAACAAATAGAATATGGCAACGATGTACAGCCATCTGATCTTTGACAAACCTGAGAGAAACAAGAAATGGGGAAAGGATTCCCTATTTAATAAATGGTGCTGGGAAAATTGGCTAGCCATAAGTAGAAAGCTGAAACTGGATCCTTTCCTTACTCCTTATACGAAAATTAATTCAAGATGGATTAGAGACTTAAATGTTAGACCTAATACCATAAAAATCCTAGAGGAAAACCTAGGTAGTACCATTCAGGACATAGGCATGGGCAAAGACTTCATGTCTAAAACACCAAAAGCAACGGCAGCAAAAGCCAGAATTGACAAATGGGATCTCATTAAACTAAAGAGCTTCTGCACAGCAAAAGAAACTACCATCAGAGTGAACAGGCAACCTACAGAATGGGAGAAAATTTTTGCAATCTACTCATCTGACAAAGGGCTAATATCCAGAACCTACAAAGAGCTCAAACAAATTTACAAGAAAAAAACAAACAACCCCATCAAAAAGTGGGCAAAGGATATGAACAGACATTTCTCAAAAGAAGACATTCATACAGCCAACAGACACATGAAAAAATGCTCATCATCACTGGCCATCAGAGAAATGCAAATCAAAACCACAATGAGATACCATCTCACACCAGTTAGAATGGCGATCATTAAAAAGTCAGGAAACAACAGATGCTGGAGAGTATGTGGAGAAATAGGAACACTTTTACAGTGTTGGTGGGATTGTAAAGTAGTTCAACCATTATGGAAAACAGTATGGCGATTCCTCAAGGATCTAGAACTAGATGTACCATATGACCCAGCCATCCCATTACTGGGTATATACCCAAAGGATTATAAATTATGCTGCTATAAAGACACATGCACACGTATGTTTATTGCAGCACTATTCACAATAGCAAAGACTTGGAATCAACCCAAATGTCCATCAGTGACAGATTGGATTAAGAAAATGTGGCACATATACACCATGGAATACTATGCAGCCATCAAAAAGGATGAGTTTGTGTCCTTTGTAGGGACATGGATGCAGCTGGAAACCATCATTCTTAGCAAACTATCACAAGAACAGAAAACCAAACACCGCATGTTCTCACTCATAGGTGGGAACTGAACAATGAGATCACTTGGACTCAGGAAGGGGAACATCACACACCAGGGCCTATCATGGGGAGGGGGGAGGTGGGAGGGGGGAGGGATTGCATTGGGAGTTATACCTGATGTAAATGACGAGTTGATGGGTGCAGCACACCAACATGGCACAAGTATACATATGTAACAAACCTGCACGTTATGCACATGTACCCTACAACTTAAAGTATAATAATAATAAATAAATTAAAAAAAAAAAAGAATATGGCAACGATGATGTGATATCATTCGCATGATAAGGCTACATTACATTGCAAAAGTGATAGAATATCCTCCCTGCAATTACATTAAAAGATCCATACATACACACACACACACACACACACACACACATATATATATATATATATTTGCTTGCTTTTGCTGGCTTAAAAAAGCAAGTTGCAGCCATGCATGGTGGCTCAGGCTTGTAATCCCAGCACTTTGGGAGACTGAGGCGGGTGTATCACCTGAGGTCAGGAGTTCAAGACCAGCCTGACCAAATGGTGAAACCTCTTCTCTACTAAAAATACAAAAATTAGCCAGGTGTGGCAGCGGACACCTGTAATCCCAGCTACTCAGGAGGCTTAGGCAGGAGAATCACTTGAACCCCAGAGGCGGAGGTTGCAGTGAGCTGAGATTGTGCCATTGCACTCCAGCCCGGGCAACAAGAGCAAAGACTGTGTCTCAAAAAAAAAAAAAAAAAAAAAAAAGGTAAGCTGCAAGGTCAATAGGGAGTGCCACAAGGAACTTCCGTGGTCTCTAGGAGGTGGGAGCAGAGCCTAGACGACAGCCCAGAAAGAAAATAGAAACCAAAACTACAAGGAATAGAACCAAAAACTCGGGAATAGAACTTTTCCCAGGGGAGCCTCTGATGAGACCACATCCCAGCTGATACCTTGATTGTAGCCTGTGAGCCCCTGAATAGAGCACACAGAGAAATGGTGCTTAGACTCTTGACCCAAGGGAACTGTGAGATAAGAAATGTTTGCTCTTCTAATCCAGTACATTTGTAGAAGTATTACTCAACAATAGAAAACTAATACAAGAACCCAGCTCCCGGGCTTCCTAGTGTAGTGATTTTTATTCATTTATATTGCTAACAGTAAGACAAAGACCCCTATAAACACTTAAATATTCTTTATCCACAATCCATTCTCAGTAATGACCAATTTGGCAAACATAGATCTTGAAGAATATTAGTCCTGGTTTCATCATTTTAAGTTTGTAGTGGCCCCTTACCTTTAAAACGTCATTTATTAATTGATTAGACACCAATGAGGAAATTAGTGGAAGAAGTTGAAGTTGAATATCGTGTCCCAGCACAGTTCTTGCTGGAGGATAAAAGCATTCAGTTGCACATCTTTCCATGTACAAATGGTGTGACTTGGGGAAGTTGCCTAAACCTCATTTCCTGGGAAGAATGATCTTAGAGGAGGAAAAGAAAAAAAAAAAAAAAAGAAAGAAAAGAAAACTGGAGTTGTATATTTTCATGACGCTATTTTCAGCATGTATTTCCCATAGATGCATCTTAAGCACTTTGGAGCAATGCCAACCAGGGTGCAATGTAGTTGTAAGTCAATATCATTACAACATAGGCACTTAACAGGAAGACATGACTGATGCAATACACCTGCTAGCATGAGAAGAAAGCTCAGCGGCTCTGGGGAAATAAGTTTCCGATAGCCCGTTTCTATTCCTTTTCACTTTGTCCTTGATTTATTGCCTCTGTCGGGCTTCAGCATGACAAAGGCTTCAGCTTTCAGCACAAAATGATATTCCAGACTCCACTAAATATATTTGTAAGACAAGGGAAGCCAACAAAATTAAACTGCCGGCACAAAGACCGGCTGTTATTTAAAGCTGGAGAGAGATTACCGAGGATTATTACTTTATCAAAAAATATTTCAGCTACGAAATCAGTGCTTATTCCTCCAGCACCTTTGGCTGTGTGCTAATTTATCTCCCACCTTGAACGGATTTAGTCTTTCATTGCCAGTTTATTGAAAAGCCTGACAAATGTCGATGGCCTATGGTGCTGGACACCCAGGCTTACTTAGTTATTGCTACGGAGAGCTGGAAATCAGGACCGTCAGAGGGGAATCACGTGTGCTGTTTCTTTGATTTTCATTGTTGTGCTTTCATTTAAACTATCAGGCGCTTCATTGCTAATCTCATTTGTCTTTTCAGAGGCCCCACCTAAGGTGGGCAATTCAAACACCTAAAAACCAACAGTATTAGCATCACGGAGCTGATGACTTGGTCACATTTTTCCCCTATCTATTTTTTTAATGCAATATTTTGCCTGTTTTAAATTGCCTCCTTTTTAAGGTATTTTTTTTTCTCAGACCCTGATTATACTTTGAGAAGAAAAATATCTATCAAAATTAGAAATAATAAGAAGAGCGCAACCCATTTTTATTATCTGCAACTTTTTGAAGTCTTACTCTCATTTTATTTCTGTGCTTTTAAGCAAGGTTGTCAGCCAATGTAATTTCTTATTTTTCCTTCTTCAGTGTGCTTTGGTGCACAACAAAGATATGCCAGTGAACTCTTTTAAAGATGAACCATGAGTATATGCTTGTAAAAAAGGATCTTTTGCTTGAAAACAAAACAAAACAAAACAAAACAAAAAACCCTATTTTTAAAAGAAGCTCTTAAGCAATTTCGCTAAGAAAAGTTGTCCACAATGGTGGAGTATTTATCGCTTGTAGACACTGGGCTCCCACATTGTGCTAGGCCAGGAGCGCTGAGTCCTGGAATTCAGATCATAGCAGTGGATATAAGTGAATGGTAATTGTGAAAATGTCTGTAATAGACTGGTACAGAAAGCTCAGTTGAAGGGCACTTAATGGAGTCTTTGGGAGAGGACCAGGAAAGCTTTCCCAGGGAAAGTGACATTGAACCACAACTTGGAGAAATTAGAATTTCCAGCAAGGAGGGGATGGAGGCAGGAAAAAAAGAGGATTCAAGCAAAAGTAAGAAAATGTGCAAAGACCTAGAGGAAGGACAGAACATGATGCATTCAATCATCTGAGCATAATTTAACATACATAGAGAGTATAGTGGGGTGTGAGAATCATAAAAAAAATGGCAACTTCAGAGGATAGCAAGAGCCTCGGATTGAGGAGAGTTTAGAGATGAGCCTGCAGGCAATGGGACACTATTGAAAAACAAGTGACTTGAATATATTTGCATTTTTAAAAGATCACCCTGGTCAGAATGGAGAATGAATTAAAAGAATACAGGCCTAGAGGTTCGGAGAAGTATTTGAACTCCATGGCAGTAATCTAATTCCAAGATTAGGGTGGCCAGAACAAAGATAGCCAAAGCGGGAGTATGAAGAATTGAATAGATTTAAAGAGACTGTGGAAGCATGCAATATAAGTATATTCAGTAAAGTGTGGTGACTGATGGACTCCAGAGGGGTGAGAAAGAGGAAAAGAAGAGTGATGCTTGTTTCTGACATGGACATTTGGGTGAATGCAGAACATTTATCTGAAAAAGGAAAAATTCAAGCAGAAGCAGATCTAGCTGAGGGGTTGGAGTGGTGGGGAGGGATTGAGGTAGAGCTTGAGTTCATTTTGCGAAGTGTTGAGTTTCAGAGGATTAGGGGACAACCAAGTAAAGTTGCCCGTGTAGGTAATTGGGACAATTCTTTTAAGGCCAAATAGATCTACCCAAGCTAGGCATATAGATTTGGGTTCATCAGCATACAGTAACCAGTTGAAGTCATGGGAATGGGACTGGGAATGGATGAGCTAGCTCAGTGATGGTATATCTTTCCTTCAAAAAAAGAAAAAAGAAAAAACCAAAAAACAGAGCTGACACAAAAAAGTCAACATTTAAAGGGTAGGCTCAGGACAAGGTATTCATCCAGAAGACTGAGAAGTGGCCAATAGAGCTCCAACGCTCTTGTAAGGGCATGTGTCAATGAAAAGTCTAACCCTGTAAAATATTTGAAGAGATTTATTCCAAGTGAAATATGAGTGATCATAGCTCATGACACAGCCCTCAGGAGACCCTGAGAACATGTGCCCAAGGTGATTGGGGGACAACTTGGTTTTATGCATTTTAGGGAGTTATGAGACATCAACCACATGCATTTAAGATAACCACTGGTTTGGTCCAGAAAGGCAAGACAACTCAAAGATGGGGCTTCCAGGTTATAGGTAGATCTACAATTTTTCAGATTGTTTGAAAGACTTAATATCAATAGAAAGAATGCCTGAGTTATGATAAGAGGTTGTGGAAACCAAAGTTTTATCACGCAGATGAAGCCTCCAGGTGACTGGATTTAGAAAGAATAGATTGTAAATATTTCTTGTGAGATTTAAGGTCTGTGTTAGTGCCAAATGCTAGTTGGCTTTTCCTGAATTCCAAAAGTGGGGAGTGTATAAGGAGGTATGCCCGACCGGCCCTTTCCTGTCATGGCATGAACCAGTCTTTGCAGTTAACTTTGGAGTGCCCTGCCGTAGGGAGGGATTCTACTCAGATGATCAATCGGGGGTGGGGGGGCTTCAAATTTTATTTTTGGTTTACATATGTGTGCTCTAGGTAGCTCATGAGATTAAGGCCTGAACCAGATCTGGCAATGAGGAGCTTCTTATTAGCCTTAGCATGAACTATTTAAATAAAATGTGCTTAACCATTAAAAAAGGGGTAGAATCATTTGTTTTATATATATATATATAAAAAATATAAATACATATATAATATATATATAAAAATATGTGTGTGTGTATATATATATTTTTTTTGAGATGGAGTTTTGCTCTTGTTGCCCAGGCTGGAGTGCAGTGGCACAATCTCGACTCACTGTAAACTCTGCCTCCCGGGTTCAAGCAATTCTAGGGCCTCAGCCTCCTGAGTAGCTGGGATTACAAGTGCCCCACACCACACCCAGCTAATTTTTTGTAGTTTTAGTAGAGACAGGATTTTCCATGTTGGCCAGGCTGGTCTTGAACTTCTGATTTCAGGTGATCCACCCACCTCGGCCTCCCAAAGTGATGGGATTACAGGCATAAGCCACCGCGCCCCGCCTGTTTTCAGTTAAATTATTACATCATGTATTGTTCCATTAATTCCTTCATTCACTTGTTGAAGAACTACATTAACTGAAAACATCAAAAGGGGGCATATGTGCAACTGTCCACATAGTCATCTCATGTGTCTTCAGCCAATATCCTTTAGATATTTATACATATTTATTGGTAGGGGAAAAAAAACTAATTTTCTTTTAACAAAACTGTAAACCACTTTCTTTATAATCTAACAATAGATTTATTTGAAGCACTTAATTTTTTATCAACGTAATGCATTTATAAAGTCAAATAGTATAGAAAAACTGAACATAAGAAAGCAGCTGTTGCTCCACCCTCTCGCCTTCCTCTTCACATGCAGTTACTTTTAGTTCTATTACTCTTCTTGCTATTTTAACTGTATTTTACTAAATATGTTGTTATTTCTTGATTTATACATTTTAGATATAATCTTTTGCCCACCCACATTGAAAATGAGGAGCTGCCTTTCTGAGACCGAGTCACATAAGAGCTCCTCTCATGCTTTCTGTATACGTCTATCACCATTTTGGTGAGATTGGTTTTCAAAGTCCTTATTGTTTGTCTGATATATGCATGCAAGTGATAAAGCTGGTATTTGTTACTTGCATACTTTTTCTAGGATCCTCCTTCCAAATGCCCTGTTTTCTTGTATCTCATTCTAGACCTATAGACTTGGTTTCCTCAACTTTAAAATTCTTAACCTTCTGGGCCAAATAATTCTTTGTCATGGGGGCTATCTTGGTTTTACAGATGTTTTGCAGCATCCCTGGCTCCTACTCACTGCATACTCGTAGTAGTCCCATCTTGACAATGAAAAATGTCTCTGTATAGTGCTAAATGTCCCCTGGGAGGGCAAAATCATGCCCAGCTGAGAACCATTGACCCAGACTGGTTTTTCTCTGTGACATCTGCATAGCTGCAATCCCGAAATACCTGTCCTGTCCTGTGGTGGCTTCTCTGTTTCCTGGGTCTCGTGTCTTTCTTTTTTACATACTTCTTTAATTGGGTGAACCACGTTGTAACAGGCAATCTTCACGATGACGTCTAATAATCCCTGCCTCCTGGTATTCACACCCTTGTGTAATTTTCTCCCAGGTTGGGCTAGGCATCCCTTCTCCATTTAAGGTTCTAAAAGACTTTGATTTCTGTTTTAACTGTCCTTCTGTGTCCTCCCTCTATACCCTTGCCCCCTGTCCTCCATTGTTTCTGGGGAAGCCAGATGACATGCTGTTTAAGCAGCTCTATTAAAAAACCAGCATATCAAGCACCTGAAATCTCCTGTCAACAGCCACACGAGGGAGCTTGGAAGCAGATTATCATGCTCTTTGCCCAGGACAACAGTTTGACCTCAGAGACACCAAGAGCTGGAATCATCCAGTTAAACCAGGCTGAGATTCCTGACCTCTCCCAGAACTATATAAGGTGATCAAGGTGTGTTGCATTAAGCTGCTAAGTTTGGTGGTAGTTTTTATGCAATATCAGATAATGATGCATATCAAGTAGAGTCCCAGGAAAGATATTAAGGAAGTCTTCAATAATGACATTACACATGACTGATAATTTGACTAAACATAGAATTCCAGTTTGCAAACCATTTCCGCTTAGAATTGTGATATTTTTCCACTATCTGCAAATGTCCAGTGTTTTTCTTGAGGAGTTCCATGTTTGTCTGCCTCCTGATTCGCCTATCTGTAGGAGATTTAGGATGTTGCCTTTGCCTTGGGTATGCTGTTTTCTATGCACTGTGCTGGGTAAGAGAACAAACTTTTACATCAGTTTTATTCTATAAAATATTTTCAATATATATTTGCAAACACCTCCTCCACATTTATTCTCTCTTTCTGTAAATGCTATTAGATATTGGACGTTACATTTTGACCCTCTGATTTTCTTCTTTGTTTCTGATTGCCCACTTTTTTGTATTTTTATTCAATTCCAAAAATTCTTTCTCATTGTTTGCCAGTTTTATTTTAAAGATCATGTTCCCAGCCGGGCACAGTGGCTTGCACCTATATTCCCAGACACGCAGGAGGCTGAGGCAAACTCCTTGAGTTCAGGAGTATGAGGCTGCAGTGAGCTATGATTGCACCACCGCACTCCAGCCTGGGCAAGAGAGAGAGACTCTGTTGCTTAAAAAATAAATAAATAAATACCATATTATTGTTTTATGGGTTTATATATTACCCTACCTAGGTGAAGATATTATGTTGTTAATGTTGCTTGTGTCTCTTGCATCACCCCTGTTTCTCCATTACCTTTGTTTATTTGTGTGCTTTCATTGTCACCTTTCGTCTTGGAGGGCTGGCGAAAGTACTGAATAGCCTTGGTTATTTGTTCACACTTATGACTGAGGCACTACAAATTGGACTGAAGGTCCCAAGTGCAGAAGCTACACAGGTCAGTAGATGGGCTTTACTGTCTGGTGATCATATGGGTAAACTACTTTTTTCAATGAGGGGACATTTCTATAATTCTGGTTATCACACGTTTTTCATGGGGCTGTTCAGTTCTTCCATGGTCAAGGACTCTTATCTCCTGTATAGAGAAAAAAGGGTCTCACTATAAGAGCTCTGGGAACAGGGCCAAAAAATAAGACTGGGGATCCCATAGCCCAGTGTGCAGACCGGGCTTTATTTCCATATTTAGCCCAGTATCTTCACCTTGCCCTCAGCTTTGGACGGTCTTTCGTTCAACTTCTGTATGCTACAGAATAAGCCTGGGATGGAAGTGAAAACGAACTTGCCTATTAGCCTGAGCAGGGAGACTGTTCAGTAAACACTGGGGCAGAGGCAGCCTTCACCATTCATCTGCTCTTCAATTTCCCACACTGAGTTCATGTTTTTCACTCATACTAAATTATCTTCTGTTGTCTTTGTCTTTTCAATTTCCTACTTCTAAAAATTAAAAATTATTTAATTGCTTTGTCTTTTTTTTTTTTTTTTTTAAAGACCAAGTCTTGCTCTGTCACCCAGGCTGGAGTGCCGTGGTGCAATCTTGGCTCACTGCAATCTCCACCTCCCTGGTTCAAGTGATTACTCTGCCTCAGCCTTCTGAGTAGCTGGGACTGCAGGCATGTGCCACCACGCCCGACTAATTCTTGTATTTTTAGTACAGACAGAGTTTCACCATGTTGGCCAGGCTGGTCTCGAACTCCTGACCTTGGCCTCCTGAAGTGCTGAGATTACAAGCATGAGCCACCATGCCTGGCCTGCTTTATGTCATTTTGAAGGAGTTTAAGAAGGGAGAGATAATAAATTTGCACATTCATTCTCCATGTTTAAATGAGAACATACATTTATTGCATGGAATTTTTCTGACCAAAAAACAAAAAAACCTGGGGAGCCCTATTAATACTTTAAAATCACTTGTTCCAAGAAAGTAGCACTCCCCTGTGTGCTATTCCACTACAGCATTTCAGTTGACAGTGGCTGTGGGATTTGGTTGGTGAGTCTCAGAGCTGGGGGCTCTTACTACATCCTGAAACTTGCATTACAGAAATTCACACCAATAAAGGTGTGGTATTTTTTTCTTGACTTGTTAGTACTGTGTGCTTCCTTGTGCATCAAAGTGCGATTTGCTAAATATCAGGAGATATGTGGCAAGTTCCTTCATTGGCATTGTGTTTCTAAATCTTTCAGTGGTGTTTTAGCACTCCTGATAAATTACCCCATTATTATTTCTGGCTGGCCACTCTCTTGAATGAACATCCACAAGCAAGGCATCATGGTGGTGGGGTGCACAGGAAGTGAATGTGGCATTCCTAGACAATACAACCTAGATGGGGGCTCAAGCAAGAACCCCCCAAAAAATGGCAGGTTCCTTGAGAGAAGTACACACAGTACCATGAAAGGTCAGAGAACAGAGCAGAAGAGTTTACAAGTTAAAAAGTAAATATAATGGGCTTTGATTTCCAGCCCCACTGATCCCTTGCTGTGTGTGTCTTCTTGGACAAGTCATTTAACCTTTCTAGGCCAAAATTTCCTTGTCTGTAAAACAGGGAAATACTAGTACTGACTCCATAGTCATTGTGTGAGAATGAGATGAATTAATGTATGCAGACTATGAAAATTATGCCTTGGCACCTACTCAGCACTTGACAGGTATTAGCTGGTAGGAAACATTTTCTAGCTGGAAGATCAAAGACGGTGGTATATGCCTGGTGTTAGGAATTTGAACTGGATTCTTAAGGCTGGAAACTATCCCCCAACCTATCTTTCCACTGCAGCTTTAGAACAGGGCATCTGACTGCCAGAGCCCTCATTTCTTAACATCGAGAGGTCAAGCTACTTATTAAAGTGGAGACATATCTTCAATAACTTTGAATTAGGAGAAATAATGATAATTCAAGGCCTCCTTGCTGGACAAAAGGTAATTAACTGCACAGAGAACCGAATAACCCTGAGCTCGGGCCTTTCATTGAATTTGTTTCACATCTCAAGATGTAAGTATTTACAGGTCAAGTGCTCTAAGAAGAGTAAAAACATGTCTTTTCTCTGAGAAAAGCTTTCTTCACACTGACTCCAACTATTTTCTTAATCCTTAAACCTCTAATTAGAGTTCCAGTCCAAAAGCTAAACATTCAATCTCCCATTTTCTCTATCCCTGGCTTACAAAAAAAAAAAAAGTAAAATAAAGGTAGTTTAGTAACCAGCCTGTTCTTTGGTCTGTTTTGTAACAACTCTACTTTGTATTTTTGCCACATCTTTCAAGTGAGTTTCTCCAAGCCTTTTACAGACAGGATCTCATTAATGCCCCACCACACTGCTGGGAGACCCTTGACCAACACGATTATCCCACATTTACAGATGAAGAACCAAGGCACTTTGTGTACTCCTTTTTTCTTTCTACAAACAATGAAGCATCATAAGGGCAAATAATAATTATTCTGATTCTCACAGTACAGCTGTAAGCAACCAGCCTTGCTGAAAAAACAAACAGTTGTTCAATTCTTGGAAAATTTCTGAAGAGTTGTTTAAACTCGGAAAGTACCAAGTGAGAAGACCTAGAGGCCCTGAGAACGTAGAGCCACAGAATGCCAGCTCTGCAGAGACCCACTCCCCAAGCAACCCTGCCTCCCACACATACATCACAGGTGGCAGGACAGAATCTCAAAAATAATGTGATTAAGAACTCAATTAATGCAATGGATATTCAGGCCTATTTATACTAGAAGATTTTTGAAATGCACCAGGACGAGCTACTCCCTCTCCCCGATATAGCCCCATTGTCATCCTATAATATCTTTTCATGGATTCTACAGGGCATTTCCCCTCTCACTGTATATGTAACTTCTCCTCCTACTAGATTCAAAATACATTACATAAATCCAAGAATCATGAGAGGGGAACTATGTGCTAAGTTACTCTGCCTCACACTGATGTTACAAAGAGGAAATTGTATATTAATCTTAACCCAAAGAATCTTTCTGAAGTCAACTACACCATATTTATCTTTCTACCATGAACACATAGAACAGCATCTAGCACATGGTAGGTATTATAGAATAAATGTTTGTGTCTCCACAAGATTCATATGTTGAAGACTAATTCTAGTGTGGCTATATTTGGAAAGGAGGCCTCTAAGGAAGTAATTCAGGGTAAATGAGGTCATAAGGGTGGGGCTCTGATCCTACAGGATTAGTGTCTTTGTAAGAAGAGACACCAGCAAAGCCCTTCTGTCTCTCTCTCCCTTTCTCCTCATGCATGAGGGAAGACCATGTGAGCACACAGGAAAAGGTGGCCAACACAGAGGCAGGGTCCTCACCAGATGCCAACACTGCCAGTACCTTGAACTTGGACTTCCAGTCTCCAGAACCATTAGAAAACAAATTGTTGTTGCTTATGTCATTCCGTCTGTGGTATTTTGTTTTGGCAGCCCTGGCAAACTGAGACAGTAGGTATTAAACAGATGTTTGTAGAGTTGATTGTATTTTGACATTTTTGTTGGCTTTATTTCCATACTAGCTCTTTGCTGAGGGTCTTAGAGGACTGACTTGGAAGCTGCCATTGTCTCTATTTTGATTTTCTTTGATGCTGGCACATGCTGCCCAGCTAGCTCCACAGCCAAAGTTTTTGGGGTTGAGGTGGGGAGTTTCCTTGTGTTTGACTATGTTGCCCCAGGTGTATTGTGCAAGGACTAGCCCTGCAGTGAGCAGAAATTTTTGTTAGTTAGTTCTACACATAGCTCTGTTTCCTAATTATCATAGCTCTCTCTCTACACACACACACACACACACACACACACACACACACACACACACACATCTCTCTTTATTTTAGAAACATCAGAGAAGTTCCCTGAAGGTCTGTGTTGGGGGGCATTTGAGAAAGTCATTCTTAAAAAGGTTTTGTTTTCATGCTTGTATATATTAAAATCTCTTTCCTATGCCTGGAGATAGCTGGTATTCAAGAGGACACCCTGTACCTTATCTTTCTCCTTCTTCAGGGTAATGTCCCATCCAGGCCCAAGTGTTCTGCCTCTAGGCACTGCACATTTTCATTTCCTCTTTGTATTAAATTTTAACCCCAAATGCCCTAAATCCTAGCCTTCACATTCAATGTGCTCTGATAACCCCAGGATGCAGATCATTCATATTATTACTTATACCAATAAGGAAAAAAGTGTGTTTTATAGTTTACAGTCTGCACAGCATAGTTACTTGCATCATCTCATTTGACCTTTGTCCACTCAGTTGGCTACAACAAAATGTCATAGACTGAGTGAGTGACTCAGACAACACTAATTTTCTCAAACTTCTGGAAGCTGGGAAATACAAACACAAGTGCTGGCTGACTTGGTCCCTGTTGAGGGCTCTCCTCCTGGCTTGTAGATGGCTGCCTTCTCGGTGTCCTCACATGGCATTCAAAGAGAGAGCGGGAGACAGAGTTCTCTAGTGTCTCCTGCTTTAAGGACACTAATCCTGTCAGATTAGGGCTCCAATCTCATAATTTCATTTAGCCTAATTACCCTCTTACTCCAAATACAGCTACACTGAGGGTCAGGGCTTCAACACATGGATTTTGGGAAGGGGGTGGTTCACAACTCAGTTCATAGCAATCTTCTTGGAACTTAGGAGCATACCACAAAATCAAGCATAAACAACAACAAAGAGAAGAGAAAAAAAGATGACCCAGATCCGGTATTACTCAGCATGCCACTGTTTCTCCAGTCAGGCCCAACCTTAGCACCCTAATCTAACCCTGTGATAATGGAAGCGCGCGCTGTCTGCCCTTATCATCCATTGACCTTCACTAAGAGAAAGTAACGAGGAGGACTCTTTATCGCCCTCTAGAGATCACACTGTGTCATAATCACATGACAGTGAAATGGATGATGAAAGTACAAGAGATTGTTGGAAAGCCCAGAAACGTAGGCAAAGAAACAACTAAAACAAAGTCTGGGAGATAGCAAAAGACTATTGAGAATTTTAAATTCAAACCCAGCAAAGTGTTGCTTGACACAAGCCCAGAGACTGAAGTGGTCAGGGCTTAGTAAGGCTGTCAAAATAATCCTTCCAAGGCTTGCTTTTCTCCTTCTGTTTATCAGGATTCTTGTTGCTCTGAGGAAATCAAGCATATGCTGGTGTTAGGGAGGGGCTATCTGGAGGCAGCATTACACTTCGAAGGGCTTCCATAAGATAGCAGTAATGGCAGGGGTGTTCTAAGGTCAACTCAGCCCTGGCTAGCCACTGCAGAGTTTTGTGCTTTGAAAATGCTCCCTCCCTGGCTTCCTTCTTATTCTTGCCTCCCTTGGATAGTGTGTTCAAAATATAAAGTGTCACAGTTCATCATTATTCCCTCCAAGGTGTGTGCAATCACAAATGCAGACAGTGCATCTTATGAATGCATATGCTTAAAAAAAAAAAGATTGATAAAAAGAAATCCTGAAGCAAAGTCAGGCAAACCATTTGGTGCTGGAGGGCAGTTGCACAGCCGCCCCAGCAGGTGACCTGGGAACCGTATTTGGATTGTGCACCTGAAGAATTTCACCATGGATGGACAGCCCTAGAGTTAGTGCATATTCTGAATTTGATGTTGCATTTCTATCAACAAAGAAGATGATGGAAGAATAGAAACAGAAATTGATCATGACGCATATGTAGATTTCAACTGCAATGTGAATAAAAAGGAGAAAATGAGGAAAAATCAAATAAATATCTTTATTTTTGTGAAAAATATAATGTCTGCTGGAGAACACTAATTTATCTTTCATGACCAACTCAAGCGTCACCCTCTCTAGGAAGCCTTTTCTGACCTTGTCTCCCAGAGATAATTGATCATCTTTAACTCACTCTACCTAGAACAGACTTCTACCTAGCATCTATGACATTCGGTTGTTTTTATTTATGTTTCTGTCCCATAACTAGATTTCTTTCTTTCTTTCTTTTTTTTTTTGTTTGTTTTTGAGATGGAGTCTTGCTCTGTCGCCCAGGCTGGAGTGCAGTGGTGCAATCTCAGCTCACTGCAAGCTACGCCTCCCGGGTTCACCCCATTCTCCTGCCTCAGCCTCCCGAGTAGCTGGGACTACAGGCGCCCGCCACCTTGCCTGGCTAGTTTTTTGTATTTTTAGTACAGACGGGGTTTCACCGTGTTAGCCAGGATGGTCTCGACTCCTGACCTCGTGATCTGCCCGCCTGGGCCTCCCAAAGTGCTGGGATTACAGGCGTGAGTCATCGCGTCCGGCCAACTAGATTTCTTAAAGCCAGGGAAGGGTCCTTTCTGTCTGTCTTTGTCTCTCCAGTACATGAGCTAGTATGTGCCACTTGGTAGGTGTTCCATGGATATTTTCTGAGTTGCAAATTTGAAAGAAAAATCCCCACTACTGTGGAGAAGGCAAAACCATCACATAATACAATTCTGTGAAGGTCCTGTGTATCTTTAGAATGAGCTCATCTCCCTTTCTGGACCCCTTTCCTCTCTTCAAGACCCCTTCTCCTCCAACTGTCCAGACTCAAGAGAAGTTGTCTGTGGCCAAAGCCCCAGGTTATGGAACTAAAACCGCCTTCTCTTTCCTAACAACTCTGACCTCAAAATGTCTCTCTTTCTGCCTCTGTTCTTCCATTACAGAATTTAAAATTATTCCTTTTTATTTAGGAAGAAGTACCTGTTTTCCTTTGAAAACACATCAGCAGTTTAACCTGAATGAGTCTCTAGTTGGAGAAATTTCAACAATAATGATAAAGGGCAAAGAAGAATTCCAACCCTGGAAAATCAAACCCCTGCCAGGGAGAGACTTATAACCATGGCTTTGAATCACATTGACCTTCTTTCCTCTGGCCTGTTCAACTATATTAAATGAATTTGCAAGCTGAGAATTGTGTGCCGTGTTTATGCAACTCATCCACCTTACTCCACCTGCTGACTTCTTAACCCAAGAGTGCTGAAATTAGAGCCATTGTGCAAACCTGGAGGCAGATACTCGATTTTTTTTTTGGAGAAAGCAAAATGGGCTCCCTATAAGAGTGGCCCTCTCATCTTAATTTCCACCAGATTCCCAAGGCTATCTTCAGTCACAAAGGCTAAGACAACTGGACTAACAGAAGACTCTTAACTCTTCTCAGGGAGGTTTGAATCAATGTTATCATAAAAGTTCTCACAGATAATAAATAACCTTCCCCTGTAAACCCCGTGGTTTTCCGATTTTTTCGCAATCTCTAATAATCTTTAACTCTCAATAGTATTTTCGCAGGTATATGTTTTCATGACAGTGTATCAAAATAACATTAAAATATTCCCAGTTCTTTATCATGCAATGCCCACCCCCATGATTCTCTGGTAATTAGGTCAATGGCCTAATGGAACAAACATACTGGGAACAAGCTGTAAGAATATCGATTCTTTATTCCTCAAAGCAACATTTCAAAGTCTGCAAATGAAGCCTTAACAGAAAGAAATATTAATGTAAGACTACACAAGAAGGGAATAAAGAATCACAAAATCTAAGACTTGGGAAGAAACTCAGATGTTATTATTTTTTTCCTGTCGTCCACTCCTGCGATAGTTATTATGGTTTCTCCAACAAATAGTCATGCATTTTCATTTGAGGACCTTCAACGGCAAAGAATTCACTACCACCAAAGGTATTTTGTTCTACTGTTATGATCCCTGAATTTCTAGAAGATTCATCTTAAAATTTAGTCAAAATCTCCCTTCTAGTTAGATTGCTTCAGAAATCTGGGTAACACGATTGCCTCCTCTATCTAGATTGCCTTTCAAAAAGTTAAAGGCAGATTTTTTAGTGTGTCATTCCTTATCGCCTTTAGACAGCACTTAGTCCTGCTTTTCTTTGCTTATCTTCACAGTTCCTGATACTGTGCCGTTTGACTAGTAATTACCCAGAGAGTTAATGAAAAAATGAATGATTGAGCACATATCTTAGTTGTATCTCTGCAGTATAAGGAGACGGCAAAAGATCCCCAGGATTCTAAACAGGGCATCTTTCTCACAACCTACTGCTGTGGGTTCCCTGGAGCAAGGTGTGGTGGGGGTGTTCTAAGCTGGAGTGGGGAAGGGGGACACTCTATTAATAACAATGTCCTGGACATCCATCTCCCATGAGTTAGCCTGAGCTAACTAAAATATATAAAACCTAAAATATATAAAACCAACCTGTACCCTGACCACTTTGGGCACACACTCTCAGGACCTCCTGAGGACTGTGTCACAGACCATGGTCACTCATACTTGGCTCAGAACTCATACCTGAACTTTCACACATGCCCTGAGACCTAAGCTTAAACAATCATACAAACAAGGCACAAGTACCTTCTTGACTCCTGCATGTAGCCAGGATTTTAAAACGTGCAGATGCCTATGGGATCAGGCAGCTTTTAATAGAGTAAGACTTCAGGATGTAAGAAGATAGGGGCAGGGAAGAATTCAAGAATGCTTTCTCAATTAAATAGATTCACATTATTTGAAACATTGTGCATTTTAAAAACACTCTTTGTTTAGCCCTGGTGGTTAAGAATACAGATTATGCCACCAGACTGAAGAAGGGAGGGTGAATCCAGCTCTGCTTCTTACTTGCTGTGAGATTTTGAAGTGCCTCAGTTTCTACAACAATAAATCAATCAAGCAGGGTTGTGATGAGGAGTAAATGTTGTGTAGATTAATTAACATAGTGCTCAGTACAGAGTTATATGTGTGTGTGCAATTTGATACAATTATATTCATTATGCACTGTCTGTCTTCATGGCAGCTGTATGTCCCTAGGCATGGCCTGACAGGTACAATTGTGCCTATGGAACTATACCCAAAAGATGTTTTGGAAAAAATCTTGCATTGGTTGTAACCAACCATCTTACTATGGTCCAATGACATCATTAGAAGATGATATTATTTAGAATGAAGGCTGCTGGCTAACTATTGGGAATCCTGGATTCTGGTCCACACTGTGCCATAGATTACCTCGTTGGTATGTCCACCTGCTGAACTTCTCCATGCCTCAGTGTCCTCCATCAGCTTTATCACCCTCACAAAGCCCTGATGGGCAGAGTCTAAGATCTGCTGTGTTGATAGAATGGTCCTAATCATAATCACATAAAGGGCTATTGATAAACAGATCTAATTACCCAGTGTTTACCCATCTCTCTTGTGGGTTCTTGAATTCCAGATGGGCTTGGAATGAACATTGTCATCCTAGTCTCTATTTCTCTCTATTTTCCTTCCCTTCTATTTTTCTCTTAGAAAGAAGGACACTTGTTACATCATGTGGTCCATCGTCATTATTATTTCACTTCAGGCCTGATTCAGCATTTGATCATTTCTTTATGCCCACACATTATTCATGGCTTTTGATGTTGTAAATAGCTGGAAAGCAAGATGAATTAAAGCGGAATAAACCCAAGAAAAAACAAAGCAAGATAATCATTGAGAGTTTTCTCCTAAGGCCTGGAGAGGACTCTGTGTACGGGACACACTCCAGGCTTCCTTTCTGCTAAGTCCCACCACTGTCTGTGCAGAAACTCAGTGGCACGGCTTGGGCAGAATCTGCCAAGCCCCAGCCCCATCTCATGACTACAGCAGATGACAAGGAGAAGGAAGTTGTATTCTTAATCACAATACAGTGTTTTTTGAAATCATACTATTGTATGTTCTACCCCATAAGGTTTTCATCTAATAGTATTCCTGCCATGACTGTATCGAGAGTCATCCTTGCAGAGTGGAATTAAGCAGGATCAGAAGAAAATCTTAACTCATAGTAGCCATCCTAACTGCTGTCGTTCACCATTCCTTGCATGAAGTGTATTCCATCTTGCTTATCACTCTCAACTTCTCATCTTTCATTTTGTCCAAATTCTTTTCAAAATCTGATTCTCACCTACTACTTAAATTAATAATGGGCAATTTAGGTGCTAGAACCTATTAGATACCATGCAAATTGAAAAATGATCTCTTCCTCAGATACGATGATATTGAGCTTATCACTAGTTTTGAAGCTTAAATAATAAATAAAAATTTTTAAAAATTAATCGTTTATTTAGCATTAGGAAAAAAATGCCTTGTATTTTTGTGAATTTTGTATCAAGTTGGAGTAATTATCAAAAAGAGAGGAAGTGATAACATTTTGATTTATAAAACAATAGTATTATAGTTTTGTCAAATAAAATGCCCCAAATCTTTCTGTTTCAAAATAACAAATGCCACAGTTTGTCATTATCTTAAAAAAAAAAGCCTGAAAAAAAGAAATCTGATTCTCAGAAGCAAGCCAGCTATTCCCCAAGGTTATGACTTATATACTAACTACTTCTCTGTAAGACCTGGACAATCGCCTTCTATTAATACAGCCTGCAAGTATGCTAATTGTTTTAACAGTCCTCAGTAAAAACGACTGCAGCATAGATGACAAAATATATGTGGCAAGTGTCCTTCTGAAATTCAGATATGCTTATGATCTTCTCCTTTGCACTTAATGGATTCCAGCACAGAATAAATAATAAAGAATTACTGCGATCCAGTTGAGGCGAATTAAAGTCAATGCATTTGAGACTTCAGCAGTGAATTGACACTGGCCCTGAATACCAATTGCAACTCATGAAGGTAAAGTATAATCAAGGATTTGGCTGGAAGTCTGGAAATAAGCTTCCCAGGTGGGACCAACTTGAGGTTGAAATTATGCATAGTTCTGGAGGGCACACACCATCCCTCCAGCCTAGGCTGAGACTCCGCTGAGCATCATGCCATCACACTCACCATTCTTGCAGAGCAGAACAGCCAGGAAGTCCTGAGAAGAAGAATTGACAAAGAGCAAAAGACTGGGTGTCTGAGCTGTCACAAAGCTAAATGCGATGTTTTCCTTGGATGGAGCTGAATCTGTGTAAATAGCTGAGGATGACAGGCTTATATTCTTGGTCACAGGATAGGGTTCTTGAAACATGTAAGTAACCGACGTGCCAGCCTCAAAAACAGCAGAAACCTCTGCAAAATATAAGAGGGAAGAGCACACATTGAAATATTTAGGTCCATTGCTCATGCTAGCCATAACTGCTTTCTCTTGTTTCCTATGCACTGGGCACTGTGTGAGGAGTGTTACATGCATCAGACAACATGTTCCCCACAATAATTTTGAAGCGGCAGAAGTCACTATCCTTATTTACAAATGAAAAACTTAACGCTCTCATAGGTAACAGACCTTGAACAGGGTTGCAGAACCAGAAAAGAAAGCTCAGGTGTGCCTCCTGTGGTTTAATTCCAGCTCTACATACATCTGCAAAATAATGACCATGTGCCAGGCTAATTTCCTGAGAAGCAAAGATAACATGTCCCTGCTTCCAGCATAGTGCATGGAGAAATATACTGGAACCATCTTACTCCCAAAACTGAGAATTTGACAGTTTTAGTTTGTGTTCTTCTTCTGGTATCTCCGGGACATTGTGGATGGTCTCTCAATACGGAGCAAGACATTCGGGTGAACAGCAGTAATTCTCTATGATATTGGGTAAAGTGTGAAGAACAATGAAAACAGCAAAAAAAAAAAATTTATGGAAAAAGTAGAAAAGGCATAGGTATCCAACTCTTAAACTCACTTTTTTAGATGAGTAGGCATTGGTACTCAGTTCCAAAATATACCCAAGACTTGGGTAAATAGGCTTTCCTATGGGAAACAATCCCTCTAGCATAACACACTGAATGGAGATCTGCCACCACCAGGAAGAAATATCAGATCTAGAAACTGATAAAATTCATTTAGCGGGATCTGTAAATCACCCAACCTCCTTGAAGAATGCTCTAGCACACCAACTGTTACCATGTTAGTGTAGTGGAACTAGCACTGAGCGAGTCAGCACTGGATATGGAGTCTCACTTGATTTCATCCCGACCATGTGGTCCCAGGCAAGATAATGAACTCTATGGAGAATGTTTTCTTATCTGGTGAATGGGAATCATAACACCTACCTCATCAGTATTTCTCTGATGTATGCGAGCTGATGTATGTAAAGCACTTAAGAGAGTTGCCCAGTACAGTTTGAATTTACGGAGTGTTAGAAGAGAATTTAACCTGAAGCCACCCCAATAGACTCTATACAATATATTCATTAACTGCTCATCTATCCAAATGCTGAGATGCTCTCTTTAGATCAAGGCTGCTCTTGAGTTCACTTTACATTTTATCTCTATACAGTAACAGAGTGTGTGGGGAAGGCTCTTTCACAGGGCAGCACACCTTAGATCAGGCAGCAAACCTCTGCCATAAAAACTGCACAGTAAACATGAACCCATATTGGCATGACTAATTTCCTTTTGTCCTAAATGGCATATGGAATGTTCTGAATTCCCCATGAAAGTCTCTGATTGAGTTGGTGGCACCTAGAATATAATGATACCTGGCTTTTGCTTCCTAATTCTATTGCAAATGTGTTCCACCTTGTGAAAATTCTATAACAATCTGTTACAGTGCCAAAAAATTAAAGTTGCATATTTATGCATATTGCCTAGCAGATTGGGAATACTAGTTCGTTTATACTAAAGGTTCAGTGAAAGCATTTTGCATTTATCATACAGGTTACAACCTTGGTACTCCTGATTATAAAAATATGCAGCAGACATCTGTGACAGTGAGAATTCTGGTTATCATCAGTTTGATCCAAGAATTTTCCTTGAGTAAATTTTCTCAGGGATATTTGGTCTGCATTCTGAGCAATGGCCTCTTAGTTAACAAAATAAAGGACTCTAATTTGGTATTTGTGTGTCTGCTTAAAAGGAAGTAAAATTCAGAGCATTCTGTTAGGAATAACATAAATATAGATATAGGCATATACAGGATATTACTTTTTTCTTTATACTTAAGACAATAAATTAAAAATGAAAAGCATTTTGTAATTAGGGATGTCAGACCAAATTTCTGTTGTCACTCTTCCTCCAGCCCCAGTTCTAATTATTTTTAATGTTTAAATATTGTCTGTTTTATCATAAAGCTAAATTCAGCAATACACCTGGACTCTATTATTCTTTCAGTTTCTTATACTTTATAATCTAAGAGTATAAGCTTTTGATCAGATGAATTGAGTTAGCTGAACATTTAAAACCACCGGCCAAAAAGGATAAAGACACTTAACTTGAAAGTGATTTCAAATGACCATGATGCTTCTCCAAGGCCACAGAGCCACTATCAACAACACCCCTTGAGCACCCGCTTGGTGGAAGAACCTATGCTAACTAGGTTCTGAGATGGTAAGACACACATTTTTTAAAAACTAACATCTGGAGAGGGTGTGGTGGCTCATGCCTGTAATCCCAGCACATTGGGAGGCCGTGGTTGGATCACCTGAGGTCAGGAGTTCGAGCCCAGCATGACCAACATGGCAAAACCCCATCTCTACTAAAAATACAAAAATTAGCTGGGTGTGGTGGCAGGCTCTTGTAATCCCAGCTACCGGGGAGGCCAAGACAGGAGAATCGCTTGAACCCAAGAGGCGGAGATTGCAGTGAGCTGAGATTGCGCCACTGCACTCCAGCCAGGGTGACAGAGAGAGACTCTGTCAAACAAAACAAAACAAAACAACAAACCAAAACAAAACAAAACAAAAATACCAGTGGACCAATGGAAATTAACCTTGGGCTTGATGTGTTAGTGACAGAGACAATGTTTTCCGGAGCTGGATGTCTCTGAGAGAAGAGCCTCCTGAGACCTGCAAGGGGATCTCCATATCGACAGGGCATTGATGGGTGACATGAACTAGGAGGAGCTGGAAATGGGATGGTACTGGAGGGTGCGTCTCTGAGCTTCCATGGGGCCTGTAGACTTGGAGATAGAACCTGAATCTACCCATGTCCTGCAATCACGGAATCCCACTCGACCTCAGGTTACTCAAATATAAATCAGGATGAATTCAGTCTTGGGGGGGTGAAAGGATTGGAAGAAAGTACGTAAAAGCACAGCACATAGTAGGAACTCAATGAACAGTAGCTGGTTTTAATAATAGTAGTATAATTTGATTTGGAATTAGAACAAACAAAAAGACCAGTCCTGGCTAATGAATAGTCTAGAAATTACCCAGAAATCATCCAGCTGATTTAGATAAAATCAAGCAAACTAAATAAAAATAAAACAATTGGAAATTTGAACACTGAGAAATTATTTCAAAAATTATTATAATTTTCTTATGATAATGATCCTGTGGCTATGTGTTTATCATCAGTGCTTATCTTTTAGCAATACATGATGTAATATTTATAGATGAAATAGTATTATATCTGGGATTTTCTTCAAAATAATAAAGGGGGAGGATAGGAGGTGAGTGTATCGATGAAATAAAAATGATCATGTGTTTGTAACTGTTGAAGTTAGATAAACAGTGAATGGGAGTTTTTAAATTCTTCCCTGTCCTACAGCATACGTTTGCCATTTTTCCATAATAAAAAGTAAATAAATGGTATAAGTTGAAAGGAATATAAGTATTAAATGATTTCTGGACAGATTTTTGGCAATATGTAAAGAGTACCCAAATGTACATACTTTTATTTTTTCACTGAAATTCTGTTATTAAGAAAATAATCAATATATGTGTTTATCATAGCATTATTTACATACAAAATTTTAGATAATGAAAAATTTCAATCAATAAGAAGAGCCAGTATTTAGTGAGACTTTACACGCCGTGGGCGTGTGCTTTGTGGGGTGCTCATCGAATGTTAAACACGACTCCCTGTGAAAGAGTTTGGCACTTTCCACAACTCCTAGATGAGGAAACCAAGGAATCTTGACGTTAAAGTACACAACCAGTGTCACACAACGTGGACTGTAGACGAACCAGAACCTGAACTTGGGCAGGGGTGGTGCCAGAGCGCCATGATTTCTCTGTGAGCGGTAATGCTCTGGTAAAAGGATGGACACGAAAAGGCAGTAACACCAGATGGAACATAACGCAGTCATTAAGACGAATGTTTACAAATACTGATGACTTACATAGAAATGCTTTTGAAAGGAAATACAGAAAATCCAGAATATACAATGTAATGGACAAAATTATCTTAGTTATATTAAGGGCAAGGGGAAAAAAACTAGAAGGAAGTACAAGTTCCCTATTAATGATTATTTCTGAGTATTAGATTGGGTTTTAACTTTTCTAGATTTCTAAATAAATTTTCAAACAAATTTTATAAATAATTATCTTACGTTTTAATTAGGAAGAAAAACATTTAAATTAAAACACTATGACAGTCATATCCAGGTTCTTTATTAATGGTGTATGTGTAGGGGGGATAAGAGAGCTAACGACAAACACACATCAACAAATGGTGTTGAGACAAGGATATATCCAAATGCAAAAGATTAAAGCTGGACCTTCTACCTCACAACAAATACGAAAATTCACTCATAATGCATCAAAGACCTAACTGTGAGAGGTAAAACTATAAAACTCTTAGGAGAAACCATAGGTATAAATCTTCATGATCTTGGATTAAGTAAGGGTTCCTTAGCTATGATCCTAAATATATAAGCAAAAAAGATAGGAGACTAGGGAAAATGAATTTGAACAGAATTTAAAACTTTAGTGTTTCAAAAGACACTATGAAGAAGACAAAATACAACCCATAGAACTGGAGAAAACATTTGCAAATTATATATCTCATAAGGGAATTATATTCCAAACACACAACAAATTATTACAACTGACTAATAAAAAGAAGAAAAAATTTAAAATCTACAAAAGATGTTAGACATTTCTCCAAAAAATTGATGTATACAAATGGACAATAAGCACAGGAAAAGATATCCAATATCATTAGTCATTAGGGCATGCAAGTCAAAACCACAATGCAATAGCATTTCATATTCATTAGGATGTCTATTATCAAAAAGTCAGACAGTAAAAAGTGTTGGCAAGAAGGTGAAGAAATTGGAGCCCTCATTCACTGCCAGTGAGAATGCAAAATGGAGCAGCCGCTCTGAAAAAGTTTGGCAGTTCCTCAAAAAGATTAAACCTATAGTTACCGTATGACACAACAATCTCACTTCTAGGTATATATCCAAGAGGATAGACAATATGTGTCTGCACAAAAATGTGTACATATTTATAGCAGTGTTATGTATGATAGCCAAACAAATGAAACCATCCCAACATTCATTAACTGATCAATAGATGAATGGATAAACAAACTGTGGTGCTTTCGCACTATGGAACACTCTTTGGCAATTAAAAATGAATAAAGTAATGATGAATGTTGTAACATGGATGAACCGGGAGAATAGTATGTGAAGTAAAAGAAATCAGACACAAAAAGATCACATACTATATGGTTCTATTTATATGAAAGGCTCAGGATGGGCAAATCTACAGGAAAAGAAAGTAGATTAGTAGTTTCCAGGGATGCAGGAAGAGGTAACTGGGGAGTGACTGCTAATGACATGGAATTTCTTTTTGAGATGATGAAAATATTCTGAAATTGATGGTGGTGATCGTTATACAACTGTGTGAGTATCCTAAACATCACTGAATTATACACCTTAAAAGGGTGGGTTTTATGATATATAAATTACATCTCAATAATAGAGAGAGAAAAAAATACACAAAACAAAAGCTGCATATTTGAAGCGATGGAATCCTATTACCATGTTCACATATAGAATGAAATTAGGGTCATAAAGAGAAAAAATGAAGCAAAGACAAGCTAGATGGACCTCCTGACATTTAGCAAGTTAGTACAACTTTATGAACCCCTAATAAGTCAAATTTAGATGTTAATACCTGCTCTATTTGTTTGGATGAGGAATATATGTTGCAGTTAACGACTAGTTTATTTTTTATGATGATTACTTCTTCGTACTATTATGAGAAACAGAAAAATGGCCAATGAAACATAGTTCTGACCTAGGAATTGATAATGAAAAAAAAGTCCCCAATTCTATACAAGATATATTCAGTATGTACACACCATCTCCTTGAAATATACAGTGCCATAGTAAGTAGCATGGAAGGCTGCACCAGTCGCCCAACAGATCACCCTCTGTTCAGAACCATCTTGTAGCCTCCGGCTCCCCATTTCAATTCCGGCCACATTCCCCAGAGGCAGTTGGCAGGGCTCAAAGATGTGACTAAAAAGGCCATCTTACATACATTGTGAGGACTAAATATAGAGGGAATCATTTTCTTAGAAATATCAGAAAGAATGAACAGTTTGGAAATAGTAAACTACAATGCACATGAAAAGGCTAGGCACACATTTGCCTGTGTAACTTGCAGATCATAATTAAAAGTGGGAGGGAGCACAGAGATGTTGCAGCATATGCAGGGAAAAGATCCAGGGCCGAGGACGGAAGAAAATTAATAGGAATGGTTCTGGAGAAAGGAGACAACAACAACAAAAGAGAAATTAGGCACATTTAGAACAATATGATCCAAAAGATCTTTGAATAATGTCCCCAGAGAAATGCAGAGAGGTCTCCTGTTCATGTTCTTCCAAACAAAAGTCTTGGGTAGAGATGCTGAGAAGAATGCTTGTGCATTTCAATGCCTGGGTCTCATGGTATTTATTGTTTGTGCTCCTCCTAGCGTGTGGGATGGCTTTAAGAGGAGCATTCACACTTCTCAGGGGAAGTTGTTCGGACACCTCCCCCAGTGTGAATACCTAATAGCACTTCGCTTGTTTAGTTCATAATATGAGCCCCCGGAATGGAACCTGTTTTATTTTAAGTTTCCATGCAGTTAGCCCTAAAATTTTTACCATTAATTTTCTTCCAAGAAACATAACATGCTCTTTGGCAAGAATAAGTAAGTAATTCAAACTAATTGAGGAGAAGCCCCCTGTATGAATGAACGGAAGGCTTAAACTATAGTATCCTTCAAAGAAAACAGTGAGTGCTTTTTTTCCCTTTTGTTTCTAAGTTCCAACAGTAGTAAGCTGGACTAAATAAACCATTGTTTTGTAAAGGTGCTTTGAAGATGTGCTTTAATGAATTGAGAAAAATTATATATAATTGCTATGATTGTTTGTTTGTAAATGGTGTCTCAAAGTGGTTCAACCATTTTATTTGAATAATTTAAATGCTGCTCTTGAAATATTGTTTACATTGTTTACTAAACAAACGTTTCTCCATCAATTAAATAAACTTTTAAATATTGCAAAAATTGAGAGTACACCAAATATTTCTTATGTTTGAAAAATACTACGTATTCATACTGAATGTTGAGATTTTCTAGTTTCTTGAGGTATCTTGAATTTATCTAGAGAATTTACACAATGATCCTCATTCCTTGTCCAAGCTGTATGTCCATGATTATTAATTTGTGTCAATGTAATGAATTCATGAGATTGTGAAGGGGTACACAAAAAGCCCTGGAGCAGAAATTTTGACTTTCATGTGTGTTTCAGTCCCAGCCCACCAATGAACTGAATATGAGCCTTCAGACAGGGCTTTTAAAGCCTCAGACATTCGCTCAAGTCACCTGCAGAATAGAGAGATTTCACCAAATACATGGTGCTGTGTTTACTAATTTACTGATACTCTCTTTGTTGTAAAAATAATTTAAGATGGTTTAAGTATCTCTAAGGCTCCCCCAGGGCTAGATTCTACAATCCTTTGATTACATTTGCAGACAGAGGGATTGGAAGTGGACATATTAATGTGTTCACTAACAATCTAGCTAACAACAGAAATAGGAGTCCACCTCTTTCCCTGCTCAACCGGCTTTTTGGCCACGGGCAGGGTGTTTTCCTGTAATTATCCATCCAGTTCAGTTGCATTGCCAGTGAACACACGCAATATCAACAAGTATACGCAATTATGTTGAGGAACTATGCAGACTCTTCAAACAGAGGGAGAGTAGATGATAAAGACTGTCTCAGAGTGTGAGTATCACAAGGCCTGATCATAGCATGTAGGTGATATAGCACTGCACTCAGGAGAAAGGGAGCGCCTAAGGTACCTTTTTTGCAAAAGGGCCCTTCATAAGGTGAGTTGGTGCAATCGCATAGGTAGCCATTGTGCTTCTCCACACACTTGCCCCCGTTGTGGCAGATGCTGCCATAGCTGCTGCAGTGACCCGGGCAGCCTGGCCTGACTCCAGATGTCACCTTTGCCCTCTCTTCCAGGTCCAGTTTCTGTCCATTCAAGTGTAAGGAGCGAATGCATCCTAGGAAGCCTTTCTGTCTGGATGACGTTCCCCCTAAGAGGTTAAATAAAAGGAAAGAAATGTAAGGTATTATAGGGCTCAATACATTTAGGTTTAATGTTGGCATGGGTAAGAGTTAAGTAGTCCTCTGTTGTCATGCAGGGCTAAATTGATTTTTTATTAAAGTTTCCATTGAGAGTTGGAATTCCAAAGAGCCTCAAAAAAAATGCATGTCCTAGAAACATGGGTGGAGCTATAGGCCACTATCTTTAGCAAACTAAGGCAGGAACAGAAAACCAAATACCCCATAGTCTCATTTACAAGTGGGAGGTAAATGATGAGAATACTTGGATGCAGAGGGGAGCAACAGACACTGGGTCCTACTTGAGGGTGTCGGGAGGGAGGAGGGAGAAAATCAAAGAAATATAACCATTGGGTACTAAGCTTAGTATCTGGGTGACAAAATAATCTATACAACAAATCCCCATTACACAAGTTTACCTATATAATAAACCTGCAAATCTACCCCTGAACCTAAAATAAAAGTTAAGAAAAAAATACACATCCTTCTAGGCTGGGAATCCCCTCCCTCAGGCTCTTGCCGTATACACACAAAAAAAGTGAAAGGTTATAGTTCCTGTATTTTACAGGTTTCAGAGTAAAACTTCAGATGGCCATGTTTCTTGTGAAAAAAAAAAAGTTCTTACACAGTCTACAGCACAGTTGCACCTGAAGTGGAAGGCACAGAGTGGGACTGTCCTTTCTGGCAAAGTTAGACAGCAGCTGTTAAGTACACCAACTTACAAAACTTCAGTAGGCTTCCTAATGCTTATGCAGTGCAGTGCAGTGAAGTGGAAGGTGGGTAGACCAGAGCCAGATAGACATGGAGTCAAAGTCATGTCACTCGCTGATTAGCCATATTGACATTGGAATTACCTAAGTCTCAGCTACTTGATCTATAAAATAAAAATCAATCTATTGTGCGGGTGCATGGTGAGGCTTCATTAAGATCATAGAATAGGCCAGGCACGGTGGCGCATGACTGTAATCCCAGCAATTTGGGAGGCCAAGACAGGCTGATCATCCGAGGTCAGGAGTTCAAGACCTGCCTGGCCAACATGGTGAAACCCCATTTCTACTAAAAATACAAAAGTTAGCCAGGCATGGTGGCAGGCGCCTGTAATTCCAGCTACTTGGGAGGCTGAGGCAGGAGAATCACTTGAACCCAGGAGGCTGAGGCAGAGGAATAGCTTGAACCAGGGAGGCTGAGGCTGCAGTGAGCCGAGATCACACCATTGCACTCCAGCCTGGGCCACAAGGCGAGAGTCTTTCGAAAGAAAGAAAGAAAGAAAGAAAGAAAGAAAGAAAGAAAGAAAGAAAGAAAGGAAGGAAGGAAGGAAGGAAGGAAGGAAGGAAGGAAGGAAGGAAGGAAGGAAGGAAGGAAGGAGGAAAGGAGGAAAGGAGGAAAGGAAGAAAGGAGGAAAGGAGGAAAGGAGGAAAGGAGGAAAGGAGGAAAGGAGGAAAGAAAGGAAAGAAAGGAAGGAAGGAGGGAAGGAAGAGAGAAAGAGAGAAAGAAAATAACATAGAGTACAATACTGTTGAATCACTGTTGCTCTCTTATGCCTTCTCTTGCACCTTTACAATGGCTAGAACCAGGTCCTTAATATATATGTGCTAATTAATCCTTGAGTTTTTTCTTACATTATGATTTAGAAGACAGATTTCTTTTTGCAAGCCTACACAATAGGCTTGTAACTTTCTGCTGAGGATGTATCTTGTAGGTTTCAGAGAGGTTTTATGTTTCTTGAAAATTATTCAAGAATCAGGCAGATTTAATATTTCAGAGTGTTTTGTTCCCATCAGAAATCCAATATTCCACCAGCCTACCCCTCTGATATCAAAAAAATGTGTGTTGAGAGACAAGCCAGGAAACTAGGCTAAGCCCCATTAGAAGGTATTTATTTGGTGCTGAAACTCGTGGGAGAACCCAGGGGAGGCAGAGGTACAGCCTGGCCTTAAAGAACACAACTTTTGTTTCAAATCCTCAGACTCAAGTCTACACATATGGATGAGTAAAAGCCACACACAGGTCTCTGAGGTCTGCCAGATGTACTAACGGAGAGGAGGAGAAGGTGGAAGGGAAAATACCAAGGTCAGGACCAACTTGTCATTCATTTTCTGTACCCTTAGGATCTCTCATCTGAGCCTCATTCTAGAAATTATTCTACAACTTTATTAAATCTTTGTCTGGGCAAATGACCAGATACAAATGTGTTCTTATGAAAGTGGATCAGATGAGAAATTGAAATGCATAATCTTAGACAGGGAATAGAGATGTTAAGTGAGAAACAAAGCTGTAAGTTAAAGAAATGAGTAGATAATTCAAAGAATTCCTGGCATTAGTCAGACTGGCCCAGTGGTGGGTCAATGGCTTTGAGGAAAGCAAGGAAATGATTAGAAATGGGGAGGATGTGAGGGGGACATGGGGCAGGGCAGAGTGGGGAGAGAAGGGTTGTTTCTCCTAAATCCCACCAGGTCAGCAGACTCATAAATACATGTATGACATTCACTTGTTCCGTCCAAAGACATTTATCCTAAGGGATAAATCTCGTCTCGCATTCTGAAGTAATGATTCATAGAATACAATATGTGTTCAGTCATTATATTTTCAGTTCCCACAAGTGATACCCAAGCAGGCCAGGAGGCCAAACCCAAATTGCATTCTCCTGTCTGTCTCAATTTTGGTAAGTAAATCTCTTTAACCACAAGATAAGTCAATTATAAGCACAAGCAGATCATAGAGGAAGGTTCATTATTTCTTTCCTAGAGAGTGTGTAGAATAAAGAGGAGAGGATTTATGTAGTCAAATGTTTGGTTTCGTTTTGTTTTTCTCATTTTGTAGTCACTCCCCATAGTGGATTTGAATAACTCTTCATATATCTTGCTAGAGTCATTTTTCTTTTAGCAGAAGTGAAGAATGAAAGATCTATTGCACATTTTCTTGCGTGTGACTTAGTCAACAAGTTTATTAATGGAGAAGAAGATGACTGGGGTGGGTGGTCTCTTGGGCAAAAATGCACTCCTTAAGGTTTGAGACTTATAGAGTCTGGTGATAGTGACACAAAACGGGGGGATTATTTCAATTACAGATGCTGACGAAACATAATGACACAGTGAGTTATGAACTCAATTGCACAGTGAACTAAATTTCCATTTTTAACTGGTTGTTTTAGCCTTTACAAAGGAGAAAACTAGGAGTAAGTTTGCTTTTCCCTTTTTTCTTTTTCTTTCTTTCTTTTTTTTTTTGAGATGGAGTCTCACTCTGTTGCCCAGGCAGGAGCACAGTGGCCGGATCTCGGCTCACTGCAAACTCCGCCTCCCGGGTTCACGCCATTCTCCTGCCTCAGCCTCCCGAGTAGCTGGGACTACAGGCACCCGCCACCACGCCTGGTTAATGTTTTGTATTTTTAGTAGAGACAGGGCTTCACCGTGCTTTTTCTTTATAAAAAGAATAATTTTTTTAAAGCGGCCCCTTCTTACCTACTCTGAGTAAAGAGTTACTGGAGGCATGAATCTTCTGTAAAACTTATTGTACAGAAACAGAAAGGCAACGGTAATCTTCCCTCATCCCCCTCGCTCACCGTCTTCCTCCTCTACCCCAGACCTACGGATTTTCTCTCCCTCTCCCAGAAATCTCTATTTCTGAATCCATTTGCTTCTCTCTCTCTCTCTCCTCTTTCTCTTTCCTTCTTCCTTCCTTTCTCTTTCTTTTCTTTTTTCCTTCCTGCAAAAACATGCTACCTACAGCCCCTGCTCTTCCTTTCTATTCACCGTTTTGTGGCCAGAATTAATACAAATTTGAAAATGTGATTCTGCTGTACGTGGTTGATACCCTTTGGAAACTAGTCATTGTCCTAGGGATCAAGCTGAAATTCCTGATCACAACTGACACAGCAAGGGAGATCTGGCCTCCCCTTACCTCACCAGCTTCTTTCTCCCACACTTCCTGCACTGACATCAGTGCACCAAGCATTCCAAACCACTTGTGGTTCTCATGCCACATGACCTATCTAGACTTTGGACCTCTTCACATATGTCGTATTTCCTAGTATATTATCCATCCCCCTGCACTCCACTGCTTGTCCTACACTACCCCTGCAGTCGCAGACACGCACACCTGAACTCATATAAACGTATTAGTCATTTGTCTGTTTACCCACCAAGCATTTGCTTATTTTAATTATTTGTCAATTTTTTAAAAAACACAAAAATACTTTTAAAAATTCTAGTTAGTTCCTCATTGAAAAACCAGAACATCTCTTAATGACCCTGCTTTCTTGCATGGCAGTTCTCAGCTGCACTGGGGTCAGCTCCTTTAAGATAGGGCATGCACTCTCCCCTTGACCACAGAGCCCACCAGGAAGACTTCATTCATTCATGTTGCCTTCCTGGCCACTGCAAGTATTTAATTTTTCCCCTGTTGTTCTAGTATACTTTTATTTGTACTTGTTTGCTTCTTGTATACAGTTCACTCTGATTTTAGAAAAACAAAAAACATGTAGCATTACACTTAGAGAAGTTTAAGGGTTTTTTCTTTTTCTTTTTTTTTTTTTCAGCCTTAATCTGTGGGCTCTTTGAGGACCAGAGCAATGCCTCTGGTTCTAAAAACAATATTAAAACATACTAGTCATACTAGTTGTAGGTTAGAAACTTTATACTAAACTCATTAAACTGTCAATGGGAAAGAAGGTATTCTTCATATCATTCACATTGCCTAAGAAAACTTAACATCAGAGATTGCTTTGGCCACAGTCAGGGATTAAACAGATTTTATGTGGCAAAACCTGGAGTCACACTGGACCTGGTGATCTTCAAAGCCTGCAGGTAGCTCCGTGCCCTAAAATTCCAAGATGAATATTAGATGATTTGGGTCAATACCACAACTAAGTGATTCTTCCACTTTCTTCCTCTTGTCTCTTACATGTTTTCTTTCACCAAATAATATACCAGCATGCATTTATTCTCTCGGCTTCCCTATCAGTCTTTTTGACAACTCAGACCATTAGTTGGCTGGCCTAGCTAGAAGCAATTTTGTATGATACTCTTCAGCTGGCCCTTGGTATCAACTGGGTTCATTATGATGATGTTTCCTTGGACTGACTATGAATCAACTCTTAAAAATTTCACTACCATCATTCTAAGCCTGTCTTTGAAAACCTCCATGTGTCAGTCGGACAAATGCTCATTGCTTCCAGAGAAGCATCTCAATTCCTCGTGCCCTCCTTGAGCACAAACGCGGAGCCTCTATTTCTCTCATGTGTGTCTGCTCTGTCCTGCACATGCTCCAGCAAAACTCATTTTCAGAGAAGCCCCTGGAAAAACACAGACTGCATCAGATCAGGCTCTTATTTCACAAAAATTAGTACAGTGCCACCTTTCCATCCTCTCTTCTTCCCTCCCACCCTTTCTTCCTGTCTTAATTTTTTTTCTGCCCTTGAACATGGAGCAGTTTGTTTTCTACTGAAGTTCAGCTGCATTTACCACCTAGATTTCAAAAAGTGACAGACTTTTTGACTAAAGTGGCAAAGGTTTAACATACACATGATGAATAAAAACAAGTATACTAACCATCAATTATCTTCTGTTTTAAGCCCTGGTTCTCCAATTGGCAGAATCTTGGTACCAGGAGGAAATCCTACTGGAGACTTTAATTTAAAAATGTGATTTCCTTAAGGATAAAGCATGTGTCTGGTTGAGTTTTGCCAGATAGAGAGATTTCTTGCTCAGGAATCACTAAACACACACTAATAATACTGGCAGTATTAACTGGATGCCCAAAATGTAAAATAATAATAATAGTGATCAGAACTAAGAATTTATTTAAAATCAAAACCTTCTACATGCTTCATTGATTTGATCCTCACTACAAATTGTGACACCTCCAACCAAATGCCAAACCCCCTCAAGAAACTGGAAAAGAGCTTAGTGATAACTTGAATTTGGTTAACAGATTAAAATAATTTCCTTATTTGTTTGGTATAAATAAATGTTGTGAAAGACTTGTGAATAATAATTCATCAATGCATGTTAAAAGCCATTACAGCATTGTTATTATGGGCTTTATTGCACTTTTTAAAGAAAATAGCTGAAAATGGAGCTCGGAGGAAGATTACAAGCAGAAATATTAATATTTAATTGATCTTTTGAAATAGTTGTTACAGACTGGGGGAGGGAAGTGTCTGACAAAAGAGAATGATACATAAGTCATGGTAATTCTATATGGGGAACTACTTATAAAACCATTAAAACTTATGATGATGAGAAAACTCAACTTCAGTGATTGAGGCTGTTTTTAGCACCGTGTTTTATATTTTCTTGTGTTCAAGAACAAATGCAAAAGTGCACAGGAATATATGAGTTGATAATTTTTCACAAACTAAACACATCAAAGTAACTAGCAACCAGATCAAAAGACAGAATTTTACCAGCACGCCAGAAGCTTCCTTCCAGTCACCAACCACTCCCTTCCAAGAATACCGCTAACCTGTTTCTGAAATCAGAGGTTGAATATGATTTAAATGGGAATCATATTGCATGTACTATTTTGACCCTGGCTTCTTTTGCCTAGCATCGCATTGATGCCATTTGTCCATATTAATAAAGGAAGCTGTACAGTATTCTGGTTTGAGAAACATTTCATAAATCATCTTTCTTTCTACTGTCAATGGGCATAGTACAGGTTTTGGTATTATGAATAGTGCTGCCATGAGTAATCTTCTGTATTTATTTTGGTTCATATTTCTGTTGGTGTACACCTAGGAGTAGAACTGTTGGTCATAGGGTATACGTATGTTTGACTTTAGTAGATAATGCAAAGGAGTTATCTTAACTGTTTCAATTTATACTCCCACCAACAATAAATTAAATTTTAATTGTTTGCATTCTCAGAATGATGCTTTTTTTTAAAAAAGTTATTTGGTCAACATGCTAAATGCCAGTGATTATTTTACAAACTACAGACGAAAAAAAAAATGAGAGCAATTGAACTAAAATTCTCCCAGCCCTGGGATACTTATTGGAAATCTGATTTACACTTTCCATTTCTACCTATGGCTTGTGGTTGGTCTGTAGCCTCCCCTATACTGTGTTCAAACTAGATCTTTCCTACTGTTTAAGGTCCACATGACCTTCTAGTACAGAAAAAGGTGTCAATTTCACAATACATAATGATGGGGACAAGTTAGAATAACAATAATAACAAGGATAAAATACTGAAATATCTAGAGGCTTTTAGTCTTTTGTGAACACAAAGCAAGCAGGACACATTATCATCCATATTTTCCTGCTGAGCGTGCAGCCACCATCAGAGGTTACATGGCCTTCAGGAATAAATGGAAGGAAGCAAGGTGGCTTTGCAGAAGATAAAAGAGGAGAAAAAATGAGGGTGAATAAACAAAAGGATAAAAAATGATGGAACCAGAGGAAATGCATAACACAATGTGCTTTGACTGAAAGGGGAAAACTGCAGGCTTTCCCTCAATTCTAAGAGAGTGGAGATATTATAAAAAAGAAATGGACCTCATCTACATATGCACACATATACATATATATGACTGCTCCACTGCCCTCCATTACTGCTTTTGGAGCACTCTCCTCTGGGCAAGGACTATTTCTTATTAGTGGGTGTGTGGGTGAGAATCTCATGAGCCTGAATCTGCCCTTCAGGGCATCAACCTCATCCTGACAGTGACCCCCACCATGTTTTTGATGAATTAATTTATCTGTGAAAGGATGGGAGATAAAAGGTAGAAAAGGAAGGATCCTTGAGGATAAGAGTTTGTGGGAAAATGGTAGAGAATGAGAAGCATAAGTGCACCCAACTCTGTCATTGATATAAGCACCATCTCTATTTTAAGACAAACCCAAGCTCAAAGCAGGGCCCCAGTGCAGTGTAGATGGTGGCAGGAAATGCAGTGTCCAAATAGACAGCAGGGTCTGGAAGGATGGTCTCTCTTAGAACCTGAGGCATTTGGGCTCCAGGTGTCCTCCCAGATACCTGAATAAGCGAGCGATTGACTTAGCAAGGTAAGAGACTTGCTTCCTACACAGTGAGTGGGCACACAAGTCTCAGGCTGCTTTCCAAGGGCCAATTTCCTCAGACACTGTACTCACTGCAAATTAATCTTATTTCCCCAATATAAGAAAGAGAGAGGGCAGGAAATAAATAGTTACACAATGTAAGGGAAATAGAGTCTGGGGCCTGCCTCTTCATAGAGTTGGGAGCTGCATCCAGTTTTCCCTGCTCATACCACCTTGAATACATACCACATACCACAGCATGAAGGACTTACCACTAGAAAATCCAACTCACCTCTTCCCTGAGCCTGTACCTCCCAAAGAGTGAATGGATCTTATTTATCTCCATGACCCCATTGCCCAGCCCAGGGCTGATTGAGCATGCACTCAGAAAACATTTGCTTAGTAAATTACGGAAGGAAAAGAATGTGAGTGGGGAAAAAAAGGATAAAGGACAAAGAAAAGCAAGTAGAAGTGCAGAATCAGACCCCTGCCCCTCAATCCCCATCCCGCAAAATGCTCCAAACTCCACCAAAGCACCCATGGGATTTTAAAGACTCTTTTGGGTAAAACAGTAGGAAAGGAGGAGGTTGATCCCTGGGAGAATGAAGAATAAATTCTGATTAAAGAAAACCATTTCAATTTAAAACAATCATACAGTCTGGCTTTTTGCTGCGCTTTATTCTCAGTCCAGAGCAAGAGAAGGTCAGTGGCTGAGGCAAAATCCTGACTGCCCAGAAGGCATTGCAAATGTGTGAGGAGTGTGGTCAGCTTTCAGTGTATTTCTGGTATCCTCGAATCACAAGTAAAGGTCCAATTTCTGGTCTGGGCATATCCTCTCACTACCAAATCAGACACAATTCTCTGATTTGGAGAAACAACCCAAAAAAGACTGTCTTATTGAACAGATCAGGGGGAAGTAACAGCAGTGAGAATGCAATTTAGCAATAACAATTCCGAAGCAGGTGTATGTGAACCATATAGTAATTTGAAAATGTGGTTTTGAAATCCCTTTATCTTTCAAGTTGTTGGCTAAGAAAATGGCAAGAAACTTTCCCCTTTATAAGGACTGGCCTTCAGCTTTCGAGGCACTCACACTCCAATTACAACAGTGTGTGGGGACATTTCTGTTGATTTGTGAGAAGAAGTAAAATCCAGCATAGGGAGGGATCCTTCCCCCTGGAGCCATTACACCAATTGAGTGTGTCATTTAAATGTCAAAACCCCTCAGTTTCCAAAAGGAGTGTCTCATTATGCCACTGGGGTGAGGGCACAAATCATTTCCCATTTGAAACAGTCTTTTGCTTGCCATTCTTATTTAAGAACCCTTAAAAGAAAATCCCAAGGGGAACAGGGACATCTATTGCTGCATTCAGTGTTTGAAACTGATTTGCAAGGTATTGATTATTATTAAGCCCAGTGGGCAGATGGAATAACTGAGGCTCAGAGAAAGTAAGTGGCTTGCCTAATACCATAAAGCCACTAGTGGAGTGGACTGAACTGGGAGCTCTGCCTTCATTCACTTTCATTAAATCATTAGATTTTTTTTTTTTTTTTTTTTTGAGATGGAGTCTCGCTCTGTCACCCAGGCGGGAGTGCAGTGGCCGGATCTCAGCTCACTGCAAGCTCCACCTCCCAGGTTTATGTCATTCTCCTGCCTCAGCCTCCCAAGTAGCTGGGACTACAGGCACCTGCCACCACACCCGGCTAGTTTTTTTTGTATTTTTTAGTAGAGAAGGGGTTTCACCGTGTTAGCCAGGATGGTCTCGATCTCTTGACCTCGTGATCTGCCCGTCTCGGCCTCCCAAAGTGCTGGGATTACAGGCTTGAGCCACCGTGCCCGGCCAATTCATTAGATTTTTATTGAACGTTAAATATATTAGAAAACCTTTACTAGGCCCAGAGATATGAAGATCAATTAGACACTATGTCTTCCCACAAAGAAACTCCTAGGTCAGTATAATTCAGTAAATTCAGGTCAGTAGAATCAGGCGTATTGTGTGTGCTCACAGAGATGGGGGTGTGTACCAGGATAGACTCCCTTGAGAGGAAGTAGTTCATCTGACTCATCAAAGTCTGCATTATCAATGGAGAGGAGCCTGTCAGGTAGATCGGGGTGGGGCAGGCCCATTTTAGTTTGAGTACCAGGATCTTCGAAGGGTAATGAAGCAAAACCATGCAAACTTGGTCTTAATAACCTATTAGCATTAAACAGTGTTTTGGAAAAAGAAAGTAGGAGGGGAAGAGGCATTATTTTATAGCTAATTCTCAAGAGAAATGAAAAATAAATTTCACTTAAGAAAATTAATTCAATTTAAAAGAAGTGTGTGTGTGTGAGAGCATGCACACATGTGTGTAAATTGCATGAAAAATGTATCTGATTCTGTCTCAGATTAGGTTCACCAGAAAGCAAGTTCTGTGATGGAGTTAAGGGTACAGGATACTTTTAGGGGAAACCTTGGAAACCAGACTTATGGTTGGACAGAGGAAAAAGAAAGTATGAATGGGCAGAGAAGTGAGCCGTGGTGGCGGCCCAACATCAACCCAGCACAGTACCACTGGGAGTGCTGGGGCCAGAACAAATAACCAGAGATGTTCCTTCTTGGGCCCAGTGGTTGTGCCTTTGCACTCTGGCTCAGTCACTGGATGTGAATCCCCCTGGAAAGGACACGACCTTGGTCAAGGCTTTCTCTGCAGCTGAGGCAGCTTCTGAAGGCTCAGACAGATGAAGACTGTCCACCAACAGCACTCCCAGGCACAGGGCAAGTCCTTCTTTGAAGGGAGACCTAGACAGCAGATTACAAGGTCTACCACAAGTCCCTAAGCCCCTCTACACACGGAAGATGAGCCTGAGACCTGATCCTTTTTACCTTGAGACATGGATGATAACACTGGAAGCCGAATTGGAGCATGGCACTTCTTACCGCCTCTTCTACAAAATCACCTCTTCTACAAAATTCAACGCTACTGAAGCAGCTTTGAATCTATGTCCGTTTCTTCCAGGTTCAGAAGAAACTCTTTTGTTTTTTTCTTGTTAAGTTGTCTCTATTTGTAACAATCTTTTTAAGAATGTGACTTGGACACTACATTTCCATTCAGAATCCTCTCTCTGAATTATTTTTGAATGGCTTTACAACACGTCTAGGTAGGCTTATCATCTCCCTCCTCTGAACTATACTTTTCTTTGGAAAACAAGCCCCTTTTGGAGAGTTTCTTCCATTAAGTTGCTTCTTGGTTTATGAAACTGGGTTCCTGTCTTCTGGCTTCAGTGTGGAAGATCCCCAGACACATGCTAACAGGATTGACAGGATGATCAAACTCGGTCTGGGCATTGATGAAGCTGATGATGCCAGCGCTGCTGAAACTGAAGCAAGGCCATCCTCAAAGGAGATGGAGACACAATGTGCATGGAAGAGGTAGACGAAGCTTTGGCTGAGGCACCACTTGTGCACGTGTTCAGAAGAAACTTGATAACAAAATGAGAAGAATATAAGTCTGCCAGTAGGACTTACTGGAGGTTTTTGACATATCTTCCCATCCACTGCTTTGCCCAAGGTCTTTCCCAGCTCCTCCTCTGAGTCATCTGCTTTGTCTCCGCAGACTCTCTCGGAGAAGTGGAAACCAGCTCACTAAGCTCCAGGCAGTGTTGCAGCCTCAGCCACCTCTCTGGTTTGCTCTTTTCCAACTGGGAGCTTCCCTTGTGGCTACTCAGCATGTGGCAGTCACATTAGCTCCAGGGCAGCCTGAATTCTCTCCTGCAGTTGCCCCTCAGATTGGGTCCTTGAATGTCCAGGGAGAACTGTTTTATTGTCCAGAAAGATCTGCCTTATGTTTCTTTTGACAATTAGAATGCCAGTTTCACATAAATGATGCTCTTCTAATGATTTCTTTCTTTACTGAGTTATAAATGTTGACAAGTGGAGGTGCCAAGAGAATCAAATTACTGCTTCTAATTTTGAGTTTTTGTGAGGTCTGAAGCTCGAGACTTCTCTTTCTGGGCTGCCTGAGAAGACGATACCATGCTGCAGGAGATATACCTAGTGTAAATGATGAGTTAATGGGTGCAGCACACCAGCGTGGCACATGTATACACATGTAACAAACCTGAACGTTGTGCACATGTACCCTAGAACTTAAAGTAAAAATAAAAAAAAATTTAAGAAAGACAGTATGAGTCCTGACACACACACAAGCACACACACACACACACACATGCACACACAGACTCCTCTCCATTCTGCTTCAGTTGTCCATTGTCAATCCAACAGAGACCACAAGATGACAAAATGAGCTCAATTAAAGCAGAAGAAGCTGTAGATAAGTGTTTCAAAAATGTGTCTTAAATAGTAGGGAGCAATCTGGGCAGCTGAGGTGGGCAGATTGCTCGAGCCCAGCAGTTGGAGACCAGCCTGGGCAACAAGGTGAAACCCTGTTTCTGTTAAAAATACAAAAATTAGCCAGATATGGCAGTGTGAACCTGTAACCCCAGCTACCCGGGAGGCTGAGGAAAGAGAATTGCTGGAACCCAGGAAGCAGGGGTTTCAGTGAGCTGAGAGCTGGAGATAGTGCCACTGCACTCCAGCCTGGGCGACAGAGAGACCCTGTTTCAAAAAAATATATATAGTAGCGGGTAGAAAACACTAAAATGGGTGTTGGGAATTGTTAAATGTTTCCAATTCTCAACATCTTCAAGAAGAGACAAAATTTTGCTGAAAGGGTGATTTAATTGTTCACTTTTCCTGAATATAAAAACAGAACCAATGTTTTTTCAAACATTTTCAAGCTACAAGAACCTGATTTTGTGGAGCACTGGTGTTAGGGACAAACCCAGATGTTCTTCACCTTTTTTTTTTTTTTTTTTTTTTTTTTTTTTATCCACTACACAAGCATTTTTGAGTGGCCACTGGGTGTTCTTCTAGTGTTTCTTATGCAGCTACTGAGGCAGTCCCAGGACCTGCCTGCTAGCCTCGCTCAGAGGTCTCTTACCATCTTCTTAAACCAACCAGAACAATTTCTCTTATGTAATTGTTAAGGGGACATCAAAAGTCATATCTTAATTTTTCCTAAAAAAAAATTTAAGTACACTTAATATATTATTTGACTTTGAAAAAAATAGACTTTTATGGGGAATAGGTAGACGTAATCAGAGATTTATATAATGTTAAAAAGACAATTGTTTCTTCACTTTTTGTTTCACCATTGACATCATGATAATTATTATTCTCCACGCACAGTAGCTTTATGTAAAAATATGCTAACAGTTACTTTTCCAATTATTTCTCAATGTGAAGAGCATATAGATCTCTTCCTAGACTGTGAGACATATGACATCTTGTCTAATGGAAACCACTACAGGCGTGCTTCAGGACGGCTATCTTCATGAGGCACTCACGAGCGTAAAATATAAGTCACTATTCCAAGAGGAGACTGGGGCCAGTTCTGTATGTGTTGCATTATGCCACAAATCAAGAGTTTCGGAAGTGCCAGAGCACAAAATTAACATGTGCTCACCAGGACTGCCTGGCTTCACCCTTGACCCCACTGAGTTTGACACGCTTCACCTGAAAATAGGAATAATAATTCCCTACCAGCCTGGAAGCAAGAACAGCAATTTTGGGGGATCTCTCCAAATGTTATGATTTATCAAGTCAGTGTAGTAGTTTCCCTAGGGGATTGTAAGTTTGGAGTAGCTTCAGTTTATTTTGACACAAAGAGAGCAGTTGGGCCAAGAAACAAAAAATAAGCCCATGGGAAAAATAAAAAGTAGAAGGAAATAAAGTCATAAAATGAGACTCACAGGCCCCCATCTTCACACAATTTCCACTCTGTAATTGCAGCATATTTTGAAAGATCATGTGTTAGGTTTGGAAGGAATGAGACATTTTCTTTGTTGTTACATACACATGGGCATGATGGTAGGTGTGACCGTTGTTCCTAATTTATCCATGCAGAGAGCAGATCTTCACGCCTTAGAAGATCAGTTACAGTCTCTTCATTTTCATTCAGCAGATAAAGACAATAGTACACTCATGCTAGTTATTTTTCTACCCAGGGCCTATGGCTTTGGGCATCTGACCAGGAATGCATACTCGGATCTCTCCACTGGATCTTGGATTTTTCTTGCCTCATCCTCATATTGATGGACACATTAGTGGGGAATAACAAAGCAGAAGGGGTGGTACTATGGACCGTTCCAAAGGTGAGAATGCCACATGCTTGCAGTTTACATTTCAGAAGCTGCATGTTATGAAGAGTCTCCTGCTCTGTTAAAGAAATGTGACTGGTGAAATGGCATGGTTGCAAATGTCCCTAACCATCAGGGTGATATAACAGCCTGAAGTTAAAATATTGATTCTGGAAATCCAGTATGCATTGACTCATGTATCAGTATTTCAACCTGTCACATTCCAATGACAGGGGCAGTGCTGAGAGGAACATCCTATTCTAAAAACACAGCCTGTTTCTGGTACTCAGGAAACACTCATGAGCACAGCAGCTGTGCCAGTGATTACAATGCTGAAGGATGCTCCATGTTGATTGAAAGATCCTTCAGTGGCCAAAGATATCTAGACAGACATATCCAAATTAATATTTAAGTAATGCTACACTCAATCTATTCCAGTAAAGAAGCACATGCCAACGATATCTTTTCCTGCCTAGCAAATATAAATATCCAGGGCCTCTCAATTTCTGAATAATAGAGAATGCAATTGTTCATTTTGGTGACTATAACTAAGCAGACCTCATTTATTTATCTATATATTTGTTGAACAATCGAATTGTGCAAGATGGAAATGTTGAGACTTCAGCTTTGTTGGCTACCTGACATTTCTAAATGGGTATATCACTGAACTCTAAATAGGAAAATTCAAACTGAAAGACCATTAAAGTGACCTCCAACAGCATTTTTTTCTCCTTCAAGTACATTAAGACAAATTCAATAAAGCAGAGTAACATCTGAGATGGGATTTATTGGAGAGAAACATAGCAGAAGCAGGTGCTCTTGCCACAGCTGACCTTGGCTCCAGCTCCAGCAAGATATCTCCTCCAGACCCATCGACATGCTCTTACAGCTCATTGCATTTGTGATCAATGTAACCAAAACGTCTGCAGATAGAAATCTGCCATGAAATACAGCTGTCGCCTTTCCCTTTTGACTTGCACAAACTTTATCACATATCCAGTCCATATGATAATTTCATAGCCACATAAAATTTGCATGAAAGGGTAAAAAAATTATTTCCATCTTTATATATACCTTTCAGCCAGAAAGACTGATAAATACTGCCTGAAGATAAATTAAACGTTGGCATGGAATATAATTTATGAAAATTGTGAAACACTTGACTTGATTCCACCAAAAAATATATTAGATTTTGATGATGAGCAACCTTCCTCAGAAGTCACCCATCAAAATGTGATGTTTAAATAAAATTAAAACAGAAATATAAATTTTAAAAATATTTTAATAGTGAATCATATCACATATATGGGTTATTAATTGAGCAAATGACTTGAAATCACAAAACTGTTTTAATCATTTTTTTTTTTTTTTTTTTTTTTGAGACGGAGTCTCGCTCTGTCGCCCAGGCTGGAGTGCAGTGGCCGGATCTCAGCTCACTGCAAGCTCCGCCTCCCGGGTTCACGCCATTCTCTGGCCTCAGCCTCCCGAGTAGCTGGGACTACAGGCGCCCGCCACCTCGCCCGGCTAGTTTTTTTTTTTTTTTTGTATTTCTTAATAGAGACGGGGTTTCACCGTGTTAACCAGGATGGTTTCGATCTCCTGACCTCGTGATCCGCCCGTCTCGGCCTCCCAAAGTGCTGGGATTACAGGCTTGAGCCACCGCGCCCGGCCTGTTTTAATCATTTATATCTCTGGGGAACATGACAGATGAAGAAAGAAATATGGTTCCTATTGAGAAGAAAGAATATTACATCCTCACATTCTATTACTTATTTTCTTTTAGCTGGTGTTATTTTAGTGACTGCTTTCCTCAGAGTTAAAAGTTGCACAAACCTCAATTTAAAGGAAGCAAATAAGAAACTTCCATTGAGTGTTGATGGCATTTCATCACTAGCAATAAAGCTATGTAGTGTGGGAGTTGGCAAAAAAATAAATAAACAAAAAAGGAAACGGAGTTAAATCTGGGTAGACTGACAAATTCTGTTACTTATTTACATCACTGTTCTAAACATCTGAACTGCGAGTTTTATATAAAAACACACTCTTGGTTTTGGTAGTATTGACAATATTTCTTAACTTTCAGAGCTTGATTTTGTATTTTAAAGCTTTACAAGCCCTCCTCAACCTATGCTAATTTTTTTAACTACAGCTATAAGGATGACCTTATATTAGTTTCTCTCTCTTATTTGTGTCTCTCTCTCTCTATCTCTCTCTCTCTCTCTCTCTCTCTCTCTCTCTCTCACACACACACACACACACACACACACACACACTCCCGTATGTTTAGCAAAATGTTAGAATTATGACAAGGGAAACAAAATGCCAACTTAAATGTAGTTAAGGCACAAGCACTGAAGAGAGACTTCCCAAACCCCATGCTGTCTTCTCTGTGAAACACGCGCACACACACCAGAGGATTATGAACTCCTTGAAAAGCAGTGGTAGTGCTCAATTCATCTTTCATTCCCAGTAACAAGATACCTGACCAGTTGTAGATACTCAGTGACTATTAGCGGAATGAAAGAAGTGAGGAATGACTAAAGAAGGATGCCCGGATGTTTCCAGGCCCACACCAGTGGCAGCCGCCAGTTCAGATGAACAACCTGTGGCAGGTTGATCTCCAGTGCTATGAGTTCAGGTAGTATCGAAGAGGCCCCTGATTTAGAAAGGGATCATTCCTCTCCCAACCATGTTATTGATAACAAAAACACCTTTGAAATAGCTCAACTGTCTCATTGCATGGATATCAATAGTTACCAGAAGTGGGGTAGCACTTGGAAGGGTGGCCCATGACTTAGAGTCTACACTCACTAAGGTGTAAAGAGGTGACATGTCCTGTCCCTTAGAGTAGATTTATATTACAATGATGGGTCCCTGGACATCTGAAGACAATATTACCAAAAGAAAATATATAGAATCTGGACAACCTCAGTATTTGCTAAAGGTTAGCATCATCTTAACTTGATGTAGCTAACGAAGCCAGAGAAAAAAGAATGTGTAGAATGAAATTCACGATTAGAAATGATTTATGACATTTCGATCATATCCCAGATCTAAAATAAAAGAGAAATTTTTCTTGGGTGTGGTCACACAGTGATATTGTAGGGGTTTAGCACAAACGGAGCCTTAAGATGTCCCCTACCTACAAACAACTGGCTGTTCAGCTGCAGTCGAAAATGGCCCTCCTCTGACGTCTCCCGGGTGCTCCTTGGAAGGTTGTCCACCTGAAGGGAGGTCTCCTTGAGGTTCCTCTCAGCCCGGACATAATGCCATTGGTTGTCATTCAGAAGAGAAGGAGACTGGACCACAAGCTCTACAGGACCATTCCCAACATCGATGGCAAAGGTGATCTCTGAAGGAGCTGAAACCAGAGACGAAAATGGGAAGAAGAATAGAGGGAGTTGTTAGCACATTCAAGGCACAGGCTTGAGTGGGAGAAGCAATTGTCAGTCAATATTAATGTAGAGAAGACTTCTTTTGAAATCTCTGTAGCATTGAAATCACCATTAATAGTAACAGCTACCAAATTAAATGTGTATACTTGTTCCAAGCTGTTTTCATTCCTGCTACTTGTGTAAATTCAGGAAACAGGATAAGCACCTGGACCATTCATGCTGATCTGATAAACCTGCATGAATGCCGAGGCCCTGGATTTTCTAGATCTGTTGCGGCTTCAGCTGTGTCCTCCAGGATATCTGCAGACATGAGGTTAGCCAGGCAGCTCCACTCCCACAGGGAGGAGACTTATGCCCTAGGAAGTCCAGCGCTTCCTCCTTATTTTATTAATGCACATTATATAAGCATTTGTGCTATTTCCATAATGAAAAAAGCTCAGAAAGTTGTATTGCCTTGTCCAAGAAGACACTGCTGCAGGTGGCAGTGCCTGCAATTAAACCCAAGTCTCCTGTTGTCACACGGGACTCCTTCCATTATTCTTTCTGCCCCTCTATAACAATCTTTGTATAATGGAAGCCAGATGGCACCCAGTCAGAAGTAAGCATACTGATGACGGTGAAATGACAATGGTGATGGCAGCAGTTATGGTGGTGGGTAGCGCTGGCAGTGGTTGTGGTATTGATGGTGGTGGTGGACATAACGTTAATGATGATGGCGGTGGTGGTGGTGATGGGGGTGGTGGTGGTAGAGGTGATGATGATGGTGATGGTGGCGGCATTGATGAGGATGGTGGTGGTGGTGGGATAATGGTTGTGGTGATAGTGGTGGTGGTGATGGAGGTGATGGAGATAGTGATAGTGGCAGTGCTGGTGGTGGTAATGGTGATGGTAGTGATGGTGGTGGTAGTGATGGTGTCATCATTGTTGGTGGTGGTGATAATGGTCATGGTGGTAGTGGTGATGGTGGTGATGGAGGTAATGGTGACGGTGATGATGGTGGTGGTGGGATAATGGTTGTGGTGATAGTGGTGGTGGTGATGGAGGTGATGGAGATAGTGATAGTGGCAGTGCTGGTGGTGGTAATGGTGATGGTAGTGATGGTAGTAGTAGTGATGGTGTCATCATTGTTGGTGGTGGTGATAATGGTCATGGTGGTAGTGGTGATGGTGATGGAGGTAATGGTGACGGTGATGGTGGTGGTGGTGGGATAATGGTTGTGGTGATAGTGGTGGTGGTGATGGAGGTGATGGAGATAGTGATAGTGGCAGTGCTGGTGGTGGTAATGGTGATGGTAGTGATGGTAGTAGTAGTGATGGTGTCATCATTGTTGGTGGTGGTGATAATGGTCATGGTGGTAGTGGTGATGGTGATGGAGGTAATGGTGACGGTGATGGTGGTGGTGGTGGGATAATGGTTGTGGTGATAGTGGTGGTGGTGATGGAGGTGATGGAGATAGTGATAGTGGCAGTGCTGGTGGTGGTAATGGTGATGGTAGTGATGGTGGTGGTAGTGATGGTGTCATCATTGTTGGTGGTGGTAATGGTCATGGTGGTAGTGGTGATGGTGGTGATGGAGGTAATGGTGATGGTGATGGTAATAGTGATACTGGCAGTGCTGATGGTGGTAATGGTGATGGTAGTAATGGTTCTGGCAGTGGTGGTGATGATAGTGGTGGTGGTAGTGGTGGTGGTGGCGATGGTGGTGGTAATCGTGATGGTGGTAATGGTGGTGGTGAAGGTGGTGATGAAGGTGATGATGATGGTGCCAATGATGGTGGTGGTGATGATAGTGGCAATGGTGGATAACCATTAAGAGAGAGAACTGGAAGGGGTAGCACAGTGAGAACAATGAACTCTATGCCAGGCACTATGCTAAGCATTGACCATGGATTATCTCATTTTAATACACAAAACCACCCTATGAGAAATGTAGCATTATTCTCACTTTATGAGTGAGAAAACTAAAGTGCACAGAAATATAAATAATTTGTTGGAAGTGTCCTAGGTGGTAAGTAGAATCTGACTCCAAAGGCAGGGTTCGTCACGATTTTGCTTTATTGAGTATATTGTCTTGTGTTTTCCATTATCACATAAGAATGTTCTAAATTTAAAGGAAATGGAGAGGTTAATTGTAATTTACAAATTGAGGATGAGGATAGGACTGGAACTTTCATATGCCAGGCATTCCTTTTTTTCTAGGCACCTTCACAATTGCTCCCTCTCCTCTACCCCCTAAAATAGGAAATGGGTATTTATTTGACAAAGTCATCAACTGCCAGATTTAAATTATCACAAATGCCAAAAGACAGACTCCCCCCCAGAGCTCTTTCTTCCCAGCCTTTAAACCTTAACCAAAAGCCACCTGCATCAAAGTCCCCATTACACATAATTTTGAGTATCTGAGAGCTTGAATTATTTTGCTTTCTGGTGAGCCCTGGCCTAAAGGAGAGTAAGGTGGAAGCAGTAAGAATGGGATTTGAGAGCTTAGACTCTGGAGCTACTGTGACCTAAGGCAAGTTTTCAATGTCACCATGCCTCAATTTTCTTGTCTGCAAAATGGGAATAAGAACAGTACTTAAATCATCAGATTATTTAGACATGAATCCCGATAAAGTTAACTGTGCCTGGCACATACTGCATGTTCAAGAAGTGATAGCTGTTGTTATTATTACTGTGACCTGTGATTTTTCAACTTAGGCAAATTGGCTTCAGGTTACAAATCCATGCCTTAAAGGAAACAAAATTGAAGGGAACAGATTGAGTGACGAGCAGTTAGACTAAATAAGAGTGAAGGTGGCCCCTTGAGTCTTTCCCTGTTTCTTATTCAGATCACCAGTGCCACCTGGCAGCCCTGCATATCTCAAAATTTAAAAACACTTAACTGAGAGATGACTGGACCCCACAATTACATTTTTCTATAAAACACAGAATAAGATTGGTGAGAATTTGGGTGAGGAATGTTAAAGATTTTACTAAAAGCTTTCCTGCAAGGCTAGTCTTGTGGATAATAAATTCCACTGAGACAACACATGTTTGTGGAGGGCTTGCTGCTTCGCTGTGACTAGCCTTGCCCCCTGACCACCACCTCCATAATCGGTTTCCCATCTGTGCTTACCTCTTCTCCAAACTGCAGCCCCCTGCTGTATAATAATCTGTGTACTATCTCCCCCGAGTCTGCAACTCTAGAAGAACACCTCATTTATCGTATACCCAGCACCTAGCACTGTGCCTTGTATACAGGAAGTTCTCATTTTATTCATTGGAACATCATTACATTGCATATACTAAATGCAATTCTGCAATTTTCTTTATACTTTTAAAGTTTTATACCAAGGTATTAAGGTCCTTGCAGAGTCTTTAAAATTATTATTATTATTACTGTTATTTTATTTATTTATTTTTTTTGAGATGTTGCCCAGGCTGGAGTGCAGTGGCGCAATGTCGGCTCACTGCAAGCTCCACCTCCCAGGTTCACGCCATTCTCCTGCCTCAGCCTCCCAAGTAGCTGGGACTACAGGCGCCCACCACAATGCCTGGCTAATTTTTTGTATTTTTAGTAGAGACAGGGTTTCATCACGTTAGCCAGGATGGTCTCGATCTCCTGACCTTGTGATCCGCCTGCCTCGGCCTCCCAAAGTGCTGGTATTACAGGCGTGAGCCACCACACCCAGCTTAAAATTATTATTATTTAACTTTATTAAAGCAACTATTAAAGACATACTATGTTTAAGCCATTCCTCCTAGAATCAGTAAAATTCAATAAAAACAGTTAATATTTACTGAGTACTTACTGTGAGCCAAGTACCTTGCTACTCGTTTTTCATTAATCAACTCACTAAGCCTTGCTACAACTTTATGAGACAGGAATCTTTTACAGATGAGGGAAGTGAGGTACAGGTAGCTAAGGAAGCTGACCCAGTGCAGGTGGCGCAGAGTCTGGATGTGAATCCAGGTGGTGCTTCCCAGGGCTCAATTTTTAAATCATTATTCCTATGATAAAACCTCCACACCTGGAAACCTGTGCAGTTGCCCTGGGTAGTCAAAGCTAGAATGGATGATAAAGATGCCTGAAAACAAGGTAAGAGAATGAATGATCCATCCCACTTTGGCCAGTGCCTTTATAACAGGGCCCTTAAGGCAAATTCAAGTTGGCTCTCCCTTGCTGAAGAGGTGGACATAGCCCACTGGCCCTGAATAGGAAGGGAGAAGACCCATGAGAGCATTAGCTCTATCGTGAACTTACCCTCTAAGCTCAACCTCCCCCAGCCTTCTGACAAACGCCTTCTCTCACCAGCTACTTCTTTATGGTTCAAGGCAAAGCTAAGGAGTCTCCTCAGTCTTTCAGGACATTTTTATCAAGCCAGGCCCTGTGCTAGGCACTGAGAATTCTGAGACAAATGAAACAAGATGAGTTCGCGATTTACTTTTGAGAAGACTGATAAAGAAAAGAAAGGGCATGTTTAGGGCTGTTACAGAGTTTCTACCGAGTGCTCCTAGGAGATGGGAAGAAGCTGCTAAGAAGACACCTGTATGTTCTTCCAGGAGTGACCACCAAGCCCATTAGAGAATATCCTTAGGACAGACTCCACACATCTCCTCCCAGCACTCAATCCTGAGCTCTGTGAAGACAGAACCACACTCCATTCTGTGTCCTCAATCCCCACCCCAGATCAGCATGAGAGATATTTCAGAGTCCATTTATGGAATGAATAATTTGTAAGGCCTTAATATAGTGAGCTAATCTCTCTGTCCTTCCAGGTGTCCATGTGTAAAATGAGAAATATGAACTAAATAAAATACTGTTAAAACTTTTCAGGGACATAATCTCTTTAAGGTTCTGGCGGCAGCCATAGTTTCTAACTCTAGAAACATAGCACCTGTGGTATTGCACAAAATTGCAGGAGCTTCCTCTATGTCCTGTGCCTCAAAATCTGGAGGTAAATAATTGTACGTTCTCTTGAGTTCTAACATTGTCAATCCTGCGGACCTGTGCAAAGCAGAATTGGGGGATGCTGTAAGGAGTCAGACAGAGCCGGGTAGGTCCTGGATTCTAACCTTCCCAGCTGAGTAATCAGGACTTGCCTCTTGCCCTCTCTAGGCTCATCCTGCCTATCGGTGCACTGTGCAGTGGTAATCACAGTACAACATAGGGATCGGCATCGATGGGAGTGCTTGGAAACAAAATGAAATCAGGAATGTAAAGAATTGTGCAGTGTCTAATCAGAATAATTGCTCAACAATTCAACAAAAGTGTAATTATGAATAGTATTCATTGGTACTATTCTCTGAAGTTCTAACTATAGTGTGTCCAAGTTAACATCACATTTGGTAATATTCTCAGTATAATACTTCTGAAATCATAAAGTTAAATCTTTCTCGCTCTCTTTGTGTGTATATATGTATCTATACAGTGTACACACATATTTATAGAGTATATATATACATACACATACATATACATGTATACACACACACATACATACAGTATATATATGTATCGTTTTTCCCATGAGCAGCTCAGGAAATTTCTGGTTTTGTTTCCTTTCAAGGCATTTTTTTTTTCTATTTTGTTTATTTTTTTTATTATTTTTTTAAATTTATTTATTATTATTTTACTTTAAGTTGTAGGGTACATGTGCATAACGTGCAGGTTTGTTACATATGTATACTTGTGCCATGTTGGTGTGCTGCACCCATCAACTCATCATTTACATCAGGTATAACTCCCAATGCAATCCCTTCCCCCTCCCCCCTCCCCACGATAGGCCCCTGTGTGTGATGTTCCCCTTCCTGAGTCCAAGTGATCTCATTGATCAGTTCCCACCTATGAGTGAGAACATGCGGTGTTTGGTTTTCTGTTCTTGTGATAGTTTGCTAAGAATGATGGTTTCCAGCTGCATCCATGTCCCTACAAAGGACGCAAACTCATCCTTTTTGATGGCTGCATAGTATTCCATGGTGTATATGTGTCAAGGCATTTTTTAAAATAAATTACACATTTCAATTCTGACAACTGCCTTAGAAGAATCCTCATTGATTGTCTCCCTGGCGACTACCTTCTTTCTAACAATACTGAGTTTGCTTTGGGAAACTCTTCCCTCTCTCACTTTCCCATGGGCTTTAGGGGAAGCTAGCCCAGTCTCTGGTGTGGGGGTCGGCCCTGGTATAAGTCAATCTGCAATCTATACGTTCCCGGCCACACACATTGGTTCTTGGGGGCCAAGTGAGTGACCTCTCAGGAGGATTGCTTGTAGGGCTGGAAAGCAGGGATTCTCCACCAGCTGGCATGCAGCTCCACCATGAGGGAGTGCCAGCCTTAGACCAAAGCAGACATTCAACATTCATAACCGAGAGAGAAAACCATGAGACGACTGATAACTTTGTTAAACTACTGCAAACAACCATAAATAAAGCCAGTCCTACCTCCTCTGGGCTTCGTCACATGCTCCAGTACCAGTGAATTTCCATTCTTGTGGCTGCCGGTTCAGATTGGGTTTTTTGTTATTTGCAGCCAAAGGCATCTCTGGGTGGCATGTGGATGTCACCAACCCCATGTTGCATAAATAAGCATAGGAAGGGAGAAGAACTTGCTCAAGGCAGCTCACAAACCCACTTGGAAGAACAAAAGTTTGAATCCACATTGGGTTCTAGTCTAGCTTCTTTCCACTATGCCAGACTGACTCTCAAAAGCCATTTCCTTCTGATCTCCTCATCTATTCTAAAATATCAATTTCTACCTGTACAGCCATTGTGAGATAAGTATCAAAACAGTTATTGTTTCCACAGGCCCACTAAAACACATACACTAAGACTTGCCAACATAGTGGCATGTCTTCTTTTTCATAGAGTATGGGCTACAAAATTCAAATATCTTTGACAGCAGGCTGGAAGGAAATGGATTGAAAATTTCATGGAAATCTACTGTTCCCTGTCCAACAATTTGGATATATCAACCTTGGAAACTGCTGCTCGGATAGTTTTAGAGGAACACTCCTTGGGGATGGGAGGGAAATCTATTCTGAGCAACTGCATCTGTTAAAAGGCCATTTCCTTTCCAAGTGCCTGGTCTGTGGATATTTCTTGCTATGAACCCTTTGGAGTAAAAATTCCATCTGCCTAAAATGCGTAATACGAGTGTCGCTGTAAATAAAGAATGCAAGATGTTTCCATCCCACTTTGGTCTTTTCCCCTTTTAAATATTAATAATAACAAATATTTTGAGAACTATAAGATCTTGAACTTCTCAATGTTTTTATATAAAATCTTGTCTTGGAAGGTATATGTTCTCCAATCTGGTGACATATTATATACCAAACAGTTACCTCAGTGGGTTTTGATTTTTGTCAAATGTAATTCTAACCTGCGCTAAAAACAATCTTGCATAAGCCAAAGGGAAAAATACAGTAGCACAAAGTACAAACAAATTGGACATTGATATGTAATTAACACTAAATCATCGGTCATTACCTTGTAATAACATACCATGATGTTTGCTGCTGCTTTAATTAATCAAAGGCCATGGGGCCTAATTTTTATTAAATTTACATTGAAGTTATTATATCCAAATTATGAAATTGTTGGCATTCAACTCAACATTTTTAGAGACTGGTCATGTTAGGTGTGAGGGATCTTGTTTCACACCAAAGCCACAAGAGCTTCCTCCCATAAATAGTCTCAATAGTTGGAGTAAAAGGAGATTAAAACTACCAATTAAGAAGATCTTTTTCCTTGTACGTATTGTGCGGTAACTGCAAAAGAAACACTTAGCTGCTTGGTAATTTGCAGGAGACTTAAACACCTCTGCCACCTCCTCCAGTCATTTTTTTTTTCTCCTTTTCTGGAGCTCTCAAATTTCCAATTTCTGTTGCTAAGACATAACTTATACTTTCAAGGGTATTTCGTGCAGTCGCATCATTATAGTGATATGGTCAATGGCCTCAATCAAACTACAGGAAAACATTCATTTAGACACACACACATAGGGCACCTAATGACAAGCCTGAGTCTTTATGGTCACAGGAATGACACGGGCAAGGTGCTGGCTATAGCCTACCCTGTGTATAAGTAATAAAAAGTGTGCTCAGTGCAGAGAACCTAAAACAATAGCAAAAGTCACTAAAAATACATCTTTTTAAAAATTACTACCATACACAAGTAATTCCAAGCAATGTTAGTGATAAAACATTCCTTCACCAAATAAATCGTTTGTTGGTCTGTTCCAATAGATGCTGATGCTACTGTTATTTTATTTGTTTTTTTATTTATTTATATATTTATTTATTTTTCTGAGACAAAGTTTTACTCTTGTCACCCAAGCTGGGGTGCAGTAGTGCAATCTTGGCTTACTGCAACCTCTGCCTCTGAGGTTCAAGCATTTCTCCTGCCTCAGCCTCCTGAGCAGCTGGGATTAGAGGCACCTGCCACCACACCTGGATAATTTTTGTATTTTTAGTGGAGACAGGGTTTCACCATGTTGGGCAGGCTGGTCTCGAACTCCTGACTTCAAGCAATCCTCCTGCCTAGGCCTTCCAAAGTGCCAGGATTACAGGTGTGAGCCACCGCACCTGGACTTGAGTTTTACTCTTAAAAATAAACAAATGTATTTTGTTCATATAACGCTACTGTTAATTTTTAACAATGTATGTATAAACTTCAAATTAGTATGTTTTATCTCTTTCCATTTAATAAATATTATATTCTGAGGGAAGGTTAATACAGAGAACTCTAGATTTACCATTGTCTCCTAAAAATACAGACTCAAATATATTTGTTTATTTTTAAGAATAAGAACTCAAATTCTCATTTTTCATCTGTATAATTACTGTGCTAGCATTGTTTAACTCAAATCTAATGTTCAATACATGAATACATGGAACCACAGAGCTTTGAGACAAAATTTGCACCCTATTAGGACCCAAGCAATTTCAAATCCTTAGGAATATGGTAACTTTTTACCTAATAAAATAGAAATTTATGATGAATTTTCTGTCAAAATTATTTTAGTGGAATTTTTTTGCCTGCAGAGACATTTGGAAGTTTCTAGAATCAATCCTGAAGTAACAACATTGACAGTACTAGAATTTACAGAATTTAGTATAAAATGAAATTTTTATGAATTTTTAACAAATATATTATGAAGTTTAAAACCTTACTTATTTGTATAGCTCTTGCTTCATATGAAACAAACAAATTAATAGAAAATATTATTTTCTCAATATGAGATAAATGGACACGAGCATACTCTCTTTTGAACATGAACATAAGAAAATACTTAAATTTTATGAAGTCACTCTCAAATTTCAAGAAGTAGAGACTCAGAAACATAAATTTTAATGTTACTAGGATCACAACAGAGCAATATGTACGTATGATTTCTCCCTTTTTATTAAAAATATGACTTGGTGTAATTTTTTTAAATTGTATTTTATTTGTATTGGAATATTGTTTCATTAGTATGATTATATACAAAATGTTTAAATATAGGAAATTTCACCATCTGTATTCCTATCATTTTTCATTGCATGTCATGATTATTACTGAATATAGTTTATATGCAGGGTATGCAGACTAAAAGGTGATCCATGTCCTGGCATCGAGTTTATTAGGTACGCCACTGTTCATGGGGAAGTGGTAGAGAAACCATGACAATTCTGATTGGATAGTCACAGGCTCCTAGGGTGGGAAATAAGTCAGGAAATTACTTTTGGAACAAAGGTAAAACAAAAAGTAGACTCCAAATATGAATAGAATGCATAATAATCCTCTTTTCAGCTTTGCATGGAAAGCGTCATGAAAAAAGTCCTGTAGTGTGGAAGATTAAAGTCACAGGTAAGAGATACTTTGGAAACTGTAATAGGCGTCTGTGGGAATTTTCGGAATGCCCATGTTTTGATGAGAGAATGACTGATTAAATACTGACAGGTGATAATAAATCATAAAGCATCAGAAGAAACTAGACATTATCACTGCTAATTTTACAGATGTCCAGCGAGATTAATTTGCTGGTACAAATGCCCACTAGCGATTGGTGGCAAAAACAAGACTAAAACTTGTTTGTTCATCGGTTACATTAAATTCATAATTGAGCGCACTTACAGCTTATTTCGAGTCGAATGAAGTCTTTAATGCCAAGATTTTCTAGGAAAACTCCGGATAATGCTGTGGTTTTAAAAAAGAAGGAAATATCGGCACTGAATTCCGCATGGAAGGTAGGAAAGTGGAGGTAAGAGGCTTCTGTGTAAAATGAGACGGCGTTCCAGAAGCGTCCTGCAAATGAGAAAATCCTTCAACATGGTTTATCGTTTTCCATGGGGTAGGGGAAAGCACTGGGCATGTGGGTAATTTTCAAGACTAGGGCACACTGCAGGGAAAAGGGATAAGGCAGTAAAAACATCTTGTGCTCATGTAATGCAGAGAGAAAGCTTCTTTCGATTTAGTACTCACGGTCACCATAGCAACGCAAGGGACCAATTCTCCAAGCGGCTTCTGAGTTTGATCTGTCGGTATCAGTGATAACTATCTGAGTGACAGGCAAGTGGTCTTTGAAGGAAAGAAAGCCAGTATCATTTGTCCTGCAAAACATAAATTTAAGAAAAAAAGAGGACAAAATGTGGATCATCTAGGGACTCTTTTCCATGACCCCTCTTTTCAGAAGCGATTTGGGTAGTTGCAGCAGGGTGGGGGAAGAGAGGGGGAAAACAGAAGGCCTTTCATCGCCTAAGTGTGTGTGAAGGAAAGGAATGTGAATTACAAAACCCATGGCTGGCTTCCAAAAACAAGTGAATTTTCCATCTTCCCCGCGTGTGCTTGTAGAAATGGATAGTTGACAAAGATTGCTGCTGCTTTTGGTGGCTAAGAGCAGACCACCTGCTCAAAGTGTGCTAATGTGACATTAAACCTCACCTCTCATTCCCATAAAGAGATCAGCTATCTCAGCAACTAACTTGAAACAGCCATCACAAATTCCACTCAAAAATCACTCCAAGGACTTGTTTCAGCCACCTGCCGACAGGTTTTAGTCAACTTTATCTATTTTTTACCACCCTTTAACTCGAGGTGCTTTACGGTTACTGCTTCCTTGCTTTTCATTTTGTTCTTAAACATCTCGGTAGTTAATGACTCTGACTTTGTTTTTGTTAACCATGCAAATAAAATATTGACTAATCATCTTTGGATAAAGTTCAGAAAGAATAGGATAAGCCATTGGAAATGTTTTCCCCTTTTGTTGACGGTGGTGTTTTTGGACTCATGGTAAGGGCCACATCATTTGGCTGAGAAGGAAAAATTGGATGTAGGAAACTAGCATTGAATGTACAACTGTTCTGAGGCAGTTATACTAGGGGATAGGTATTTCCCCCCCACCAAAAAAAAAAAAATACTATGCCGTAGGTGTCATTATGCCCACTTATAAATGAGGAAGCTGAGGCTGAGAGATATTAGATAGCTAGCCTAAGGTCATACCTCACACCACAGAAGAGGCAGGGACAACGTCACATTCTTGGTATCCCCAGGATCTACCCCAGGTCTTTAAGGACATAGTTTTAGAAGCATACAGATGGGTTCTGGAATCTCAGTCCTCAGGTCCTAGCTATGTTAGACTGGGCAAATAATTTCATTTCTGAGATATTCAGTGTGCTCAATTTTAAAATGGAGATAACATCTACATCACAATGACTGATGGGTTTAAAAGAGATTATGTAGTCACTTAGCATGCTATGGTAAATGCTCAAAAATGGTGGCAGTGACACTTATTTTAGTTCTCTTCTTTGCTCCTGAACTACTCTGTGGCCCCAGGCAAGTCAATTCATCTTCTTATGCATCCACCTATGATTCTGCATTGGAGAGCTTATATGACACAGCACATGTAGAAAATTAAATTTTCAGATTTATTATCCAACTCATGAAAATGGAGAAAAACATATTAATTCATCTTAATTATGAATAAGTCAAATATTCACCTGTACACATGTTCCTACAGATCTATCAAATGGAAAATGTAAAGAAATGTACTGTACAATATCTACAATTCGAATACCTGTACTTAGAGGCCATTCAAAGGATATAGAATAAGGCTTTTGCCTCAGCTTGAAAGTACATCTATGAATGCTGCATAGACACAGGGATAAAGTTCAATCTCCACATTCCAATATCTTTTCAGGCAGAGATTTTAAAGCAAATGCCAAACAGCCGAAGTGGAATGAAGACCAAACCCAAATCCTCTCCTGAAGAAATTCTGTACTGCTATAGCATTGTATGCCTCTCCATTTCCATTTTCAAGGTGAAAATAGTAGTTTCTAAAGTCTGCCCATCAATGCCAATGACTGCCTTTCCTATACACTCTGGCATCTTGTCTACAAAAATTTGATGTTTTTGTGTCAAAGTGTTGAGATCTAAAAATAGCACTCTAAGAATAAAATTCTCTTCCAAATAACAGAGGAAAAAAAATCATATTTAGTTTGATGATGCAAGGCACATTACTAAGAATACTTTTTACCTGAAAACTTAAAGTAAATTTCTCTCTAAAGCTATTTAATGCAACAGAAACAGATACAAATTTAAATGCCTACAGGGGCCAAGCAGATCGAAATGTATGTGAATCCAGCTTTGTGTTAGTAATAAATGGAAATGGACACACAATCTCAGTGTCAGGGGGAAAGAGAGATAAGTATAAAGTAGGTGTTCCAACTAAAGCAGGCCCGTAGTACTCATTAGCAACAGGAAATTATGCCATTCTGTAATATGAGACCAAAGAGCCAGGCTAGAATATTAATGTAAAAATTTTCAGTTTTTGAATATTGGCAATGAAATTTAAATTTCTTTAAAAAATTACAGTGGGAATCCACATTGACTGGACCAATAAACTGCATGTGAAGGCTATGTTGAGCCTATAGGCAATGGAGCCATCAAAGGGAATTTGCATATTTATTCCTGCGTTTAAGGTCATATTAGGAATATGATTGGATTTAATTAAATTTGTGAGTGACAGGTATGATTCCAACATTTCAAAACAATGGGTAGGACAATTGGTGGTGATGGTAGTGGTGATTGTCATGGTGAGTTTTAGTCACAATAAAATGATGCAAATGATGGTGGTACCTATTGATAGGCAAGGAGTCTACAGCTGTAGATTTGCTTTCTTCATGCCAAGGGTAAGAACTCTGCAAACTTTCACTTCCTTTGGAGCAATGCGCAAGGCCCTTCCTAAGTATAGTTGAGAGATGATTGTTTTGTATGTAGTAGGAAAGCCTGTCACCGGGACCAGACGACATGAGTTGAATCCATGCACCTCAACACCCTAGTTGTATAACATCAGTGAGGTCACTCTGGGGCTCACTTTTCTTATGTTTTAAATGGTTATAATAATAATAATAATACTAACAATTTGATATTTTTGTATGAATCAAAGGGGATAATATATATAAAACAATGAACACACCAACTTGCACATAGTAGAGATTCAATACATAGTTATGGAAATTCTCATTGAAGTTTGAAATACAAACACGACATACAAAGAATATATAAAAGGAGAACAAGACATGGCACCCCACAACCAGAATGCATGAGCAGAGCAGCCAGACATTCTCACGTATGGCGCCTATAAGGGCACATGGAATAGGCGTATGATCCTTAAAAAACACGTTAGTATGACCTAAAAAATAATAAAACACACGCAGCAAGAAAAAAACTTATTCTCAAGGGCAAGGGTATGGTACAGAATTAGTCAATGTGGTTTCTCTAAGTTTAAATATCTGAATCTTGGTATTTCACCAAATTTAGAATGGCAGAGTGATGGGGGGGATATCATTCAAGTCTGATGAAATGTCACAGACTGCCATTCATTTTTATCAACCAATTTTGGTTAACTGCTGCTTGGTAAGTTTATTTTAGTATATAATTTGGGTGACCTAACTATTAAAAAATACAATGGGTTTTTTTTCCCCCTCTTTTGTGTCCTTTCCTCTTTCAGTCACTTGGAAGTAGTAAATAAAATGTTATATATGGTAGACAAACAGAAAATTATAGGAAGGATTCAAGAACTCAGCTCCCTCTGAAGCCCATGTGTGAATCTCAGTGGATTAACCTCAAGAGACTCCACACCCGCTTCTCCTGAGTGGGGTACATGATGTTTTTCGTTTCTTACGGCTGTAAAGGAGGAATGGCCAGTAAGATGCCTGCCAGCAGCTCTTCAAGTCTGCAGTGCTGCACTGATGCTTGCTGATAATTCCATCTTACCTTTGTTTAAGGAGCAATTATTTCTCTGTTGCTTTCTTTCTCAAGACTTCCAGATTAAAAAAAAAAAAAAAAAAAAAAGACCGAGGAGATTAGGTAACAAGAAGCTTTAAATGAGCTTAAGGGTAATTTGGCCGCCAACCAAAGCAAATTCAGGCATTGAGTGGTCAGATATACAGTCTACCCAAGGATAATATTCATTTCCCTGTGTTCCACACAGGGGTGGGTGAGGGGGACTGGACCACATCTGGAATCTTGTTTTTATTTCCAAGCATAAGAAAAAAGGGGAGAAGGCAAATTAAGTATATATTTAAAATGTTCAGAAACTTTTTTTTTCTATAAATGCTCTAGAAACCTGAAACCGTAGGACTTTTCACAAACAGATACAAGAAAACAAAAGCAGGTCTTGGTATATGAATCAGCCAAGGTTTACTCAATGCCACTTTCCTGTTAAGAAATTAAAATGACCCTCAAGAAGTCAGAGATGTAAAATTGATTTAAAAAATACCACAGATGAAGATTTTGGGGGTCATAATTTGTAGAACATGACCTCAAAATAAAGAAGGAAACAATTAGTGGTGTCATTTTATATATATATATATAAAATGAACATGTATATAATGTGTATATATAATGAATATATATAATGTATGTATAATGAATATATAATGCATATATATAATGAATATATATATAATGTGTATATATAATAAATGTATATATATTTCTAGAAATATATTCATACATTTCTAGATTGCCTTCAGTCTTATTCAGGAAGCAAGTAGATTAAAAGTCAAAACTATTAGACTGTACACCATACTTGTGATTCACTACCACTTAGATCTTGATGATTCCAAAATATATATCTCTCTTTCTCTGGAACACATCAACTGTTGGTCTTCTCCAACTCTTCAAATTTCTCAAGACTTAACTCCAGTTTCCTCTCAAAAATGTTCCCAAATGTTCTGTATTCTCTTTTCCTTCTCCATCCTAATTTCAATTTCTTGCATATAATATTTTGTGACATTGATTTATATATTGATTTGTGTGTGTGTGTAATTCTTGTTTTCCCTGTTGGAAAATGGGTAAAGGTTTCATAGAGAATAAGCTCGGCATTAATCAGCAATTTAGCCAGGGTATCTGCAAAGTCAGACCATCTGAACCCACCGTGATTCGCTTTCTCTTGGCTTGAGCAATCCTCCCTATGTCCATGGCTAGTATTTTATCCTGAATCTCATCTTCTGATGTCTCAGGGCACTTCCTCCTTCAATTAAGCTCTCTCTTTATGTTGTACCTTCGACTTCTCCCTCTTTTTCTGCTTGTATGCTGTAGTCGTCCTCAACCCTATCTCTCAATCTAGTTACTTCCCTTCTTTTCTCTTCAAATTTTCTTCAGATCATTGCCTGCATTCTCTCATCTCATCTTCCTCTGCACCCTTTTCCTCCTCAACCTATGACAATTGGCCTTTTCCCCTTTCAGTCCACTGAGACTTCTCTTATTAAACTGCTAGTTTCCATGGAACATGTCAGTCCCCAATGTCCTTCACTTTGTTACAGCATTTTACATTTTACTTTTGCCTTCTTTGCTGTTACACACACACACACACACACACACACACACGTTCCTCCATGAATATATATTTATTTGACTGTCTACTAAATCCTTCCCTTGGATGTCATCAGGCACCTTAAACTAAGATGTTCAACCTCCTTCACTTGTCGTTTTCTCAGGGGTCAGTTTTCCCACCTGTCTGTCACTCACCTCTGTGAATGACTTGCCCTGTACACCCAGTTGCTGAGGCCATAAGCATATGAGTCTTCATTTCTCTGTTCTTTCTTACTTCCTCCCCCACTCTTAATTAACAACTTCCACCAATCTCACTTTCTTCATGTCCCTCCATTCAATGGCTTTATCCTCATGCTCCCGAACTCAGTTTTATTTTGAGATCTCATGGCTCTGCCTAGGCCTTGGGGCTGGTGACACAAACTGGATCCCTGCTTCTAATCTATCTACTCTCTTAATTCCTATCATTCTTCTTATTATTCCAGGAAACATGTTTATATAATATGTACCATGATTCATACTTTATTGCTTAAAACCTTTTAAGAGGTCTCTATCTCTCATAGGTAAAGTCCAAACACCAAAATATTTACAAAGTGAACGATAAAATGTTATTTTAAATCACTGTTGCCTTTTACAGAGATAAACTATTTTTTAAAAAATAAGATCCCTAAATTAGAGGCACTGCTAGAGTTTGAGGTTGCTGCTTTAGAATGTACTGGTGGTTTGGGGACTCAGATGAGCAACTCATATCCGTGGAGCCTTTCCCTGGCCATGGGAGCATTGAAATAGAGTTTCACACATGAACTCACTTAATCCTGAGAATAACGCTAGGAAAATATTGTTAACAATTACCTGCATTGTACAGGAGCAAGAAGTGAGATTCAGGAAGATGATAAAACTTCTCAACGTTTATCATTTGCAAATAGAAAGGCCAGGATTGACACAGATTTAGATGCCAAAGCATTTGCCTATAACCACCAACGTCTCCTGTGCTCCAACACGGGTCTCCCACCTGCCGACAGCAGCTCTCTCAAGAATGGAAGCTGGTGCTTGTGAAGCCTCCTCTGGACTGTGCTGGAATCACAGCGCCAGGCCCTGAGTCCTCACACTGTCCTCAGTAGGTCCCAGGGTGACCATCCCCATTCTGTGCACACAGGCTTTCTCCACACAAGACACAGCTCAATTGATTAGGTTTCTGTTTACTAATTTGCAATCATTTTCCAGCCCTTCATTCCCTGAGATTACACATGGATCACCTTGACAGGATTTCTGGGAGTCCACGAGCTCTTCTGTTATACATTCACAAGGAATCTCTTGGTTTATTTACACACAGGGCAGATCCACCAGTTACATGGTGAATTTTACGAATAAACTTTCAGAGAACAGCCCTGTTTTGGGAAGAAGGAATTTCAGTGCTATTTCCTTACTCCACTCAAAGTCTGGTGGCTGAATGAACTTTGTGCTTGCATGGTATTACTTCTGTTATGTTTTTGTTCATTGCATACATGCATATATACTTTTCTTTCTTTTCCCTTTAGTTTCTTTTTTTTTATTTCCCAACTTTTAATTTCAGGGGTACATGTGTAGGGTGTGGAAGTTTATTACATAGGTAAACGTGTACCATGGTGGTTTGCTGCACAGATCATCCCATCACTTAGTTATTAAGCCCAGCATTCATCAGCTATTCTTCCTGATGCTGTCCCTCCTCCCACACCCAACCTCCCACAGGCCCCAGTGTGTGTTGTACCCCAGCCCGATGTGTTCATGTGTTCTCATCAGTTGGCTGCCATTTATAAGTGAGAAGATGCAGTATTTGGTTTCCTCCTCCTGTGTTAATTTACTGAGAATAATGGCTTTCAGTTCCATCCATGTCCCTGCAAAGCACATGATCTCGTTCCTTTTTATGACTGCATAGTATTCCATGGTGTATATGTACCACATTTTCTTTATCCAGTCTATCATTGATGGGCACTTGGGTTGATTCCATGCCTTTGCTATTGACAATAGTGCTGCAATGAACAGACATGTGCATGTAACTTTATCACAGAATGGTTTCTATTCCTTTGGGTATATGCCCAGTAATGGAATTGCTGGGTCAAATGATAGTCTGTCTAAATCTTTGAGGAATCGCCACACTGTCTTCAAAAATGATTGAACTAATTTACGCTCCCACCAACGGTATAAACATGGCTTTTTAATAGCCATTCTGACTGGTATAAGATGGTATCCCATTGTGGTTTTGATTTGCAATACATGCATACAGACTTTTCTTAGACATCCGTTTAACTTCTACAAATCAATGTTGGCTTTTATAGTTTATTTAAGATTGGATGAAAATGGAGAAAATAATAATAAAAAGATCGTTGATAAATCTTTGAGCTCTGACTCCATGGCACATCTGCTAGGTGCACAAATTATTGCTAACTCAGCCAGTATTTCCCAGAGATAGATATTCCCCCACTTTAAAAAAATAAATTAGAAACCAGAAGCTTAGAGAGGCTAAATGACGTAGGCTTTCTAGTTAATAGGTGACAAATCCACAATTTGTTCTTTCCATTGCATAATAAAATATTACTGAGATTCATTACGTTTTATATTTAGAAAACGACAATGATACCAGCAAAAACAGCTACAGTTGTGTGTATTTTAAGTGTATTACATGAATTAGCTCATGACACTTTCACAAAACACCTATAAGACAGATGTGCAAAGGAGATGGAATTATTTCTCCTTCTGCTACTTGATGAAGGCACTACACTTTAAAAAAAAAATGCAGACATTGGGATTTATTTGTAGTTCACAGAGAGCATTGCCATGGACCACAGAATCAGCCCCAGGCAGAATAGAAATGAAAAAGACAGAGAGAATGAAAGGAGCAAGAAAACAGCATCCCCAACTTCCCATTCTGTCAGAGCTGTCCCCTTCAGACATACTTGGCTAAGAGTTCCAGCAAATTCTGATCAAGAAGTTGTAAGGAATGTCTCTCCATGTATCCGTGTTCTGACTGGTGAGTTCTGAATATCCCTGTGGTAAAGCTACCTCCTCAGGGAGAGGATCATTTCATGTAAATGCAAAATCATAATCTCTATAATGACTGTGAGTTTTATTTCTGATACAATTTTGCTATTGCTCGAATAATGAGACTTTACAGACAATTTAGTGATAATATATTTGTAAAGCTTGACAGATAACTGATGTAAGAGAAACCTCAACCTACGTTTTGTTTTCCACAAGATTAAAAAAAAGTATTTCATAGCTATGTTTTGTTTTCCAGAACTCATGGATGATAAACTGTTCATATTAGATATTTTTCCCTAAAAGGTGGATAGGATGGTGGCATCATTAAATAAAAAGAAGGGAAAAAAAACCCTCTTTAATACTACCATAGGCAAAGTATTTTATTTACCTCATTTAGGGTATTTACCTCATTTAGAATTTTACAAAATAATGATGTGACATTTTGGTTTTGAATTTTCAACCTTTTATTGCAAGTTCTTTTTTTTATCTATTTTCATATGTTTTTCTTTATCTCTTAACTGGGCAAGGCCTTCTTATTCTTTCCATTGAGATACATCAAAAAACATTCTGTCTAAAAAAAAAATGTAGGCTGGCTGGGAATAATGGTTCACGCCTGTAATCCCATAACTTTGAGAGTTCGATGTGTGAGGATTGCTTGAGGTCAGGAGTTTGAGGTTGCAGTGAGCCAAGATCACATCACTGCACTCTAGCCTGGGCGACAGAGTGAGACCCTGTCTTAAAAAAAATTAAAAAAAAATTGAAACCCAGTCATGGGAACATTAGCATAAGCAAGCCAGTATCAAGTTACTCCAGAATGTATACTTTAAGAGTATATTCAATGACTAAAACAGCAGAAAATAACTAGCAAGTGGAGCGCATATTTGGCCAGGAAGAGTGGATGAGGAGAGAGAAAATGTCCCATCTCTTCATTCATGCATCCTTTCATTAAGCAGTTAATGCGTGGAGGACCCACCAGGTGCCAAGTATACTCCTCTCCAACACAAGAGGCTGGCCCTGATTAGTTTGCAAGATGCATGTGGGAATTCAGGGACTGAGTGAGCAAAAACCCACATAAACCCTTTCTAATTCCTGTCTGCCTAGAGAACAGGCACTTTCAAAACTCAATAAGCAGTAGAGTAGCTCATAAACAGATTCATGAATAATCAAATTCAACCAATAGAGATTGCCTAATTTATTATTCTTTTTAAATAAGCGATAGAACGTTAGTGTGCCCCGAGGTGAAATTTTTGTTTCTCTCAGAATTCAAGATTGGAGCCCCTTCTCAAGATACTACCTGGTCTAAGGCGTCCTCACTGCATGGAGCCTGGGAATCTCACAGGTGAAGGTTTTGAGGAAACCAAAAGAGTTCTGAAAGATCAAATAATGACCCAGGTGAGGAAACAGCAAAATTTGACACCACTAGGAGGTATCCAGCATCATCTCATTCTGCGTCTCATGGGAAGGGAATGCAGGGTCCTTGGGAGGGGCAATGTCCTGGGGCCTGGATTAGACATGTAGTCACCAAAACAAAAGCCTATTTTGAAGGCAAATGTGTACAAAGATAACTTTTGGAACAGGATGTTCACTTGTAGCTACTTTTAAAAAAATTAATTGTTTAATTGAACAACAAAAATTGTATATATTTGTAGGGCATAATGTGATGTGTTGACATATGTATAAATCATGGAAAGGCTAAATCAAGCTACTTAACGTATCTATCCCCTCACATGGAAACAATCTCAGTGTCCATCAGTGAATAAATGAATAAGGAAAATGTGTATATAACCAATGAACTATTGTTCAAGCTTGGCAAATTAAGAAAACCCTGTCCTTTTCAATAACATGAATGAACCTGGAATATATGATGTTAAGTGAAATAATCCAGGCATAGAAAGACAAATAACTACTTTTGGTAGCCAGAAGAAAATCAATCTGTAGCAAAAGGCATGTAGGTTAAAAGTTGGTAAATATTTCTTGTGAGATAGTAAAACAGGAGTAATGGCTAACAAGGAAGTAAATTTCAACTAAAATTTCAACTAATCCTATCATGGCTATGGCCTGACCTATCTGAAAATACGTTGGTAAAAATCTGTCTAACAGAAATCATTCACCTATCATTCATTCATGAATTTAGCAACATTTATTAAATAATTTCTCTGTAACAGAAAAGTAGAACCAAAGGCTAAATAGTAGCTTAAAGTTCCAGCATTCTACATGCTAAAAAAATAACATCCCATAAAAATATTCTATTCTTTAAGGAAAAGAATAAAAGATTTTCTTTTTTGGATTATCAAAAGACTGGAATTTACACCTTACATCATTTTCTCTTCCTATTTTTGCCATATCACTTTATACAAGGGTACACTAAGGGCAAGAGGCAAAGAACAGAGTTACCAAAAATCAAATAAAAACTTCTGTACTTTCTTCTAAAATAAATAAAAGAATGTTCTACTGCTAAGTAAAAGAGCTTCACTTTAGTGCAACCTGGTTGTTTGGATGAGAAGACTCTTCATCTGGGCCACGGGTCATCACCATGAGGGACACTGCACATTCTCTCTGCCTTCTCCAACATGCTGTTCCACCGGCCTTTGACCCCTCTTGCTGGATGACTGTTTTCCCACCTCCCACACAGCCCGACACTCTCCTGAGCTGTCTCCAGGGTCTGCAACCCAGAGCTGTCACCAGAGTTTCCTTTCTTACTCTCAACAAGCCAGCACTCTAAAGTAGCTGGTTCAGAAACCATCTAGTTGGGAGGATTCCTAGAGATTGAATGGTGATGTTGAAGAGAAGTTCCTTTGCAAACAGTCATTAATTACTAAAATTATTATTCTTTACATGTTCCTTCATTTCTTCCTTTTTCATTACCATTTGGTGATTTGGTTGGGATAGAAACCCCTAGGAAATCAGCTAATTCAGATGTGTAGTTAAAGCTTTCCTCTTACTCGAAGAAGGAAATGTACTTTTGAGGTTCACTGAGTGACTTTTTCTTCTCTCCCCACCCACCTCCATCTTGTGAGCTGTGTCACTTTCACTCACCCCTACAACATGCACTCATTATCTTCATTTACTTGAGTCTCATTGAAATGTATGTTATTCAGTTACAGCGGCTTGTTAAAATAGAACAAGACGGCCATGGTTGAATGCACCTATAGTCCCAATGCTTTGGGAGGCTGAGATGGAAGGATTGCTTGAGCCCAAGCAATCAAGACCAGCTTGGGCAACAAAGTGAGACCCTCACTCAAAAAATAATGAAACAAAACAGAAATTATCAATCACCAGAGGCTTAGAAGATGCCCCAGGTTCCCTAAGCACCCTGGCTTAGCAAATAGAAGCATGCATGCTACAGTGATGTGATTTGAGAGATCATAGGAGGGTTCTCTCTAGCATCCTCACTGGCTGCCCATTATTCAAAACCCCAACGTTAGCAGCTCATTTGCCATAATCACTAAGCGCATCCTTAGATTCAGCTAAAACATCTACTCTGCCCCTTAGGCAAGCGACCTTAACCAAACCATTTATCATCTCTGAGCCTCAGTTTCTTTTTTCTGGGGAAAAGAAATAATAAAACCAAACTCAAGAGTTATTGAGATGTTAATATGAGATATAGTATATAACATACTAAGAACAATTCAGGCTATGATAGGTAACATTTAAGTGGCAATGTTATCTAGGAGTTGTAACATATTAAACTGCTACCCACTGGGTGCTATACAAGGCCAAGTCAGTTTTCTGATTAATTTCACAAAGGCAAAAACTTGAGGAAATTTTACAAGGCAAGAATATCCAAAGCTTCTCTGAGGCACACAGAACACCACTGATAGTAAACGAGGCATGGTGGTCTAAAACAAAATTTGAAATGTGTGGAAAGTCAGTCTGACCACATGTTGGTCAAGAAAGAAGTCGCAAGTATGTTGAACGTGATTAACTATTTCACAAGTGTGTCAGCTTTTGTATTTTTCCTTTCTGCAGTAAACAATAGAGTTTGATATATAAATAATAAATGCATTTTCACAAATATGCCTGGTCTCATGTGTGAATGCTTATCGTATGCCTATAATCCTTGTACAGACAAAGCTAGCTCACTGTTATTTCCATACCAGGAGCTTCATAACCTGGATTTGACCTTCCTCCCTCCCTTTATCTTCTGTACATTTCTCACATGACGACTGTGCAACAACCCCCCCAACCCCTGCCTGTAGTACACCAGTTTGTTTATTTCTTTAGCTTCTTCTCTTCCTTCAAAACTTAACTGCTGCTTCTCTTCACAATCTAAATTTCCCAGCTCATTTCTACCCCAGGTTCAGGTACATCTGTGCTTATTTCTCTTGCCAAATTTTTCAGACCGATGTATTACTATTAGCTTGGTGCAAAACTCATTGTGGTTTTTGCCATTACTTTTTTTTTTTTTTTTTGAGACAGAGTTTCGCGCTGCTGCCAGGCTGGAATGCAGTGGCACCATCTCAGCTCAGTGCAAGCTCCTCCTGCTGGGTTCAAGCTATTCTCCTGCCTCAGCCTCCTGAGTAGCTGAAACTACAGGTGCACGCCACCACACCCAGCTAATTTTTGTATTTTTAGTAGAGATGGGGTTTCACCATGTTGGCCAGGTTGGTCTTGAGCCACTGACCTCGTGATCTGCCCACCTCAGTCTCCCAAAGTGCTGGGATTACAGGCGTGAGCCACTGTGCCCAGGCTTGCCACTACTTTTAAATGGCAAAAACCACAATTACTTTCTCACCCACCTAATAACTAACTAGCACTTTCTTTACACTGTCCTGAGGGTTCCTCAAGGGAAGTGACCATAATGCCCTCGACTTTCTCTGTACAGCAGACTATCTGTCTGGTACAGAGTAGGCACTAAGTAATTAAGCGATAAATCAGTAAATGTTTGATAAAGTAATACATACAGATGCTTCTATAATGAATTATTTATAAAAACCCTTTACCACAGGCTATGACTTGCACTAAGACAATGAATGAAACTCAGAAGTGTTGAATCAGAATCTCAGCCTCTACTCCCTCTTGAGAATGACAGAAGGAACTTTCTGATCTGTTCTCACCTAGACTTTGCCCCAAGATGGTCAATATGCTACTCAGGGACATCCAGGAGTGAGGCAAGCATCCTTAAGAGGGGAAACTCAGTCCTTTTCTCTTGACCTTTGATAGGCAGATTGTTGAACAGGACCTTATCTAATAATAAATTCTGATGACCTAAGAGAGGTCACTTGCCACAGAAAGTGGCCCTGGATGGAAAATTTTCACTGGCTCTAAAGGAAATGGAAAGGGTCATGAAATATGTAACAACTTCTGGAGTCATCAAGGTGAGAGAAGACATTGTGAAGAATCCCTCTGAGCTCACTCTGGATGATGAAGTGAAATCATCAGATAAGGGGTTCAGAGGTTAGTGAAACAGTGAGCAGGTCAAAGGAGGGAGAGGCTGGGAGCTGAGTGGAAGACAGCAGTGGAAAGTTTTAGGAAAGGAGACACAGAGCACTTCAGCCCAATTAAGGGATATAAGGTCACGCTCCTCCCTGTCCCTCAGTGTGCAGTAAACTAAGCCTGGTTCATTTGATCCCGGGGAAGTGGAGACACTGAGGCAGTGTTCAGTAGGCAAATGTCCTATAAAGAAAGGGATAAAGGAGAAGAAACACTGAGCAAAGACCAAGAAGGCAACTAAGAAAGGACTCAGAGTCTGCCAGGAGCATTGGCTCACGCCTGTAATCCCAGCACTTTGGGAGGTCGAGGCAGGTGAATCATGAGGTCAGGAGCTTGAGACCAACCTGACCAACATGGAGAAACCCCATCTGTACTAAAAATTAGCCGGGCGTGGTGGTGTGCCCTGTAATCCCAGCTACTCAGGAGCCTGAGGCAGGAGAATTGCTTCAACCTGGGAGGCAGAGGCTGCAGTGAGCCGAGATTATGTCACTGCACTCCAGCTTGTGTGACAGAGGGAGACTCCGTTGAAAGAAAGAAAGAAAGAAAAAAAAGAAAGAAAGAAAGAGTGAGAGAGAAAGAGAGAGAGAAAGAAAGAAAGAGAGAAAGAAAGAAAGAGAGAAAGAAAAAGAAAGAAAGAAAGAAAGAAAGAAAGAGGAAGGGAGGGAGGGAAGGAAGGAAGGAAGGAAGGAAGGAAGGAAGGAAGGAAGGAAAGGAGGGAGGAAGAGAGGAAGGTGGAGGTGAGAGGAGGGGGGAGGGGAGGGAAGGGGAGGGGAGGGGGGAGGGGAGGGAAGGGGAGGGGAGGGGAGGGGGGAGGGGAGGGAAGGGGAGGGAAGGGGAGGGGGGAGGGAAGGGGAGGGGAGGGGAGGGGAGGGGAGGGGGGAGAGGAGGTGGGGAGGGGTCTGAGTCAAGAGTAACTAGGAGAAGCACTTCTACCTATTCCAGCTCCTATATCTATTTCTTTGATTACACACATAGTGTCTAATATGCACTGTGAGAGTAAACTTATAAATCAAAGGAATGAGTGAATCCAAGCGACTGGGAGCAGACGTTTTGAATATGTTTTATGGCAGCACGACCATCTAACACTTCAACACACCTCCCAAGCTCGTAGGTGCCATCTTGTGATAATTCTCTTCTTTAAAGATGGTCTAAATTAATGTGTTCAACTAATTACCACTGAATGTCTTCTGTAGGTCTTGAGAGGTATAATGTTTAAAGAGTCATGGCCTCCACCCGGGATACAAATCATAGTTGGTTGTAGGCATCTGCAATAATGAGATGGAATTCACTGGAGGATAAAGTGGGGGCTCAAGGAATGCAGAAGCCCATTCTACCTGTGGTTACCTATATCTAATTTCACCTACATGAAGAGCAAGATTCATTACCACGTAACTTCGGCCAGCTTGAGTTTAGGAGAAGGCACTCAGGTAACCTGCCCTGGTGCCTAAGCAGCCCTAGGGTGTTCTGAAGAGATAATTCCCATCTCCTGGGATCCAATGAAGACAAATGCCTGGTCCTTTCCTTGCTGAACTGAGATTTTAGCTTAACCTTATATTTTATGTGAAACAGTCCTTGTTGTTCACAGTTTGAGGAGTGAGTAAAAATATTAAAGGGAAATTTGGAGATTGAGACCAGCTTAACATAAGAATTTTTAATTAAAATTGAGCAGCATTTGACGAAGTAAGCAAAATTGCTAAGCCAAAAGCAAAGAATGCTTTAAATTCAGTCAAAGAAAAAGTATATTTGGAAATGTTCTGTACATATTTTCGTAATCAATACAGTAAAAAACTAGCAGCTCACCTGGAGGATAAAAGAAGAGTAAATGTAATGGGCATGGAAGCTTCAAACTAAATTCGTTTTACAGAAGTAAGTTGGTGTGGGAGACTAAGAGAAACCCTGGCTGCAGAAACAGCTGATTTCTAATTGTGTATCTATCACTTGACCGACATGTTTGACACTGGGAAAATTATTTAACATCTCTGCAATAGATACTACTCAACATTATGAAGCAAAAGGAAGACAATTATATGAAATTTAATAGATGCTCAATAAATATACATTTCCTTTGTGTGTGTTCATTGGTAGCAAAAGGGAAGGCGGGTGATTGAAACATCAATGGGAGCGTGAAGAAACAGCCTATATAACCCCACATCCCTGTCTCTCTCACTTTCTCCCCGCAAAACCTATAGTCCACATATCATTAATATCCTGACTCAATTGCAAAGCTCAATATTACATGTCATTCCTTGTTTGAAATGGGAAGTTCTGAATATAAGAAACTGATGGAGGCCGGGTGCAGTGGCTCACACCTGTAATCTCAGCACTTTGGGAAGCTGAGTCAGGTGGATCACGAGGTCAAGAGATCGAGACCATCCCGGCCAACATGGTGAAACCCCGTCTCAACTAAAAATACAAGAAAAAAAAAAAAAAGAGCTGGGCATGGTGGTGTGTGCCTGTACTCCCAGCTACTCGGGAGACTGAAGCAGGAAAATCTCTTGAACCTGGGAGGCGGAGGTTGCCGTAAGCTGAGATCACGACACTGCACTCTAGCCTGGTGACAGAGTGAGACAACAACAAAAAGAAGCTGATGGTATGACCACATGCTTGTATGTGACAAGCATCAGTTATACTGAAAATACTAGAATTGACCATTTTCAATTAAAAAAAAGGTCACCATCGGGGCACTCCAGTTTGTATTGAGCTTCTCATCCATGTCCTTCTGTCTTAGGGAAATTTTATACATCAATTAATGCGCTTTCTCTATAATTGCAGAAAGATGGAGATTCTCATTACCATTCATCCTTGTCAGCGTCGCAATTGCAAAAGTGCTGAATGTCCAGGCAGCTCTCGTCTAGGCCACACTCACACTGCTGGACCCCAGGAGGAGAACCTCCCCAGTAAGGGTGCCTTTCATTGGACCGCCCAATCCACCAGGTAAATGGTGTTCCATCTGGAAGACAAGATATTCCACCAGTCAGGGCAGGGCAAACCTGAAGTAACACAGGGGATGGCACAGAAACTGAGCTGAAAATATCTTGGAGAATAGATGTATATAGATAATCTCCTTCCCTTCCTGTCTTCTTCCCTCCCTCACTTCCCCCCTTCCCTGTGCTTGCTTTCTCCATTTCTTTGTTTCGTCATCTCATTTTTCTGTTCCTTCTTTTTCCATCTCTTTCTTTCTCACTCTTTCTATATATTTAAATTTGTATTTATACACCTATGCACACCCATATATGTACACATGTAAACAACATTTTCATCAAAATGTGTGTATAGTCAGGTATCGATGAATGGCAATGTTGAGAGGCAGTGTCGCAAAACTAAATTCTTACCAGATCAGGCACAACTAAGTAAGTTAGGTCAGAATTTAGACCAAAAATTTTAATATATGAATTTTTAAAAAGAGTAACTTTCTTTTACAACTACCAAAGAGAAAATGAGAACACCAGGGCAAAGATTAGCCTGACCTCTGTTCTCAGTTCTGGGTAGACAATGAGGAAGTTAGAGACTCCGGTGAACAAGAGGTTGGCTGTGTAAGAGAGCTGATTCTGACTGTCTCCCATTGATTTCTCTCATAATAGTAGCCCCACATTTACCATATCTTCTGATTTTGTTTTTTAAAAAGAAGTCATACATTCCAAGCTGAAAGATTTGGGAGAAAAATAAAATAAAATAAAAGCACTGTGAAGGCTAATAATGTGTGGGCCTGAACAAACCCTTGTGAAGGTTATATTTAACCCAAATAACGCTGGTATGCAACCTGTGATTTCCAGTCTGTATATCTAACTAGAAACAAATAAATATAATAACTAACTAAATATCTAACTTGAGTCTTGTCCTTCTCAATTTTTTTCTTTACAAAATGTAATTTAGTGAAACCTTTTGGATATTTATGATTGAGAATATTTCATTAGCTTAGAATTATCATTCTGAAAGTGATACGGTATCCAAAACAAGATAGGTAGAGATGGAAATGTTATACACTTTTAGACTGAAGGATGTGAGGCCTGGGCTCCCTTTGGTAATTGCCTTTTTTTTTTTTTTTTTTTTTTGAGACAAGAGTCTCACTCTGTCGCCCAGACTGGAGTGCAGTGGTGTGATCTTGGCTCACTGCAAGCTCTGCCTCCCGGATTTATGCCATTCTCCTGCCTCAGCCTCCCGAGTAGCTGGGACTACAGTTGCCTGCCACCACACCTGGCTACTTTTTTTGTAATTTTAGTAGAGACAGGGTTTCACTGTGTTAGTCAGAATGGTCTTGATCTCCTGACTTCATGATCTGCCCACCTCGGCCTCCCAAAGTGCTGGGATTACAGGCATGAGCCACCGCGCCCGGCCGGTAATTGTCTTATTTGTGTGTGATATACAACAGGTGCTTAACATGTGCTTATTTAAAAAATGAAAGAAATATTTATTAAGGGACACTTTATATCATTTACAATTTTACAGTAGACTAATAGGAATTGTCTGAGGATGTTACTAGGATGAAATTTTGCCTAATCAAGATTCTAGTTTATATGCATATTTTTATGTGCAAACGTAAAAACCACAATTAATCTCTATATACAAATAACAACAATTTTCTCTTACTTGGCTCCAGGCTAACATCCCTATGAAAGCCACTGAGGTAAGTAGGAAGAGACCAGGCAACCTAGAGCTTTCAATAATCTGAAGGTCATGAGTAAAACATACAGAAGATACTTTGAAAAGCAACAGCATTTTAGGGGTGCTGATTCATGAAGCAGAGGGCCTGGAGGACTGCAGTCATCCCAACGTGGCACTCCACAGTCTGCCTAAAGTAAGTTCAATTCCTATGTCGTCTTTAAAGCTGGAGTTTCAATTAGAGATGTCTGTTAACTAGTGTGTTCTTTTAAAGAAAAGTTATAAACAATATGAATTCATTTTCTTGAGTTTCCAATAACTATAAATCACTGTACAATACTACACATGAATTGCTTTCTTCCTAAATCCCTGCTCAGGTGAGTCAAGCATACATGGCCTAGAGGACTGGCAGGAGCATGGAGCACATTCAGGACTGGAGTAAGCTTTGGTGGCTCATCGAAGCATGAGTCCAGCCAGCATGAGGGTGAAGCATTTTGTATGTGAATACATTTGTCAGTGTTGTCCTTGGGTCCAAAAATGGAAAGAAATCTCTCAAACGCTCCCTCCTTCCAGCAGCCCAGGCCTCTCCTCTCAGACTCTAGAATCCAGACTACACAGTCAAGTCCCATGTCAGCAAGAGTTACTTTGTTTATGAACTACCGGAAAGGCTACAAGCACAATAATTGCATCATTACTAATGGTATAAGCTCTGAACAGCCAATTTGTGTGCAACTTCTGGTGGATGTGTTGCTTCTAGTAGATTTACCAATTCTTATTTGGTGTTTTCACTCCCTAGAAGTTCCATTAGCAGCCCAACTCTTCATTCTGTTTTGAATTCATCAACATCTTGCACCACTTTGGCCTCTAATGTCTCTCTCCTAATGTCTGGCTTAAAGGTTGAGAAGTTTAAAAGTTAAAAAATGTTTTAACCAATTGACTTTCAACAAACAAGAAGAAAAAGGTAGAGAACAAAAAATTATATATGTATATATGAAAACAGGAGTATTGCTAAATTTTCCCTCTAGATGTCCCATCTTTGTGTCTTGGTTCCTGTGGAGTATTGGAGAGATTCTAGCAAATGAAGCTACTGAGGATCAAACAGGGGTTTGACTCGCCTGAAGTCTTGACTCTAACCATGTAGTCAGGAAGAAAAAAGACATCCTGGGCTGCAAATTTTGGCCATTGCAGAAATTGAATTTTTTCTTTCCCGACAGGAGGTTCTTTCAAAAGTGAAGGAAAATAGCACAATTATAAATATTTTATTTTAAAACATATGCATTCATTCAACAAACATTTACTAAAGATTTATACTGTTTCAGACATGGTTCTAGGCACTTGGAATAAATCACGTAAGACAACATACCAAAATGAAGAAACAAACAAAACATGCCCTCCCTGTCGTTACATTGTAATTAGGAGGAAATGGCAATAATAACCTTTAAATAATTTAGTATTTAGAAAGGGATAAGAGGTATGTTGTAATCGGTTTTCATGCTGCTGATAAAAACACACCTAAGACTAGGTAATTTATAAAGAAAAAGAGGATTAATGGACTCACAATTCCATCTGACTGGGAAGGCCTCACAGACATGGTGAAAGGCAAAAGGCATGTCTTATATGGTGGTGGACAAGAGAGAATGGAGTGCCAAGTGAAAGGGGAAACCCCTTATGAAATCATCAGATCTTGTAAGACTTACTCACTACCATGAGAACAGCATGGGGCAAATTGCCCCCATGATTCGATTATCTCCCACCGGGTCCCTCCCACAATACATGGGAATCACAATACATGGGAATCACAATACATGGGAATCAGGATAAGATTTGGGTGGAGACATAGCCAAATCATATCATATAGGGAAAATACAAAACAGGCTAAGGAGAGCAAGTGTGCTGTGAAGAAGGGTATATTGCAGTTTTAAACCACACAAATCAGGAAAGACTTTGATGAAAAGATATCCTGAGCAAAACTTGTAGGCCACGGGTAAGTCACCTGTGGTCATCTGGAAAATCTCATTGCAGACAAAGGAAATGAACAACGTAAAGAACAAATCAGGGCATTTTTTAGAATCTATGGCTAGGTTTTTAAACTGCACTTTGCAAAATGTTGCAAATGCTCTGATAGGAAGGTTTAACAGGAAAAAAAAATGGGTAGCAAAAAACAGATAAAATAGAACTTAGTTGATCAGGTTCTTGAATAGAAGCTAAGAATTCCCTCTGCCTGTTCCAAGGCAAAAGGTATTTATTATGAAGATGCTGGACTGCCACAGAATCATAAATATAAAACCCTGCCCAGCTGGCTGCCCCTGAATGCTGAACGCCTAGAGACCAATTCAGTCAACATGCTGTCTGAACCATCAACACCTCCCTGCAAGTATCTCGAGCTGCAACCCTGTCTCCCCAAAGATGTGTCTCTGCAGCCCTTGTGTCTGCAAAAAAGAAGGTTCACATGGAGCCTGCTTCCTGGGGTTATCTTCCCATCAGAGCATCTCACAGGTAGGGCTGATGGATAAAGCACAAGTTGCATGCTTGAGTCCCAGCTGGAAAGGAGATTGGTGATTTAAATTCTGACTTCTTTGCTGTGGAGGCAGAACTCACAACACATTTCCCCCTAACACAGACATGTTATTCAAAAGCTAAGCAGACACTTAGTATCTCTCAATGGGTCAATATTTTAAATCTCTGAGATCTCTATTTCTTCCACCAAATGGGATTATTGATCCAAATATAAACCTATTCTGATGCTTCTGATAAACAAAGAACTCTATGAAATCTGGTGAGCAGAGCTTAGGGAGGTTCCACAATTTTGCTTTGACAACCAGGAAGGCACTTTGCTTTGACAACAAGCAAATGGGGACAAATTGTGTCTACCCTCCAGCTGCCTGCATGTGACATAGATATTTCTCCACAGTAGAGGTCTGCGTTATGCACTGTGCTTCCAGGGCCTGGGGCTCTGGGGATTTGTGAGGCCAGCTCCTTGGCTAGGAAGCCAGAGTTTTCATACACATCCCCAGCAGCCATGCCATGCAAGGACTTCCACGAAAGAGCCAAGACTAAGAAAGCAAGAGGACTGGGACCTGATGAGAGACTCCTCCAGGAACTCCCAGTAGCAGTCTCAAAGCTCTTAGAGAGTTGGCAAAGTCCTCTGTAAGCAGGATATAAAAAATACGACTGAGGAATTGCATGAGTTTACATTACATCTATGTCAATATTATTGTCATATGACCTCATGCATTTAAACAAGATATGGGAAAACTCAAATTACATGTGTGTGTGTCTGTGTGTATATTTAATATATATGTATACACATATACATCCTCCTAAGTATTTGTTTTAGAGTGTACAAAGTAAGTGATCACAGAAGGTGATCTTACACACTGCCACACCATAATAATACTATAGCACAATGCAGTGTCAGCGTTGAGTGCTGGAACCTTTTCAGGATCTCCCTACCCCAAGTTTCAAGGAGACAACCATGAGTGTGTTTTGCTTTGTTGCAGACAACATGCAAATTGAGAGGCACAGTTTAAGCCCTGTAGCTGCCTTCTTTTCAAATGTTCAGTGTCTTTCTGAGTTTTTACTCAAAGTATTTTTATGGACTGAAATTCTTCCCCAATTTTAAAGTAGCTAGAGTATTCAACAAACAAAAGAAAAAAGTTTGCAAAACTACTATTTAACCCATTTGGCAGAGCAGACCGCATAAGGGTATGTTGTCTTAGGTCTGTCCATAAAACTCCTTGCCAGTGAACTTCCCTCAGTCATTTCAACACAGTGAGCCTCTTCCCCTCTTAATCAGGGTAGACGTAAAGTCCAAATATCTGCACTGTTTATCCACTGCAGAAATTTCTAGGTGTGTTTTACCTCCAATTAGGTTGCCAGCCTCAGGTTTCCATTTTTCTAATTATCCTAAACAGGATAATGCATCATAAACTTGGAGAAGAATTATCTCAATTGAGTCACAAAAAGACAGAAACAAAAAATAAAATTGCATACTCTAGAAGGTCTTATAAAGAGAACGTAAGTTTGGGGAGGGAACGTATGTGTGACAGAAAGAAAGAGAGACAATAAGGAGGAGGAGGAGGTAGAGAAAGTAAAAGCGGGAAGCAATATTGCATCCTCATTTGTTAAATCAGAGATTTCAGTCCATATAGACTCCTTTATGAACTGTTTCATAAAAGTATTAGACTTGAATTTAAATAATTCCAGCAGATCAAGTCTAGGGATTTTGCTAATAAGTGAATTACCACACTATCCTGACTCTAAAGTTTCCTCATGTAGAATAGGTATGTATTATATGCAGAGAAATGGTTCAAAGACAGAGAAAATATATATGTTTTATAGAAGACCTAAACATATATCTAATTTGTACATGCTTAGTTCAAATGATGATTTTTATAATGTAAGAAACTGAGGAGAATTCATACACGTGAGTTGCACAATTGTATGGCTTAATCATTGCGAGCTGTTGAACATAATTCAAACTGGAGATCTCTCTGTAATCTTGCAATTGTTTCAATTAAAGTCTTGACAACTGGAAAGCAGTAAACACAACAGCCTCCTGGTGGTAACTACAGCTACGGCCAAGAGAATCTAGCCTCTTCCCATTGCTATGAACAGTCCAAGAAAAATTCCAGACAATATCAGAATGGAGCTAGAAAGTTTCATAGATGTATACAGACAGTGCTCTGTTGAGCTGTTGTTGTCATTGTGGTTATCGTTTTCCTTTACATTTTTCTAAGTTTAGATGTAATGTATTCTCATAGCCTTAGATTCTGACAAACTCAGTATGCCAACACGAAGAGTTTTAGTCCTCATTTCTTTTATTCGTACAATATTTGAAGTTGTAGGAGTAAAAGATGAGCAAATCTTTGTGGCAGTGGGTTCATGGGTGGAGTAAACCCCCCGCCCCACCTGATGTGAGGCTTGGCCTTGCTACTTGTGTAGCTCCATGGAATGTGTGCAGAAATGATAATGGTTCAGTTTGAGTGTAGACCTCAAGAGGCATGCATGTTTCCACCTGCCCTTCCAGAGCTTCCTTGACATGACCCTGGGAACACGCCCCAGGAGGTCATGACCTCTCCAGTCACGGCCCCAGAATGTAACTCAGGAAGCACAGTTACCCAGTGGATGCACAGAGAAGTGAGCGTGAGAATAAGGACTGTACGTTGTATGTCACTAAGCTTTGGCAACCGGTTATATAGCGTTTTTGCAACAATAACTGACAAAATACAAATTAGATATAAATCACGTGAAAATAAATTCTGTAGGGGTTATAAAGAAGTACATAGAAAGACCAATGATGGCTCTAATTTCAAGATGTTTGTAATATGGTTAGAAACCCCTAGTGTCTTTCCCAGGCGCCCTTCTTCCTTCCCACATGTGATTTACATAAACCTAATCTGGGTTCACCTGGAGTCTGTCCCAACCCAGCCCCAGTGACTGGCTGTGTACGCTGACTTCCATGCCTTTGTCTCCTTCAAACACGGTGCTTGGCTGTCACTGCAATGTAGATAGCAGTTTTCCATGATGGTAATGGTCCTGCCTCATCTTTTTAAGTCTCGATGCCACTTACTCATACATTCAGTTAAAAACTCTTCAGAGAACTTTGAAGGAACTATTCTCACAACTGGTCATTTAACTGTAACCTAATGAAACCAGATCTTGTACAGCTTTCTCACAGCCTCTGCCCATGGGATGATGCAAAATTGAAAGTTGTGTGTGTGTGTGTATGTGTATACACACATATGTATAATTAATTATATGTAAATTAACTATTACATTTATATTGTATAAAATTACAAATTCATGTATAAATTCAAAATATAATTCACAAATTATATAATTAAATATAATGATGTGAATTTCATATATTACATTCAATGGTTTAACTGTATGCTGTGAAAGGTCATGGTGTAATATGTCAGTGATATAAACTTTAATGAACTTTTGCTACCCTAAAAGAGCTCATAACACTTAGAGGAAGGAGGCCCCACACACAGCTAAGAGTAATGAAAGTCAGAATGAGATCAGTGCCAAAGAGAGCAGTTAATAAAATTCTAGAAAAGCCCAGAGTAAGAAACTATGACTTCTCACCGGGGGTTGTGGGAACAGTTTTATGCAAATGGTGGCATTTGAGCAGAGGCTCAGAGGCTTGGTGTTGAGGAGGACTTCGACAAAGTGTGCCGTGGAGAAAGAATTTGTGTAGGTAAGGATCACAAAGAAAAGGAGATCTGTTTTTCACTGCAGTCGTCTTTAGGAAATGACTGTTTGGAATAATGAGATTTCTGTACATACTAAACATGCTTTATTTCATTGCTTGTAGTTAAGCACTGGGGGCTTAAAAAATAAATCTACAAGAAGAGGCCACCAAAGTTATAAGGCTAAGAGATTACCAGCAATTGCAGTTACATGTCTCACTGTATGAACAAAATACACACCATTGAAATGCTGATTTAGAAAAGAAGATTCTGCCAACAAAAGAAAGTGTTTTATATGCTCTTTCTTTCTACATAGAATATCATTTCTGAGAAAACATTTAGTTAGAAAGAAAAACAACTTCATCCATCTTGGAAAATAACGGCAGGCATTCATCAAAGTCAATCTTCGTCTTCCCGCTTGCTGGTCAGGATCATTAATTCAGAACATATGTCTAATAGTGTGATTAAGGGCTAGTCTGTGACATTAGAAATTAACATTTTTATAATGTTGTTCAATGTTCTCTTCTCCCTGCCTATTGAATTGAAGTGAGCCAAAAAGAGAGAGGGAGAAACAGAAAAGATTAATGGTACTGCCTCTCAAAACAAATGATAAAAGTCACTTTGAGGGGATCATTTCAAGCTGGATTAGACAAAGCTCTCTAGAATGTACCATGGGGATCCTTCATGGTTAGACAAAGAGATGGACAACGTGATTAACTTACATGATTCTTTTGGCATTGTGTGAATTTTTGCAGAATATAAAAGTACTTTTTATTTTATTGTATAATTTTTTCTTAAGAACCTTAGTGAAGAATCCCAGTAAGGTTAAATGACATTTAGAGTCACACGGTGACTGAGCAAAATGTGGGCTGCAGGCTCCGGACACCTGAGACTCCGCACAGCTCCTGTCCCAAACATCCTCCTTCACAAAGGCTCCCAGACCTTGATTCTTTTTTCCTTTCTTCCTTCCTTCCTTTCCTTCCTTCCCTTCCTTCCCTTCTGTCCCTTCCCTCCCTTCTTCCTTCCTTCCTTCCTTCCTTCTTTCCTTTCTTTTCCTTCCTTCCTTCCTTCCTTCCTTCCTTCCTTTCCCTTCCTTCCTTCCTTCCTTCCTTCCTTTCCCTTCCTTCCTTCCTTCCTTCCTTCCTTCCTTCCTTCCTTCCTTCCTTCCTTCCTTCCTTCCTTCCTTCCTTCCTTCCCCTTCCTTCCTTCCTTCCTTCCTTCCTTCCTTTTTTTTTTTTTTTGGAGTCTCATGCTCTCTCCCAGGCTGGAGTACAGTGGCACAATCTCAGCTCACTGCAACCTCCACCTCCCAGGTTCAAGCGATTCTCCTGCCTCAGCCTCCTGAGTAGCTGGGACTATAGGCGTGTGCCACCACACCCAGCTAATTTTTTATTTTTAGTAGAGACAGGGTTTCACCATGTTGGCCAGGCTGGTCTTGAACTCTTGACCTCAGTTGATCTGCCCACATCAACCTCCCAAAGTGCTGGGATTACAGGCGTGAGCCACCGCGCCTGGCATACCTTGATACTTTCCAATGTGCTGGAAACATCATGAAATAACATGAGCCTTACAGATAAAAAAGAACATTTTGAGACACTCTTATAAATCTGTAGGAAATGATAACAATAAAGGAACAACTCAGCATTGGAGTTAGATCTTCAGTTTACTACACAATTTCTCCCATAGGACAAAAGCCTTAGTTTTCAAATGCAGAGTGAGAAGAAAGAAGGAGGACTCTCAGCTCTTCATCAAGCTGTGATGTAGTAAAGAAACCTCTATTGTGTTAAGCCACAGAGATTTAGTGCGGGGCATGTTCATGACTACAGCATAGCTTAACCTATACTGATTCACACAGTAAAAAAAAAAAAAAAAAAAAAAAGAATGAAAAACAGAGTTGGAAAAGCAAAATACCTGATATGTACACACAATCATAGAAACTGAGAATTGCAATAAATCTGACTACTAAAGCCATTGTGTATATTTATACTCATGATACTAATAAAAACATCCAGAATTGAGCATTTAAAATATTTGAGGCAGATTCATGCTCTTTTTTATGTTCTAGTTTATTTAGTCTCTACAACAACCCTATGAGGTAAATACCTTTATTTTCACTTTGCAGATGAGAAAACAAAGGCATAGATTGAGGTAAAATTACTTGCTAGTAACTCAGCTAGTTGATGACAGACCCTAGCTACAGTCATACTGATCTCTTTTGTGGGTAATTACAATAGACTCAAAAGTAAAATGCTTGCCACCATTTTTGTTCCAACTTCCAGAAGTTATTTTTGTAGCATCCAGAAAGGATTTTTAAAGTATGGACCACGTGATTTACCTCTGATTGAAATTTCCCAATAGTTCCCTATTGCAACAAGAAACAAATCCCACCTTCTTACCGTGGCCCATGAAACCCTATGCATGTGGTCCTGCAGATTTCTCAGCCTTACGTCTTATTCCACAATCCAGCCTGTGCCCTGCCCTCCAGCCGTGCTGGCCTCCTTGCTAGCCGTCACACATGCTCTTTGATGCTTGCTGCTTTCTGCCTGAACCTGTCCTCCCATGGGTCTTCATAGAGGCTGATGTCTTATCACTGGGCCCTGAAATTAACCAGTTAATTATTTCCAGTTAACCCTATCCAAAGCACTCCAACTCTCTTTTTTTTTTTTTTTTGAGATGGAGTCTTGCTCTGTCACCCAAGCTGGAGTGCATTGGTGCGATCTCAGCTTACTGCAACCTCCGCCTCCCAGGTTCAAGTGATTCTCCTGCCTCAGCCTTCTGAGTAGTTGGCATCACAAGAGCATGCCACCAGGCCCAGCTAATTTTTGTATTTTTAAAAGAGATGGGGTTTCTCCATGTTGGTCGGCCTGGTCTCGAACTCCTGATCTCATGATCTGCCCGCCTTGGTCTCCCAAAGTGCGGGGATTACAGGTGTGAGCCACCACACCCAGTCTATTGTTCTTAAGACTACTTACTACACCTGAAATCATTTTTCTTTGTTTGTATAATGTATTCCTCATTGGAATTAGGACAAGGGCTTTTTATGGCTTGTTTATGACTATATATCACCAATATAGAGAATGGTAACTGGCTTGCACTAAGAACTACACACATATTTGCTGAATGAACTCATGACTAAATGCCCCCCCAAAAAAAGAAACAACGCAGAAAGATTTTCTATAGAAGACATTAAAAAATGTGTTTTGCAGAAATATATATGATTATGATGCCTTTAGCTTCTATATTGGTGCATTCATCTTTGGCATTTTAGGTTAGCATTGAAGAAATCAAGGGTTTTTTTTCCATTTTAGTCACATCTCCAGAAAGAGACACCTATTAAGCCTTTGAATAATTGCTTACTATAAGTGTGGCATAGAATGAGACCACCATATAGTAAAGTTTTCACATATCAGTTCATTCATGTAGTAAACAAACCAATATGAAACATCTGCAATGGTCAAGACTCTTGTCTGATTGAACCTGGTTACCATAAAAGATAAAACATTTATGAATCTTGCCATCAAGTTCTTCACAATGAAAGGATAAGGGAAAGAAAATGTTAAACATTATTTTTAATTCAATTTAGAAAGAAATAAATTTGATGTACAATATTAAGCAATATGTGGAAAGCAAAAGGAAGAAAAATGGCTATTTAAGGGAGAGTACAGTGTCAGGGGGAACATCTAAAGTAATTTTGTTTTGTTTTGTTTCATTTTGTTTCATTTTGTTTGCCTCAGTCTCTTGAATAGCTGGGATTACAGGCACTTGCCATCATGCCCGGCTAATTTTTGTGTTTTTATAGAGACAGAGTTTCACCATGTTGGTCAGGCTGGTCTTGAACTCCTGACCTCAGGTCATCTGCCCACCTCAGCCTCCCAAAGTGCTATGATTACAGGCATGAGCCACCGCACCCAGCCTAAAGTCATTTCTTCTATGAATACACCCGCCATTTCAGTTTACAAACCAGTGAGGAAAGTTGGATATCCATAGCACTAACCTTCAAAACAAGGTTCACATCACATAACTCATTCAACCCTCTCAACAAAAAGCTGTTAAGATGCTTGTTCTCATCTTACAGATAAAGAAATGGTAGCTAACAACGGATTAGCAAATTCCCCAAAATCACACCAAAAAGAAAACAGATATTGAATTTAGATCTTATGGCTCCAAATCCCAATAATACTTTTACATATTATGTGAAACCTGGTCCTACCAGAGATGGAAATAAAAGAATACTACATATCTTCAGAGCACTTGTTCTTGAATCAATATTAAAATAGTATAAATCAAATAATCATTACATTGGTAAAACTACAGATCATTATTGAATATGTATCCTCAACCTTCTTGGGGATATTCCCAACTGCATTGTATCTCCAACTGTATTAGTCTACCTACTGATTTATCTAAAAAACAAATTAACAGAAAAGCAAAAAAAAAAAAAAAAAAAAAAAAAAAAAACAACCTTGTAGAAATAATTGTTCTAATAAGTATCATTGTTTCTATGAAGTCTAATTGGCCTGAACATCTACAATTTTTCTCAGTAGCTACCTAGGAATGATAGGCTAATCATGTAACTGGGAATCAGTTGAAATTTTTCCTTAGAAGTCTTATATCAGCGTCTCTCAAAGTATAGCATCTAGCTACTTGAATCAGAATGATCTGGGATGTCTTAAGGACATGTTTTTTGTTCGTTTGTTTTTGGGTTGGACAGTCATTGACTCAACTAAAAATTAATTATTGTGGAGGAAAGAGGGTACATATATATAGAAGGGAAAGCTAGAATTCTCTGCCCAAAGCTGTCAACAACATTAAAATGGATATCATACAGCCATGTATTAATGCATTTTACCCAGGACATGGGTTTTTGAAAACTTTCCAGACACTTGGGGAGTACAGCCCAAGATTCTTCCATTTATTTCACACTCATCAAGTGACACGAAAACTTTACTCAAGTTTACACACTTAAATTTTAGAATCACTAATTACAAAGTTTGAACTTTATTTAAAATTGTCAGGCCTCTATCCCCTTTCTTTTATAAGGAATTCTTGTTTGATGGCACCACGGATTGCTAAACATTAATGAGCTACTTAGTTTTAGGTTTCACTCTTATCAAATCACATGTGTTAGGTTATAGCGGTTCTAGTTAAAGAAAGGTAGGATGATAAGTGGAGACAAATAAAATACAGAGAAAAAAAATAAAGGTTAACTTGGAACTGAGAGAAGGTCACCAAATTTCTGGTTTAACTAACTCATATTAGAATTAAAAGCAGGCAGTTGCTCTGCTTCTGTCTTGGTCAAACATAAATCTAGTGTGCATGTGATGATGCTACTTTTCTCACAAATTTGCTACAAGAGTCCCAAAGGAGCATCTCCCACAGTTACTCCTTCTTCACTAGCCCCCATTCCCATTCCCTTTTGCTTCATTTCTGCAGCGAACTCTGTTCCATGATTTGAAAATATCAGTGAGGTTCATTTAGATTTCTTGTGATTTTTGTTTACCCTGCTTCACACACACACACACACACACACACACACACACACACACACACGTCACTAGGTCCCAATTCCTGTGTCAAACGCTCTCTCATGCTCACTTTTCATTTGTTTCCATGGGAAGATGATAACATTTTTCCTCTCTTCATTCTATCCCTCTCTCCATGTGTTCATTAGTGACTCCATGTAGAAGCGTTTATCAGTCTTCCTCCCACCCCACCACCCTTCAGTGGACCAGGCCTTTGGAGATGTAGGGTGTTTTCCTCTGTCCTTCGTCATAGATATTTTATCTATTGCTTACACACAAATGCCTAAAGTCTTGGTTCTCCAGCTCTGCATTCTTTTCTGAGCTGTTTGACAGACAGCTGCTCCATCAAATGAGCAGCATGTTACTATGTGGTGTGTCCTTTTTCCCACTCAGGCTTCTCACATGTTTTCCCATTTTTCACAGCCTTAGGTTGACAAGTTTAATACTACGTTCAACAAACGCTAGCCTCTTAACCATCAAGACAGCAAAGCCTGTGTGAATTTTAGAATCACTGATTACAAGGTTTGAACTTTATTTAAAATTGTCAGGCCTCTATTCCCTTTCTTTTATGAGGAATTCTTGTGTGAGGACACCACGGATTGCTAAACACTAATGAGCTACTTAGTTTTAGGTTTCACTCTTACCAAATCACATGTGTTAGGTTATAGGTTATAGTGTTCTTACTAACACTCTCCCCCATCGAAACTTTCTTTCCAAATCTGCAGTGTGGGCTTGCTCTGTCCTGTCTGCACATCACAGCAATCTACTCTGCACACCACAGCAATCTACTCTGCACACATGCACTCAACTAGTTTTCTTAAACTATTTGATTACGGCCGGGCGCGGTGGCTCAAGCCTGTAATCCCAGCACTTTGGGAGGCCGAGACGGGCGGATCACGAGGTCAGGAGATCGAGACCATCCTGGCTAACACGGTGAAACCCCGTCTCTACTAAAAAATACAAAAAACTAGCTGGGCGAGGTGGCGGTGCCTGTAGTCCCAGCTACTCGGGAGGCTGAGGCAGGAGAATGGCGTAAACCCGGGAGGCGGAGCTTGCAGTGAGCTGAGATCCGGCCACTGCACTCCAGCCTGGGCGACAGAGCGAGACTCCGTCTCAAAAAAAACAAAAAAAAAACAAAAAAACAAAAACTATTTAATTACAATGCTTTCTGCCAGCAAAACATTCAATAGTATCTTATTTGCAAATGAATTTAAAGAAACAAAAAACTAGCAATCTGCTATTCAAAACCTCTACTCCTGGACCCCCAAGCTACTTTTCATATTGGTCTACCCTCCCAGACATATGTTCTTCCTCAATCAAATTGGGTTGTTACTCATTTTTTTTTTAAATCTTGTTTTGTTTAGTTTGAATTTCTGCTAACATAATTCTTTCCTGCAGGAATAGTTGACTTCCACTCTTCCACATTTTGACATATGTAAATTCTACTTCTCTTCTTTTTCAAAGCCCTTTTTAAATGATTTTTCTTCTAAGAAGTCTTCTCTTACAATTTTATTTGAAAGTGTTTCCTCTTCTCCACTGTATAGCACTTTGAAAAAAATGAAAATTATTGACTGACTGCATACTGTCTTATATTGGGCTATTTCTGTTAACTTCTTTAACAAGTTGTAATTTCTTTATACAATATCGAGACTAATTATATGTATAACATTCCATTTTCCAAATACTTCCTTACAAAGTTTGAAGAATATTTATTACCTACGATGCTGTGTGTGTGTGTGTATAATATACACAAGGAGGTATTAACATTTCCCCCAAAATCTCCTAATCTTTTCTTAAATAAGATGTTCGATAAATCCATAATTTTGTGTTAAGTGAACAGGGAGTAAATGTTGCATTGCTAATCAAAATGCCATTGTGATTATTCATGTTAATAGACTCACCTCCAAGTCACTGTTTCCATTTATCAAGACAACAACTAATTCACTGCTGTTTATATTCTGAGTCTTTTAACCAAAGTGTAAATCCCTCATGGTGATGGCATATTTTATGGAATTTTTGTGTTTGAAAACATGTCACAAAGGGTGAGAGCTCTTATGTAAGGAACTCAATATTTTCTATAGCTTCATCAACTAATTAACACACATTTACTATAAATTGTAGAAAGTTTGAAATAAGTACTCTGTAGTAGAAAATACTAAATTCAGTGCATTTTTCTTATGAAAAGTAAATTTGGTATGCATTTTAGTCTATTTGATCAGCTATAACAAAATTCCATAAACTGGATAGCTTATGAACAACAGAAATTTATGTCTCACAGTTCTGGATGCTGGGAAGTCCAAAATGAAGGCAATTCCCATGTCTACTGGGCGCTTACTTTCTGAATCAGGGAAACTGCCTTGTTGACATGTCCTTTCGAGGTAGAAGGGCTTAGGGTCTCTCTTGGGCCTGTTTCCTAAGGGCATTAATCCTGTTCATGAGAACTTTATCCTCATGGTCTGGTTCCTTCCCAAAGGCCCCACCTTCTTATGTCATCACATTGGTGATTAGGTTTCAAAGTATGAATTTTGGAGGAATACAAATATTCGTACCATAGCAATATGATAGAATTATATTGATCCATTAATGCTTTCTAAGATAATTTAGTTGCTGAAAAGAAAGAAGAAGTATGGAATAAAATAAGTTGAGCAACTGAAACTCAATTATGTATTTTATCTTCAAAAGTATCTAGTCTTTATCAACATTTTATCTTGAGCTCACTCATTATAAAACAAAAAAGAATCGCATTTCCAGCCGTGCACTCAAAAACGCTATAATACTGATCCCTGACAAGCTGCTATTTTGCATTGTAATGCATTTTTAAAATTTTCTTTGTCTAAGTAAAATATACTAAGATGAAAAACTAAACTTGCTCAGAGTAAAAGAATAAATTTTCACCCAAATGGTGAACAAAGAAACCTAAATGGAAGGAGGGTATACTGTGTTTATATTATAAACTCTTGAATTGCCTTACCCTATTAAGAATTGCGTTCCTTTCAACACACATATACACACACACAATACACACTCACACTCATGCACACACTCACACTCATATACACCCTCATACCTGCACACTCACACATACACTCATACCACACACTCATAAACCCAGAAACACACACTCATAAACACACGCACACACATACACACACACACCCATACACACGTTCTTACACATAAACACCTATATGATCTTTCTTACACAAAATTGGGTAAGTGCCCTTTGCCCTTTCTTATTTCTTTTTTCTGTCTTCTTTCTCTCCTGGTTCTCCTTTTTCTCTGTCTCCGCATTTGTCTCTCTCTCTCCCTCCTTCCTTTCTTTCTTGCTCTCTTTCTCCTCCTCCTCTCCCCAAATTATTATTACCTCTCTTGTTCCCTCTTCTCTCCCCATATTCCTTCCTTTAATTCCCTCCCCAAAAGCAACCCTTTTAGACACCTTAGCACAATCGATTCAACAAGAATTTATCACAATCCTCTCTACAGTATTTTATTGTTGATGGTTAATAAGCATTATCTGCTTATGGTAAAAGAAAAAAAAAAGTGAAAAAAGGTGAGAAAAGAGCCAGCAAGAACCTTTGAAATAAATACCTACATGAATCAAGTTTCCTTTCAAATTCATTATAATAGGTGGGTAAATACATCAAAGAGAGCAGGAAGGAGACAAAGTGAGTTTGCTTTTCACAATGCTAATGAACAAACAAAAATTCTCTATTCATTTATGTCTGCACTTGAAACATGACTGATGGCTGCAAGTCTAATACTCATTAGAGGTCTGAGCAAGGCACAGACAGAAAGTTGATGGAGTCCACCGATCACACCCATTAGGAAGTGCTGGAAACAGCACGAGGCAGCAACATAAGAAGAATGGGCACAGAGCAGCTCTTCTAATGAATAAAATATGAAGAACTTTGCAATTACACAGACCAGAAAGAACTGGCCAGAGGATCATCAGCATAACGACAGTAATAAAAATAGGATTTCATGCCTGTATCTCCTATTTCACAGCCCCATATCTGAATAATATTTATTAACCACTCTCCTGTTTATGATTATTTACAGGTATATAACAAAAAATAAAATAAGGCTATGGATTTCTTGTCTTTGAGGATTTTCTATTCCATGATACCCCACAAAGGTCATTTAATTATTCTGAAGGATATTTTACAATCATAAAATATATGAAATTGGCAATTTTGGTTTCTGAGCAAGAATGTACCATTAAAAAAAATACTTTGTGTTTTATAAAACCAGATAAAATCAAAACAAAAAAACTAGATGAAATCAAAATAAAGTAATTTTCTAAATAAAAAACTGAAAACATAGGCTGGTGTTTACTCAAGACTTACAACGGACTAGTTGCTATGTTTCCACATCATAAAAGGTAGAGAAGAAGAATTGAATTTATGAGAGGTTGACTGTAATCTACTTAAGGGCAGGGATGATTGGTAGTCATTATACACCAGCATATTTTAGACATTCAGTAATTCTTTAAATAATAATTGAATGAATAAATACATATCTGTTTGCAGATTTATATGCCTGTACACATGTCCACACACACACACGCACACCTGTATACTACACAAAACACCATTCTCATCAAAAGATGTAGTGATACAAACACTCTTAATAATAACTGCAATACAATTCCCCTCAAGACACATTTTTTACCTAAAATTTAAGACAGGATTTTTACTGAAAAACTTGTAGCTCTATTGGTCACAGACAGGTCTACATTTTTTCAGATAACATGGTGCAGGGCTTCATTTTTCAAGAAGTCATGTTGTTGCTATCACAAGAAAAAGCTAAGTGATTGGAAATAACATGATATACTACATGAGCACTCAAGTCTGATGCTGGAAAACTTATTCCTTGTCTTTCATCAGGACACACCATTAACAGAGGCTGCCTTCTAGGATCTCAGTCAATATGAACAAGTCAATTAAAGGGCCTTTCAGCTGACAGAGATAGTTAATGCATTGTTGGCTGCTCTCTTAGAAGTCTAGAATCAAATTAGAAAAATAAGCACATTACAAAAAAAAAATGAATGTTAACAGGTTTTTAGGATAGTGTAATTCAAGCAATATCTAAGATTTAGGACTCATTTGTGGTTAGAGTGAAAATATCTCAAAATAGCGGATGTAGTTATTTTATCTTGAGTATCTGGTTATTCCGGAACTTTGAGTAACAACTGTCATATTTCATCAAAGATGATAAAATAGGTCATCATTGATAATTGGTCATACCTTTATTTTTGTACCACTAAGAAAGAAAAACCGTTGCCAGTTCAACAATCATACCCCATTGATTCTAAGATTCATTTCAACTTCAAAGATATCAAAAATGTAAAACAAAATTAGGATTTGACTGTACTTACACATATAATTAAACCTCTTATAAATCATTCCATCTGAAATTAATGCTCTTTTTTTTACCTAGTCAGAGAAATTGCTCAGAATTGTTTATTGACTATATAACAAGGATAAAGGATGATGCCTACCAAAGAAAACAATAATAACAAATTCATTATTCTTCTATTAATATTTTCTTATGAACAATAACTGCTTTTTGCCAAAATTAGACATTATTATAAGTATTTCATTGTATTACATTAATAAAATATTTGAAGATTAGAGTTCTCAAATACGAAATGCATATACATGGAGTCATTTCAAAAGAGGTCCTGAAATTCTCTGATATTCCTCTCACTGGGAGATAAGGTTTGTGTCTCCTCTTAAATCTGAGTGGGCTGACTCCTACAGCCAGTAGATCAGGATTGATGTGACATTACATGACTTCTCATGTGGGATACTAAACGACCTGGTAAGGTCCAGCAGTTCTTGGATTATAATTCCATGAAAGGCCCTTGTTGATTACACCCTGAGAGCCCAAAATGCTGTCTCTTTTTGCATGCCAGCCAACAAAGTGAGAAGGCCTTTATAAGACTTTAATCTAATTTGGAAATTCACACCAGAGAGTAGAAAATAGTCTAGCGTATATATTCGATTATAAATTAGAACTGAGTTTAGTTTACAAATAGGATTATGAAGACTCATTCAAATCCTATTTGTGGAGTTGCCAGATTTTAGAATATGTCATTCAGAAAAAGGCAAAAAATCCTCAGAATTTTATTAAAGGTTTTAAGCCAATTTTTCCATGCCTCATTTCATATTTATTATAAATATTACCTCTCCCATGAAGCTTTATTGATCGAATCAGCTATGAATAACTATTACTTCAGACTTTTTAGAAAATAATGTATTTGTATTACAGTTCTATATTTAAAGATATTTTACATTCATTGAAATAAAGAGCAACATTATTTGTGTCTGTTCATTTCTTTGATTTCAGGTGGTTTTCAATGAGAACATGATCAATAAATCTGAACAGATCAATAATGAGTAAGAATATTGCATCAGTACTCAAAAACCACCCAATAAAGAAAAGCCCAGTATCATGTGGCTTCACTGGTGAATTCTAAGCAACATTTAAAGAACCAGTGCCAATCCTTCTCAAACTCTTAATTCCATAAATTGAAGAGCAAGGAACATTTCTTAACTCACTTTAAAAGGCCAGCATCTGCCTAATATCAAAGCCAGGCAAGGACAAAAAAATTGCAGGCCAACATCACTGATGAACACAGATGTAAAAGAATCCTCTACAGAATACTAGTAAGTGAAATTCAAAAGCACATCAAGAGCATCACATACCATGATCAAGTGAGATAAAAGATTGTTCAACATACACAAATCAATAAATGTGATACACCACATTAGCAGAATATGAATGAAAACTTTTTATCATCTAAATATATGCAGAAAAAATATTTGCAAAATTCAACATTGCTTCATGATAAAGACTCTCAACAAATTACGTACAGAAGGAACGTACCTCCACACAATAAAGTCCATATATGACTAACCTAAAGCTAACATCATACTCAACCTTTAAAGATGAAAGTTTTTCTCTAAGATCAGGAACAAGGAAAGGATGCCCATTCTGGCTACTTCTATTCAATACAGTACTTAAAGTCCTGGCCAGAGCAATTATATAAAAAATATAAATAAATGAAAGCATCCAAAACTGAAAAAAAGTAAAATTTTCTCTGCAGATGACATAATCTTATACATAAAAAACCCTAAAGATGATGCCAAAAACTGTTAGAATAGATGAATTCCGTAAAGTTGCAGAAAACTAATCAACATATACAATTTATTAGTGCTTCTATACATGAACAATGAATTGTCTGAAAAACAACAAAACAATCTCATTGAAATAGCAACAAAAATGAATTCCCTTAGGAATAAATGTAACCATGGAAGTGTAAGATCTGTACACTGAATATTATAAAACATTGATAAAAGAAATAGTGAAAGAAATGGAGAAATAGGCCATTTCATGGATTCAATGAATTAATATTGCTACAATGACCATACCACTGAAAGGTCAATGCAATCATTATCAAAATTTTAATGGCATTTTTCACAAAGTTAGGAAAAAAAAAATGATTCTACTATTTATAAAGAACCACAAAAGACCCCAAATAGTCAAATCAATCCTCAACAAGAACAAAACTGGAGACATCACACTTCCTTATTTCAAATAGAAAGCTATAGTAGTCATAATAATATGGTACTGTCATAAAAGCAGACATATAGACCAACAGCGCAGAATAAATAACCTCAAAGTGAATCCAGGCACTTAAAGTCAACTACCTTTGACAAGAGTACAAAGAACAAAACATTGGGAAAGGTCAGTCTTTTCAATAAAGATGTTTGAGAAAACTGTATATCCACATATAGAAAAATAAAACTGGACCCTTATCTCATGCAATATGTAAAAATCAACTAAAAATTGATTAAAAATTTAAAAATAAGGCCTGTACCTGTAAAAATAACAGAAGAAAACACTGGAGAAAATCTTCATGACGTTAGTCTGAGCAACATTTTTTTAGCATGACCCCAAAAGCACAGGCAACAAAAGCAAAAATAAACCAGAGGGACTGTATCAAACTAAAAATATGCTGTACATTTAAAAAAATCAACAATCGAGAGTGAAAAAATAGCCTATGGAATGCATGGGAGGAAATATTTGCAAACCATACATCTGATAAGGGGTTAACCATCAAAATCCATAAGAAACTGAAACAACTCAATAGCAATAAATAAATAAATAAATAAATAATATTTTAAAAGAAATGAATAGACTTTTTTTGAAGAAGACATACAAATGGCTAACAAGTATATGAAAAGCTATTCAAAATCACTAATTGTATTAGTCTGTTTCCACACTGCTATAAAAAAAACTACTTGAGACTGGGTAATTTATAAAGAAAGGTTTAATTGACAGTTCCTCAAGGCTGGGGAGAACTTAGGAAACTAACAATCTTGGGGGAAAGCAAATGGGAAGCAAGGCACATCTTACATGGTGACAGGCGAGAGAAAGGGAAAGGCGGGAACTGCCAAGCACTTTTAACCCATTAGATATTGTGAGAAACAACTCACTATCTTGACAACAGCATAAGGGAAACTCCTCCAATGATCCAATAACCTCTTACCAGGTCCTTCTCTTGACACATGGGGATTACAATTGAGATACTATTTGGGTGGGGACACAGAGTCAAACCATATCACTAATCATCAGAGACATGCAAACCATAAGTACAATGAGTTATCACCTCAGATCTGTTTGAATGGCTTAATTAAAAGAGAAAATATAACAAGTGTTGGTGAAGATGTGGAGAAAAGAGAACACTTGTACACTCTTGGTGGCAATGTAAATTAGTATTGTCATTACAGAAAACAGTAAGGAGGTTCCACAAAGTAATTTAATGTAACTCTCAAATATATATATATATATATATATATATATATATATATATATATATATAGTGTGTGTGTGTGTATATGTAGTGTGTATATATATAGTGTGTGTGTGTGTATATATACACACACACTATGCACACACACACATACACAATGAAATGTTATTCAGCCTTTAAAATGTAATTCTTGCCATTTTCAACAACACGAATGGATCTGGAGGACATTATTCTAGTGAAAAAGCCAAACACAGAAAGACAAACACCTTATGATCTCACTTACATGTGGAACCTCAAAATTTGAATTCATAGAAGCAGATAGTAGAATGGTAGTTTCCAGGGGCTAGGGAGTAGGGGAAATAGAGACATGTCATTCAAAGAGTACAAAGTTTCAGTTATGCAGAATAAGGTCTGGAGACCTAATATGTAGCATGATAACTATAGTTGATAATACTGTAACGCATACTTTAAATGTGCCAAAAGAGTAAATCTTAAGTGTTCTCACCACATAAAAAAAAAGAAAGAGAGAGTGAGAGACAGAGGAAAGAAAGGAAAGGAAAGGAAAGGAAAGGAAAGAGAGGGAAACTATGTGAGGTAATGGATATGTTCATTAGCCTCATTGTGGTAATAATTTCGTAATGTATGCCTATATCAAGACATCATGTATACCTTATATATATACAATTTTTGTCAGTGATTCTTCAATAAAGCTGGAAAAAATACCAATCCCTACATCTGTGATAAAGTATAGATGAAGACTGTCTTAGTAAAAATGGAAAATAAAATTATGGAAATATTTTTAAATTCAATTTTGGCAATAAAAGAGAAAAAATCATCATCACACATTTCTTACTCACACACAAAAATAGATTTTACAAATCGGTGGGAATGAAATAATTTTTTTAAACATTAAATTTGAAAATAAATTTGTGTGTGTGTGAGATCCTGTAAAGAAGAACACAAAGCAGTTTATTGGAAAATGTCCTCGATAGACCACCGTCCAAAAAGTCAGTACATCGAATTTCACGTGGAAGAATTTCTTAGAGAAATTCATATAGTGGAATCTTCTTTAAAAAAATAAAGCCAAGAAAATTTCCTTTGAATAAAGCTAAGGGATTGATGTACTACAGTAAAGGAGTCACCTTCAAATTCCTGGTTTGATCTAAAGACTAAAATTCAAAACACTTGAGTAGCATCGTCTTCCCATGACCCTCCCTCCCACTACTACTACTTTTTTGAGCTGGGCTTTGGGTGAGTTCTTGAGAGAGAGCACTTTAGGGCCTGTGATATGGGATGCTGCTTGGAATTATGGTCAAATGCTTTACAGAACAGATGAGATAAGGACGCAGCCGTCCATTCAATGTATTCAAGCAGGGCCAGGGAGAGAGGGAGAAAGCTGGATTCAACTGTGTCTTCAGACTTTTAGATCTCCACACACATTACTATTCTGGTGATTTGAGCATAGGCTATCAGAAAATATTGGTGAATTAATTGATCACATATATATTTATCTTTAACTTGATATCTTCTATGGGCTGACTTGTGCCCTTTGCCACCACAATTAATATGTTGAAGTGCCATTTTCCAGACACCTGAACACGTGGAGTTTCCTGGAGGGTAATGCCCCCAGCGAGGGTGTGGAACCTCCACAGTCCTTCACCTGTACTTCGCCCTACACATCTCTTCATCTGTATCCTTTACAATATTCTTTATAATCAACCATAAATGTTAAACAAACAAACAAAAAGCAACAAAACAATATGTTGAAATGCCAACCTGCAGCACCTCAGAATGCCTCTGAATTAGAGATAAAATCTTTATTATTATTATTGTTATTTGAGATGGAATCTCCCTCTGTCACCAGGCTGGAGGGTAGTGGCGTGATCTCAGCTCACTACAACCTCTACCTCCCAGGTTCAAGGGATTCTCATGGCTCAGCCTCCCGAGTAGCTGGGATTACAGGCATGTGCCACCACACCCAGCTAATTTTTGTATTTTTAATAGAGATGGGATTTCACCATGTTGGCCAGGATGGCCTCAATCTCCTGACCTCGTGATCTGCCCACCTCAGCCTCCCAAAGCGCTGGGATTACAGGCGTGAGCCGCTGCACCTGGCCTAAAGATAAGATCTGAAAAGAGGTGATTAAGCTAAAATGACGCTGCTTGGGTGGGTTCAAATCCAATTTGTCTCATGTTCTTATAAGAATGGAAGACAAACTGGGCATGGGAACACACAGAAGAAGCACTCTGTGGAGACATATCAAGAAGGTGGCCATCTGCAAGTCAAAACAGAAGCCTCAGAATAGAAGCCTCAACAACCCTGCTGACACCTTGATCCTGGACTTCTAAGTTTAAGAACTGTGAGAGAATAAACTGCTGATCAAGTCACTCAGTCTATGGTATTTTGTTACGGTGGTCCCAGCAAAGGAAACCAGGTTTCATACAGGGAAGTGTGGTGCAGCTGTAACAAATACCTAAAAATGTGGAAGCAGCTTTGGAATTCGGTAATATGCAAAAACTAGACGAGCTTTGAAATACATGTTAGAAAGATCTTACACTGCCTGAAAAGACTTTTGGTAGGAATACGATGAATGTTAAATGTGATTTTTGAGGTCTCAGACAGAGATGAGGAGCATGTTACTGGAAATTGAACGAACATGATCTTTGTTATGAAAGTAAAAAAAAATGGCTGAATTGTATTGTAGTGTTTTGTGGAAAGTACATACTGTATGGGATGAACTTGAATATTTAGCAAAGAAAATTCTACAAAGTGTCAAAGCTATGGCCTAGATTTTTTGACTGTTTATAGCAAAATGCCATTGGAAGAGATAAATTAAAGCAACTGTTAAGCAAAAAGAAACCAGAACTTGATGATTTGTAAAATTATCAGCCTGTCCATATTGCCAAAAAGTAGAAAGTGTGTTCTGGAGAGAACACAGGAAGTATGGCTGGAAAATTATTTGGTAAAGAGATTACAGACGTGGCTCCTGGATCTAATCAGCCACCTCCCAGGAAGCTATGAATAGAGAGAAATGGGGGAAACACTGCCAGCCTTGACTGAAGGTGACAGAGAGAGGACAATAGGAAGGAAGGCTGTCAGACTTCTGGGATGCTGCAGGATGGGATAAGAGAGCGATCTGGCTGCAAGCACATGTTTTCATTCCAGGAAAGGGAAGAAGGACTCAAAGGTAACTCAAAGATTACAAGGACTGTCACTGCTGCCACTGTCCTGGAGGACACGGGCTCAGGGATCAAGGCTGCATCCAGCTCATTTTCTGAGGTTGAGGCTACCCCCTTAATCTCAGCAGCCCAGCTGCCATTACCCAACTCCTGTGGAGGGGCTACCACTCAGGAACTCAGGATATAATGCGGCCACTTTAGTGGGCCGTGAATATAAGGCCTCCATACCTACCAGCAGGCCTGGAGGATGAGCATGAAGCCAAAAAGAATTAGTCTGGAGCCTTAAAACCTAATCCAATTTACCATACTAGGATCTGGTCTTGCTTGAGACCTATGACACCATCTTCTTCTCAATTTCTCCTTTTTGGCAGGAGAATGTATATCTGGTGATTGTCCTGCCATTATATTTTGGAAGCAGATAACTTGTCTGTTCCCCCAGGTTTACAGCTGGAGAAAAATTCTGCAGCAGGATGAATCATACGTTGGATCTCACACTTAGTTTAAATGATATTTTAATGAGATTTGGGCCTTAGAGTTGGTGCTGAAATGGGTTAAGATTTTTGAGCTGTTGGGATGGAGTGATTGCATTTTGCATGTAAGAAGAGTAGCAATTTGGGGGGTCCAAAGAGGAGAATGTTATGAACTGTATGAACTAAATTGTATTCTTCCCAAATTCTTATGTTGCTGTCTAACCCTGAAGACCTCAGAATGTGTCTCTATTAAGATATAATGTCTTTTAAAAAATGAAGGTAAAATAGGACTGTTTTTGTGGGGCCCAAATCCAATAAGACTGGTGTCCTTATAAGGTCTCATCTTCAGAATAGAAACTGGGGGTGTGCAAGCGGAGAAGAAAGGCTGTGTGAGGGCTCAGGAGGAAGGCAGGCACCTGCACTCTCTAGGGGACAGGTGTTGGAACAAAAGCATTCCTGCTAGCACCTTGCTTATGCACTGCTAGCCTGGAGACCTGTGAGAGAATCAAATTTTGTTCTTTAAGCCACTCAATCTGTGGCATTTTGTTATGGCCACCCTGGCAAACTAAATCAGTATGTTTAGGACTCCTCCTGATATATCAGAATTTTGAATTTTAAAATCCTAATTGTTAAGGGGAATAGTAGTATTTGTGAAAATAAATAGGGCAATACATTTGCTGGTTTATTTTCAGAACCTACTGTCCTTCATGTCTCCTGAGATTTCTGTATGTCTCTTTTGTCTGCTTCTGACACCCTTATTTAATTTTTTTTTTTTTTTGAGACGGAGTCTCTCTCTTTCACCCAGGCTGGAATGCAGTGGCACAATCTTGGCTCACTGCAACCTCCGCAGTCCGGGTTCAAGCAATTAATTATCCTGCCTCAGCCTCCCTAGTAGCTGGGATTATACGCGAGCACCACCACGCCGGGCTAAATTTTGTATTTTTAGAGAGACAGGGTTTCACCATGTTGGTCAGGCTGGTTGCAAACTCCTGACCTCAAGTGATCCACCTGCCTTGGCCTCCCAAAGTGTAGGGATTACAGGCACGAGCCTCTATGCCCAGTCGCATTTAATTCTTGTAAATAAAGAAGGTGCAAATCTGCTGGTCAGTTCTGAGTACTGTGAGATCTGCCCTTCATCTGGTGTAGAGATAGAGCTGGACAGAGGCAAAGCTGAGTATTGGTCCGTCTAATCTGATTAATGGGATTTGCCCTTTCCACACTTCAGGAGATATGGGAAAGATGGAAACAGATGCAGAGGAATGTGCCGAAGAGCATGGAACAGCATTATTTAGGTTCACAGTAAAGAAAACAATGTTACCATCTTAAAGTATATTAAAGAAGAAAAAAATTAAGGGCCCATAAATTATATTCTCAGTATGATCCAATTAAACATAAACTAATTATCAGCCTTCAAAGAGATGTAGCACTCCATTTCATAGCTAAAAGGTTATAAGTACACTAATAATCAATTTGTCATTTTAAATTTTAAAAAGTAAAACTGTCTTTGCTATAGCAAATTGATTCAAAGTTGACATTTTAATTCCTGAATGTTGTGGTTTTTATTTCTAAGGATCTCAGCAAGGCTGATTCAGAGGAAATGAAATTCCTGGCTCTACCTTTTCTCACTCCATGCCTAACTCTACTAAAACAGCTTTTAACACAGTAGAGTCACCTGAAAATTTAAACACAAATTTAAAAAGTGATTTTCTGAGTCATTTATTTTTTTTTCTTGGGATGCAAAGAAGGTTCTTTTTGGAAATATGATCAGCTGCTAAGTTATTTCTGGTTAAATCAATTGTACACTTTAAACTCATCAGAGCAGAATGGGAAGTGAGAGAAGCAACCAGATGTTTCTACAGCTTCAACTGGGGAAAAGGGAACACATGTTTTCAGAAAATAGTCAAAGTGGGAAACCACTAGATTTTTCAACAGTTTTAATGACAATATTTGGCAGTTAAAATACTTCGGTTACATACCGAAAACAGCTAATACAATCAGTCAACAGCAAGCATCCAGGCTGTACAAAAGCCTTTCCTACAGATGAAGGAGTAGAAGCCCTGGGAATGATCTCAGTGTCGGGTCACTGTGAGAATTCAGATGCTGGGATGGTAGAGAGACCAAAGCAATATTAAGCTAAAAGGTCATTCAAAACTCTCCTGGAGCTCAGAGTCTTGCTTCTGTCTCATTCATAGTGGCTCGCTTGGTTGTCCATAACTCTTAGTTCAACTCTGAGACAATCTTGGTAGCCAGATTATCCACACTTTTTTCTTTCTCCATGTTTTTCCCCATGGAAAGCATCTGTTTTAGGCAAAATAAATCATCTACTACCAAGACTAGGACCACTGAGCCCTTGCTTCAAAGACCAATCTCATTACATCACATTAAAATCTTAGCCATGCACGCGGCTAAACTCTTGATACAAACGTTAAGGCACAGTTTCTCGATGGGTGTTTGGCCTTATTAAAAGTCTTAAAATTACACTTATAAAGATCTTCTTAAGATTTCATAATAAAAGAGATTAATCACAGTATTATTGAGAGTTAAAAAAAAAGAATGGGGATATAGTTTAAGTGTCTTCAACAGAGAAAGTATAAAATAAATTGTCACAGGACCACAAAAGAAACTATTATGTAGCTACTGGAAATCTCTGTGCAAGGAGATTTTCAAATTTATATGGTGAAGTTGAAAAATCAGAAAGAAAATTAAAAGTAAGTATCATTTTAAAACCCCCTTTTTTATATACCAGATATCAGAACAAATAATATTCTTTCCATTCCCAATCCTGTGGTAAACGTACTACTTGGTTCAGCTGTTCTTTATTTGTGTGCCTTTTATTTATTTTTAGATTGTAAGCAGTCAGAACCAGGAACTTTGATTTCATTCATTTTCCAAACACTATGTCAGGCACAGAATTAAAAATCTGTGTATGCATACTACAAAAGACAATGAGGAATTAAACATTTCTTAAACATGAATTATTTACTGGTCATTGTAGGATGTGATGTAGATATGCCCTTTTATTTAATCATTTCAATATCCCATGAAGAGAGTTTTATTATGCCCATTTTATAGCTTGAGAGAGTGAAACCCAAGAAGGTTGCACAATTAATACAAAGTATAAGGAAAATAAATTTAAACCTGGCCTTGACAGACTCTACCTATACTTTGATCCATGAAAAGGCACTGTCTCTTCCATTGAAGAGGCACTCGGTGATTTGCATTTAGTAAAGTCACTGGCTTGACCTTCAATGGGTCTATAACATTCACTTAGTCACTGGTCTTATTTCCCATTCTTCTTCTTCTTCTTCTTCTTTTTTTTTTTTTTTTTTTTTTTAAGATGGAGTTGCTCTGTTGCTCAGGCTGGAGTGCAGTGGCGTGATCTCGGCTCATGATAACCTCTGCCTCCTGGGTTCAAGAGATTCCTCTGCCTCAGCCTCCTGAGTAGCTGGGACTACAGGCACATGCCACCGCATCTAGCTAATTTATTTATTTATTTTTTTTAGTAGAGACGGGGTTTCACCATGTTGGCCAGGATGATCTTGATCTCCTGACCTTGTGATCTGCCCTCCTTGGCCCGGCCTTACTTCCCATTCTTAATGTGGCCAGGGTCTACGAAATTTAAGTATCTGATCACTAAGGAGACAGGATTTTAAAACCCATCACACCTAAGAAACAGTTCAACATACATAATCACCAACACTTGCAGCAACGGCAGTAGCATATTTAAGGGCAATAGTGGGCCAATTTGCTTGTTTTCCAATAAATGGGCAGTTTGGGCTCTTCCATTTTTTCCTTCCATGGTTTATACCCTGACACAACATGACACAATTAGAAAATGCCATAGAAGAGAAATAGGAAAAATAAGGGTCAGGGACATTAACTGATGATAGGTTCTACTGAAAAATTGAGTTTGTTGGATTGAGTTTTACACTGTTTACAAGGTGGAAAAGTGGACTTCTGAAGCAGAAATAGGAACCTTTGTCTTTCTTCATTGCCCTCTACCCAGATAGAACAGCTTTCTTAAGCAAAGAGGAGGTGATTAATGAATAATAACACTTTATCTTTCTATTTTTATATTTTTGTAATTCAAAGCTTTTATGTTCTACCTCTCATTTGGTAAGCATGGAGTAGAAAGTTGGACATGCGGGTAAAATCAATCAGTCAAACAGCTATCCTCTTTACATCTGTTAGTCTTCTCATTTATTTTCTACAAAGAAATGTAAGAACTGGTGTGGGCAGACTATAATAGCATCTTGTGATTAATGTAACATAGACATGAATAAACTTACAATAAAACCTTAATATTGTTTTCAGGAGTGAGCAAGCAATTTGGAACTTCAGGTGTCCTTGCCCTTAATGAGTAGTTTTTATTACGGAAAAGTTCATCTTTATTGTCTCCTTGGAACATTGTATTAATATATTTGTGTTTGTATCCATCAGTTAAACAAATATGAATTTAATGAGAAATGAATGGACTACTTCTATTGAAGGTAGAGCAATCCATAAAATTCCATCCCCAATTCCCTTAACTTTCAAAGATCATTCAGGCCAACATAGCTTACACCATTTATGTCAGATTCCCCAATATTCTGTCTAGTTGACATCCACATACCAGCAGCAACAGAATCATGTGGGATGCATCTTTCAATTCTTTAAATTGCAGATTCCAGGTCCTTATGTCACATGGACCAAACTGGAGGTTCTAGAAACAAGGCTTAGAAATCAACATTTCAGCAAACTCTTCAAATGACTCGCAGGCACACCAGGGTTTGGGGGAACACTGTGTCAAGTCAATGCTTTTAAAATTGTCTGTGTTTCAATCTATTTAAACCAATATTTATTGAAAGTCTCTAGGCAGGTGCTACTGTTGTATGCGCTAAAGTGCAACCTTCAATTCTCAAGTATTCCCTGAACATTAAAAAGATACAAATTCCACAATTCCATTCTGACATGAAAACCGTGCATAGGGTGGAGATGATGCCAATCTAGCAGCACGCAGCCTCTGATCTTCATTATGGCCCAACACAGCATACACTCCCCTGTTCCTCATTGCCTCTGATTCACCATCACAAAGCAAATCAAACTGGATTCTAACAATTTTAATTTTCCATCCTACTCTGGTAATGGCATCATTTGCTATCACGGTTTAAAAAGATGGTGCTCCTGATTAAAATAATTATATAGTGGGAGCGTGGCCAAATGAAAATAAAGTGTGGGGGATGATCATTCAAAGATTAAGAATGATACTCAAGAGGATAAGCACCCGGGATATTTAGGCAGAGGGTAATTATGAGTAATGGGAAGAAATTAGGCAAAGAATCACTTGCCCTGAATACCACAGAAGTTTTGCCAGGCCAGACCTATGTTACAGCAGGATGATTTCCCAAGAGATGGGTATTTATCCACAGGTTGTTGGAAACTGCAAAGAGACCAACAGCCTAATTTTATTTTCTCTCATCCTAAGCAGGTACCATGCCAGAAAAATCTATCACCTAATCAATTTCTATTTACTCTTCATCTAGCAGTTGCCTATTCTAAAAACATGTGTTTTTGTTTTCTATTCTCTTAGGTGTCCTTGATATCAAGCATGAAACTTCACACATGGTAGGTGTTTGGTTGTTGTTAAGTATGGAAGGAATATAGAGAAATATAAAATTTTTCAATGCCCTTATATTGTTTACAGTGTAATGCAAATTTTTAAAAAACAAGAAACATTGATAATATTCTATTAAAGATATTTAGAATTTTTAATACAATTATATAAGAGGTATTATATAAGTGATAGCTTGTACTATTGCTACTGCCATACTTTATTTATCCAGCAGTTTCACAGAAGGAGGTGTTCTGTAAATGAATCTTCCAAATAATACATGTGGACTTTTCATCATGCCTTTTAAGAAAAATAAGGATAATTATATATTTTGATGGCAATTTTTAAACAGTCCTAAGCTTCCTTAAATGGATGATGGCTCCACACTTTCAGGGTTATTACCATGAGAAAAACTGTATGTGCCAATGTTTATTTAAATATTCAGAGTTATTTCAATTTTTTATTTTACTTTGTACTAATCATTTTTTCATATTGATAGTGGCCTTGCAGCGGGCTTGGCAAAAATATAAAAAGAATTTTAAGGTAATTGTCAATTTGGAAAAAAATACAATCCGGCTTTAAAAAGGTAAAAAATAAAAAAAGCAACTAAATCAAGGTGAACCTGGGCTTGAAGCTGCACCTGTACACTGACTTATGTAAACACACACCTCGGTAGAATTAGTGTTAGAGGAGTTATAGACTCGCTTTTTGATAGGTTCTGGTATATTTCAATGGGAAGGTCACATTGGGAAGAATTGAACTTATGAAATCTCTATTTTGAGAAGGAGACTTGGGAGTCATTTTATTTGTGTGCTTCTTTATCCAAACATCCATCTTCTATTAGACGAGGTGGCAGACTAGTAGCTGTTCCACCATATCCAATCTCCCCCTTGCTACAGCAATGGCATTTTTGGGAGAGTATTGTCACCCAGACGAAGATTGCATTTCCAAGTCTTCTTTGTAGCAAGTTAAAGCCATGTGACTAAGTTCTGGTCAATGGTATATAAACAGAAATGATATATGTTCCTTAAAGAAAAATACCACCCTCCTTTTTATTTTGTATTCCAGCCTCAATGGGAACATGGTGGTAAGACATCCAGGATCATAATAAATTTAGCTTTGCGGGGATGACGGAGAGAAGTGAGCGAGAAGTCTCAACCAAAATAACCCAAACCATCATGTGAGAGGCATAAATATATGGTGTTCAAGATGTTGCTATTTTGACTCTATTTAAGCTGTTAGATGTGTTTTCTAAGCAACAAGATCTAAATGTCAGGAAAGCCATGTCTAATATCTTAACTTATTTCTGTTATCCTCAATGGCTAGCCCAATGCTTGACACATAGTAAGTGCTTGAATAGTTGAAGCAGAGGGCGTGGTGCTCAGATGGCATTCTCTTCAGTGAAATGCCCACTCAGTTCAGCTGCCTTGTGTAACTAAGCAAGGATTAAACACACTACGCATTACTGGGATCAAAGCAATAGTATTATTTTTTGCCTCTTATTGCAATGTCCTACTGTCTTGTTTTCTTGTTCATGGTAGTCCTATCTTCCCTTATCCCTTATGTGAAATTGTTCTTCCTAATATGTCTTAGAGGTAATTAACAAAATTGCGGGTGTTCCGCTTAAAAGATCAATAGGGTATTTTCTACAAGTCAAAAACATGACTTTGCAAATCTGTCTTGATGGGCTAGAGGTTTTTCCGGATTATCTCTGGACTCTGGATTCCTAGTTGTGTTTAGCAAGTAAAAAATGTGTATGTATGTGGCCCCAGTAAAATATAGATTATATATTTAATATATAGGTAGCTCCATATAAATATATCCATAAGTATTATTATACAATATACAGTATAAGGTACAATATATAATTCATGTATTATGTATTATTACAAAATATATATTTTTTTGAACTCACTAGCAGTGCTGCATTTAGAATTCCCTAACTGGGAGCTACTCTGGGCTTACTCTGAACAGACAGAGGCTTTCCATAAATATTAGGGAATGGTGGATAATGGATAACAACTTGAAGGTAATGCCTTTGCCTTTGAAATAACACTATGTGACACATGGAATCTCACCTAAAAACTACTACAGTACTCAAAACTGAAGGGCTAGTTTTCATAACAGATAAAACTTATCATAAACTAAGAGGTTGTGTTTAGCTGTGATGAGGGTCTCTCTTTGAGCCAATTATCTATTATAGCATTTCCTGAACTACAAATACCTAATTTCAAATGTTTGTTTTACATCACTAATTTCTGAGCTCCTTGAGGGTCATCCTGTATATTTTTTCAGTGTTTATACCAAGATTCATCGAGCAGATAGAGGTGAATAAGTCACAATGACTGTTCTCAAGCAGCTTACAAGGCCCTTACACTCAAGCGACTCTTGAGAAGGTAAACAAGTTATTTCATAATGCATAGAACACTATGAGAGTAAAAATGAAGCTCGGCAAACTCAGAATGATGACAGTGAAGAAAACCTAGAGGGAATGTCATACTATGCTTGGGGGAAAAAAAAAAGAAAAAAGCCTAAAGCCATTCTTGGCCAAATAATAATAATAACCATATGTGCAAAGTCAAGAGAGTATGAGGGAATATGGCATTATCTGGAGGCTGTAACTCATTAGGCAGCGTTGAAGTACAGAGAACAAGGAAAGTTTTTTCTGAACTAGGGTGGGGAGATGGGGTGTCAGGTGTTGATGAGCCTCATGCTCCATGATAAGGAGGTTGGGACTTCTCTTAAAGGTAACTGTGAGGCATTGAGCAATTAGCACAAGAGAAAATCAGGTTCGTGTTTTGGAATGGACCTTCTGGTAGTAGTATGGAAGCTGGTTTGAGAAGGAGGTGAGAAGAGGAGCAAGGCTAGAAATAAGAAACACGTGCAGTGGCTCACGCCTGTAATCCCAGCACTTTGGGAGGCCAATGTGGGTGGATCACTTGAGGTCAGGGGTTCAAGACCACCATAGCCAACACAGTGAAACCCTGTCTCTACTAAAAATACAAAAATTAGAAGAGCCTGGTGACGCACCTGTAATCCCAGCTACTAACGAGGCTGAGACAGGAGAATCGCTTGAACCCGAGAGGTGGAGGTTTCAGTGAGCTGAGATGGCACCACTGCACTGTAGCCTGGGTGACAGAGCGAAAGTCTGTCTAAAAAAAAAGAGAGAAGAAGGAAGGAAGGAAGGAAGGAAGGAAGGAAGGAAGGAAAGAAAGAGAAAAGGAAGGAAGGAAGGAAGGAAGGAAGGAAGGAAGGAAGGAAGGAAGGAAGGAAGGAAGGAAGGAAAGAAAGAAAGAAAGAAAGAAAGAGAGAGAGAGAAAGAAAGAAAGAGAGAAAGAAAAGAAAGAAAGAAAGGAAGGAAGGAAGAAAAGAAAGAAAGAAAGAGAGAGAGAGAAAGAAAGAAAGAGAGAAGGGAAGGCAGGCAGGCATTATTACAGTCCCATAGCAGTAGAAATTCAGCAGATGCTTGGTAGTCAAATGCTGTGGTCTGAATGTGTGTGACCCCCACTTCTCTAAATTCATATGTTAAAATCCTTACCTCCAAGATGATGGTATTAGGAGGTGGCCCTTTGGGAGGTGATTAGGTCCTGAGAACAGAGGCTTCATAATGGGATCAGTGCCCTTTATAAAAGAGGCCTGAGGGACAGACTCAGTAGCTCACACCTTTAATCCCTCAGCTTTGGGAGGCTGAGGCAGGAAGATCCTTTGAGTCCAGGAATTTGAGGCTTCAGTGAGCTATGACTGCATTACTGCACTCCAGCCTGGGTGACAAAGCAAAACCCTGTCTCTTAAAAACAAAGAAAAAAAAAATGCTGAGAGTACCCTGGCCTCTTCCACCATGTGAGGACACAGGAAGAAGGCACCGTCAGTGAACCAGAAAGAGGACCCTCACTGTACACTGAACATTCTGACACCTTGATCTCGGACTTCTCAGCCTCCAAAACTGTGAGAAATAAATTTCCATTGTTTTTAAGCCATCCAGTCTATGGTATTTTGTAATAGCAGCCTGAACTGAATGACACACCAGCAGCAGCTCCTTCTCCACATACTTCTCTCATGCTAATAAAACCCATATTAGGTAGAACATCAGTGGGTAAGAGCAGAATTCTGAAATCAGGCAGCTTGAGTATGAATCCTGGCAGCTGTGTTACCTTTGTCAAAATGCTGAACCATTCTAAGCTTTCATTTTCATTTCTGCAAAATGAGAATAATTATGTTCTCTACCAAATATGGTTGTTGTGAGGGTTCAATGAGGCAATACAAGTAAGTGCTTAGAACAGCGTCTGGCCTGCTCAGATTTAGCTATTATTTGTAGTTATTGTTATGATTACTACTACTGCTGCTAATTGATTCATGTATACACCCAACATGAGTCTGAAGGGAGGTAAGTCCCAGAAGAAAAGTAAATCATAACTGCTCTAAAGTGATGGATGTGCTTAAATTTCTCTTGCAGTGATTGTTCTAGACAGACATATCATACACTCCTGGCCAATAAAACATAAACGGATATCAGGCCAAGAACTTAAAGTGAGTTGTAAAGAAGTCTTCCTTCTGCTAATTGATGTAATTCTTTCTGTTAAGATGCTGGAACTTCTGCATGTGTCTAGGGTCAGGCTTAAGAAAAAAGTGAAAAATTGAAATTACTTATGTGTGATTAGGTGCTGAATTAAATAACACTAGAACTGTCCAAATGTAATTTTTTTTTTTTTTGAGACGGAGTATTGTGCTGCCACCCATGCTGGAGCCCTGTGACACTATCTCGGCTCACTGCAACCTCCACCTCCCGGGTTCAAGGGATTCTCCTGCCTCAGCCTCCCAAGTAGCTGGAACCACAGGTGCGTGCCACCACGCCCGGCTATTTTTTTTTTTCCAGTAGAGACAGGGTTTCACTGTGTTAGCCAAGATGGTCTCAATCTCCTGACCTCATGATCCACCTGCCTCGGCCCCAAATATAAATTATTTTTGTTAATAAATATCCATATTGCTTAAGCCATGTTGCCTGTTTTCTGTTACTTGTGGTCAAAAGCATCTTAACTGTTACAATTAGTACAAAATAAGAAGAGCCTGAACTAAAGCAGATGGAGACAGGGAGAAGGAAATCATTTGGAGACTGTTAGGGATGCAGCATATAAAGGAGACAGTGACTAGTTGGATGCTGGGGGCATGGAGAGATGGCACAGTGTGTGTGGGTGCCATTCCCTCTGAGGAGTTTTATAGGAGAAAGACTTTTTTATTTTTTATTTTTGAGACAGGGTCTCACTCTTTCGCCCGGCCTGGAGTGCAGTGGCGCGATCTCTGTTCACCACAACCTCCGCTTCCCAGGTTCAAGCTATTCTCCCGTCTCAGTCTCCCGAGTAGCTGGGATTACAGATGCATGCCACCACGCCCGGCTAATTTGTGTATTTTGAGTAGAGATGGGGTTTCACCATGTTGGCCAGGCTGGTCTTCAACTCCTGACCTTGTGATCCACCCACCTCTGCCTCCCAAAGCGCTGGGATTACAGTCGTGAGCCACTATGCCGAGCTTATAGGAGAAAGATTGTAAAGTGAAGGGACGATAAATTCAAAAAATCAAGAAGTGAAGAAAGAAGAACCTACTACAACATGAATGCACAGTAGTGGCAAGGAGAGAAGCAGTGGAGAACTTTCCTGAACACCCAAGGAGACGTTTTCAGAAAAATCAGAACAGACTTCACTGTCACAGAAAAGTCAGGCTGGATAACGATGAAGACATGTTTGCTGAATTAAACAATGAAGTGGTCCTCGATTGCTCTGAAAACGGTAATTTCAGAAAAGTTTTGAAGGGAGGAGTCAGTCTGCAGTGAATTAAGGAGTCAGCCTGGTATCAAAAGCTGGAGACTTGGAAATTTGGCTGCAAAACGTCCAGGAGAGATGGAGTCAAATAGCCATTATCTTCAGCACCACACACAGCCTATCGTCTACACTCCACAGGCATTTGCTGGATAGAGTGGTGGATTGATTGATGGATTCACCAACAATGGATGTTAGGTTCTCTTGTTGAACTGAGAAGACTTAAACATTCTAGGCTCCATAATCCAAATTTATATAGAGAAAATCTATTGGTTTTCGATTACAGGTTGTGTACAAAAGCATCTGATAAACTAGAATTTCCCTACCAAAGCTTGCTTTATTTAGCTTATGAAGAAACTTGCAAGATGGAAACTCTCTGACCAGAGGTAGCCTGAAATTGTTGCCCATACAGTGCTTTTAAACTTCTGAATTAATTTGTCAATATTTAAAAACCAAGAGATTTATTATAAAGGGTTTCTGGGGCTTTCTAGAAAGTCAGAAGTCTTGGCAACACTGGGTCACACATTCCCACCAACCAGCCGCTCCTGTAAGGGGCTGCTTGGGCTTTCTCTTCACTGTTCGCCATCATCTTCGGCATAACACGTCGTTGCCAAACTCTGAATTCCAGCTTCGATGACCATCTGTTCAGTCACTACAGATGGAAAAAAGTAAGACCTAGGACCACTTTTTTGTAGTTTTGTAGGGAATTTTTTTTAAAGTAATGACTCTTTTATGTTTAAATCTATCAACATTGAGAAACCTAAGGAAACCATGCTGTATTCTGAGAAAAATAGAAGTTACTATATTCTTTTCTTAAGAAAAGTTAGCAGAAGATCGGGAATAGGACAAAGGAATGACTGACACCCTTTCAATGTCATATGATGCATTGTTGAACAGGCCCATCCAATATTTAATTTAATTTTCTAGAAGATTATTTAATTATCTGGTGGATTAATTATTCCGTTAGAGGATTTATCTTTGTTTGATGTGCACTTTACTGTTGATTAGGACCACATATTAACTCGTAGATTTTGTTCACTGGAGATAAAAATAACTTTAACTCCAGAAGTTAAGATTCATAGTCTTATAAGACATTAACTATTTTGTCTCTGAGCAGATTGCTTTCCTGACTGACTATACAAATCTCTGTTCCTCATGTATTCTTCGAACCAACTTTACTTCCCATTTGAACGACTTTACTCATATAACCCATTAATGGTTCCCTCCTCAATTGATTATATAACTTTTCAGCCTGTGTTCATTCTATACAGAATCATTTCTTTTAATTTTATAAAATTTGTAATTTAACATCTTTCAGGAAGGCAGTTTTCCTTAATAGTTATTGCTTAGGCAAGATGGGTCTTTGTAGAAATAATGTCTTCATTTATGTGACTGCTTGGCCCTCACAGACATTTTTATTTGTAAGTCTATTAAAAAGAGCACACACACACACACACACACACACACACACACACACATCCCCTCCCGCAGGAAGCTGGCAGTGCCTCTTCAACTGTTACCTTACATTTCAGTATGAATGAGAGTTCTGACTGCAGCAGAGATTGTCCAAAGAAACTTGCTACTTTTATGGGCCCGAGGCAGGAAAGAAATATGGAATACAAATGGTGCTAGACACTGCCCACTGCACAGTTTTGCCCAGAGAGACTCTGCTCCGTATTCTGTGGAATGAAGCACAGCGCACGGCGAGTGAATTTGCACTGTGATTTAGTGTTCATAGAAGGGTGCTGTAAGCTGGGCCCTCTGCCCAGGTTGCAGAGAAGAAAAAACACATTTCTCAAGCTTCTCTGTAGTCAGGTACGATTTCATCAAAGACAGCACGGACATAAACAATTGCTGATTCACCACAGTTATCAGCTGCTGAGCAATTCCGGCTTAGAGAACACAGCAATTAGTGCTGACAAGTAGTGACCACTAAGTGATGATGTGGGAATCCACTGCCACCAAAAACAGAGTCAGAATCATTCTTAGGATAAAGGTAGTAACGAGGAAACTCTTGGTAGCATCCTTACTCTGGCATTCCAGAACTGCAGCTCCAGTAAAGACACATAAATGCCAATGTCTGTCACAACACTAAAATGCATTGTAATTTCCATCCCTCTGGGCTCAGTGTTTTCCTTGTACCTCCAATCCCGAGATACATTTTCTGCCTTTGTTTGGCTTCTTTGTCCCTGCAGATTGCACAGCCAGGTTCCCGTGTCCGCCTGCCAACAGAAGCACCAGCAGGAAGTGGAGATGAGAGCGAGATCATGGTGTTTCCTTCTGCTTCCTCTCTGCTTTTGAGAACTACCAATGATTGAGCTCTTTCATTGACTCTAGCTTCCACTGGAAACCTCTCTTCCACTGCTCCAGCTCTATTTCCTCCTCAGCACCAGGTTTAGTGATGACTTCCCACTTTTGTTAGCATCCAGGTGCCTTCATTTCGCCTGTGGATACCTCCATTCCTACGGACATCTTCGTAAGGGGTTCATCAGTAAAGCCTCTCCATTTTGACTATTTGAGTTACAGTCTGGTTTATGCAGTAATAAATGTGAAAAAAGTTCACTTGAGTTTTTAGTCTATTAATTAAAACTCAAAGAACATCATAAGCCTAGTTGTAAATACTCAAATGATTTAGAAAGCAACAGTGAACAAAACACCATCGTCTAGTTTCAACTAGTTACTTGACATATTAATTCCCTGTATTCACTTCAGCAGTTTCTGTTACATCATTGATAGTGTTTGCTTTTTTAAACTTTTATCCCGGAAGCATTGCTTTTGTATGCAAAGTTTATTTGTCTTCACTTTTACTTTAAGATGTCCAAATTGGAATAATAATTGTATGTAATCCTGCTTGCACTGAAAGGAAATTTACAATACTTCAGGCTGATGACAAAACTTTTCCTTTTACAATCGATTCTTTTTGAATCCAGAAAGATAAAGGAAGAGATGCTCATTTTATAGAAATAGAAAGTGAGATAGAGAGGTGTTAGGTTTGTTAGATGTCATGGGTTGAGCCACTGCAGAACTGGACTTAGAATTCAGGCTCCCACCTTCGAACCCCTCCCAATCTAGCCATTCCTGGCCACCATCCAGGAATGTGATCATTTTGTTTGGAATATTGTTATCTTAAATGGCTAAGACATGGCATTGATGGGGTGGGTGAAGTATGTGAAGGATTTTTTTTCCTTAAAATTTTATTAACATTTATTGCACTCTGGATTTATTTAGATAATAAAATAATGTGATGTTGCTCAAAAAATGTACCATGATTTCTAGAGGTATTTCTATTCCACTTACTTGTGAAAATTCCAGTTGCACAAATTTAAAACAAACAAACAAAAAAAACCCCTCTATTTTTGGGTTTTGATGGAGATTTTTGGAGGAATCAAAGTCTGTGCCTCATCCTCTCTCTTTTGCCACACCTCCAGGTGACCCTGGGGATCACCTCTGAGCAGGGACTCTCGCCCTCTCCTCAGTGTCAATGAATGATCCCAAGTTGTTTCTTCTCCTTCTCCTTCTCCTCTTCCTCCCCCTCCTCCTCCTCCTTCTCCTCCTCCTTCCTTCTTCCTTCTTCCCTCTTCTTCTTCCTCTTCCTCTTTTTCTTCTTCTTCGTCCTCTTCTTGTTTTTTGAGACAGAGTCTCATTCTGCCACCCAGGCTGGAATGTAGTGGTGCCATCTTAGCTCACTGCAACTTCTGCCTCCTGGGTTCAAGTGATTCTCCTGCCTCAGCCTCCTGAGTAGCTGGGACTACAGGCATGCACCACCATCCTCCGCTAATTTTTGTATTTTTTATAGAGACGGGGTTTCACCATGTTGGCCAGGATGGTCTTGAACTCCTGACTTCAAATGATTCGCCTGCCTTGGCCTCCCAAAGTGCTGAGATTAGAGGCGTGAACCACCATGCCCAGCCTCAGGATACATGGAGGGGCACAGAAATCATGACAAATAAGCAATGAACTAATAAGAAATGTTTTGGAAGAAAATACACATATTATCAGAAATTCATATCAATGTAAAATTTTCCAAAATAAATTTTCCCTGAATTAGTATTTTACATTATGCTTTAGCTGTGGCTGCAAGACACAAAAGAGTTGACACTGCAGAAGTCTTCAAATTCTATCTTTTTTTTTCTTTTCAAACCAATGAACATTGACCCCAAGCCTCACGAAACTAATTATTTCTAACATTTGGAAAGGGAACACTCATCTTTTGGGTAAGTCCCTTTGCTACCAGTGATTAAATCTCAGATGGTGTGGAGCAGTAACCTAGAATCAGAGCTGCTACTTCGTCATTCTCTAGTGTCAAGGCCAAACCTGTACAGATTCATTAGTTTCTTCTGGACCCAACAACAGCAATTCAGGTGGGAGAGATGAGACCTGGGCAGAATGAGCTGTTAAGTTTTCCCTTTGCCTGTGATGATCAGAGGCCTAGAGTGAAGGAGAAACAGTGGATGTCCATAGTATTTTCAAACTAAACATCACACAAGGTGACCAGGTGGTAAAGCATGTGCACTAAGGATTAACTCGAAATTTAAGGGTTTACTTTTTTAATTTCAAAACCAGAAAGTGTCTAGGTATTTAAACATCTTAAAACTTTACTCAGATTTTTTTTTTTTTTTTTTTTTTACTTTTCCTCTGGTGCTAAAATACTTTGCTCAGATATTTATGCTACTCATTTTAATGCTATTCATACTCTCTTCACTATTAAAAAATCATTTGTTTTATGGAATTATATTATGTTCTTCTTATTATAAATCATCCATAATGCCAACTCCAATTAATTCAACATTTATTTAGAGTGCCTACTATATGCCAGATACTATTGTAAGCATTAGATTTATTTATTTATTTACTTAGTTATTTATTATTTTTATTTTTTGGAGATGGAGTCGCTCTCTCTGTCACCCAGGCTGGAGTGCAGTGGTATAATCTTGGTTCACTGCAACCTCCGCCTCCTGGGTTCAAGCGATTCTCCTGCCTCAGTCTCCTAAGTAGCTGGGATTACAGGCATGTGCCACCACACTATGTTGATTTTTGTATTTTTGGTAGAGATAAGGTCTAATCAGGTTGGCCAGGCTGATCTTGAACTCCTGACCTCAGGTGATCTGCCTGCCTCGGCCTCCTAAAGTGCTGGGATTACAAGCGTGAGCCATCGCACCTGACCAAGCATTGGATTTAAATACAACAAATATAATCTGCCATCATGGAACTTACTTTATGGAAAGGAGAGTTACACATACACAGGTGCTCATACATACAGTACACTCTAAAAAAAGAAAAGTGTGTGTGTGTGTAATACATAACTACATATTATATATATATATATAAAAACTATGGCTATAACTACATATATGTTGCATAATATGATTATAAAGTACACAATTAAGTGGAAAGTACTATGAAAAAATGCAAAAGTAGGAGACACTGAGGGGGATTGGATATGGGGAAAGGAATAGGCAGGAACAGGACTACATAGGAGTGTCTCCATGAGCACAGGCCTCCTAGAAAAAGTGGTATTTTAGCCAAACTTGAAGGAGGTAAGGGTATGAACTAAGCAGTTGAGTGCAGGGAGGGGGTTTCAGACAGTGGCGCCAGCTGGCACGAAGATGCTTAACTGAGATATGGGGAATAGGAAGCACGTGGTTTAACCGGGGTGTAGGGGGAGGTGGGGGTGGTAGGAGCTGCAGGCGGGGAGACTGGCAGCTGGATGATATCAGGTTTTACAGGCCCTGCAAAGACCCTACAAACCAGGAAATGCTGTAAACATTCTGGCATTTTTCCTCCAGAATTATTTTTTCTGTTTATACATAGGCAAACATTTTTAAAGAGTTGATATAAATTAAACATATAAGACGTGCTCTGTCCCATCAATTAACGATATTTCAAAATCACTTCCCTATGGTATAACACATTCTGCATAAACATATTTAAGGACTGCATACTATTCTATTTTTCCTTCCAACGGACAGGCTTATGTAAACAGATATAGCTCCTGGCATGTTCCTGGAATAGTGATATAGCGAGTTTCACACCTTATGTCCAAACACTCTTTCATTACGTTTGTTTAATCTTTTTTAAAAAATCAGAAAAAAGAAAGAAAAAAAACCACTTCAAATTCACTTAGGTGTTAATGATTTTTTCAAGGCTTTTCTACTTGTCCAGGTGGCAGAGCCCCTCTGTGAGGCCCCTGAGGAACCCCTGTGCTTGCAACAATAGAGCAAGGTTTAAGCTGAGGCCACCAGTTCTATCTCTGTGGGTCAAGCTACCCCACTCCCAGTGTAATCTTTGGAGAACAGTTTTAAATCCAGTATGTTATCTTCATAAAGAATACAGAACTAAAGCAATTTAACCTGGGAAATCCTGGATCTTCTGTGGGTTTTTTTGTGCCAAAATAGGAAAAAATAAAAAGCCTAATAGGTAATGCTGTTCGAATGGTGACAGCTACCAAAATTCATGGATGTTTGCCAAAAGGAATGCAGCCAGCCTCTTACATCTGTGGATGGAAATTTAAAAACTCATATCTAAATCTAGGACACTTCCTTTAAACTGCATTTAGTCCTGTGCTTAATGATAAGAGTGTGTCATTCACTGACTTGGCTGATGTCATCAGGCATTGACCTTCTGTGATTATTGTCTTCGGGGCCCAGCAGCTGCAACACAGGTAGGAGAGACAAGACCTAGGCAGAATGATGTCTTAGAGCTTCCCTTTGCCTGGGAAGATCAGCAGTTGCAGGGAAGAAGCCAAATGGTTTGAAATACCAAATGCCTATGGTATATTCAAACTAACCATTGCACAAGGTGACCAAGTAGTTAAGGGCAATGTGCTAAGGGTTGACTTAATTAATTACAAAGCTAGGCAGCGTCTAGGTATTTGAACATAAAAAACTTTGCCTAGATTTTTATGCTACTTATTTTATGATACTCATACTTTCTTTGCTGTTAAAGTATCACTACTGGGTCAGAGGTTAAAAGGTAGCAGATATGCAGGATGAACAAGTATAGACTTGTAATATATGACATGAAGATTTAAATCAATAAAATATGTATGATATTCATGCTATGATATATCCAGAAATAGCAAATATTGTACTAAAAACCAATGATTCTTTCAAAAGAAGGCAGGAAGGCAGGCAGGAAGGCAGGAAAGAAGAGGAAAGAAAAGGAGAAAGGAAAGAAGGGAGGAAGAAGGAAGGAAGGAAGGAAGGAGAGGAAGAAGAAAGAGCGAAAGGAAGGAAGGGAGGGAGGAAGAAGGAAGGGAGGGAGGGAGGAAGGATGGAAGGAAGGGAGGAAGGGAGGGAAGGAGGGAGGAAGAAAGGAAAGAAGGAAGGAATGAAGGAAGGAAGGAGGGAAGGAAGGAAGGAAGGAAAGCTGGATTCCTATGGAGGTTAATGAACAAAGAAGTTTAAAAGCTTTGTTTCACTTTTAAATAAAATGCAAAGATGCTTATTCTGACATGAGAACAGCTGGCACATTTAACATTACAATGTAAACATCTGTTCATGTTCATGTGTTGAAATAAGCATATCAGATGGTTATGTTCCAAAAATTCAGATTGGTCCTAAAATAGTGCTTTTTGATGTCCTCTGAAGTAAATGACAAAATGGGGAAAAGAGAATGAGAGAAAAGGGCAAATAAATCCTTTAACTGTGTCCCTACCTCCCTTTAATGCTGTATCCCATTCCATTGCCAATCGTCTTGAATTCAGTTCTATCTTTTTAATACCTCCTTTTACATAATGGGAAATTTTGTTTCAATTCTCTTTTCCCAGTGCTGTACAAAATTGATATAGGGCAGACATTGCTTGGCATGCAATTCTCCAGCCCCTTCTGAAATTCTGCTGAACTTTCTCTTTAGAGCAAATAAAGCAGGTAAATTCAATGGCCCTGGAATTGACACTATTAAACTCAGCGACATAAAATAAGGCAACAGAGAAGATAGCCTCTCACTCACTAAGTCTTAGGGGAAAAGCAATGTCCACTTTCCTAAAGGATTACTGTGGCTGTTGGAGGACACACCAAGTTGAGAGTAGCATTAAAGGTCTTTGTCCTCCTTGAAGTTCTTCACTAGAAAAAAAAAAGAAGTGTTCACAGTTTCACAGAAGGACATCATAATTCTTCATTTTAAATTATTTGCGGAACAGAAGTGCTTATGCTTAATGTAAATCGTATGACAACTAACTGGACCACTCAAATACAGATGTTCCATATAAACGTCCTCATTTTGGGAAGAAGAATTTGGTTTTGTTGTGCTATTCTTTTTCCCCTAGCCCTGAATGGATCAGAGCCTTGGTAGGTGATGAGAAAAAGAATTGTTGAAGTTTAAGGAGAAGGAGGTTGCACCAGAAATACTCAGAAAAGTTGAAGGAAAAATAAAAATAGATATGCGATAAGGCATAAAGAGAAAATATTAATTGTAGAATTGGGTAATGAGTATATTGATGTTCACTACACAATTTTTAAATTTTATATATATTTGAAAATTTTCCTGTAAGATGTTGGGGAAAAAATAAGACAAAAAATCCCCCTTAAGTCAGTCATAAGAGAAAGTAAAAGAAACAGCAAATAACTCAATTAAAAAATGGGCAACAAAAATGTAAACAGACATTTCTTCACCAAAGAAGACATAAAAAGGCCAGGACATATGTAAAGGTGGTCAGCATCATTCATCATCAGGGAAATGCAAATCAAAACCACTATGAGATATCACTTCATATTGAAGATGACTATTACCAAGAAGTCAAAAAATAAAAAATGTTGGCAAGGGTGTGGACAGAAGGGAACTCTTGTACCTTGTTCAGGGAATGTAGATTGCTCTAGAAAGCAGTATGGGGAATTATAAAGAAATTAAAAATAAAACTACCATACAACCCAGTGATCCCTATTCAGTTCATACTCCAAAAAGAAATGGAATCTCCACCTCATAAAGACATCTGATCTCCCATGTTTACAGCAATATATTGGCTATTATTCACAATAGCCAATATACGAAAATAACAAGCATCCATTACTGAAGGCATGAATAAAGAAGCTGAGGTACACATATACAGGGGAATATTATTCAGCCCTAAAACGAGTGAGATCTTGCCATTTGTCACAACACAGATGAGCATGGAGGACATGAGTGCAGGTGAAATGAGCCAGACACAGAAAGGAAACTAGTGCATGATCACACTTATAGGTAGATCCTAAAAAATAACAATTCAAATATACAGAGATTGAGAACAATACATTGGTTACCAGGGTTGGCAGAGGAGAGTAGAAAATGCATAGGAAATGGGAATATATAGGTCAGAGGACACACAGCAGCAGTCAGGCAGGATGACCAAGTCTAGATATCTGATGTACATTATGAGGACCATACAGGTAATAAGAGTGTACTGTGTATGGGATTCATGCTAAATGAGTAGATTTAACTCCTCTTGCCACAAAAAAAAAAAAACCCAAAAAATGAGTAACTATGTGAGATGATAGATACGTTAATTTACTTCACTATAATAACCTTTTTTAACTATTAGGTTGGTTCAAAAGTATTTGCGATTTTTGCCATTAAAAGTAGTGGCGAACCCGCAATTACTTTTGCACCAACCTATATATGTATCTATATGTATCTCATAATATCATATTGGTGTACCTTAAATATATACTATTAAATATATTGTAAAAATAAAAAGGAAAACTCATAGAATTGAAGGATATATTTTCAAATGATATATCAGACAAGGGTCTAGTATCCAGATTACATAAAAAAAAAACTCTTGCAAATCAACAATACAAAGAAAAGTAACCCAATTTAAATAAAATGACAAACCCTTCCATGAAAGGATGTTCAATGCCATTGGTCAGGAGGAAAATGCAACTCAAACAGTAATGAGATACCGTTTCACACCCACTAGGATGACTATAATAAAAAGACAATGACAAGTGTTGGCAGAGTTGTGGAGAAATTAGACCCTTCAAGTACTCCTAATAAAAACGTAAAATGGTGCAGCTTCTACGGAGAAAAGCTTGGTGATTCTTAAAAATGTAAATATAGAATTATCGTATGATCCAGCCATTCCATTCCTAGGTATGCACTCAAGAAAATTAAAAACGTATTTGCAAAAATGTGTAGTTATATTCATAGCAGCATTATTCATAAGAGCCAAATGGTATAAACAATCCAAATGTTTGTTAACTGAGAAACGTTAATGTGATATGTACACACAGTGGAATATTACTCAGCCACAAAAAGGAATAAAGAACTGAAATAAACTACAACATGGATAAATCATGAAAACATTATATTAAGTGGAAGAAGCCAGAAGCAAATAACTATTTATTGAGTGGTTTTATTTATACAAATGATCCAGAGTAGGCAAATCCATAAAGACAGAAAGTAGACAGATTAGTGGTAATGGTTGCCAAAAGCTTAGAGGAGAGGAAAATGGAGAGAAATTGCTAACAAGTACAGGTTTTCATTGGGGGTTGATGAACATATTTAAGATCACATAGTGGTGATAGTTGCACAACCTTGTGAATATACTAAGAACCACTGAAACAAACACTTTAAAGTGATGAATTTCATGATATACGAATTATATCTCAGTAGAGAGAAAAGAAAGAGAGAAAGAAGAAAGAGAAAGAAAAAAGAAAGAAAGAAGGAAGAAAGAGAAAGAAAGAAAAAGAAAGAAAGAAAAGAAAAAGAAAGAAAAGAAAAGGAAGGAAGGAAGAAAAGAAAGAGAAAGAAAGGAAAGAAGGAGAAAGAACAAATTATAGGACTCTAAAGCTGAGAATTGTGGGAGAGCCTGGCAGTGACTTCACAGGCATGACCAAATGCCTCTTTGTCTTGACCACCTCCACCAACTAACATTTCAGGTCTGCTAAGAGCATGAATGGTGAATGTGCTTTCTGAGTGTGGGTTACAGAAGCAGTGAGGGACAGCGAAGGGAGAGGTTGGTGGGTGGTGACACATCCGCACAACCATGAGAATCTGAGAAATCCCATTTCCCAGCACAGCCTGCTCGCTTGACTCTGCTGAGTGAAGCAAGGCTAAAGCTGACCTCGCTCAACTTCGAATATCCTGAACCTCCCTGTGACTTTGGCCAGGCTTCCAGTGGGTGGCCTCTGGGGTGGGAAACGACAGCAGAAAATGTTCTGGGGGAGTTTTCCAGTATTGCTTCAATTACCAATCTGAGCCCCTGCCTGCAACCTACAAACACGTAATGCATCCAAAGCATATAAGCATGAAAGTGAATATATCTGTGTCAGGATGATGTATTGAGATAAGAATTTCTGTATATTTCCCTCCCCATTCTAAGCAGACCACAAAGCCCCTGTGCACTTAATCTTCTTAGGGGTGATTTGCATGGCAAGGCAGAAAGCACAGCTGCTTAAATCAACTTCCTTCCTGGCTTCTCCCTCGCTCTCACCATACAGTATTGTAGCTATCAGCCATAGAGGCTATTTAAACTTCAATTTAAATTACATAAAATTAAATATTCAATCACTCATTTGCACTATCCATATTTCAAATGATGGCTAGTGGCTACAATACTGGAAAATGCAGAGTAGAACAACATGTCCATCACCATTCAAAATTCCATTCTACTGGATTGTCGCTCCTCAAAGGATCAGAGGCAGAAACACTGAGGAAAAGAGAGGAAACGTCCCTCCATGGAAAGGGGACAGAGTGAGTCTCTCATGCAGGTTTTCTAATGGCCTAGGGGGTGGGAAATCCTCAGAGGGGGAGGCTCCCCAGGGCCTAGGATGGCCAACCACAAACCTTGGCCCTTTGGGCAGAGACAAGGACTTTGGCCCACATCTCTCAGGAGTTAGCAGTGTAAAGCACCTGCCTGGACAATGGGAATGCCGGTGTTGACCATGATGAGCAGAAGCACAGAAGACCTCCCCCAGTACAGGGCACTCCCAGAGTCCTCATGCCCAGGAAGAATGACCCAATCATCACCAAGATTGCATTTCTTGGCAGAGCAGCTCAGATCCAAATTCAATTTGATATGAAGAAAATACAACAATGTTCTATTTCTTGCTTACCAAAGTTTAAGAAAAAAGATTTAGTACCTGCTACCCAGTCAAATAATGTACGATAGATAACTAAATATATACATATAAATAAGCAAACATGTGTGTGTGTGTGTGTTGTGTGTGTGTGTGTGTGTGTATCTTCTCGCATACTTGGGCATATTAAAATCTTGAACTTTCCAGTTGCATCTCTGAGTATCCGCAGAGAATGAGGCCTGTTTGAAGCAAATTTTCAGAGGCCAAGAAATATTCCCCTTTCCTCAGCCTTTATGCAGATCATCTCCCTCACCCATAAGATCTAACAGCTTCTCTGATCCAGTCTAGTCCACCTCAAACCCATTTTGCATGCTGCAGGAAAGGGATTCCCTTAAAATAGGAATCTGAGATCATACCCCTTTTAATAATCTTTCTATATTATATCATTATTTAGGGAAAAATCTATGTCCTTAGCATGGCCCAAAAGGGCTTCCAGGATGTGGCCCCATCATATACCACTCACACCTCTTCATGCTAAAATGTCTTCTATGTTTCTATGAGTCCATCCTCCGTCTCCCCTCTGGGTCTTGGTGCACATTACATTCTTATTGTGCACCTTGGTTTTCTTACACAAAATGAGGATAATAATAGAACCTATCTCATAAGGGTGTTGAAATAATGTAATAATTAATTAATGCAAGTTCATAGAACAGTGCCTAGTATATAGCAGGTAGATTTAAAAATATATATATAAAGTAATTGTGCAAGGATAGTAACAGATGACGAAGCACTCGTGTGTTGCCTCTGCTTGGGCAGCGTCTGCACTCTGGAGGGCGCTCCTGCATGAAGAAGTCTGTAGTGAAGGATGTGCTGGCCTTATGTCAGGCCTCTGGAAGGGTATAGCTTTTTTATTTTTATTTTTCAAACTAAGGGATGTCCTTTCAGATCTTTTCATCAAATTACTCATTCTCATTGCTCACTTAAGGTAAGATACGGCCTTGTTGAAGTTCCTAGAGAAAAAAAAGGCAACTATTGAATAAACAGAGAGATAACACTGGATTAAAAATGAGGACATCATTCTATGAAACATGTGACCAGTGTTCCTCAAAGCTGTCAAGGTTTTCAACGAGGAATGTCTAAGAAACTGTCAGAGCCAAGAGGAGCCTAAGGAGGCATGACATGTAAATGTCACGTGGCATCCTGGATGGAATCTCAGAAGAGAAAAAAGACATTGGGTAAAAACTAAGGAAATCCAAGTAACTCTGGACTTCAATTAATGACCATGTATCAATACAGGTCCATTAATTGCAACAAATGTACCATACAAATGTACAATGTGAATAATGAAGAAACTAGGTACAGTGTATATGGGAACTCTATAGCATTATCTCAGTATTTCTGTAAATTTAAAACAATTCTAAAACATAATATTTTAAAAAAATCTTTTTAAAAAATATTTTTTTAAATATATTTAAAAAATCAAGGCATCTGAGTTGTATAAGCAGACTTATCATTAAGTGGATCCATGTTTGTATGACTCAAATGAAGTCAATTAACCTTTCTGAGATGCTATATTCTCATGCCATGAAAAGGCTGAAAGAAACAAAACTTACTTTCTCACAAAGTTATAAAATTCCGTGAATTTAAAAAGAGAAATAAAAACCCCAATCCGTAAGTGATACACTAGCTATACCGGATCTGCTTTATTGAACCATATCTTAACGTGGAAGTTACAAGAAAAATGTACCTATGGATATGTATGTGTGTGTGCGAATGTGTGTTTAATGGTGATGGTATCAGGACTGGGCATACGTTTGAGAATTGAAGATTGTCACGTATTCCTTGACACACTCACTTTAGATGCTTCAAAAGTCACACAGTCGGAAGACAAGTTGCCCTGAGCTCTTGGTTTTCTCAAGTTCATTGATTTATTTGACGAAGGCCATATTTTAAGGGATTATTAAATGAACACAACTTCCTTGTTCCTTTTCAGGGACGTATGACTCGATGACAGACAAGCACCAAGTAGCGCCAGGGAGAGAAGGCAGGGCTGACTATGGCCACCAGGGAAGAATCAGCTTTTCACTGGTCATTTGAAGACTACTTCTCACTGAGAGGCAGAAGGTAAAAAAAAGATAAGTAAAGCTAAGAGAATGGATGTTTAAGGAGTTATTTCTCTAGGATAGAAAAGATCACAAGCTTTTTTATTTAATTTGCACTTGAAGTTCTGGGATGAAAGTGTGGAAGGAACAAAGGAAAGCAGCAAATATCACTGCATTGTTTCCTGCCTCTTTAACTCATCAGCAAAAGAATTCTTGCTACTGGGGAATAACATATGCTCTGAAATATTCCAGACTTTACTCCAGTAACATTTCCTCACTTTTAATAGGAATCATTCCAGCCATCATTCTCTGGATCCTCTGAACAGCCCCCAGCAGCATAATGACCTTTACCAGCATCCGAGGTGATTCTCAGCTCTGAGTATTTTTTATTTATCTGAATCTTCAGGATAAAAGAGGGAAAGCTTTGGGGTTCTTCTCCAGGTTGATATTCTGACTCTACCTCTTCACAGGTAAGTGATTTTGAGCAAATTACTTCACAAGTCTTCAACCTCAGTTTCGTGGTTTTAAAATTGGAACAATGCTACCACCTAGGAAATTTGTTTTTAACAATTACAAGCAAAAATATGCACAAGGAACCTGGGACAGGTACCAAGCACTCTTCACTCTGCAATGATCACCCAGAAGACAACAGAGTGATGCTGCTCTCCACCTGCTGTATGAGGAGAGCCTGGGCAATGGTGACACTGGCATGAGCTGTCAATCAGTCCTAGCTCCCTCCATCTGGACCCAATGTGGGTTGCTGCTTCTTTGGCTGACCAGATTCCTTTGGATTAACACAGACTTTCTTGAGATATGCTAACACACCCTTTGCATTCCACTTAAGTTTGGAAGACACTTCCTCTATTATAAATGATATGAAAATGTCTGAGAGTTTAGGTGCATATTTTGAAGTCTAACTTACAACAATGATTGTATTTTCCCTGCACACAAATTCTTCATGTACACCCATTGGTGTTCTGCAGACAGTTTGTACTAGTTCAAGGGAGCTGCTTGCTAAATATTCAGAAATTCTGTGAATTGGCTGTGAAACATAGTTGTTATTAAAAGATAAATTATACAAACTTATGACTGATGAATCATATTAAAAACAAAGACAATACTCAACTCATGATTTTTTGTTATTTGACTGCATTTCACAACTGTCTATGGTCTGGAGATTGTTTGTATCTGTTGTAACTGCAAGTGCTGTGCTACTGCACACCTCTGCCCAGGTCCACCTTCGGGAACTGCATGGTGGTATGGTAAGATCAGTCATGGTGCAAGTATTCACACTACAGAAACTCTACACTGCTATGATACAAATCAGGACCTGATGCATTGTTTTATTGATTCTCTGGACTGAAGAAAGTGATGGAGAAAATAATAGTAATACAGACTTAAACTTAAAAGTGTGTCATGTTGCTTTCATTACATTGTAACACACACACACACACACACACACACACAATTTAGGAAATATTCTACTGGTATTCCAAAGCTATTATTTGATTCATCAAAGAAGCAGCTTCCATCATTGACAAACAAGCAAAGCTTTACTCACCAATGTAAATGAAAATACTGACTGGCACTTGTGCTTATATTCTTTCAACAATTGTAACTGTAGGTTGACTATGAATGCCAGGATTTGGAAAAAAATTGAATAAATACATTCTGTGAGAACAGAATGCCCATGTGGAATTTACAATAAGAATAACATGTATTTTTACTATTATTTATAAATTGCTCTGCATCCTCTATGTCAGTCAATTTATAATAAACGTATGTAGACACATTCAAATTTTTTTGGAGACCTTGTTGTTAAACATTACCGTTAAACCACTAGGGACACTAAAATTCTGTGCCTATGTGTTTACATGTATTATAGTCAGTGACTTTTATTTTTTATATCATTAAGGTCTTTACCAATGTTCCTGCCAAACCACACAGCTATGAAGATCATTTCAGACTATGTTTAAGCACCCGACATTTCACTATAGAAAAGAGCTGGGTGCTCAGTATTTGACTCTATGCAGGTGAGCAGCATAAGATGCCAAGAATGGAGGTTCTAGGGACAGCCTGCTTGGGTTCAAAGCTCAGCTTTGCCAACTACAAGCTGGAGTCAGCAAATTACTTTTTCACTCTATGCCTCATCAAAGAACTAAACAAAAATGACTAGAGTTCAAAACTAAGACAACATGATTTTTTGAAATAATCAACATGTCAAGTTTATTTACTACCTAGGCCCGAAAGCACTCACTTGAAGAAACTTACTGAGTAGGTCACTAAAGATGGGGAAGCCCAGGAGGTTTAAAGTTAGAAGTGGGAAGCTGAGGAGCTGTGCCAACTCCGCAGCGAACACCAGCACTCAGACAGAACAGAATGAGCCCATAAGTGTGTACACAGTTGTTTATATGAAATCATGGGTCAGGCAAGTGTCCTCAGCTAGGTCAGATAATGGGTAGTCAGAGCTCACCGCCCCTTGTCAACTTCTGGTGGTTAGAGCCAGCTGCGAAGAAACACAACAGTCAAGCTGGTTGGTTTTGGGTTTTTTGTTTGTGTGTTTGTTTGCTTTCTTGTGTTTTTTGTTTTGTTTTATTTTGCCATATGACACCATTTAATATGATATAGGCTTAAACATCTTCACATTTCCACTCCATTGATAGACAGACTGGCCCATGCCTGCGATGTTAAAGTAGGGCAGTGGAGCCCAGTAGGGAAAGGACAGCTCATTATGGCACATCTGTGTCTCAGCCACAGCCTCCACAGGGGCGTCAGGAGCAGAGTAACTAATACACGCAAGGTACTTAAAATCAGGCACGTGGTAAGCACTTAATGGATGTCAATGGTTACCATTCTAATTTCATAAAAACGAATAAAACCCAGCCTAGTCCTCTATCCCAGTAGATCTGACAGTTAACACCTCCGAATCCTCATACTAAAGAGGTTTCTATGACTTATGATATTCATCTTTGTTATTTCAGAACTTTGCACAATGTCTTGGACACATTATGTTCCCAAACAAATGGTGATTACTGTTAAGCTCTTCTGGGTAAGCAGTGATATTCCTGGGATTTTTATTTTGAACTTTGAATGAGATCATCTCAGAGCATAGTCAGAGAATACATTTTGATTATAAAAATAACAAAAAGGCATTTATTCTGTGCCAACTATGCTTCCAATTTTGTCCACACTTTGTGGAAAGTGGTGCACAGAAAGGTTAAAGCATTTGCTCCAGGCCCAAACAGAAAAAAAAAAAATAGCGAAGCCAAGATTTGAACCTGTGTCTGTGTGTCTCTGAAACTCATGCTCTTGCTACCAAGCCATGCTGCCACCTTTCTATTAACTAAAATTTGTGGGTTAAAAATTTCAGAATTTACCTGAAAAGATTCATATGTCACAGGAAAAAAAAAAGAATTCTTTGATTTCTGAAGAACAGATGGATGTGCCCTTTGGAGAATCGCAAGCTGAAAGGGAGTAAAAGGCGCTGAATACAGAAGAGGCCGACTCATCAGCCCCCAGAGACCATTAGCGCTCATTCTCCTGGTCTCTCAACAGTTCATTCTGCAGTTTCCTTTGGTAATGAGGGAAGATAATACCTTCAGCAACTCTAGTTCCAACACCTGCACAAAGTTGGGGAATATGTTTTACTTAACTTTGCTTAGTCTGTGCTAGTATTTTCTTTCTCAACATTAGTAAGAAAGGGAGAGAAAAGATCTGGAACTAAAAAGAGACTGATTTCTGTTTGTATCAACCTTCATGTCTTGGACTCTCTTCAATACTTCCACATTAAGGCCTGACCTCATATCACCTGTGACATCTTTCCTTCCGCCTACCCCCTCCATGGATAAGGTGAAATCTGAGAGCACTTGTTTCAGTGATCTTTTGCTGCTTAACAAACTGGATCAAACTTAGTGCCTTAAAACAGAGTCCATAATTTTTTTCTGTAAAAGTCCAGATTGTATATATTTTAAGCTTTGGAAGCCATATGGTCTCAGACACAACTACTCAACTCCCCTCAGTAGTGCAAAAGCAGCTATAGTCAATATGTAAATGAATACACTTAGCTGTATTCCAATAAACCTTTATTTACAAAAACAAACAGTGGGCCACATGAGCTACTGTTTGCTGACCTCTGGTAGAAAATAGTTTACTGTTTCTCAGAGTTTCCTGGGCTGTTGCTTTCTAATGTGATATTCACTGTGACCACATTCATCTGGTGCTGGAACATCCCCAAAGGGCTTCACTCATGTGGCTGGCACCTCAACTAGGGTAGTTGGAGGAACTGATAACTTTTTCATCCTTTCTTTCCCCATGTGGTCTCTTATCCAACAATCTAATTCATGCTTCTTCACATGGCTGTTAGATACCAAGAGCACAAAAGTAAAAGCCGATAGATCTCCTAATGCGGAGACAGAGGACTGGCCCAGAGCTACGTGTTCAAAGCAAATCATAGTGACAAGGCAGCCTAGGCTTATGGGGAGGGCAAACGATTTTGTCTCTTAATAGAAAGAGCAGCGTGCACAGACAGGGATGGAAGGAATTGCTGGTGGACACCCTCACAGACAGCCCTTCATTGCATTTATCACATCACATATTTTTTCTAGTATCATAATGCGTGCAGAAGTCCCAGATCAAAGAAGTTCATGGTCTAATTGAAGAAAATTGGGACCACTGAGTGCATGGAACGATGAATTCACTCATGAAACACTGACTGAGTTTTCAATAGGTGCCAGCGACTGCGCTAGAGTGCCAGGGTTACAAACACAGAAGCATCTTCCTCTTTGAGCTCACAACACAATATGAGATAAATAAGCCTGAAACAAAATAATGTCAACAATACTGAGGATCAGAAAATGATATCCCCAAATGAAGGCCTCAGAAAGGAAACATTTTCCTCTGACCATCTCCCATCCTGCTGTCTCTGGCCTCTTATTCTCCCCTAAGGCGAGCCATAGAAACTAGAATCCCTCTTCCTCAAGGCAGGCAATAGAAATCAGAACTCCTTTTCACCAAAGCCAGCCATAAAACCTAAAAACATTACTCTAGCTTTACCCACCACCTTTTTGTATAAAGTCTGGCCATAAAGAAATAATCTGACCTACCTCATATGACTATAGGTCGTAAGACCCCCTACACCCAGAAGGAAATAATGCTATGCAGAGAAGTCAAGAAAAATGTTGCTTAAATTCTTACCCTTCTGAAAAGCCAACAGACAGGCTTTTCTGAGTTTTCCAATTCAGTCTGTTTGCATTAGATCATAGCCTTTTCTTCCAATCATCTTTCTGCACAGTTGTTCGTATTGTGTTGAGCCCAAATATAAAAATGGAGTTTCCCCTGTACCTTTGGGCCATCACACTGAAGGCTTCTGTATCGTGTAAAAGTATGATCAAGTAAATTTGTTTGCCTTTTCTCCTATTAATCTGCCTTTTGTCATTGATTTTCTGCAAATCTTAAGAGGGCAAAGGGGAAGTTTTCACTTTGCCCATACAGCAACATGATACATTTTAGACTAAGACATGATACATTTTTGAATAAGCAAAGAACCATGGGAATACATTGAGGAGAATTTAGCTTGGAGACATTAAGGAAGGCTTTGACAAGGAGGAGATCATATAAGAATGAAATCTTAATGACTAAGTGGGGGTTGAAGTGATGGACCGGATATGGGGATATTCTAGGCAGAGGGAGCAGTGTGAAAATGTGAAGAGGCTAGAACGAGCTTGGATGGTTGGGGGAAGTGTAGAGGAATAGCAGGAGAGGGGCTGGAGATCCCAGCCAGCAGGGAGCAGGGTCACAGAGGGCCTTGAGTGACATGGGCAGATGTCTAGCATTTACCTGGTAGGTAAATCAGAAGGGTAAGAATTTATTTTTACATTTATTTATTTATTTATTTATTTATTTATTTATTTATTTATTTTGAGACGGAGTCTCGCTCTGTCGCCCAGGCTGGAGGGCAGTGGCCGGATCTCGGCTCACTGCAAGCTCCGCCTCCCGGGTTTAGGCCATTCTTCTGCCTCAGCCTCCCGAGTAGCTGGGACTACAGGTGCCCACTACTACACCCGGCTAGTTTTTTTGTATTTTTAGTAGAGACGGGGTTTCACCGTGTTAGGCAGGATGGTCTCGATCTCCTGACCTCGTGATCCGCCCGCCTCGGCCTCCCAAAGTGCTGGGATTACAGGTGTGAGCCACTGCGCCCGGCCCAGAAGGGTAAGAATTTAAGCAACATTGTATAACAGAGATTGGTGAAACAAAGAACTAGAAACAGGGACATCTGATAGAAGACTATTAAGTATTGCAGAAAGAATTGGTGGTGGCTGGGGGGAAAATACATTTGAGTATGTCTGTATATTCATGCTGCTTGGTGAGGGGGAACACTGCTTCTGGAGACTGGTTTAGAGGAAAAACAATGCATGAGGAAAAGTCTTCAAATAAATAACGAATACAAAGCATGTTGACTTGTAGTAAGACCACTTGAATCAAAAACGTACTTTGAATGAATCTAAATAATTAACTTGATCTTCACGAACTGAATAGTTTCACACTTCTATGATAGACCTTGTGCTGACACCTAATATGTTTTTAATAGATATAGATGATTTTATTTTTTTACTTTTCACTCCAAGCAAGAATTCATACTGGTGCTTAATATAAGGTTTTTAAAGCATCCCCTGTTTCTTCTCAAGTTATAAAAGTAATGTATATTCATTACAAAAAAAAAAAATTCCCGTAAGTGAAGATGAAAGAGTTGTAAAACAGAAAGAGTGTGAGGGAGAATAGAACTTCCTCTTTTGGCATCTCTTACAATTTCCTTCTGAACACCCCTTTCCCTTTGTTCTACAAAAGTATAAAGACTCATTGTCCTATATTGGGCACACAGACAAAATGGAAGCGAAAAGAAGTAATGCTAATTTTACTTCTAACAGAAGTCTGTAGTTGCGTTCACAGCAAAACCAATTGAACTGAGAATAAAAATATTATGAAGATTATAAATAGAGATTGAAGTGCTGTTTGACCTATGCTGCAGATACTGACTTACCTCTGATTCCATTGCCCTGTTCAATCAAATACACACATACACAGTAAACACACATGCACATTCACACACCTGAACATACACATATGCACACATAAATGCACACATGCATATATATACATATAAACACACATATCCACACATGCACACACATATACATATACGTAGACAGGCAAACACATGTGTGCATGCACATGTATACATGCAGAGACACACATGCAAATACCAAATACTATTTTGTATTACAGAGCCTTTGCTGATGACCCAACTTCACCCTCCAACCACATGCCTCTTCTGACCTCATCTTAGCTTGGTCAATTCCCACTCACCTTCCAAGATCCAAGAATTGCTCAGTCCTAATCTCTCTCAAGAATTCATTCCCAGGGCCAGGTCTCTACAAATATCTTCTTCCCGATAATGGCTATTTTGTTTAAAATTATTTGTTTACTGATTTATCTACTCCATCAGACTGTGAGTTTCCAAGGAGCAGTGCTCTGGTCTTACCACTGAGTCCCCAGGAATTGACATAAACCCAAGGAAAGAGTAAATGTTTGATAAATGTCTACTGAGCTGAGTGTGATGTCATGCAAAGTAGAAATAGTAGTGACATTAAGAGCAATAACATGACAGTTTTCTGAAGCAGGAGAATGGCAGGGGTTGATGTGTTAATTTAAGAAGACCAATGTGACGAGTAATTCTTTATATCCTATGTGTAAACATTATCCCTGTGTAATTATCTGCCTGCTATTATCAAAATACATTACCACTGAATTCAATGTTTTCCTCACCTTTTATTTTTAACGTGTTTTACAGCTTTTACCCGTGAATTATTCATATTACATTTTAATAGGTATAAGATAATTGACCTTGTCCGCATGAGGCACCCATAATCTCACCCTGTAATAATTAACTCTCAGATGTGGGCTGTTATTCAAAGGTAATGACTTTTCATCAGTTTGGCAATACATTATTGCTTAAGAGGTCCATCTGATTAGATATTTCATAGCTTTGCTTTGTAATTCCTCCCCTTCCCCAGACACTTGCTAGCTAACTGCATGTCCCGGGGTGAACTCAGGCTCATATATTTCCAATTGTGCAAGGGATTCTTCCTCTTTGTATTAATTGAATTATCATTTACTTTCTCATGAACCCAACATTCTATGACTTATCCTCAAATTCTACATCATTCTATCTGACTCACTCCTCTGCATTTTCCTTTTTCTAAAATAGTCATCCAGGCTTACTGACATTTTCCCTGAATTTTGCCCCCTTCAGCAAATTTATGAAAATAATACCTCAAGTGGTAGCGATTTATGGAAAAATCCCAGCAAAGAATATCTTACAGACAGCAATGTTTCCTCCCATATCTTCAAGTAAAAAATAAGGTCTAGACTCCCCAAATGCCCTCAAGATTCTATTTGTTTTAAAAAAAGCTTTATTTCAGCATTTCCAAAGATATTATTGCCAAAAGGATCTATCATAGCTGTATTTCAACAAAACAAAGTCCAATTAGAGAATCTTGCTGTCTTTGTTGTTGGCAACGGATACAGAGTTAAGTTATAGTATGAAATTTGCAGTAGAGATTTATGGAAAAATTCCAGGACAGAGTGTCTTATAGCTAGCAATGCTTCCTTCAATATCTACAAAGAAATAAAGCAGGGTCTGGAGGGGGTGTGACCCTAGGATTCTCACCTGCTTTTGATGACTACGGGAATTTCATAAAGTTGAACCCTATCAATTCAGAATAAGTGCTAGTAAAATGTTCTTGAATAAATTCTTTAATTTTTGAATACATAATTTGATACGTAAATGTCTACCTCAGTATAAGAAAACAGGGCAAATTTAATCTATTAAAAACATACAACCTACCTCTAAATGTTATTACCCTAATTGTATGTACATGGTAACTAATATTACAAATGATTATTCCATATTCATTGAAATCAGGGGATTTGCCCAAGAAAAAGTATGTTCTAAAGAAAAATAGCTATTTTTGATTATAGAGTTTTTGTAGTTCAATCAGATCTCTCTGCCCGCCACGTACAGGTTTCTCGATAGTTTTCATGCTCAGGAAGGACCACCCTTTCTGAATATAGAAGTTGCTTCCTGTGATTACCAACCACCTTTTACATCAATATTCTCCAAGCACTCAAGAGAGGAAGTTAAGAAAAAATGTAATTCCGTGTGAAAAGGAAACCCATGAACCATAATGAAACTTGCAGAGCAGCGCATTTCAGATGAAAGAAAAAACAGGTAATATTTAAAAGATCTTGAAGAATGTTAAACATATCTAATGAAATGCCTAATCACTGTTCAGGAAAGCCTAGCTGTTAACACCACCCACAGCCATCTAGATCTACTGAATGGTTGTTAAATGAAGACCCGAGTGTAGAGACTGCACCTGCACCTCCTAAGCCACACTCCCTCTTATAATGCGGTGTTCAGGTGCTTCAAGCAGAAGAACTTGTGTGGGAGATTTTTAACAGATATCCTAATCTTATATGCCATGATTTGAGAGACACTAGCATGGAGAGATTTAGTGGCACTATGGCACTTTTCTCCATTGCAACTCTAGCTCCAGGTACCCAACTAATCACATGCCAAACCTAGAAGGAACATAGCCACAAACTCTGGTGATTTCTCTCCTATCAACTCAACTTGTGGATTGCGAAAAGATCATTTGCAATGACTGCGTTTCAAGTGCTCCACACCCACAGGGCTAGTGGCTGCCATATTGGACAGTGTAGCTAAGAACATTTCCACCATTTCAGGAAGTTCTATTGGGCAATGCTGATTTATGGAATTTATTTGGGATTTTTTAAAATGTATTTAAAACTTGTATCTGAAAGTCAGTACGTTTCATATTATTTCTCACAACTTCTGGTGCTTATAATTCCAGTCGACGTGTCTAGATTATATCAAATCTTCAAAACTCCACATGTCTATTGCTGCATAGCAAACCACTCCAAATATGTCGTGGCTTTAAAGCAGTATTTCATTATTTTCCACAACTCTGCAGGTTGACTACGTTCTTTTTCTAGTTTTTCTTGGAGCTTCCCAAACTTCTGCAGTCAGATGGCTGCTGGGGTTGGAATGTCCAAGTTGTCTTCACTCCCATGTCTGTCATGTGGGAAAGGACTGTTGACCAGGCTGGGCTCATCTGGAACACAGGGGAAGCTGACTCTCTCTCTCTCTCTGGTACCAGGTCCTTTTCTTCTACAGGCGAGCCATCTTTGGGGAGTATTTAGCACATTCATTAAATCACACTCTATCACAAAGTGTCCTCCTACCCCTTCAGTTCAGTTTTCTAAATTTCCGCAAGACTAATTTCCTTCCAGCCTTCTGCAAGTGTCATGTCGCCCTTTAAATATTTCTTGAGATCATGCCACCTTCTCTACCCTACTCCTCCAAAATATATAATAATTTTCTTAAGGAAAGGAATTGGGTCTGAACTATCTAGTGTCTATGTACCTCTCCCCAGTGGCCAGCTGTGAACTATCTAGTGTCTGTGCACCTCTCCCCAGTTTCCAGCTCACAGCCGAGCGCTGTGCACAAAGTAAGCCACTAATAAATAAAAGATTGAATTGAATTATCCCACTAACCCAAGACACTACTGTCTCTATTCAAGAGTAGGAGAGTGTCTGCCCATTTCTACAGAAGGTAGTATGGCAAGAAACTCTGGAATTAGGTGGGCCAAGGGTTAAATTCTATGTCCAACATTCTATTACATCAATTGCTTCAAAACAATTGAGAGGTCTTCATAAGAAGATTGTGAAGATGACCTAAATTTATGAAAAGTTAATTATAGAATAAGAAACTTAAAAAGTGAAGGGAAAAACGAAAAAAAAAATGAGGACTCAAAAGAATTATAACATGAGGCTTCTAAATCTTACATAACTTAGGAACTCAGCATTTTAACTTACGTGGCATTAATTCCCTCGTCATCACAGGACTGCTCAATAACGCGCGCGCGCGCGCACACACACACACACACTTACTTTAGATATTGGGTGTCTACAGACTGTTTAGAGGCATTAACCACATAGACAAATATGCCACAGAAGACTGCCTAGGTAATAAATTGCATTCATTTTAAAAAACCTCAGTTGTAAGCAGTGCAATTTGCTCTACTGAAAATCCAGATTTTAGTGATTCAGGATTGAGCACCATAAAACTGCTTTTGTTGGCAGTAAAAATATTTTCACTACCTTAAGTCATCACAAACACCAAATGTAACTATTTTTCTTTCAATGAAGAGATGCTGGGATACTCAGACTCATAACCTACAAGGAAAAAATTTTATCAGCTGCCTTAGCCTTTGACACAAATATTTCTATAGGTGATTGAGATGATCTATGTGGGTACTAAGAAATAAAGGGTAAGCAGAAATGAGCCATTTTACAGTATTTATTCTGCACAGCCTCCAAAATAGTGGAGAAGGCAAGATCTGAGACAGGAAAATGGAAATAATGTGTCTTCTTTAATTTATATAAGAAGTAAAAGGGAAATGAACCCCCTGCACTTTTGCAGTCAGAATCACAAGAAGCATCCGAGGGGATTTTCATCTGGAGGCACCTCGGCTCACAAGCAATTTACATTTTGAAGATCAACAGGCTTTATTAACCAATTTGAAGATCGTGTACCTCAGATGTTAGCTGGAAAAGTACTCCAATGAGTTTTAATTCCTATGGCAGACATGAGGGGTGGAAGTGGTAATAAGAGACAAAGAAAGGGCTGGCATCTGTAAGCATAGGAAGACCTGGTGATTAAAAGTCAAGGCTTTGGGGCCTGATGTCATGGATCTCAAGTCCACTTTCACCACTCACTAGCTCAGTGACCTTGGGCTACTTGTGTGACCTCTTAAATGTCAGTTTCCCCACATGTAAGCTGTGGATCATAATAATTCCCACCTTACAGTTTGTTGCGAGAATTAAAGGACATACTACATGTGAATCTCCTAGCACACTGCCTGGCACATACTCATAATTAAATAAGAGCTATCCATGATGAGTATTGCATAGATTTTCTCACTTAATCATCACAAGACTACTCCGCAAGGTGGGATCTCCTCGCTTTACAATGAAACAAGCCTCAAAATCCTTCCAAGGTCATATAGCTTTCAAACAGTCCATTTGATTGCAAAGTCCCATGTTTAAGCCAAAATAGTCAATAACTTTTGGCTATCAAGGCAGCTGTTTCCAGTCCACAAGAGAAATTCAGCTCTCCAGGGGAGAAAGATGGCCATACCCAGAGCTTTGGTATAGAGTAAGGAGTATTAAAATTTCAGCACAGCAAGTGTTCAATAGAAACTTTTCAAATAAATGAAGAAATGGTTAGTAGAAATAAGCTCTGACTCTTTCCCTGCAGTATAATGCTTTTAACATACACTTAGTAACTATGATTCCTAGCTCTGGTCTTATAGCCCATGCATTTGCCCTGTTGAGTGTATATTCAGACATTGACGGGACCACATGTTAAGAACTCTCTGCTGGCTTTGTTTAAGCAGCCACAACCCTCCACCACAGAATGACAGCTGCTGTCATTTCAGGGAACTTCTGTTTACACATTTAGCTTTTACTTCCTTTCCCCAACTCAGATTCAAACTCTGACAGTGGGTCTAATGGGCTGTTGCACTTTGCTAATTTACCTATTAATTTTGCAAATGGTCTGTTTCATGGAAGATAAACCTTATCCTTTGGAAACATGACATTCTTCAGCGCAATCTGGCTTGAAGCATCCCCAGGCCTTGTGCAGAAAAAGAAAATGAATTGCCTAAGGTGGTATTTCACAAATTACTACCTCCCAGTGCCATCGTGTAGATAAAATGATTACTCAGTCAATAAAGTAAAATGATTAGTCAGGCAATAAATGTTAGTTGCCTAACATTTTGCGACTAGAATACTTTTTTATTCTTTTTTTGTCATGAAGAGGGTAGAAAAGTGAAGTTCAGGACATATATAACTTAGTGTGTCCAGAATTCAGTGAGAGACAGAAGTTAACACGAGCAAAGCCACAAATATTCCTTTGCTTGTAGTGATTAATGGAACAGAAAAATAAACATCAATGGAATTAGTAAGAAATGCCTCATAGATTCCCTTATTTAAAAAGCCAGCAATAATAAGGATGCAGAGGCATAAGAATGATACAATGGACTTTGGGGACTCAAGGGGAAGGGTGGGAGGCAGGTAAGAGACAGAAGACTATACATTGGGTACAGTGTACACTGCTTTGGTGATGGGTGCAGTAAAACATCATAAATCACCACCAAAGAACTTATCCATGTAACCAGATACCACCTGTTCTCCCAAAAAAATTGAAATAATTTTTTTTAATAAAAAAAAGTTTTACAGTTCAGCTTGGCTTACCTAACCACTTAAATATTCTTACCACTGGCTTGTTTCCTATAATGCCAAATAAGTCATGAAATTACTTCAAAACAAAACATAAAAAAATAAAAAGCTAGCAATGGGCCAACAAAGCAGTCTGAAAAGAATCTACATAATATATGGGAGAGTGGGGTACATGGCTCCCCCAACAGCTGAGATTCATACATCAGCTACACTCTGCATACTCCTCAATAATTAAGATCAACCGGAGGAAACACCAAAATTATTGCTTTCAGTTTCTAAAAATAGTTGACTTTACCCAAATAAAGTGTTCACAAGGACATAGACAACTCATTACCACGGCCACCAACTGCAACAATGCAAACCTAAAAAATCACTTTAGATAGATAAGAAAAATGTATGATGATCACTATAGTTGTTTCCATTTAAGTAAATATTTGCAGAGTAATTAAAACAATTTTTTGGTTAAGTTCCTACATAGCTTGTATCCTATTTCTTTCTTTTTTTTTTTTTTTTTTTTTTTTTGAGACGGAGTCTTGCTCTGTCGCCCAGGCTGGAGTGCAGTGGCCGGATCTCAGCTCACTGCAAGCTCCGCCTCCCGGGTTCATGCCATTCTCCTGCCTCAGCCTCCCCAGTAGCTGGGACTACAGGCGCCCACCACCTCGCCCGGCGAGTTTTTTTTTGTATTTTTTAGTAGAGACGGTGTTTCACCGTGTTAGCCAGGATGGTCTCGATCTCCTGACCTCGTGATCCGCCCGTCTCGGCCTCCCAAAGTGCTGGGATTACAGGCTTGAGCCACCGCGCCTGGCCTGTATCCTATTTTTGAGCCACTAATTAGCCAACATCCTTTTCCATAGCTGGTAAGGTAGTACAATTCATTCAAAATCCCACCAACACTCACAAGTTCAAAACTATACCTTCACTGCCTCTTCCAGAATTTCAGAGTGAGGATCCTGGTAAATTCTCTCTCTCTCGAAAACAACATAAATACAGGCAAAATAACTAAAATCAACCATGTCAGAGTTCCAGCAATTAACCTAAGCCACCGAAGAACTGAAAGTTGCCTACCCGAGTGAAACTACTGAGCCTCGGGAAGATGTGGGGCATGTGATGTGTCCATTTTCCCCTTCTTCCCAGTTCAGCGGTCCAGTGGCCAGAAGCCTGCAGTCTTGCAGACAATTGAAAGATCTGAGAGCTTTTGAAGTTCCATTAAAAGCACCATTATTAGAGCACAGTCAACACTTTGTTTAAAGTCATGTTTCCCTGACAAATCTCTGTTCTCACAGTGTGATAGTTATTTAATTGCAGTCAGAGCTCATCTGGGTTGGGGAGCAGCAGGGCTAACTCCAACGCATGACCAAAACAACAGCACCCTGTTGATGACACCTCAGCTGCATAAGGTTGTGATTTTAGTTGGAGCAAAGAAGAGCTTGGTGTAGAATTTAATGGGAAATTTTGGAGAAGATCAGAGAGACTCTGAAAAATCTCCTAAATGCTCCTGGGAATCTTCAGGTTGCATTCATGTGTGTGGATGTGTACATGCCAAAAAAGACCTCAGAAAGAAGAGAGCACCAATGGCTCCCCTATGACTGACCTTGAGACTCTGCACAAGCAGAAAGTAAAAGCTAAGGCTGTCTTGTAAGATGCTTGAAGTTCAAGGTATCCACATAGGTCCCTTTGGCAAAGGGAGAAAGACATATAGCAAAGCATTTAAAAAAATCTGATCACTCATTGGCCAGCCACTAAATTATACTGACACAGATATAATCCCTAGAAATCAGGATTGAAAAATAAAAACAAGAACTGAACAACAAAAACAAGGGCCAGGCATGGTGACTCATGCCTGTAAACTTAGCACTATGGGAGGCTGAGGTGGGCAGATCACGAGGTCAGGAGATCGAGACCATCCTGGCTAAAACGTGAAACCCCGTCTCTACTAAAAGTACAAAAAATTAGCCGGGCGTGGTGGCGGGCGCCTGTACTCCCAGCTATTCAGGAGGCTGAGGCAGGAGAATAGCTTGAATCTGGGAGATGGAGGTTGCAGTGAGCAGAGATTGCATCACTGCACGCCAGCCTGAGCGACAGAGCGAAACTCTGTCTCAAAACAAAAGAAAACAAACAAACAAAAACAAAAACAAACAAGAGCTAGAAGAGAACTCAGAGGCTGCAAACAGAATAGATAGAATTATTTCAGGAAGGTCACTACATGAACACGCAACAAGAGAAACAGCAACAAACCAGCAACAACCATCAACACTGGGCTGTGGAGAAATCTAATAAAAGAGTTGTTATGAAATATTATCTGTATAATATATGACCCATGCCTACAACATGGCTTTATCAATTTTTTTTTTTTTTTTTTTTGAGATGGAGTCTCGCACTGTTGCTTGGGCTGGAGTACAATGGCTCGATCTCGGCTCACTACAACCTCCGCCTCCTAGGCGCAAGCAATTCTCCTGCCTCAGTCTCCTGAGTGGCTGGGATTACAGGCTCCCACCACCACACCTGGCTACTTTTTGTATTTTTTTTTTTTTTTTTTTAGTAGAGATGGGGTTTCACTACATTGGCCAGGCTGACCTCGAACTTCTGATTCAGGTGATCCACCCGCCTCGGTCTCCCAGAGTGCTAGGATTACAGGCATGAGCCACCGCACCCAGTCAGTTTTCCCAGCTTTTAAAGGATTAGAGTCATCTGTTGGTCTTAGATGGGTGCAACTCCAAATAAAAGTAACAAGCATGTATTCTTCCACTGCTATAATAGCCTTCATCCCCTTAATCTTACCAACTATTACTACCTTAGCCAACCCCTGCAAAAAAGGTTCATACCCAAATTATGTAAAAATATCTATCACATGCACTTTCATCATTAGCCTCATCCCTACAACAATGTTTATATGTACAGACCAAGAAGTCATTATCTCAAACTGACATCGAATGCCAATAATATATAATATATTGCAAATTGAATGACCAATTTCCAACAAAAACGTATGACACATGAAGTGAAAGAAGAAAGTCTGCCCTATACATAGTGGGGGGGGAAATGTAGTCAACAGAATATGCCCCTGAGGAGACCCAGATTTTGGACTAGGTATACAAGAAGCTGCTGGCCTAGAGAAACGAAGGTGAAGGCAGCCCTTCTGGGACCCATGTCTGAGAATGGAAAGAATCAGAGTTCGTGATTTGGAAAATGCTGGAAGCCCACTGTGTGTCAGAATTTGGGCAAGCCACAGGAATACAGCTGTGGACAATTGCTCTTCGCTTTCCTTGACATGGTACTCACATGGGTGACTTAGACCAGTAGAGGGGCGGTACATGCGCTGTTTTGAGAAGTGGTTGCAGACGGTTATGCTAATGTCTCTGTAAAGTACTGAATACCATGGTAACTTCCAAAGGAGGAACCTAACCTGGCCTGGGAACTCAAGAAGACCTTCCAGAGAATATGACATTTATGATGAATCTTGAGGGATAAAGAGGAGTCTGGTTGACCCTCAAACAGATTAAAATCTGACAAAGAACTTTTGAGGGAATCTGACTAGAAGTGGTGCTTTTTTTTTTTTTTTTTTTTTTTTCTGGATGCCCATTTGACGGTCAGGTTATGATTTCTATTCCTTCAAACAAAGTTGGAAAGCAGGGTATCCGTAGGATAAACAATGGGTAGAAATACGGAGACTGCTGCAGAGTTGCGGGGGCGGGGGTCTTGAACTTTTTGAGAAGACAAACAGCCATGTACACAAAGAAATTAGCAAACAAATGCATCTTGCTTTGAACTCAAGACAAACAGTAATAAGATATGAGGCCAGTGAGGTGGCTCACACCTGTAATCCCAACACTTAGGGAGGCCGAGGTGGGCAGATCACTTGAGCCCAGGCATCTGAGACTAGCCTGGGCAACATATTGAGACCCTATCTCTACAAAAATGACAAAAATTAGCCTGGCATGGTGGTGCCCGCAGTCCCATGTACTCAGGAGGCTGAGGTGGGAGGATCACTTGAGCCAGAGAGCTGGAGGCTGTAGTGAACCATGATTGCATCACTGCACTCCAACCTTAATGACAGAGACCTTGTCCCCCACTCCCCATCCCCTAAAAAAGATATGGGACCATTAGCCAGCATTTTGGGTTCTACGATCAACTCTGTCATTTATCATAATTAATGATTTGGAAAAACCTCCTGTTTCCTCACCTGTAAAATAGAGATTAAAGGGTGTCTGTCCTCTATGAGGGTCACCATACGTGATTGTTTTATAAATGTCAAAGTGCTTCAGAATCAGAAGGGATGAGACGATAATGATGTTAGTGATTATTTTCAATACAATAAAAATGAGGCGACATAGCCAGATCTTCCTATTAACAAAGAACAAGACTCCTGGGTCTCAAATACTGCTTTCCTGATGTGTGCACCAGCAGCCAAGACTAGCTCTTAGCTCAGCTCAGCTCCTTGAGGAGATCCGTCATTTACCAGTTTTATTTATCTTGCTTACCACAGAGGCTCCTCTCAAACCAGAAGTTGCTGCATACCTCTGTGCCTTGTCAATGCTTGCCTGTCTTCTGTGACTTTGCCTCTGGCCATTCATCCCTCTGATAAAGAAGATATAGGTGGAGCTGACAGTTCCCTTTCTGCTTTCGTGCCTGAAACAGGTTTGTTGCAGAGTTTACTATGCCCCGCCTATCCTATGTTGGAGATTCTGAAATGAAAGGTGTCTGTAGTTGACTTTACTTCATAAACATTTATTGAGTGCCTATAGCATGCCAAGCATTGTGCTGAGTCACAGGGATGCAAAGAGGCAACCAGACATTTGTCTTGCCCTTGAGAGAATTTATCTTCTAGTGAAGAAGCAGAAGCAACAGTTAAGCTACCAGGCAATTGGAGCTGGAGTAAAGATAAGTATGAGCATGGAAGGAGCACAGAGAAGCCAAATATCTCGCCCAAGGACAGTCGGAGAAGGAGACCATGGCAAGAATGGTGCATTCTTTTCCTGGCCTCTCCTTTCCATCACAGGGGGTTCCATCTGCTGTAGTTCCCACTTTTCTACCCTCACCTCAGGAATCCTTTTTGGGCCAGTCAACTCCCATCACAGGACATGACATTTAACGATGCTGAGCATCAAGTCCTACACTAGGTCCAAACCCTCACATTCTGGAATTGTTAGAGCAGGCAGACAGTCGTGAGCAGAAAAGGAAGCCTCTTGGGGAGGAAACTCTGGAAAATCTTGTGCCTCAGAAACCACCTGAAACATGCAGTTAGGTACCAGCAGAGAGGAGGGGCGATAGCTATGCAGAGAGGAACGTCCTGAAATGTCTCTTAAGATACCTAGGAATCGCTCATTCTGTGGTTAAATTGTCAGAATGTAGCCAGCTACATGCTGATAAGAAGGGAGAAAGGATAAAGGGGAAATTCCTGACATATTCAGGCATAATCAGTACAGATTTAACTGCTATGGAACCTTCCTGGAGAGGCGGTCATGAACAATGTCATCCTTAGGTCGGATTCCTATTGATCACCAGGCCCCAGGCATATGCACCAAATGACAGTAAGGGAGGATCCTACAAACCTGGATGAGAACTAGATGGGAACAAAGATGGGGATGTAAGACAACAGTGGGAAACTAGACAAACAAAAAGGCAGAGACTTAAGACATGTGGGAACTTATAGAAACAGCCCAACATGATAAAAACCACAAGGTAGAACTCTTGGGGGTGCTCCCAGCCAGGTCAGCAACATCATCGGCAATAATAAAAACAACAGAAAACAAACCTGGGGAGAAAGGGTATCTGTATTTCAGAATTTCTACATTATATTATCGGAAATGTCCTATTTTCAAGAAACACATTACTAGATATAAACAGGAAATTATATCCCATACACAGAACAAAAGTCAATAAAAACTGCTCCTAAAGAAGCCCAAATGTTGAACTAATTAGACAAAGACTTTAAATCAGCTTTTATAAATATGTTCAAATAAATACATAAAAATATGCCTAAAGAATTAACAGTATCTCAACAAATAAGGCAACTAACTGCACAAAGCAATGCATACTAAACTGTATTAGTGGGCTTATATACGGATGTAAATTGCATTATAATGAATATAGAATGGATGAAAGAAAAAATAAAATATGTTGCATAAAAGCTTTTGCATACTATTGAAATTGAGTTAGGGTTAATGCAAACTTGATTGTTTAAAAATAAGATGTCAATTGTAATTCCCAGGATAATCAGATTGAAAAATAGGCTCTAATAAAAAAGAAAAATGGCAAGTGGGAATCCTGTCAGATCTATAATTACATTAAATATAAGTGAATTAAATTACTCAATCATAATGTAGAGATTGATATAAAAAAGGGAGAATATTTAAAAGATGATTGATATATACTGTCTAAGACAGAAATATGTTGGAAATAAATAGATGGTAAAAGATATACCATGCAAGCATAACCATAAAAGAGAGTTAACATTAGTTTAGCCACAGAATAATGTTAGAGAAAATAAATTTTAAGAAATCAATTGTTATAATGACAAAGAAGGACATTTTATAATAATAAGAGAAAATCGTCAGGAAAATAAAACAATTATAAACATATATACAACTAACAACAGAGTCCTAAAATAGAGACATATACACAAACAAAGTTTAAGAAATGGGCAGTTTAACAATAATAGTTGAGAATTCAATGCTCTTGTGTTAAAAATAAATAGAAGTAGGCAGAAGATCAAGCACATAGAATATCTTAAAAAAAAAACATCAATAGAAAACTCCAAATAACAACAGAATGCATAATCTTGTAAGTACACAACAAAAATTATCCAAGATAGACCATTTGCTTAAAAATAAAACAAGATTTAATGAATTTAAAGTCATAAAAATTATGTTACCCAAATTCTAAACTTTAAATTCAAAATCAACAACTTAAACTTGAAAAGGTTACAAACAAGTGGAAATTTAGCAATACACTTCCAAATAACCAATTGGTCAAAAAGAAATCACAATGGAAATAAGAAAAACTCTGGAACAAAGAAACAAAAACAAAACAAAGAAAACAAAAGCAGAACATATCCAAACTTTTTGGAATGCAAGAAAATATGCCTAGAGGAAAATCTATTGTTGTAAATGCCTGTATTTAAGAAGAAGAAGGAGTAGGAGGAGATGAGAAGGAAGGAAGGAAGGAAGGAAGGAAGGAAGGAAGGAAGGAAGGAAGGAAGGAAGGAAGGAAGGAAGGAAGAAAGAAAGGAAGAAAGAGACAGAGAGAGAGAGAAAGAAAGAAAGAAAGAGACAGAGAGAGAGAGAAAGAAAGAAAGAGACAGAGAGAGAGAGAGAAAGAAAGAGAGAGAGAAAGAAAGAAGGGAGGGAAGGAAAGAAAGAAGAAAGGAGGGAGGGAGGTAAGAAGGAAGGAAGGAAGGAAGGAAAGAAGGAAGGAAGAAAGGGAAGAAGAGAAGGAGGGAGGGAGTGAGGGAGAGAAGGAGGGAAGGATGGATCTCAAATCTACAACCTTACCTTTAGCCTTAAAAATCTAAAGTAAGAAGTTCAGACTAAGCCAAAATCAAGGAGAAGGAAGAAAATATTAAAGATTAGCACACAAATAAATGAAATAGATAATAGTAAAATGATAGAGAAAAATCAATAAGACTAAAAGTTGATTATTTGAGAAGATCAAAACATTTGATAAACTTTTAGCTTGGCTGAGCAAGAAGAAAAGAGAGAAGACTAAAATCAGTAAAACAGGGATGAAATCACTGCTGGGGCTGGGACACCGTGGTGAATGGGGCAAGGTGGGAGCAGGAATGGAGAATGACTGAAAATACGTAGAAGATATTATTTGGGCATGTGAAAATATTCTAAAATTCAATTGTGGTGATATTTGCAACTCTGAATATACTAAAAACCCTAAATTATACATTTTTGTGGTACATTTTATGTCTTATTAAATATATCTTAATAAAAGTTAAAACTGAGTACCTCGTCATTGTGAAAATATTTTAGGGCACTGGAGTCAGAAACAATGTCTAGAGGATCTCTCTCTCTCTCTTTTTTTTTAATGCTGTAGGACTCTGCAGAAATTACTTTCTCTATGCCTTGGATGCTTCTCTATAAAATCAGAAAAACAGTATGTGATAATTAAATTACATAATGCCCACAGTTTGAGGCCTGGTTTTCTGACACAGAGTAGGTATTTAATAAAAGGATGCCATTTTAATTGTCCTGGTAGATAATTTATTATGTACAAAAGTGGGTCTCAAAAACAAAGCCTGTTGGAAATATTAACATGTACCCGCATGCGTGAGGCCTTCAAGAAACGTAAGTTATCTAAAATACCCACGAAATCAAGATGAGAGCTAGGAAAAAAAAATAAAAACTGTAGCTCTCAAGTACCTTGATATTGTTTATGACATTGTGTTACTACTGCCCTATCAAAAATTGCAAATTCCTCATTCATTATTGCTCATCTTAGTCATCATCATCAGAGTGCCATCACTGCAACTGCAATCATCGAATTAAATTCATTAGGAAAGCACATTCTGAGAACGTGTTGGTGCTTTTAAATGTGTTATTTTTTTAAGATAATGTACTGTTTTAAGATTGTATACTCGACTCTTAAGACAGAAATGTTATTGCTCCTAATAAGTTCAATACTGCTAATAACAGCTACCATTTAAAGTATTATTTGCCAGGTTTACTAGCAAATAAAATTAAGCACACAATTTACATTTTGCATGGTGTCTCAGGAAGGAGTTTCTTACCAAAATGCCAATTAGATATATGTTAGCCATTACAACTTTATTCTCCATCACTTACATATTTTTTCTATTTTCTATTTCTTTGCTCTGTGATACATTCTGGGTAATTTCTTATCAGAACTATTTTCTAGTTCTGTAATTCTCTTTTTAGTCACTTCTAATTATCTCTTAAGTTTATCCCTTGTGCTTTCAGTTTTAATTATTATATTTTTAATTTTGAGAAATTATATTTCTTTAAATCTTGGTCACTTGAAATCGTTTCTTACTCATATTTTAGTCTTTTTTAAATGTACACACACTTATTGAACATATTTATAAGAGAGATTTTTACTCCATCCTGATTGGTACAGGAAATTTTCTGTATTTTCCCTTGGGAATTGACTTCAAGTTTCTCCTTTATATTTTGGTTTTATAAAGCATGAGAAGTTAGCATCTCTCATTGAACTCCTTGCCTTAGATGTGCCCTAAGAAATGTCCTCTGCTCTTGGGATCCTAAAGGCCTTGGGGACCAAAAGTCAAGATCACCTGTATTAGGCACATGCTGTCAAGGTAGAAGCCAACCTCAATGATGGATTTACATTCTCCTACACTTTTTTTTGACTTTCAGTATTTCTTTCTTTTCAGCGCATTGATAAAGTGAAAAATTTTACAAAAATTTCCTCCTGCATATTTTTTCAATGTTATAAGCTAACCTGTGTCTTCCTAAATTCATATATTGAATTTCTAATACCCAATGCCTCAGAATGCAACTGTCTTTGGAGAAAGAACCTTTAAAGAGATAATTAAAGTAAAATGAGGGCAAATGGATGGGCCCTTATTTAATATGGCTGGTGTCCTTGTAAGATTAGGACAGTGACACACACAGAGGTGAGGTCATGTGAAGACACCAGGAGAGGGTGGCCACCTCCAAGCCAAAAAGGGAGGTCTTGGAATAAACCAATCCTGCTCACACCTTGATCTTGGTTTCTAGCCTTCAGGAATGTGAGGAGGTAAAACAAATTTCTGTTGTTTAAGCTACTAGTCTGTGGAACTCTGTGATGGCATAGTTAACACATGAACACAAGTCTCACTGGGTATATCTAAAATGGTGGTCTTTTGCTTTCTTTAAAAGAGTCATGACCAGGTGTGGTGGCTCATGCCTGTAATTACAGCACTTTGGGAGGCCGAAGCTGGAGGATCACCTGAAGTCAGAAGTTCGAGACCAGCCTGGCCAACATAGTGAAACCCTGTCTCTACTAAAAATACAAAAAATTAGCCAGGCATGGTGGTGCACACCTGTAATCACAGGTACTTGGGAGGCTGAAGCAGGAGAATTGCTTGAACCTGGGAGGAAGAAGCTGCAGTGAGCCAAGATCGTATCACTGCACTCCAGCCTGGACAGCAGAGTGAGACTCCATCTCAAAAAAATAAATAAATAAAAATTTTAAAAAGAGTCTCTAAGATTAAAGTTAGCATTCATAGCACATTCCTGAAACAAAAGAGAAAAGCAAAGAATCCAGAAAATTCTGTTTTTTGTAAAGTCTTGAAAGATCACTTAAATTAAATTATAGGGCCATGAGTATTACATTATTACATTTTTTCCTCCTTTCTCTTTACAAAAATAATTTTCTTGAATCCTCACAACAACCTCATTTTACAGGTGAGAAAACTGTGGTTCAGAGAGACCATGCCATTGCTATAATGTCACTCAGCTCAGGAGCAAAAATGTAGAATTGCTGTTTCTTATGCCTTTGTTTTTTGAAAACAAAAATTGGATTACATTCTCCAATAAACTTATTTTTAAATCAGGATTGTCTTGGGAAATCCCAGATATGTGCTTCTATGCCTATGCTGAGTTTACACCATGAAGAAGTGGAACCTTTCTAAACATTTCTTGGTAGTGATGATTATGCTAATAATTATACCAATGATAAAGTAACAGTTAAAGTCAAGGATGGGTGAGAAAAGGCAGATAAAACTGCTTTTACACAGGAAGAATCAGGCCCGTGGCGACAGACTGAACTCCCCTGCCAGTCGGGTGTATTGAGCACCTCCTCTGTAGCAAGCTGTGCTCTGGGCATGGAAAATACAATCACACATTAACAGACACTAACCTTTGACTTAGGAAGCTTAAGTCTAAAAACATGCCTACATAAGTAAGTAAATTATATCATATGAAAATAAGTGCTGCGGAAAAATAAAGTGGAAAAAAGGGGCCTGGGGTTGCTGTGTCCAGAAAAGACTGCAATTTTAAATAGAGTGAACAGAAATAAAGCTTGCTAAGAAGGTTCTATTTATATGGAGTTTTGAAAGAGGTGAAGGAGCAAGTCATGTGGTAAATTGGAAAAGAGATTTGCAGTCAGGGGAACAACAAGTACAACACCTTTAAGGCAGATTTTAGCTTTGACATCAAAAGTACAAACAACAACAACAACAACAAAATAGATAAATTGGGCTTCATCAAAATTAGAAACTTTACATCAAAGGACAATATCAATAAAGTGAAAAGATAGACAGAGTGGGAAAAAATATTTGCAATCATATGTTTAATAAGAGTCTAGTATCCGAGATAAAGAACTTTTACAGTGCAACAACAAAAAGACAAACAACTCAATTATACAAGGTCAAAGGAGCGAGTAGACATTTTTCTACAGAAGACACACAGATGGCCAGCAAGTACATGAGAAGATACCTGACATCATTAATTATTAGAGAATGAAAATCAAAACCACAATGAGATATGCTTCATATTCACCAACATAACTAGAAAGAAAGAAACAAAGAAAGAAAGAAAGAGAAAGAAGAAAGAAAGAGAAAGAAAGAAAGAAAGAAAGAAAGAAAGAAAAGAAAGGAAGGAAGAAAGAGAAAGAAAAGAAAGAAAGGAAGAAAGAAAGAAAAGAAAGAGAAAGAAAGAAAGAAAAGAAAGGAAGAAAGAAAAAGAAAGAAAGGACGAAAGAGAAAGAAAAGAAAGAAAAAGAAAGAAAGAAGGAAAGAGAAAGAAATAAAGAGAAAGAAAGAAGGAAAGAAGGAAAGAGAGAAAGAGAGGGAGGAAGGGAGAGAGGGAGGAAGCGAGGGAGGGAGGAAGAATATAAAGACATCCAGTGTGTCCAGAACATGGAAGGTCTGAGAAGGCAACTGGTCTTGCTATGAGTAATGAAATGGGGATGGGGATGGGCACTGGATTACTGAACTCAGGAGACACACAGACATTGTGGGCAGTTTGTCCCTCTATGTTAACAACAAACTGAAAGGTGTTTGGGAAGAAGCAATCATAATAATCAAAAAGACAGATGATGCCTCTTGGGCCTGGGAGTGGCCAATGCAGTGAACACAATGCTTAAATTTTGCATCTGTTTCAAAGACAGCCAGTTGGGTTAGGAACGTTATTATGAGAAAGTATGGGAAAAAGAGAGGAACCAAGGATAACTCCTAAGTTTTTTGGTCTGAGTGCCCGGAAGAATGAGTTGCTATTTGCAAAGATTGGGAAAGAATGCTGGAAGAACAGATTTGGAGGAAGAAGATCAGGAAATTATTTTGGGACATCATAAGACCAGTAGGCAGGTGGATATATGTATCTTGTATTCAGAAAAGGAATCTTGGCTGGAGATCTAAATTTGATATTCTCCAGCATGTGACTGAATGGCAATCCAAGAAGAATGCATAGATGAAGAAGAGAGCCCTGGGCTGAGCCCTAAGACCTCCTTCTTGTTTAACGGAGCCAACAATAAAGGCAGCAGCAGTACAGTCAGAGGCAGGACTACACTGGAGGGTATCACATTCTAGAAGTTAAGCAAAGCAAGTGTTTCAAAATAGGACATGGTCAACTGTGTCAAATGCCACTAAATCAAGAAACGTTCTAGTATTGCCATGGGATTTGGCAGCTGTAGAGCTTGTTGAGGACTTTGATAAGAAAGGATATGAATAACTCGTGTGCTCAAAACTAATCATTTAATATCACCCAAATGCAGGTCCTTTCCCTGAGGATATAAAAATGAATACCATTTGCATAACATCTCCAGGTGTGCAACTGACTGAAATGAAAGTGAGTGAATAATTCAATGAAAATATGAACTATGTAAAAAGGGAGCAGAAAGAACACATGCTGAATTATTCTGAATAAATCAGGGTGGGCTTCACAGAGGAGGCAGAGCTGGGAAAGCAAAATTAATGTTACCAGCAGGACTGCAGGAAGAAGGCACCTCTGGAAGTGGGAAGAGGAGCAAGTGAGTAAGGCTTAAAGGATGTGCTTAAGGAAGGAAAAGTGTCCTAGCACTTCCTAACCTTCCCTCGTTCCTTCTCTCATTCCAGAAGCATCTTCAAGTTTGTTGCCATTTCTACCCGAACGACCACTTGCTTCAAATCTCTTTAAGTTAATTGACATGAATTACTAACTTCTTTTTAACTTACACTATGCTCTTGGTAACAAGAGATTTGAAATTATAAATTTTAAGTGCTGATGGTATATATTTTTATAACACATTAAAATAGAAAAAAATGATGTTTTTAAAAATCCCATCCATGCACCGCATAAACCTTTCCTGTGTTTCATACGTTGAGAATTCCTGCGCTCAAGCACAGAGTAGCAGGGAGGGCCTGTGGAGGGAAACAAGAGCGAAGATAGGATGGAGCTTGGCAAGTCCGGGTAGATAAAGTAATTATGAAGGCCTCTCTCCCTGATACACAGTTTCCAGGGCAATTTCTTTCTTTCCAGTAATGATTCAACACAGGCTCAATTTGCTCCTTGCCCCTCAATGCCTCTGGAATGCTTGTCATGCTAAACAGCTGGTCCCAAACCTTCCCGTTAACTGTTTAAGATCTCTCAGCTACTCTGCCATTTATGCCTCCCTCAGGGAGAGGGAAATCCATAACCTAGTGGAATCTCTTGGCCTGCTCACTGTGGAAGCCCCTGATGCCAAATAATTTTCCTACCTAAATGTATGACTACAGCACACTTTAATGGATGGGTCTGAGGCCCTCATGGTTGTGTATAAATTGAAACAGGCCAAGAGAGCCTGATATCAGACAGCCTTACAAGGCCAGGGAATTCCCTGATACATCACCAGCAGTCACTCATATTTAACCTTCATAACATTCACTCTCTCCTGTAATGACCTTTCAATTCCAGGATGAAAGGGAAGTTCACATTTTACCATTTGATGAACTAGTTCCATCATATTTGCCTGCCGCAGAGCTTTCTTGACAATTCCTCATCCTCTGGGTCATTTCTCTCAAGGACTGCCTTTGATCAGTAAAGCAAACCTGTCTCAAGGATGCTGCTCTTAGCTTCCCTTACAGGAGAAATTAGAAAGAGACAAGCAGGAACAATTATCACTTTTTCTCTTTCATCAATATAGGTGCCATTGCTACCATTACATTTTCATTAAGTGATGCAGGAAGAAGAAATAAGGGAGAGAGAATAGACATGGAAATGGCTACTGCTTAAAAAATGAAGCCACGGGGAGTGCTTTCCATGCACTATTAATGTTAATGTAGTAGAATTGCTCCATCCTCTTAATTAGACTCATAATTCTTAACCTTTAGGTAAACTGTGTATTCAGGCATGGTGGAGGATGAGAAATGAAATTAGCATTGCCCTGAGGCAGGGAAGAGCACACCCACAAAAACCCAATGGTACTGATGAATGACTGGAAGAGGCATTATATTTACCTTGACCAAAATGGCAAGGAGCAGGTGCAATGAGCAGGATTACATACGTGAACACTGTTGCTCAGTGACAAAGATACTCTCATATTCAGGCTGTGAAAAGCATAGTATCAGGAAGACAGCACAGACCTGAGTTGTCAAATCAAGGACGTAGAATTCTGTGGCACCTGGAGTACACATGTGTAGATTAAACAATCTTCTGAGACTATACAGAGCAGCCATCCTCCATTTAGCAGGAAGTAGAAATGCTTTTCTGGTGCTAATCAATCAGGACTATAATGGTCTTAGCAGACCCTATAGAGATGCATTCAAATTGCATGCAGTCATAAACTGTCCTGGGGCAATCTGTTCTTCTAGTTCATTCCTTGGTTAATCTTCCCCAGCTACCAAGATGTTTAAAGTCCTTCATAGTATCAATGGACTTCTATCCATCTCTAACTGCCCAATCACTGCGAATGTTTTCCCCATCGTTTTTCATAAAGCACATCAAGCTATCATAAAATGTGTATGTAACATCCAGAGTAATAGCCTCCCTTTAGTTCTTTGCTATAGTTCATGCACCATCCTGAACATCTTTGAAAGTCTTGAGGAATCCAAACAGCAATTTCAAGCACAAAATATGCAGCAGCAGAAGAGGTCAGTGTGGGAAAGAAACGCAAGCTGCTGGGATGTGCTCCCTACAGGATGGTTCGAAAGAACACTCACCACCGTGGGCACTTGCAGAGTGAGGCGACGGCCCTCACTGGCCAGCTGCCAGAGAGTAGGACAGCATTCAGGGGATGAAGAAAAATATGTCAACAGTGCATAGCAGTGTACCATTTTATGCCATAAACAAAAATAAAACCCTAAGATCCCCTCAACTCTGAACAGACCCCTCGCGCCTTGGCCAAAGGGACTCTAGAGAAATCTGAAAAACTGAATTCCCGGCCATGACGGGAAGGGAGGTCAGACACGCCTTGTGATGACACCTCTCTGTTGGAGTTTAGGCACAACTGACCAGCATTAATATTACAAAGACTAACAAAACAAATTCTTTGTGACAAGAAGATACTAAATAATAAATAAGACCTAAGCCCATGCCAGACAAGGGTTAAGTCACCCACCCCTACAAGTCACTCTCACCCAGTGTATTGGTTAACAGACCTCCTTACCTTAAATATTTCTTTCTGCTGACTCCAAATGTTTAGACAAAGCTTTCCTCCTCTCACCCATTGCAAATTAAAGAATCTCTTAATCCACCTATAACCTCTAAGCCCCTGACTCAAGATGTCCCAACTTTCTGGGTCAAATCATTGTATACTTTCCATAGATTGACTTGTATGTTTGCCTGTAACTCCTGTCTCCCTAAAATGTATAAAATCAAACTGTAACCCAACCACTTCAGAACTACTTACTTGGGGTTTCTTTGGGTTATATTTTACCCTGGCCACGGTCACTCATATCAGCTCAGAATAAACCTCTTTAAAGTATTTTACAGTTTGTTTTTTCCATTAAAAATACATGTACACAAAAACACACGTATGCAAACTATTTCAGAGGCCACAGATTCATAAAAGCAGCATTAAATGGGATGCTGTATCAATAAATATGTATAATATTTTTTAGCTACACACCAACATGTATATGGAGCCAGTTTTATCCACATGTATGTGAGGGCTTTGTGACTAATCACAAAGTTAATTTTGAAAATTTGCTTTGCTTTTCCTAAAAAAGGGAATAAAATAATATTTTGCAAATATTTGCTCGTCAGTTGATGTTGACATTAGCATGAACTAACACTGAAACTATAATATTAACTAAATAGTAAAGCTAATTTTGACATTAACCAAATATTTGATGTTAGCTGAAACTAAAATTCAGGATATTCATATTCATGATTACATGAGGATCTATAAATAGAGTTACAGGTTTAGAAATAGTTCATAGTACTTCAGAGGTCTGATGGATTTTTCTCTCATGTGCCACACATTAAGGAATGATTCACTTTATAGTAGATAAAAAGGGAGAGACAATATTGCAAATATACCCTTTGGTTTCAAGTCTCTTTTTGGATATGATATTTTCCTTTTTTTTCCTGTTTTTGTTTTTTGTGTGTTGGTTTGTTGTGATCTCACTGGCTGACAGACATTAGGGTGATTCACCAATTACTTCTGTCTCTTCACCTTCTGAGCACGCGGTAGGATTAAACTTCCTGACTGGGTGCAGTGGTTCACGCCTGTCATCCCAGCACTTTGGGAGGCTTGAGGCGGGTGGATCACCTGAGGTCAGGAGTTCGAGACCAGCATGGCCAACGTGGTGAAACCCCATCTCTACTAAAAAATACAAGAATTAGTCAGGCGTGGTGGCACATGCCTGTAATCCCAGCTACTTGGGAGGCTGAGACAGGAGAATCGCTTGAACCTGGGAGGCAGAGGTTGCAGTGAGCCAAGATCATGCCATTGCACTCCAGCCTGGGCGATAAGAGCAAAACTCTGTCTCAAATAAAACAAAAACAAAAACAAAACAAACAAACAAACTGCCTCATCCCCTGGGGACTGCATATATTTCATTCAGGGCAATGGGCTATAAGCAGAAGTGACATGTGCCATTACCAGACTGCAGCAGGTTTGACGTACTCCAGAGCCCTCTTTGCACCTGCCAAGGTGACCAGCAACACTTGAGAGAGGTGCTAGTCTATCACTCCGGGTACTGGGAGGAGAAGACTTAACACGGAGCCCCAAGCCAATTCATGAAACATATCTGGCCTACTTGAGAAATGAAAGCATGTTGTTTTAAGCCATTAAGATGTTCTGTTTTGGAGTTTTGTTTCTTTTTACCTTGTTGTGATTGCACCACACTTAAGCTTTTTCTTTTCCTTTTTTTGTTTTTGTTTGTTTGTTTGTTTGTTTTTTGTTTTGGAGATAGGGTCTCACTCTGTCACCCAGGCTGGAGTGCAGTGGCACAATCATAGCTCACTGGAGCCTTGACCACTTGGGCTCAAGCAATCCTGCCACCTCAGTCTCCCAAAGTTCTGAGATTAAATGTGTGAGCCACCATGCCCCGTCACCTATTTGTGTCTCATATAAGAATTCCAATTACTGTCTTCAAAGTGCTTTTTTGGATCATATTCTCACAGGATTTTCATATCCAAGAAAATATGGGAGAGGCACCTACTTTGTGCCAGTCACTAAAATGGCTCTAGAGGTATTCAGAAATAAATATGACCCAGTTACTGCTTTTGAAAACTCAGAGAGTTAGAAAAGTTTCACTTGAAAGATGAATTTGTATTTCAATTTTAGCCCCAAAGTGTTCATCCCTGTTGAGCTTCTTAGCTGCCAAGAAATTGCCAACTCTGAGCTCCCATTGCCAACTCTGAGCTCCCACTGCCACCATATCCCTGTCTTCCTTTAAGAAAGGAGGAATTCATTGTGGAATGTTGCCATTTCAAATAGCTGTGGGTCATTATCATGGACTCTTGTTTTTCATCATCATAATGTATGGCCCTTGGGAAGATCACAAGGTTATGTGCCTAAGATCATGTCTCCACGTTGAGAATCTGTCTATATTTACTCAAGATAAAAAATGAAGCAGAGTAGAGGTTTCTAACCCAGAGCCAATTCCCCAAAGGATTTTCCTTCCTTTCCTCCCTCTCTTTCTCCCTACGCTGCAACCTCAATGCTCCCAAGATGGATTCTGCAAATACTCCAATATCCTAACCTTTTATTCTTTCTAAATTCTAATGAAAAAATTCTGCTAAATATACAAATAAATTGTTACAGTGTCGACAACTTTGTTTCTGATTTTCTTTTTTTTTTTTTTTTTTTTTTTTTGAGACGGAGTCTCGCTCTGTCGCCCGGGCTGGAGTGCAGTGGCCGGATCTCAGCTCACTGCAAGCTCCGCCTCCTGGGTTCACGCCATTCTCCTGCCTCAGCCTCCCGAGTAGCTGGGACTACAGGCGCCCGCCACCTCGCCCGGCTAGTTTTTTTTTTTTGTATTTTTTTTAGTAGAGACGGGGTTTCACCGTGTTAGCCAGGATGGTCTCGATCTCCTGACCTCGTGATCCGCCCGCCTCGGCCTCCCAGAGTGCTGGGATTACAGGCTTGAGCCACCGCGCCCGGCCTCTGATTTTCTTCTTACCTGGTTCCTTTTCCTTGTCAGTGATGCATTCACAGGAAGATTTAGCTTTTTATTTTTGGGGGGCATCTTATGGAATGATTACCCAGATATCTTTTGAGTGGCTTCAGACGGTGTCTATATAATACTGGTTTACTAGTTAAAATCCAGTCTAGGCTTGTCTCAGTTCAAGCGAATGTCTAACTGGTGTCTGGGCAGCTAGCAACATGGCTGATTTAAGCAAGGATTGTTTTTGTCTTTCCATGCAGTGGGATTTAACTGTAACAGGTTTTACTAGATTCGAGTGTAATCCTATAGATACAGATAGGGTCACGTGGTTCTTACTTTACTTAACCTCTTGAACTTGCGTTTGTTCCTTGGTAATAACCTACACCTCACGGGATTCTAAGGATTAACTCAGATGGTTTTGTAATTTGTGTGTACTAGGAACTGAAAATACCACAAAGCCTGGCCCATTGCAGCTGTTAGACTCAAAAGCTGGGCTAATGTTAACAGCTTTCCTTTTTCTATTTCCATATTTTAAGTGTTTCCTACATAAAGATTATTTAGGAACCAGAAAAAACATGTAAAGTGCATATATACATACATATATGTATAGCATATGCAATAATATATAGGTAAGAGTTTATTTGACATGTGAATACATATGACATTTGTAATCAACTACGTATAGTATGTTCTATTTGGCAAACATCTCCCTCCTCGTTTGGCAGAACCATCACATAGAGCCAAAGTATCTGCACTCAGGGTCTCCTAATCCTGCTGTACCTTCATTCTCTCTTGACATGTGTCTGTGACTTTTAGAAGCATGGGCTTTGAGGTTAGATCTACCTAGAATCCCATCCTTTGTGTAAGACCTGGGGCAATTTACTTCACCTCTAAGTCTCCATTTTCTTATTTATATAACTGGACTAACAAGATCATATTTAACAGCTGTTATAATACACACACATTTATATAAAAACATATATACAGTCATGTGCTGCAGAATGGCATTTTGGTCAACAACAGATCGCATATACAAGGGTGGCCCCATAAGATTATAACGGAGCTGATTCCTCAAGGACCTAGAACCAGAAATATCATTTGACCCAACAACCCCATTACTGGCTATATGCCCAAAGGATTATAGATCATTCTACTATAAAGACACATGCACACGTATGTTTATCACAGCACTGTTCACAATAGCAAAGACTTGGAACCAACCCAAATGCACATCAGTAACAGACTGGATAAAGAAAATGTGGCACATATACACCATAAAATACTATGCAGCCATAAAAAAGGATAAGTTTATGTCCTTTGCAGAGACATGGATGAAACTGCAAACCATCATTCTCAGCAAAATAGTGCATGTTCTCACTCATAAGTGGGAGTTGAACAGTGAGAACCATGGACACAGGGAGGGGAACATCACACACCAAGGCGTGTCAGGGGGTGTGGGACAAGGGGAGGGATAGCATTAGGAGAAATACCTAATGTAGATGACGGATTGATGGGTGCAGCAAGCCACCATGGCATGTGTATACCTATGTATACACGTTCTGCACATGTATCCCAGAACTTGAAGTATAATATATATATTTTAAAAATACTATAACGGAGCTGAAAAATTTGTATTCCCCAGCGATGTAGTAGTCTTTTTCAAGTTATTGTGCGATGAATTACTCATGTGTACATACCGGTGAAAACAAACCTACTTCATTGCCAGTTCTATGAAAGTATGGCACTTTTAATTATGTACAGTACCTAATACTTTATCATAATAATAAGTGGACTATGTTCTTGGTTTATGCATTTATTATACAATTTTATCAGTATTTTAGAGTTTACTGTTTCCACTTATTAAAAAAAAATGTGAAACAGCCTCAGGCAGGCCCTTCAGGGGGAATTCCAGAAGAAGGCATTGTTACAATAAAAGACAACAGTTTCATGCGTGTTATTGCCTCTGAAGACCTTCCAGTGGGACAAGATGTGGAGACAGAAGACAGTGATGATGATAATCCTGATTCTGTGCAGGCCTAGGCTAGTATGTGTATTTGTCTTTATTTTTAACCAAAGAAAAGTTTAAAAATAAAAATAAAATTAAAACATTAAAAAATAGAAAAAAGCTTACAGAATGAAAAGAGAGAAAATATTTTTGTACAGGTGTGCAATGTGTTTGTGCTTTCAGTTGTGTTATTATAAAAGAGTAAAAAGGTTAAAAATGCAAATGTTTACAAAGTTAAAAAGTTACAGTAAATTAATGTTCATTTGTTATTGAAGAAAAAATAAGTTTCCAAATGTAGTGGAGCCTAAGTGTGCAGTGTTTATAAAGTGTACAGTGGCACCTTGTAATTTCCTAGACCTTCAAATTCACACACCATTCCCTCTCCGCCTCGCCCAAAGCAACATTCAGTCCTGAATACTCTGTTCATGGTAAGTGCCCTATACAGTGTACTTTTTATTTATTACTATTATTATTATTATTTTGAGACCGAGTCTCACTCTGTTGCCCAGACTGGAGTGCAGTGGCATAATCTCGGCTCACTGCAACCTCTGCCTCCGGCATTCAAGTGATTCTTGTGCCTCAGCCTCCCGAGTAGCTGGGATTACAGGTGTCTGAGCCACCGTGCCCAGCTCATTTTTATCTCTTATCTTGTATTTTTACCATTCTTTTTTCATATTTAGGTATGTTTAGATACAAAAATATTTACCATTATATTATAGTTGCCTACAGTATTCAGTACAGTAAAATGCTGTGAATTAAAATGTGCTGTAAATGCAAAATATGCACCAAATTTTGAAGATTTGGTATAAAAAATAATGTAAAAGAGTGTATTAATTTTTTTTTTTTACTAATTACATGTTACAATGATATCACTTTGGATCTCTTGCCATAAAAATGACATATTATTAAAATTAATTTCACCTATTTCTTTTTATATTTAACGTGTGGCTGTTAGAAAATTTCAAATTGCCCATGTGGCTTGTGCTATATTTTCATTGTTCAGTACTGTTTTAGACTCTACGTGGTTCACTGAAACCAATAACTCACCAGGCTGTACCAGTGCTTTCATCTAAGTGTTAGTGTCTTTACTTATCTTTCTATTCCTACGACCCATCACCTCCATGCTTTTTAACTCTTCCCCAGACCACCAAGATAGATGCCTACCTAGTCTCCTCCAGACTCAATGGGTTCTCTCTGCCTCCATCCACAGGGTTAACCTTCCTCTTATATCCCTCACCAGTTCAAATGTCTTCATTCAGTGAAAGTAGATGAGTTAATCTATAGAAGCATGCTGAGAAGTATCTGAAATATAGGAAGATCTCCATCTTCCTTCCTTCCTTCCTTCCTTCCTTCCTTCCTTCCTTCCTTCTTTCCTACCTTCCTTCCTTCCTTCCTTCCTTCCTTCCTTCCTTCCTCCTTTCTGTCTTTTTTTCTTTCCATCCTCTGTGACTCTTTATCTGAAATAAGTAGCAAGAACTTTTAACTGTTTTATTTCTACAATGTCTCCCCCATTCTCTGAGGGTCAATCTTCCCTTCATGCCTTTCCCCATCACTTCCCTCAACTCAGAATGACTCCTACCCATGTCATGTCCACAAAGAAGAAGTGCTTTTCCATAGGAAACCTCTGGAAAAGGTGTTCACCTAACTAGAAGTAGTTTCTCCTTTTCAGAACACTGTATACCTTGCTCACATGTACATATAGTCTCTAGCTCTGCCTGCAGGGGGATAGGCTCCTTAAATAATAATAGCCGCTATGTCCAGCCCCACACTATGCATGCATAGTGTTAGGTCAACATGTTAGCTATTTTGCAGAGAAGAAAATGAGATGCAGATTCAGATTACCTTCCCTGATGATGGCCACTCCACAAATAAGTGGCAGAGTGGAGGAATTCTGTTGTGTCTCTTCTTTTATTTTTTTTGTTCAGAGGCTAAAACATTTCCACTGTCTCATTCCAAGATTATGATTTGCCAGTCTTAGGAAGCTTCATATCTTCTCTGTGAAATCACCGCTACCATATAGAAAGCACGCTGGGTATTTCTCATCTGATCTGACACACACACATAAACACACACACACACAGAAAAATGCCATCATGTACTCACTCCCTCTTCTCAGCAAATAATAAGACAATGAAAATTATGTTCAGAAAGGCACCCCTGTAATTTCAAAACAACTTAGGTAAACTGAAAAGTTATAAAGAGTGCAATTTTCAAACACTTTTTATTCTTCCAATGATGTGGGTATCATTCATGTTATTTTTCTCATCTTCATTCTTAGAGATGAGGAAACTGAGGCTTAGAGATGGTGAGTACCTAATCTAAGGTCACATGGCGGTAGGAGTGGAGCAAGTGCTTGAACCAAAGCAAGTGATGCAACATGGAAGTGAGCTCATCACCAGAACTCTGTGGCCTTCTCTTTGGGAAGGTTCCAGTGAGGACTCAGGTGTGAAGAAAATCCAGTATCTAGCCATGGCTCCTGAAAAGCAAGCTCAGAAATGCCATTATAGCACAACGCCTATGCAGACCCATTAACCTCATCTGTGTAGCTGGTATAATTTCATTTCTACATCTATCCCACAAGCCACCAAATATGATTATAAAGAAAATACATGTATACATATTCTACGGTAATACATGCATACATATGCTACAGTAAGAAATTGGTTTTCTTGCTATTCTTGACTTGTTATGTATGACCCTAGGGAAGTTTCATACCTTCTCTGTACAATCTATGACAAGGTAAGAAAAGTATGTTCTGAGGAGATTAGGTGTATGAAGGTGTCAAAAAGTATCACCTACTACATAAATATATTAGCACATTTCATAGGCTTGAAAGGCTGACAAAAGACTTTTTTTTTTTTTTTTTAGTTTGTTTGTTTTACCAACCCTGACAAGTTCCTTACTGCAACCAAAAAATAATAAACTCTGACATGTGTTTTAACTCACTTTGTGTGGTGAATATAGAGACTTGGAGTGCCTATATTTCCAGAGTGGAAAGGACACTAGGAGAACATCAAATATAAGCCTCTAGTATTCAAGAGGAGAAACTTGTGGCCCAGAACACATCAGTAACATCCCAAGGTTACAGAGAATCAATGGCAAAGCTGGGAGTCAGAGGGCAGCTCCCCACAAGCCTAGTCCCTCACTCTGTGAAGTTGCTCTCCTCCCACCAGGGTCTGTGCGACACGCTTGGCCAAGCGCACGTGTGTTGTCATCCGTCCTTTGACATCATGTGACTACTGGTGACACTTACGACTGATAAGAGACCTTTTCTTCATTCAACAACATTCACTCAATTGTCCCTCAGTGCCAGGTACTATTCTAAGCATTTTGGGAATATAAAATGAGACAACGAAGGCCCCTCTTACAAGAAGCTCACATTCTATTGACAGAGGCAGATAGTGAACAACTAAGCAGGAAGAAGGTATCCGATAGAAATAACTTCAATGCAGACTCTTCAAGGATGAAGCAGTTAACAGTAATGGAGTGAATACTTCAGTTGTATGTAAAATCGGAGAGAGCTAAGCATGGAGAGAGGAATAAGGCTTGTGGGTGGAGAAAACAGTCAGTGTATCAGGCCTGAGAGGTGCGGCAAGCTGGGCAAGAAGCAGCGAAAAGCAAAGTGGGGCCAACTTCACTGTGTTAGTGGGAGAACAGGGCTGGCAGAGCTCTGCAGACTACAGTTAGGAGTCTGGGTTTTGCTTCCAGGCCAGAGGGAAAGGTTTGGAGCCATGGTTATATAATCTAATTCTGAAAAGATTATCACTCTGGCTGCAGGCTGGGATATCCACTGTAGGGAGATGGGGCATGGGATGGTGGAAGACAGATAGCAGGAATCTACTGAGCTTGTCTAGTATGACGAGGAGATGATGAGAGTGTGAATGGAGGTGGTAGACGTGGAAGTTGAGAGAAGGGACTGGCAAATATACTGAATGGGTAATGGAGATAGTGAGGAGGAAGGAATCCTAGGTTTGATCTTAAAAAAAACTCAGTAGATGAGGGTGGCATTTACTGCAATGAGAAAGATAAGCAGATGAGTGGATTTAGGTATTTGGCAGAAATGAGGAGGAGAACATAGACCTAACTCTACACTCCCAACAGCGCTACCAGGAGTAGGTAAATGCCATAGTTACAAATAAGTGAAGCCAAATTTAGAAAGTAGGTGTGCCCACAAGCTCTGAAGAGGCAAGCTCCACAACCGAACTCTTTGAATGGCCACGCCATGAGACTGGGAGACCCTCTATCAGTGCCTAAGGGAGCTAATGTTCTTCTTGCCCACTGGATAATGTGACAAAATACTGGCTAAAATAACAGCAGTGTCCAGATGGCCTACTCTGTGCCAGACATGGCATCGGTCTCATTAAATGTCACACATAAGAACACTGACGCTTAGAAGGCCCATGTAACTTACTCAAGGACTCATAACTAATAAAGGAAGAGAAAACATTGAAGACCCAATTTCACGATTCCAAAATCCATGTTCTTTGCGTTCTGCTGCCGCTGTACCGTGTCTTAAGATTAGAACATTGTACTCTTCTTCCTATACGTGCATTCCTTTACCCTTGAGATAAAGGAAGTGGACATGGGCTTTCATAAAGTGATGGGAAAAATGCATGTTTTATTTTATGTAGGGTCCGAGTGTTGATTTGTGGGCAATCAACTCTGATTATTTAAATAATTCATGGTGTGAACAGCAATTCAGTTGTGGTCGGGTACATACCATCTCTTGACTTTACATAGGATAGTTTTTACTTTTCCTCAGATTTCACACCCACATCTTTAGCTTGATGAAGGTATCCACCTTATTGGTAAAACCCACCCACTTGTCATTTTGACTTCCTGTCCCCAGTGAAATACCAAGAGGAAGTTACTAGGACGTTAGGAAAGGTGGCTTTGGTTTTCATGCACTGTAAATTGCAGTGGCCTGATTCATGTGATGATCTCTGTATTTTTTGAGAGCTGTGGAAAATGCTTAAAAACACATTTTAGCTGTATCACTCAAAGGGTAACAGAAGTCCCTCCCAGGAAAAAATGGAGGGCCAAACCCATTTCCAACAGGAATTATAACTGACTTAGACACCAGAGTCTAAGGGCCTAGACTGAGTCAGAAAGACCAGGGTTTGACTCTCCACTCTGCCCTGTATTCACTGCATTTCTTAGGCTAGTTGACAATTCGTGCAAAATTTTGAAGATCACACTGTCATTTAAAACATGTCTGTTTCAGTTCCAGTTCCATTAGAAGATAGAAGCAGATTTCCCTCCCCTGGAATATGTGCTAGTCGCCGTAATTTTTTTTTTTTTTTTTTTTTGGTGATAAAGTCTCACTCTGTCTCCAAGGCTAGAGGAAATGTGGGTCAGTCTTAGTGACTATCTCACTTTTCTTTTGAGAGAGAGTCTCAGTCTGTCACCCAGGCTGGAGCGCAGGGGCTCTATCTTGGCTCATTGCAACCTCTACCTCCTGGGTTCAAGCAATGTTTGTGCCTGAGCCTCCCAAGTAGCTGGGATTACAGGCGTGCAACACCACATCTGGCTAACTTTTGTATTTTTTGTAGAGATGGGATTTTGCTGTGTTGGCCAGGCTGGTCTCGAACACCTGACCTCAAGTGGTCCTCCTGCCTTGGCCTCCCAAAGTGCTGGGATTATAGGTGTGAGTCACTGTGCCTGGCCTCCATGACTGTCTTCTAATAATTAGAAAGCAGCAGAAGTAATGTATGACTTTCAGAGCTGGGTAACCGAATGCAATAGAGTCCACTTGACTCACTCCCTTGAGATGTTTGTCCCTGAAACTCAGCTACCATGCGATGAGAAAGCCAAATAGCCACATAGAAAGGCCACGAGTCCAACCGAAGTCCCAGCCACCAGCCAGCCACTAGCCACTGCCTCAGATGATCCCAGTCACAGCCTTCGGAATGCCCCAGGTGATGTGCAGAGGAGTTGCCAAATCCTGCCCAAACTGCAAATTCATGAGCAAAATAAATGTTATCGTTTTAAACCACAAAATTTAATGGCAGTTTGCTACATAACAGTTAATAATAGGAAGGGAAATGCACCTTTTCTTTGGAGACCTTAACCCTCCCTTTACTATTTTCATTCCCTCTGCGATGCCTTCCTTCTTTTTCTGTATATTACTTTGCAATGTAGATGTAGGTTAAAACCAGAGAGACATTTATTTGAGACCAGTCTCTAGCGCTTAGTAGCTGTGAAAACTTGGACAAACCACTTAACTTCTCCGAGCTTCCCTTCTATTGAAAAACTAAGAATGATAATAGAAACTTCATAAGACCATGGAGAGGACTGAATGAAATAATGTGTTTGAAAGGTTGGGCAGAGAGAAAGAAAGTGGTCGGTAGCTGAGATCCAATATCATTAACAGTAATGGTAGCACTAAAAAGTATGCATTCTAAAAAGCATGGGATATGGACCCTCCCCTCCCCTTCCTCCCCTCCCTTCCCCTCCCCTCCCCTCCCCTCCCCTCCCCTCCCCTCCCCTCCCCTCTCCTCTCCTCTCCTCTCCTCTCCTCTCCTCTCCTCTCCTCTCCTCTTCTCTCCTTTCCTTTCCTTTCCAGCTGAGCTCTCAACTGTTGTCAAGGCTGCAGTGCAGTAGCACAATTACAGCTCACCGCAGCCTAGAACTCCTGGGCTCAAGCAATCCTCCCACTTCAGCCTCTTGAGTAGATAGGACTACAAGTGTGCCCCACCACACCTGGATAACTTTTAAAATATTTTTTGTAGGGTCAAGGTCTTGCTATGTTGCCCAAGCTGATTTCCAACTCCTAGTCTCAAGCCATCCTCCCACCTCGGCCTCTCAATACTCTGGGATTAAAGGTGGGAGCCATGGCACCCAGCCCACCTGGGTTTATTATATTCTTGTTGTGCATACAGTAGAAATAGCTTTTTGGTAAATATATATATTTAACAAAAATATATATATATACACACATAATCATTTGTTGCAGAAATCCCATTATTGGGTATATATCCCAAAGGATTATAAATCATTCTACTATAAAGACACATGCACACGTATGTTTATTGCAGCACTATTTACGATATAAAAGACTTGGGACCAACCCAAATGTCCATCAATGACAGACTGGATGAAGAAAATGTGGCATATATACACCATGGAATACTATGCAGCCATAAAAAAAAAAAAGAATGAGTTCATGTCCTTTGCAGGGACATAGATGAAGCTGGAAACCACTCTTCTCAGCAAACTCACACAGGAACAGAAAACCAAACACCACACATTCTCACTCATAAGCGGGAACTGAACAATGAGAACGCATGGACACAGGGAGGCAAACCACACACTGGGGCTTGTCAGAGGGTGAGGGGAAAGGGCAGGGAGAGCATTAGGGCAAATACCTAATGCATGCTGGACTTAAAATCTAGATGGCGGGTTGATAGGTGCAGCAAACCACCACGGCACATGCATGCCTATGTAACAAACCTACAAGTTCTGCACAAGTATCTCAGAACTTAAAGTATAATAATAATTTTAAAAAAGAAGATAGGGAGTATCATTTAAGAAATAACTTTAAAAAACGTCAAACACTACCCTGATATTTTGTCTTCCAGATGTCATGATGTAAGTGTGTGGTTTTAATTCTGGTGTGGAAGAACTGTAGACATTGGGGATCCATTCTACCCACATATTTGTGTATGTGTCTGTGGAGGCAGGGGGGTGGTTAGGAAAGAAGGAAGGAACAAAGAAAGAGATGAAGGAAAGATGGAAAGAAGGAAAGAAATATGGGAGCAGAGATGGTGCCTCAGAGTGCCGAGATTGCAGCTCTCTGACACGGACCTCCAAGCTTTGTGGGCATGGTGAAAGTGGCCACAGCAAGAACATAGTGGGTGAAGTAGCCGAAGCAATCTCAGCTCAGTTAATTGGGTGAGAAAGAACAGAAGCACCACCATGAATCACAGGGGATCCAAGGTGGTCGCTGAGCCTTCCACACACAGCCCTGAATTAGAATGTGAGGTTACAGAGTGATATAAGACATATTTCTTCCTTCAGGGCGCTCATAGCTTTTTCCAGTTCACCAGCCATAGGGGGTGACCTAAAATGTCTATGTGCTTAGCAAATTATTCATACGAAATTATTCATACCTGGTTTAGCCTGACTCACATAAACTGACATTACCCTTTGGATTTGAAATAGCAAGAGAATCCTCCGCTTAAAATCTTCCAGTGATTTCCCTTTAGTCTTAGAATAAAATTCACAGTCCCAGGCTTTGTAAAATCTGGCCTCTGGATACCACTTTCCATCATTTTCCTCCCACCCTTGCTCCTCCTCTAGCCACACTGGCCTTCTGGCTATTCCTCAGCCTGGAATCTTCTGCCCCAAACACGCACCTGCCTCATCCTGTCCCTTCACTCAGGGTCCTGCTGGATAGCTCCTGCATACCAGGACCTTCCCGCCACCTCATGTGAAATGCAGCTCCCCACATCCACTGACACTCTAGTCCTTTGTCCTTCTGGACCTTTCAGCGTCACTGTCATCATGCACTGATTCTGTGGGCGGGGGGTGGGGGGGCCTGTAGGGGGTAGTTTCTGTCTTCCCTACTACAAGTATGCAGGCAAGAACTCTGTTTTTTTCAGTGTTTTATTTTCACTCCCCAGTGCCCGGCACAAAACAGATACTCAGAAATGCCTAGTGTGTGAAAGAAAAATGTTAATTCTGCTAATTGATATTGGGTGGTACAAGTATGGAGAACAAAGCATTTTTAGTTTTGTGAACCCCAGAGTACCTGGATGTACTGTTTCTTTTCTACCTGTAATTTGACTTTTCTACATCACAATTCCTTACTCAGATTTCTAAACAAAATCATTAATTTTCTGCACATGGGAAGGTGAATGTTGCAAATAAACAGAATTAATATGCACAAGTGTACTTACAGAGCTGCTTGGACACATAAAGAGTATGCGATGAATGTATATACAATTATGGACCAATATGATATAGCATGTACTATATAGTATATACATCATATATATTATATATATGTATCCATACAAAGTACATATTATGCAGTCTAGATTATTATGTATGGTATATATAGTCAGTTAGCTGTATGCTCACTAAAGTATCAGTAATTAAAGAAAAATAAAAAAATTCAGAATTTTAAAATACTTTAAAAGAAATAGCATGCTGTCCCTTTAAATTCTATTGTAACATAACTAGGTAAAGCAATTGACTGCAGGTAGAAACCACTCTCAGCTGCACGAATGAATTAATAGGAATGGCTTTTAACCAGCACATTACTGGTAGGTAAACAGAGGTTCTGTGGTGCTGTAGGGCTCTGGATTCTTAGGGCTCCTGAAGAACTTACACAATCCTCACGGCAATCTTGCTTGCATGTCTGATTTGCTCCGCAAATGCTTTCTGTTCCGAAAAACCAATGTAAATTCCAGACCAGGCTGTCCTACAGCCGTTAGATTTTGAAGTAACGGAGTCTTGAATTTCCAGTGCTTTCACGTGTTTCAATATTGACTTCTTACCTCTGCCTGCGAGAGCTCACGGCTTTACTGAAAAGGGTTTCCACAAATAGACTTGCATTACATGGAGTGGTGAGTTCAAGAGGATGCCTACACTGGATACTGACACCCCAATGACTGAATCCAGTAGGGGACTTTCAAGGCACCATAGAGACTATTGCAAAAGAATTGTGGGATAGGCAGGCCTTCCAATGCCCATTCCCAGCAGAGGTCTGGGCACTCAGTTTCCCCTATGCAGTCACTTGCCTATGTCCCTCTCCATCTTGTCCTCCTTCCAGTGGAAAGTTATGGGTTATCAAGCTAATTGGCCATGTGATTAAAGAATCTTCCATATTACGGCTTTGATATTTATTTTTCTGTCCTCCTGTTTCATTTCGTGTGCTCATCACTTGTCACCTTCAGGACTCTAGTCTCAGGCAAAATGCCTACGAAGGTGCTGACAAGAGAGAAAAGGTCTGGGCTCAACCAAGGAAGCCTTTTTCTGTGGGGATAAGTGGCCGCCTCCTCCTCCGTCACAAGGTACTGTGAGTACTGGCAGACTGTCGTGATTCTCCCACCTTGGGCTCTGTACTGGAAGCTGCACTATAGCACAGGGCCTCTGGCCCTGCAGAAAGATCAGAGTAGAAAGCAGCAAGCAGAGTGAGGGGAACGACAAAGATCCATGAGAATCACAAAGACACTTTCCCTAGGATATGGATGTCCTGGTGAGACATTGGAGAGAGTTTCTAGTATAAACCTTCAACTAGAGAGATGGAGGATGCATTCCATTGGTGGGCACTTATCTGTAGTTCTGAGGCAAATATAGCCAAGAAGACTGTCATAAAATGACAGTGTCATGGTTCAGTCACTAACTGAATGAAAAAGGCCCAGTGGTGACCCATGCGTGACCTTATCCTGCCTGTCTCCTACTTCTCCCTCTGCTGCCGCTGAATGAATGGAACCAGAGCCCTCGCTGGAGCTGAGAGCAGGCAGAAGGAGGCTCTGGGGATGCTGTGTAGGGATACACAGGCCTTTCTATGAAGGGGTGTGTGAGCCATGGAGGCTGCTGTGTCTAGGCCAGGACGATGCAAACCCTATGATGTTACCCAGGAATGTGCCCAGCTCAGGCAACCCTGACAACTCTGTGACCTTCAGAGAGACAGTGCTGGGTGCGCTTCTCTCTTCTTCCATTTTCCTGCACATAAGGAAATTTATACAAAACCATGTTTTTTCTGACTCCTTCATTTCCTTGTAACTCTTGGCTCTTTGCAGCTTTTGTGATGTACCAGAAATAGCATTTTTGCTCTGACTTCAGGAGATGTTGGTTGCAAGAGTTAGATCTGCCCCTCTCTGTGTGGCATTAAACAAGCATCTTATTCTCTCTGAGGTTCTGTTTCCTGAAATATCAGACGGGGACAATGACTCTTATGGTGCAGATCTGTTGTCTGGGTTAGAGATAATTCCAGTAGCTCACCCCACACATATCCTCAAACATAAGAAATCTCAGTCATTATTGGCCATTTAAATATTTCTTTCATTTTGCCTTCTTATATTGTATCCATTTATTAACTATTGTGCATAGTATATAGGAGAATCTAAGGTCACAAGGCATCCCCCACATTCTCTTATTGATTTAAATGCACCTGCAGCCACAATTTATAATTTTTCATAGTGTCTACTCACCCTGGCTACTAGTTAACAATAGCCAATAGGCTATGGCAATCAGCCTGCACACTTTTAAAAATTAACAACAAAACTATTTATAATCATCTTTGACTCCACACCTTTGCACTTACCACATTGCCAAAGTTGAAGGAAGATAATGGTATCTATTGCTGGGAAATGGGCACTCAGACTCATAGTGTTGTTGGGAGTATAAATTGGTACAACCTTGATGCATTGCAGAATTTAATGCGGCAAGAGTCTTAAATATATGCATACTCGCTGCCCTGCAAATGGCACCTCAAGGAATTTGTCCTGAGGATATAATCAGTTATGTTCACAAAGATCTAAGTGCAAAACTATTATGCGGCATTATATGTGATAGCGGGAAAAAAGTGGAAACAATCTACATGTCCAAAAAGGAGATTTGTTCATTGGAGTACATCCATATAATAAAATACTCTATAGTTAATGAAAATGATGATACGAAGTTGTATTCATTGATATAGAAAGATATTTGTACATTTCCTGTGTGTGACAAATACAGGTTGTAAAAGAGTATCACAGGGTCAGGAATCTTCCCAGCATAGACCAAGGATTCATCTGATAAAGGAAAAACTTGCACAAAATTCTTCCAGAATCTTAGATAGATAAGGAGGAGATGGCCTCTACCCTCCTCCGCTTCTGTCCTTGGGCTTCCCCTTAGGAAGGGAGTGGAGTGGCTTAGTAATAATAAGGACCAGGAAAACTTTCCTGTAGGTGTACGCCCTGGGCGCTGGCTGTTGAATCCATGGGACTACAAATGTTTATTGTTTTTCCCATTCCTGCTTTTCCAGAAGGTAAGCTCACATGCATGGGGGACCAGGTGGCTGCTGTCCTGGCAGTGAAAGTGTGAAGCTAGGTCACATCTTTATGGGACTATCTGAGTAAATGAGTGCTCTGTTGCCCCACAAGCGGTGACTGGTCTGGAGGTGGGAGCCAAGAGGACAAAATGGTTTATGCTACATTCTCCAAGCCAGCTCACCAGAAGAAAGTAGACACTGAGCTTACATACCCAGTATCCTCCTTTATCTCCCTCCTTTTGATCCAGAACACATGGAGAAAAGAGGATTAATGAAGACCCTCATGCACAAACATATGGTCTGTCTGCCTTGTGCCTTTGAGAATATACACATGGAAGAATGTCTGGAAGGATTCACATCTGAATGTTAAAGTAGCCATCTTCAGGGGATGAGATTATCTACGTGTATGAGTTTTCTAATCAATTCTGTTACTACATAATTATTACAATTATTCTATTTACATTGTTCAAATAGAAATAAAATTTCCCTTTGTGCTTGTTTCCCATTATGGAACACATTTTGGATGTTCCCTGCTGCAATGGAAGCTATGAATAAGGGCACCAGTTTTTGTTGAATGCCTATTATGTACCAGGCATAGCACAAGGAGTTCAGACTAAATTTTTTCTTCCATCCTCAGATCAACCGCATGGGTTCAAGATTTTCATGCAAACTTTTCAGGTGGTGAAATTGAAACTGTAGAAATTGAGCAACTTGAACAAGGGCATATAACTGGTAAATGACAGGAACAAGCTCTTAGTCCCAACATGACTTGCTGCCAAACCCGTGCCCTCCCATTCAAATGAGATCAGAAACTGTGAGGCAGCTGAGTTAGGAAAAGAACACATTTGCAAAGGCAATGGTGTAGCCAAATTGATATCACAGAGTGCATACGCTAAAGGAAGTCCCATAGTCAGAATGAACATACCCTCCCATTTGTTCTACAATTCTGCCAAACCCAACCCTTCAAAAACTAGAAACATGAAAAGAGGGAAGGGCATTTCTGGAGACAGGCACCCTGAGAACAGTGCTGAGGTAGCACGTGCAGGCTTGACGGCTATGGAGAGAGAAATACACACAAATATAAACACTGACTCTGGCAGGGCAGCACCCTCTGAGGACGCTGGGTAAAGCTACACGAACCGGTACCTCTGATCTAATCAAACCTGCAAGCCTGGCTGAATCTAAGGAGAGTACAATAATTGATTTTCACAATGCTGATCCTGCGTCATCAAGAAAAGGTTACATTTTATGTTCAGTATTCTCTGCTTAAGAAGGCATGGAAGTGTGTAATCCATTTGAGAAAGATTTTCATTTCAAATAGTTAAAAATTCTTTGGAAAGATTTTTGGTGCTTAAAAGGGTAAGTGACAGTTATCTGGAAAATTCGCTTACGTAGAACGACGTCTTCCCTGAAGATCCTAGATCAGGGAGGCTTGCCCTGCCTGCCTTGCTGGCCTCCCTGCCTAATGCCACCCCACTTAAGCATCCAGGCATCCTTCACCCCAGACATAACTTGTCCCTATTGGGTGGGTGTGCTGAGATCCTGGTGCCTTATCAAGCTCTATTCTCTCTCCCCAAACTAGCATTTCCCACGGCCACACTTTCTATGTCAAGCTCAAATGCCCTCTTTGAGGCCCATTCCTCTTCAGATGTTCTTCATTCTCACAACTGTTGCAGGGTGGGTGTTGGAATCATTTTCTTTATGATGGGGAGAAAACCTTGAGAGGTGACAGAACTCACTCTAGCTTCCATCCTGAATTTCAGAGCCAGGATAACTACATAACCAGACCCCTCTTGATGTGTTTCTCTCCAGTGCACAGTGACTACTGGTAACTATAGCCCCCTTCTCGGCAAATTTTCCTTTGCCTAATACTCCAGGTCTGAGGGTCCCATCTATCCCACTGTGGTCATGCATGCAGAGGCCTTACCCGGCGTGTTGAGCAGGCGGGACCTCCTGCAGTGGTAGGCCACTTCCTGCTCACAGTGCTCAGACCCGTCGATCACAGCCTCCAGCTGTTCCATGCTGCCCCCGTAGTCCAAGGCCATGGCATAGGGCTTCTCAGCGTTGGCGCCCCGCACTCGGGTCAGTTCTGTATTGTTGTGCTGCACCGACGTCCAGATCTTGTCCTCTGCCCAGACAACACAACACAAAGCAAGAGACATTAGAAGGAATGTCAAAAATGGAGCAAGTGAGCAGTGTGATGGGCCACTCAGCATGCAATGTTAATCAACACCCTGGTACTGTATGGGGAGTATGACAGAGAAATTGTGTTCCCCATGGAGCTCCACCAGAGCTAGTACGGGGGTCAGTAATCTTAAGAGCTCCATTTGTGGAGCCCTTTTCCCATAGGCTCTACACTAAGCATTAAATCCCACGATCTCAGTTAAAATTGACAATGCCTAAATTGGAGGGGAGGCAATTATGTCAAAATTGCCTCATTTTGCTATGTCAAAAATGAGGGAAATGTGAATGAGAATTAGGCTGTTCACCCAAATCCCACAGTTAATAAGTGACTAAGCAGGGACTTGAGCCAAGGATGTCTGACTCCAAAGCTACTGACACACTTCCTCACAAGAGAAACACCAGCATGTTTTCAGAGAACCATTTTCTCAGAGAACAAGGTTGAGATTATGTGATCCACGCTGCGTGCAATGAAGTTAATTGTAGGGTTTTGTTTTGTTTAGTATTTATTGCCCATATTACCTCTCTTTGCCAAAAATATTTGGGAAGATTTGCAATGAAAGAACACAGAGATGAGGACCTTTGAATCATGGCGGAAGGACATATTTTGCCTAATAGGGGAAAGAAGGTTAAGGCAGTGAGAGAGGGGAGATATTTGGGTATTAGAGCTTGGGACATCTGTATCTGCCAACAACAAGCTTGGATAAATCACTTCCTTTTATTAAAAAATATATATATTTTTAAAGAGACAGGGTCTCTCTCTGTTGACCGGGCTAGAGTGCAGTAGTGTGATCATAACTCATTGTAGCTTCAAACTTCTGGGCTCAAGTAATTCTCCCACCTCAGCCTCCCAAGTAGCTGGGACCACAGGCATGAGCCAACGTTCCCAGCTCCCTTCTCTTTTCTGAAGCTTAGTTTTATATTCAGTTAAGAAAACAATGACAATTGCAACAAAAACAAGAGAGCAATACCCTGGTAGCACTGGTAATACGGAAAAGCAACCTACAAATACAAAGTTGCAAGGCTCTATCTGGGATGTATCAGACAGTCTGTAGTAATAACCTAGGCTAAAACATTTACTGCAATTGGACATGCAATTTAATTCTGAACATCCTCTCAAATGCAGCAAAAGAGGAAATAGGAAGACTTGAAAAGCTTTTGTCATCTGAGAATCTTGCCTGCATAACTACATAATTACTCCATAAATTCTCAGAGCTGAAAAGGAACCTAGCATAGAAATCATGTGGTTTCTTCCCTCCCCATCCTCTTAGTCTTACAAATGGAGAAACTAAGGTCCAGAAAGTAAAGAAATGACCCGAGGCACATCTATGAGACAGTAATGATGAGCACATACACTGAAAGTCACCACTATTAATTAGCAAAGCTATGAAGCAGAAGCACAGTAGTTGGCATGACTGAGCTGAAAAGAGAAAAGAATAGGCCACTTGGGTGCCCTTTGTTAGTCCTTTCTCCCTCTCTAGCTCGGTACACAACTTGGGACATGTCGTTTCGTCTTTCCAAACCTCAGTTTCAACATATTAAAAGCAGAAGAAAAAGAGAGTATGATTTTAATTATCTCTAAAGGATTTTCCAATTCTATAAAAGAAAATACTTCTTGCAGCGTGATATGGTTTGGGTATTTGTCCCTGACCAAATCTCAAGTTGAATTGTAATCCCCAGTGTTGAGATGGGACCTGGAGGGAGGTGTTTGGGCCACGGGAGCGGATCCCTCATGACTTGGTGCCGTCTTTGCGATGGTGAGTGAGTTCTCGTGACATCTGGTTGTTTAAAGTGCATGGCACCTTCCATCCACTCTCTCTCTCGCTCCTGCTCTTGCCATCTGAACTGCCTGCTCCCACTTCACCTTCCACCATAACTGTAAGCTCCCTGAGACCTCCTCAGAAGCTGATGATAGATGCTGTCACCATGCTTCCTGTATAGCCTGCAAAACCGTGAGTCAATTAATTAAATCCCTTTTCTTTCTAAATTACCCAGTTTCAGGTATTCCCATTTAGCAATGCAAGAATGGCCTAATATACAGCACAAAATTAAACTGTGCTCCAACATTCCGACTCGTCTGAAGACTATATCCTAAAACCAGTCCACTGATAACCCACATCTCCAGTGTTTCACTGAGGCAAAGTTATATTTTATTTTTTAGAGACAGGGGCTTGCTATGTTGCCCAGGCTGGAGGACAGTGGCATGATCGTGGCTCACTGCAGCCTTGGCCATCTGGGCTCAAGAGATCCTCCTGCCTCAGACTCCCAAGTAGCTGGAACCACAGGTGTGTGCCATCACACTCAGATAATTTTTAAAAAGTTTTTTAGAGATGGGCTCTCATTTTATTGTCCAGGCTGGTCTTGAACTCCTGGCCTCAAAAAACCTGCCAAAGTGCTGAGATTATAAACATGAGCCACTTCATCCAACTTAAGATTATATTTTCTATAAAGTCTAAACAAATTGATGTTATTTGCCTCTGACTTTAAAAACAAAAATAAGACATAATTCATGTTGGTAAAAATAATAATATTACAAAAACAATTAACCAAAAACTTTAAAAATGTTATTTATACCAGTATAGACAAATGCTGATGAAATAACCAAAAATCTTATCCATCAATAATGAAATGTTGTAGAGGGAGAAATAAAGATGGACAGTTTTGAAATGTCCATAATGCTTATACAAAGAAGACAAGAAAAACCCCGTCTAATCTATCATAGTAAATGTTGTGTTACTGCTTTGTACTAGCACATTTAACATACATTATCTCCAGTACGATAATCCACCACACACAGTGTGTGTGTGTGTGTGTGTGTGTGTGTGTGTGTGTGTGTGTGTGTGATCATAAGATATATATAACTGACATCACAAACCTTAGCTTCAAAGACTGTGTGAGGGACAGGAGAAATGATTGCTTGAAACCTACAGCCCCTGAGTTGGCTTTTATTTTGAATCTGCTGTGTGTCCTCTGATTACTGTTCTCTTGGGAGACAGCAGGATAAAGACTAAAACATGGAAGTAAATGGATATTACTTTTCCCATCTATGTCGTGTGTATCTATCTCTTAGACTTACCCTCAGTCTCAACGCATCCAATCTGATTCCAAAATTGGTCGCCACATTTATTAATTCATATAGATTTATATTTCCTTCTAAGTATACATAGATTTTCATACCCATATATTAACTCATCTGATTGTTCATACATTCATTGATTGATTTCCTTATTCATTTACTCATTGTATTACTTTACCAATATCATATTGTTTTTGGCAAGAAAGAAAATAAAGATGCCATAATATTTTTCCTTGCTTCCTATCTTTTCTTCCTCAGCTGCATTGGCGGTTGTGTAGATTTAGCCCTGCATCCTGACTAAATATTGAAAGGTCAGGTGTTAATGCCACTGAAAGAAAGTCAGCTTTGGTGAGAGATACTCCTGATGCCTGCTCGAGGCTAGGGAAGGGTGGTTTGAGCTGGAGATGTTTATGTGGAAGTCATCTTTGATTTTTGAACAAGCAAAATTCATTTTGACAGTCCTTTAGATGGGTGAGGAGGTAGAGATTCGCTTTTAGGTGGACTCACACACGACTTCAGCAAAAATTGGACCCACAAAGCTAAATGTTCAAGATGGCCAAGTTAGTTGGACAGTGGAGGTTAGTGAACATAGTATGAGTTCTGGAGTTAGCAGATCTGGGTTTGTGTGCCAGCACAACACTTACTGTGGGAGCAACCTTGATGAAATTATTACTTCTTCAAAGCCCAGGTTTCTCATTGGTAATATTTGAAAAGCAGCAATGGCACCAATAATACCATGAAATAGGCTAGCTTTACAAACAATCCTATTCAGATTGGAATCTATGTTCTGCTCCATGTCAGCAGTAAAGATTTTGGCAAGTTTCATAACATTTCTGAGCTTTCCTCATTGGAAAATGGTCATATTTACACCAATCTTTGCATCCACAAAAGTATTATAATGACTTGGTACACATAGACTGTCTGGCACTCAAATGAGTAAAGACTCTAAACATTAGAAGTTTTCTACAACATTAGAGTGAGGGCTTGGACTTCATTCCTTAGAGGACTGGGATGAGGAGCATACTCTGCAAATGAGGTTAACAAGTGTGATGGACTGTGATTTCTTGTGATATAGCTGCTCCTATATATACTAAATTATTACCACCTTGTTAAGTTGTTTTTCCACGATAGGACAGCCCCATGTATCTCTCTATTTGTGTTCTTTGCATTTCCTGAAATTCCTTCAAGATAATTTGTTCTTTAGTACTCATGGACCCAGAAACCTGGAAAAATATTGCCCTCTGATACTACCTTTTGCTACCCAGTTCATTTTTCTCTTTCGTTACTTCCACTGCACACCACTACTCAATCCCACAATTAGAAACGTAGCCTCTTCTCTTTCACTGCTCAAAGGCATACATGTATTGACTAACACAGATCAATTCTTCTGCTTAGGAGACGACTGCATTTGGAGATTTTTGAACAGGCAGGAACCTGTTCATCATTAGCTGGGAATAGAAATAGGGCCACTTCACTAAGCATTCTAGTTCGCTGAAAGTAATAGTTATCTATGTGAAATATTGGCTTTTTTAAAGTTGCATTCAGCACAGTGGGTTGGCATGAGTGTGAACGATCTCATGATCCAGATCCAGAGCAGCTATCATGCCTTCTTCATGTAGAAAGGAACTATGAGTTATGGGCCATCAAATACTGTGCCCCCTAACTTCCAAAGACAGCCTGTGTATTGATATGTAAACCAGTAAAGCATTTCCCAAGTTGCATTGCGATTTTGAGCTTTCAAGTTCATTTCTTCATAAAGCTATGAGATCTTTGAGGATGTGAAATGCATAATTCATTCCTGTGTTTAAATATGTGCCCAGTGAGTGCTCTTCTATCCACCAGAGTACACACACTGAAGGAAAATACGTTAACTTCTCCAAAAGCCTACCATGATCTGGGGAGAAAGTTGTGTACACAAGAATGACAAATGTCTGAGGCTGTTATAAATACTCTGTAGACTACAAGTAAAGGAAGAGGGGCTTTCTGGAGATCTGTCTGGGGCAGAGTCGGTGGGTAGAGGTTATTACAGAGCCCTGCCCAGTGAAGTCTGTGCACTCTTTTCCTTGAGAACTTCCAAGGTCAACAGCGGTCTTTCATCCTCAGGCTACCAGAGCCTAAGCTAGCACTGAGCACCCGAGTTAGGACTTCCGGATGGCTTCGTCAAGTGAAGAAACTCATTAGTCATTTGTATACTGTCAGGTTCCTACTTTCAGCATTTCTGAAGCTGCTCTTTTAAGCCTGTATTATGTAACAGTCCACATTGAAAAGAAGTCTCAAGTTAAAAGCTCAAAACACACACATACACACTCACGCACACTCAACAATAGCAAAAAGAGAAAAGAAAAACAGGCTGTACAAAGAGCCAGCGGAGTCGTAAGGGTGGACTATTCTGAAACATTTTGTATTCGCATCAATGCGGTACAATCTTCCCTGGTCATCACCTCAGAGAAGCTCCCAAGCAGCCTTCACTAGCGGATCTCTGTGTGACCTACCTGGTTCCTCTGGCTCTCATTTTGGAAGCCATAAACGGTTTACATACAGAGCCACAATTTAATTTTCTTTCATATTTTTTTCTCTCATCATATGAGATTGGTCTGATTATGACGATCATTATTATTGATAATAGTAATTACAGATGCTGTAAGCAATTTCATCTGTTACCATGGGGATCACAACTCAGAAGAAAGAGCAAACAAAAGGAAAGTAAAAAAGGAGAGACAAGAAATAACTCTGATTAATAAGACCTCATTCTACACACATATCTGTCTCTTTGCAGAGCCAGAAAAAACTGCAATTTTTATAACACCGTGCTTGGAAGGAAGGGAAGCCTACAGATTGTCAATACCCAGCTTAATTGAACTGAAATCACGGTGGGGAGCTGCTTCTCATCCTTTGAACAGTGTGCCAATTCACTTATACTCCTATTGTAATAGAGTACAAGTTTATATTAAGGTCCCCAGGGTCACTTCTGCTGTAGTTATGTATGTTGACAAAGTGAATTTTCTATGCCAAGGGTAAAGACAGTTTAAATAATCCTCAAAGTACTGTCTCTACTGCTCATTTTACATCTATTCATGGGCCGTCTTGTGATATCTCTTGTCATTTTGCATTGATAGTTATTTAATTTTTCATAGGTTTGTCCCTCGTCTCTCCATTTAAATCATAGCTAATGACTGCTGAGTAAATATAGGCTTGGAAAGGGCTCCATGGTTCATGGAGGCAGATGTGATGAGGGGAAGCTGGAGCTTTGCCATCATCAGGGCTGGCTTCCAAGGCCAGCTCTACCACCCACTGGATTCCTGAACATGCAAGAGACCAATTACCTCCCCCAGCCTCAGTCTCCTCCTCTGTAAACGGCATAACTCATTGTGCAGTGTTGTCATAAACACCGAATAAACAGCATAGGGTTGAAGTGAGCATGGTGCTGGCTCTGAGTAGGTGCTCCTACCTCCTTTTTTCTTTTTTACTTCTTTTTTTTTTTTTTTTTTTTTTTTGAGATGGAGTTTTGCTCTTGTTGCCCAGGCTGGAGTGCAGTGGCCTGATCTCGGCTCACTGCAACCTCCGCCTCCCGGATTCAAGCGATTCTCCTGCCTCAGCCTCCCAAGTAGCTGGGATTACAGGCATGCGCCACCACGCCCAGCTAATTTTGTATTTTTCAGTACAGACAGGGTTTCTCCAGGTTGGTTAGGCTGGTCTTGAGCTCCCACCTCAGGTGATCTGCCTGCCGCGGTCTCTCAAAGTGCTGATATTACAAGCCTGAGCCACCGCGCCGGGCCTGCTCCTCCTTCCTAACCCTTTGCCTGGTACCTGACTCCAAGTCAAAGCTGAACTGCTGTGAGCCGTTCTGTTGAAGCGAATCCGGGAGGATGTGAAGAGATAATTTCATTATTAGAAACACTTCTGGGAACCTTTACTGAGGGGGTACATTCCACCTTCCTCCCGCCCGACCTTTAAAGGGAAGGGAGACAATTGGTGTAAAGTGATTTCCAATTCCTTTAAAAGGCTTCAGAAGTCCCCCAGGAGCTGTTTTCCCTCCCATGTGTACCAGCCCAGCTGTCTGTGCGAGAATCCATCCGTGCCTCACTAAAACCACCGCAGACGTGGCTGCTTTTAGTGTCTGGGTTTCTGCTGTTTGGGGGCCTGCGCATTACCGGTTCAGGGTGGCTGGTAGGGCTACCATGCGCTCTGCATTAGTGCCATGCAGACACCGCAGCGCGGCGGGCTGCGTCCATTACTGCCTTCCACCTGCCTGCGCGGGCCACACTTTACGACTTCCAGACAACATACTTGGCTGATTTATCTTCACACTTCACTTTAGCCTTGACTTTTTATGTACCTTTTCAGGGGGGTAATTTTTTTTCTTTTTTCTTGGTTTAAAATAGGCATGATCAAAGAGACCTGGGAAATCTGTTTTATGGTCTTAGGGGGTAGTGGTTTGGAACGGATTCTGTGTGCACTGTATCATATTTGTTTATTTGTTGTTCACTAGTTTATTTTATTATTATTACTATTATTATTATTATTATTATTATTATTATTATTTTGAGACGGAGTCTTGCTCTGTCACCCAGGCTGGAGTGCAGTGGCCGGATCTCAGCTCACTGCAAGCTCCGCCTCCCGGGTTCACGCCATTCTCCTGCCTCAGCCTCCCGAGTAGCTGGGACTACAGGCACCGCCACCACGCCCGGCTAGTTTTTTGTATTTTTTAGTAGAGACGGGGTTTCACCATATTAGCCAGGATGGTCTCGATCTCCTGACCTCGTGATCCGCCGGTCTCCACCTCCCAAAGTGCTGGGATTACAGGCTTGAGCCACCGCGCCCGGCCTATTATTATCATTATTATTTTTAATTTAGACATCTAGTGTATGCAGAGCACTATGTTAGGGACTGGAAAGGGGTGGCATGAGGGGTGCAAGTTTCCCTAACAGGCTGGAGCCTGAGCTCCGGGAGTTCACATCTGGTTCTAGGAAGGCAGACTGCCTTGTGTTGCACTCCTGTTGGGAAGAACATCTGAAGCAGCAAATGGCAGGCTGCAGGGGGAAGGGGTGGTGACAAGATACCATCCCCCCATACTCAGTGTACTGGCATTTTGGGCAAAGGAAAAGGAGAAAAGAAGCCCTAAATCTAAGTCACCTGATGGAAAGAAGACTGTGGGGCTGTCGGTAGTGGTTTGATTGCCATTAGAAGGCTTTATGAGGTCATTAGGAGTATCATGGTCATAGACACTATTTTGGTGCATGCTGAGGATAAGACTGGGACCCACAGAAGTACATAATAAATGTACTGGAACACAAGTACATAATAAACAGTTCTTGTGTTTGTTGTGCTGTAATAGCATAAGTATAATAGTACTTGTTGTCCCTTTGTTTATAAGATCTAAAGTGGCCGGTGTGGAACTCAGAGGTCATCATGAGCTAGTGAGTTGATTGCAAAGGGCTAGCCTTTATCCTTTGAAGAGATATCCAAAGGCAGCACTTACATCTCCTTGTACCAGTTCAGAAAAGAAGAGAAGCCTTCTCTAAGGGTGAGAGCATGTACTTACTCTGCTCTCATGGAGCTTATATTCTGATTCTAGAGGAGATAGACAAAAAGAAAACTCAGAGATGAGAGCAGAATTACTCATTTTTCTTTCAGCTGAAATCTCTACTCTGAAGGTCATCGCAAGATGAATGAGATTGCATGATGCTGGTGTCCTATCCAATGGGTGGTCTTTTCTGGTTCTGCTAACATCCTGTGCTTGTCGCATTCACATGGTATTACAACAACCTATTTCCTCAACATCCCCTGCTAAACGGCAAGTACTACATATGAAAATCTGTCTCAGAAATCTCTGTGTCCCTAACATCTGGCCTACAGTAGGTATTCACTTACTACTAAATGCTTAATGGACTACCAGAATTTTTATCCATGTCAGTGACAGCTTTTGAAATCAGCATGAAAGTGACACATGGTGGGAAAGGATGTTTAGATACGTACTTGAAATTCTGCAGTGCAGCCAAGGTTATATATTGCAAATAGCAGAATATTGGAAAAAAATTAAATACACATCCTTAGGTATCTGATCAAATAAAGCATTGTTAACTGACACAGTAAAGTACAATGCAGCCATAATAAATAATACATAAGATCTCCATAAACTGATCTAGAATGATTTCCACTGCATATTGTAAAGTGACAAAATCAAGGTATTGATGCACAAAAGAGTATGATACATTTTGTGAAGGCACAAAAGAGAAAAATGAATACACACGGAAAGGACAAACTGATATAAATAGTTATCTGAAAAAGATGGGTAAGAACAAGATGTAGGCAATAGGAATGAGAACAAAATGTCTCTGATCAGCCAGTGTGTGCATATTTGTCTGTATTTGACTTTTGTAACATGAAAATGCTTTACATTGTCAAAACAAAATCAAAAGGATAAAGAAAAGGCAAGTCCTACAATTGAATATTAATCCGAAACCAAAAAGCCTAGCTGTACATTAAATTGATAAAATAACCATAAAAAAGAAAAAAAGTTAATTTAAGCAACTTTCAAATAGTATTCTGTCTCACTATACCCTCTTGGCAGAATAAATTCTAAGGATAAAAATTAAAATTCAAGGAAGTCTTTACTTTGTTATGGATATGATATTGCTGAAGTAATTCTGAAATGATTATATGTATATTGTAGAATGGAGCAAATGAATAAATATACTGACATTGCTGAAATAAGGTCTTACTGTGAGAGAAGATACACATCTATGTATCTTATATATATGTATCATATATATGTATTCTATATATGTATTTTGTATATATCATATATGTATTGAAGAGAGAATGATGAGAAAAGAATCTAACGGAACTAGGTTTGTTTTGTAAATAACCTTGTGAACTCATACACACATACACACACACACACACACACACACACAATTTTAGCTCTGTCCACTGAAAGGGGCCAGAATCAGCAGAATCAGTAAGCAAACAAAACACCTAGGTCTTGGTTTCCAAATACCATTTCCTACAAAAAAGAGGTAGGCTGCTTTAGGAAAAGAGCTGAGTCTGGGTCTAGGGTAGGGAAAGTTCAAGTTGATACTGAGAACGTCTTTCCATGTAAAAACACAAGGAAATGCTCCAAGATTAATAGACACATGTAAAAAAGAAACAGGAACAGAATTAAAGGGACCATGAATTATAGTCCATAACGACACAAGGGGAGATGGAGTCAGGGAAAGGGAAAAATTCAAAAAATAAAAATAAATAAAAAAAAACCCTCTTCTCTAGGTAAGGTTGCAGAATGACAGCAACAAACCTGAAACTGTAGTATTAGAAAAGCAACATGTCACAGATTTCAGGGTAATAACTTAAAGGAGTCAGGGTCCTTACCATATTGGGAGGAAATGTTGGGGAACAGGGCATTCACATAGTGTCCTCACATAATACTACAGATAACTCACTCACTGGTTTTAAATTGCCTTCATAATGCAACGATCTGGCAGAGCTGCGTTAGCCAAATGATAGCGAGGAGCATCCCCAGTATCAGGACAAACTGATGTCATGTGTCTGCTCATGGGCTGCACTAAAAGAGGCAAGCATTACTCATGAGACTTTCTTGTCAAAATGTTCTACACTGAGTAAATAATCAGAAATATCCGAATATGGTACATTTTATTTAACAACTGTCTTTTAATCTCCAGAAAAGATAAATGTCATGAAAACCAACCAACCACCACCACCAACGAAAGCAACAAGAAGGGGTCAGGGAGCTGGGCCTTCTAGATTAAAGGAGGCTGAAGGGTCGTGGCAATCAAATCCAAACTGTAGACACTGCTTGAATTCTGAACAAAAATATGAAAATAGACACTGCTATAAAAGACATTGTAGGAAAAGCATGGACTATATATTGCATAATTTAATTTAATTAATGCTTATTTTCTTATGAGTGGTTTCTTATGTCTGGTTACATAGAAGAATATATTTGGTCTTAGAAGATAAAACCTAAAGTCTTTAGGTTTAAATATCCGTATGTCTACAACTTACTGTCAAATGGTTCTATAAAAATTTTTTTAAATGTCTGAGAAAATGAGGAGAGGAGAACAAGAGAAAGCGATGAGGAGGGCACAAATTTGCAAATGTGGCAGAATCATAAACCTGAAGGGTATCTGGCTACTCATTATTTTTTCAACTTTTCTGTAGGTGTGGACATTTAAGAAAAAAACTTTGGGAAAACAAGATAGTTTGCCAGAATGCTTCACATGTAGTAAGTGCTGAAAACTATTCTAAACTCCAAAACATTCGCATGTACATGCTTTTATAACAGCACCAACACACACACACACACACACACACACACAGAGAGTTACGGAGTAACTGGCAAAATAATGATCAGAAAGCTATTATTAAATTTAAACTAAATTAAAATCATGATTAAATTTAACCATTTACACTATGGTAGATCATTCATGTTCAAGTATAAGTAGTTATTCACTCTGTTGAATTAGTTTTCATGAGTGCTTTCATTGTGTCAGGTGTTACGCACACAAAAAATGTTATTAGTTATTATTTTTATCACCATATACCCAGAAACACCAAGAAACCCCAGTCTATATTTCTGGGGACAGAATAATGAAAATAATAACTAATAGTATCCACCACGAATTAGATATATAATGTCAGGTCTTTTTTCTGGCAGTTTACATCCATTATCTCATAGAAGCTTCACCACAAACTTATAAATAGATTCTAGGATTAATTATAGAGAAAGAAACTGAGGTGTAGGAGGCTGGGTAACTCCCCTAAGTCAAACAATTTGCCAAAAGTAGGAAACGTGAGTGCTGGGTTTCCTACCAAGCCCACTTTCTAAATAACTAACTTGGTAGATGTTTTTCTCTTACGAGCATAAAAATTGTGACTTTCAAAGGAGCTTTACATGAGAACAAAATGAAAGCATACCCTAAAGAGGGAAAGCAAAACTTCCTATACGGCATAAAAGTTAGAATACTCACAGTTAGCACTGGAAACCCCATGTAGAAATTGTCCCTATGGACAGCAAACAGTCAATGTCTCCTACTTGCTTCTCTTTACACATAGACATGAATATGAGAACTCAAACACACGCACACTGAAAATGCAGGCTGATTGGTGCTCCTGTGACATGAGCCTGCTCGGGAAGAATAGTAGGAAAAGGCTCTCAAGCAAGGGGCTCTTGGTCTGCCTACTTCCCAGAACAAGGACTACAGACTGTCAATCAATCTTGGCCCTTTTATTCTTTGGAATGTCTAGACTTACTTTGATTCATCATCTCTCCTTGGAAGCTGGGGCTCAGAACAAAAGTGAACAAGAGCAAGCAGGCTTTCTGGGAGACACCTTTAACACCCATTTGTTATTTTCCACTTCCAAACAGAAAAAGTATTCATTCAGCCAAACAATATCAGGCCATCAGAACACCCAGGGAAGCCAGGAGGACCTGGGGGACCTTCTCATTGCATCTCCACATTCATGATCCTGCTGAGCTCAACAAGGCTTGTCTTTCCTCCAGTTTCCCTTCTTTGCCTAGCCCCATGATATGGTTTGATCTGTGTTCCTACCCAAATCTCATGTTCAATTGTCATCCCCAATGTTAGAGATGAATCCTGGTGGGAGGTGACTGGAACATGGGGGAAGTTTCTAATGGTTTAGCACTGTCCTCCCTAATACTGTTCTCATCATAGAGTTCTCATGGGATCTGGTTGTTTAAAAGTGTGTAGCCTCTCCCTACAACCTCTGTTTCTCCTGCTCCCGCTGTGTAAGTCATGTCTGCTTTTCCTACATTTTCCGTTACGATTGAAAGTTTCCTGAGGCCTCCCCAGAGCCATCATGCTTCCTCTACAGCGTGTGGAACTGTTAGGTAATTAAACCTCTTTTCTTGATAAATTTCCCAGTCTCAAGTATTTCTGTACAGCAATGCAAGAATGGACTACTGTAGAAAATTGGTACCGGCAATGGGGAATTGCTCTAAGGATGCCTGGAAATGTGGAATCAACTTTGGAATTGGGTAATCAGCGGATATTGGAACGGTTTGAATGGCTCAGAAAACAGGAAGGTGAGGGAAAGTTTGGAACTTCCTAGAGACTTGTTAAATTGTTTTCACCAAAATTCTGAGTCATATGGGCAATAATGTCCAGGCTGATGAGGTTTCAGGTGGAAATATGAAATTTATTAGGTGAGGTACAGTGGCTCATGCCTGTAACCCTAACACTTTGGGAAGCACAGGTGGATGAATCACTCGAGCTCAGGAGTTTGAGACCACCCTGAGCAACATGGTGAAACCCCATCTCTATCAAAAAAAATTAGTCAGGAATGGTAGTGCATGCCTGTAATCCCAGCTCAGTGCCTGCTTGAACAGCCACCTAGTTTTGTGCTTGAGACTGACAGCCCTGGTGGTGTAGGCTCACGAGGGAATCTCCTGATCCACATATTGCAAAAATCCATGGGAACAGCATAGTACCCCTGGCAGGTAGCACAGTCCCTCACCGTTTCCCTTGGCTAGGGGAGGGAGGTACACCCACTCAGTGCAGCTCCCGGGTGAAATGATGACCCGCTCTGCTTCTTCTCCCTCTCTGTAGGTCAACTCCACTGCCTAGTCAGTTCCAATTAGATGAAGGGGTTACCTCCGTTGGAAATGTGGAAATCACCCACCTTCTGCATTCATCTCACTGGGAGCTGCAGGCTACAGCTGTTTCTTTTCTTTCATCTTGGCCCCTTTTCCACCAGGTATAATTTTTATAGCAATGTGAGCGTGGACTAACACACTCCAGGATACCTGTCTTCCAAGGTCAAACTCAAGCCTAGTATCTCCCATAAAGCTTCCTTGACCACTCCTGTCTCTAAATTCCTTTAGCATCTAGATCATTCTATGACGTTTGCCCTGGTCGGTGATTCCTTTTATTTCAGGAGGTCTTAGGGAATGTCAGATATTGTCCTGGGTCTGTTGGGTACATTTGCTTATTTAATTCTACTTAATTTTGTACAACAACTCATTGAGGTAAGAATAAATGATTATTTCTATTATACAGATGAGGAAATTGAGTCTCATAAAAGTGAAGTAACTTGACCAAGATTCCATTATTGTCAAGTTGCTACAGGATAGTTTTATGAATTAAATAAAATGGCCTAGATAAAACTGCTATAAGAGCTGGATGGCTTTATTTTCTTATTACAGTATGAGATCCTTTGGGTGTGGACCAGCAGGTTACAGAACCCAAGAAGTGCATCAATAAATCTTTGTTGACTGGATTGTTTCCCAATTCCCTGATGCCAAAAATGAGGCTCACCAGTTACCTGCAGTAAAAGATGGAAAGATCCATCTGGAAGAGTCAGGATAAGCCTTGTGTTCAGTGCTTAGAAGAGCAGCGATTCTAGGCCCTGGCCTGAGCCCCCTTAGAAGTGGGGAGATACGTAATGATGGGGCCTTATTAAGCACTGAGCACTGTGCTAATCACCTTATATAGATATATCCCAAAGTCCAGTATCTTAGGTGCTTGCTAAACATGCTATTTCTGATCACTGTTCTGTATCTACTGAATAAATATTGCTGGGAATAGGCCTAGAAAATGGCATCTTAAACATTCATCCCAGCTCATGCTTTAGAAAACTAAGCTTTGTGAACCTCTGCTTTATATAATCTTCATCTGATACTTGGAGAAACCTGCAAAGGTGGGTATGATTTCCCCCCATTACAGATGAAGAAAGTGACGGGCAGGGAGGTAAAGTGGGTATAATGGAGCTGTCGCCCTTGAAGGCTACTTCCTGGAGGAGCTTTCCACCATGGCATTGAGTTAAGGGACCGTGAGCAAGAGACAGGGCAATGCAGGCCAGAGGGGAATTCTGTTTGGACACAGGAGGCTTTCTTTGTTTCAGAGACTGTGTCACCTGGCCTTAATAACCCAGCCTCACGACCTCACCCATAGCTTCCACTCCTGGCTTTACCATTTGCTCGTTGTGAGACCTTGGGCTAGTTGCTTAGTCTCTCCAGATGGTGCTTATCTCTGTAACATGGATTGCTAAGAAAATCAAATAACATCTTGAATGTAAAATACCTAGCATGGTGCCTAATACCAGCAGCTGCTAGATAAATGTTAGCAGCTTCTACTACAAAATGCGGCTCAGAGGGCAGCTCTTCAAGGGCATCTTCTCTGCCCACCACCCCCCAGCCTCCTTGTATACTTTCTTTCAACCCCTGTTTCCTTTGTACTATTTCTGTACCATCTACCAGCTTCTATTCTATTTTCCACACTGTGCAAAATATGTTTACAATGTCCGTCTTCTTCTCCGAACTGTGAGTTCCTTGAGGACAAGAGCAGATTTATTTATTTTGTAACCATGATGTCAAGTTCAGTCAATACTCAAAAGTTTATGTGAATTACTTAATTATTTATGTGAATTATCAACTGAATAATTGACAGAGTGACTGAATTAATGAATAATGTGTAAGTAATTAAATACCTGAAAAAATAAATGAGGAGGTAAATAAATGAGAGAATTAACAAATGAATACATAAATAAGAGGATAATAAAGGAATTCAAGAAAGCAGCAAATGAGTTAGTAAAGGAAGGGATGGATGAATGAATGATCAAGTAAATGAATTAAAATCACAGTGCAATCACCTGAGCCTCCTGCTCCCATCTACGTGGGTCGGAGTCAACTGGCCGTGCTAAACGGGTGTGTGAAAGGAATTTCTCTAAGTGCCTGTTAAAATTCTCGGCAATTCAAAGGTGACAATGCTTTAATTTCAGGGTAATACTACAGCTTTATGACTTAGTAGTTTTATTTAATGGCCCAATTTAGCAAGAGATTATGCCTTCTGCCACTAGTCCAAAGAGACCACTTTAAAGCTCAGCCCTTCAGCACACGCAGAACAGCTCCAGAGCTTCGCCTAAGAGACCAGCCTTCTGGAAGCCCTATGTGGTCACCACACTTTGGTTGACATCATAAACCCATTAGAGAGAAAAGAGAGACACTTAACTAAAAGTTCCCTCCTCCAAGCTGTTAAATTGCTATTCTTCAGCCTAAAATAGTCCTCTGGAAAAGCTTCATTTACAGAAAGCAAATTATCCCTCTGAAATATAAGCAACAATACAAGTATTATTCCAACTGATCAAACTACCAATGAGCCACAGCACATATGTCACCCATGAGTGAGTCTCAACCAGGAAACGATGCTTGTGCCACCAGGGGACTCAGCTTGTGAGCTCCTCCCCCAGGATGAACTAAACCTGCTGTCCCTAAAGACAGTGGATGTGTTTCCAAGGAAAGACAAAAGAAGACAAGAAGAAGGATCTAGGCTTTCTTTCCCACCTTCTCTGTGACTGTCATTTTCTGACATTGTTTACATGTTAACTCATTCAATTCACTACGTGGCAACCATAAAAAGCTGTCATCATCATCACCCTCCATTTACAGACAGAGAAACTAAGGTATAAAGATGGGGGGTTTTACTCATGCCCCCACAAAGTAATTAGACAATAATATAGTAATTTAGAAGGTGTAATGATTATGGGCACTGTTCTAAGAGTTTTCATTGATGCATATAAACTTATAAATATTCACAACCATGCCCTTCAAACATTGTAAGCCATGGGTAGGAGATGGGAATTTATTCAGGTAGAGGTGGAAGGGACGGGGAGACATGGCCATCCCTGTGTTTTTTAAAGATCAGCCTAGCTGTTGTGTGAATTATGAATCACAATGGGGAAAGCTGAAGACTTGGGCATTTTTTTTCCAACAAGGACTGTGAACTTGCAGGACCATATCTTAATCATTTCTATATTCTCAGTGGCTTGTCAGTGCCTGGCCAGAACAGATAACCAATGCATATTAATTCAAAGTAATAGAGGAAGTGTTGCCTCCCTTGCCTTACTATCCTTTGATAAAGAGCACAGCATACAGGGCAGAAGTTTCATCTCTAGATAGCTATAATTGGTATCCTGTTTCTACTACTTACTAGCCTCATTCATGCACTTATAAAATAAAAATTATTCCAGCTACTTCACTGTAATGCATGTTGTGCTAGCTTGGTACCCTGTAGATATTCTGCACAATATTTTACAGTCTGTAATCAAATGACAACTTTGTGGTAACAATACTTTTGCAATGATGGTTACCTAACTTGTGATAAAAAAGCAAACTTCAGAACTTGAACGCAGCTTGCTATTGTATAAGCCTGAAGTAGGGCAATGGAAGTTGACACGTGTGTGTGTGAGTGTGTGTGTGTGGGGGGGGTTGAAAGTAGAGTGTTTTCCAATGAGATATCATCTCACACCAATCAGGATGGCTACAATTAAAAACTAACAACAACAGATGCTGATGACATTTTGGAGAAAAAGGAATGCTTTTACACTGTTGGTGGGAGTGTAAATTAGTTCGACCATTGTGGAATACAGTGTGGAAATTCCCCAAAGACCTAGATGCAGATATACCATTTGACCCAGCAATCTCATTACTGGTTTTATACCCAAAGGAATATAAATCATCCTTTTATAAAAATACATGCATGTGTATGTTCATTGCCACACTACTCACATTAGTAAAGACATGGAATCAACCAAAATGCCCACCAATGATAGACTGGATAAAGAAGATGTACTTCATATGCATCATGGAATACTATGCAGCAGTAAAAATAAATAAGATCATGTCTTTGCAGGGACATGGATGGAGGTGGAAGCCATCATCCTTAGCAAACTAACATAGGAACAGAAAAACCAAACACAACATGTTCTCAGTTATAAGTGGGAACTGAATGATGAGAACACATGGACGCATGGAATGGGAACAACACACACTAGAGCTTGTTAAAGGTGGGGGTTTGGGGGAGGGAGAGCATCAGGAAGAATAGCTAATGGATGCTGGGCTTCATATCTAGGTGATGGGGTGATCTGTGCAGCAAACCATCACGGCACACGTTTACCTATGTAAAAAACCTCCACATCATGCACATGTAGTACTGAACTTAAAATAAAAGTCGAAGAATAAAAGAAAGTAGAGAGTTTTCAAATAGGAATCTGCAAGGAGATACCAGTGCCAAATTGTATCACAGATACAAATCATGTAATCAACTAAATTCTACTTACTTTGCTATATGATACAGCTGCCACAATTAACAACATCCCAAGAAGGCCGGGGAGAAATAAATGTTTCATAACTAGTGGTCCCATTTTATGTCATGGATGACTCTCATTTCCCCTACACTGACAGACCCGGGTGCAGCCCACAGGTAAATTCACTGACATCACTCTAACTTCAGGAAGCAAGGCTAACAATTTAGGCCAGACCACATGGATACATTTCTTTCTTTATGTCAATACCTGGGATGATAATCTATTACTGCAATCACACTGCACAATTATGTGCAGAAATATTGGTGAGACCTCAATTGCAGCTTTCTACCTACTCCATTATGCATGCTTTGATGAGTTTTAATGAAAACAGAGGCTGCTGCCAAAGGAGTGAGAAACAGAGCATCATAATAGCCAGAGTGACAAGATATGGAGACTTGTAAGTTGGTTTGCAAATGGATTATGAGCTGTTTGAGAAAGGAAAATAAGTTTCGCTTTAGAGATTTGACTAAATGTTCCTTGCAAATTCCTTGTAATGCCTGATGATTGCCTTACAGATCCACATGCATGAAATTGGCATTGAATCCATCAAGATAAGAAATAAATGTGTTTTTGCTAGTGATTCTAGACAAACAATTTTGCATATCAATATGCAATTATGCTGTGCAAAGGAAAAACAGTATACAGCTAAAAATATCTTTTAATATGTTGACAGTGTGTCCTGTTAACATTAAAAAAGGCACAATGTAAACTGGGTAGAATCAGTTTAATGTCAAGTTTCAAAGAAAATCTTGTCAGAGTGCCTCACCCTTATAATTCGGTTTTATCAATATTGAAAGAGTCCCAGCAGAAATGCTCTCTCCAGGCTCCAAAAGCCTCTGAAATCTCATGGTGCCTACACAAGTAAAGATTCTATTTCTATCACTGGCAAAGGTGATAGCTATCTTTCATGGCTAGAATGACTATATAATATTATTCATACTATGTCAACTATAAGAGTGGTTAGAGACACAATTAATAATCACACCATGACATTACATTAGTATATTGAATGACCATATACTTTTTGAGGCTAGAAACTTTGCATATTTATGTGTGTGTGTGTATAGCATATATATGTATATGCTAATTCTCACAGTCTTACACGTCACCAATTTTTTATTGTCTCCACATTACTGATAAGAAAACAAAGATCTAGAAATGTTAGATGATTTATCCAAGGCTATGCAACTAGAAAAACCAAGATCTAGAAATACTAGATGATTTATCCAAGGCCATTCCACTAGAATGTGCTAGAATTTAAACCCCAGTGTGACTCCAAATCATATTTCTACCCATTAGTCATTTCTATGTTTGAAGAAAACAGCAACTTGGAGAGAGGTTGGGCAGCAACAAACAGTCATGAAGGCAGTGAGGAACAGATGGGCACTCTCTACTCTTGGACTTATAGAAGGCATTGCAAAGAGTAGGAATGACTCAAACTCAGTCAAGATTAAACACTGAGGCTGTTTCCAAAGTCCCAAACTGTTATTGATTTAATGCAACAGGGCTTGAGTCAAAGATAAATTATGGGAACAGAAAAGACAAAAAGGGGAAAGGTAGAAATTAGTCTTCAATTTGGCAGTGATTTCTGAGTTCAGTTTACACTAGACTCATTCAAGTGTGTATAAAAGTAGATCCAAAGATTCATCACACCCTGTTCCTTATTTTCCAACAAGGAGCTCACAGCCCTGTGGGGACACGTAGGTAAACACTGAATTATAATGCAGTGTGAGTAATGTCATGAGCAGGGCACAGAGTAGGGGCATAAAACCCATCCTGAGGCACCCAAATGGATGAGTCAAGGTTGTCCAGAAACAGAACTACCTGAATAAACTAAACTGTGTGTGTGTGTACGCTATATATATATATACACACACACACATATATACACACACACACATATATGTGTATATATACATGTATATATGTGTGTGTGTGTGTGTGTGTGTGTGTGTGTGTGTATGAATGAGAAAAAGATAGAAGGAGATAGATTTCAAGAAATTGGATTATGAAGGCTTAGAATGCCCAAAATCTGCAGGGGAAGCTGGCAGACAAGAGACCCAGGAAGTAGCTGTGGTTCCAGACCAGAGACATCTGCTCTCAGAATTCCTCCTTAGTTGGGAGAGGTTAGTGTTTGTTCTCTTAAGGCCTTCAACTGATTGGATGAAGTCCATCCCCATTATGGAGGGCAATCTGCTTTGCTTAAAGTCCACTGATTTAAATGTTCGTCTCATCCAAAAACACTTTTATAGGAAACATTCAGGATAGTATGTTCACATATTAGGTACCATGTTCCAGCCAAGTTGATACATAAAATTAACCATCACCCCAAGGGCAGATTGTCCCACCTTAGAAGCCAATTCTTCTGTTTTATCAACCCAAGCTTCCTATACAGCCAACTTAGGTGTTCATGGATTTCAGTTAGTTACTGTGACCTGCCCTTTCACCTTTTCTTTTATATGGGACCCAGTGCCAAGAACTCCTTTGCTTCCTGATGACATCTCACCCATCCTGCAAGATCACCTTATGTGCATTTTCATCCAGAAACCCAAATTCTTAGTCCCTAGTGGACTGCTGGTTGTCTCAAATGCATCTCTCCCTACCCACCCAATTAGATTGGTACAGCGAAGGATGATCACCAACTCCTACATCATTGGCTGAAATGCTCTGCACCCATTCCAGGTTTTTATCATCGGATGGAGGTATGAAGCCGAGAACTACCTTTCGACAAAATAATACGTTTTAGCATGTCACAGTTTCTCTTACTTGTTTACTTGTTTCTAAGTTCTTTATAAACTGAGTACCTGTATTAAATCTTGGGGTAGGTCGTTTCCTAAATCTCTTATTCAGTACGTGTTTCTTACATTCATTCTAACTTTAGTGCTATTTAACTCATACTCATAAAGAGTGGTCTTTTCTTGTTCAGGCTGAAATTGATTTAACAAGTCTACGCTTCATTCATTTGCATGGTCTGTGAATTCCACTGACAGCCCCTGCCCTCACCACCATCCTTAATTCTTGTGCATTTTAATCAGTTTCCCCAGACCTTTTTGGCCAGTCCTTTAAGCAGGTCAATATGGATATCTTCCATTTGCCCCACCAGTTCCACTTTCCGCACATCTCCAGCCTTCTCTGTGCGCAGGAAGGCTGACTAAAAGCATTCTATCAGTATGCACTTCTGCATTCTCGATTCTAGTTGGGTTTCATCAGTGGGGAGCCATAGAAAGGAGCCCAGAAGGAGGAACGAGAGACTGAGGTCAAAGTGGTCATTGGATTGAGCTGGCTGCTTCCCACACAGGAGGCCACAGATCTCCAGAGGCACAGCTTCTGAACATGTGCCTTTTTCCCCACTCTGTTAGTATCCCTGTGCTACAGTCCCTACACTATAAATTCCTTTTATATATTCACACCTTTAAGAATAGTCCCTAATTTGAGCAAGCCATATGAGAGATCCACTGCTCTCAAGATATGGGGTCAGTGCTAAGGTCCATGCATGCTGTGAGGGGACATCTTGTTGCTAGCTCTTAAGACTGTTGCTCATCTCTTTTTTTTTCTTTTTTTTCAGGGCAAGCTAAATAGTCTCACATGCTCAAGAACTCTCTATGATAAAGCCATTCCTCCTTTTCTGTTCTGTTAAATCTGAGACAGCAGATGTTTGTGCTGGGAAACTCTAGTTCAGATTACAGAGCTTCAACGGCCTTTGCTTGCTGCTGCTCAAGTCAATTTGATCCTTTCTCTTCTATTCAGCCACAGCTTTATGAGATTTTCTGGGTTCTAATCTATTGAGTCAGTTCAGTGGGTTGGTGACTTCCACAAATATGCAGGTTCTAGGGATGCTGGGCCTTTGTTCCTGCTCTTCATTCTGTCTTCCTGGAAATGCTTTCTTGCAGCTCTTCTCTTGACCAGCTTCTACTCCCATTTAGATTTCAGAGGCATTATCTGCTGCCCAGTAGCCTTCACACTGCACACCAGGCTAGGTTAGGGTCCCTCCTGTGAGCTCCCACAAGCACTAGACACACCTTGTCATTGTCCTTATACTTTAATTGCTGCTGTGTCATCTCCTTGATTAGTCTGTGAAGAAGACTGAAATCATACCATTAAGGGTTCAATTTTGTCACCAGAAAGACATATTGAAGTGCTAACCCTCAGTACCTATGAATGTAACCTATCTGAAAAGACATTCTTTACAGAAGTAAACAAGTTAAGATGAAGTCATACTCCATTAGGATGGGCGTCATCCAGCATGAAGGGTATCCTTGTAAGAAGAAAATAAATGGACACACAGGCACATGGGAGGAGAAGGCCACGTGACAACATCACATGAAGGCAGTGTAGCAATCTCCAGAAGGCAGAGATTAAAGCGCTGAGGCTGCAAGTGAAGGAGTGCCAAGGACTGAGCAAACCTCAAAAGCTAGGAAGTGGCAAGAAAAGATTCACCCTGCATGTTCAACAGGAAGTGTGGCACTGCAGGTACTTTGATTTTGGATCTGGGCTCTACAAGTATGAGAAGATATTCCTCTGTTTTATAAGTCACCCAGTCTCTGGTTCAAGCATACCTTGTTTTATTGAACTTCACTTTACTGTGCTTCACAGATATTTCATTAAAAAAAAATGAAGGTTTGTGGCAACTCTTATGTTGAGCAAGTCTATCGGTACCGTTTTTCCAATATCATGTGCTCATTTCATGTCTCTCTGTTATATTTTGGTAACTTATGTTTATTATTATTATTATACTACATTATTGTCATTATTTTATACCTAGAGCCTGCACATAGGCAAGAACCACCAATCCACCATTGCAATATCTCAAACTTGTTTATTCTTATTACATCTGCTATGGTGATCTGTGATAAGGGGTCACTAATGTTACTATCGTAATTGTTTTGGGGCATCATGAACTGCACCCATATAAGGCAATGAACTTAATTGACCAATATTGTGTGTTCTGACTGCTCTACTGGCCAATGATTTCTGTCTCTTTCCTTCTCCTTAGGCTTCCCTATTCCCAGAGATGGAACAATATTAAAATTAGGCCAAATAGTAACCCTACGACGACCTCTAAGAATTCATGTGAAAGGAAGAGTGGCACATCTCTCATTTTAAATCAAAAGCTAGAAATGATTAAGCTTAATGAGGAAGGTATGTTGAAAGTATAGACAGACAAAAAGCTAGGCCTCTTGTGCAAGTTAACCAAGTTGTGAATGCAAAGGAAAAGTTCTTGAAGAAAATTAAAAATGCTACTTCAGTGAACACATGAATGATAAGAAAGCAAAACAGCCTTCTTGGTGATGTGGAGAAAATTTTAGCTGTCTGAATAGAAGATCAAGTCAGGCACAACATTCCCTTAAACCAAAGCCTAACCCAGAGCAAGGCTCTAACTCTCTTCAATTCTGTGAAGGCTGAGAGAGGTGAGGAAGCTGCAGAAGAAAAGTTTGAAGCTAGCAGAGGCTGGTTCATGAGGTTTAATTAAAGAAGCCATCTTCATAACATAAAAGCTTCAGGTAAAGCAGCAAGTGCTGATGTGGAAGCTGCAGTAAGTTACCCAGAAGGTATAACAAAGATCATTGATGAAAGTGGCTACACTAAGCAGTAGGTGCCATCTAAGACTTTCAGAGGGAGAGAAGAGAAGAGAAGACAATGCCTATCTTTAAAGCTTCCAAGGATAGGCTGTATCTCTTGATGCAAGTGCTAACGCTCATTTGCCATTCTAAAAATCCTAGGGTCCATAAGAATTATGCTAAATCTACTCTGCCTGTACTCTCTAAATGGAATAATAAAGCCGGGATGGAACCACATTTGTTGACAGCATGGTTTACTGAATATTTTAAGCTCACCATTGAGACCTCCTGTTCATAAACAACAACAGAAAAAGATTTCTTTCAAAATATTACTGCGTACGGACAATGAACCAGGTCACTCAAGAGCTCTGACGGAGATCTACAATGAGGTTAATGTTGTTTTCATGCCTGCTATCACAACATTGACTCTGCAGCCCATGGATCAAGGAGGAATTTTGACTTTTTAGTCTTAAGAAATACAGTTCAAAAGTCTACAAATGCCGTAGAGAGTAATTTCTTCGAAGTGTCTGGGCAAAGTAAATTGAAGACCTTCTGGAAAGCATTTGCCATTCTAGATCTCATTAAGAACATTCATGATTTATGGGAGAGGCCAAAATATCAAACAGGAGATTGGAAGAAGTTGATTCTAGTCCTCATGGATGATTTTGAGAAGTTCATTACTTCTGTGGAGGAAGTAACTGCAGATTTGGTGGAAATAGCAAGGGAACTAGAATTAGAAGTGGAACCTGAAAACATGACTGAATTGCTGTATTCTCATGACAAAATTGTAACGCATGAAGAGTTGCTTCTTATGGATGAACAAGTAAAGTGGCTTCTTGAGATGGACTCTACTCTTGGTGAAGAGGCTATAAACATTGTTAAAATGTCAACAAAAGATTTAGAATATTCCACAAGCTTAGTTGCTAAAGCAGTGGCAGAATTTAGAATGATTGACTTCAATTTTGAAAGAAGTTATACTGTGGGTAAAATGCTATCAAACAAAATTACACACTACAGAGAAATCCTTTCAAAAAATAGTCAATTATGTGACATGTTTTATTGTAGTCTTATTTTAAGAAATTGCCACAGCCACCCCAACCTTCAGCAATGACCATCCTGATTGGTTAGGAGCCATTAACATCTTTTTCCTCCAACAGCAAAAATGATTGGGTCTCTTAAGCCTTACTGAAGGCTCAGAAGGTTGTTAGCATTTTTTAGCAGTAAAGTATTTTTTTAATTAAGACAAAGACTTTTTTTTGATATGCTGTTATTGCACAATTAATAGTTTACCATGTAGTGTAAACATAACTTTTATATGAACTTGTGTCAGAGATATTTAAACCAGAGTGACTCCATCTTGAACAGGGACTGGGTAAAATAAGGCTGAGATCTACTGGGCTGCATCCTCAGGAGGTTAAGGCATAATTAGTCACAGGATGAGATAGGAGGTTGGCACAAGATTCTGGTCACAAAGACCTTGCTGATAAAACAGCATGCGGTAAAGAAGTTGGCCAAATACCACCAAAACCAAGATGGTAACAAAACTGACCTCTGGCCATCCTCACTGATCATTATACACTAATAATAATGCCTTAGCATGCTAAGAGACACTCCCCCAACAGCCATGACAGTTTACAAATATCATGGCAACATCAGGAAGCTACCATACATGGTCTAAAAAGGGGAGAAACCCTCAGTCCTGGGAATTGCCCACCACTTTCCTGGAAAACTCATGATTAATTGTTTAGCATATAATCAATACATAACCAAAAAAATGGCCAACCAGCAACCTTTGGGGCTGTTCTGCCTATGGAGTAGCTATTTTTTATTCCTTTACTCTCTTAATAAACTTGCTTTAACTTTACTGTATAGACTCTCCCCAAATTCTTTCTTGAGTGAAGTCCAAGAACTTTCTCTTGGGGTCTGGATCAGGACCCCTTTGCAGTAACCCTTGGAAACTAGAAAATTCATGTGACTTGCTTTATTATGACACTCATTTTATTGCAGTGGTGTGAAATAAAACCAGTGTTATGTAGTTTGTTACAGAGCCCTAGGAAATGAATATAGACACACTATTAAAACTACAGCACTTTCACAGTACCCACAATGCCCAAATTTATATTGAGTAAAATTACGTTGGCTGAACTGTATTGTAAATCACTTTAAAAAACTGTTAAGAGTCTGACAAGTGTGTGTTCCTGCGGAAACTTACTCTTTAACTTCCTTATCCATCACTTCACTCAATTCTCCATCCAAAAATTGTGCTCTCCCCATCTCCCATCTGATAGCCCTGTGGTGAAGCAACTTAGAACACAGTTCCAAGGATGGCACCCTGTCAAAAGTGTGTGGAGGTCCAGATTCAGTGCACTTTATCAATAAGCTTAATCACCTCCCTTCAGTTAACTTCCCGTCGCAGAGATTATGCCTCTTTACATTAAATGGGGTGGTTGCTGGTTGAGCATTTGGGGAACTCCCCTCCTGAAGACTGCCCTGTGCGCAGGTAAGATGCACAGACTTACATCTCCCAGGACAGGTTAGGGACCACTATGCTTATAGGAAGGGGGAGCTCCCGTTCCCCAGGGTGCACTGTAAGAGAGACAGCTGGGACTCAAATGTACTATTGTTTTCTACAATGGAAACCTGCCCATCTTCAGTCCCATGACATCCATTTGCAAATATCTGTAGACTTCTCAGAAGAAAAGTCTCTCTTCTCTGGAACCTCAAAGAATAGCTCAGAGAATTCTCAATGAGGAAAGACTGGAAGCCAGAGGACCCAGATCTTAATTTTACAGATGTGGGCCTGGGCCCCAGGCACTCAACAGAGCTGACAGGCACAAGGTGCAGAAAGAGCGCTTGGTTTTCCTGCCTTCTGGTGCTCTGGACTCCCATTCTAGGATGATCCCAGTGTTAAAGATAGCACAAGTTTCCTTCTGTTTCTTCTCTCTCTTCTTCCTGACTCTCTTCCCTGGACTACTGCGTCACACTTTTTATAGTGTCATAAGTCACTCACATTTAACAACATTCAACTTTTAAAATTTTCAAATAGAAAGATGCATATTTGCATCATTACATGTACGTATCAGAAAATTGTTTTCCATTTAAATATGAGAGTTGTGTAGTTCAGACAACACAGAGCTTTGCTTTTATTTTATTTTTATTTGTTTATTGTTTATTTATTTGAGACGGAGTCTCACTCTGTCGTCCAGGCTGGAGTGCAGTGGCACGATCTCGGCTCACTGCAATCTCTGCCTCCCAAGTTCATGTGATTCTCCTGCCTCAGCCTCCGAGTAGCTAGGACTATACGCATGCACCACCATACCTGGCTAATTTTGTATTTTTAGTAGAGATAGGTTTTCACCATGTTGGCCAGGCTGGTCTCGAACTCCTGACCTCAAATGCCTTGGCCTCCCAAGTGTTGGGATTATAGGTGTGAACCCCTATGCCTGGTCTGCTTTTATTTTTGCAGGTATTTTAGAAAACAAAAACAGAAACTTGTACATCGTGCAGCTGAATATAACCCAAAAAAAACATATTCAGAAGAAATACCCCACCATGCACACCAAGCTGATCAACTCGGGACACAGTTCAGAGGCTATGATTTCTTTAGGATCACATCAGCAAAACAGTAATCTTTAAATACAAGTACACTATTCACCTTTAGTCATTCTTGGACAAATGATCAAACATAAACCCTGAGAGAAGGCTGTTGGATGGTGAGGAAGAGAGTCTCATGTAAATGAAACCTGTGTATCAATCAGGCTCTCTATGTCCTTGTCCTTGCATTATTTTGAAGAGTTTAACATTTCTAAGCTATATTTATCTTAATTTCAAAATATATTTTAATAGGGAAAATCTATATCACACATTAAAATTAAAATTTATAATTTAAATATATATGTATATTTCTATGTGTTGGTATGTATATATGTAACATATAAGTTCATAGCAAAAACACACAAGCATTCATTTTAAAATGTCTTGAAGAAATTCTAATAATTTAATAACAATGGCAATCTCTGGATTGCGGATTACAGTTGGCTTTAATATTTCCTTCATCCTTTTTTCCCTCAAAATTTCTTCAATTAATCTTGATTACTTTTGTTACAAAATTTTCTAAAACTAAAGCAACACTGTTTAAAAACAAAATATATGTAATACAACGTATCCAATTAACATTTTGGTGATATGGATTATGACTGAACCAGAAGGCTCTGCCTGCTTCCTACGTCTTGACTGTTAGTCACTGAATTTATTACCTTGAGCCAGTCATGAAATGCTCATATTCTCTTTCCTTCTATGTTAGATGGAGATAAAAAATGTCTGCCTCTGATTTTTGTTGTGAGGATGAAAAGAGACGGTATTTGTAAACTCCCAGCTCAATTCCCAGAGAGAGTCGAAGCACAGTAATTGCTGTCCATTATACCACTCCTATTATTACAAGTCACACCTGGCCACTCAGCAGTGGACATTTATCTCTTTTGCCTTATTCTGCAGCCAAATTACTTTCCCTGTTTTTTGGAAAAGTGGACCAGGGACAATTTGCATCAGAATCACTTGAAAAACTCAGTGAAAGTGCATTTACTGAATTGGAATTTCTGGGGCTGGGAAATCTGCCTTTTTAGCAAGAGTCCATATGTTAATTACATTTTAAAAATAACCAAGATCCGCTGAGAAGCCTAGTTTTTGACCAGGTTGTTGAACACTATAGGTTACCACGACCATGAAAAGACAACAGGAACACAATTTCTAATTATGTTACAGGGCTTTTGAAGAGCAGCTACCATACAACCATTTTGGAGAGATAAATTATTACGGAAATGCAAGGACGTGGCACCCAATTCCAGGTCACCAGCATTTTCTATGCAGACAGCATGTGACTTTGTATCCAGATGGGCAAATTACTGTGCTTCCTTCCTCACCATTTCTTTCAATAGTTTTCTTGCGTTTCTGCTGGGGATACCTCATGGTAGCGTTCCTGACTTTACTGCCTCATGAACAATCGCCACTGTGTCTTACTTTTCATACCCTCTGCATCCAAAACAGTGTCTGCCTACAGAAAGCACTCCATAAATGCGGTTGCTTTGTTGCCGAAAATCCTGAGGCCTGAGGGCTCAATGAGCCTAAAGAGTCCCCTACCTTCCTGCTTCATTACATGATGCAGCTGGCATCTCTGAAGACCAGCGCTTGAAACAAACAAACAAACAAAAAATGTGTATGTGACAATTAATGATGTTCACAGTGGTAGGAGTGCTTGCACAGCTGGATTTCTTTTTTTTCTTTTTTCTTTTCTTTTTTTTTTTTTTTTTTTTTTTGAGATGGAGTCTCGCCCTGTCGCCAGACTGGAGTGCAGTGGCGCGATCTCGGTTCCCGGCAACCTCCGCCTCCCGGGTTCAAGTGAGTCTCGTGCCTCAGCCTCGGGAGTAGCTGGGATTACGGTCACACGCCACCGCACTCAGCTACTTTTTGTATTTTTAGTAGAGACGGGGTTTCACCACGTTGGCCAGGATGGTCTTGATCTCATGACCTCGTGATCTGCCCGCCTTGACCTCCCAAAGTGCTGGGGTTACAGGCGTGAGCCACCGCGCCTGGCTGCATAGCTGGATTTTTAAATAATGATTACTTCAAGATTTGGTTTTGTGGAAGTATATTTCATGGTAAATTAAGGATCAAATGCCGTTTCTAAGCCCCTGTAATGACTGCCTCTTACTGTGTCCTTCCGCATTTAAGAAATAGGTTGTAAGCTGTCAAGAGATTTCCAGAGAAAAGTGAAAAAGCTCACCTTTTTGTTTTGTTTCGGTTAGACATCTAAGAACAACCAGTCTGGCTAACTGCTCTAAAACACATGATTGTATTTAATCCTCACAGCTCTAGGGGTAGTCACTATTATTCCCATTTCACTGATAAAGCTCAGAGAGACTGTAGTATTCACCTAAGGGTCATGCATTCCTTGGGGCCAGACTGGAATCAAGCTTCCCAGCTTCCCGAGTCAGGGCTTCCCATTGATTTGCAGTTTTGTTTGTTTGTTTGCTTGTTTACCTTCTGTTTTTGAGTTGCAAGAGAGAAAATGCCCTTGGAGGCCCTAAAGAAAACCACTGATAATGAATTCTTGCTTCAATGAAACATTATCAAGACCATTAACAAGTTTTATTTTTTCTGTCTCATGAAAATTAACCTAGCTGCCTATTTGCATTACTCACTAGAATACCATTTCCTCCCCAAAGGAGACCAGTTGGTCTTTCAAGGTTTTATTCACGTAGGTATCCCTCTCCAGTGAATTTCTTTTTGCTTCCTACCGTGAAGTGGAGTGGTTAAGTGTGAGGAAGGCTACTGCAACCTTACCGGTGATATTGCAGTACACCTGGAGAGGTCCCAGTGGGCCGCTGCCATCCGAGTCGATGTAGAAGAAGCCAGCTGTGTTCCCCTGGTGCCTGTACACCTCACAGGATTGCTCGTAGATGGCTGGAAAGACAAAGGCAGCAGAGAGAAAACTTGGCTTGGCTCTGCACATCCCTTTGCAGGAATCAGTAACTCCTCCTTAGATTTACTCTATGTGTATTCATTTTCCTTCTACATCCTTGACTTTTTCCCCAAGCCTTAATACACCAGTACCAGTGTCTTGATACTGATGTTTCACATTCAGATTTTCCATTCATCTCTCTCTCTCTCTCTTTTATTATTATTTTGTAGACTGCAGTAGTGTGATCATGGCTTATGACACATTGCAGCCTCACACTTCCAGGCTCAAATGATCTCCCAACTCAGTCTCCCGAGTAGCTGGGAGTACAGGTGTGAGCCACCACCCTGGCTAGTTTTTTAAAAAAATGTTTGTAGAGACGGGGTCTCACTCTGTTATCCACGCTGGTCTTGAACTCCTGGCCTCAAGTGATCCTCCTGCCTCAGTCTCTCAAGCTGCTGGGATTATAGGCATGATCCAGCAGGCCCAGCCTTATTTTCCATTCATTTAAATTCATTCATTCCTTTAAAATCAGTGCAGAGGTAATGCCTCTCAAAATGTGGCCCCTCACCTCTTACATGGCCCTCCTCTTTGCTTATCTCTATGACCTTCCTCCTTGTTCCCACTGTATACTGAGCTTGGATCATCCATATACTATTGTGTCTGTTTCAATGGGTTACAGAACCTGTAAGAGTAGAGGTCATATGTCATTTGATGTTGTACCCCAGCATCTAGCAGAGTGCAGCAATCACAGCAGGCCCTGAACAAATGTTTGACTCACGAATTAAAAAAATAACTGCTTACATACAGTATGGCTTTTCACTAATGACAGACTTTTTTTTTTTTTTTTTCTCTTGAGGTCGAGTCAGCTCTGTTGCCCAGGCTGGAGTGCAGTGGCTTGATCTTGGCTCACTGCAAACTCTGCCTCCCAGGTTCAAGAGATTCTCCTGCCTCAGCCTCCTGAGTAGCTGGGATTACAGGCACGTGCCACCATTCCCAGCTAATTTTTGTATTTTTAGTAGAGACGGTGTTTCCTCTTATTGGCCAGGCTGGTCTCGAACTCCTGACCTCGTGATCCACCCACCTCGGCCTCCCAAAGTGCTGGGATTACATGTGTGAGCCACTGCACCCGACTGAGACTGTCTTATTTTTATGTACCTAGTACTCAGTATAGTACATAACATGTAGTAAGTGCACAATGAAATTCAGTTTATTTTGACTTAACTATCATTTACTGAGTTCCTAGTATGTGTCAACAGATGCGGTTGCCACCAGAGGATGGAACCATTGAGGAGGCAATCAATCTCTACCCCAGAAAGCTTACAGCTTGGTGGGCAGCCACAAAAGTCTGCATGCTCAGATAGAGGCAGGTTCAAGTGTCCTGAGATAGGGAGCTTTGACCAATCTGCAGTTTTGGGAAACATATTTTATTAAGCTAACATGAATAAATCTTTTGGGGTACAAAGGAAACATTTGCTGTCTCATACACGAGAATACAGAATGGTGTCTGATGCTTCAGACAGAATGCTGTGGCTCAGAGCAGCAGGTACATCTCCAATCATGTCACCCTATGATGCTTTAAACACTTAGTGGCTCCCAACAGCTTTCAAGATATAGTACCAACTCCTCTCCTGAGCCAGCTCCTGCCCCTGGAGACTGATATCCCATCCCAGGAATAGGAAGCTGCAGTTTGTCATGATCAAATGCGAGGGGTACCTCAAATAATTTATTACCAGGAAAGTTATGAAGTCTGAGAGGGTTTGATTTTTTATAAATGAGAGTGAACTCAAGGTTATCCTTGTTCTCATGGCATTCTCTCCTGCGTTCCTGCAAACTCTCCGCAGCAGGAGGTATGTGGGAGTGCCACAATCTGTGCCCCACATTGTGAGCATAATGTACAGATTATTTTTGTTTGCCTAAACCTGATAACACCCTTGGGTGTTTGTCACAAAGGTGAAAATCAGCTCTTGGCTGTGTTGACCTCCCAACCGCTCCTGCATTCCCAGGATGACAGCTATGTGGAAGGAGTTGCTGTTGTCCCACAAAAGGTAAACACCACCCCACAGCATGTGAGCAGTTGCAGAGTAAACCCTGGAATCAGAATGGGTGGTTTTGTCTCGTGGGGCTACCCCTTACTCCCTGTGGAAGCGTGGACAAACTACTTCACCTGTGCTAGGCAACCTCTAAGGTGATTCCCGTGACGGACAGATACTTCCTGGGATTCATGTTCTGCTGATAAAATCATGTCCTCCCTCCAAGTGGGCTGAACTTACTGACTTGCTCTAACAAATAGAATATGATAGTGTGGTAGATATCATTTCCAAGATTAAGTTGTAAAAAAAAATGACTTCCATCTTGGGTGCTTCTAGATCACTAACTGTGGTAGAAGCCAACTCCCATGTAACAAGGCAGCCCTTGCAAGAAGTCCAAGGGAGTGAGCCTGGAAGTTTCAGCAGTATGCCTTGCGAATGGGCACCAAAGTAAGATCCCCACATCAAGCCTTAAAATGAAAGCAGTCCTGTGGACATCTTTATTGCAGGTGCATGAGAGACCGAGCCAGAACCACCCAGCTAAGCTGCTTACGGACCCAGAGACACTCCGAGATGATAACGTCTGTTGTTTCCAGGTGTTGTTTTAGAATCCTTCATTACAATAGGTAGCTAATCAACTCTCAAAGCATAAATTGTCTCATCAGACTACAGTAACTCAAAATGAGCCTCCCTCATACTGTTGTAGTAAGGATTCAAAGACGTAATCCACCTATGGCACATAGAAAGTGCTTGATTAATATGAGTCTATAATATTAATAGTAGTAGTATTGTTTCATGACTTGTTGCCTCTCCTTTTTTTAATACTATTTTCAATAATTTTTAAAAGTTAAATATAATAACAATTACTTTTTTCTTTCGTTCCTTTCTTTCTTTCGGCCTAGAATAACAGTTCTTAAACACTAAAAGAAAATGAAAACAAATGAATTTAACCAGGATTAAAGCAACCTTGAAATTTAACATTTTCTTTTTCACTTTCTTTTTACAGAAAATTTCAAATACGAAGAGCACAGAGAGTAATAAAAGGATCCTGGCTAGCATCACAACCAGCTTCAGCAACTCCCAGTATATCGCTCATCTTCCATCATCTATATTCTCAGTGCATCAGTTCTTTGGCTGTCTAAAAACAAAGACACATAAAACTCCAAATTTGACTTTAAATCATGACTAAGCCATGATTCTGCAGGCCAGCCATTGAGTCTGGGATTCGCTGGGCAGTCCATGCCTCTGCAGCCAGCTGCTGGGTCAGCTGGGCTGGGTGGTAGTAAGCTGTAGTTCTTTGCTTCGGCCCACGTGACCTCTCACACTCTAGCAGGGAAGTTTACATAGTACAATCTCCCAGAACAGCAAGAAACCAAGTACTTGTCAGGCCTCTGCTTGCATGATGTTTGCTGATGCCCCATTGCCCAAGGCAAATCACTCCAGCCGTCCAAAATTCTCAGGAAAAAATCCCAAGAAGCTAAATGAAATGGAGCAACAGGGTAGACATAGATTTTATCATTGTTTGACTTCACTGAACAGGTCACACTGCATGGGGATGTGAACATAAAATAAATGTTTATTTCACTAAGTCGTTGAGATCTTGGAGTCATTTACCACCTTAGTTAACCTACTGTTCTTGATATACTTGTTCCTTAAATGCTGCCTCAGTAACTGGGAGATCTCTGAGGGCAAAGCCTGGTAACAGCATTGCCATTTATGGACACTGTAAATGAGTTCATAAAATATAAGTACTTTGCCCAAAGACAAACCAGCTGGTAGGTGGTTAATCTAATGCTATCATCCCTTCCTGATTTATTAATGGGAATGCTTTACAAAACTGAAACATCCTTCATCAATTATTTGATTTCCCTAAACTACAATATTATTTGGGAAAAGCGAGTTACATGGTTGATGGTTTCCCTTTAGTTCATCAGTTTCAAAATGCTGAAATGTTTCCCTAGGGTGCCCCGAAATAACCAATGAAAATATTTTTAGTATTACTAAGAATGTATAGATTTAAACATATTTGATATTGAAACAGTAGTTTGACTAGTAGGATGAATCCTACCAAAAAATTTTAAAATATAAAAATAAATTTGATAACCTCATTTTAAACAATATTGCTATTATATTATGAAACTATTAAACATAGCAAGAAAAAGCTAATAATTATCAACTGAAACTAAATGATTTATCATAAAAGATAAAATATAAAATGCAAACATTAGATAAAATTCTGCAATATAGCTTAGAGTTGGTAATGAGCTTAAACTCATAATTTAATGCTTTTTAAAAATGATATATTTTCACATTTAGACCACTGAAAGTGCAAGAAGCAACCTAATGCACAGATAGTTGTCTCTAAATAAAAGTTCTCACATAAAAGGAACAAAGATTTTACTGAGTCAATTTCTGGACCATGAAAAGTACAGAATGAAAGTGGAATGTCTTGTTTTGCCTAAAAACAAGACTTTTATTAAAGACTGGAATTATCTCAAAATGGTCCAGGAGTCAATTTGATGGGACAATTTGGGCATAAAAAAGAATAGCCACTTTGATTGTTAAATATATACAATTTATTAGTTTCTATCAATCAATTTATGTATGTATGCATGTATGTATGTATTTATGTATCTATCTATCTACCTACCTAGCATCTATCTTGTCTCTCTACTCAAGTCCATTGGTCCCCTTTGAAGTTTAATAGAGAATGAAGTCATGTTCTGAATATTAGAAAGAATAGAGATCACATCCTGCCTTTCTTGTATAAATGTATTTGGATGCTACTTAACAGTCCATTAAAAAAATCTTTAGAGAATAACCGAACCAGAATCTGCAAAAGAATACTAGAATTTGAAAATCATCCTTTAGTAATGCCCAGTGAGGTAAAGGATTAGACAATGATTGTCAAGGACTGCTAAACCATTAGGTGGAATATTAATGGGATATTTTAGTCTATGGATTCAATTTAAAACACCCGAACTCATGGGTCAATCTTAATGTCATGAAAAGTGATTATCAGAGTGCCTCTAATGTGGCACAATAAGACATAACACGATCTAAAACACATTCTTGCCAAAAAAATTGAAGCTAAATGTATTCGAGCCCCAAGATCTAAACACCAATTTACAGAAAGACGCCAACATGCCCAGCCACACTGTTAAGAAGGCAATTAGTTAAATCTAGAATACAGGAATGTTTGACTTAGTGTCTTCAACAAAAATGGCAAAAATGGAGTGGAAATGCAAAAGATATATCAGCCCATCAAACACTATGCCTAGATCTTGTTTAGACCCTAATTCAAACACATTAAAGAAAAGATGAGAAAGGAAGGAAGGAAGGAAGGAAGGAAGGAAGGAAGGAAGGAAGGAAGGAAGGAAGGAAAGAAGGAAGGAAGGAAGGAAGGGAGGAAGGGAGGAAGGGAGGGAGGGAGGGGAGATGTTTTAAGATAACCACAACAATTATAGATCAGATTTTATAACAGATTATATTAAATATTTCTAATTTTGATAGGTACAATAATGGCAGTGTGATTATGTTTTAAAAGATGAGTTGTCCTGTGTTAGAGTTATTCACTATAAATACTGTAGTTGTAGTAAAATTATATGTCCACAATTTGTTTTTAAGATGCTCCATCAGCTGTGCACAGTGGTTCACACCTGTAATTCCAACATTTTGGGAGGCTGAGGTGGGACAATCACTTGAGCCTGAGAGCTCGAGACCAGCCTGAGCAACATAATTAGATCTCTGTTTCTACGAAAAATTTAAAATCAGCTGGGTGCAGTGGCTTGTACCTGTAGTCTCTGCTACCCAGGAAAGCTGAAGCAGAAGAATAGCCTGAGCCCAAGAGTTTGAGGCTGCAGTGAGCTATGATTATGCCATTCACTCCAGCCTGGGTGACACAGTAAGATCCTGTCTCAGTTGAAAAAATAAATAGATAAATACATAAATAAATACATAAATAAATAAACTGTTGCATCAAACAAGTGAGGATGGGATAGTAGAAAAAAAATGGGAGAATATTGATAACTGTTGAGCCTGAGTGAAGAATACATGTAGGACAATTACATGATATTATCTTTCTTCTTCTTCTTCTTTTTTTTTTTTTTTTTGACGGAGTCTTGCTCTGTCACCAGACTGGAGTGCAGTGGCATGATCGCAGCTCACTACAACCTCCGACTCACTGGTTCAAGCTATTCTCCTGCCTCAACCTCCCGAGTGGTTGGGATTACAGGCACACGCCACTATGCCCGGCTAATTTTTGTATTTTTCACAGAGATGGGGTTTCACCATGTTGGCTAGGCTGGTCTCGAACTCCTGACCTCGTGATCCGCCCACCTCTGCCTCCCAAAGTGCTAGGATTACAGGTGTGAGCCACCGCGCCCGGCCGATTTTATCTAAGTATCTTCTGGATTCTTGTGACTTGCTGTAATATGGGATATTGAGCTACCAATCTGGTTACAGTTGTCTCCCCAAAGCATCTCCTTAAGCTGGATATTCCTTTTAAAACTGGCCTTTTTCACGAAACATAATTCCCTTGAAATCCATTCAAGCTTTGCGATGTCTCAGTTGTCAATTCCAGTTTCACTGCTGAGTAGTATTCCATAATATGGACATACTACAATTTAATAATTAATCCATTGAAGAACATTTGGGTTGTTTCCGTTTTAAGCTATTTCAGTTGTAGCATTTTAAAATTCTAGAAGGTTGGTTTTTTTCCTTTAAATATTATTTTTTCTAATAGCATGTGATGCTTGACTCAATGATGCAAAATTTCATTCATGTCTCTGAGAATATTAATCCTATTATAGTGCCTTTGATCCTTTCTTTGCTCTGTATAGGCTGTTCCCTTTAAGCTGTGCTTGTTTGGTTAGTTGCTTTAATTGTTGTGTGTTTTGTTTTGGTCTCCATCTTATATTTCATGTGATACTGCTTTCTGGGATGTTCTCTCATATTTGACAGTGGTCCCTGAAATACTACTTGGTATTTCTAAACGAATGCCTGTGGTTTGCCTTCCAAGGACTTTAATGTAGGCTTATCTGGTTGAAGAATTTTGTGAGAAATGCTCATGTTAGTGTCTTTTGTCTTTCTCTTGGTCTTGTTAGAGTCTATGATTTAGAGGATGTATGCTTGGCTGCTGAATATCTGGGAGCTGAAGAGAAGGCGGCCAGGTCTTAGCATTCTCTTTATATAAATGTTTTCATACGGTACCCCAGTTTCCATATGGTATAACCTCCTTCAACCATACAAGTTTTCTCCCAGTTTTAGGAATTCTGTTTTCTCCAAAGAACAACTTCCAGTCTTCTCTCTCAGTGGTGAGGGAGCAAGCACCAAGTGTCCACCATTGGAAAGAAGATTGATAATCTAGCTACTTCTAACACAGATGTGGATTTACTCTTCCTGTATTTATCTTACCTTCACCTTCGTTTGCAAAGGTGGCTGATGATTCCTATTTCTGTGCCTTTGGGGGGTTTTGTAATGTGGATTTGTTTGTTTCTTGGATTTCACTACATGTAAATTAAGATTCAGCATTTTAATTACGTTAATCTGTTACCTGTTACCATTCGTCTACTCACTTTCTGCTTTCTGCATTTTCTTGGCCTTTTCTCCTGTGTTTTTTGCGTCTCTCTCTCTCTCTCTGAGTGGTGGTGTTGTTTTTCGGCGAGGTGGGGGGTTGTGTGTGTGCCCTGTATTTGTCTTCTTTTGTCATGCCATTGTGTTGGATTCGAGTTGTGTCAATTTAAGCCAAACTAGAACTACATTTACTAGAATTCCTTTCCTTGCATAGTTTCTGGTCAGCATATCCCACAATAGACATTTTGCATGAGATGTGGCAGGTGCAAGAGCATAGCACAGATATTGATTCCATGCGTGTAAGGTCAATGAAGGGCATGAGGTGCTACTGTAGATCACACACATCATTGCTCATCTTCTGATACATGTTACTAGTGTGTGGCAGCCACACCAGCTGCTACTCCAGATGGGCTACCTTCTCCTTCAGTTTCCCTAATTTCTAGCCAGATGAATTCTCAGTCTCCTATGAGAACCCCATTACTGAAGCTGCTGTTTTGGAGATGGTAAAAGGCAAAGAGTTCCTCTGATTTGCTGCTGACTTACAGAACCATTTAAAACAAACAAACAAACAAACAAAACACTTACTATTCTTCATGAGGAGTGTAAGGAAGTAAAGTTAAACACACATGTGCAATTCACCAACTCTTCCAGGAAGTACAAACATACACGTTTGTTTATTAAATTATTCTGCCTACCCTGCTTGCCTAACACATTATGGAACAAATACTCCACACACAGTTATTGAGAATGCACTTGTTTTTCACTAACTCTAAGGTAAGCTCTGAGGAAATTGCATGCAAAAAAAAAGACATGGTTCTAAATCTCAAGTAATTCAGGGTCTTAAACTTAACAAAATTAATCTCAATCTAGGCACAAAATGTATATTGACCTGTTCCTATAAAAGAAAAAAATAGGCCGGGCGCGGTGGCTCAAGCCTGTAATCCCAGCACTTTGGGAGGCCGAGACGGGCGGATCACGAGGTCAGGAGATCGAGACCATCCTGGCTAACACCGTGAAACCCCGTCTCTACTAAAAATACAAAAAACTAGCCGGGCGAGGTGGCGGGCGCCTGTAGTCCCAGCTACTCCGGAGGCTGAGGCAGGAGAATGGCCTAAACCCGGGAGGCGGAGCTTGCAGTGAGCTGAGATCCGGCCACTGCACTCCAGCCCGGGCTACAGAGCAAGACTCCGTCTCAAAAAAAAAAAAAAGAAAAAAGAAAAAAAAAAGAAAAAAATAGAAAAAGTATTTAAAGAGCTCCCCCAACCCATAAGCTTGAGGCTGCAATTAACCACATTTTTGCCATTGCATTCCAGTCTGGGAGCCTGGGTCACAGAGTACACAGAGTAAGTAATACTCCATCTCCAAAAAAAAAAAAAAGAAGCTCCCTCAGATAATAGAGTAAGATGATAATATTGTGAGATTAAATGGTTTCTCAAATGAACCTTTTAAAGAACAAACCATCTCACTAGTACTTCTATTTCTCCAAAGAACAGAAAAAGAAAGATATCTTCTCATCTTCCACATTTGTTAGGTAAAGTAAATGCAAAGCTGATCCTTAACTTGACAAACATCATAAAGAAAGAAAAAATTATGGAATCACTCATGAATATCGATCACAAAATTTTAAGTATAGGATCAGCAAACAGAACCAAATAACATATTTTTAAATTGCATAATGACCAAGGGAATGTTTAATCCAAAAAATCAAGAGATATTAAATATTTAAAAATTTCTTTAAATATTTAAATAAATAATTCACAACTATAGATAGTTGTTGATAAAGGCAACTCAAATCAGTAGAAAAACAAAAAACAATTACATGTGGTATTGAGATAATTGGGAAACTATATGGAAAAAGATGAAATTAAATCCACTCCTCATACTACAGACCGGGATCAAATTTTAATTGAGTCAGAGATTTAAATTTCGAAAATATAATACATACATGTACTAGAGGAAAGCAAGGCTGAATTTCTATATAAATTAGAAGCAGCAAAAGTACTACTAACAATGATTTAAAATCCAGAAGCAATAAAAGAAAATATAGATGAATTTCCTAATATTCAAAATAAATTTAAAAAAATAACCTTTTTGAATGGCAAAATATATAATAAAAAAGGGCAAATGGACAAACTGGGAAAAATTATAAGTTGCATCACAAAGCACTAACATTTCTAATATATTTTTACAAGTTAAAAACAAAGACAAAATAGGTAACAACCTATAGGAATATATGCTCATGATATGAGTGGACACTCACAGAAAAATAAATGCAAATAAATCTAAAACACATAAAAGATGTCTGTCGTTACTTATAGAAAAATAAGTGCTAATGAAAATGAGAATATTAGTTTATATTGTAGGAGAAAGACCTTTTCCCTAGCAGACTTAGCAGTAGAGTATTGTCAATCTTTTGGATCATTGCTAATTTGATATGTGAAAAATTGGATTTCAGTGGCATTTTCTTTAGCATTTATTTTTTTCCTATAAGCAAGGTCAGACAAATTTTTATGTGTTTTAGATTTGCATTTATTTTTCTATTGAGTGTTCACTCATATCATGAGCATATATAATCTATTGGATCATTGCTAATTTTACATATATACATATATATATATATAGTCAATTTGCCCTTTTATTTATGTATATATGTATGACTAAGAGGGAATACAAAAATCATACAAATCCTAAACGTGGAATTCAGTAATATCTAGCAAAATTACAGATACATCTAAACTTTGACCCAGAAACACAATGTCTAGTGATCTTCTGGTAAAAAATGGGGGGAAAAAGATGTTTCCATATTTTTTAAAAAACACCATTTGTGCTTGCAAAAAGAGAGAAATCATCCCCGGTGTTCATCAATTGAGGACTAGCTGAATAAACTATGTTGCATTCACACAGTATAGTTCAGCTTTGAACAGGAAAGAAGCATCCCCACATGTGATACTGCAAGCTGAGCTTCCAAATATATGGTTAGGAGAGAAAACAAGAGACAATGTATGTATAATATGCCAATGTTTCTCTAATAAATGGGGTATGAACTTATTTGTATTTGCTCATTTAAAAAAAACAGCATTTTTATAAAGGTTATGAATAGAGAATGGAAAGGAAGAGGAAGAAGGAATAAGAATAAAAGCAAGACTTGTTTGAAGAAGTCGTATTTTGTTGGTTTCACATTAAAGCCAACATAAACAAGCATTTTTTGAATGGCTTGTAATTGTAAAGTTATCATCTTTTCTGCAGAGGTAGGGAAGACACCATAAATGTTCCCTCCATTAAGGTAGGTTTTAAAATGTGAGTAGGTGTTCACTATGTGAGTGCAGGATGGCTCCTTCTCAGCACGGAACAGCAACAGTGCAACAATGGTGCAACATGGTGACATATCAGTGTAATATGTATGTTTGTCAAGACTAAGTCCCAGGCTTCCTCACCCCAGAAAGCCTTTCCATATCATCAGTCTGAGTTAGGTAGCCCTCCTCTCTCTTTCCCCAACTCTATGTATGGAAATCCTTAGATCAGCATTTTGATCTCTCTTGTTAGACCATATATTTCTAGAGCACAGAGATGTTTTCTAAATTTAAATGATATACGTTTAATTAATATTAGTTGAGTGTCCCCTCTTTTGGTAAAAGTTAAATTGAGCTAAACTTAAAGATTCTATGGCATATCTTTGTTCTCTGCAATGCCTCGTAGAGCTCAAGACAAAGAGATTACCATCCACTGTATATGAAATGACTTGATACTTCTTACACAAGTTCTAAATTAGCACTGAAGGTCATCTTTGGGGAAATCATTACATTTTCTGTTGGGAAGAAGATGAGAGTGTGAAGGAAAAGCAAAACAAACATTATGAGTAACAAGATTTGTCTTCATTAGAAAAAACAGTAACTAGTAATCCTATTGTTGCATTGGAAGGTCTAATATTAGGGGTACACACACAGATAGGTGCTCTTCAATGAAAAGGACAATGACAGACATATTAAGGCTCTTCAGAATTGCTTTTTATATTAATGAGAACAGATGTATAATGTAGCTGGACAGAGCAGATGGATCAGTGTTTTCATTTTTGAGGAAAATAGTCTGAGTATAGTTCTGGCAGCTAATTTATTGCCTAAGGTACAATTTGAAATGTCCTTGCGATGCCCACTCTCATTAAAGATAATGATAGTATTCAGACAGCAAAATAGTTTTATTTAGACCTCACCTTTTCAAGTACCAAGGTCAGAGCTGTAGTGTTTCTGCACCGCCATTTATATTCCTATTGTAAAACTATAGAAATAGACAAGAAGCTCAGTATGTATTTTTAAGGCCTTAAAAATGTATCAGTCCTGTTTCTTCCTTTGCTTCCTATGTCACCAGCAATATAATATTTACCACATGATTGCATCTTTAGTTACAGATCTCCATGCACAGCCTACAGACATCAATAGGATCAAATTAATTCTAGTAATTAAGTAAATGCTTGTGAAGCATTTTGCATTTAGCAGCCATTTATTTAATTAAGTTTATCAAACCTCTTGTGCAGTAGGTTTGTGGGACTTTGCCTTGGCCTTATTTAAGTGAAGAAAAGAAAAATAAATATGTTAAAACTAATGGGAGTGCTGAAATTAGTTCAAACAATGTGTCAGGGGATTAAATTAGAAAATAGATCTTTTGGTGTCCCAGTGTGCACATAGCTGGTACAGGCTGAAAATAGACATAGGTTCTGTAACATTTTCATTACCTAAAAGGAGGTTAGTAAAGATGGAACCAGATTAGTGGTTGCTACAGATTAGAAATGGAGATAAGAGAGTGCAGGTATGGCTATAAGATGATTGTCTTAATTTGCTGTCTACTATAATAGGGTATGTGAGACCTAGTAATTTATAAAGAACAAAGTTTTATTTTTTGTGGTTCTAGAGGCTTGCAAGTCCAAGGTCCAGGGGACTGCATCTAGTGAGGACCTTCTTCCTATATCATCCCACGGTAGAAAGTGGAACGGCAGAGAGAAAGAGAGAGAGAGAGAGAGAGGGAGAGAGAGAGAGAGAGAGAGAGAGGAAGGGGAAAACTCATCCTTTGATGAGAAACGCAGTAACTAACCCACTCCCATAATAACAACATTAACCCATTCACGAAGTCAGAGCACTCATGACCTAATATGCTCTTAAAGATCTCACATCCCAACACTGTTGCATTAAGCATTAAGTTTTCAACATGTGACCTTTGGAAAGCACATTCAAACCACCGCAAGGATAGCAGGAGGAATCCTCACGATGAAACTATTCTGCATCTTGATTATGGCGGTGATTGCGCAAGTCTACATGTGGTTAAAATTCCATGGAACTAAACACACACACAACTGAGTGCATGTAAAAATGGTACAATCTGAGTAAGTTCCATATATTATACCAACATCAATTTCCTTTTAAATATTGTACCATAGATATGCCAGATATTAGCACTGGGGAAACTCGGGCACACAGAACCTCACAGTGCTTTATTTTTGGTTCAAGGTTTACTGTAAATTATGTCAAAGTACAAAGTTGAAAAAGGAGGCAGGAGGATGAGTCAGCAATCTCACTTGCAGGTATATATTTAAGAGAAATGAAAACATGTGCCCAAATAAAAGCTGACATATACATGTCCATTATTCATAATAGTCAAAAAGTGCAAACAACCCAAAAACCTACCAACGAATGAACTGATAAACAAATGTGGTATTTCCATACCATGAAATATTACTAGGCAGTGAAAAGGAATGAGCCATGCTACAACACAGATAGATCGTGAAAACATGCTAAATGAAAGAAGCCAGTCACAGGAGAGCACATATTGTATGATTCCGTTTGTGTTAAATGTCCAAATTAGGCAAGCCTATAGAGAGAGAAAGTACATCAGTGACTGCAGGGACTGGAGGTGGAGGAGGGGAGATGAGGAATGACTTATGTGGATGGGGTTACTTTTTGGCGCATCGAAATGTTCTACAATTAAGATAGTGATGATGGCTTGCATAGCCATGTGAATATGCTAAAAACCACTAGCCTGTACACTTTAAATAGGTGAAATGTGTGGTCTATAAAATATGCCTCAATCAACCTGAAAAAAAGTTACAGAATGGGATGTTATGTTGTAGGACAGGTCCCAAAAGATGTTTCAGGCTCCAAGGACATGCTGCACCAGAGCCTGGTGTCTGCTTGATTTGGCCTGTGGTGTCTGATTAGGGCAACACCACCAGCCAGATGACCGCTGGCTCTGTGAGAGAGGCAAAGAAAGCACTGTGCCTGCCTCCATCTTCACCACCCAAGCCCACATCTGTACTTCATTTTCTTCTTAAAAACCACCACACATTTTATTAAAGATAAAATGTAGCAACAGTCGCTAAAAGTAAGTTGAGAATGTTGTTGTGGCTAATATTCCTATTACATTGATGTCCTTCTGACCCTCCATGATCTGATACATTAGTGTATGAGATTTACAAAATAATAAGGTTTATATTTAAAGTATAAATTCATAAGCAAGCTCAATATAAACTTTCCCAGTAATTCAAAGCTGAATTGAGTCTAGCCTATCAGATGCCTGGAAGTAAAGTCGTTGGTATGTAAAGACATGGGCAGGCTTGAACCTCCTCAGTGGGCACACACACCTTCTAAAGTATTGGTTCTCTGAGTATGTTCCTCAGACCCATGGCAATTGGCATACTCTGAGCTTTCAAGATAGGCATGCAAATTCTTGGGCCCCGTCCTGACCTATTAAACCAGAATCTCTGGGGATAGGGATCTGGAAGTCGTGTCTCATAATATTGTCAGGTAATTCTTTTACAAGTTAAAATTTCAAAAGCATTGTAGAAAGAAAGGAAGAAGAAAGAGGAAATAAATAAAGAAGAGAAAGAAAGAAAAGAAAGAAAGAGGAAGAAAGAAAGGAAAGAAAGAAAGAAAGAAAAGAAAGAAAGAAAGAAAGAAAGAAAGAAAGAAAGAAAGAAAGAAAAGAGAAAGAAAGAAAGGGAGAGAGAAAGGAAGGGAGAGAGAGAGAGGGAAGGGAAACTTTTGAAAATTAACTCTTATTAAATGGTGACAGGCCTGAGATTTTTACACTTTTAAACCCATTGCTGAAAACTCAAACTCAAGTTTCCAATATGTCTCAACATACCACTAGTCAAAATGATAAGTTCACCTTTTCCCAGAACCCTAAGTTTATATATATATATATATATTTCTCTCTTTTGTTTTTCCTAGTAATCTTACTTTTTTTTTTTTTTTAGGGGAAATAGTAATCATGTTACTATGTAAGTTAAGATTGTTTCCCAACTCACTTATTCAATAATTCTGCTCCAACTAATGATTTTATCATCTTACCACCTGATATCTTTCCAGAAATAATTTCTGGAGGCTGATAGCTCTGAATTCAAGCATCACTGATAATTTATAAAGACGCGGCCTTCTGAGAGACCTTTCTGGAAGCCAGGGTGGAACTAGCTATATACAGAGGCCCAAAAAGACGAGGAGACTATTGCAATAATCCCCCTGAGGAAGAATAAAGATCTGAGCCAGAGAGGGGCAATAAGAGATCTTTTTAAAAAGAGACCTAAATTTGGCACAGGAACATATTTATGCACACTAGAATTTGAAGACAACTGCTCTATACCTTATCTTAGACTCCATATATCTAGGTATAACATATGAAAACAATCAGACAACAAAGAAACACATAAATATTTATTTCTTCTGGGGCAAAAAATTGTTTACAGTTTGATTCAATACTATAGTAAGATTTCAGTCTTAAATGCATCTGTCATTGTAATCCATTTCAAATTATCCAAAGACTTAGAATAAATTGAGGATGCTACACAATACAGTATATATATGAGGGGGAGAAATGTATACAGCACAGGGAGATGGTCATGGAACAGATAATTATAGCACATGGAACTAAAGACAAAATCATAGTAGCTACCATCTGATACAATAGTTACCATTTGATACTATAGTTACAACTTGAGTTAATGGTTACCATTTAATCCCATAGTGCCTGACTCACATACAGAGTCAGGAATCTCACACAACAGTGTTGAGCCTCATTTTTACAGGGAAGTAAAAGGAGGCTCAGAACAGGACCCTGACTTGTCCAAGTCCACTCACCATTCAGCAGGAAACTGGTATCTAAATCTAGGCCTGGCTATACTCTGCGTATTTTCCCTGTCACAGAGGTAGGAGTTCATGCATCTTACCCAGGTATATTTAATATAAAAAATCAGATACGATATTCAGAGACTTATTTCAGTATCAAAGTCTGCAGGAAACCTTTACAAACTTTCAAGTGTTCCCTATAGTTAGCTTTCCAAACACAGTTGGAGGTTGCCCTGGAAGGATCTATCCACCGAATTGCAACTTTCTAGCTTGATGCATAGCAAAGAAAGCCTTTAGATTGTTGTGATACTTAACTCTCGACACACCCTCCCCGTAGATAACATTATTTGTTCTTGTATTTCATTGAAGCCTCTGACTTGATCACATCACCTAACCTATCTCTAAGCTGAAAAGGTAAAGAGGTGAACGTTTAAAAAAGAAATGACTTTCAAGAAGATTTGAAGATGAGGATATTATTTTATTCTTCATTTTATACATAAAAAAAGCTAAAAACAAAAACAGAAAACCAACCCAACCTGAAGCTCAGAGAGGTAAAATCATTTGTCCTGCAGGCAGGCCAGTGCCTGCTGCTGGCTCAGCTGGGTAGTGGCTAAGCTGTCTTCATGCTTACAGGGGCTGCTCAGCGACCCTGATGCATGCCATTGTTGTCATAGTACATGGAACAAAACCTCAATAACTCAGAAGACTCGGAGGCTTGAACAGATGAAATCATCAATACAAATTGCTGGTTGAGTCATACAACTAGAAAATAATCTCTAAAGATAAGATAGCACAGCTCATTCATTGATCCTTGGCTTTGGTGTTGAAATCTCCATCTAGTGAGCAGGGAGTCTAAGAGAGGAAGTCCCGCCTCTTTTCTCCAGGCATTAAATAGTATGTATGAGAAGTCCTGCCATGGGAAGTTGCCTGAGGCTTCTTCCAGACCCACTTTCTCCAGTCCTCTTTCTTTCTAGCTCCTGGTCAGGGCCATATTTCAGACGCAGATTCATATCCCGTTTGTGGAAGTTCACACCTTGTTTCGTAGGTGTAAGCCTTGACCTCACGACCAAGTGATACTGCTCTTGAGAGCTGAGTTTGTGGTGTGCAGTAAAAAAGAGAGAAGTTTTTTAGCCAAGGAGGTTTTAATTAAAATCCTGGCTTTGCTATTTATGAGTTTTATAAACCTGGCCTCACTACTGCTCCAAGGTTCTGTTTTCTTTAAAGGGTGCTAAAAGATCTGCTTCAGAAGATTTGTAGGGTTGGGGCTCAGAAACCAATACCCCAAGTACTGCTCTTCCACACGCTGAACCCAAATATATATATATATATCTGACCCACTGTCCCTAAGCCAGAATGAAGTTGTTCTCTGAAGTTCTTTTATCTGCCTAATATCTGGACTGACAATAAAGAACAATTGTTTTTTCTTCCCCCGCCTGTAAGACCAAGAATGTAACCATGCTTGAACAGATCCTGTCTCCTAGGCTCATTCAAATTCCAAAGAGAACTATTTACAAGTTGATCTCTGTTCCTGGACCCATCCATGCTCCCTGATAGACCTTGATGCGCCTCAACAGAATTGCTCTCTCCACTCCCATCCCTGTTTTGCCAGGGTAGTATGCAAGCTTCTGAACTAAGGGTAGTTTAGTGTTGCTCAAGTAAAAATTGGGTGGGTCATGTGCCCCCCTTTCAGGCATAACTCTTAGAACTCCCCACGTGATTCTCATTTTCTTCTCTCTCTATCATTTGAAAAGAGCTTCCCAAAGACCTGAAAGAAAATGGGGTGATAAGACAGAAGATGATTGAGCCCCTGTACAGTTTCGTGTACCAGCCATCCTGCAGTGTGAGTGAGAAAAACAAATGTTTCCTTTGCTAAGCCACTGAGACGTTAGGGTTATTTACCACCTTAGCCTACATGCTTGCTCCCTAAACGTTAGCACAGTTCCTGGAGCCTTCTGGGGAAAGAGCCTGCTAACAAGTTTTCCTATTTATGGATAATGCAAATGAGCTCATACAATGTGAGAGCTTTCCCCAAAACCACCCCCACTGGTAAAGGCTCTATCTGTAAATCTGATGTTGGTTCTTGACTCTACACTCCATGCTCTCGCCTCTAAATGCCGAAAACAAAAAACTCATAAAACAGTTATATTGTGGTCATAAGTTTTCAAAACTGGTTTCAACTAGACAGAGTAATAAGGGCTATCCTGGTGAAAGTTCTTTGAAGTCATCCTTGGAAATAATTATACAGTATTTATTTGTCTATATTTCACTGTCATTATTTTAACAAGTCCAGAATTCGTTGTGCAGGGGCCCTGCTGGTAATATAATAAACATTTTTGCATTTGCATACCATTAAAGAATGGCATTTCTGTGTGAATTGGTGAATGTCTACTTTTTAAGCTGTGAGAAGGATATTTTATGATGAAAAATCTGTGTCTTTTAGTGTGTGCAGTTCACATGAGGTTTGAGAAAAAGATGAACAAAAATGACATGAGCTACACTTAGAGGATATTTACTTTTGTTACCCAGGACATTTTACGTTAATGCAATATGTGATACCCATTTCCAGATTAAATACAAATCACGTTGTCATTTTTCCTACTAGATCATGCTTATAGTTAAGTTCCTTCTCATCATCACCGCGATGAGAAAATACTAATTGTCACGAAACAGCATGACCACCAGCAAGAACACTGAGGCAGGAAGCTCTGGGCTAGAGATGAATTTATTTTAAAGCTCTAGAAGCTGCAGCTTCAAGATCTTCTAGCAAATCTCTAGCAATGTGTTCACAACATTATGCATTTTATAAACTGTGTATGTCAGTAAGGGCGGGTGTGTGCAGGCTATCAGAGAAGTAGGCTGTTTGGAGATATATCTGTATTTGTTATAAGGATTTGACCGGATTTGAGCTGATGCTATTGTGGGAGCAGGTGAAGTGATCTCTGGAAAGCTGTTGTCCTCTCCTCAGATGCTGGAGCTTGAAGACCACAGTGGAGAGGAGAAGGTGGATGTGAGGTGCGGGAGCTAGGTTAAACTCAAACCCCCGAGGACATGCTGGAGCCAGGAAGACAGACTGCAACCCATGGAATTTCTTGTTGTCATTGACTTTGGTGATGTGAGTACTCTGCAAAAGGTGGGGCGCTTTGTCACAGAGCTAAACACATGCACCTGACCGAGGAGCTAGTGATGCTGAAGCAGGATCCAGAGGAAGGTGGAGCAGTTCCAGGCCCAGTCACTGCCTCACCAGTGAGATGAGTCAAAAAGCCAGCAACAGTGGATGTGAGACACATAAAGACTGCAGCCTTCCTTCCCCCTTCCAAACCTCCCAAAAGTATCTTTCCTGTGGTTTTCCCCTAACTCGAAATACACAGGAAAGGAAATTCTTTGGAATACAGTCCAGTCAAATTGTGTTGACACATTATAAAGCTATTAAACTTCGCAAAAGTTATTTTAATGGCAATCAGTAAAAACAAAATATTGAACTGCAATTGGTGAATACTACTGTCTCTTTCCCCTGCCCTTCCCAGTGTTTCACTTCTCAAGCGAGGTGGCATTGGAGAGGCCACAGAAATTTTTATGATCCAATGAGGGGAAATTACGCCATGGATACATATTTAGTTTAGATCGGTAGCATATAATCGTGTTGTTCCCAGCTATGTATGTGGATCGTTAGCCATTGCATTTGAGGAGTTGCTCCCCTGAGTATTCTTGCTCCTTTCTATGGAAAGTCATCCAGCATCAGAGAACAATGGTTCAGGGCCAGAGGTCGTATCTCCATAGAGACGTCTCCTGCAGCGCCAGCAACGGAAGAGTGCAGGTCGTGCAGGGAAGCAAGGTGTGAAATGTAGAGAAAAAGAAGCTGGTCTGCGGAAATTCTAATAAATCTTACTATCTAATCTATGAAACTTCACAGGGATATCCCCAATTTTAATCACAGTCATAAAAGTTTATGTGGCATCACCAATAATGAGGTGTGAAGCTGGAAAAAAAAAAAAAAAGAAGCCTTTTTGAAACTATGAACATCATTTTTTAAGATATGATTTTATCAACCATACAAGAGGAAAAACTGAATTACTTATTTATTTTCTGCAATGTTTTAAAGAAAATCATCATATAAGGAAGCAATCAAACACTAGCCAAAAGTTAGAAGGAAATAAAAGTATTATAAAATTGTGTCAAGAAGTTAATCAAAATATTATGTTGTTCTAAAATCTGCCAATGTCTGTGGTACTTGTCTTTTTCCTAAAATGTCAGTAATTTGTAGTGACTTCTTTTCTCGTTCTAAAAATTATTCAGGAAAAAAAAAAAAAAAAAAAAACTCCACAAATTGTAAAAATTTTCAGCCCTTTGAAACTTGTTCTGTCCCAGCTCAGTGCAGAGAGCCTGAGCAGGGCATCAGAACTGGATCATTTCTAAGGTCATCCAGACCAGCTGGCAGCCCCTTTTGCAGGGATGTGTCCCAGGTGCTAGCCCAGGTAAGCAGGAGCCCTGGACTCTTGATTTAGAGTTTGTTTAGTGTCCAGGGATCTGTATCCTGCCTTTTGACTTCCAGGCTCTGAGTTTGCTTTTTTATTTTTTATTTTTTTTGTCCTTATCAGAAATCTTGAGTTCCATCTCCTTTCAGAAACTATTACAAACAGACAATTGACAGGGGAAATCAGCTGCCTCTTTGAGTCAAATGCTGGTTTCTGGACTGAGTAAAGCCAGGTGAGCAACAACCACTGCCACTTGAATACCGTCCGATGAGGCTGCTTTTTGCCTCCCTGTGCCATCCGATTCCTAACCACATGCCTGCAAAATGACAGACATGAGACACAGCCACCGAGGCCTTCTGATCCAAATAAATCAAGCTCCTGCTAAATGGCATGTAACCGCTTTACACTGAAAAGTTCACCAGATTTACACAGTAACTTCAATTTGTAGTCTTTCCAGATCACTTGGATTTCAGTCTTTCAAGATTCATTTTAACGCAGATTTAAAGTAGAGAGACATTTCACCATCTGTTTTAATAAGTAATTTAAACTCCTACTCTAAGCCCCTGCCTCCATGTTTGCAAAACAGGACCAGCTTAAGCATGTTCCTCGGTCTTTGACTTGAGAATAGGTTCCCTGAGGTACCATCGACACTGCAATATGGCGGCCGCCTTTGGAGGGTGGTGTAATGCGAGCAGTCTTTCTCTTCCGGGGCATGCGTCAAGCATGTACAACAGGATTTCTTTCCTCAGCAGGCTGGGATCTCAGTGGGGCTCACCTCGCATTTCTTCCTATTAAGTTTGCATTTCAGGACATCGATTCATCTCTGTGCTGGCCATGTCTTTGGGTTTAAGGGAGGGTCCCTTGACTGATCATTACCCGTGTGCTTTCTCTTTATGTTCCATTTCAGCTTCCTGAAAACTTAAATCTAAAGTTATCCAATTTTTGCTCAAACTCTCAAACGCTTTTTCTCAGTCCCTGCCGCCTGAACTCTGTCTAACCTTTACCAATATTCGACAAAGTCCTTAATGAGATTGTTTTATGTTGTCGTGCTAGAAAATTGAAAATGAAAGAGCTTTGATTTCTTAGTAGAAGAATCACATAAGGGAATCTATGCACTCACTTTTATTCTTTATCTTCTAATTAGAGGATTGGACGTTTTAAAGAAGGAAAAATGAGGAGACTAGAGACTATTACAAAGGCATTATTTCAACTTTTACTTTTTTCCCTGTTTCACTTTTATTGCCACCTTGGCATGATTTTAATTTAAAATTAAGAAACCTGAAATGATCTTTGCTAATACAGAGAAATAAGAAGACTCATGTTCAGAGAAGAATTTTGAAGAATTTGAAAGCATAAAACAGGACATTGCCTCTCCAAAGGGTTAGTGACTCCCAGCCTGGTTGCCTACCGCCTCCCCGGCAGATACTTCACTGTGATCCACCTATTCCCCTGGTCTCCTCATTGGCCCTAAGCCCACGATCTGTGCTTCTCCCTATCATATCCCTCACATTCCATAATCCTTCAGTGACAGCCTTTGAGGAGCCAGGCATTCCTCTGCTTCCAACGACTCCTGTTCCCCCTCTGCTCCACACATTATGCAAATACCTGCATCCTGTAAGGCCTGGCTTCTCCTCACTCCCTGTATAAAGATTCCCCAAACTTAGGACATCCCATATTGTTCTGAACTCCTCCTTTACATCTATTTTATCATTCAGCAAAGAATCAAGTACTGTCATGCAAATCACTCCATATGCATAGGTTTCGTCCTCTCACCTTGTTAAGGCTAACAGATACACACATGCATAGGTCTATATAAACAGATATTGAGAGATGGGAATGCATAGCTGAGAGAGAGAGATGGAGACTGCACCCTTCTGGGCATCATGACCAAACGTAACTGTCACGCATTGTGGAGGCTGTAAGGAGGAGGGGGGCCAAGCACTTGTTAAAAGAAAAACTGTAGCCGAATTACATTTTTAAGTGTTTAATTAAGCAAAGAACGATTCGTGAATTATGCAGCCTCCTGAGTCAGAGTTGTCTCAGAGACACCAGCACAGCCACGTGGTAGAAGAAGATATGTGGACAGACAGCGGAAGTGAGGTACAGAAACAACCAAATTGCTTACAGCTTGGCATCTGCCTTATTTGAACATGGTCTGAACAGTTGGCCACCTTTGGCCAGAACTCAGTGATTGGCTACAGTCTATTCACAACTCTGTTTAGGTTTTAGTTCATGACGTATAGAGAAGCCTTTAGGCTGAACTTAAAATATGTAAGGAGGCAGCTTTAGGCTAAACGTGATTTAACAATTCCCTGCTTTTGGTTATCCTCTCAATTTTGAGAGATTGACCAGAACTTTAGTCACTGATATCACTGTCACCATTGTCAACGTACTTATTTGGTCTTGAAAATCACTGGGAAATAGCAGAATAGTGAGTTTTGTAAGGTGGGAACAAGGATTTCAGGTTATTTTTTGTAAAGCTTAGAGTAGAGGGTACCTCCTTATGATGGAACAAACAAACAAACAAAGAACCAAACCTGGCCTGTTCTAGGATCTATGAATTTCCTTAAAGTCTTAGTTTGATTATGTCACATTTAGCACAAGTGACTACACTTTGGTTTGCTCTGGTCTGTTGGGGCCTAGTGCATGAACTCAGCCCAAAACAATTGCTTCCCATTATTTTGCTTAAAAACTCCCTCCTTTTGGTCAGTTTCTCACTTAGGTGAGAGTGTGACCAAAACTTAGGGCCTTAGCACCACTCTCAGTTATCATCATTTTGGGTTTCTGGTCTCAGCATGTTGTTCACAGGTTATGGTACCCTTGTGATCACTCATTTCTTTCAGCTCTTGTCATCCCAGTTGAAGACAGACCATTTCACATTCTAGAGAAGGCTGCATGCGAACATTTAAAACTTTTGAAAAAATACAGTGCCCCAGGGGGCAACTATTATGACTATCAGGGGGATAATACCATGAGTTTGGAGAGTCCCCAGAAACCAAACCAACTAAAATAAAATAGATCAAAGAATGAGCTAGATTAAGAGTCTACTCATTTTAAATAAGCAGTCTCTGTGTTAATCCCCTACAACTGAATCTCTATAATACCCGATGTGATATATTTCTTCATGGACAACAAGAATCCAGCAGCTGCACAGATACTTTTCTGTTTAGCCAGTAAGTAAGTAATCTAGAGCAATTCTATTATTTAGCATAACTTTTATGGGAGAATATAAAATATTTTGTGTAACCATATCCTCTACAATAGAATCTGCTATAGAGCCTATCATGAGGGATGAATTTCTAATCATTGCCTCATTTACTCCAAATCATGGTAAAAAAAGACCTAACAAAAGACCTCCTGGCAGTGTTATTTTTAATCCATTATGTATGTTAAGAGGTGGGAAACAATGTCTGTTTCTGACTGATTCTGAGGCAACATATGTGCCATTAATGTTTTTCACCTACACTGGCCCTTCATCTCCCATCTATCAAGGTATAAGGTTATCTATGTCTAAAGTGAGCTGAAAAACCCTTCACAAATAAAATATACCCCATGAGTGCACACCACAGACCCCTTGCCACTTCTATCTTTCATAGAGGCATGAGCAAAGAAAAAAATTTGAAAAGTAAGCGTGTTATGATAGTAGAGAAGTCTTGATCTGTGATCCTGGGAAAAAGTTGTCCACATCAAAGATGCTGTTGTCTTATTTATTTATTTATTTATTTATTTATTTATTTATTTATTTTTGAGACAGGGTCTCACTCTGTTATACAGGCCGGAGTGCAGTGGTGTGATCTCGGCTCACTGCAGCCTCAACATCCTGGGTTCAAGTGATCCTCCCACCTCAACCCCCAGAAGTAGCTGGGACTACAGGCATGCACCTCCGTGCTTGGTTACTTTTTTTATTCTTATTTTTTGGTAGAGATAAGGTTTTGCCCTATTGCCTAAGCTGGCCTTGAACTCCCAAGCTCGAGTGATCCACCCACCTTGGCCTTCTGAAGTAGGAATGCTGTCTCCTTCTGGGGAGAAAATTCCCTGGTTAGTTTTACCCTATGGTTTCTAATGGGTGTACAGTACCAAGACTGTGGGAAAACCCTTTTTGAGTTGTAAGATTATGAACCCCCAAATTTTGTTGTGATGTAGAAGGCAAGGGAAGTTTTTTTCACATGTTCAGCATCTTTTTTTTTTTTTTTCTTTTTGAGATAAAATCTCACTCTTGCCCCCAGGCTGGAGTGCAGTGGTGCGATCTCAGCTCACTGCAACCTCTGCCTCCCAGGTTCAAGTGATTCTCCTGCTTCAGCCTCCCGAGTAGCTGGGATTACAGGCTCCTGCCACCATGTCCCGCTAATTTTTTTTTGGTATTTTTAGTAGAGACAGGGTTTCACCATGTTGGCCAGGCTGGTCTCGAATTCCTGACCTCAGGTGATCCATCCGCCTCGGCCTCCCAAAGTGCTGGGATTACAGGCATGAGCCACCACGCCTGGCCATGTTCAGCATCTTAGTCAATTCAAGATAACAATATGACCAATGTTGTCATATATTTTCCCACTGGTTCTGATACCAGTTTTGTCTATCATCATTATTTCTCTCCATTAATAAGAACCCCCAAACTATTCAAGTCCATATCCCACTGACTCCAACTCCAACCAAGTTAATATCAGTCTTGACTCTTGACCCTCCATCACATTCTTTGTCTGTGCAGATCCCATGTATGCCACAGGGTTTGGCTCAAGTCCAGCATTATCCAGTATCCCTTCCCTTCATGGCTCATCTCCTTCTCCTTGTTTGGTGTCTATGTTTTGGGCAGTTCCTATATTCAATTTAGCTTCCGACCATATATAATCTTGCATTATTTTCTTAGTGTATAACACATCTACCTGCTGCCCACATTCCTGCTAATTTTAAAGTCCTTGAGAACAGGAATCAGACCTTCAATTGCCAAAGTGTCACCTGCTATATTTGGTTGACTGTTGAACCCTGAATAGATATTTATACATGCCTGATACAAATGTGTGTTGCATGAATGGGTGACCCCAAAATAGGAGAGACATACAAGAACTGGTGTTGAATACAAATAAATATCTCAATGAAATTATGTCATAACAGTAGCCAAAATAAACTTTGGAATCAGCTACTTTCACTGGTTTAGGGATGTATTATAACATAATGATAAGTATACTACATGCTAATTAAAATAAGTAAAGGCAATTTCTCACTCTGATTATTCCTAAGTGTGTTCTGAATCCAGTGATTTCAGGAACTATGGAGCCCACCATTATACTTCACGTCAAGCGACTGAGATGTGATGCTGGTATTGCGGAAAACATGGCAAGTCCATAGGAGGATCATTGAGAGCCAAAATAAAACTAACTAAGGAAAGTTAGAAGGTACATTCTACTTTCTAAAAGAAATAAATCTTATAGCTACTGGAGAACTACAGTGATAACAGGAGGCATTTATCAGTCCATTTCTAGAGCATCGATTTGAAGTATGCAAGAAAACACACTTGTACTCAAAAGTCCCTTCCAAACATAGAAATCGGAATTTGTTACTAGTCCAAAAGCTATGCACAGATGGCCAGCAAATGTAGAATTGTAGAGGACTGATGAAGTAAAATAAGCAAACTTAACCAGGCACTTCCTATATAGGCACTACATCCACCACTCTAAGCGTAATCTCTTATTTATCAAAAAGTTCTAAGACACAGATATCACTATCCCTATATTTAGAGATAAGAGAACTAACTTTCTCAGAAGGTGAATAATTTCCCACAGGTCACTCAATTAGTAATTATTACAGCCTGGAATTTAACCCAAGGCAGCCTAATCTTCAAAAGCAATTCATTTTTTCATACTGCATCGCCATTAAACACAAAACCAAATACAGAACGGATTTATTTTCTGTATGTTTTGACTATTCCCCCAGTGACATCATTAGATGGAAGACTGTTAAAGTAGAAGCCAGAGAACACAGCTCCTCCTCTCACGGCCTGTGAGCTACAGGCATCCCTAGTCTGCATATGTTATGTAACAGTTATTCCATTGAATGCCCATTTAGTCAACATGCAGTAATGAAATAAAATGTTAGTAGACAGAAATACTAGCTCCCTCTTCCAGCCATCATGACAGCAAAATCAAGGAGACAGGAACAAAGGAATGATTGCCAGGGTCTTCATCATCACATTAGCTGCCAGCAGGAAATCTGTGCCACTGAAAAGTGACTTTGACAACTCCTCAGTTAACAGACTAATAAACTCAGTTGCATGTCCTGCTATGACAATGGACAATTTTATTCCTTTTTATATTTTCTGCAATATATATATAGCCATCCAAAAGTCCTATTTATGCTAATACCTTAAAATTTGGAACTACAGCTATGCCAACTGAAGGATCATTTACAAGCTAGTTTGAGAGCAAATGGGGACGTAGTGTGAGGCTCTTTAAGAAATACTCTTTTTTTTTTTTTGAGACGGAGTCTTGCTCTGTCGCCCAAGCTGGAGTGCAGTGGCGCGATCCTGGCTCACTGCAAGCTCCGCCTCCTGGGTTCACGCCATTCTCCTGCCCCAGCCTCCCGAGTAGCTGGGACTACAGGCGCCCGCCACTGCGCCCGGCTCATTTTTTGTATTTTTAGTAGAGACGGGGTTTCACCGTGGTCTCGATCTCCTGACCTTGTGATCCGCCCGCCTCGGCCTCCCAAAGTGCTGGGATTACAGGCATGAGCCACCGCGCCCGGCCAAGAAATACTCTTTAAATAAAAAGCAGGATGCTCAATTCTTCCATCAAATTAAAAACGGGAAGTTTTCCTACATGATGGCTAAAGGGAAAGTCTACCAGAGGTTGTGGCCTGTTACCTGATTTGCTATCTTTCACTTTCCCTCAATAAGGAAGGAAGGGATATTAGTATATTTCAAGGTAGTGCCAACCATTTGAAAATTAGAACTCCATTCTCTCAATACTTATTTTGCATGAGCAATATTCCAGACCTGGTATAGGAGTTGGGAACACATACAAAAAAACCCCCAAAAAACAAAAGTGCATGGCCTCAAGGATATCAACCTAATGCCAGAGAAAGATCAAAAGTCAATTATTGCAACCACCTATACATGTGGAGGTGATACCGGAGCAGAGCATTGAGTAGAATAGAGAATAGACAATTATCTGGAAGACAAGTCCCGAAGAACATTCCAGGAGAAATAACTTCAAGGTCAAAATACTGGAAAGATAAGAAAAACTGAACATGCTCAGGGAATGAACAGTGGATCACAACTGCTATAAAGTGGAGATATACGGGGCCATGGCTGAAAATGGTTTGTGACCCAAGAGGGTTCCAAATAATGAAGGGCCTCACTTACTGAGATCAAATAGTAAAGGGTTTTCTTCAATAAGATTATAGAGAGCCACTAAACAATTTGAAGTTGGACAATGATATAATCAAAGTCACTTTTAGGAAACAACAGAAACTATATTTTAAAAGAACCCTGGAATTTCCCTAACAACTCACCTTGTCTAGAGCATGATATAGTTGAAAAATCTTGGAAAGAGTCACAATATTCAGGCTTTTGTCCTGCTGGGTTCTTGTACCTGACTGTCCTTGGGCTCTCCCTATTAAACTGCTGTATGTCTCATGACTTTCCTCTGTACATTAAAGAGTACTTGCCTTATCCCTCACCAAGGTTGCAGTGGGAACAAAATGATGTAAATACATGAGAAGAAATCTATAAGAAAGGGTTATGATCATACTTGTCAGAGAGATTTCACGCCCATTGATTCATGAATTTATCCCAATAGCACTAAGGGGCAGATTCTATTATTTTCCCTTGAATATGGCAGAAATAAGGCTCACACTGCTGAAATAACCTGCTATACATAGGTCACAGTGTTACTGTGTTATAGAATTGTAAAGAATGGAGAAATGTATTCTGAATTTTGTCTCTGAATTACATAGTCAAAATATATTTGCAAGAATCAGAATGAACACACTGGAAATTCCTTCATTTCATGACAACTTAGTCAAGTCAGTCATAGTTTTAAAAAATACTGATAAATTATACTGAACGATCACATTATGTCTTCATTTTATTATTGCTCACTACTTTCATTACTCTTTGAGTTGACTCATTCCAAATGAAAACCCAACTAATTAAACGACACCAAATGCTTCAAGGGGAAGCTGAAAGAGCTGTGATGCTTGCAAAACATTCCTCACGTTTTAACCTGTTTTATTTTTAAAACCTATTTGAGGTAACCGTGTAAATGAACACTTAGTGTTTTCTATAGACAAGATGTGGACTATCTGGTTTATGTAATTGTTATTTTGGGCTAGAATATTATAAAATGGTTAAGAAAAGAAATAGAAACTATTGAGTGAGATTATAGCACATTCTCATTCTGAGTCATGCTGCTAGAACAAATCAAAACAATTTTCCTTAGTGACCATGTATAATCCACACGGTATTCATGAGGAATCATGGATCACAGAAAGTAAGTGACTTGCCTAAGGTCATTTGTGGCAGAGAGGATCTGACTCATGCAGGAGTCCCCCACTTCCTCCTACAACCCATCACTGGGATTCCATTGGTGATGGTTTGCCTCTTGGTTTTTCTACTGATGGCAACACCTATGCCAAAACCTAACCCCTATTTGGTAGTCTATAGTAGAAAAAGTGTATAGTAGGAATCTATAGTAGAAAATGGCCATATGACCTAGTAGCATAGAAAGGATGCCTCTTATATGAAAATGTATTTCTAAACTTTTACCGAAATTACTTTATAACATGTAATAGATACCATTTAACCTGGAAATGCCCAATTTCGAATATTGCGCTAGAGATGTTGTCTGTTTCTTGCCTCTAATCCACATAACAATTGTGTAAAGGAGTTACTGTTATTTTAGAGACCAAAAACAACCAAGGCTGAAAGAAGTTAAATAACTTATCTGATACTGGAGAACTATTGATAACCTCGATCTGTCTGGATTCAAAGAGGAGGCACAAATGAAAACTGTGTCTTCATATATTGAGTTTATTATGTATGTATATTCCAGATCACTTCTTACTCATGGGACATACTAGAGCTTTGTATTTCTCTGGCAATTAATCTTCTGTTGATTGAAATACATTAGAAATAAGTGCTCATTTTTCTTGCTCAGTATTCAAAGTAAATATCAACGATTCTCCAAAGGAAGCAACATCAGCAATTAAATTATATTCAGTTAATTATCTTCTCTTATATTTTGGAATCTTTTGTTGCTTGTAGGGGTTTGGAACAAAGCTAAAACTTGTGATTACATTTCTTGCTCTTTATTAACCCAGTGTAAATATTTGAAGTTGGCTTTACTGTAACCTCAATTAACAAGGGGGTGGGGGAAAATGGAGAGAAAGACATAGAGAAAGAGGAAGGAAAGAACAAATCGAACCAATTAACATGTAGGATATGACTGTGGGAAACTCTCAAATCACTGAAATGTATTCAAAAGGAAGAAAATCAATCCAAGGTGAATATACACCCTCCATTCCTTCCTTTCTCTGATAAGAAGTCTTTGGATTAGTTTTGCTTTTAAAACCTGTGTGTTCCATAAAATATTTAAGAGCGCTCTTCTTTGTACTTCAGATGTAATGTGAAGAGAAAGTGTTTTCAAGCCATCTAGAACTAAGCTCAAACTCCACCGGTTCTGTGGCTGTGAGCATTTTGGCCATAAGGAACATCACACACTATCATGTGGGAGGCCTATCATGGGGAGGGGGGAGAGGGGAGGGATTGCATTGGGAGTTATACATGATGTACATGACGAGTTGATGGGTGCTGATGAGTTGATGGGTGCAACACACCAACATGGCACAAGTATACATATGTAACAAACTTGCACATTATGCACATGTACCCTAGAACTTAAAGTATAAAAATAAAAATAAAAAAAATAAAAAAAAAAGAATGTTTACGTTCAGTGATGTTCTACTATGTGTAAATAGGTGCCAAATATGCAAGGAGAAATGCATAGAACACTGGCAGTTTGCAAAGAAAAACAAGAAGCAGACAATTTTTATATGGTGGAAGAAGTGCTATGTGAGAGGCTGATAAAGGAGCAAAAAGAAGCAATAGCTGCAAAAGACTCGCTCAGATTTCTTGCATCAGTTGACAGAGGTCCCTCAGGAAAAGACAGTGATAAGAAGTCTTTGTGGCCAAGAGATGTGCAAATCTGAAAATCTAGTTGTTTGAAGAGCCACCGGAGTCTAACAGGGTTAGAGCTAAGAATGTGAGATGACATGTGTTCAGCACTGAGAACGGCATATGGCACTTTCATAGGGCTCAACAAATGTTCATTCCTTTCCCCCTAGGCTAGAGCACTGGGTGAACCCCAAACATCCCCTGTGCTCATCCTTATCTTTGGTCCTTATTTTGATGCCCACCCTTGAAAAGCACCCTCCTGACACCTATCTGACTCCCCAATCCAGCCTTTATGCACAGGTCCGATCTCTTAAGACTTTCTTTCTTTCTTTTTAAATTTTATTTTCGGTTTGGGGGTACACATGCAGGTTTGTTCCATAGGTGAACATGTGTCATGGGGATTTGTTGTATAGATTATTTCATCACTCAGGTATTATGCCCAGTAACCAATAGTTATCTTTTCTGCTTCTCTCACTCCATCCACCCTGCCACCCTCAAGTAGACCCCAGCTGTTTCCTTTTAAGAAGACTTTCTCACATCCAGTTCAGCCTGCTCAGATCTCTCCCTCCCAGAAGTAGCATTCCCCCTTAGAGGCAGTCTTGTGCACTCAATTGCACAGTGCATTCCTTGTTCATTAACAGATTCAAGGAGGTTGGAGATTTTTTCCTGCTCTCAACGGCAGCGAATGCTTTTGAATCACCTGATCCTGACAAAACCTGGGATAGTCATGAATGAACACATTCTCTTGGATCAGCAAATTCCACTGCATTCCAATACTGCCACAGTCTTAGGCTGCTGACGAAAATTACTGATTTCTTTCTTTCTTTCTTTTTGAATTAGCTTCCTCAGGTTGAATTTTATTGGTTTTCTTATTTCATTTTTCCCCCTTATTGTGCTTTTTTTCCATCTTCTCCCTAAATATCTATCCAGTTGTGTAACAATTACCAATCACTATGATGAAAGAGTACTCGGCCTGTAATCCCAGCACTTTGGGAGGCCGAAGTGAGTGGATCACCTGAGGTCCGAAGTTCGAGACCAGCCTTGCCTCCATGGTGAAACCCCATCTCTACTAAAAGTACAAAAATTAGCTGGTGTGGTGGCCTGTGCTTGTAATCCTAGCTACTCGCAAGGCTGAGGTAGGAGAACCACTTGAACCTGGGAGGCGGAGGTTGCAGCGAGCCAAGATTGCACCACTGCACTCTAGCCTGTGGGTGACAGAGCAAGACTCTGTCTAACAAAAAAAAAAAAAAAAAAGAAAGAAAAAGAAAAAAAAAGTATTCGGCTCGGTGGTATATTATGTATCTAGACATCTCTGTGAATAGTCTATTTCTGAAACACCCCGCTTCTGACTCCTAGGTTACTTACACTTTCCTTAGTACTTTCTTTTCTTTTCTTTTTTTTTGGAGATGGAGTCTCGCTCTGTTGCCCAGGCTGGAGTGCAGCGGCACGATCTGGGCTCACTGCAAGCTCCGCCTCCCGGGTTCACGCCACTCTCCCGCCTCAGCCTCCCGACTTGCTGGGACTACAAGGGCCACCACGCCCGGCAAATTTTTTGTATTTTTAGTAGAGACGGGGTTTCACCGTGTTAGCCAGGATGGTCTCGATCTGCTGACCTCGTGATCCACCTGCCTCGGCCTCCCAAAGTGCTGGGATTACAGGCGTGAGCCACCGCACTCATCCAGTACTTGCTTTCTTTGTTTTGGTTATCACTCCTTCTTGATTGTATCTCTTCTTGACTCTCTTAAAATATTTTACTTTCAAGGTCCTACCCTTGGCCTACTCATCTACTCAAAAGGCTTCAGCAACTATACACCCACTGATTCTGATATTCCCCTTGGACCTCACTCCAGAGTTTTCCAGCTAATTCTGCACAGTGGGAAACTTTCCAGGCAAATACCGTGCCCCAAACTAGACTGAAGTCCAACTACTAAATCTCCTCCTCTTTCTACACATCCTCTATCTATTTAAACAGCAGCTAGCATGAAACAGGAAATTTGTATTTGTCAGGCACCATGCTAAACACTTTAAGAAGATTGTTTTACTCAATCCTCATAACACTTCTTTGAAATGATTGCTCTTATTAGCCCCATATGACAGGGGAGGAAGTTCAAGCACATGGAGCTCACATGGCTTCTTGGCCTAGGTCACATATCTTGTAAATTGTAGGGCCTGTATTTCACACTAGGCTGTCACACTGAGACAGACCTCAGGACTTAGTCACTTCATTCTTCATCCATGAGGTCTTCCAAGTTAAAAAGCTGAAAGTCATCCTTCTATCTACTGTGTTCAATTTTTCTTTAAGTCTACTTGATCCAATTTTAGATATGCCTTGCATATCAGGTTCCTGCTTTCTGGCTTGTGCTGATTCTCATTATTTGCTGCCCACAAAATTGCAAATTGCATCCAGTATCTGTCCCTAGCACCCACATCTTCCATCTTCAGTATATGCTCCAAAGCACTGTCACCATTACATTTAAAAAAAAGAAACTGATGAACAAAGCAAACAACAAATATTAGCAACCCGATCCTCAGCACTAAAATGAAACCAACAAACTGTGGCTGGCTGTTAGTTGGCCAGCAGAGAAGTAAGTTCCTTCTCAATTCATCACCTGCCTTTTCTACCCTGTTGCATTTCCTGCATCTCCTTCCCGCCCCCACTCTCCATTTCATCTTCAATTCTAGCTATGCCAGGTGTCTCATAGCCCCCACTTTGTTGCTTGACACTTCATGTCATTTGCCTTTGTTCATGGAGCTCCCTCTTCCTGCAAGGCCATTGTCTGTGCTCTTCTTCTTTCTCATCCCTCAAATCTCTGCTCCAAGGTCAATTATTTTGAGAACTTTCTCAAGAAAGTAACAATGCTCTTGCTACAGTAACTTGACATTGTTATGCGCACATGCCTCATAAATTCATTTTTTTTTTTTTGTATACATCAAAGAGTGGATATCTACTATGTGTCAGGGATTAGAGGAGAGGCTGGAGACCCTGGGAAGATTCAGATATCATCCTGCTCTTATGGAATTCCCACTAAGAGCACACTGAGTTATCTTTTTCTGCTTAATCTTCTGTCTCACCATTTCCATAATAGCCTATATGCCACCAAAGCCATGAATGTGACTGGTACAAGTGTAAGACAGACATGTTTTCTCACCTAAATAGGTTTATAGTCTCAGTAGGTCGTTAACATAAATAACATTAATGATAATAAAAGCGTTGCTTAATGTCATAAGACAAAGCAGGGTGTAAATTCAATTCTTCTTCTTCTTCTTTCTTCTTCCTCTTCCTCTTCCTTCTTCTTCTTTCTCCTACTTCCCCTTTCTAGTTGCAGTTGAGAACAATTGCTAATAGCATTTAAGGTTAATGATGGAGATAAATATTTTTTAGATCTTTATGGGAAATGGAATAATATTTATTAGGATAAGCACTGACCTAAGCTTAGAGATATGAGCAATACTCTTAAATGAGTTCCCTTATTACCAGAATTTCCTACCCTATCCAACTTTTCATTTCAACCACTCAAATGCCATGCAGTCAAAGGACCATTTACCTACTGTTAAAGCTAGTGTTATACCTCTGCAATGATTACTAGAGCGTCTGATAGCCAGATGACTTGATATGCTTTGAATCAATACTTGGCTATTGACTTCCCCACAGAAGAAGCACTACATCAGGCTTGGAAGAAGAAGAAAGCTGACATCCTTCTGCAAAGCTGAAACATGAGCTAAAGGGCATTGTTAGGATGTCAGAGAGGCTACACTATTGAAAAGGGATTGGCAAAGGCTGAAACATGGTGAAAAGACCCTGAGCAGGGCACATGTGATTGTCATCAGAGATAAATATTGAGAAGATGAAGGAAAAGTGCTTGTATCACTTACTGGGTCTGTTCAACGTGACAGTCATCACTAAATTCATAGTTTAATGAATCAAATGTACATTCAAAAAGTACTTGTTGAATGAAAAAAGAAAATTCTGTGGAAGCAATCTTATTCCTACAATACAAGTCATCTGAAAAAAAATTTCTTTTTAATCTGAAACTCACAATCAGGGTCAATAATAATCTCTATTTTAATATGCCACTGTGTTAGTAAAAACACATGTAAAATAGTTTTATAGGCCAGGCGCAGTGGCTCAAGCCTGTAATCCCAGCACTTTGGGAGGCCAAGACGGGTGGATCACGAGGTCAGAAGATCGAGACCATCCTGGCTAACACGGTGAAACCCCGTCTCTACTAAAAAATACAAAAAACTAGCCGGGCGAGGTGGCGGGCGCCTGTATTCCCAGCTACTCAGGAGGCTGAGGCAGGAGAATGGCATAAACCCAGGAGGCGGAGCTTGCAGTGAGCTGAGATTGTGCCACTGCACTCCAGCCTGGGCGACAGAGCGAGACTCCGTCTCAAAAAAAAAGAAAAAAAAAAAAAAAAAAAAAAGTTTTAGAAGCTGTAGTAAACAATAATGGCAGAGAAGGTAAAACAAGATCTCAGAAAATAGTGATCAGAGTGTAAACTGTAATAAGAGTTTAGGAAAACAAATTGGAAATATGGATCAAGATTCTTAAAACTATTCAGAACTCTTGACTCAATAAAGCAGTTTCTGAGGTTTGTTTCAGTGAGCCATAGAACTTGTGGTATTGGATAATATTTAAATACAAAGATGCTCAACATAGTTCTGGTTACAATAATAAACATTTGGAAACAACACAGGTCCTCTGCCTCTCCCACCAAAATAGGAAAGACAAAGAAAAATATTAAGATGGTTGAATATAGAAACAAAAAAGTATTGGGCTATTTATTTTGGAGTTCTTAAAATAATATTTATAGGTATGGCAGTAGCATGTGAAAAGCTCTAGTTGTAATGGTAAGTGTGTTTCAGTATTCTCTGGGGAAAGTGCTTTTAGGAATCCTATGTGGCCTTCAGGAATGAATGACTAGTGCAAATCACGTTTTTTTTTTTTTTTTCTTTTGAGCCAGGCAAGTTCTGCAGTGTCCCAGAACACAGCATATATATGTCTACTATCGTGTCTTAGCCCTTGACAGTCTGTTTTCGACAAACCTCCCTTTTCCTTTTGTCTATTTCAATTTTAGAAGTCCTCCAAGTCATTCTATTTCCTTCCATAATGCTTTCATGATTATTCTAGAACACAAAAACTTTCTCATCTCTCAGTCTTCTAGAACTGTATTTTCAATTATGATCTCACACTATTCTACTGTGTCTTAAGCAATATAAAGGAGGTTGTGAATGTCCCATCACCAACTTTGTAATATGGAAGTTTACAAATGCCTTGCTTGTTTGAAGGTATAAATAAGATGCAGGATTTAGCATCTGGCATCAACAGGCAAATTCCCTTGGTTTAAAGCCCAACCGCTACCATTTACTAGATATGAGACCTTGTGGAATTTATATAAGCTTTCTGGGCCTCAATGTTCTCATCTGTAAAATGGAGATAATAACACTATGCATATCCCTTTATTGTTATGCTGTACTGATATCTATCTATCTATCTATCTATCTATCTATCTATCTATCTATCTATGCCCTAATATCTCACAATCAAAAATCTGCTCCTTTTTATCTTAATTTGGATTCTTAATAAAGTAGATATGATATACCATGACCAAAATATACCCTGAGTACTTAGAAGCTTGGCTTTGATTATACAACCTTCTGAACTTGCACGTTGTATTCAACTAATAACCGTGGTATCTATCTCTGGGAGTTGGAAAGCATTGAACTTGGTTGGGTTGCCAGGGATTGATCTGGTGGACTGCAAACACTGTTTTTATTCAGTTACTCCTCTGGAGAATAGGATACCACTTTCAGAGAAATTTTCTAACCATAACAACTTACAAACATCATATGATAGTCTCCAATGGCACTTTATGGGGTAGATTTCCTCTTCATATGGGAAAGCTGCCACAGATGGGACAGAAATTGCCCACACATTCATCACCTTTTTCTTAAAAAGGTGGTTTTGAACGATGTACATTTGAAAAGTGACCAAACTAGCATATCCAAGTCCCTTATATATCATCAAGTAAGGATAAAAAGAAATTAAGACTGACTGAAGGTATCTCTACTTTCGACAACAGCATGCTGTGTCTACACACTTCGGGAATTTCCATTTTGTTATTCCTTAGAGAGTCCATTGTGCCCACCTCACCCAGGCCCTCTCTTGTCCACAAAGGCTGGACAAAAAGCAGTTAATCCTATCTGTCCTAAGTCCGTCCTCTTGCTTCACATTTACTAGAAAGCACCAGCAATGAGGAGGGAAAGACTATTTCTGAAGAGCTTGACAAAACTAAGAGAATACTCAAGACATTATTATAAATAATTTATTAATCCAAAGAGTTTTTCTTTTCTTATTTCGACTGTGGCCAATTCCTTCAGTAAAACATTCCTCAACGCAGCAAGGAATCTGTCATTTCCACAAGTGCAGAATTTCAGGCCTGTTTGTTTTTGTTTTTGCCGGGGAGTGCCCTGTGTGCCATCTTCTGCACTGCAGAAGCTCTCACCTGGCCTGTGAGTGGGACCCATGCTTGCTGAGAGGGAGACACAAGCTTGCTGATGAAATCACTTGGTTTGCAAAATGACTAAAAACAATGGTCCTCACCCAACTGGGGGAGAGGGAAATTAGTTAGAGGGAGGACAAATATTTGAATTGCACGGAGTACTAAGGTGTGCTTGCCAAATGTCACAAATATTCAAGGGATTTTGATTGGTTCTGGCTGGGTGCCCAGAAGCGAGATAGAGTTTCACAAAGTCGCAGCCTACAGTGTAGACATTGAGCAATTTCACAGAAAAGGAAATAGGAAGGTGTTTTAAAAAATGATATTTTTAAGGTTTTTGTGTGTTGAGTCTCCTGCTCATCGGGCTTGACAGTGTTCCTTTAAAAACCAGCACCTCACCTCCATTGATTTTCAACTTCACACTTTTTTTTTAAAGCTCGACATCTTCTATTTTTAGCCTGATGGATGAAGTAAATTAAAGGAGAACAGTATCCATAGAGATGAACTCCTCAAAAAATTGTTAAATTACTTTTGGAGAAAGTGAGCGGAATAAGCTTTAACAGTCACAGGAATGTTGTAATGTGATTTGGCTGAAATTAGGGTTGCTGTGACTTCAATCTTCGTGTTTCCCTTGTCTTGCTATTAAATTGATGGCCATTTAAGTTGTCTCTGAACTTCTTATAGCAGCACTGACATTACAATCTGGATAGCCTTATGTGGGCCCTGCAATGTTTCTCTATAGGTATATATTGTTCTTGGCTATTTGGTGATAATATTTTTGGAACCAGACTTAAAACTTAGAAATTGGTGTTCACTGGGGCTCTTAGATAAAAACACCTAATTTTAGCCTTAGATGAACCCACAAGAATTCATTAGTTTTTCTTCCTAGGACCTGCAAAAAAATAAAAGGATCCCCAAAGTGATAAATTCATATACGTATTCACATATAAGAACTAGGTAAAGGCCAGGCATGATGGCTCACGCCTGTAATCCCAGCACTTTGGGAGTTCAAGGCAGGAGGATCCTGAGGTCAGGAGATAGAGACCATTGTGGTTAGCATGGTGAAACCCTGTCTCTACTGAAAATATAAAAAATTAGCCAGGCATGGTGGCGGGCGCCTGTAGTCCCAGCTACTCGGGAGGCTGAGGAAGGAGAATGGCATGAACCCAGGAGGCGGAGGTTGCAGTGAGCTGAGATCCGGCCACTGCACTCCAGCCTGCGCAACAGAGTGAGACTCCACATCAAAAAGGAAAGAAAGCAAAAAAAAAAAAGAGCTAGGTAAAATTTAAATTCAATCTCTGTTATTCCAGTGTTCTTTTTTCTTAATTTCTTTTTAATTTAATTTTTATTTTATTTTTATTTTTATTTTTAATTTTTGTGGGTGCAGAGTAGGTGTATATGTTTATGGGGTACACGAGATATTTTGGTACTGGCATACAGTGCATAATAATCACTTCATAGAAAATTGGCTATTCATCCCCTCAAGCATACCCCTTTATGGTATGAACAATCCAATGGTACTCTTCTAGTTACTTTGAATTCTAAATTTTTCAGTAGAAAAGTTTTAATAAGATTTTTTTTTAATAAAGCCAAACAATTTTTTTTGTTTGTTTCTGTAGGCAACTAACAGCAATAACTACATACTCCCCAATGACCAGTGGACGAGAGGACTAGTTCTTCTCTAATTTGATCAGACTTCCCTATGGACATCATCAGTGAATCTTGCTTTGAAGGAATGGAGGAGGCTAAGGAATGGCTGAGAGGTCTTTAAGGATGAGAATATCAATGTCACTTACCTTTGCTCGGTCTGGTTCCAGCCCTATTGACATCTACTATGTTCTTTCTGAATCTCCAAGTGCCAGCCCAGCAACAGCAGGCACTTAAGAAAAACTGGCAGGAGCTGTCCCAGAATGATAGTTCCCACTGTAGTCCTCAGAATAGCTCCAGGCCTTGGCTCTACTCTTATGTCTAGAAAATGTTTATCTTACCCTTCTACCTTCTAAGCCAATTTCAAATTCCTAATTTTTCATGAAATGCTCTACAGTTCCACACAGCGCTTTCAGAAGTATCTTTCTCAATCACACTTACAGTCCATAGTTGGGCATACCTTTCTCTGACTGGCAAACTTTCTATACTTTTTCATGTGTTTTCCCCCACCCATGGTCTCAATAAGACTATACAATTATAAAAATCAGGGCTGGGCCGGGCCCAATGGCTCACACCTGTAATCCCAGCGCTTTGGGAGGCTGAGGCAGGTGGATCACGAGGTCAAGAGTTCGAGGCCAGCCTGGCCAACACGGTGAAACCCCGTCTCTACCCAAAATACAAAATTTAGCCGGGTGTGGTGGCAGGTGCCTGTAATCCCAGATATTCAGGAAGCTGAGGCAGGAGAATCACTTGAAACCAGGAGGCGGAGGTTGCAGCGAGCGAAGATCGTACCACCGCACTCCAGCCTGGGCAACAAGAGCAAAACTCTCTCTCTCTCAAAAAAAAAAAAAAATTTATTTAATTAATTTAAAATTAATTTAATTTTATTAATTTAAAAAAATGAAGGCTCATATTCTTTACTTGTTTTCTATCCCTCACTCCTTATCCTGTGTATACTCCAGCCTACCTCTGTCTCACCTCTTACCACTCCTCCTCATTTTCAGCACCCTCCAGTCATCTGGAACTATTGGAAAATTTTGATTTTCCACAGAGCAGAGGACCCCTGTGCTTTATGTCTCCATTTGTTTCTTTGCTTCTGAGTATCCTTTTTCTTTCTTTCTTTCTTTCTTTTTTTTTTTTGTTTTGTTTTTTGTTTTCTCCTATATTTCTACAACAAGATCAGCTCAGGTCTTCTATTTGAAGTCTCCCTAACACTGGGCTTGACAGGCAGTCATTAGCACTTATCACCAATATTCAGGTTCCATTTTCTCCCCTTCCATGGTAAAAATTGCACTTCAGCCCCTATTGAAGTTGAGTGTGCCCACAGGGCTTTATTTGGCCAATAGAATGTGAGTGGAAGTAATGTTTTCTACTTCCAGTAGAAGCTTTGTAAAGCTACTGCATGCTTCCCTGTGCTTCCCTCCCTGTGTTTCCTCTTACCACAGCAACCTTCCAGATAATAGAACTTTGTTACCATCTAAGAATGAGGACAAGGTGGAAGAAGGGCCTCTGTCATGCTTGATGGGCTTGTGACACAGGCATGGTGTGGACCTTGTTACTTACACCACAGAGATGTTAGTTTGTTTATTACAGCAGCCTAACAACTCATCAAGACAATGCAATTGACTTAATAGCTCCCTCTTGTGTGCCTGCAGCACCTTCCCTTGCTTCCACCTTAAACTTATTCAACTGTGTTGTCATGATCTCATTTCCTGCCTGTTTTGCTGGTAGACCATAAACTCCACAAGAATATGGCTTTTATCCATGTATCCTCTGTGCCCAATAGTGTTTGGTATTAAAACACACATGTTGAATGAGTCAGTAAAACATGCCTGCCCCATTCTAAATAGATCCTGAAGTTAACAATGGTATTCCTGGAGTTTTGTCCATCCCACCAGGGGCAAATACTCAATTTACTCACAGTTGTGGCAGGTGGCACCAGTGTAACTTGTGTCACTGCAGTTACAATAGAACGTGGTCCAGGACTGGGAGCAGCTTCCTCCGTGTTCACAGTAGTTTGGCAAACACCTAATGAAAGAAAACATAAATGAAAAGAACCAAATCAATTGAAAGAAAGGGGAAAGCAAAAATGCCTCATATCCAACTGCCTCAATTAATAGTAGATATTGATTTGCTATACTCCCATACCTAAGGCAGGTTGAATGACGTCAAAATAGGATGAGTATTACAGTTTTACCACAAAAGGTAGAATCACCTTGCATTACTGGGCAATGTAAGTCTGAGAGCTGATGTAGGTATTTAAGTTAAGAATGTTATTATTGAGGCAAATTCATGTTGACTTAAAGTTCATTTGAAGCGGCCAAAATTTGTAAGGTTTTTCACTTACCAAAAAATAAAATGTATAAAGATCATCATTTTACATTTTTTAATGGTTTTGCATTTTTAAAGGAGAGGCAGATAATTGAGGTCAATGTCCTCATGCTTCTTTTTTTGGGGAATGACCAGGTATCTATTTTCAACTGCACAAAGACAACATGAAATTAGAAAAGATGATACTTGTGCATCTAAAATGCAAGGATACTTTATCATTTGTAAAAGTATAAATGTTATCTTCAAAACAAAGGCTTCACTACTTAAGGCCAAAATAATATGGCTATTCTGAAAAATATTTTTACCACACACATAAAAAACTCTATACAATATTTATATAATTTGAATCAGCAATCACACTGAGATGACCCTTTCTTAAGGCTATTGTTCAAAATATGAAAAATATATATGCTAATGAGTGTTGTTCACAATGATGCCATTCATAATGGTGAATCGACGTAAGTGTCCAACATTAGAAAATTACCTAGGAAATCTGTAGTACATAAAACGAATGGACTATACTCAGGAAGGGGAACATCACACACCGGGGCCTATCATGGGGAGGGGGGAGGGGGGAGGGATTGCATTGGGAGTTATACCTGATGTAAATGATGAGTTGATGGGTGCAGCACAGCAACATGGCACAAGTATACATATGTAACAAACCTGCACGTTATGCACATGTACCCTACAACTTAAAGTACAATAATAATAAATAAATTAAAAAAAAAAAAAACTAATGGACTATCATAAAACTACAACAAATGATGTGGACAAAAGTGATTATAACAGACCAGGACTAGATTAAGTAAAAGTTTAACATACGAAGCACGAACACAATCAAATAAAACACAGCCTTTATAAATTTCAAAAATAGTGGAAAGGAAAAATTTTTAGAATTAGTTGGGCTAATGGGAGTGGAGGTAACGTTTATCTCTTCCATATAGAAATCACAGACTTTAGGGAGACATGTATCTGAGTTCAAATCCCATTTACTACATGATGCCTTTGGGTTATTCTCTGCACCTCTTATACTGCTGCCATTAAGAGATAACCTGGCTGGTGCTCAGTAAATGTAGTGAATAAAATTAAGAGTAAAAACAATGATACGTACCATAATTTTTGAAAACAATTTTTATAGGGCCTGAGAGAGTATAGGAGAATAAATTCCGTGAATTTAAAAAGAAAGAGGGTGCAAACAATGAAGTTACAGAAGTGGTATGTAATACAATAAATGGGTTCCTTGTGAAGCCACTAAGAATCTGAGGCAAGCAAAAGTAAGATGATTTACTCTGACTGCCCTATATAGGTAGGAAAGCCTCCAGCAATGATTGTTTCAAAGCCCAGAAACTAATATTCCTGCATATGTTCAGACATATTATTAGAAATTTTCTGCTCAGCACAGCAAACATACAATTGTGCTGACGGGGCTTATGTTTGGGAGAAGCTTGCTGATAACTTTATGGTATTCAAGGATAGCCTAAAGTACGGGAAAGATTTAAATGAAGGGCCCATAGTTTTGCTATAGAATGTATTCACACAAAACAGCCAAACAAACAAACGAACAAAACAGTGGTCCTCTCTCTATTCAAATTCCACCTCTCCTCTTTATTCCCACCCACTCTCCTGGTCTTGATGGACAGGAAAGGCCACAGGCTTCTTCTCACTTGGGTAACTCAGAGATCCTCTCCTGCTCTATGCCTGTCCTCGGAGCGAAGTTCCAAAAACTTAGAGCCTTGATGTTCTCATCCAAGTAAGGATCTCTTTCTCCAGGCATGTCCTGAGGAGATCCTGGGGGGCTAGCACTGTTTTGAATGCCCCCTGTCCCCACACCCTGTTTTCTTTCACATCCCGGCATCTCCCTGCTTCTGAAATACTGCTTCTCCTGCAGTTTCCCTTTTGCCATAATTTCCTCTTCTGAAGCTGCCCAGTTTTTCCATGACCTTTCCACACCTCCTTTTGCCCCATCCCATCCCCGTCCACATAGCACACATGTAAACACACACAGAGATCTCCATAATGAGCAAATGATAGTATTATTGCTGCCCTCCCCCAACAAAAAAGAAATTGCCTTAAGAAAGAAAAACGGAACAAAGCACACTCAATAGGTGCTTATTCTGTAGTTCTTTTGTTTCGGGGCCCAAGAAAGTTCAGGGTTGCCTTTGTTTGGTGGCTGAAACTATAAAATAAAAAACCCAGACATTCTCAGTGGTCATGTTTTCAGACATAAGAAAGTTTGTCTGCAGTGAAAGAGAGACAGAATAAAAAGATATGCTGACACGCAGCATGCGGCAAAAAAGGGACATGCCAACACTGCGTGGTGGGTCCCTGCTGTTCTTGAGACTTCATTGCACCCATGAACTTCCTGAGGGCTGGCTATTCTCATCTATGTTGGATTCTGTGAAATAGCCCAACCCTTTTCCAGGAAAAGGGTCCTCTTTGCAATTAGGCTAGTTCGAGCTGGCATTCTCTTACTTTCAACTAGAATTTTAACTTTGAGTAAGAAAGAATATTCCTGTAATTACAAAAAGAAAAAGAAACATTTTCCACACTTTAATTTTTTTTTTTTGAAATGAAGTCTTGCTCTATCACCCAGGCTGGAGTGCAGTGGACAAGATCTAAGCCCACTGCAAACTCCACCTCCTGGGTTCCAGTGATTCTCCTGCCTCAGCCACCCAAGTAACTGGGATTACAGGCGCCTGTCATCATACCTGGCTAATTTTTGTATTTTTAGTAGAGACGGGGTTTAGCCATCTCTTCTATGGGTTGGCCAGGCTGGTCTGGAACTCCTGACCTCAGGTGATCCACCCGCCTCGGCCTGTCAAAGTGCTGGGATTACAGGCATGAGCCACACCGCACCTGCTCCACTTTAAATATTTTTAAAACAAAAGATTACAAAATCTACTTTGGCATGTAGGGAGAAGGGTTTAGGCAAAAACTCTAAGAAATATCTGGGCACTTAGAACACATCTTTAATATGCTTCACACAGACCTTATTTTGCAGTGATAAACTCAATTTACCAATAAAAATGTAGAAACTACATTTTTATTAACTTACTAGAAACTTATTTGTCTATGGTCACTCAGAAAAACCAATGATGCATTCCTGGAAGGGTAAAAGAATACTTGAGTAAGGAAAAATCTAGTTTTCCCAGAATGAGAAAGAAAAAAATAATACTAATAAATGAGCAGGAGAGTTGCCTTCAAGCTTGGTTCATTTTGGTTCAATGCACACTGTGATTAGAAAAACTCATCTGTAAAATAGACGCTTGAGATAAAAGATGCATAACACCAATTTTCTTGTTTAAAAAGGGCAGTTTTACGAGTATAGTTTCCATGTTCTTTAATCAGTTCGTTTTAACTGGGCTTTTGTTTCTTTCTCTATGTGGCATAAACGGAGCAGCGAAGACATTAGCCCAGAAAAAGACCCATCATAGAACTGGGAAGTGAAAAGAGTCAGTTAAGTGTGAGGGCACTCACTCTTTCAGGTGTTAGGTTCTTAATCCAAACTGCTAGGAGATAAACACATTGAACGTCTGTCTTCTAAAATCCTAACGATATTGCATCTGTAACTGCATCTGGATGGATGTGACTTCCTTTGGTGCACAATGTTTAATAAAGAAAGCTTTCGGCATGGACACAATGACTTTCCTCTTACTCCCCAAAGCCCAGACAAGCTAGCATGGTGATGTGTCCCAGGAAAAACTCAGATAGTGTGGCAGACACATTGGAAGCTCTTAGCTTCTGTATAAAAGCAGAAATGTGCATTGTCTTAAGGGAAATGAGAGAAAGGGTTGAAAGAAAGAGAACAGATAGAAAAGAAAGGAGAAAAAAAAAAGTCAGAAGGTTAAAAGTCTGTATAATGTTTATCCAAATAAAAATTTCTTCCAAAAGAGAAGGATCATTGCTAGGTGGGGCTATTGACAATCCGGGTAACAGGTAAAGTGAGAAGGTTCATCTAGAGTGGTCCATGTACCTAAGGTCACAGTCCATCCTACAGAGGTACATGGTTTGGGTCTCAAGGTGGTGGTTTTGTGTTGTGTTTGGCTGTTCATGGGAAATATGAAGAAACAGAGTATTTCTCTTTAAAGGCAAATGCACAGCAATGGAGACAGCCAAAGAAACTGCTTCAGAGCAGAGAGAAGATTTTGTAGGATGTTGGGAGATGGAACCACCAGGTAGACTAGAGACAGAGATTTGTGAGTATTTAAACCGGAGGCAAATGCACAGCAATGGAGACAGCCAAAGAAACGGCTTCAGAGCAGAGAGAAGATTTTGTGGGATGTTGCGAGATGGAACCACTAGGTAGACTAGAGACAGAGATTTCTGAGTATTTAAAGCGGAGTCCAATTTCAAGCATCCTGGCAAGCATACTTTCAGCTGAACATGCTCTCTCTACATGAGCGTTAGGAAGAACAAAAGGACCCCCGCAGCTTTCCTTCAGGAAGATCAGAGTGGTTATTTCTCTGTAACTCAGCTTTAACTGGGGCCCGGCTGAAGTTTCCAGCTGGAGTGGATGAGGCCTGGGAAAAGTGTGATGAAAGCAAGAGGAATCAAGACAGTTCAGGGAAATGCAGTCTGTCGGTTTGTTTTTAATTTGGAAAGTTTCACAGAAGACATATGAATTTTTGGCTTCTTTTCAAGCAAAAATAAGATGACTGAGCAAAGTCAAAGCAAATCTCATGGCTACACACGAGCGACTTCAACGTTTAGATTTGAGTTCGGTCTTTGCTTGTGAACTCCAGACTTCTCTACGCAGCTGTCTGCTGGACAGCTCCACGTGAGCGTCTAATAGGTATTCCAAACTTTGTGTACCCAAACCGAACTTTCCAGTCTCCTCCCTCACCCTGCCCCCACCACCTGCTTCACCTGTGTTCTTCACTATCACAGTTGATGCCAACACCCTCCTTACCAGTATCCAGGTTCTTAAACTTGAAGATCCTCTCCTTCTCTCATAGCCTATATCCAAGATGTGAGCAATTCCTGCTGGCTGGGCCTTCAGAAGCTGTCTTGAACCTCACTACTTATCACCCCTCCCATGATGCTGCTCTGGTCTGAGCCACAAGCATCTCTCACCAGAATAACGGCAATTATCACCTAACTGGTCTCCCAGCTTCCATCCTTGGTCCCTTCAATTAATTTCCAACACAAGAGCAAGGGGGACCCTATAAAAACCTAAGGTAGATCATTTTAAATACCTCTCCTCTGGCTCCCTATTTTATCTAGGGCAAAAGCAACATCCTTAAAATGATCTTCCAGTTCTTATTGATCTGCTCCCCTTAACACTCTCAACTCACCCCTACTCTTTTCCCTTTTCTACAGCTGCTCCAACCATGTTGACTTTGTTGTCCCTAAAGCACACCGGGAATGCTCCCTTGTCAGGGTTCTTGTGCTGGAATTCCCTCTACCCAGAGTGTTGTTCCCCAGATATCCCCATGGCCCATGTCTCAGCTCATGTTCCTGCTCAAGTGTCACCTCAAAGAGCCCTGCCACCATCATGTTATTTAATGTTGCAAACCTTCCTCACTGTTTCCCTGGAACCTCTTTCCTTGGAATCTCTTTCCCTGCCATTTTATTTGTCTTTAGCATGTATTACCTTCTAACACATTAGATATTCTGCTTATGCATCCGTTTATGATTCAGTGTCTGTCTCTCTGAAAATGAACATTAGCTCCAGAAGAGCACTGTTTGTTGTCTGTTTGGTGCACTGACGTACTCAAAGTAGTAAGCAAGGTAGGCACTCTATAAATGGTTGTAGATTGATTGAATGAAGGGATGGACATTTCTGGGGTGCAGGTCTCTGTTAGGTAAGCCTCCTCAGTTCATCACAGCCTCGCTGACCTTCACTCATTTGCCATTACCTGCATGCTCCTGAGCAGCTAAGTAAGAACTCAGTAGGAAAGAGGGCAGGCAAAGGAGCCTCATTTGTGTGTGTGTGTGTGTGTGTGTGTGTGTGTGTGTGTGTGTGTGTGGTGAGACAACAGTAACACAAGGAAAAAGAGCCTTCTTCTGTGCAGACACAGGCAAGGAGCAGTTGAGAGAGGGAAGAGAAACTCAGGTTTCTCTGAGTGGAGAAGTAAGATAGAGACCATGAATTGGATGTTCTTTAGTGGCCACTTAGGGATGCAAGTCAGTAATGCAATTCCTTTTGATTACTTATGTCCATCGAGCTGTATTTTTGGGCCCTAACAACTTTATGGCTTAAGTACTTAGAAAGATAATTGTCCTTTAATTGGATCAGAAGCAGAACCCTTATGCATGATGCAACTTAGAGCTTTTTTTTTTTTTTTTTTTTTTTTTTTTTTTGAGGAGGGGGGCGGTAGAATATCTAGCATTCCTGATAAAATCTGTGTACAATTTACCCATCCTGCTCACCTTGATCCTTGTTACGTTTAACCAAACCTGACTTTCTGATCTCCTCCCTCACCCTGCCCCCACCCTCTACTTCACCTGTGTTTTTCACTGTCACAGTTGATGGCAATACCCTTCTTACCAGTATCTAGGTTCCCAAACTTGAAGATCCTCTCCTTCTCCCATAGCCCATGTCCAAGATGTGAGCAATTCCTGCTGGCTGGGCCTTCAGAAACTGTCCTGAATCTCACCACTTATCACCCCTCCCCGATGCTGCCCTAGTCTGAGCCACAAGCATCTCTCAGCAGAATAACTACACTTTTCAGCTAACTGGTCTTCTGGCTTTCGTTCTCGACCCCTTCAGTTAATTCCCAACACAAGAGCAAGGGGATCCCACAAAAACCTAAGGCAGATCATATTTAAAAATACAATAACCTTAAACTAGCTTTATGACTATTTAAGTAATTTTTAACCAAACATCTTTTTTTTTCCTTCCTACAAAATATCTCCACCAAGAGGAAATTTTGATCTTGACTTTCTTTAAGGCCTTTCCCTGGCCAAAAAGTTTGAAAACACTTTGACATGTGTTCGCAATCACATCTGGGATGTTGCTTTAACAGTATTATTTCCCCTGTTTTACAGATTTAAAAAGTGAGACTAGGTGAGAGTGAATAACTTGCCCAAGTACAAAGTGACAGAGTCAGGAAGGTGAAGCGTACTACCTGTCACTGAAGTCTGTACTTTGGAGCACTGCACATCCTCCTTCAAACAAATGCCAGGTCATCTCCCTAAAAGTGATACCTAAGCATACATCTTAGGCATCACTTCTGCCAAAGTGAGGGCTAGGGGGCTTTGCATATTTTCTCCACTGATTCCAGACACTGTTATGCAATGTGGAGTTGTCACTTTAGATTTTTTTAAAAGATATTTTTTTGGTAGGAAAAGGGATCTTAATATGACAAATGGATTAATTGGAAATAAAATTACACGAAAGAAAAAACATGTATGTTTGCACACTTAACAATGATATAGAATTTATTCTATAAATTTCCAATGGGAAAGGAAGATGTCAATTCTGTTTTCAATCCCTCTTCGCTACTAGTTTGTGACATCTTCAAAATAGATTAACCCAGAAGACAGCCTCTGCCCCTGCCCTGCTCTTGTGGTTTACATTTTTTTGCAGACGACAGAGAGTGTTTCTGTGCCCTGAGCCTATGTGAGTTAACATGGTTGTTTTCTCGTTCTTACTACTAATGTCAGAAAATTTTAGACTCTGCCTGCTTTCAGTAGAAAGACCTTATTAGTTATCATTACAAGCCAAATAAAGTCATTTAACCTACCACACATTTTTATTGCATGCCATTTAAATTAAACTTAAGTTATATAATCCCACAAGTACAGAAAAATGTAAGAGTTCATCCATGTGTATTAAGCAAATGGAAAATTCGTTGAGGATCCATATTTGGTCTTTGAATCCAGTGACATGGGTTTCGTGGTCAGCCAGCTGTGGATGTTACGGAGCCCTTGCCTGAGCTTCCACACACAGGGGCCAAAGATCTCCACCACAGTCACCAACATGGACAGTCTCAAAGCTTCATCACTTAGCACGTTATGTGTCTTCCTCAGGCATGCAATCTTTAAGCCCAGAAGTTTCCAAATTCAGCATCAAAAGTTTAAAATAATCAGAACCATGGTATGAATGTTTTTGGGTAAAGAAGTATGGTACTGAGAGAGAAAAAAGGTCACAAAACTGGTCCTGGACAGAAACTTCTATGTGATGTAATTTTCATTTTTCTTAGAAAAAAATCAGCATTCCCAAGATAAAAAAAAAATACTTGAGCATATTTACGATCAATTTTAACAGGGTTAAGGCTCAGTATCAGTTGACTATCAGTCTTAGGAAGAACCTTACCCTTAGAATCTTCATGTCTTACATTAAGTCATGAAGTTTAATAATCATTAACTGAGTTTTTAATCTTTAAATTTTTCTAAAAACATTAAGTCTAACAAGGAATATATCATTTATCTTTTCTCTCATAAAGGTCCCCGGCCAAGAGAGAATTTTTGAATTGGCCGGCTCCAGTTCTTGTCTCTTGTAGGAAGATTATAATAAAACTTTGACTATATTTTAATAGTCCTTTAGTGTTTGTAGTTTGTAAGAGAACTTGGCCTATTTGAGTATAATTCTTGTAAACTTCCATTTAAAATGTGTAAGGCCGAGCTCAGTGGTTCACTCCTGTCATCTCAGCCTTTTAGGAGGTCGAGGCAGGAGGATTGCTTGAGGTCAGGTGTTCAAGACAAGCCTGGACTACACAGGGAAACCCTGTCTCTACAAAAAATTCAAATAATAGCTGGGTATGGAGGTGCATGCCTATAGTCCTAGCTACTTGAGAAGCTGAAGTGGGAGGATTGCTCGAGCCCAGGAATTCACGGCCACAGTGGGTTATGACCTCACCACTACACTCCAGCCTGGGGGACAATGTGAGAAGACCCTGTTTCCAAAAAAAAAAAAAAAAAATTACAAAATGTATGAGACAACTGATTTAGATTCTTAATTGAAATCTTCCTTAGTAAAAAACCTAAGACAGAAGTTCATTTAAGTTAAATGTTTGTTTTCTGAATGTTTAAGATTGACAAATGTTCGTCACATTCTGTTTGTTAATTAACAAATCAATGAACTTGGAAAGTTAATAAACTATATCATATACGTAGTTTAAAGTATTTGAAGGTACTTAAATAACTAAATCCAGGATTAAACATTTCCAAAGGTCCCTTAGACCTGATAGCTAACACCTGCTAGATGTATAAATAGAATAAGGCATTATAAGCTGAATTTTAAAAAAAGAAAAAAAAAACTTAACAAGGATTTTAAAATTTTAAGAAACTCAACATCACTTTTTTAAAACCAAAAATAAACCTTGCTAAAGTCTGTTCTGCATACAAAAAAATAATCTTTTGCGGGCACCAGAACACTCCCATCAGCACCTGCCTTGGTTCACAATTCTGTTCTTACATTCCACCTTTGGCCCTCATGTCCCTGCGGAGAAGCTCAGCTTCTCCATCAGGCTCTGCACAATGCCCAGGAGCTGACCCTGGGAGCCACTTCCATTTGTTCAGTCTGGAGCACTGAATTCTGCCTCTAGTTTCTCTTCCTCTGTCTGTCTCCACAATGGTTACTTTTTGGTGAAAATAACAGGTTTTAGATTTAAGCTATTTGCCAATTTGTTCTCCCAAATTCCCTAAGTAGTATTTTGATAAATTTGTTTATTCAAAATTGGAAAACTCTGGATTTTATTTTTCTTAATTTGCAAATATTTACAGAAAAACATTTTGCATCATTTTATTTGCATTCTTTTTTTTGATACTGCATAATCAATCCTTTTATTTCCCTTATTCATTCTAACTTTTTATTTTTATATTTTTTTTGAGACGGAGTCTTGGTCTGTTACCAAGGTTAGAGTGCAGTGGCACTATCTTGGCTCACTACAACTTCCACCTCTTAGGTTCAAGTGATTTTCCTGCCTCAGCCTCCCAAGTAGCTGGGATTACAGGCAAGCGCCAGTGTGCCCAGCTAATACTTGTATTTTTAGTAGAGACTGGGTTTTGCCATGTTGGCCAGGCTGGTCTTGAACTCCTGACCTCAGGTAATCTGCCTGCCTCGGTCTCCCAAAGTACAAGGATTGCAGGTGTGAGCCACCCCGCCAGGCCCAACTATTTCTTCTTGGAACACATTGCCCCTTTACAGCCTTTGCCAGTGTTTTGTGTTATACTACTTTCTGGTCATGCAGCATATGAAGAACATTGCCATAATGCCATGGACACAGTGGCATTTTAAAAACTTAACTCATATATCTGCTTTGACCTAGAATTCTGTTTCTTTCAATAATGTCCCAGAAATACATTTTTACACATACAAAAACAATGTAAAATTATTGTCATTGATAATAGTTAAAAATATAATTAATGGATAATCTACCATTTGGGGGATGGCTAAATAAATGATAGTACATCCGTACTGTAGAATGCCATGAGACATTAAAACGAATAGTACGTCTGTACGTAAGGAGATTGGAAAATTCTTCAATGGATTGGAAATATGTTAATAGTGGTTCACTGCGGGAATATAAGTACCATCTCATTTTTTTATATTTCTGCTCATGGCTTTTACAATGAGTCTGGAAAGAAATGTTGAGATATTTTATTTTAGTTTGTATATGTGCATGTGTGCGTACATAAACACGCACACATATATATACACACAAATATATAGATATACTCACACATAGACATATGTGTGCATGTGAGTGCATGTGTGTATATGCTTGCTATCGGACAATGGTAAAGGGACATTCATGCAGCTGAGGGAGGAAATGGTCTGTAAAAAGAGAGAGTCAAGCTGTCCTAAGGCACATTCTAAGCCCAGGAAAGAGACCAGCTGGACAAAAGAAGATGTTCAGATGTAAAGAAGATGTTCAGATATAAAGAAGATGTTCAGATATCTGAGGATGGACAATCTACCTGGAAAGGTGGGCACTGGATATTTATCACTGCCAATGTGTTCAATGGCCCCATGAGATGCCAGGCCTGTCCTGGTGTCATTGCCTGGATGCAGCTGTCATAGTACCCAAGAGGTATATATTGGGGTCACCTTTTCATGTGAAGCTCCTGAGACTCAGCGAGTTCCAGATTTCCAGTGACGGCAGAGTGAACATTTAAACCCAGGTCTAACCGACTGCCCTCTACGTCCCTCATCAAACTCCAGAAATCAAATTAAATGGGGACGGCCTTTGCCCTTTTGGATAAAGCTCATCTGATAGCACACTTCTCATGATCACCATTCATTATTGCCCCCCATTGATTCATGTACGTTCTAAGTCTCTTGTAAAAATTAAAAGAAAATGGTCCTTTGTCTAAGAAAATAAGCACAGTGGTTAACTGTGTGTGCCCAAGTGGCCATTTTTATTGCAGTTATTTAAACATATTAACTTTTTAGACTCATGCCCACCACCCTAAAAAAATCTTCAACCTGAACACATCTTGAGAAAATCATCGGTTAAAAGATAACAGCATAAAAAATATACTCAGGGTACTTAAATAAAAACTTACGGAAATAATTTTTCCTCACCATTAAATTTCCCTCTTCTCCATTTCCCATAACAGACTAACATGAATAGGACACCAAATGACAGGACTTTGAAATTCCCAAATGTTCAGATAAATGATTCTCTATACATGAATCTGAATGTATTTATGCTCCACAGAGTAACCTCCCTTTTAAAGAATTCTCATTCCTTCTTTATACAGCTGAAGGTCAGTTTAATTTCTATATGCTTTCCTTGGAGACAAAAGAACAAAACATTTCAATAGTTCTCAAAATGCAAGCTGACTAATGTAAGCTGTGTTATGAAGCTCATACATTAAAAATCAGCTAGGTTGAGTTCCTTTGTTTGCTTTAATTAGCAGCCAACTGCATTGATCTTGTTTTGGTCAGAGAGCTTCTCTGAAAGCTTTTGAAACCTATTTCTGTGCCTTTCCATTCTAACAATTATCATAATCCCATTTTACCCCCACAGTTGGATCTCCATTATAATTGAAATTTGTTGTAATTACAGCAGATGCAGACATTAAGGAATTAAGGAAATAAAAAGAAAAGTGTCAAAAGTCAGTTTCCTAAATTTTCCAGGGTCTAGTTCACAGCAGGGAGTCAATTGCAGATTGTTGCGATGATCCCTAGATAATGGACAAGCAAAGATGATCGAATGAGTTTGCAATGCACGTCAGTGATCCCAGCAACAATGCTGGGGTTCAAGAAGAAGCCGGGCACAAAGGGCACACATGCCTCTCCCTGCACGGGCCAGTGAACAGAAAAGGGAAAGGTCTTCTCTCTACTCTACTGCATACCTAAAATGTATGACCCTGAAGTGCTCAATTATTCAAAGGCCAGTTCTTCAAAGCAGAGGACATTCAAAATCAAGAAGAATGTATCAGCATCATCCATACTAATGTTGTTAATATGACAAACAACCTGAGCCTACGAAAATAGTAGCAAGACATTGCTACCTGGGAACTTTAGAAACAAGTCCCCTACCACCAAATTATAAAATCATATATACCAAAAACATTCACAAAGGAAGAGCACTCCCTATTAGCTTGGTGGGGTCATTTTCACAAAAGAGAATATAATTACATTTCTCTAATCAACCCATTTATCTCAGGGACCTAGAAGGGATCCATCAGAATGGAAATCCACCACACGATTGACAGAGGGGCTACAGATTTCATGGGAGAGAAATCTGGTTGGGTTAGTCTACCTCACATCCATTAGGAAGAGGGTTTTGTGTTCCTTACACTAGCAGGCTTTTGTTCAGCATCATGATTGCGGTACCTCGGTTGGAATATTGGAGCTATCGGGAAGCGCACAGACAGTAGAGCTCTCCAGATTACTATAAGGGTCTTCTTGTTAATTTTAGGACATCACTCAGATTCCACTACAAATAGAAATATTTCTATTACTTGACTCAGTGCTTCTCAAACTTTGGTTAAAATGAAGACCCTGATACAGAGGTTATGAATTTATAATAAGTTTCTGGGGAATGAGAAAACTGCTGGCTCCCAGACCTCGCTGAATAGCAAAGGTCTGCACCTCAGTAGAGAGTCATTCTGTAGAGGTGGTTCAGAGGGCTTGAAAATTGTAGGCTTTTATTTTTTTCCCTTTCCTTTCCTTGTTTTGGGCTCTCTTGTCAAATATTTCTAATTATTTTGTAAGTTTTAAGTTAAAATGCTATCATTTTCGAATGTGTCATGAATCAGGTTTTAACACACGACACTAGCAATGTTAGTCTTTAGCTCCAGGCTAACTCTGCGGACTTTGATGGAAATCTTTCCCCACCTTCCCTGGGATTCCTGTGAACTTTAATGGGGAATGATGTTACACTGCACTGTCATGTATCATCAGGGCTGCTCAGGCCCACGCAGGCAGTAGAGTGGATACAGAGAGGGCACCGCTACTCCACAGCCTCATCCCCTTAAGCCCAGCCATGCTCAGGGACACCTGCATGCTACAAGCTCTTTCCACTGCATAAGAATGAAGCAATAACAAGTTAGTGGATGAACATGATATTAAAATAATAACATATCATAGCAAGTGTTAGCACTGACTATATATTTATCTGGCTTTTACTTTTCTAAGAAATGCACACGATTCTCAAATTTGAAGTAAAAAAAAGAAATTATACCCACTTTTGAATGCTTCTAGATCAGTCTTATTGAAAAACAGCAGCTATTGCAAAGCGTGGTATCTAGAACTTCTATCAACAGGTAGCTTATGTGTGTGAATCAAGATTTTCTCAGTATTTAACAACCAAACCAAAACAGCCAAATAAAATGAATCCCGAGGCTAATGTATGACTGCAATTTTTGACACTCCTCCCCCTGGATCTAAGAATTATTTTCATAGACCATGTCTAGAAATATTTAATTTAATCTTCAAATATTGTATTTATTTGTTGTGGATAGAACTAAAATTTTATTTGATGGAATACAAAAATTTCACCACATTAAAGTAAAAATGAAAACTACTCATAGAATGCAAGCCAAACATATACACCATGGAATACTATGCAGCCATAAAAAAGGATGAGTTTGTGTCCTTTGTAGGGACATGGATGCAGCTGGAAACCATCATTCTCAGCAAACTATCGCAAGAACAGAAAACCAAACACCGCATGTTCTCACTCATAGGTGGGAACTGAACAATGAGATCACCTGGACTCGGGAAGGGGAACATCACACACCGGGGCCTATCATGGGGAGGGGGGAGAGGGGAGGGATTGCATTGGGAGTTATACCTGATGTAAACGACGAGTTGATGGGTGCTGACGAGTTGATGGGTGCAGCACACCAACATGGCACAAGTATACATATGTAACAAACCTGCACGTTATGCACATGTACCCTAGAACTTAAAGTATAATAATAATAATAATAATAATAATAATAAAAGAATGCAAGCCAAAAAGGACACAGGTTATAATTGGGCCCAGCAATCTCCCTCTGGATTTTATTATCCCAGCTGCTCTAGGTTTCATTTTCCAATGGAGACTACCACTGTCCAAGCTTGGCCCTTGTTGCTGTAGTCACTGCCGTGGTCTCTAGAACCCATGGACGAAGGCCTGGATTACCGAGGATGCTGATCCATTTTGACATGTTTCAAGGTTCTTTAATTTTTGCTTTAAAGGTCATGCAATGAAATTAAAATTGATCTGGCGTTTGAGAATCAGAGGATTAGGGACTGTGCCCAGAGGCTACCATGTCTGAGCATGGAGGCTGCTGTGATGGAGTAAGGGCTGGTCTGGGACCATCCCCTTGTGCCCCAGCTGAGGCATTGCATGACCTCCTTCAGAGGTGACAAGATTCAGTCAAACATCCCAGGCGTCTGATTAGCGACCCAAGTTTTAATCCCAGTTCCTCCAATTTCTAGCTCTGTGACATTTGCTATTATCGATACCTTTCAGAGACTTAGTTTCTCTGTTTCTAAAATCAAGACAAAGCACAATATCTGAATCTTCGTGGGAGTTAAATCAGGTCTTATAGAATGTAAGTAACTGTGAACTCTTGTTATTTTTGTCACTTATACTTGCAGATGGTTTTGTGATACAGTCATAGACTGTTTTTTTCTTTTCTGCACTCTTTCCATTTTTTAACCATTTTTTTTTTTCCCAGCTCGTGGAGAGAGAGATTTGGTTTGCACATTGCTAAGCTCAGTTTACTACTCAGCCTGCCTCTGCAGATCTGGGATTTCCATTCTCTGTTGCCAACCACAGGAGCTGAAAACAAAGGTTACACTTCATCTTTGTTCATTTAAATTTCATCAGTGTCCCGTCCTTGTGAACAGCAAACCCGGTTTCATGGAGTGAACTGGGCGGCCGTCTCTCCACTTCAGTTCTGACCTGCATCTGGGGCTTGAGTGGTGAAGGCAGAGAGATCCTAAGCCACACTGAGTGGTAGAGCACAGCCTCGCCATTAAACTGCTGGTGGCCACAGGTTGTTGCTAATGATTCAAACTGCAGCCGGCCAACAACTTAATTGGCCCCGACATCGTGTCTGTTCTAGAAATAGATTCTGAATCCAATTTGAGCTAAAATGTCACGGCTCTTACACATGGAGATTATGGAGAACACAAACAAAACAGAAAACACTAAATCCTTCCCTCTACAATCAATGCTTTTTTTCCACTCTCAGCTTGTTTAGATTCTTCAGCCTCTAACTTAAGAGTGTAAAAGATGTGGTCTAAAAAGACTTATACTAATGAAAACCTTAGATGGAAATGTTGAAAACCCAGTTGAAGCCATTTTAGGAAATGAAAGAGCCAAGGGTTCGAAGATGCAAGTGAAAGCTGAATGTCTCTAAACAGCAGGAGGAGACACAGCATCGTTTCAGGAAATGCTGAACCTCAGGGCTTGACTACAACCAGGTGGCTGGCTCCTCCCTGGCCATCTCTTTTCTCTGTGGGTTGAGTTCACTCACCCTCCCGCATCCCCGTCTCCTCCCGTGGCAGGAATTGTGGTGACCGATTGCTGAATCCTGCAGTCTAAGGCTTCTGCTACGAGAAAAGAACCTTACTCTCTAATCTTAAATGTGAGAACTCCTGCAAGGGGCGCTGTTTGGCCTGACTGAACCAGCCACCCTGGCCAAGGCAAGGACTTATACAAGAATACAGATTTCCTGGAGGTCCACACCATGGGAGATGAATAGGAGCAGCCACCCCAGGTACTGACACAACAGGAGCCCCTTGATCAAATCATAGATGAATTGATTCCTCACACAGGAATACACATGTCCCCTGGCTTTACTGGCTCTCGCCTTTGCATGAAAATCCTCTTTGTTGTTCTAAGCTCAACTTAAGTTCTATCCCGGGAAAGAGTTGCCAAAATGAACAATCCACACCACAAAATTCAGTCTTTAGCTGCCCATCAACTGTATTTTTATTAAGTTAGAATTAAATGTCATACCGACTGTCAGTTCTTAGACGGCTCAGGTCACTCCTCATTTTGTTTTTAATTTTTCCTTGCGGGGCTTACTCTCTCTTCCTACTCCTATGGCTGATGTCACCTCACTCATCTGTCATTCAATGCACCAGTTCTCTACTGAGCCCAAAGCCTGCGAGGGAATCTGCATACTGTCTGATGCCACCATTGCTAGCACTGAGGCTGGTGCAACACTTGCCGTCTATTTGCTATCTCTAGTGGTTTTGGTTGGGGCGGGGGAGGCAGTGGGATTGGCAGGGGAAAGACAGAAAGATTCTGCTCCCTCCCTTTTCTTGCTTAATTCTCTCTAAATATTTACACATGTAAAATAAAGTTAACTTCTCTACCAGGTGTCGAACTCTGGACTCAGTGTGCTAGACTTGGTGCTTGCTTATCACGATCATGACTTCAACGAATCAATAAAACAATCTTGTAAGACAAGCATCACTATCTCTAGGAAAGAGAGGCTCACAAATCGAGTAGCTCAGTTAAGATCACAGACACTAAAAATGCAGGCTGCAAGCTTGTTTGTACAAATCAAAAGCGCAAGTCTTCCATACCAGAAGGAAAAAGAGGCAGAAGAAGTTACTTTTAAGGATAAGCGTTTGTTTTGTAGAGAAAAGTGGAAAGTGAAGGCTAATATCTGCTTATGACTCCCAAGTTCTCTTTAATGGTAGCTTGCGAAGTCTCGTTGTGTGCACTACCAACTGCATCCCAGAGTGGCTGCACCACGGCCCACAGTGAGCAACCCAAGGAGTTCTTGGTGTTTCCTGTGATTTATTCACTCTAGGGCAGCATTTCCAAAAGCTCATTATGTGAATGAGTAGTTTTGTGGAAAGAAGGGCTTCGTAGTCATATACGTTTATAAACTTGTGCACAGCTTTCAGCGAGTTACCCCCCTGCATGGTTTATAAACATGAGGATGCTTGTTTAGATTCTTCAGCCTCTAACTTAAGAGTGTAAAAGATGTGGTCTAAAAAGACTTATACTAATGAAAACCTTAGATGGAAATGTTGAAAACCCAGTTTAAGCCATTTCAGGAGATGAAAGAGACATGGGTTTGAAGATGCAAGATGCACACACACACACACACACACACACACACACAGAGAAACCCTGCAGTAAAGAAACACACTTAACTTTTCTTACTCCAGCATTTCTCAAACTTATTTGAACAAAGAAAACATTTTCCACAGACTACCATTAACATTAGGCAGAACTAGAAGTATAGCTCCCCATTGTGCAGGAAAAATTTAGATGAGCTTATATTACCATGAACTCAATAAAGAAGTGGCTTTATTTAATCTGCTGACACAATACTTCTAAAGGACTGGTCTACAGGTATCCTGGGATGTTGGATAAAATGCAGATTCCAACCTCCATTCCAGATGGACTTAATCAGAATCTCTGGGATTGTAGGGTACAAACAACTGCATTAAAAGACATTTATGAGGGATTTTTATGAATTTCATAGTTTGAAGCTATCTGTTGGTCGGGCTGAGGTTTAACTTTTAATGTTTTATTTATTTGTATTTTGGAGATTAAATCTTACTATGTATCCCAGCCTAATCCTGAACTCCTGAGCTCAAGCCATCTATCCTGCCACCTCGGCCTGCCCAGTAACTAGGACTAGAGGGCTGTGCTACTGCGCCTGGCTCGAGGCTGAATTTTAAAATTATTTGTAACCCATCCTTAGCTTTGAAGAGTGTTCTGGGTTAACACCTGTAGTCTAGTATAGGCCTTTAAGTAATGCCATTTGTGCTAGTACAGAGACTCAGACGAAATCAAAGCCAACTGGGTTTTCCACATGATAAGGCCTGAAATTCACTCTTGACAGATTCCCAGGACCACAGCCACCACAATAATGACTCACGCAAGCAAACTGACAAGAGACTAGTGTGTGATACTAGAATCCCAATTAATAAATATATGTTAAATGTTATGATTTTCAACGGGATCATTATTTCCACCAGACTGATCAATATCTTTTCTTCCTTTAAGTTAGCTTCTTAGGTTTGCCAAATATGTAAGGGTTGCGAATTAAGCTTGAAATCAGGACAAGAATAGTTACAGAATTTGGGAGTTTCATGCCTTTACCTTGTGATAGGCATTAATCTAAACCCAGTCTAGAAAATGAGCTCGCATGTTTTGTTGACCAAGCAGAGTACCTCTTACTTTGAATTACTCAGATTTGAGCAGGTGGTTTTGGGAATTCTATTAATAACTTCAACATATAGTATGCTATTGGAGATTTTAAAAGTGAAGACTCTCGACTCTCTTATTTTAGAAAAAAAAATAGAAACCAAACCTTACTAAATGGATTATATTTAGATTACAATGTGTGTTTTTTTAACACGTATTCTAATTTAGAAAGTAACTTTGAACTGGATAACAGAAATAGCAAAAGAACACTTGATATCGTAAACTTGTCTTCTTCAGTAATATAAAATTTTTGACATTTTCATCTATCAATCGATAAATCACTTATTTGCAAGGATGTTGGGAGAAATTAAGTCAAATAGTTATAAGCCCTTCTCTTCTGATGTAATTGTCTTTGGGAGAAGGGGTTCCATGACAGATAGTGACCACGACCATACCCAACCTGGGCTGCTAAGGTTGACATTAAATCTACCCCACCAGATCTGAATTTGAGGGCCCAAACCCAATCTTTATACTTACATCTGGTGCAGTCTGCAGCTGCTGAACTTACAGATGAAAAAAATGTAAAATCCACAAGTACTGGCTCTAGCAGAGCGTCTAACCCTGCCCTCTCCAATATGGTAGTCACTAGCCACATGTGGTTACTTAAATCTAAATGTATCACACATTTTGAGTTCTCTATTACCACTAGTAACAAGATGTTAGACAGCATAAAGAAGATGATTTCTATCACCACACAATGTTCCATTGCACAGTGCTGGTACAGACAAGTAATATTTGATTCACAGAAGCAATAATTATATTACATTCCTGTAAGCTTTATCAATTATAAGGGGGGATACTCCAACTCAGTCTGAGGAGAGGATTAAGGGACTATGGGAGTGTACAATTGACATTATTTCTATTATTCCCCATTGATGTTGCAACAAAGAACGGGCTTTTTTTCTTTACATATCTGATGCTAGGAAGTCTTAATTCAGTTCTTTAGCTAAAATTAGCTTTATCTATTTGATTTTCCTTATTTATAACTCATCTTCTTACCAACTTACTTTTGTTTGACACATGTTTTTTCCTTAGAAACATTAGCCTTAGTCCAAACACTGTCTAGCCTTGCATGGATACTCTCTTGTATCTTCAAGATGATCCCTTAAGACCTATTAGATGGTTCACTTAACTTTCAAAGGGCAACTTTTTTTAACTTCTAAGTTTTTGGGGGATGGAAGATACTTGCCAACTATATAATATTGGGAAAGTAATTTCATACCTGTGAACTTCAGTGTCCTTCTTTGTAAAATGAGCATAGTTCATTTTAAGATATTTAATATAGTTCTCTATGGATTTGAACAAGAAAATTAGTAGAAAAAAATCTAGCTAGCACCTGGTCCATTGTCGAATTTTGGTAAACCTAGGTGATACTAGTTAGAATCCACTGTAGGAACAAGTACAGAAAAACATCAAAGGAGAAAAAAAATACATCTTCTATATTCCTTTTTATTAAATAAAGAGGCTTTAGATGGCATTTGGCAAAAGCTGGAAGCAGCTCTCTACAGTAGAAGATGCTAGAGAGTTTGACAAAGCCAAATGAATAACAATGTTGTTTAAGTTTCTTCCAGGCACTTTTGAAGAAGAGAGAAAATAAATAAATCTAGAAAACAGTGACAGTGTATGGACTGTATCTGATTCGAATGTTGCTTTCTGGGCTAATGTGGAACCTTTCTTCTTCAGTAACTTCACTTTCAGATAAACAGCCGACATGGTTACAGACACATCAGCATCCTTCCCTGACAATTTTTTGTTCCATTCCTACTAGGTAAACACCACCAACTTTACAAGCGTTCACTACTCCGCCTGTAGGAGCTGCTTAGGGGCACACGGTATCCAGAGGGTACACTCAGCAGATCTTATTACTAGGACAATGCTCACATCCTTTAACAATCACCAAAGACATTCTGTCCACTTCTCTGGTGCTGCCTTCTATTACAGAGCTAACCTTTCTTTCTTTCTTTCTTTTTTTTAAGCACAAGATTGTAATATGGATAACGTGCTCCTATGCTTCCTTCCACTGTATTATTTATAGACTACATTGCTCAAATACATTGCTATGGTTTGCTTGTCTAATTTTATGATGGCCTTGCTAAACAAAAATACTCTTGCTAGCTAGTGCTTACAGAAGGAGCACTTAACACCACGTGAATGATGACAGCTGGCTCTGGCGTTGCTTTTATTAGGCACTCTTGCTGTTCAAATAGAGCAGTATTTGGCGTGAACACATTGGGAAGTTTGCAAGATGAGAAAAGAAGTGAAGGGCTTTAACTCCTAAATCTCGGATAGCAGCCTCCAGACTTTTGGGTATAAAAAGACATTAAAGACTATCAAGTTCATTCCATAGCTTGAGGCAATATTTGCCCAAAACCAAGAGTCGTGTTGAGTTTTGTTAGCTTCATATGCAGTTTATCCCCCAGCTACTGAGAGCAGATGCTGTTAAAGCTCAAAAGGTTCAAATTATTAAACAAATAATCACAAGGCACGTGCTCTCAGCTGAATGCATCAGTAGACATGATGAACTTTGGGTGGGCAAGATACAGATAGAAAACTAGTCATGATTATGGTTGGGAGCTAAACAAAATATAAGAAGAAAGTGCCAGAGACATGCAAATAAGCAAAGAAGAGTGTGAGCAGTCAAGAAGACTTCGTAGAGTAGGTAGGATTTGAACTAGACTTTGACAGATGGGCTGGATTTGGGCAAAAGAAACTGGGAAGGGAGCTCCAGACACGCGAAATAGCAGCAAGTGCCTGGAGGCTGGAAGGCAGCTGGCTGCTTTGCGGCCGGCAGTGGTGCACTTCTGGAATCCCATCACACTCCTATTTTCCTTCTCAATCCTGTCAAAATGCAGCTGGGATGTAACTTCATGGCCCTCAGTGCCATTACCTTCCCTTTGTAAGACGTCTGCTTTCAGGTTTCTTATCTAGCTTTCTTCTCTCAAGCTTCTTTAAGGCAGAAACTATGTATGTATGTCCTGGAACATAGTAGACGCTCAGTAAATGCACACAGATGGAATGATGAATTATTCATCATGTAGTAGGAGGTAAAGATAGACAGGGAGGAACAGGTGAGGCCAGAAGACTGCAAAAGTCAAGCAGGAGGACTTGGATTCTTGGGTTTAATGCCTCAGGCTCCATCATGTGCTAGAGGTCACGTGAAATGCATGTACAGAATCTGATGGTCAGAATAGCTACAGTCGCAATAACATATGCATTTGGGGAAGTGGGAGACACATCGTAGGCAAACCTTGTCTAAAGGAAAAATTCTTGGCTACTTTGCTTTTCCTATTTCAAAACCAGGAGAGGTATATCTACATTTAGGATAATTCTATTGAGAAAAATTGAGTTGGGAATCCACTATGATGTGGAGAATGCAGTGGTTGCAAATGGACATTTTAATGCAGACAAGAGTTCACCCTTGAGACCTCTTCTTCTGGATCCTCATAGAAGTGTGCAAAATGCAGATCAGAGGTAAATCGATCATGGAATCCTGGGCTCTTGGAGGTGTGAGGATTTGCCCAGCTATTTATTGATAGCTGGCTTTCCTCTACTTCTCAGGTGCCTCTGAGGTTGAAGAATTATTTAATATCACAGAAAACAACAGTAATTTGTATTACTCTCCTTACTATTTGTTCCAGTTTCTCCCAACCACATGTTCTCATTTCTACCCGCAATGCGTGGGTCTTCTCACATAAACTCCAGAGTGTCAGCTCAACATGAGTAAGCATGATAATTGGAATGACCTTTAAAATGCATATTCCTTTTGTCACTTTCAGATACTTGGGATTTACCAAATTGCTAGCTGAAATATCAGTCCCACCTTTACACTGGTGTTTATTTTGAGTAGGCTGACTTTTTCTCATATTTTTCTAAGTGTAGCGGTGTAGCCTATATACTATTAGAATTGAATTACTAGAAGCCTAACCCTTTAACCGTGGCAGCCAGAGAAGGGATGGGGGATGGTGGGAGGAGAGTAAGAGAGTGGTATGAATGGCAGACAGGAATTCCCAGCACACACATGTTTTGGGAAAATGTGGGGAGTTTGTTTTCAGCTAGAACACCAGTGAAAAAATTTCTTTTCACCAAAAAAAAAAAATAATAATTTTACACCTCTTATCCTCTAAGTCTCCACAGCAAACAAGGATTTCAGCAGAGGACACACAGAACACTGAGATCAGAGTCATCAGCCAGAAGTTCCTAGAAAGCCGTGGAGAGGACAAAGCTCTGAGAAAGTCACTGAGAAAAGTTTGCAGTGACCTCTGTACAGATGCTTTTGTAGAGCCTGAAGATGACAATGTCCACATCCCCTTTCCTGCCAGGCTGCCCTCTCTGCAGTATAAAGTAGCCTTCCTCTCAGGTTCCCTCCCGGTGCTCTAGTTATGTGCATGAGGACACTCATGGCATTTTGGAGCATATATGTTTATTTCTATGATTATTTGGTTCAAATGTGTGTCCTTCCATGGAGCTTTCTGAAGTGAGAGAATTCTCAGGTGTTCAGATATCTACTGCTAGGTCTACGGTTCTCCCAGCATTAGGAGAGAAGAGCTCTGCAGTGGGCCTAGTAAATCATGTCCAAGAGATATTTTTAAGATGAAGCTAAAGCTAGAGGGAAGATTTCACATCTGTAACTTGAATCAAGTGAAAACATTAATCATTTGTCTAAAAAATAAAATAGGTTATGTACGTAGGTAAATTATTCAGAGAAATGTCATCGTTTTCTGCCTGTGGATGGGCTTTCTAAAATCTGGCCTGATCTACACAGAACCCTATCCATTTCCGTCTCTCTCGCTTTTAACTTTAAGAACTTTTCTTTCCGACCTCAGTCAATCCTTGCCAAAATTCCAAGAGGCAGGCAGGAATAATATCGCCTTGCTTTTGTTTAACACTTTGCAGTTATAACATGTTATCTACATTTGACAACTAGGGGAGCTAAGATACAAAGAAGTTACATGTGCGTTGTGTCCAAGATTGGGCTAAAATGGAAACGGCACAGGCTTTCCCACCTTAAAATCCTCAGTCTGATTCCATTTTGAGGCAAGTTAGTAAATTTATGTGAATATCGGTTTTCTCAGGTGACAACCGGGGAGACTGATGCTCCCTTTGGGCATTGTAAGCGTTAAAGTGGATGGCATCTATGATGCTACTGATGCCCGTGATAGAGATGCAGGAGTATCAGTTCAGCCTTCAGAAGTCCATGTCACAATTAAACCCACACGGCCTAATTGGAATTCTATGAACTTCCTCTGAAATATCTTAATTCAAAATGTAAGTAGCATAGCGCTAACTTTAAATTTAATGTTTCACTGCAGACACAGGTGAGAACCTTTTACTGCAGGTCAGACCTGCCTTTTTCCCAACTGAAAACATATTACACTCCTTTTCTCTTCCAACTGTGTCTATAAATGGCGCTTGTAATGGGTCATCGATGAAGGCTTTTGTACCAGGGAAAAACAGCATCCAAGGGCTTCAGGTGGTTCACCTCAAGGGCCCCATGAGTGGACATCAATGCAAATGAGGAAAAAATTAATGTGACATTGGCTGTGTACAAGGCAGTGCTCTTCAGAGAACACGAGAAACAGGTGGAAGGCTCTTATCGGGATGTTGGATGAAGGCTTACTGAGATATCGATCATGTAAAGGAATCAATACCAAGGAATCTCTTTCTTCTTTTCATTAATTTAGGAACGTTCTCTGCTTCACAAAAGTGGCTTGAGATAAAAAGTCTCCTTCACTACTCTGTTATCTAAAACATCTAATTCTTTCTCATCTAAAACATCTAATAATTTCTTTCTTTTCCTTCCTTCCTTCCTTCCTCTCTCTTTCTTTCTTTCTTTCTTTCTTTCTTTCTTTCTTTCTTTCTTTCTTTCTTTCTTTCTTTCTTTCTTTCTTTCTTTCTTTCTTTCTTTCTTTCTTTCTTTCTTTCTTTCTTTCTTTCATAGTCTCACACACTGTGCCCCCCAGGCTTTCCTTCCTTCCTTCCTTCCTTCCCTCCTTCCTTCCTTCCTTCCTTCCTTCCTTCCTTCCTTCCTTCCTTCCCTCCCTCCCTCCCTCCCTCCCTCCCTCCCTCCTTCCTTCCTTCCTTCCTTCCTTCCTTCCTTCCTTCCTTCCTTCCTTCCTTCCTTCCTTCCTTCCATAGTCTCACACACTGTGTCACCCAGGCTAGAGTGCAGTGGCACGATCTTTGCTCACTGCAACCTCTACATCCTGTGTTCAAGCGATTCTCGTGCCTCAGCCTCCCCACCAGCTGGGATTACAGGCATGCGCCACCATGCCTGGATAATTTTTGTATTTTAGTAGAGATGGAGTTTGGCCATGTTGGACAGGCTGGTCTCGAACTCCCGGTCTCCACCAGACTGGGCCTTCCAAAGTGCTGGGATTACAGGCATGAGCCACTGCGCCTGACCTAAAACATCTGAATTTCTAAGCCAGTATACCTCAGGATAGGTATGATCCAGAGCCCCAGGGACTTTGTAGACATTTTCTTCCTGATACGTTGACATGTATGTAGTACCTCAATTGCATAACTACAGCATTTGGAATGAACTCCTCATCTTTGGAAGTGCTCGTGGTAATTCACCTGGCTCATTGTTCTGGCTTCATTTTCAGCTTCAATATGTCAGATTACCAATCAGTGGGGAAGGATTCTCACCACCATCTGATGGGCCAGAATGAAGTGCCACCCTGGCTTGCTCAGCCCTCTGTGTTTTCCACGAATAAAGGCTCTTTTGTGCCCTTCCATATGCACAGGTGGAGAAGGACCATTTCAGCAAGATAATGATCCACTTTTCTTGTAAAAACAAGTGACGATAGAGATGAGGTTTGTCACAGGACACAGATGCACTCGTTCAAGGTCGCTTCTTCTAATCAAATCCAGGTTTCCCATTTCTCCAAAACCCTCTTCTTTTCTGAGATTCAAACAGGTATGAGACAGACAGGGGAAGGAAGCCCTTATTAAAGAAGTAGAGAAATGAATCAGTGCTTTTTCTGGGCAGTTCCAGATGGAACACCTTTACAAAATCAGCTTGAAGCCTATCTCCTCAAGTCAGTCATTCCCAGCAAGTTCCCAGCTTCTCCTATTCCCCAATCAGCTCAAATAACTAGATCAAGACCAGTGTCTCACGGGAGCCCTGAGCTCATTCTGTGTCTATCTCAGTGCGTTCTTTAGGAGATGGTGACAGTGAGCTGCGAGGATACCGATGATAACCCGTGAGGCACCGAGGTGCTCCATAGCCCTTCTCTCCCTGCTTTAATTTAACCACCTTTGTGATGTTAATGCAAGACAAAAGTATTTTCCACTTCACAGTCCTGCTGAAGAATGCGGGGTGCTTTCCCACAGCAGGGTTAGAAGTAGCACAGTGCCAGGACAGACCTAATCTCTCCAAATAGACTCCATGAATTGCAGCCAGGCTCTACCACATATAGGCTGTGTGACTTCGGGCAAGTTACTTAGTGCCTCTGTGCCTCCAATTTATTGTGTGTAAAATGGAGTTAATAATACTAACCTCACCACACTGTGGTGAAGATTAAAGTCTCTCTCTCTCTCTCTCACTCTGTCTCTGTCTCTCTCTCTCTCTCTCACACACACACACACACACACACACACACACACACACACACACATTGTCACACTGTCCTGGCCCACAGTAAGCATTATTTAAAGATTCACTATTAACGTGGCTGGTCTCTCAAGTTTTAAACCGTTTTGTGCGCTGGCAAGTATATGCCGGTTCTGATTTCGGTTCTCTTGCATCCACTGCTGCCAAAGCAGCCCCTCCAGTATGGACAAACAGACATTCAGCACCGCACCCCTTCCTAACCCCAGCTTTACACTGTCCACGTGAGAGCCCCTGGAGCACCCCTCCTTGACCTCCCTAAATCCAGCCTGCTCTTCGAGTTCCTCAGGACGCGCTGCTTCCTCTGTAGCCCCTCCCTGGCCTGCTCTGGCCACCCAAGCCCACGTCTCCTCGTTCTCTGGCCTTTTGGTAACAGGCTTTCCATATTTATATATACTGAGGAATCAGCAAAACCTGAATTAGAAGCCTGGTTTTTCCAAATACTAAGACATGACCTCGGCAGTCACTGAACCTCTCTAAGAATTGGTTGTCTTATCTAGAACGCGGCGATAACCGAACAACACAGTGTTTCTCAAATTTGAGTGTGCATCCGAGTCACCTGGAGGATGATTAAAACGCAGATGCCCGGGCCCCTACCCTACATTTCTGATCTAGTAGAATTGGGTTGCTGCCTGAGACTTGCATGTCTAACAAGTTGCCAGGTGACACCGATGCTGCAGTCCTGGGGGCCATACTTGAGAACCCGCTCGGCAGGCCTTGCAGACTATGGAGAGAATTCAATGAAATAACGTTTAGGAATGTTTGCTCAGTAAGTGTGACATAAAATATAACTTTTTTTTTCCCCTCTGTGAAATAGACCACAAATGATAAATAGTAAAGCAGAAGAGATCTTGTTTGGATTTTGGCCCCATCCCATGAGTTAAGGGAGAACAGCATATTGTACCATTTCTCACTTCAGAGTTAGAAGCTCCGATTGTGTGGGTACTGCCCTTACAATGGCTTTTCTGGCGCCCAATGGAAAGGCTTTCGATTTTAGAGAAGGACTAAAACATATGTATTACCGCGCAATGTAATCTTTTTATATTACCCACTGTTTTTAACACGCTCCCACACACAGGGTGGGTTTTTAGCAGGAGTCTGTTTATGGGAGGTGATCCAACGGAATGCTTGCCAACTCTCCGTGTTTACTGTACTCCAAACCCTGAACCAACAAGGTAAGAATTTTGACCAGAGAGTTCAGCAGATGCATTCTTTTTCTTTTTTCTTTTTCTTTTTTCTTTTTTTTTTTTTTTGAGACCGAGTTTCGCTCTGTCTGCACCCTGGAGTGTAGTGGCGCAATCTTGGCTCGCTGCAACCTCTGCCTCCTGGGTTCAAGCGATTCTCATGCCTCCGCCTCCAGAGTAGCTGGGATTACAGGCATGCACCACCATAGCCAGCTAATTTTTTTTTTTTTTTTGTATTTCAGTAGAGACAGGGTTTCACCATGTTGGCCAGGATGGTCTCGATCTCCTGACCTCGTGATCCACCCGCCTCGGCCTCCCAAAGTGCTGGGATTACAGGCGTGAGCCACCATGACCGGCTTTCTTAAACAAGTGTGCGTGGGAGAAAATACAGTGATGATGGAGAGAGAAGCTACATTTCATAACTTATTTGCCACAAGAAATGTAATGCAGTGCTCCACATGTGATCTCCTCTTTGGAAAAAGTAAACGATTTAATTTTAGAAAGGATTACAGCAAAAAGTCTCCACAGGATGCAAAAGCAAAGACCACAGAAAAAGCACCCTGCTTCCATATCTGGCTTTGCCACCCTCTATGTGGCCTCCATTTCCTCCTGTGCACAACCAGAGCTGGGGGATCTCCTCGGATCTTCCACAGTAGCATCACTGTGTGAGGAAATGATGAAGGAATGGGCCATGTGACCGTCCAAGTCCTTGGTGGGCACCAGAAGGCCATAAGAAATCAGTGTCTGTCTAATCATTTTTTATATGTATAGATTATGAGGTTCAATTGTAATATTGCTGCATGCATCGATTGCTTAGTGGTCAAATTAGGTCTTTCAGGGTATCCATCACCAGAACAATGTACATTGAACCTGTCAGAAGTTTTTGAACCAGAGCAACTCTGTCTTGAATAGGGGTTGGGTAAAATAAGGCTGAGACATATTGAACTGCATTCCGGGAGATTAGGCATTCTTAGTCACAGGATGAGATAGGAAGTCGACAGGACTGGTGTCACAAGATACAAGTCATAAAAGACCCTGCTGATAAAAAAGGATCCAGTGAAGAAGCTGACCGAAACCCACCAAGTCAAGATGAAAGTGATCTCCACTCGTCCTCATTGCTCATTACATGCTAGTTACAATGCACTAACATGCTGAAAGACTCCTACCAACGCCATGGCAGTTTACAAATGCTGTGGCAATGTCTGGGAGTTACCTTATATAGTCTGAAAAGGGCAGGAACCCTCAGTTCTTGGAATTGTCTGTCCCTTTCCCGGGAAAACTCATGAATAATCTACCTCTTGTTTAGCATATAATCAAGAAATGACTATGAGCATGCTCAGTCAAGCAGCCCATGCCACTGCTCTGCCTGTGGAGTAGCCATTCTTTTATTCCTTTACTTTCTTTCTTTCTTTTTTTTTTTTTTTTTTTGAGATGGAGTCTGGCTCTGTTGCCCAGGCTGGAGTGCAGTGGCCAGATCTCAGCTCACTGCAAGCTCCGCCTCCCGGGTTCACGCCATTCTCCTGCCTCAGCCTCCCGAGTAGCTGGGACTACAGGCGCCCGCCACCACGCCCGGCTAGTTTTTTGTATTTTTTTTAGTAGAGACGGGGTTTCACCGTGTTATCCAGGATGGTCTCGATCTCCTGACCTCATGATCCGCCCGTCTCGGCCTCCCAAAGTGCTGGGATTACAGGCTTGAGCCACCGCGCCCGGCCCCTTTACTTTCTTAATAAACTTGCTTTCACTTTACTCCATGGAGTCACTCCAAATCTTTTATGGTGCGAGATCCAAGAACTCTCTCTGAAGGTTTGGATCGGGACCACTTTTCAATCACAAACCCATTAAGTAATTTCTCATTATCCACCTCACTCACTTTTCCATTGCCTGTCATTCCACACTCTCTGAGTCCATGTGTCCACATTATTTAGCTCCTACTTACAAGTGAAAACATGCAATATTTGTCTTCTTGTGTTTAACTTGTCTCACTTAAGTACCATCCATGTTGCTGCAAAAGAGTGTCCATCGATCTTTATAAAGTTGTGTAGACAATATTGGGGAGAGGTGGAGTCACTGCTGTTATATAAGCACCGCCACCTCCCACAGGCTGTGAAGTGTGTTAGAAGGAAAGATCAAGCTGTGACGTTCATGGGTACCTCACAACAAATAGTTACGCTTGTCAGCAGCTGTAGCTGCTCTAGAACCACACTTTCCTCCAGCCAAAATACCCCTCACTGAGGCATACCAGAGGATCTGATCATTTTCCTTGTTATTCATGAAGGCTTTGTTTGTAGTGGGAAGCAGGGGAGGAGCTGAGAGAGGAAAATCAGGAAAGCTCAGAGATAGAAGAAACTCAGTGAACACCTGCAGCATCCCTTGGGTTGATTTCAACACCTCTTTGGAGAAAGGGACTTTGGGACATGGAGGGAGCTGCAAAAACTTTTCAGAGAGACTCTGGCCAGGATAGTGGCTGTTTGAGGCCCTGGGTGGGGCAGGAACCATCCCTCTCTCCACACCCACACCAGCTTTGCAGATTCCACACAATGCTGCGTCCTCCAGGAGCAGAAGTTTTACAGCATGGTTCTCAAAGTATGACCACCAGGCCAGCCCAGTAGCAGCAGCATCACCCAGGAATTTCTTAGAAATGCAAATTTCCAGGCTCCACCCCCGTAATTTGTGTTTTAACAAGCATTTCTGGTGATTCTGATGTTAACATGTTCCAATTTGCCTATAAGATTTAAAGAGGACCTCACTCTCAGGTTTCTGCAAATGCAGGATCCACAAATGCATGAACCTAGAAGTCGGGGTCTCCTTAAATTTTATTCTCTAGGCTCACTCTAGTCCTGATCTTGAGACTAATGCTTTAGGAAAATCTGAAGACCACAACCTTGGCACCCAAATTGATGAGTGCTTTCCTAATGGGCCATGGCTGGTGGCCCTGAGAGGCAGGTCCTCTGAACAAGTGGGACCAAAGCCCAAGGGGAATCACAAAGCGGACTGATTTGGGAGGGGGGATGCATGTGAAATATTCACATGGGAATCTCCTCAGAAACTACTGAGGATCACTTGCAGCAGTGGGATTTGGGGAAAGACTGGCAGGGCACTTAAGCCTCTTCTCTCCCTGTGGAAACCAGAGAAGTGGCAAACCTTTGGCCAGAGGAATTAACGCGGTGAACGTCTAATTGAGCATCCACTGCATTCCAGTCATGCAATTGAACACCTGACTTATCGCACGCTCTCATTTCTCTCTCCCTCTCTCATTCAACTCTTAGCACAAAGGTAGGTTTTCTGATCCTAGCTTTGCAAAAGAGAAAACATGAACAAAAGTTTAAATAATGTGTATTACATCTCAGGCTGTGGGCGGGGTGGATTTAAACATGTCCTGCTGCCTCTCAAAGCTGCTGCCACCTGCACTGTGATTCTGAACTTTTTCCAGGTATGTCCTCTGCTTCTCCCAATCTCAGACACCTTCCTCATCAGCATCCCTGTTTTTCCCCTCCTGGTATGGCTTCATACCTTGGAGCCTGTCTCCTGTGGATGCTCTTGAACAGCATTTGCTAATCTGCCTCTCCTGTCCTGGATCTTGAACTTCACAGGACTGGACACGGCTCCTGAAATTGACTGGGAATCATCTACATGGACGTGGGGCGGAGACTCTTTGAACCTGGCTCACCTTACTCCACTCAGGCCCTGCTAGACATTGCATATCACTCTGAACGTCCCCTCATGGAAGGAATTGCATTAGGCACATAAATGTTACAAAGAATCTGACATATTGCATATTCTTGAAAATTCGATCTGGTTGAGCATGAGAAAAGAAAACAACTTTTATGTGAGGAATGCAAGTCCTTTTACTGATCAGGCCCATGAAACATTAAAAGGACACCCCAGTCATACTCGACACCCCCACTTTGTGCTGTGTACTTATCTCTTGGAACTGCTTGTTGTTAATCTAATCATGCTGCACTGGACACACTACAACCCACACCCTACAGCTTAACAATATACAACCAATCGCTAATCAAATCTGTCACCTGTAAACCATTGAGAATTCCTGGCAGAACTTTATGTCAGTTCACTCCTTGTCCTCATATTTGCCTTTAGAAACCCAGTTGCAACAGCTGCTAATCCAAGTGTCTATTCAGGGCAACTTGAATCCGTGCTCCTGGATTGCCTCAAGCAAGCTTGGCCCAAATGAACTCTCTACTTATATTAATTTTGCGTCAGCTTTTTCCTTTTAGGTCGACAATCGGAAAATGGGGTTACACATTTAGAGACACGGACCCACAGTGACTGCCATTTCCAGATCAGTGCCTCTTTGCTAGATAGTACTGGGGAGAGAATACTCACAGTGCCTGACTCTTGATCAGAACTTCGGCCCTGTGGGACCTTGAGAACACTGACATACGTCTCCAGGTCTTAGCTTTCCCCTTTTAGAAAGTGGGGATATCAGTGCCTCTGGACTCCCAGGGCTTCTAGAGCCTTTACAGCATCACATCCTGCTCAGGGAGAGATGTAAGTCAGTCTCACTCTCTCGCTCAACGCCTACCTATAAGACAGAACTACAGAGGGTGAATCAACAGCTGTTCACCGAATGAAGCCTTATTGAAAGTGACTTTCCTCTGTGATAGATTAGATCAGGGGTCCTCAAGCCCTGGGCCACAAACCAGAACCAGTACTGGTCCGTGGCTTCTTAGGAACTGGAACAAACAGTAGAAGGTGAACAGCGGGTGAGCAAGCGAAGCTTCGTCTGTTCTTACAGACAATCCTCGTCGCTCACATTACTGCCTAAGCTCTGCCTCTTATCAGATCAACTTCAGGATTAGATTCTCACAGAAGTACCTATTGTAAACTGCATGTGAAGGATCTAGGCTGCACACTCCTTATGATAATCTAATGCCTGATGATCTGTCATCGTCTTTAATCACTCCCAGATGAGACCATCTAGTTGCAGGAAAACAAGCTCAGGGCTCCCACTGACTTTGCATTATGGTGAGTTGCATAATTATTATACATCACAATGTAACAATAATAGAAATCAAGTGCACAATAAATGTGCGTGCTAGAATCACCCTAAAACCATCCCTCCCCAAGCCCCCAGTCCCTGAATGCCAAAAAGGTTGGGGACCGCTGGCTTAGACTATTGTGTTTTGCCTACTTCAAGTCAAAGAGGCTGGAAAGATGGTTATTATGAAGGACAGGGGCTTAGGGTGCAGAAATTATGAGGCTGGTGGTTTGGTCTGCAGAAGAGAGGCAGCAGCTGCAGACTGTGTCCTAGAGGTTCAGAAGGACCGTGAACAGGGCACAGTGTGGGTCAGGAATGCCTTATTCTAATTGCTGCTGCTTCCTTCCCCCATCCTGCCCATGCACTGCCAGGCACTGGAGATGCTCAACACCAACACCTTCCTGCTTCCAGAGCTGTGCGCTAGGCCAGTTCTTCCAACTCCTTTCCTCCCAGAAGCCAGAAGATTCGGTAATTTTGCCCATCCCTGAGATGCACATCGGTTAAAGTTTCTTAATCCCTGAGAAGAGACCCTTTCCGCTTTTGCTCAGGATGAAATGTCAAAGGTGGTTTGTAAACAGTGTAAACCGGGCAGCAGATGTCAGGGTCTTAGGTACCACCTCAAAAGGAAGTTGCTTAAAGGAACTAAACTGGAGGGAGCCCTTGAGATTTTGGAACATTGGTGCCTCAGGTAGGAATGCTACTTATTTATTTATTTACTTATTTATTGATTTATTTTTGAGACGGAGTCTCACTCTGTCGCCCAGGCTGGAGTGTAGCGGCACCGTCTCGGCTCATTGCAACCTCCATCTCCTGGGTTCAAGCGATTCTCCTCTCTCGGCCTCCCAAGAAGCTGAGATTAGACATGTGTCACCACGCCTGGCTGGTTTTTGTATTTTTAGTAGAGACAGGGTTTTACCATATTGGCCAGGCTGATCTCAAACTTCTGACCTCAGTTAATCCACCTGCCGTGGCCTCCCAAAGTACTGGAATTACGGGCGTGAGCCACCGTGCCCGGCCGGAATGCTGCTTTAGATGTCTTTAGATTTAGATGTCTTTAGATTTTCCCACGTGACCAGCACTAAGACTCTTTAAGTATGTAAGATGCTGCATTGGGGCCAGCATAAAAGAAAAGCTGGCAGGGTGGGATCCCACTTCACTTTGAGAGAGAAAAAGAAGGGGTAGGATAACCACAAAGAGGCAGATGGAGACCTGGGTCTCTACAGCCTGTAACAAGGGATTGGAAAGGAGTCTCAGAGTAAGAAGAGATTCTCAGGCTGTCCTCTGTGGGCTTTTCAGACAGCTGTCCAGGTAAGGAAAACCACTGCCAGCCTATTCCCCTCCTCTCTCCCACCAAATAGCAAGCTCCTTGAAGGCAAAGAGTTTGTACTTAACCTGAAATCCAGTTCACACTGATTCACACATTAAAAGTGAAACACCAAATTCAGAAACCACCTGCCCTTGTAACTCCTGCCCCTCTTCAGATAACATTAAATATGAGTTCAAGAAATAGTGACTCAAGCACAGTCCCTTGCCGCAGCTTTCCCTTCTGTTAGACACAGCGCCTGGTAAATCAAGAAAAACTTAACCATTTACCCACGAAACTAAACACAATCCCTTATTATACAATTAACGAAAGCACAATTGTATGTAATCCAATTATACAAGACTACAATTACACAAAACTAATGATGCAGTGCATATGGCAATGACTTTCATGCAATCGAAAATAATGAGAGCTTGCTTGATTAAAAATTAAGGTAGCATTAGAGACCCCTATTGATAAATATTCCCTGTATTGATCAACACTTTGGAAGAGGCTGCACTGGCTGATGAAGTAGGATGCTTCTCCCACGCCATTACTAAACACTATTGGTCTGGCAACCATTGCCTGCAATAACTTTTATTCTCCAAGCTCTAAACTAGCACATTTTAATGAAGCACATATTTTATTACCACTTTTTCAGCTGGTCAAATAGAAAAAAAAATAAAGCAGAAGAGACAGAAAATCTGCATGATTTGTTGATGATCCCATGCATAGTGATGTTAACAGAGAAATGTGTGGAAACTTTCACCAAGTTATGCGGCTCATTTCAGCGTTAGCAGAGACTATGCACTGCATGGCCGATTTCTGTGCCCCTCAGTAGAGTCACCTGCTACTACTCATTATTCCTCTCCCGAACTGGGCAATCACCTGCCTAGTTGTATGCAAGCTCTCTTCCAATCCACCTTTCTCACTTCTTCTTGAGTACTCTTTCTGCTAGGAAAAGCTAGCCACCTTCCTCCATGGTTCTCACCAAGAGCATGAAACCAAATCCCACTGGTACACAAAGTTCTTCATGACTGGTCCTGCCCCCACATCTCTGGACATATTTACACCAGGTGCACCATCCACAGTGACCTACCATCCCTACTGAGCTATATATTATTTAATCTAAGACACCACTAATTGTAAGATATACCATTATTTTATATGCCACTATGAAAAATAGATATTGCCAACTCAACTATTAGAGATTTCAAATGCCAAAAAAGTATTTTGAGTGGATGAAATACTTGCAATCCATGCTTTCTCCTGCTTCTATGCCAATCTCCCTTCCCCTCTCAACCTCAGCCTAGCCTGCCAGTGTCTTCTCCTTTAAGATTCAACTCAGCATTATCTTCTGAAACCTTCTTGGACTCATTCTCTGGGGTCAGACTAAGTTGCTGCTGCTGTGTGTCTGACAAATAAGGGTGCACTTCTTGGTCATGTATCTCACTTTATTGTAATGGCTAATTTATTCCCTGATGAAACATAAGCAGAGACCCTGTCTCGTCAACACATAGGCAAGCACTGAACAGATATTATTCACCCATTCTATAAATGATATTTTGACAAGGGTGAGAAGAACTGGAAGAATGAAGGAAGTAGGCTCTGGAGAGGAAAGAAGAAGAACATGGTAAACTTTGATGTAAATTCAGAATCCATCCTCTTTGGTTTTCTGCAGTGTGTCTTTGCATTTAGAAACTTCTATTATAAGGAGAGCAAGATCCCAGGGGAAATGGAGAGCTAAAGTGAGTTTTTCTGATCTCCTCTGGACCAGAGAAGCAGTGGTAGGGGCAGTAAGACCAAAAAACAGCCAAATCCAGGAGTAGTTGTATGTTATTGGGCATTCGTGAACCTCTTTTGCAGACTTCCCAGATGGTCCGATGCTCATCTGTCTGTGTTAGAAAGGACACACACAGCAGTGAAAAATGAAATGGTTTAGGAGAGAAGTAATTCCTTCCTCCTTTTTGCTTTAACTTCAAAGTAATCAAATGTTGTTTATGCATAAAATTTTAATCCTTTCACAAATTTGTATTTTGATTTAATTTGCATATCCCATTTACTGCAAGTCAACATGAAGAGAGACTCAACTAATTTAAACCATTTTTCTCTGGGCCTGAAATCCTTTCAGAAATATTTTCCATTAGGCAACTCAATTATGTCTAATGTGGCTAATGTCGGTGGATTAGAATTTTGCTTAAAGAAATTCATATTTAGAACAGTGAGAATGGGAAGGGGGTGGGAGAACAGAGGAGAAGAGACAATAATTACCTGTCTTTGATGCTACACAGATCAATGTGTAAATCACTAAAATTCCCCAGGGAACCTTGCTGAACTGAAATGAGGTCCTTGGGCTGGTTATCAATAAAGATGAGCCTCATGCAGCCTTGGAAAGCCTTAATGGGATTTAAACATTGGGAATCGGTGAGATTGTCGGGGCACCCTGTGGGACAGAGAAAAAAGATGAAGAAGAATGCTGAAATGATCCGTCATTGCTTTGGCGACCTATTGATGGAAGACCTTGAGGTCTAATTATTTTGGTGCTTTCTCATTCACAACAGTGCACACCCTTTTTGTTGTAAATCCTAGCATTCTCAGGGAGGGGACAGAATTGATACAAAATAGGGCATACTCCATCACTGTAGAGAAAATAAAAAGCACGGCAAAGGGAATATCAATACTGTAACAGGTGTCTCCTTCTTACTTTTTTTTTTCCTTGGGGTAAGCTATTTTCTATTCTTTCATATGGCATCCTTCACTCACCCCAAGGAAGAAACATATTATAGCTACTTCAGAATTTTGGTTCTGTCTTGAAATACATATCTAAATGCACAATTCAATTCTGAATTACGCTTTCAAAGGAAATTATGCTTTGGGTAGGGATGGTTGGGTAGGGATGGCAGCAGAGGAATTGTCCGGTTAATTGTTAGCATTAACAGGCTTAGTTCCTGAGAAAGGTACACACAGGAGCATAACTGGAATTTTGACGTGATGTGAAAAGCAAAATCAGACATTTTGCTGGTTTTAGAAGGAACTAAGGGTTTAAATGCATGTCATTTTAGGGCTGTAATAGCATATGGGAAAGGTTAACACTATACCTTTTTAAAGGGTGTTCTTAAAAAAAAATTACACTGATTTAGTGTAGCTTGCAACCAGGGCATATCTACTTCTCATTAAGATGGGTATAGAGCCTTTCAGGGATATGAGTGCTCGTGCTCCTTACAAACTCCATCCCAATGGCTTTAATAGGTTCAGAGCATATGGGAATGCAAGCTTAAAACCATGGTAATAACCCATAAATAACTGGGAATTATTTCAGCCATCTTTAATAGACAGTCACTGCTGGGCTGAAGCCCAGCAGCTGGTTAACAGCTCACAGGCACACTATAAAACGAAGAGAGATGCTACAACTTCTAATTGAAGCTGTAGAGAGAATTTATGTAAGTTGACTATTATTACTGAAACTCATTTTTCACCTTCCTTAAGTTTACAGTCTACGTGTGGGGCGTTTGTTTAAACACTGTTCAAATCACTGATAAATCTTCACATTCTAAACCCAGGGTCCCTTAAAACTTGCCTCTAAGAACACTCCTTCAACTGAGGCAGGAGAGCCATTTTGTCTCTGAGGCATGTCAGATGCTTATTGTATCAGGATTAGTAACAAACATTTCCCTCAAGAATAAATTCAAGATAGCGTTTTTCCCTCTGATGCTGAAATATTGCATAAGATGCACAATTATTCGGTCTGTGAGGTTATCTTTGTGGACCCCAACACCCTTGTTCTATGATCTTTATAATACATTTGTTCCAATCTCTGTTTTTACTGGTGGGCTGTGGGAACACAGACCTGGATTTGAATTCATGAGCTCTATGGCGTTGCACAAACTCTTTCATCTCAGCAAATACCAGTTTTATTATCTATTAAGTGGGGGTATTATGTACTGCACAAGGTTTCTGCATGAATTAAATGAGGTAAGTCATACAACTTTTGCAGAGACTGGACGTGTATTCCCTTCCTAAAGGAATTTGTTAAGCCATGCACAGGGGGAGGAGATTTGAGGTAAAGGTCATAGGCCCTTCCTCACCCTAAAATCAAGCCACAAAGATATTGCTTCCCCCCTAGGAGATGTTGAGATATACACTGCACCTGTGCAAAATCCCTTTTGCATTTTAAAGCTTTAACCACATTCCATTGGTATGAGAGAAGTGACCTGTAAATTCTGTTTAAGAGACTATGCATAATTTTATACAATACTTCTCTTCAATTTACTAATAGGAAAAGAATAAGGAAACTGTAGACCAGACCCTGACTTATATCTAAAGGAGGTGGAGCCAGTTTCCCCATCCCCTGCCATGTGGCACACTCTGTGCTATACGTTTAAACCTTGGTCGTACTTAACTTTTCCTGAAATTTTGGAGGTGAACTTATTTCCCCATGTTTCAGATTAGGAAGTTTAGGGACTATAAGTACCTTTCTCAAGGTCAGACAGCTATTGAGGTTACATCATTTTCAGAGATTGTTTCTATAATACAAACAACTATGAAACTAGATATTAATTTTTATTGAAAAATACTTTTGAAAGACTAAATACATACATATATATGCATTTATAAAAATTCAGTAGATGCCTAATTACGTGTTTTTCTTCACCATCAGCTTGCCCTTGTGTTCCTGTCATTGGAAAGGTTCCCAGGATTCACTTAACATCAGAGAAGGCAGAATCTGAACAATCTGAACTGGCTTCTACACGTGGAGTTACAAGTTCATGGGCCTCCTAGTTCCACCTCATTCCTGGCTCTCTGTGGGCATGATCTCTAGGAATGTGGGGAAGGAGGGGACAGGGGACTAAGAGAGGAAAGTGGCAGAGGAGGGACCCAGGTGCTGAGCATGCTGGTTGTGCCTTTCCACCTGGATTTTGCCTCTTGCAGGTACTGCTGACTCTTGATACACTTTCTCCAAGTTTCGAACTGAGTTTCTCCTTTCCCATGTGATCACAGGGCTTGGCATGGCTACAAAAATCTCCTTTGGATGTGTTATATAACACCAGCTCTTGTAGCTAAAGTTCTTTTCTTCCTCAGCACTGACCTAGATAATTTATATTTGCCCACAGCTGTGAGAGATTTTGCTTCTCACTATTTTGAGATTGAGGATGTGTGTGTGTATGTTGGGCGGGGGGGGATAATTGTCTAATTGACCAAGCCAGAACCACCATAGCGAAATAATTGCCCACTTCATTTTCCCTCCCTTCTTTATTTTCCCTCTTAAAGGCTGGAGAATTTACCTCCAAAGTAGTAGCTATTTCCAGAATAAATCTGCACCCAAGTGCTGTCAGGAGCTGGAGGTGCTGCTTCATTATCCAGAGTGAGCGTGATGCGGTTCCTCCTGGCGTTGATGCTAACTGAGTGCCACAAGCCATCATTCAAGTTGCTGCCTGCAAGAGAAACAAGAGAGCAAGCCTAGAGATGATGGGTCCGGAAGGCCTGGAGAAAGGGGGCTTATTTCCCAGCCTGCTGCCGTCCATGCCCTTCTCAGAGCAAACCCACTCCTCACTCGGCTGGATACAAGCCCTTGGAAGGTTCATAAAAAGCGTTGCTCTTCCTCTTTGTACCACTTCATTCTAACCTCTTTCTTTTTGAAAAAAGATGGCTAAACTGCTTCTGATATGTTTTGTTTAAAAACAAAAGGGAAAAATACAAAATGTTGTACATACCACAACCAAAGTTATGTCACATATTCTGATCTGTTGTTGTATAAATGCAGAAGAAAAAAACAGAAAAATAAAAGAACTCAAAATATTACCAGCAATTTTATCTGAGTGGTAGAGTTACGGGCAATTTTAGTTTTCTCATACTTTCCTACAAACAATTTTAGGAAAAAGTGAGCTATTTTTAAAGTAGATGAGGAAAGCTGGATTCCAATGATGTACCAGGCAGAGGCAGCCTCCAGTTGGAGAGAGGTAACATACTAATCCAGTTGCAGCGTTTTTCATTCTAAATTAGGTGACATTGTCTAAGTTACTCACCTTCATTAAGCTCTGATTTTATCATCTGTAAATATTATAATTCCTGCCCCTTATCACTGTCAAAGGGATCGAATGAAATGAGGCATGACTGTCTCTAAAGGCACTGGAAGAAAGGTGGGTGGTTTTGTAAAGTTCTTTTCTCTCCTATTCCATTGCTCCAGCTGTCTTTCGTGTACCCTGTGCTGCTGACCTACTTTACTGAGGAAACTGTATTGGGAACTAGTCATGAGGTTTCAACTATTTCCTTTAAAGAGTTTATCATCTACGAAGACTCTGTGTCCTGTTGGTGCGAAGTGCTTGCTGAAGAAAATAAAAGCATATTAACTGATTGGTTACAAAGAGTTTCTGTGGCAAGAGCACATAGCCACACAATTCTAAATTCTAAACAGTCATTTATTGTGCCCTGTTACATGTTGAGTTGTCTTTCCTCTCATTGTGTCAGTTTCCTCACTTGCAAAGAGGACAATGACTGTACTTAACAGGCCATTGTGGGGATAACACCAGTTAGTCCAGCAGGTAATGCAGAATAGTTCATTTCAATCATACGCTGGCAGTCATGTTAGCTTAAAAAATGAACAGAGCGACAAATACGAAATGGTCTTTGGCATTAGAGGGTATGGATATTAACATCACATGATCTCTACCCTAGGGTAGTCCATTGTTAAGAGGCAGAGAGATATGCAAGGAAGATTAAAATAACGTCTTTTGAGTTCAGGTTAGCGGGGTAGACAGAGAAGTAAGCAAACAACACCACCTTTTGCAATTCTGGGTGGAACAACAACATACGAGCAGAGAAGAAAGAAAGTCTAACTAACTCCATGAGAGGATCCCAAGAATGTTTCACAGAAGTGGGTGACAGTTAAGGGGAGTTGTGGAAAACGAGCAAGAGTTTGTGATTCTGGGAGCAAGAGTTCCAGGAGACACAGAGCCTGTATAAAGAAACAAAGGTCTGGACTGAGAAGCAGGAGATGCCAATATGAAGGCAGCTGGAAAGAGGATCCAATCTCCCAGGGGTCTCACATGCCAGGCTCGGGAGGACTTGAAACAATATCCTTTGACAAATGATTCTGAAGAGCACTTTTCCCAAACCGATTCTATCAGCATCTCTGGGCATGGGCCCTAAGCATCTACATTTTTTAAAAAGCTCCTTGGGTGGTTCTAATGTGCAGCCAAAGATGAAAATTACAGCTTTAGAACATGGGAGTCCATGAGGGCTCTCTAGGATGGTAATATCAGGGTTGGAGATGTTTATTCAAAGAATCAGCTAGCACAAGAGCCAATGGTAGCAGCTGGGAGGGGTCAAGGCTGGAGGCAGAACTCACAGGTCCTATTGCTTGCAGAGTCCCCGGAGGCAGAATGAGAAGATCTCACCTAAAGTAGCAGCAGTGAAAATGCAAAGCAAGTGATGGATTTAGAGCTATTTCTGCAGGTAAAACAGACCTGCCTTGGTAGAGCCTACTGGAGCAGCCCCAAAGCAGCCAGCTGGGAAGAAAACACTGAGGATCACCACAGAGGTGTGGCAGACCCTCAGAGTGGCAAGTGAAGAGCTGGTGCCCCTCAGCTCCCAGATGGCTGGTGCCCCTGAGCTCCCAGGCTGCCCTGGGAGAAGCACAGCACCAGGCTTGGAACCCAGCTGTATTTGCACCTGGGCAGCTGTGACCCATCTGCTCAGTGCATCCCAGATATAGGAGACCCGATGTGTTTTCAGCCAGATCTCTCAAAGTTAGTCTCCACTGCAACCCTGAACATCTGCTTGGGGTGAAGAAGAGAACCCAGACGCTTCTCAGCCTGGTGGCCCCACTTCCTCCCAAAGGCAGTTGTCCTCAGACAAGACCAGGGTTTGGGTCCTGGACACAGGGATTCTGCTAATGAGACAGAGAATCTGTCAGGTGTTTCTTGGTGATGAACATTTGACTTCTTTCAGGGGTATTTGGGGAAGACAGTCAATTGTAAGTCCTTTTTAAACATGTTCATTTGCATACTCATTTGAATACATCCGCATAACATATGGGACTGTATCTGCAGGTAGACTCTAGACTGGAAGGGCGTTAGTAACTAGTTCAGAATAAAAGTTCTAAATACTCCCTAAAGGCCAAGCACCCTGCTAGGCATCAGGGCTACAGTAGAGAAGAATGTATTTATAGAGGCCACAGTAAGTGTCCCCTCCAATTAGTTATCTACCATCTATTCATGTTACAGATGGCACTGGCCTGAGAGGAGAGGTCTGCTCAATGGGTGTCTGTAGGATCATCTGTTCTGATTGTGGGTCTTGTCCTCTCCCCACATCGCCATCCATTTCTCTCTTTCAAGTTTTTACATAATGAGGGTTTGCTTGGTTGGTTGTTTTCTTCTTCTTCTTCTTCTTCTTTTTTTTTTTTTGGTTTGCCTTTTCTTTGATTTGGCCTTTTTCTACATGGTCCCCAGTCCCTGCAGGGGGAGCCTGGGTGAAAAGTTTAGCTCTGCGGAGGAAAATTATTAGAACAATAGTTCTCGATGCAGGTATTGCCTGGGGAGCTTTTGAAAATACAGAACCTGGGGATCACTCCAGGTTAATTAAGTCAGATTTCTGGGGATTATCCCAGGACTTGGAATTATGTTGTGCAGCCAGGGTCGGGAGCCACGTCATTGGAGGTGTCAGAAGAGAAAGGAAAGAAGCTGAGAAATTGGAACTAGCCCAGGAGAGCTGCTCGGGCACGGGTTCCAAGGTAAGTGAAGTGGTACATCCCCAGCTAAAAATCTCCACTTTCAACTGGTCCTCGTTTTCACTTCATTCTGTTAATAGATCCAAAATAATATCCCTAGAGACTCTCCGAGGTTTTGTTATTAAGAATACTGTCTTAAAGGTAAAAGTGGAAGTGCTATTAATTATTCAACAATTAGGAAGAAATCACCTTATCCGACTGCTTTTTTCCCAAACCTCCTTGAGATAAATAGCTTTGAAAGAATAGACATGTCCAATGAGGAGAACAGGAAAGCAACACCTTTTAGGCCAAGAATGTCTTGATGAGGGGAAAAGAAATGCTCTTAGGGGAGAAGAGCAGGATATTGAGGGCCAATATGGGGCACTAAGCACCCCCATGATTTAGGAACTGAGGCCTAAAAGATGGGATTTGGGTTCCAGAAACAGATGAGGACAAACATACAATTTCTGAACTTTAAAGACAGGTCGGGTATTATTTGCCATCTCCCAGACTAATAAAGGATAAAAACTGATTATACTCAATCTCAATGAGAATAGAGGGAAATAGTCAATTTTATATGTTGTTTTCAGCCACCTAAATTTGCACATTCTTTCAGGGAGACAATACACCAGTAAGCATCAAAAATCCCAAGAATGTCATACCTCATTTCCTGTTAATTTTATTCTGAAGAATTATTTCTAAAATAGTAACAGAGCTGTAGCCAAGATTTATGGTGAAGATAGTTCATGACACCATTGTTTACAATAGCAAAAATTCACTGCTACCCCTATTTCCAATAGTAGCAGGCTAGGTAAAGCAAACATGGTTTATTCCTAATATGGTATATAACGTAGTCAATAAACATCACAATGTCCAAGAATGTTACTGATATCTTGATAAGAGAGAAGTTCTTAATAAATAGTACGTGCTGCATGATTCCCATTTTGTTAAAAACTAACACCAAGAAAAACACTGCAATAATGTAGACTGACAGAATCACAGATTATTTTTGTTTTTTTTTTCTTTTATGTTATACCGGAATTTTCAATGTTTTTTAATGTACATTTTTTATAATCTTAAAAAACCTGACAAACTGTTTAAACTGAAATAAAAGACAGAAAACTTTTTTGTCCTCTTCACTTTTGTTCTCATGGCTTCTCTTAGGCTCTGGAATTCAGCCTAGGGCATCAGTATAAAGGGTTCCTTATAGAGAGAGAGAGTTAAATAGGCTGCCCTGTGCTTTCCTAGGAATCAAATAAAGACTTGGAAGATTTTCTCCATAGAGAAAAAAAGAATGACAGTTTTCATCCTTGCTACTGAACTTGCAAATGAACCTTTGAAATACCCCAATTGTAAAAATAGCTAATAATACATCACACTACCAGTAACAAATGCCTACAATGTGCCAGGCGCTTTAAATAATATAATTCCTAATTCTTACAATAGTCCTGGAGGTCAAGTTGATTGCCCTCATGTAATAGATGTAACAGAGAAAAGTGGAGAGGCTGCCCAGGGCCCCATGGCTGCTCAGAGGCAGAGCCAGCGTTCAAAGGGAAGTGTGGGTACTGGGGCTGAGCTCCTTTTGCTCATCATGCTGGCAACTCCAGCCAGCCCTGCCCTGCTCCTGCCATCTCTTTGATGACCAAAAAGCTCTGCAAAGTTTTATGTTCTGCTACTGAATTCTACTTTGCTTTTATTTTTATTTTATTTTTTTGGTAACAGATTTATTGAGGTAAAATTCACATACCATATATGTCATCTAAAGTGTGAAACCCAGTGGTTTTTAATAGATTCAGTTATACAATCACTACAATCAATTTTTAAAACATGTCATCATCCCCTAAATATACTCTGTAACCTTGATATACTGTCCCCCAATCCCCTTATCCCTGCACCTCCAGCCCTGGTCAACCACCACTAATCTACCTTTGGGACTCTATGGATTTGCCTATTCTGGGCACTTGATATAAATAAAATTATACATTATGCTCTATTTTCTGACTGGTATTTTTTTCTTAGCATTATGTTTCTAAGATTCATCCATGTAGCACAAATCAGTATTTTTTTTTTTTTTTTTTTTTGAGACAGAGTCTCACTCTGCTGCCCAGACTGGAGTATAGTGGCTGATCTCGGCTCACTGCAACTTCAGCCTCCCAGGTTCAAGCGATTCTCCTGGCTCAGCCTCCTGAGTAGCTGGGATTACAGGCACCTAACACCATGCCCGGGTAATTTTTTTGTATTTTTAGTAGAGACGGGGTTTCATCATGTTGGCCAGGCTGGTCTTGAACTCCTGACCTCAAGTGATCCACCTGCCTCAGGCTCCCAAAGTGCTAGAATTACAGGCGTGAGTAGGTGTCTTGTGGTATGCCTGTTGTGTTGGATGTGCAGCAGCACTCCTGCTCACTAGATGGTAATAACAATCCCCCATCACCATCACAACCCTCAATCATCACACCACAACCTTCCATTACCAACATCACCACCCTCCATCACCAACACCACAACCCCTCTTCACCAATACCACACCCTCTATCACCAACACTACAACCCTCCATCATCAACACCACAACCCCTCTTCACCAACACCACAACCCTCCATCACTAACACCACAAGCCCCCATCACCAACACCACAACCCTCCATCACCAACACCACAACCCCCATCACCACCCAACTCTCCTTCACCAACATCACAACTCTCCATCACCAACACTACAACCCTCCATCATCAACACCACAGCCCTCCATCACCAACACCACAAAGAACGATCATCAAAACCACAACTCTCCATTACCAACACCACAACCTCCCATGAGCAACAGCACAAGCTTCCATTACCAACACCACAACCTCCCATCACCAACACCACAACCCCTCTTTACCAACATCATAATCCTCCATCACCAACACTACAACCCTCCATCATCAACACCACAACCCTCCATCATCAACACCACAACCCTCTATCACCACCACAACCCTCCATCACCAACACCACAACCCTCATCACCACCACAACACCTCATCACCAACATCAATCTCCCATCAACAATACCACAACCTCCATCACCAACACCACAACCCTCCACCACCAACACCACAACATTCCATCACCAATACCACAACACTCCATCACCAATACCAAAACCTTCCATCATCAATGCCACAACCTTCCATTACCAACAACACAATCCCATCACCAACACCACAAATCCCCGTCACCAACAGCACATTTTTTCACCATTTGGGGGACAGGTGGGCTAAAAGGTGAGTTTGGTGGGAATGGAAATCTTCCCTTGGCTCAGAGCCGTTGAGTTAAAAAAATATTTTTGAGGTTGCAGAGCCTTGACATACTCTTCTACTCTGGCTCTCAATTGTACCTCTCTCTCTCTGTCTCTCTAACCCCACCAATTCCTCCATAAAATTTCTAACAGATCTTTGCATTTCAATGGTCACCATATTTTAACATCTTTTTTATGTTTCAAAGACAAAATGAAAAGCAAGATCACAATTAATGTTGCAAGGTGTCAATGAACCTTTGTAACCAAGTGACTGTTTAGGGCCTGTAAGTGTCAGCCGTGACTACCCTAGGCCATTACAGCCACACACAAGAGCAAAAAGGTAGCCCAGGCCAAATCATAGTCCCCAAAGACTGTTTCCAACCCTGGAGATAACTTGTTACAGATTTCCTTGATAGCTTTATTCACCTGCTATTCCTTGCTCAAGTGCCTGCCGCTTACAATTTCCAGAAATTTAGAGAGATTTCTTAATGTCTCTAAACCTATTACATCATCTGTAAAACAGAAACAAATTGATTGGCTTGACTTGAAAGTTTCTAGGCTTTATCATCCCCAGAAAACTCGATTCAACAGTCTTTCTATGTCCTCTCACACATGCTGTTATTTAACAATTCGAAGGTAGCTGTCAACTTTTGCTGACTATCTCACAGTCAACTTTTGTGAGAATAAAGTGGGCAATATATGAATAATTGAATAAGGAAGTCTAAAAATGTCAGTTACATAGTAGAAGAGTATATTACTGTTACTAGTACCATTATGCTACAATTTAGAGCCTGAGTTATGTTTTCCTGGCACACTGTTTATCCATCAATTATCAAATTCTCTTAACTTTTTCCTACATATGGTAGATTGAATTCACATATGCCTTCAAATTCCCTGTCCTACTTTTGTTCTACTCCTTATCCTTGAAGCTGGGAATTTCTTTAATGATGCCCTTCTTTTCCTAGTCCTCTGTCTCTTTCTGATAGAGGACACCTTGCTAGATCCAACTATCTAAACTGCAAGGTTATCATCGACCTCACAGCAAATACTCCGCCACTGGGTCATGGAGCTCAGAGAATGAAAATCACACTGGACAGTCTATTGTTTCTGTAACCAAGTCTCCCTCTGTCCTTTCAGGCTATTTTCCAAAATCCTTACAGGAATTCTCTACTCAGCTAGATCATGTGTTCATTATGCTCTAAGTAAACATAGTTAGTGAACTGGGGCTTCCACACCCAGCCGCTGCTCCACCTATATGCTATCCTTACGATTTCCTCCTTTCAAAATCCATCCCCCAATCTTCCAAGGCCAAGTTTTTGTGTCAGCAAATTCTTTCCTAAACTGTACAGACAGAGAACATACGTTTTATTACTTTCTATCACAGCCACCTACCACAGTGCAGGGCATATAAAATGTGCTGAATGATTGATTGATTGAATACATGAATAAGTTAATAAATCCGGAAATGAATGAAGCAGGCTTTCCTTGACTAGACTAGTGCGTGGTGAATTCTCTTTCTAAATTCCTGTAGCATCTGCAGTCGGATCTATTTATTTAGTTCATAATATTTACCACCTTGTGGTATTAATTAACAATCCGTCCATGTAAGTTTCCACTTCCCAGTGGGATGACAGGTACCTGGGGGTCAGAGTCTGAGTCAGGTTTTGGGACCCCCCCACCAGCTCCAGTATCAGCAGAGCAGCATTCTGCCCTCTCCAAATGCTAATTGATGGATTGAGCATCAGACCAACTGAATCTCCACTGCCAAGTGTCAGCAGCAGGCCCTCTCGTGAGCATTGGCCATAAATCACGGTTAAACCTTTCCTAGTCATTAATGCCTGGCTCATATTTCAAGGTAACCTGGATCCTGAAAACCCTTGATTGCTGCATAAAGGGAAAACATCTTGTTTTGCCATCCGTTAGGGTCTGTTAGGAAGTCACAATACATTTGTGGTTGATGGTGAAGGTGTGGTTTCCTTAGCAGACTTGAATGCTGAGATCAAACATCCACATGCTAAACATTAAGCTAAACTCAATAGAGTTATTTCCTTATTCTCTCCAAGATACAGCACAAACTCTGGGGTCCCTGACCAAAACGCTGCTTCATCTTTTGCCCTCTGGGCCCCAGGCATCTAAGCTTCTATAGTCTTACACCTCCAGTTCTTGTTCTATTTCTCATCTCTTATTAGAGCATCCGATCCTTCCCTCCTTATTTGGCCAAATTCTATTTATTCTTCAGAACCAAGCTGTGACATCTCCACCTCTAGAAAGCCTTCCCTTTCTCCCCTGTCCTGCTGTCTCTTCCCTGTGCTTCCCTGTGCATTATTCATTAATGCCTCTTCACTGTCTCTTCCAACCATGCCTATGAGCTCCTGGTGGGCAGTGCCCCCCTCCCAGGTTCAACCACAGTACTCAGTGCAGAGTAGATACTCCAAAAGTTTCCTAAAGCCAATGGGAGGAACCTAAGTTATATGAGAGAACTGTCAAAGTAAAAATTATAAAAGACAAAGGGAAGTGATAGCAGGTTTGACAAGATTAATCTGCTATGATTAAAAAAAAATCTAGCTCCTGCAATTCCCTTTTGAGTGAGAGATAAGAGAAAAAACAGTGAGTTAAGAAATACAATGTTTCCATTGTCATTAATCAAAACTTAAAAAGCTGAAGATGCCCAAGAAATCGCTACTTTGGTAAACATTTCCAACCTTTGCTTGGTATCTTAAAGTTCAGGCGATTGCATTGCTCAGTTTTCCATAACACGAAATGCTTCATCATGTTATTATCTTCTGAAACTCGAACTCTGTGCTTAACCAGACAGCTTGTTGTGACAATCATAGCCGTGTGGCTATCCATGTTTTTGCCCTTGCTAATGGGATTTTCTCATTAACATTATCTTAGCTCAAATACTGAGGCATTAATGACAACTTAATTGAAGCAGAGGATGAAGCTTGTGGCCTCGTCATGTTTACTTGGTGTGCAGGTGGTGGCTAGCTACAAATGGCTTATATGAGAAAGGACAATATTTGGGGAGCAGCTCTGTTAATTGCAGGGCTATAGCCTATAACCACCCAGCTGCCAACATTCCACACAGTACTTCCATCCTGCACAATGCAACTCTCCAGGCCGTCTCCCTACCCCTGGGAGCTCCCTTGCCCTTTATCTAATTAGTACTCCCCTGAGTATAGCTCTTTCCTGGGTTTGACACATTATGCAGAATATAATTGTTGTAACAGGAATGTTTGTTAAAAATCAATACCAACTCTTCTTTCCTTGTTAAAATTCTATCTTTCGGAAATGTTTTAGAGGTCAACTCCACTAGTTTATTCATGCGTGTAGCAAATAGTTATGGAAGACGTGTGGTAAGCAAGGTGTTGGACCAAGGCTTGGGCAAATAATGTACTTGTTTCCATGGTTGCTTACATTCTAGTGATGAGAAGTCACATTGGACAACAATTAAATAGACACATTAATATACATTGCATGAGGTGAATCGTGTCCCTGCAAAATGCATATGTTAAAGTCCCAACACCTAGTACCTGAAACACAATTGTATTTGGAGACAGGATCTTTAAAAAGGTAATGATGGTAAGTTTCCATATGTTTGGTGTCCTTATGAGCAGAAGGTATTTGAATACAGACATGTACAGAGAAAAGACCATGTGAAGACAGAAAAAAGACAACCATCTGCCAGCAAACAGAGGCCCTCAGAAGAAATCAATCCTGCCAACATCTGGATCCTGGATTTGTAGCCTCCAAAACTGTGAGAAAATATATTTCTGTTGTTTAAGACATTTAGTCCGTGATATTTTCTTATAGCAGCCTGAGCAGATGAATACATACATATAAATACTTAGGGCAAACGTTACAAAGAAAAAAAAAAAAACAAAGAAACAAGGAACCTGGCCTGCTTTGAAAAAGTTACTTGAGAAAATATCAATTGAGATTAAATTCTGAAAGCTAACGGGGTCATGTTGACCATAGCTACAGGATGACACATTTTATTTAATGTAAATGTAGTCAGTGCTCAATAATCATCAAATAAACATTCATTATGGCTGTTGATCCGAGAATGTCATCATATTTTGAGCTACAGAAAGAATAAGCAAGTCACAGAAGTCTACTGGCTATAGAAAATTAACTGATAGAAAGGATGGCTTAAATGTTTTTTACGGGTTTTTTTGGTGTTTTGTTTGTTTTGTTTTGTTTTGTTTGGAACACCTTCTTTCTAACTAGTACTGTTCAAGGAATTATCAAAAGAGTGAAACATTATAAGGTGGTTGAGGAAATATGATAAACACTATTGCTTGCTCCTAGGAATTAAATGGAATGAGCTGAGATGGCATTTTCAATAAGCCATTTGACTTGACTATAGACACTACTTCATGGTATTTTCTTGATTTCTGGCTCTTTGCTGGCCATGTTGCCTTTTGTCCAAAGATTTTGTCTGTCCCAGGTGATCAGCTTTCACCTTTGCTTTTTCAGTTAATAACGAGCAAGTGGTGCCAGCTGCCAGGGTCAGATCTCTTAGTTTGGATTCTCCCCCCTGCCCTTCTGGATTTAATTTGATTGTGCCATAACCATGTCTTTAAAATGTAGACTCACTCCTTAATCCTGAAAATCCCAGTCTGAGTTTGATGCCTCTGGTGACATCAACGCAGTACACTGCGCATCTGGGAAGCTCTGGGGAGAAGATGCTTTAATGGAATCCGAAGTGGGCTCTCTGCCTGCCTCACTGCTGCTTGCTTTGCCTTCTGAAGAGATGTTCACATATACCAACCGTTAGCTGTAAGAAAGCCAGTTCCATAGCCAAAGACCCTTGCTATGTCTCTGCCTGGATTTCTCTCTGCAGGAAATAGCTTCAGTACCTACAACTAATATTGCTCCTCTACTAACATAGTTTGAAGGCCTAATATATTTTGTTAACCCTCCTACCAACATAGGCAAACACACACACACACACCCACACACACACACACACACACACAGAGTAGTCTACTGTGATTTAAGGAAGGTTGCAAAAAAAACCCCATTCGGGTTTGGATATTTGTCTCCTAATTCTCAACAGGTTGTGAAGAGTCATAGCATAACCTTTTTAAGACCAGGCAAGCAACTCATCCACAAAATCCATGGTATCAAAAAGAGGCTACGTCTACTTTTCTGACTCCACAAAGTGCACCGGAGTTTTGGGAGTTGGGAAGCATGACCTCTGGCAAGGGGCTTAGCCCTAGGTACTCCCAATCAATCAGGACCACTTACGCCAGTTTCAAAAGAAGAGCCTTGGGTTGATGATTTCTTCGAAGACAATAAAGGGTGGGGTTGACCTACTGTTTTCCTTCAAGAAATCATGAATAGTGCTGGAGGGAGCATCCATGATTCTAGACTGATCCTCTCCTTCAGCAAATGAGGACAGTGAGGCTAACAGAGCAAGACTTACTCCTGTCCTACATCTGATTAGAGCACAGGCAGGCTGGAGCACAACCACTAAAGCCTGAGTTCAAGCTCTTTGCCCAGAATGTCTGACATTTTGAGAAGCACTACAAAAAACGAAAACAAACAAACCAACAAAAACGTAAGCTAAAACTCCATGCCTGTTTCTTTCGATTTTCCTTGCCTTGTATTTTCCCGTCAGAAAAATTAAAATAACATTGAAATGTCAAATCCCTTTCAAATAATTAGAGTGGTGCCAGTTTTCTCTTAAGATTGCTTACCATTTCACATGACATTCAAAACATTCTGCCCTATTCCTCCTAAGAAAACAAACCAGGTGGTCTCCTTTACCTTTATAAAATGTCCTATTTTCTTAGTAATTCAGGTTGTTTTGAAAAATACTAAACTCCATTCTAAGCATCTCCATAAAAGCCTTTAAAACGGCAGCCACATCCTTCATTAAAAAATAGAGTGTGACATCTATTGCTCAATGAAAGGGTGTGGAGTTTGAGAGAGCCTCATGACCACATGACCATGTGAGAAGTCCCCATGGCACCTGGTACCTTATGAAAAGTATAAAAAAACCGGGAGCTTAAAATATATAAATTAGGTTATGCAGGTAGTTGATCATTCATTGGAGAATTGCCTAAATGGATTTTGTGGTAAGGTTCACAGTCCAGCAAGACTGCTAGAAGGTGTTCTCTGCTCCAGTGAAGCTCATGACTTTCCACATGGATCAGATCTTTCAGTTTGAATTCTGAGAGATCTAATCTTGATTGATGGGGCACAGGGGAAATTAGAATGGGAAAGCCTGCACAAAGCAGGGCAATGTCCTTATAAGTAGATAGGCCCTTACTGAGGTAGACCTCATGTCACTTGGCAGCCTTCATCCTTCAATGATAATGCTTTTAAGGAATCAGTACTGAGCACCAAAAAAAAGTCTGAAGAAAGTATTACCTATTTTCGCAATGAATGTTGGTGTGTGTGTGTGTTGATACATGGATATATATATGGATATATATGTGGGATATACATATGGATATATATGGGATATACATGTGGATATATATATGGGATATACATGGATATATATGGAATATACATGGATATATATATGGGATATATACATGGATATATATATGGGATATATACATGGAGATATATACATGGAGATATATATGGGATATATACATGGAGATATATATATGGGATATATACATGGAGATATATATATGGGATATATATATGGAGATATATATATGGGATATATATATGGAGATATATATATGGGATATATATATGGAGATATATATGAGATATATATATGGATACACACACACACACACACACATACACATAATTTGCTTTTTTGTTTGTTTTTTTGATGGAGTCTTGCTCTGTCACCTAGGCTGGAGTGCAGTGGCCAATGAATATTTGCGTGTGTGCATTGATATACGGATATATATAAAATTTACTTTTTTGTTTGTTTTTTAGATGGAGTCTCACTCTGTCACCTAGGCTGGAGTGCAGTAGCAGGATCTTGGCTCACTGCAATCTCCACCTCCAAGGTTCAAGCGATTCTCCGGCCTCAACCTCTCGAGTAGCAAGCAGCTGGGATTACAGGCATGTGCCACCATGCTCAACTAATTTTTGTATTTTTAGTACAGATGGGTTTCACCATGTTGGTGAGGCTGGTCTCCTGACCTCAAGCAATCCACCTGCCTCAGCCTCCCATATTATTTACTTAATAATATTATACAGTTAATTTTAGCGAAAATACACAGACTTTTATAAAGACAACAGACTTTCAATCTAGTGTGAATCCCAAGTAATACAAGAATAAGACCACCAAGTAAATTGTTTTTGAAGACACAGCTTTAGACCTAAATAGCCACTTTCCTTAAGAGCCTTTTGTAGATTATCTACAGATGTAAAGCAGAGTTTCTTTATAATTTGAGTTATTTAAGCAACGGACAGTATGAACAATGAATATGGAGAGCAGCAGGATACTGTGTAAAGACCATGAACTTGGGAATTCTAAGGAAAAAGCTGAGGTTGAACATCACTTTGGCTACTTTAACTTAAATTCACATTCTCAGTTTCTTTCTATGTGTGTTGGTATACTAACTGCCTTATAAAGTTTTATGAGTTTTTCTACAGTTTTGTATGACGAGCCCCTAGCACAGTGCCTAACTGGCAGAAGATCTTCAATGGCTGCTGGTTCTACTTTCACATCCCTTACAGTGAAAAGAGGTCTTCTAACTTTCCTCATACCCACATATATCAGGCTTGCAAAAAAAAAGGAGATGACAAAAATAGAAAATAAAGAAAAATACAAGAAAGGGATTCCACTGTTGTCCTTCATCTTCCTGAAACTTCATCTCTACAATAACTAAATTCAGATGTCTTCTATTTTGAGGATGCATTTACTTTGCAAGTCTCTCCTTGATCTTCAATGCAAAAATCCCTAAATCAGAACTACTTCCTTCCTAAAAAGCCGAGCACACTGTACAAAGCTCTGGGAACAGGGTAGAAGGTGTGAGGCATCATTGGACTGCCATTTCCAAAGGAATTACCTTCTCTTTTAGATCTAGGATGTTAGAACTAGTCTCAAATAAACCTTTGATTATCTGCATTCTCTGACCCATTTGGGACATACCAAGTGTCAAGTATAGCCCTGTTGACTCTCAAAAATTATTGGAACGATTGTCATTATTTTTTCATCGTTCATATGAGATTTTCATCTCTTATAAAGCAAATGTAAGCTCAAGTACTTTGAAAACAAGTTTCCTCAGAAATGTAAGGGAAGAGAAAACTGTTTTTGTTTGATTATTTGTTTGTTCTTCCTCCTCTCAGATGGGAAAATAGAAGAATACACAAAATCTTGATCCATTTCTAAAAACCATCAAATTCAAATTTTCTAAAAACATAGAAATTCTCCTTAGGAGAGAAGAGTTTTTGAGAACTCTGGCTGCGCATTTTAAAAACTTCTTTTTGCTTATATCAGTTTCTGAGAGGTGGGTCTGAAATAACTGATGATTTGTTCCCTTTCTGCAGTTGGGTAAGGTGGCAGCTCTTACAAGATTCTCTTTCGGTCATAAATGCATTTTAATGACTGACATGCGTTTAATAATACAGACAGCACCTGGATTTTTAAGAGCAATGTGCTGCCAGGGCCTTCCTTGTATTAAAATTTCATTTTTGACCTGAGGCCTACAAGTCTCTGTATTCAAAAACATCTCACCGATTCAAGAGAAACAGCTCAGTATCAGCTCACATTTTTCTTTTTCAAATAAGGAGGATTGAGGTTTAACTTTTATAATTCAGAACATGAAAAATATTGTAATTCTAAGTGATTAACTCACCTCCATTACTAGAAATCTAATAAATTTTATAAAAATCTTCTGACTGCACAAATTCATTCTTAACTTTTATGACTCTGTAGCATGAGGCCCCTTCTAGCTATATCTCTTGAGTCAGCACAGAAAGAAGAAAAATGTGTTAAATAGCTACTCAACACTTTGTGCAGTATTTGACATATATACTACCTCATTTAATTGCCAGCACCAACTTATAAAGTATAATTTTTTTTAAATCTCTTGTAATAGGCAATCTCTAAGATGATCCTGGATAATCTGTGCCTGTTAATACCCAAGCCCTGGTGTCATCCCCTCCATTTGGACATAAGCTGGGCATATTTACTTGCTTCTAAGGAATAGAATATGACAGAAGTGAGGAGATGCCATTTTCTATATTAGATTATAAAAAGACTGTGGCTTCTGTCTTGGGTGGTTTTTCTCACTCACCCTTGGCAGCCTTCTGGAGAGGGTCATGAGGAAAAGTTGGTAAAGGAAACCAAAATATTTCACCCCAAAATATACGTCTTTCACATATTTTGAGAGGGCTGTTCCGAAAGAAGCAGCCCTGCAAAGCTGTCTTTCATGGGGTACTTGCATCTGTAGAGAAAACTTGCATTGATACAACAAGGCTTTCTGTGAGGTTCTCCCTTGTTTGGATTGAGGACTGAGAGTGTAAACATTTAAGAGTCTGGAAGAAACATCTGTCATTTATTCTCTCTAAGGGCTGATACCTGTATGGCTTCACCTACATTTTAAGACCACCTTGGTAAACAGAACCTCCTCGGTAAACAGAACCTCCTCTTCTCTCCCCTCAATTACCTGTCATGCCATCATAACCTGATTTACTATCTCACCTGTGTTTTGTTGCTGTTTTTGTCATTGTTTTGTGTTTTTGAGATGGGATCTCATTTTGTCACCCAAGCTGGAGTGCAGTGGCACGATCACGCCTCACTGCAGCCTTGGCCTCCCTGGGCTCAGCTGATCCTCCTACCTCAGCCTGCCAAGTAGCTGGTACTACAGGCAGGCACCCACATGCCCGGCTAATTTTCAGTTTTTTGTAGAGATGGGGTTTTGCCATGTTACTCAGGCTGGTTTTGAACTTCTGGGCTCAAGAGATCTGGACTCCTTGGCCTCTTGAAGTGGTAGGATTACAGGCGTGAGCCACCGTGTCTGACCCATAACATGATTTTGGCCATGCTCTAAACCCCAGTTCTTTCTGTAATCTCAAGGTGGTATAAAGGCATCAACCATCTGCCATTTCTTTGGGCTTTTATATTTTGTATGTCTTTGTGACTCCTGTACACATGTGTGCATGTAATAAAATGTGTATGCATTTTTTTTCTTGTTAAGTTGTCCATTATTCATTTCTTATATAGATTCAAGTTATTTTTAAATAACTTGAGGGGAAAAATATAAACTTCCCTACATGTGGAAGTGGATTTTCTGAAGCCTGCCTGAGCACATGAGTTTGGAAGCAGATCTTCCTCCACTGAACCTTGCCATGGCTGCAGTCCCCATTGGCAATTCAACTATGACCTTATGGGAGACTCTGAGCCAGTCACCCAGCCAAGTTGTCCCTGGATTTCTGATCCACAGAAACTAAGACACAATAAATAATGTTTTCAACCATTAAATATTGCTGTCACTTGATATGCAGCTATAGATAACTAATACACTTCAGTTTATATATGAGACAAAGTTTATCCAGGGCCACAGGAAAGGAAGGAGAAAATGAATTAATACTTTTAAACTTGACTGCCTGACTTCCAGACTCAGGCCTTTCTGCTATGCTCAGGGGTTCAGTGGGCCATTTTGTTCGCCTATGGACATTTGAATGTCTCCCACGGTCTGACATGACCATAACTATGAGAAAAGAAAAACAGCTCAGAGCAGTCTGAAATATGCGAATGATGCAAAGTATATTGGGCCCAGAGAGACATGAGTATGAAACTTCAGTCACACACCCTTCCCCTGAGCTCAAGGCACCCATGCTCCAGGCAATTGTTTAAAGTTATTTTTTTCCTGACTACCTGCCTCACCCATTATCTTCTTGCTCCTGGAATCTGCGATACAAAGAACAATGCACAGGAAATCCTTAGCCGGTATGATTTTAATGTACATTTCTGATAAACAATACAGAAACTACCTCTTTTTCGTCTTTAAAAATCTGCTTCTAACTGTAGCTAATCAGAGCATACATTCAGGGCAACTTGAATCTATATTCCCAGGTTGCAATACTCAAGCTTGGCCCAAATAAACTATCTATTTATATTAATATTGCCTTGGCTTCTTCCTTTTAGGTCGACAACTATTAAGTCATATCCTTTACAATTTAACTCAATTTTTGCTAAACTACTTGGATAAAAAATCCATGCAGTCCAGTTGAGAGAAAGGCATCTAAATTAAATTGTAGTATAATCCATGATGGATGTTGACCTGCGGTGAAAAGCAGAGGGAGATTTTTATTCAGACTGTTTATTCAGGGAGACTTCTGAAAGAACTTCATCCTTCTGAAAGAACTTCATCTATCAGCAGCTGCAGTCCAATCCCTGCTCAATCCTTGGCATGTGAGATTTGACCTCAATGAGTATTTGTCACCTTTGTAAATACACCGCTGCTTGAAGAACATCAGATATTGGTAACATAACAGAGAATGAGGGAGAGACTTCCACTGTTCCATGTTGAAGAAACAGCAGCTGGAGGAGCCAGGGTATAGAAAAATACAATTTGTTCCTAGACCTGCTGCATATTGCTAGACAGTAAGATCTGTAGTACATGGCAATGAAACAGTGCTTCCCAAACTTTGGCCATTTGAAGACCATTTAAAAGTGTTCCCATTCCCTGGTGCCATATGTACTTGCATTTACTTAATATATTTAAAGAAATAAAGAGTATTCAGTTAGGAAAAGAAGAAGTCAAATGGTCCCTGTTTGCAGATGACATGATTGTATATTTAGAAAACCCCATTGTCTCAGCCCAAAATCTCCTTAAGCTGATAAACAACTTCAGCAAAGTCTCAGGATACAAAATTAACATGCAAAAATCACAAGCATTCTTATACACCAGTAACAGACAAACAGAGAGCCAAATCAGGAATGAACTTCCATTCACAATTGCTTCAAAGAGAATAAAATACCTAGGAATCCAACTTACAAGGGATGTAAAGGACCTCTTCAGGGAGAACTACAAACCACTGCGCAGTGAAATAAAAGAGGACACAAACAAATGGAAGAACATACCATGCTCATGGATAGGAAGAATCAATATCGTGAAAATGGCCATACTGCCCAAGGTAATTTATAGATTCAATGCCATTCCCATCAAGCTACCAATGACTTTCTTCACAGAATTGGAAAAAACTGCTTTGAAGTTCATATGGAACCAAAAGAGAGCCCGCATTGCCAAGACAATCCTAAGTCAAAAGAACAAAGCTGGAGGTATCATGCTACCTGACTTCAAACTATACTACAAGGCTACAGTAACCAAAACAGCATGGTACTGGTACCAAAACAGACATACAGACCAATGGAACAGAACAGAGCCCTCAGAAATAATACCACACATCTACAGCCATCTGATCTTTGACAAACCTGACAAAAACAAGAAATGGGGAAAGGATTCCCTATTTAATAAATGGTGCTAGGAAAATTGGCTAGCCATAAGCATAAAGCTGAAACTGGATCCTTTCCTTACTCCTTATATGAAAATTAATTCAAGATGGATTAGAGACTTAAATGTTAGACCTAAAACCATAAAAACCCTAGAAGAAAACCTAGGTAATACCATTCAGGACATAGGCCTGGGCAAAGACTTCATGTCTAAAACACCAAAAGCAACGACAACAAAAGCCAAAATTGACAAATGCGATCTAATTAAACTAAAGAGCTTCTGCACAGCAAAAGAAACTACCATCAGAGTGAACAGGCAACCTACAGAATGGGAGAAAATTTTTGCAATCTACTCATCTGACAAAGGGCTAATATCCAGAACCTACAAAGAACTCAAACATACTTACAAGAAAATAACAAACAACCCCATCAAAAAGTGGGCAAAGGATATGAACAGACAGTTCTCAAAAGAAGATATGCATACAGCCAATAGATACATGAAAAAATGCTCATCATCACTGGACATCAGAGAAATGCAAATCAAAACCACAATGAGATACCATCTCACACCAGTTAGAATGGCAATCATTAAAAAGTCAGGAAACAACAGGTGTTGGAGAGGATGTGGAGAAATAGGAACACTTTTACACTGTTGGTGGGATTGTAAACTGGTTCAACCATTGTGGAAAACAGTATGGCGATTCCTCAAGAATCTAGAACTAGAAATACCATATGACCCAGTCATCCCATTACTGGGTATATACCCAAAGGATTATAAATCATGCTGCTATAAGGACACATGCACCTGTATGTTTATTGCGGCACTATTCACAATAGCAAGGACTTGGAATCAACCCAAATGTCCATCAGTGACAGACTGGATTAAGAAAATGTGGCACATATACACCATGGAATACCATGCAGCCATAAAAAAGGATGAGTTCATGTCCTTTGTAGGGACATGGATGCAGCTGGAAACCATCATTCTCAGCAAACTATCGCAAGAACAGAAAACCAAACACTGCATGTTCTCATTCATAGGTGGGAATTGAACAATGAGATCACTTGGACTCTGGAAGGGGAACATCACACACCAGGGCCTATTATGGGGAGGGGGGAGGGAGAGGGCTGGCATTGTGAGTTATACCTGATGTAAATGATGAGTTGATGGGTGCTGACGAGTTGATGGGTGCAGCACACCAACATGGCACATGTATATGTATGTAACAAACCTGCACATTGTGCACATGTACCCTAGAACTTAAAGTATAATAAATAAATAAAAATTTAAAAAAATAAATAAAATTAAAAATATATGTATACACATATATATTTTAAATGATGTTTTAGATTTACTGATTTTTACATGAAATATAATTTAGGGGCTATCCAAACTTCCATGCTAATGTGGTTTAAGAGGAGAATATAGATTTGGAAGTCAGACAAATTCAGGATAAAATCCCAGCTCCATCACATAGGAACATGAGATTTGCAAGTGATTGCCATGACTTCTGATTTCCTCACTTATTAAGTGAAAAATAGTAACTTCCTTCAGTGAGCGTGGTGAAGATTCTGTATGATACATGCCATGTTTGTAGAGAACCTAGCAGAGAGTCCTAGAAATGGTCTAGATTGTGCTAAATACTCCCAGGTAAGAATTCTTATTCTCATCTTTCCAATGAGACTGCTAAGCGACTAAGAAATTTAAGCACTTAACCAAAGTTGACATAGCTAATTCTAAATTCACTTTTTTGTTTTGTTTCCTACTAAGAGAAAAAACAAAACAAAACAAAACAAACAAACAAAAACGCTGGCCAGGCACGGTGGCTCAGGCCTGTAATCCCAGCACTGTGGGAGCCCGACGTGAGCAGATCATGAGGTCAAGAGATCGAGATCATCCTGGCCAACATGGTGAAACCCCATCTCTACTAAAAATAAAAAAAATTGGCTGGGTGTGGTGGTGTGGAGGCTCCACTCTGGAGGCTAAGGCAGGAGAATCACTTGAATCCAGGAGGCGGAGGCTGCAGTGAGCTGAGATTGAGCCACTGCACTCCATGCATTTTAAAGATGGCAAGACTACATCTTAAAAAAAAAAAAAAAAAAAAAAAAAAAAAAGCTGCCTCTTCAGAGTTGGAGTAAATTTGTGAATACTGGGCTAACCCACATCCTTGAGATTTGGATTCTGTATGTTTTTGTCAGGACCTCAACCTTTGTCAACTTGGATAAATAAGAAACTGATCCAGAGTGTCAGCAGACAGTACCTGTGAGGATTTCAGCTACACGTTCTGTCATTTTCTGAATCACGAGTCTCAGGATTCCACTCTCCAGGCTCAGCAGCAGGGTCCCCGAGCCTTCAGACAGCTCTGTGGACAGAAGCAGACCATCCTTGTTCCATGTTCGAAACTGGAAACTCACTGAGAGCCCATCAATTTGGGGGGTGCCGGGCAGCAGCAAATAGCTGCCGCTGGAGTTGATAAATGTGATGGGCACAATCTGTGGTTCGGAGCAGGAAAAAGTGACATTGCCCTGGAAAACAATAAAAGTCAAACATATAAAAGCCATTTTTTATTCTGCAATCTGACAGCTGATATAAACGACCACCTGGGAGCTGACCTTAATTTCAGGATCATTTCACATTCAGCGGCAAGATCTTAAAGAAGAAAAAAATGTCGGCTTTGTTCAGACACACTCACAAGATTACTTTCCATTCATGTGTTAAGGATCACAATGCTATCTGCAAAGAGGGCCATCCGAGAGTCCCAGAAAGAAGGGGGATGGAAGCATCCACACTTTCTAAGGAGTGTACAAGTAATTACATTTACTCATTATATAAATACCTATGGCAAGTCAACTATGTGCCAAGCTCACAATGTGGACATCAGCTCCCGCGGGAGCCTGGCAGGAGAAATAACTGGACAAGCGAAGGTTATGCGAGGGAAAGCAAAACAAAGGAAGGAATTAGGGAAGGGGTGGAGTACCTTGACTAGCCTTTTCAGTCAAGGGCACTGTTTGTGCAAAGGCTTGAAGAAATTAGCAAAACAGCATCCCTAAGGAATTCCAGGGAACCTGCCATTTCTAAGTAGTTAGCGGGACAGGAAGGTCCAAGTAGCCTAAAGGAGGTAAGTCTGGAAAGGTGAGTAGAGGCACAGCTGGAAAGTCCTCTGCTGCTTCCTGAATAGTTTTCTTTCAAACTCAGAAACAGTGCAGTGACATGGGCCAAATATTTAACTTAGTAAAAGTATTTTCAATAACATAGATGAGGAGTGGATGAGAAGACTTGTCTCGGGGAATATTAAGTGTGTATCGAACCCAAAAGAAGAGTAAGAAGATTATTCTTTGCATAGCAAAAAAGGGTAAAGATCCCACAAGAGGAACGCCCTAACCTGAATGGCTACCTGAATTTAACTTTCCACCGCGGTGGCCTGGTGGCAGAGTTAGATACTTAGTGTGGTTCTCAGTCCTGGAGCAGGGGAATGGTTCAATTCCAAAATCCTCTACCCAGAAAAACATCTGCAGGTCCCAACCATGTTTGTTTATGATAGTCTCGTATTCTTGAAAATGAATAACAGTCCCCAAACAAACTTCTACCAGTAGCACATTTCTAATGATTCATCCATCAATCACAGTGCTATGAGCATATTATTGCATGAATCATTTGTTGTAGTTGTTTAGATGCTTTCTTCCCTTTAGGCTAGATCCTCACAAGTTAATTAATGTGTCAAAGGGTAAGGCCCTTGATATCCATCAAGCAATCACCCACAGTATATATCACTCCACTGTGCCAGGCAATAGGATAGGCACTTACATACATATCTTGTGAATTCTGCACAACAATGCCATAATGGATTATTTTCTTCATTTAAAGGATGCACAAACCAGACTTAGAATAAACAACTTAGCAAAAGCCACGTGCCTAGTTAGCAGGGATCATGGAAGACAAACCCTTGTTCATCTAACTTGGAGGCTTTTGCTTTTAGCCACCATCTCTGATACCTCCATCTTCTGCACTGAGTGCCACCATTAAAAAAAATCCACCAACTTGCTCTTGGTATCTCACAGTTGTTTTAATTTGCATTTTTGGATCTCTGGTAAATTCACTTTCAAGAATAAAAACATCACCAATGATGGCCAACTCATCGTGGCAGGGCTGTCTTTTGGAAGAAGCCAAATCACACATGCTCTGCAGAGAAGTTAGGAAGTAGTAATAACTTTTATTTATCTTTTTCTTTCCTAAGGTCAGTATCATTTTTGTAAAAACAAATCTGCCAGAGAATAGCTGCATTCAAAATCTGAGGTTGTGTGGAGTGGGAATGTTCACAAAGATGAAGAAGGCAAAAGCATAGGAGGTTGCGAAAGTATCCCCTTCCCCGGAGTTATCTAACACCCAGTTTAGCTTCACCTAAACCCTCTTCTGAGTGTTCTCTGGATCAAAGCCATGGAAGGTGGCTTCAGGACAGTGGGGTACTAGAGGACCTGAGATTCTTTCCTTATTTGATCAGTTTGCTCACATTTGAGCAGAGGTCTGGCTCTCTTTCCTCAGTCTCCCTTCATTTCATTGTTTAATTGGCCCAACTTCTTGCGCACAATTCAGGGTTGCTCAGAATCTAAGGAGTTCCTGGATTAGTCCGCCAGAGCAAGGGCTTTAAATAAACACCTTCAGAGACTGTCACTGTTAAGATAAGGTTGTGAGTGGGGATGCACACCTAGCTCAACAGAGAGCAGGAAAACTTTGAAATGCATTGGGATATGCTTTCTATCCTTGGACAGTTTCCTCACTCACCTTAGGCCAGCTTCTCTCTCCCTTCCCCCGATTCCCTTCACACTTCCCTCTATCATTCTTGCCCCTATGCAGCCACTCCAGCTGTCTAAAACATGCCTCTACTATATTCTCCAAGGGCAAATCCAAAGGCAAGTAGAAGAGAAAAGATGTGGGTGGATGGGAAATTCCTTCTACACAGAATCTGACCCAGCTCTCTGGGCGCACGTGAATGTTTGCTGTTCAGCTTCCTGTCACACAGCTGCTGTGTGCCACTTTTCTGACAGTCCTGTCTCAGCTTACTGCTGGCAGAAATGACGTACGGTATTGAGGGCCATTGGTGCCACCTCCATTCACCAAAGTGAGGCGAAAAAAGAAAAACGAGCTGCGTGTAAAAATGCTACTTTTGAAATCAACATGGACTGACCATTTTCAATAGTGCCATTTGTGTCTCCAGAATCTGTCTCAAGACGGCATTTGAGGAAGTTCCCGCTGGCCATTTAGAAAAGCCATGAGAGAAGACATTACTTTAGAATTGTGTCAAAGGAGACATGGCAAATGGTCAGTGGCCTCTAATCCCTTTTAATCCCTTTCTTCAAATATCATTCCTCCTAATCCCAAGAAGGGCGCTTCATTCCCCAAAACCCCTTTGTCCCTCTGTATGTTTAATTCCATTTAAGGTTTCAACATTCATTCAAGATTTTTCAAATATTATAAAATTGTGCTAAGCACAAGTTAGTTGTACACATAAATGTGACCTGATCCTTTGCATGCTATAGTAATTCAATTCACTTTATATACTTACTCTAATTTACTGTAATTGGTACAAAGTATGTCTGGCAGGGAAGGGTGCATTGATCAAACCTTCAAGGTAAAACCACTGGCTTTGACCTCATAAGTGAGACTGAAAGGAGGTCAGTGAGCTACCATGGGTCCTTTTTCCCTCCCTATATTTTATAAGAACTATAGGGTCTTTCATTGTCCAAAAAAGGAAGTCACTCTTTAAGGAAGGAATGAAATTCTTGCTGTCTGAGTGCTTTTCCTTACCACACTCCTCAAGCTCCAGTTGAACCGTGGACTCCTCTGTCTGACTGTGACTGCCATTCAAGATGATAATGAGACCTCCCCAGGGCAGCAACTGCCACAAGTCACTGGTTCCTCCAAGTGTCGTCTCCTGTTGTTCCTAAGATGGTAGTTCTTAGTGCCCTATAGTTTCACTCTCATATGTGCCCCTTCTCCAACAATCAAGGTGTTCAGAAGTGCTGGGCCAAAGATGGAGTAGATGTTTGCCCCTGGGGTTCCCCAAACTATGTCTTTTTTTTTTCTGACAAAAGACTCTTTCCTTGAGCTAACTCTAGTCAGGCTCCTCTGAGTCCTCCTTTGGACTAGGTGTGACGTTGGGCTCTGTCCATGGCCCATTTTTTTCCAGTTTTAGCAAGAATTCTGCAGAGTCAGAATACAAAACCTCCCACCTTGGTCTGACCTCCTTGGATATATTATCACACTTGCCTGCCTTCAACAAAGCTCCTGTTGGGCTAGTTTAGAAAGAAGTACCCCACCTCTAAGTAATTTTCCATTCCCTGACCCCCACCCTACTCCGTGGCTATAAATCCCCACTTTTCTTTATTGTGCTCAGTCTTTGCTCCCACTATAAAACCCCATTTAGTAGCCCCCCTTATCATCTTTAACAATTGTAATGAATATTTTTTTCCAACACTTCTCTACAGACCCACTACAGTCTTTTCTTGGTCAGCTCTGCTGTGCCATGCGGTGCCCGGATTAAACATTATTTCTGGGTGTGTCCCTGTGTGTTTCTGGATGAGATTAGTATTAAAATTGGTGGACTTGGCAAAGTACAGTGCGCTCCCCACTGTGGATGTGTATCATCTACTCCGCTGAGGGCACAGAGCAAAATGCAAAGGAAGGAGGAATTTGTACCTTTTTGTTTCCTTCCTCCCTGCTTGATCGAGAAATTTCATCTCGTCTTCTCTGGCCCTCCGGCTGGGATTTACACCTTCTGGTACTCAGGCCTTCAAACACAGACCAGCACTGACTTTCCTAGGTCTGTAAATCATTGGTCTTCCCAGACTCTGTAGTGCAGTGAGCCAATTTTTCATCATAAATCTCAATCTCTCTTTCAAATCTATTTCTCTTTCATATCTGCATTCCACATATATAGAGATCCTGGCCCTACTTTTCTGGAGAACCCTGATTCATACCAATAGCCATGTGGGAGAGTGAGGAAAGATAACAGATCCATGAGAAATTTGCAGGTACAACTGATAGAAGGTGCTGACTGGGGAAGGGGCTGGAGGGGCAAGCATGGTTCCCATTCTTCCCTGAGAGCACAATGGATTTCAAACAGGAAAGCACAGATGGCTGCTGACTACTGATAGACCGTCACCTCCCTTGGATTGTGTCCCCAGTCATCGGCACTACCCTCACTAGAGTGAGGAGATACACTAACAGCAAAGCTGTCCTCTAGACACACGCCATGCCTTCCTCCCTCCACCAGGCATGACCTCTTCATTCCTCTGCACCCTCCACCCCCACTTTTGCTCTGCAGGGCCCAGTAAGCCTTCTGGGCTTGCCCATGCCCAGTCCTTTCCTGACATCCATCTCACAGTGGCTGCCTTCTCCACGGGCTTCCGGTGGTGTGTGCTACCTGTGGAAATCTATTATATTTCTTCTACTGCCTTGTAGTAATTAGCTACTTTTTGATAACTGCCCGTGCCTTATATAACAGGTTTACAATTTGGTATAGAGCATCTTGCTCTGAATTCTAAAGAAAGTAAGAGTGTTAAATTTAGGCAGAACTAGATTCCTGTTACAAATATTTACTGAAAAAACCATGCCTTTCTCTGGTCCTCATTGTTTCCTTTATAATCTGGGGAATAATAGTAGAGGGATGATTTAAGACCACATGAGACCACGTGCAACATGTCTAGCATTGCTCCTGGCTTATTATTTTTCTCTCTTCCCAGGTCTGACTCTTTTCTTGGTGGCCAGAGGTGAGTCACTTCTAGAGGCTTAGGTTTCTTTTCTGTAACCTGAGGCAATTGAACTGGAGGGCCCTAATATTCCTACTTGTTCCCCTAACCTTGGGTATCTGAGGCTGAAGACCCACATCTTTACCATCTGTCTTGTCTTTGGAGAGGATTTAGGGATGATCTGAATCATTCTGTTGTTGGCATGAGAAGTGTAACCAAGTATTTACATTTTAGAAGACTTTTTCTTTGAATGATTCAGGCTCTAAAGAGGAAAACTTAGGCCTCTTCCCTAGTAATTCCTGTCTCGATGCAGGAAAGAGGGCAAGAATCACCATACATGATAATTATATTAAAATAAAAAGGAAGTGAGCAAAAGATGATATAGTTTTACATGTTAAAGAAATAAGAAGGCAAGCGTGGTAGCTCACATCTGTAATTCCAGCACTTTGAACGGCTGAGGTGGGAGGATCACTTCAATCCAGGAATTTGAGACCAGCCTGGGCAACATGATGAGACCCAATCTCTATTTAAAAAATAAATAAGAAACCTGATATTTTAAATCACACTTACGAGAGTATAATAACCAATTGACTGATTATGTTTCCCCCCGCTCCCCCTCCCCAGAAACTGGAGCCTAAAATATTTTACAAAGAGAAAGCTAGATTAATGCTGAGCTGTATGAGGAACCAAAATGGTTGTGACTTTCTAGCAGAAGGCAAAATGGGAGAAATTATATGTGACCACTTAGACAGGTGCCAGTTCAGGGGCTATGCAATGAAAACCAGAAGGAAACCACGAGACAGAACGAAGTTCCTGAGCAGCGCCTTCCTTGAAGACGTATTCAGGTCATTCTGCCACCAAACCAGAAGTGCGCCGAATGCTGATGGAAATCCAATGAAACCCATCCACCTAAAAGCTTGCCTCTGTGGCAGAGAAACTCATCCAAAAGGAGGTACTGCAGTAATAGCATAATTACCGCGATCATCTCATGACTGATGGACGGGAGTGTCATGGCAGAAGGTTTCCTTCCTCAAGACTTTTGACACAGAGAACACAGTAGTACTTAAGTCTTTGTCATGTGACTCCAGAACCAATCGAATGAATTGACACTTATCCATTACACAGAGGAACAACTTCAAAAGATGCTGCTCTGCTGACAGACACAAGGATGGAACCACTGCAGTGATCTGAATGTGACTGTATAATAGAGAGAATAGACTGAAATGTGTTGAACAGCGAGCTCAGGCCTCCATGTTAGTCAAACATTCCTAAACCTGGACTCTCTTATATTCATTGATCACTGGGTATTTTAGCCAGGTCTCAGCACATGGCATAGAAGCCATAATTTACTAAGCTAGAACAAGTACCTATCAGAACTGAGAAGAGAGACATTCTTAACAAATGGCTTCATTGGTACTCATTTCCTGGCTTTATGATTAAACATAATCCTTTGGTTATTTCACTGAAGATCATTGATTTACATGAAATACTTTAGACCTTAGCAACAAAAGACAATTCTGCTTGAATTTCCCATTTGGATGTTGGCTTTGCCTTATATCTCTGCTAGGACTCCATCCTCTTTCAAGACTTTTACTGACTTACTTGCCAACCCTAGGTTGGCTGCATAGACAATAGGTTACGCTAAAGTGAGCCATCACTGATAAATGGCTAGAGGTATTTCTATTAGGGGGCATTATTCCTCTAGTCAAACATTGAACATTGGCCAGTTATTTAAGATATTCAAGCACATTCCTTTTGGACTCATTTCACTACCCAAAGACACTATTACTATTTACTATTAGTCACTGAAGCCATTTAGCTATTCTGTGGAAAACTCCAGAAAGTTGTTGGCTGCTCTGCTTTAAATGAAAACCTGAAAATAAAAAAGCTATAAATAAAAAGCATGTGAGGACCATGCAAGATCCAAAGTCTCTAGCAGATTCTCAACCAGGCTGTCACCACTGCTCCCTGACTCTCTTTCCCCTAAGGCTTCACGTCACCCTTCAAACACTGCTTATCAGCTCAACAGTAAAGTTCTGGTTTGACCTTGAGTCACCTGGGAAGAATAAAACAAGAATAAGAGACTACTCTCTATTGAAAAAAGACCTGAGGTCATAGATCCAGGTAGCTGGGGATAGGCTACGACTAAAAGGAGAGTGCATCTGAATCCAGTCTGGTAACCAAGGCAGAAGCCAGAAAATGGCAATGCATGGGTGGGCGAGGAAGGTGGAAGGCAGACAGATAGTCTACTCCCATTGAGACTCCTCCACTGTAGGGACAATGAGGTCCTGATACATCCTTCATTATTCCTGAGAGGAAATAATAAGTCAGGTGTGGCTGGCCCACCACTCAAGGTGACTAATTTTTAAGACCTGAAGAGAATACAGCAGGCCCAGCTTGAAGTTCTGCTTACCTTGACTATTTTACAAGTTTCTTATGTGTGACACTTCCAAGGGTTACATTACTGTGCTGAGTTGTTATTTACAAAACTTTTTCATTGTGGGTGTTTGTTTTGTTTTTAATCATCATCTAGACATCACAACACCCTGGTGTGTAAAAAATAAAGCTGGCAGTGCAAAGCTGAGCTTCAATCATGAGGCATCAAACAAAGCCAATCAAGCATTTATAAGCTGGAGAAAATGATCTTGATTCAATCTAATTTGCGGGGAAAGATTTCAAAGCCAGTTCTTGATTTTCCAAATGAGTACAACCATTTCTAATTTGATTTGTCTGAGAACTACCAGCACTGACTGGCATGCTATCAGCAAATATAGGGAAAAGGCTGCCCTGCGAGCTCAAGCTACCCTCCTATTCTCAAACTCAGGGAGACTCAGGAATCAAATGAAGGCTCTTTTTCATTTTTGGGAAAGACAGGCTCCTTCCTTTTTTTTTAAATTGACTTATTGAGCAGTTCTCTATTAAGCAGCTCATATGGGCCACCTTGACTCTCACGACTAAGGATACAGTGAAGGAGTGAGACAGACTCAGATCTGCCCACCTGGAGCTTACATGGCAGCAGGATAAGGGTCATGGAACATGTCATCACAGCTATGACCAAGTGCCATGAGGGAGACGTGTATTCTGCTGGGAGAGCATGTAACAAAGCATTGTAACAGGACTTCGTGAGGTGCCTTTGGATTTGACCTTTGTAGGACAAGTAAGAAGGAATGAAGCTGGGAATACGACTTGGGTGGAGAAAGAGAAAAGAGGGAAGGACAATTACTGAAAAGAAGGTCATAATGCATGTTAGGAATTTAAGTGAAACTAAACACGTGGCACTACTATGGACAGGCAACATTCTGCCTCTGCCAAAGGAGGCTTTCAAGGGTAAAGATCATGCACATTGGGGTTTCATTTGAGAGACATCCAGGAGAGACACACTTTTAGAATTGGAAGGAAGGCCCTGCTAATGGCCGTGGTGCGTGGACAGGCTGGAAGACGGTTCGCTGCATCGCCTTTCCTCTGGCCTCCCAGCAGCTGCCTAGGCACAGGCACCAGTAAACGGGGACCTACTAGAGGCACATGCTGCCTTTGGCCTCAGAGACTGTCTCTTGTCTTTGCTTTTTTTTTTTCGCCCTCCCAAATCTACTTTTTATTATCCGTTAGCAAATATTGCACAAAGCTATTTGGAACTGTGAATCAAGAAGCTCAAAAATATTAATACGCATTTTGACACTCTACTTTCACTTCTAGAAGTCCTCAGGAAATAATTTGAAATTGGACTAAGATTTACACACTGAGAACCATTATTTAAAATAATACAAAACTGGGTCTGAAATTATAGAAATATTTAAGTAAATTATGGTACATGTATATGAAAAACTCTTTTGCCACCACTAGTAGCGATGTTTATAGCAAGCAAGAAAATTGCTTAGAACATTAAATTGAACAAATAGAATACAAATTTACACATATGAATCAGGTGAAATATACCTATATAAATATGTAGGCACAGAAGCATGACTAATATACTAAATAGTGGCTCTTTCTGGGTGGTGGAATTATGGCAATTTTTATTTCCATACTAAAATATTTTGTATTTCCAATGTATTTAAAATAAAGAGATATAGCTTTATACTAGGAGTTTCAGTTAAATAGTATTCTGTATGTGAATTCATTTGAAGGCTTTCATGACAAAAATATTCAGGATCAGTAATTGCTATTAGAAAATTAGTGTAGATTACTGAAAGAAATGATAGAAGATAGTCCAGGTAGGAATAGAACCAGCTAGGCTTGAAACCCAATGACTACTACCTTTCAAATGATTTTTACTCTTGCATAATTTCAAAATTGCTTGTCTCCTCTACCGCAATCTTTAGTCATGTGTCTAGTCTACTCACATAAGACAAAAATAACAAGTCATTATCATAGTAAGGTGTGATGGTTAAATGTAGGTGTCAACTTCACTAAATTAAGGAATACCTAAAAACCTGGTAAAGCATTATTTGTGGGTGTGTCTGTGAAGGTGTTTCCAGAGGAGACATGTGAGTCTGAGTGCAGTAGGAGGGGAAGATCTGCCCTCAGGGTCGGCAGGCACCATCCAACCTGCTAGGGGCCTAGAGAGAATAAAAACAGAGAAAAAAATGAACATGTTCATCTATCTACAGGAGCTAGGATATACTCTTCCTCTTCTGTCCTTGTACAACAACTCCAGGCTCCTCAGCCTTTGGCCTCTAGGTCTTACACTGGTGCGCCCCACCCCCTTGGGTTCTCAGGCCTTTGGCCTCAGCCTGAGAGTTACACTATTGGCTTCCTTGGTTCTCCAGCCTTCAAACTTGGAGTTAGTCATGCTGTAAACATTCCAGCGTCTCCAGCTTGCACATGGCCTGTTGTGAGTCCTCTCAGCCTTAACAGCCATGTGAATCATTTCCCCTAACACACACACACACACACACACACAGACACACACATACACACACAGTCTCCTATTGATTCTCTCTAGGGAACCCTTACTAACACATAAGGCTAAAGGAAATGGAGTGTGTGTGTGTGTGCGCGCGCGCACACGCGCGTGTGTGTGTGTCTATGGTTTCCTTTTGTCTCCAAACTACTTTTTTTTAGCCCACAAACAAAACAACTGTCCACTTCACATACAAGTATATGTTGCTTTTCTAGACTAAATTCACTTTAATAAGGATTAAATATTCTTAGCTCTGAAAATATGAGTACCTTTGTTCTTGAGTAAAGATATAAAAAATAGTAGGTGTGTGTGAAGGGCAAGTACCATCAACTGGCCTGGAAAACAAAACAAATTTTCAGCCCAATAATGAGTATGTTATAGAAGTCAACTTCTCAATTTAATCAATAATATTTATAACATAGGAAGGATCATATGTAATTATCTTTAATGAAGTACTTTTAAGTTAAAACATTAATTAAGACAGGGTGCGGTGGCTCACACCTGTAATCCCAGAATCTTGGGAGGCTGAGGCGCGTGGATAATGAGGTCAGGAGATCGAGACCATCCTGGCTAACATGGTGAAACTCCCTGTCTATTAAAAATATAAAAAATTAGCCGGGCATGGTGGTATGTGCCTGTAGTACCAGCTACTCAGGAGGCTGAGGCAGGAGAATTGCTTGAACCTGGGAGGAGGAGGTTGCAGTGAGCTGAGATCATGCCACTGCACCCTAGCCTGGGAGACAAAATGAGACTCTGTCTCAAAAAAATAAAATAAAATAAAATAAAATAAAATAAAAAGTAAATATTTTTAATTAAAAACTTAAATAAAGAGGGGCTGCAATGCAAGCATAGCTCAACATATGCAAATCAATTAAAGAAATTAAGGATAAAAACCTTATGATCATCTTGATAGATGCAGAAGAGAATATTTGACAAAAGTCAACATCCCTTCATGAAAAAACTCTTAATGATTTAGGTATAGAAGGAATGTACCTCAACATAGTAAAAGCTATGTAAGACCAGATAAGACAAACCTATAGCTAACATCATACTTAACAGTAAAAGGTTGATAGCTTTTCATCTAACATCAGAAACAAGACAAACCACTTCTGCCACCTCTATTCACCAGAGTACTGGAAGTCCTAGCCCAAGTAGTTAGGCAAGAAAAAGTAAAATTATTAAAATATCCAAATCAGAAAGAAGTAAATTATCTATGTTGGTAGATGACATGATATTATATATTAAAAAATCATAAGGACCCCACAAAAAATTTGCTAGAACTAATAAATAAATTCTGTAAATTTGCAAGATACAAAATCAACATACAAAAATAAGTTGAATTTCTATACACTAACAATAAACTATTTGAAAATAAAATAAGCAATGCCATTTACAATAGCATAAAAAATAGATAACCCATGTTCATGAGTCATAAGAATAAATATTGTTTAAAAGTTCATACCAAAGTCATCTGTATATTTAATATAAGCCCTATCAAATTCCCAATGGCATTCTTCATAAAAGTAGAATTTTAAAAAATCATTAAATTTGTATGAAACCAAAAACGACTTCAAATAGCCAAAGCAATACTGAGGAAAAAACAAAGCTGAAAGCACCACATTTCCTAATTTCAAGGTATACCACAAAGCCATAGGACTCAAAACAGTATGATGCTAGCATAAAAACAGACACAGAGACCAACAGAACAAAATTGACAGCTCAGAAATAAACTTATGCACAGAGGTGAAAGAATAGTCTCTTCAACCAGTGGTGTTGAGAAAAGTGGATATCCACCTGCAAAAGAATGAAATTAGGTCCTTGTCTTATAACTCTTACAAAAATTAACTTGAAATGTATTACAGACTTAAATGTAATACCTGAAACCATAACGCTCTGAGAAGAAAACAGATGAATACATCCTTGACATTGGTCTAGGCAATGACTTTTTGGATATTACACTAAAAATACAAGCAACAAAAGTAAAAATAGACATGTGGGATAACATCAAACTAACACATTTCTGCACAGCAAAGGAAGCAACAGAATGAAAAGGTAACCTACAAAATGGGAGAAAACATTTGCAAGCTATCTATCTAATAAGAGGGTACTATACAGAATATGCCAGGAACTCATAATATAACTCAATAGCAAAACAAACAAACAAACAAACAAAAAACCCAGATAATCTAATAAAAGAGGGCAAAGACCTTCATTAGAGATTTTTTCGAAGAAGATATTCAAGTGGCCAACAGGTATTCATAGTGCTAATCAATTAGGGAAATGCAAATCCAAACCACAGTGCAAGTTTAAACCACAATAGGTATCATCTCATACCTGTTAGGATGGCTGCTATCCAAAAGAAAAAAAAAAAAAGATACAAGTATTGGTGGGAATGTAGAGAAAGGGAATGCTTGTACACAGCTGGGAGTAATGTAAATTGGTACAGGCATTATGCAAAACAATATGGAGGTTCCCTAGAAACCTAAAGGTAGATCTGCCATATTAGCAATTCCACCTTTGGGTATATGTCTGAAAGAAATGAAATCAGTATCTCAAAGAGACATGCACACTCTCATGTTCATTGCAGTATTATCCACAATAGCCAAAACATCAGGACTACCCTAGGTGTCCCTCAACAGATAATCAAAAAATTATGACATCTCTCTCTCTCCATGTATATATAAAAATATACATATACACATATATACACATACATAAATAAGAATATACATATATACACATACATCTATAAGAAATAGGAAAACCATGCTGTTTGTGGCAACATGAATAAATCAGGACGTTGTTATGCTGAGTTAAATAAACCAGAGATAGAAAGGCAAATATGTGGTATCTTAAGAGGTCAAGCTCATAGGAGAAGAGGATAGAACAGTACTTGTCAGGGTTAGAGGGTAAGAGAAATGGAGAGACGTTAATCAAAGGGTACAAACTTTCAATTATAAGATGTTCAAGCAAGTTCCTGGGATCTAATTTACAGCATAGACGATGATGGTTGTGTTGATTAACTTGATTGTGGTAATTATTATACAATGTATACATATATCAAATTACCATATTGTACACCTTGAATATATAGACTATCTTTGCTTTTCAATTAAATGTTTTAAAATAAAAGAGTAAAAGGAAATCTGCTACTGAAATACTGGTATTTGGGGGTGATATCCCAGGCCAATGCTGTCTAATAGAAATATAATGCATACTACATAAGTAATTTAAGATTTTCTGGTAACAGTATTTTAAAAAGGTTTTAAAAAACCAGATTAACTTAATTTAAATTTTAGTACAGGGTTATTTAACTCAGTGGATGCAAATATTATTTAAATATACAATCATTATTAAAAACATTGCATAATAATTATATAAAATTATTTTACTTTTATATGAAGTCTTAAAACTCTGGGACACCTTAAAACACATCACAATTTGCACCAGACCTACTTACTTCAAATGTTCAAAAGTTACACATGACTAGTGGTTACCATATTGCACTACACAAATCTAGTGCATCATTATAATAGTAATGATAGTTTTGCCAATTTTGACACTAAGATAGAAATTGTTTTACTTCTTACATAAGAACTCTCATATACTGATCTTTATTGTTCAAAGGGATTGTGGAGAGATCCCCAGTTATATACCAAGAATTAATTGTTCCTGATCTTTCTTTTCTTTTCCCCTTCCTTCCTTCCTTCCTTCCTTCCTTCCTTCCTTCCTTCCTTCCTTCCTTCCTTCCTTCCTTTTCTTTCTTTCTTTCTTTCCTTTCTTTCTTTTTCCTTCTTCTTCTTCTTTTTTTTTTTTCTGAAATGAGTCTCTCTCTGTTGTCCAGACTGGAGTGCGGTGGTGTGATCTTGACTCCCTGCAAACTCTGCCTCCCGTGTTCAAGCAATTCTCCTGCCTCAGCCTCCCAAGTAGCTGGGACTATAGGTGGGCACCACCACGCCTGGCTAATTTTTGTATTTTTAGTAGAGACGGGGTTTCATCATGTTGGCCAGGCTGGTCTTGAACTCCCAATCTCAGGTGATCTGCCTGCCTTGGCCTCCCGAAGTGCTGGGACTTGCTGTAAGGCTCCTTGAAGGCTGCTGGCTCAGCTGGGAGGAATATCCCCTTTGCCTTCACTTCTTCCTTTCTTCTGCAGCCTGGCATGAGGTTAGAATACCTCAAGCTCCAGCAGCCTATTAGGACCCTCAGAATGGAAGATAGAGAGCTGAAATGGCCAAGCAGAAGGACAGAAGGATCTGCACATCTGACTACTTCATGGAGCTGAAAATCCTGTACTTTAGTTTTGTTATTTCAGTTTTGTTTTAGGAAGTGGAGTTGGAGAAGAGGTCTTAGAGACTGCTCACACAAGCACTTTAGGTGGTTTGCAGAGTCAAATTGTTATGGGCTGAATTGTGTTTCCTCTAAATTCATGTGTTGAAGGCCCAGACCCCAGTACCTCGGAATGTGACTGTATTTGGAAACAGGACACTTCATGATCTGAATAAATTAAAATGAGGCTGTTAGGATAGACTCTAATCTAACATGACTGGTGTCCTTATAAGAAAATGATATCAGGATACAGACATGCCCAATGATAAGACCATGTGAAGACAGGGAGAAGACAGCCATCTACACACCGAGGGAGACACCCTCAGAAGAAATCAACCCTGCTGACATTTTATGTTGGACTTCCAGCTTCCAGAACTGTGGGAAAATAATTTCTGTTGTGTAAGTCAAACAGTCTGTGGTATTTTGTTTTGGCAGTGAGAACAGACTAACACAGTGATAGAAAGAGTTTTAATAGGTTTTCTTAATGAAACCCTTGAGTTGAAAAGTATTTTAGACATTATCTAGAGGACATAATTCTCAATCATGGAAAGCACCAGAAAGAACAAGCTAATTGTGAACTTTACACACTGAATTCCACTAGCTACATAGTAGGACAATTGCCTGCAGAAGCCACATCTTCTGACTCACACAGTGCTCTTTTTAATTAGGTCATGCCACCTCTGCTGAAACAGGGAAGGAGAAAACATTTAGTGGAGGGAGATACCTGAAGATAGTCTCCAAACACTCTATCTCCAGGCAGCCAAGAGTCAGACTGTGCAACAGATCTCTTAATTGTATGTGGAGATCTTTAGGTACGAAGAGGATCAGTCTCCTGTGAGAAGATGCTCCATTAGGAAGACATTCTTCTTCACATTTCATCAGCTCCTTCAAGTTCATTTTAGTATAATCATCACAACATAAGCTTCAACAAATATTTACTATGCACCTCCAATTTGTAGTGTGGTCACTTCTTTACCCGAAATTCAAATTACTCATTTCTCTTCTTATCAAAAATGCATTCACTTATTCAACATTTATTGATCACCATTTTTATAAAGTAATTTCATTTTAGTTAACATTTAGAAACTCAGTGATTAGAGCAAAATATAAAATGTGTGTTAAGCACATCATAGCAGCTAAGCCCAGATTTGGCATTAGAAAGGCCACTAAAGGAAAGCAGATTCTATCACATACTAGTTATGGATCTTGGGGAAGTTACTTTAATGTTACTGAATGTTACTCACTTTTCCCAAACTGAAACCACAAAGAGCTATCCACTTTATAAGGTTATTCTGAGGATTAAAATAGATAAATATAAAAATCAGTTGACAGAATACTTGGCCTGTGATGAATGCTCAACATGTTATTTTCATTGCAGAATATTTATAACAAGAAAAGGAATTACACAAAATTACACCAAAATAGTACTTTTAAAATGAAGACTAAAAAAATCTACACCTGTATAGTATTTATGATTGCTTTGATAAAATTGCAGGTGACTTATTTTCTTTCTGCTTTTCTGTGTTTACTATATTTAGTAAATTTACTATATTTCCTATATTCTATAAGCATTATTTTTTTCATGAATAATGGTAATGCAATGTGATTTGCAAGATATTTATTGGCTTATATTTTGGTTGTTGAGTTACATTGCTGAGAAGACTGAGATTCTTGTACTTTTCCAGAGCAGTCTTAGCCCTAATGATCTCTGGACTCTTATGAATCATGGAGACTGACTGTTTCCTATAGTGCATATGAGGGGTGCAAAAATCTTTGGGTCACAAGGCAGAAGTTTAAGCTAAATGCCGTGGATTGTCAAATCCTAGTATAAGCATTCAATTTTGTGGGTAAAACATGGGGAAATAAAAGATCCTATATTTTCTTGGTCTTTGCCAATCGCCACAAGGAATTAAAAGTTTGATAAAATGCACTCTAGTTTACTAGAAGCCTATAGAGAAAGCATTTGTTCTTGTTGCAATGTGGAGGAATGAGAGCTCATTCCATGTGTATGGGCACATATAATCCTCCACCAAAGTCATCTTCCAGGGCTGCTGGATCTTCCATTTACCTTGGGAATCTAGCATTGAAGTTTCTATAACAAAAGTCAGATATTCAGCTGCACAAACATACTGTCCTTACAGGCATCCACCATGTGGCACGTATAAATGAAGTAAATGGTGGGTTTTAGAGCAGACCCTCAACCTAAAATTTGTTTGGATTCGAAATTTCTGTCAGACACGCTGTATGCGGCTTACGAAGGCTATGTATGTTCATTTAGCTTTGTTCTTTATCTCAGAGTCACATTCTTAAAGATATAGTCAATCTGTTATTTTTTATACTTAAATTATCATTACTATTTTTAAAGATAAGGTATTTATTTAGCTACTGAATTTCCCTGATGCAATGGGGACGAATATGAACATCCTTCAGAGGGCTTGCTTCCAAAGCTGATGTAGGGCGTATTTTGGACCTTGTTACAGCATCAGGGAAAATACTGAAGTAATCACTAGACACTATGGGGGATACTGGATAACCCCATGGGAGGATGTGCTGTCACAGTGATGAGCTGAACTAAGGTATTAGACAAACGTAGAAAGAAATGGCAGGGAAATAAAACAATTTCAGCAGAAGACAATAAGCTATGTAAAACAATTTTTAGGTTAAATATGAATCAGTTTTTGTGAGAATTATAGTAAATCTTCATGTAGAGAGGTAAATTATTAGAGTACTTCTAATTCACGTCCACCTACACAGTGTTCTAAACTTTTTGAGTATGAGAAATGCTTTTTAATGTAATAAATTACATGGGTCCATAATAAAAGTAGTAGTTTCATTAATTTTTATGGAGCATATACATAATGACAAAGTTAAATAAATAGACATTTTACTAATTACAAGAGCCTAGGCCTATGTTTGTGGTTTTGGACTTCATCCATTTGTGAGACATGCTGGTATTGCATAAAACTGTGATCAGGTGACATATGAAACCATGAAAATATGTATGTCTCCTTTTGTCTTCCCAACTCTCTTTTCCAGATGTCCAAGGTTTCTAGTTTTTAATCTAAATTTTTAAAAGAAGAAAAGAGATTGGCAGTTGTGTCAGTTACTCATTCTAAAGTTCAGTTCCAAAGCCACTCTTGTTTGCCCTGCATTTTTTTTTCCTTTACATTTAAAAAATTGTTATTTCAATAGTTTTGGGTAAATTGGTGGTGTTTGGTTACATCGATAAGTTCTTTAGCGGTGATTTCTGAGATATTGATGGACCTGTCACCCAAGCAGTGTACACTGCACCCAGTTTGTAGTCTTTTATCCCTCACCCTCCATCCAAGCTTCCCCGCAAGTCCCCAAAGTCCATTATATTATGATTATACATTTGCATCCTCATAGCTTAGCTCCCACTTATAAGTGAGAACATCTGATGTTTGATTTTCCATTACTGAGTTACTTCACTTAGAATAATAGTCTCTAATTCCATCCAGGTTTCTCCAAATGCCATTATTTTGTTCCTTTTTATGGCTGAGTAGTATTCCATGGTTCTTGTGCACCACATTTTCCTTTTCCACTTGGCTGATGGGCATTTAGGCTAGTTCTATATTTTTTCAGTTGTGCATTGTGCTGCTATAAACATGCAAGTCCAAGTGTCTTTCTCAAATAGGGACTTATTTTCCCCGGGGTAGACACCTAGTAGTGGAATTGCTTGATCAAACGATAGTGGAGTTGGACCCTGCAAACATCTCTCTTTTGTCAACTGGTTGAATCTTATGCTTTGTCCATAAGGGGCACTAGAGGGCCACTGCAGGGTGACAGAGGCTGGAAGATGCTTCCAGGTTTCCGTCCTCCATTACTGTTATTCAGTGGGAGGCCCAGGGACTCTGCACGGTTGAGCCCCAGCTTCAATCTCCCCACAGCCGTCAGCTTTTGCAGGAAGCTGAGACCTAAGTTCTCCAGCAAGTTTCTTTGCTATCTGTATGCTATGTGTTCCCCTGGTAACTGCACCTTCTGGAAGAGGCCTGAATCTCAGTCTGGGAGGTGGGCAGAGAGAACATTTCTAGTCCTTATTCCTTCACTGTCCATCGTTTCTCAAGTTAGAGAAAGTACCTGATTTTTTGCACATGCTATTTCTGGACAACGTGGAGTCCTATTTACCTGTTTTATTAGTTATCTACCTTCAACTAGAAAGTCACTTTGTATAATTTTTTTTGCATTTTCTAATAACTCATACCTTGACACATAGAGATGTCTTCTAAATCTTGTGACAAAAGGTGAAGCGTTTCTAAGAAGCCAGCCCAGCTGGCTCACATAGAACAAATCCAGTGTCGGGTCCCTACTTACTACGCATCCTGGTGATTCAACAAGGAACACTTATAGAAGGTTATTAGGAATTTATAAAAACACAGTTTTATTTTACATATAAATGTTTCTTTGTCTAAAATTTAACCTGGAGTTCTTGGGCTACTGTCCGTGGATGAGCTTCACAGGCATCAATGAAGCCTCAACAATGTTATGTGAAGTAAAATGTGGTCATGGTTTTCATTATATTCTTAAAGGGGCGTGTGCCCTATAAAATACTAATAATCACTGATCTATAACCTTTAGTGTTGTACTTGTAAAAGGCCATTTGTCGAGCAGGCTAGAGATTACTCACAGGACTATGGTCTTCATGGGCAACATGTGAGAAGAAATGGTGAGCAGAGTGAGGCAATAAAAATAATTATGATAATATTATCAGCTCTTAGTGATTCAATGCCTATAATATCCTAGGAGTCACTCAATATATGTAAAGTAGGCATTATTATCTCTACCTTGTAGACGAAGGATACTGAAGCAGAGATAGCTTAAAAAACTTATCTAAATTTTGTATCCATTATGTGGTAAGGCTGGGATTTAATCGTACTTCCTTCAAATATTATCCTCTTCCTCAACACCTAGTACCCTCATCCATATCCATTTCCTGACCATATATCACATATTTAACACCATGAGTGACATAAAAGCATGTTTCTTTCCTATACTTAGGATGACAGCAATAACTCTTGCAAAGAAATAGACTAGACTACAGCTTGTTGTTTCCCACAGTCCCACCTTGAGCTTTTGCATCTACATGTCCCGGCCAAGTTCCTGCACTTACATAAAGTCTTTCCTGAACCTACTATCCCTGTGATTTCTCCTTTCTAAGTCTCGTAAGCTATGTTTGAGTCTTGCCACTGGATGCAGTAGCTGTGGCTGTGGTAGTTGGAAGTAGTGTCAAGATCCACAGGCTGGGGCTGTGGTGAAAGAAAGGAAGTTGAAAAACCAAATGGGAAACCAGAACTGTGATGAGTGATCGAGATGGAGAACCAAACAAAAAGTAAGGGTCAAACCATAAAGGCAAGTGAGATAAACAGGGGAAAGGTGGCTGTCAAATGGTGGCCAGGAGAGCAGAAAGGTCTGAGGGGATGGCCAAGGCCAGGGCATCCGCTATGAACTCTGAGTCCTGCAAAGGTAAGACCATGCCAGGTGTGTAATTTCTGAGAGCAGAGAGGATGCTTCTCTTTGAAAAGAAGGATCATTTGCTATAAACACAGTAGATGTTCAATAACTACATTTTAGTGACAATAATGACTCAAGTGCTAAGTTATGCCACGTTGTGTATGTATGAAATTCACAGCAAGAAAGGTATTATGAAACTGAGAGTCTGAAAGGGGCCCTGAGGAGAAGGTGGGACAAGGAGTGCACCTGGGCAGGGTGGGCAGACAGCACATTCAACGCTCCCCGCTGCTCTACTCCATGGTAGATGCTGCTTGTAGATTACAGCAGCCTTCTCTACACACTCTGAACACAGCCCTACAATGTTTCTCAGCACTGTGCTCCAGAAAGATACCGACGATGCCTGGAGTTGATAAGGCATGGAGGGTATGCAACAGTTTCCTAGGAGCCTGCTCTAACGGTGATTCCATTTTTAACAATTTCAGCCTTCCACATGACTTGCTATGTAGCCACTGGTCCGAAGCTTCTAGTGGCTCCCTGAAACCTGGGCTTGCCTGTCTGTCTTCCTGTGCCCCCTAGGTCTCCCTACAATGTAGCAATTCCAGGTTTCTGGGTTAGCACAGCCTGGGGGCACCAGAACCCTGGTTTACCTCTGAGAACCAGGTGAATATTTTGAGCATTGCCCTGGTTCAGGACGTGAACCCCACCAGTGAGTTTGAAGAAGGATGGTTAGTTTGGGGCTGGGTCAGGGAAGATGTAAAGGAGAAAAAAGGCAACTTGGCTGGCATGGAAGAAACACAACATACAAAGGCTGAGAGGAGGATGTGCATGGAGTGGATTCCAGAAACAGCGAGTAATCCGGGTCTGGTTAGAAAAGAGGCCACACCAGTGAGAAACTGGGAAGCAAACTTTTATATGTAGGACAAACTGATTATAACAGTTTTGAAACACTCACATAAAAGTTTCTATTCACCTTGAAGGAATACAAGAGCCACTGGAAACAGAAGACTGAGTTTCTGGGGAAGCGCTTTGACCCTCTGCAGCACTTGCCGCCTTCTCCTTCAACCCAGAGGGAGAGTCTTCCAGCCAGATGCAGAGACCAGAGCCGCTGGGAGCCAGGGAGCAGTGGGATTCCACACTCTGCCCTTTGCTGCCCTCCTTCCTTTCTCACACCAAAGGCAAGGATTCCGCCCTCAAGCTCTTACATCTCAAGAGACACCCAGGAGAGATTTCTTTGGCAAATAACAAAGTACACAGGGGCCATTTCTGAAACACCTCATTGGTCTTCAATACTCAGAGATCAGTGCTGTTCACGGATCTGCCCAGCCTTGTATTATGTTTTTCTTCACTTTGACATGAAAGTCATTCAGGACCCTGAAAAAAAATAAATGCCTAATAAAAACGAATAAGACCTGATGGTGGATTGCTTTCCATAAGAGGAGGAAGAAGACTGTGAAAGGCACAGCCACTAATATATAATCACTGACTTTCCCTAATCCTGAGTATATTTTTTTGTATAAAACGTGGATAATAATGTCTGCCTCCTGCCTGTCACACACAGAAGTTTCAGGGACAGAGGATCTCTAATAGAACCACAGCTCATCAATCAGCCCTCCACGGACTGCCCTTCCAGTGCTAGCATCGTGATCTGGCCTTGTCTATAAGTTCTCTGAAATAAGGTATCTTCAAATAGAGGAGTAGTCATTGCAGTTATTATTGCGGGTGCAAGAGCATAAAAAGAATATGCTCAGCTCATTAGTTGGATGTTTTGCAAACAGGAGGCACATCTGAGGTCATTTCAACTTCTACGTAGCCCATTCTTTTAAAAAGCACTTGAAGATTCAAATGACTTGAAAGGTATCAGGTGAAACTAGCAGGATAAGCCGTTTCCTGTGTACAGTGCCAGCGGGCATGGAACCTGGTGTGGCTTTATGCAATGTTGGTTGAGTCAAAAACTCATAATCTTTGACCCAATAATATTCATTTCCAGTTATCTGTTTTAAATTTCAGAAAATTATTTTCGCACTATGGTTGTAATCTCAGTATTATTTTTAGCAGAAAAAAATTCAAACAACTCAAATTTCAACACAGCAGATTCTTACATGAACTATGGTAAATTGATTCCGTGCTGAAATAGTATTTGTAAATGGAGAAAAAACAACTTTTAATAAAAGTTTTAAAAACAATGAAAATACTTTAAAAAGGTAAAATGTAAAATTGTCAATAAACTGTGGTCTATGATAGATAAATATACATTTAAAGTGTGAAAATGAAATACCTATAATAGATGACAACAGTGTTTTCCTCTCTGGCTGGATTATTATTAATAATAATTCTTGTATTTTGCAAATTTTCATTTTCTATAGAAATATTTTTAAAACGTTCTGAAGAAATTCTCTTCAATACTTTACATGATAATTTTATCAGATGAACAAATTTATCATTTGCTCATCTGATAGAAAGGAAAACTCATAACACTAATTTCAGGTAAAAGAATTTTCAGAGAAGATGACTGCTATAGTTTGAATGTTTTTATCCTCCACTTCCTGAAATTCACATATTGAAATTTAATCCCCAATATGTTGTTATTAGGAGGTAAGGCCTTTCAGGAGGTGATTAGGTCATGAGGTCATGGGATTAACGTCTTGCAAAATAGCCCCAAGGGACTTTGTTTGTTTTTCCATCACTTGAGAAAGGAGGAAGACACAGTGAGAATTGTGAGGTCTACAGCCTGGAAGGGAGCCCTCACCAGAACCCAACCGTCCTGGAAATCTGATCTCAGATTTTCCAGCCTCCAGAACTGTGAGAAATAAATTTCCCTTATTCATAAACTACCCAGTTTATGGCATTTTGTTATAGCTGCCTTAATGGACTAAGATATTAACCATTATACTATTAGTTTTGCCTTTTTTCTTTAAGGCACATTATTCTTCATATGACCTTGAAACTATTTAGTTCCATTTTTTCCTGAAGAAAGGAAGGAAGCAATTGTTCAGGGAGTGAGTAACTTGAGAATGATTTTTCCTGCGTATGAGGAGCATACAGAATAGAGGCAGGTGATGTGGATGTCAGACTGGTCAAACGGAAGTAGAAGACAGCAGGAATGAGAAGAGAGAAGACACAATACGTTAGTCGCTTTTTCAAATGATTCATTCCATCGCGAGAAAGCATCATTTATCACAGAGCATACTCACTGAGATGAAACATGATCCCGGAGACAAGCTAAAGAGATTATAGGCTTTACTAGACAGTAGGGAGTTTTCTCTGAGCAATTTCCATGAGCCTTTGGGTCACAGAGAGGTAAGATAAAGGTGCCTGTCACTACGTGTGTGTGTGTATGTGTATGTGTGTGCACCTGCAAATGTAAATGTGTGTGTGCTCTCATGTCCACACTGATCTCTTACACGTAACTCTGACAGTGAGTGTTTGCTTGGCTTTAGAGCCACAAGAAATAACCAACCATACTCCAATAAGTTGCATGACAGCAGAGATGCAAACGAAGGGCAACACGCTTCAAGACAGCTCACTGTTGCTACTCATCAATACATCTGTTATACCCACGCCTATCAAGCAACACGCTTTTAAGTTCCTTATTTTAAAGGAATCTATCATTTGATCAAATCTGAAGTAACGATTTTCATCAAATTTTCTCAAACAAACGAGATGATTAAGTTTGTAATATATTTACTGCAAACCCACTTCATGACTTATGGTTTGGGAGCAAACAGAAATTCAGATTCAGGAAAGAACAGGAGCTACCTCCAATCAACTTTTATTATTTCGAACTGTATGTGACTGCATTAATTAGCTATCTAAAATGGCAAATAAATATTGGCTTATATACCAACTTCAGTTGAATGGATTTATAGATGTTTTTACTAATAGCTCCAATATATTGGGTGCTTAGTGTGTGCCATGCACTGCACTAAGCATACTACAGATTTAATCTTCACACTAACACTTTGAAGTAGATACTATAATTGCCCTCATTTTATGTATGAGGGTACTGAAGTTTCGTAACTTTCTCAAGATCCCATAGCTGAATAAGCCATGGAGTGGGTATAAACAACCTAGGAAGTCAATGTTTCAGTCATGATTTTATTACGGATGCTTCCAGGAACACTGAAGGGAGACCTTTGGGTTTTCCTCTAGGGCAAACGAAAAGGTAACTTGTGATTATTTAGCAATTTCAACCATGAGGTTGGGAGTAGTATTATATGGGGCTTAGTACTGGCCATTGCCCATCCAATTCCCTGATTCCAATTATTTGGAGACAAAGGCACAGAAATGAATTGACATAGTCAATTAGCTCCAAAGCTAAACTAAAGTCTTCCTGTTAGTTATTTGCATTTTCTTCCCTTCTGTTGAAGGTAAAGTGAAGTAACACATGAATTTCCACTATGATCTTTTAAATAAAAAACAAAATATTTTGGAACCTACAATGATGTGAGTGAAACTTCAACCAGCTCATAGGTAATCATGTTATTCTCCTTGCCTCTGGGAGAGGAGATGTAAGACTCAGAAAGGACAGCTAAAAAAGCATCATTTTTGATGGAGTGCAAGGTATGAAATTAATCATTTTCAGGAAACTATCACAGCAATATATTTCTTATACTACGTATGTAATAATCCACATTATAGGTACTGTACATACACTTCAATGGGCCATTTGCTTTCTGATTGTTTATTATATAGTGCTATATTAGCATATGATAAAGGATTTGAGGAAGAATAGTGAGGTATTTTTTATGTCTACTTTAAGCTGTTAGTTTTACTGCATTTCGGGATGTGGAGAATTGTCTTGTAGTCAAATCGAGCTATAAAGACTAAACTGAATTATCCCTATGGAAGAGCTGTTAAGTCTCCAGGGAGGGGGAAGGTCCCACAAGAAAGAGATGACAGATTGCAATGAGGATGGCTGCTGAATGCAGCCTGCTAGAGAGGCATACGTTAGATTAGGCAAAGGCTGGGCTTCTGTGGGCCTTGAAACACATTTTATAATGTATGGGTAGTACCATACTCTTGCTGCCTGATTTGTTGATCCCTTGAATCTGAACTTCCCAAGGCTTAATAATGCAAGAGAGTCAGCAAACACTAGAGAAGGACAAAAATGCCATTCCTTCCAAAAGCCCTTACTTAGCACTACAGTGACTTAATGACTGGGAGCAAAGCTGATTTTGTAGCAGATATGGTGTCTTTGGGGGAAACTTTAAGCTTGACTACAGAAAGGGAAGAGTTTGTACTTCAGTATTTAACTGTGCAAACCATTGCTTCCCATAAGAAATTCCTAAAGGAGATAGACTAGATATATAAACATGTGTGTGTGTGTGTGCGCGCGCGCGCGCGTACATGTGCAAGTGTATAGTGATGTGAATTCTCACTTAAGCAGGGTGTTGGAAGCAATTTGGAAGAAAAATAATGTACATTTTTTTCTTCTAAATTGTGAAGGTTAAAACTAAGGTTGCCTACCTGCACAATAAAACAATTTTCTTGGGATTTTTTTCCAAATACATTAGGGCTAAATGGATTCTTTATGCCTCATATTAACAATACCGCCAATTAAACCCTGAGGAGTAACGTATACTAGCGAAGTTTTAGGCAACTTGATAAGTGCTGTAGTAGTTTAAAAGTCACCACAACACTTGTTAAAGTTTTAGATAATGATTCTCTCAGAAAAGGAAATGGTGGAAGCTACCGATATTCACAAACTGAAGTTTATTTCCCCTTGCTCGTTCTCATCTTCCTTTTTTTGCTTTGCTTATTCAGTAACTCTAATATATCTTATCATTAAAGATATTTTTAACACATCATATGTATAAATACATTCTTTTAAAATATTATTATAGAGATCTTAGTTATTTATATCTAAAGCTCAGGCTTTTACACTTTTAAGTCCCAGTTTATGAACAATGAGTGTGCAATGTTTTTATAAACTTACTGTTGTTTCAACTTGCTCTGCCACATCTTAGCAAAATGGCAGGTAGTGATGCCCTTTGATGTTGATAACATTAGGCTAATCTAAACTTCCCATAGTGCATGATCTCAATGTAGGGCCCCTGTGTCAGCAGATTGGACTCAAGGAAACTGATATGTTATGAAATATTTCTTGAAACAATATTGGGAAAGGGATAGGAATGAGTGTGCTTTCCATGGCCCAAGACCACAAACCTAGAATCAAAAAGAAAAAAAAACGTCATGAGCAAGTCAGTGCTTATGTTAATTAGGAGATGGTTGACCTAAGCTCATGTGGATAAGTTGCAGAATTGTCGGGAGCCTTGGGCTTGAGCCAGAGATGGACAAGTAATGCTATTGGATTTTCTAGAGTCAGTGAGGTAACTAATCCCTCCCTAGCAGCATCCTAACTTTTCCAAACCAAAGGAGTCAGGGACTTGACACAAACCTTTTAAAATTCTGACAATCTTTAATCCAAGTGTGACTCCCCAGGAGCATCCTCTGACTCACATCCTTGAATCCAATGGCAGTTTTCAAGAAAATGTGTTAATATGATACCCCAAAACATAAAAATCATTATAGATTATATTTATCAAAGAAGAAAACAAACACAAAGTCATTTAAACCCATAGTTTGTTCAGATAATTCTATAATTAGGTTGCAAAGAGAATCAGATTATTGCTGTCAATGATAGGGTGACCTACTCTTGCCATAGACGAAAGAAAAAATGTCAGTTGAAGAGATTTCCAATTCCAGGAATATGACGTAACATAGTTTTCCCTATTTATTCTGCTAAGTAAGACTAAAAGACGATAGAAATTCTGTATAAAATCTACCTAAAAAGAACTCTGAATGGTGGAGAAAATAAATAAAGGATATATAAAAACCTTGGGACCAAGAGAAAAACATACTGGAGAATTCTCTGGATTTTCTCTTAACCTGATCTGTTTTACGTATGTTCCTGAAAGACAAACAACCCAGAGAGACCAACTGGTGCAGTTAAATTCTGTTTAAAATTGCCATTAGAAGACTGCTCTCTAGGCAAAGAATGAAGAAAGAGAGATGTTTTTAGACAACAACTTCTCTCCCTAAGCCAAATGCCATAGAAAAGATTGTGGCCCCACTTCCATTGAGCCATGCAGTAGTGAGGTGCCCAGATTTCTGGCCAGGGTGGTATATGGGAAGATCAATCTGGGAATCTGTGGCTTACAAGAACAATTCTGAAGATCTGGGAATTTAATCATTGTCAGATAGAACCAAGTCTCTCCCTGTGGTATCAACTGAGATCACAAGGAAAGCCTAGACTTCTGCCCCTGCTGAACTATCATGAGGAACCCCCTTCACCCCTGCAGGAGCAGTCTCAGAGATGGTTTAGTGGTGAGTCAGGACTGTCATCACCCTCCAGTGATATGAGGGGCATCCCTCTCCCACCCACACACAAACACTGTGATGTCACTGCAGGTCACATGGGAAGCAGTAATGAGTCTTTGATACTAATCCAAGCCAAACATATCCCTCGTGGTTTCAAGAGCTTTTCTTTACCTTTTGTCAATATTGGGCAAAAATATGAGTAAATGCAACAAACTCTCCTTCTCCTCTGGAATTCTCTACATGATGTCTGACATTGTAGCAAAAATCATACTACTTGAAATGGTTCTAAATATATAGAAATGGTTCTAAAAATATAATTGTCAAATGAAGACAATTATAAAGTAAATAAGGGAAAATAAAGGGATGTAAATGGAAATTAGGTTTCTACACATCAGTTAAATTGGTAAAATGATTAAACCAGTAAACTACTATAAGTTATGTATATATAATAAAATGTCTACATAAACCAGTAACAAAAGCATACATAGATATACTCTAACACTAAATAAAGCAAAATAGAATTTTAAAAACTATCCAAGAAACACAGGAAGGTAGAGAAAAGAGAATTTTTAAAAACTCAGAAAACAAAAATAAACAAGTATTTAAGCCCAACACATTCATTACATTAAATGTAAATTTGCTAAATAGACCAATTAAAAGACAGAAATTGAAAGCATGAATTAAAAAACCATGACCCAACTATTCGTTGCTTACAAGAAACTCACTTCAAAAATAATGACATAGGCAGGCTAAAAGCAAAAGGATGGGAAAAGTTACACCACAAAGACATTTATAGAGGAAAAGCAAGAGTGACTATGTTAATATCAGACAGACTTCAGAGCAAAGAGAGCTATCAGACAGATAATATTATATAATGATAAGAGTGAATCCACCAGAACACATAGCATACTAAATGTGTATGTATCAACAACAGAGCTACAAAATATATAAACCAAAAATGGATAGAACTGGAGGGAGAAACAGACAAATCCAAAGTTATTGTTGGAAACATCAACACCTTTATTGAGCACCTACCATGTGTAAGGCACTCTGTTAGTCATTGTGAATGCAGTAGTGAAAAAAAAAAAAAAACACGGTCCTGACCCTCATGAAACTCATTGTCTATTAGGGAAGCCAAATGTTACTTAATTAGAAAATCATTTAATTTGTCAGTATGATAAATGAGAATCTCAAACACACTAAAAGTTTAATCTCCCTCATTTAAAATAAACTATTTTTAATATTAACAATAAGTAGACAAATATGTAACTCCCAGGCCATAGAATTTAATGGAATATGTGGTTTTCTTGTTTCATTTTCCAAAGATAATAAAAAATTCATGTTGTCCCAATATAGACTGCAAATACTACCCACAGCTGAAATATACCCCACAGTCAAAAAAAAAAAAAAAAATGAATTCTCTGGATGGCTCTAATGTCTTTGTTTCTTCCACTAGTGCAATTTACACTGATTCAATACCTGCCATTCTCTTTCTCTCCAGTGTCACCTCAGAGACTGATGGGAACTCAGAGCATAAGATAAACATATCAATGGGTGCAGGAATGGGCTGGTGAAAGCAAGACTTACCCCAAAGTGGTAGAAACCATCAAGACAAAACAGATGGGTTGACTTACCACAGTATAGATCTGATGCTTTCGTCTCTTAGCCAGGTCAATTATGTTTACTCCATTGTAGTAAAGGTTTTCGATGCATCCATGGAAGTTTTTCTTTAAAAAGGTCCCAGGTTTTCCTGGTACTGGAATTCCTCCAAAACTAAGCTTTTGGGGTGAAAATAAAAACAAACTCTTAGTTACAAGCTCTGAAAGATTAGGAAAGGAAAGTAAACACATGCGTTTTTGGTAGATTCAATTGTATGCATGAGCCAAGTGGCTCAAATAATTATAGATGCCACTTGATTACACATTTAAAAGGATACTGATTAGCCCATGTAAAAATAACTGTAATTGCTTGCTTCTTAAAGGCCTATTTTAAAAAACCATTTTCACTTCCTTTCTGAACCTTTTTAATACTAAATAAAACAATAATTTACAGAAGGAGGGAAAAAGAAAAAGAAAATCAATGTCTTTTAAATTATCTCTTATCCAAGCATCTTAAAAGATATGGCCATACTAAAGCCAAGAGACAAACAAAACATACCTCTATTCAGCTACAGACTAGCCTAGTTTAAAAGCCTATATTGTATGCAAAAAGCCTTATGCATAAGATTGTCCACAATTGTCATCTATAATGAAGAAAAACAGGAAATATTCCAAATGTTCTGTACCATTTTGTGAAGCAGTTAATTAAGAATCAATATGATGAAATTTCACTTGTCAATAATGATGCTTATTAAACATCTGTAAAATAATGGGAAGTAAATATAATGTTGATTTTAAAATGTAAGAGTTATAATTGGATATAAAGTATGATGTCAACAATAAGAAGTTGAGCATAAAGCATAGTCTGGGAGGAAATACACTGAATTGTTATCATCAGGTTGGTGCAAAAGCAGTTGCGATTTTTGCCACTAAAAGTAATGGCAAAAACCGCAATTACTTTTGCACCAATCTAATTTAATAGTGGTTCACTTTGGAAAGGTTATGAGATACTAGGGTTTTTTTTCTTTTACTACTTTTATTTCTAATTAATATTAACACAAATTGCCTTTTTAATAGATACATTATTTTAAAAGCAAGGTGTACTGTTATGAGTATTTTTTCTACTATGAAAAAGAATCGAGATAATTTATATTATCAGGTTTGTCGCAATACCATTTAATGAGAAATGCAGTTTTTTCTACTGCTTTGAAATATCACTGTCAGCATGTACTTCAACTACATCTATATTTGGATACTTCTCTATCTCTAGTTCACTGTCTCTTTTTATCTGTCTCTCTCTTAATGTTTCAGGAGGATGTGGTCTCCCAATCAGAATGTCTTCTTACATGAATAGCTACTGATATACTAAAGGCTCTTTCTAGATTTTTTTACAAGCTTCACACTAGTAAAAACAAAGTTACTCAATGCAGTGTAATAGGTGAAGAGGATTATTAATCCTTTTGCCCACTTTTACTTACGACTACAAATTTTAAAGAGAACTCTTTGATATTTTATCTATTTCATTTTAAAGCTTAATTACAGAATAATTTTATTTAACTAGCTTGTTAGAATTTTTATTGATAATTTATTATTTACATTAAAACATCTAGTTGGAGAAGAATGGATGTTTTTAAAATATTTCATTTTTCTTTCCAAGAACCCACTGTTGTTCTCTATTTTCAGAAAATTTCTAATAAAGTCTCCCAACTAAGGTTATTATTTTCTCTAGTTCACATACCCATCATTAAATTAATTTCTATGAATTTCATGATTTCAAAGATTCCATTGTATATGAATTGTTTTAATTCATTAAATATTTTATCATGTAAACGCTGTGCTCATCTTATTGCTGCTGGTATATTTTCTTTATCCAGATACTTGCATATACTTTTATATTAAATCATATACTTTTTAGTAATTTTCTTTTAATTTTTGAGGGAGATACAGGCAATACCTTGTTTTATTGTACTTTGCTTTGTTGTACTTCACAGATTTTGTGGTTTTCATGAATGGAAGGTTTGTATCAGCCCTGTGGCAAATAGATCTATCAACACTATTTTTCCAACAGTGGGTGCTCACTTTGTGTCTTTGTGTTAGCTTTTTTTTTTTTTTGGAAAAAAAATCTTTAAATTGAGGCATATATATTTTAAATATAATGTGATTATTGCACACTTAATAGACTATAATATAGTGTAAACATATCTTTTATATGTACTATGAAACCAAAAACTTTGTGACACTTGATTATTGCAATATTCACTTTATTGCATTAGTCTGGAACTGAATCCACAATATCTCCAAGGTATGATGGTAATCATATGATATATATGTGTGTGTGTATATATATATCATCTTATTAAATACATTAATATGAAATCAATTTCTTATACATTTATTTCCTATTTTACTGTCGCCATCAAAACTTCCTAACTCCTAGCCAAAACTTTCTAAGCAATATTAAACAATAATAATGGTATACAAACTTGTAGCATCAACACCACCACCATCACAAAAGAAAACATTTTATTTCTCAAGTATACATAACACTAGTTCTGACTCTACATTAAGACAATATCCTTCTGCTCTTTTACACATAAATTATTTATGTATTTATTTTAAATAAGAATGAATGCTTCGTTCTGTTCATGATTATTTCAAAAATCCATGTGACAGACAATAGAGTATTTTGTTTGATCTACTGATGAGTTGAATTATATTACTACATTGCAAGTTAACAAATTATCTCTTATTGAACCATTCTTGTGTTCCATTTGTGCTCATATTTTCAGTAGTAAATTAGTTTGAGCTCTAGTTTTCTTTTGTCAAGCATTTAGATCAAGTCTAGATTTGTCTCTGAGTTTTATAACTTATTACGTGAATGGCTCCAAAATCTCATAAAACATTCTGGAAAATTTAAAATTACCAGTGAACTTGTAAATTCCACAAATATTTTGTAAAAGTATTCCAAAATCCCCTTTGTTGATTTATTGATATATTCAAACATTTTAAATTTGAGTCATTTACATTAAGAAAGGGTCCAAATCCATAAAAGTGGATAAACAGAACTAAAGACAAAAACCACATGATTATCTCAGTAGATGCAGTAAAGGCCTTTAATAAAATTCAACATCCCTTCATGTTAAAAACTGTCAAAAAACTAGATATGGAAGGAACATACCTCAAAATAAGAAGACCCACATATGAAAAGCCCACAGCCAATATCATACTGAATGGGCAAAAACCGGAAGCATTCCCCTTGAAAACTGGCACAAGACATGGATGCCCTCTCTCACCACTCCTATTTAACATAGTATTGGAAGTTCTGGCTAGGCAATTAGGCAAGAGAAAGAGATAAAAGTTATTCAAGTAGGAAGAAAGGAAGTCAAATTATCTTTGTTTGCAGATGACATAATCAGATATCTAGAAAACTCCATTGTCTCAACCCAAAAGGTTCTTAGCTGATAAGCAACTTCAGCAAAGTCTCATAATACAAAATTGTGTCCACGAATCACTAGCATTCCTATACACCAACAGCAGGCAAGCCAAGAGCTAAATCATAACGAACTCCCATTCATAATTGCTACACAAAGAACAAAATACCTAGAAATATAGCTAAAAAGGAAAGTGAGGGACCTCTTCAAGGAGAACTACAAACCACTGATCAAATAAATTGAAGAGAGCACAAATGGAAAAACATTCCATGCTCATGGATAGGGAGAATCAATATTGTGAAAATGGCCATACTGCCCAAAGCAATTTATAGATTCAATGCTATTCCCGTTAAACTACCATTGACATTCTTAATGAAATTAGAAGAAACTCTTTTAAAATTTGTAGGAAACCAAAAGTGAGCTTGAATAACCAAGACAATCCTAAGCAAAAAGAACAAAGCTGGAGGCATCATGCTACCCTACTTTACACTATAGTACAAGGCTACACTAACCAAAACAGCATGGTACTGGTATAAGAGCAGACACACAGACCAATGGAATCACAGAATAGAGAGCCCAGAAATAAGACCACACACCTACAATCATCTGATCTTTGCCAAAACTGACAAAAATAAGTAATGGGAAAAGGATTCCCCATTTAATAAATAGTGCTGGGATAACTGGCTAGCCATATGCAGAAAATTGAAATTGGACCCCTTCCTTAGACCACATAAGAAAATCAACTCAAGATGGATTAAAGACTTAAATGTAAAACCCAAAACTCTAAAATCTCCAGAAGAAAATCTAAGTAATACCATTCAGGACACAGGCACAGGTGAAGACTTCATGATGAAGATGCCAAAAGCAATTACAACTAAAGCAAAAATTGGCAAATGGGACCTAATTAAACGAAAGAGTGTCTGCACAGCAAAAGAAACTATTATCAGAGTAAACAGACAACCTACAGAATGGGAGAAAAATTTTGCAATCTATTTATCTGACAAAGGCCTAATATCCAGCATCTACAAGGAACTTAAATAAATTCACAATAAAAAAAACAACCCCATAAAAAGTGGGGCAAAAGACAAGAACAGGCAGCTCTCAAAAGAAGACATGCATGCAGCTAACAAACATATGAAAAAAGTTCAATATCACTGATCATTAGAGAAATCCAAATCCAAACCACAATGAGATACCATTACACACCAGTCAGAATGGCTATCATTAGAAAGTCAACAACAGATACTGACATGATTGTGGAGAAAAAGAAATATTTTTACACGTTGGTGGGAGAGTAAATTAGTTCAACCATTGTGGAAGACAGTGTGGTGATTCCTCAAAGACCAAGAGGCAGAAATACCATTTGAATCAGCAATTTAATTACTGCGTATATTCCAAAGGAATATAAATCATTTTATTTTAAAGATGCATGCACCTATATGTTCATTGCAGCACAATTCACAACAGCAAACACATGGAATCAACCTAAATGTCCATCAATGATAGACTGGATAAAGAAAATGTGGTACATATACACCATGGAATACTATGCAGCCATAAAAAGAAATGAAATCATGTCCTTTGCAGGAACATGGATGGAGCAGGAGGCCATTATCCTCAGCAAACTAATGCAGGAACAGAAAACCAAACACTGCATGTTCTCACTTATAAATGGGAGCTGAATGTTAAGAAGACATGGACACAGAGAGGTGAACAACTCACAGTGGGGCCTGTGGAAGGTTGGGAGGAGGTAGAGCATCAGAAAGAATAGCTAATGGATGCTGAGCTTAATACATAGGAAATGGGATGTTCTGTGCAGCTAATCACTATGGCACATGTTTACCTATATGACAAACCTGCACATCCTGCACAGGTACCCCTGAACTTAACATAAAAGTAAAAAATGAAAAAAAAAATCCATTTTAGATTTGCAAATGTTTCACATACATCAAATTTATACTGTAAAAATATATGTTTAATTGGATGTTACCTTTACTTATTTTTATTATTTTAAATATTTAATGATATTTTTATTTTTGTGTTGGCTATTTTCCTCAATTTCAAAAAAATTAACGTTCCACTTCACTCAGTAATGGTTTAAGAAAATATTGTTTGCAGGAAAATGTAAGTGAAAAAAACAGAAAGAAAGCTGCTGTCTTTTAAATAGCAAAACACAATGCTATTTAAAACATTCAGGGTGGAGAGATTTTTCCAGTCACATAGTATAGAGGGTACTATATATTAAAAAATTGTTGTTTCCTATTACACTGAAGGGAGCAATCTCTCCTCTATTCTGGGTGGAAGATTTTCAGAGGAAGTTGGTTGAGACAAGAGCACAGTTAGGTAGTAGCTTGAGGTCTGCTCTCTGGCTCTCCCTGAGGGATGTGAAACTGGATATGGATACAGGTAACAAGACAGATCTTGGAAAACACAGAAAGGTACTGCCTCCCAGAAGCACCCATGGCAGTGATGGCTGCAAGCCTGTTAGAGCTGTCTCAGGTTCAGCATGATCCCAGAGAAAATCAGCTGGGGAGGAGAAGACAGGTTAGCAAAGGCTGAGGAAGAAGCAATGCAGAAAGGCTTGAGGGGTTCCACAGTGACCTGGTCACTCTAGCACAGTGCGAGGCAGGCTACTGAGGGTCTCCAGGACCAGAAGAGCAGGTTGAGGGTACAAATGGGCCGAAGCTCTCAGTACATGTATTAAGGGCTGGTAGCTGGATGTGGAGGTTTGGGAGAGTCCTAGTGACTACATCTCACCCCCTTAGGCCAAGTGTGATGGCTAATATTAAGTGCCAACTTGACAGAAGGATGCAAAGTATTGTTTCTGGGTGTATCTGGGTGTTTCCGGATGTCGCCAGAAGAGATTAACATTTGAGTCAGTGGACTGGGAGAGTACTCCCCCTCAGGAAGATCTACCCACAGTGTGGGTGGGTACCATCTAGTCAACTGCCAGAGCTGCTAGAAAAAGCAGACAGAAGAAGGTGGAAGAAGCTGACTTGCCGAGTCTTCTGGCCTTCATCTTTCTCCTGTGCTGGACGCTTCATGCTCTTGAATATCAGACTCTGAGTTCTTTGGGTTTTGGACTCTTGGACTTACACCAGTGGTTTGCCAGCGGCTCTTGGGCCTTCTGCCACAGACCGAAGACTGCACTGTTGGCTGCCCTATTTTGAGGTTTTAAGACTTGGACTGAGCCACTACCACCTTTCTTGTTCTTCAACTGGCAGACAACCTACCATGGGGCTTCACCTTGTGATTGTGTGAGTCAGTTCTCCTCAATAAACTCCCTTTAATTTGTACATGTATACTATTAGTTCTGTCCCTCTAGAGAACCCTGATTAGTACACCAAGGCAAGTCCTACTGACAAAAGCAACAAAAGCTGTCATGCAACTCTTTTGCCTCCAAACACGTGGGACTCGTGAACGGCATGACTCCCTTGATGCAGCACAATAAACAAACCACCCCGTTAGTGATCTGCTGAGGGAAGACGAAAAAAGTACAGAGAGAACATCACCACATAACCCAGTATATACCCAATAATGCACTACGTTTTAAATAATCATTAACTAATTATTATTCATCACCAAGATTAGATTTTTCTATCATTAGAAGCAACAGAGGCTGATGAGCATATTGAATCCAGTTAGGGAAAAGAAGCAAAACCGTTTTTATGTGCATTTGAATATGAGTGTGAATTTTCAACCCAATTTAGATTTTTAGATGTTTTAAGTAGCTGAGAATTGGAAGTTATAATTCTACTATTGAATTATAGGTTTAGTCCATTATCAGAGTAAATTAGACTGGAGACATTTGCTTCATATAATGATGTTTTTCTTTTCTGAATATTTTATAAACACATAGGCTACACACTTCTTAATTCTACATTAATAAATATATCCCTCAGATCATCTGTTTTCATATTTTTGTCTGATTTACCAAAACTTTGAAATAAAAATTAAAATCTTCCTCTAAGCTGTTTCTCTCTGTCAAGCCCTCCATATAAGAATTACCACTATGGAAGACTTGGGCTGGCCGAGTTATTGTAACTACTCTTTGCAAAAGTTGAATACGGATCATCCTCAAGCTATTCTCCAGCTTAGTTCTGCTGGTTTCTCATTGGCTCCCTCCAACGTTCCCAACCTTGGCTTTTCCTGTTGAACTCTGTCCATTAGTTCATTCATCTGGCAGCATAACTGGTTAAACCAACAATCATCTTCCTCAGCCTGGCTCTAGGGCCTCTGCAAGTTGGAACTGCAACACAGGTACTCACATCAGGGCACTATTAACCAATATCCACATAGTAACAATCGGAAGTCTTTTACTTTTGCATTTATTGATATTTTATGTGCTATACACATAGGGTTAGCACAAGCGTTTTAATTAGGGACCATAATGATTATTTTACAACAGCCTCTTTTGATCTTAATATTTACTTTCAAAGGTACTAGTTTTCCCCTTCTGCTTTCTTTCTGTATATATTTAATTGGTGCACCTTTGTCTGCATTTCAAACCCGCTTTTAATCATTTTTAATTTTCTTTCATAGATTTCATTTCCGAGGATGCCAAAGATCTGATTATGCCTTTCTATTCAGATTCTAGAATATTTCATTATTTGGCAGCTGTGGATGATACTGAATGGAGATTGTATTTCTGAGTACATAATCTGTATGACATGGTCCAGGGCCTTCAATATACGGAAGACTGAGCTGGACATCCTGCTTCCATTAGATAATGTGCTCATCCATTCATTGGCAACTTACAGTTTTCATAGACTTTCTGAACAAAATCTGTCTTATCTGACAAGTAATTTTCAGTGAATACTGGTCAAAAACTCTTTTATTCTTATTATTCTGTTACCAACTCTTAGAAACACTTGAAAAAGTTAATTCTAATTGTTTGACACAAATTCGATTCACTTAGTAGTTGCTGATCCCTTATTTTTTGTGAAGCATGATTCAAGGCCCTGTGGTAGAATTAAGGATAAATCACATACTGCCTCTATCTAAAAATGTAGGGCCAGTCGCTAAAGACAAATTCATCCTCCAACAGACGGATGGAAGGCAAAGTATAATAGAAACAATGTAAGCATACTAGTGACCAAAAACTACAGGAAACCATCAAATTTTAAGTCACAAATAAAGTAAGCAAGATCAGTTGGTACCATGGAATAGGATATTTGAATGGTAGGCTGAAAAGAATAGATAATTATTCCATTTTCTGAAGGATTTTCAGAGAATAGTTACTCTATTCTGCTGAAGGATTTTCAGAGAAAAATCATAATCACCTTTACAGAAAATTATTTTCTTGAAGTAAAAATGGAAAAATAAATAAATAATTAAACGAAAAGGGCAAAGATTAGATCAAAGTGGTATAGTTTGGCCTCACATGAGAGGTGGTGGAAGCATGAAAAATGGAGCCTAGTTGTGGTAGGTAAAAGGGATCAATACCCTGAGCAAGCACTCTCAGACAGCATCCTGGAAAACTGACTTTTTTTGTCTCTTCTCAAATGGCACCATCTCAATGATGCCTACCTTGACTGACATATCTAAAATTGCAATCTCGTTTCCTCCAAGAACTCCTAGATCCATTACTTTCATCTATTTTTGTTCTTCTCATAGCATTTATTATCTTCTTACTTACTATATAATTCATTTACTTGTGTTTATTCTTTATAGTTTGCCTCTCCTGCTAGAATGCAAGCACTCTGAGGGTAGGAATCTTCTCTTTTACATTGAGACATTTCACCTACTTGAAGGGAAACTTGATACACAGTAGATGCTGAAAGAAATATTTGTTGAATGTTTTGGGATACCTCCCTAAAATTTTCTCAAAGACACAGATAATATCTGATTCATTTTTGAATATGTAATTCCAAGAGATATGATTAAACCATTAATAGATGCAACAGATATTTGTTAAATTGGATTTTAAAAAGAACACTGGCAATTTGCTTCTAAATCGGCTTTTGCCTTATTGTCCTTTTTGGCAATTTGGTCTCTTTCTTTTCTTACTTTTCTTTCTTGCTTGGTCTTGGCATATTGAATAGGTGCCTTTCATTGATCTTAGTGGTCATTGAATGGTAGGCCTTTCATTGATCTTGGTGGTCAACATTGCCAGGTATTAGATTGCAAAGTTTCACTCACAGTCTCAGTGTCTTAGACAACATGGTCCATCTGGTAACTTGCTGGATTTGCTATTGTCACAGGTGAGCTCCAACAGGATAAATCCCAGGAGAAAGCCTGCATTGATGTTAAACGCATGAGGTCCCAGAATCTGCCACTCTCTTTTTCTTTGATCTTATTATATTTTTGTTTGGTTGGTTGTTTTTTATTTGTTTGCTTTTTTTTTTTTTTTTTTTTTTTTTTCGGGGCAGAGGGGGTCTGGTATTTGCTTGTCTCTTTTTCAATCTTTGATGTTACTTCCATGGCAATGAATTCATTCCTCCCTTGTTGGCTTTTTCTCTGGCCCTGTTTAAATTTGGAGGCTTCCTGTTCTAAAGACCCCAGTTTGTATCTGACTTGAATATCTGATACTTTTGAAATTTCTCAGTTGTAAATATTTGTCTCACTTTTGTTCTGACAGTCCACTTCTTAAAGAAACAGGTATAAAAAAGGATCCAAACTGCTGTCTTCCAGCTTTTAAGACTTACACTGGCTGGGCGTTTGCTGAGGTACATGCAAAGCTCATGGTCCTTCAGAAGAAGCCCACCATCATCAACCTTTGGGATACTAGTCAAGGGCTGATTAATTTCTGCCATTACAAATGAGGACAGAAATTCCAATTTTCTGGTTAAATCTCTTGATTTTTAAAATTAGCCTGAATGTTGGGTATTTAAAAAAGAAAGTAAAACAGCATATAGGCAAAATTGGACAATGGTTTTCCAAATCTTGCCCAGGGTCATCATTTCATAGCTTCTGTTTTACTGTTTGATTGGATGAATGACTCAGCCTGTCCCATCTTTGGAACTTCTGATGTCTGTAACTTTAATATGCTAGTAGTACACATCTTGTCTTAGTTTTGCTTCTACTTTGGAGCCAAATAATGAGTGGAGGCAATTGCTTACATTTTTACCAACAATTACCTCTTCCTTATTGGTTTTATCATCTATCATTTCACAAGTTTCCAGTGTCTCCCTTTTTTCTGCAAAAAGAATGTATCCTATTTATTTTTTGCCAGTGATAGAGAGTGGGCGATTTCTTACCCAGACACAGCCCAGCACTGAATAAGAGAAAGCACTGTTCTTGATAGTGCTCCTCATTTAGAAAGTGCCTATGCTCCCTCACTTCATCCATGCCCTGGCATCCTGCCCCAGTGCTCCAGGCTCACATCCCTCTTACTACATTCTGCCTATGACTTGTGACCCAACCCCAATAATTGCCCTTAAATTTCACCAGGATTTGGTCTCTCTTGTTCAACCCTCAGCACTCTCTCAAAGTATTGTTTTAGTAATAGCAATAGTAAGACTTATTGATCATGTTTATATATCAGGCACCATGCTTAGAGCTGACTTTCATTTTTTCTCTCAACTTTGAGTTGGCTACTCTGACTTGCTCCATTTTACAGGTGAAAAAAATGACGGCATACAGAGGTTCAGCAGCTTGAATGAGACCTCGCAGCCACAAGGTGAAGAGCTGGAATTCCACAACCTTCAATCTAGAGCCCCAACTATAAGTGCCACGCACACAGTCTCCCCCTAGATTCTTCTACGCCTGGTTCCACTGAGTAGCCTTCTTAATGAAAAATCCCAGGCTAGGGTGACCAAATTCTCCTGATTTGCCTGAAACATTGCCATTGTTAAAACTAAATGTTCCATATCCTCACAGCTCTCTCCGTTCTCGGAAACCTGGCACAATTTGCCCCCTTGTCTCAGCCAAATTGAGCAAACTGGTCCATGCTGTTTGGTGAGCGTTTTGCAGCCCTGGAGGAGGTGAAAAGCAGAACTGGGGCACAGTGATAGCAGCAGACACCACCCATGTTTTCTTAATGGCATAAATCAGCTCCTGGTATTTTCTGTCTGATAGGGCAGCCCTATCTTCTCAAACTACCTTCTGGTTTTGCACCAGCGGTGTATTCAGACCATTTTTCTTATTGTTTTGGTTGTCCTTATTGCTCCTGGTTTAAATCTGATCAATTGCCAGACCTCTGGTTCCTTTCTCTAAATAGGTATTTTTCACAGACTGACAGACATCAGCTGCTGACACAGCCCTATGCTTAACATACATTTTATAATTTTTGTCTGAATGAATTTACTATATTTTTACATTAGATTCTTTGGCCAATGAGGTAAATTATGTACATTTTAGTATTCAAGCAAAGAGTTCAATGGAAATCCTCCTTTCACATCCCCCTTATACCCATGCCAGTGGGGCTTCCTGCCCTGAACTGGGTTCCTAGAGGGTCCCACTGTGGTCATCCTCGGTCATATCCTGTGTCACAAGGGCAGGGCCTTATGAGCCCAGGGGAGATGACTACAGGAAGTTGCCACCACCTTCCAGAACACCATCTCCCCACACAACACCCAGTTTCCTGCCTCAACAGCTCTGATAGTCCCTCGAAGGTCTTCACTGTTCTCTTCCCTCATCTGCCTTCCTGAGGGGTGGCCAGCAGGCAGCTGTCTGCAGTATGGGCAGAACTTTGACCTGCGGGATGTGGACGTGAAGGGATGTCTATCTGTCAAGGGAGGGGAGTAGAGCATATTTGATTCACTAGTTTTTTAGCTTGATTTGTAACTCTTTAGATTCATACGTGGTTCTCTGTTTGTACTCTTGCCTCAGGCTTACAAACACCCTAGAGGGGCTTGGCTAACTTTATATGAGTTTATTGAGGATTACAGTAATTTAGCCCACATTTAGCCAGTCTCCAAATATCTTACTAGCTACTTCTACTAGCATGCTAATGAAAAGCTACTAGCATCCCGCTAATAGCAACTAATAGAAAACAAGATATGTTACCATTTGCTCCTTTAGTTCATGTTAATGAAAACAATGCATTTTTGTATAATACTGGTATTAAGATATTCCCTTCATCATATGCAAAACAATTAATCTACTTTTAACACATTTAAGAGAAGTCTTTATCTTATTTCACTCATACGAAACTTGATGAAATGTAAGATTAGCAAGTCCACAAATCACAATAATCTTACATTTAAAACTAGAAGGAAAATGGCACTAAGTAATGTGATTTCAGGCAGAGCCCAGGGCAAGCCCCAGAGTCTGTGTTTGTATCTCCAGACATTGATTCTCTCTCCTCAGAGGGAAAACCTGCTCCCCAGATAAACTTCTGCTCAAACGGTCACACAGACCTGGGCTCAAATCCTGTTTGTTTTCCTTGGTGGCTATTGAGGAATAGGGATTGAAGACTTCTTCAACTTCTCTGTATCCTGTTTTTATATTTGTGATATAGGAGATAATAGCCTTTCTCACAGGGCTGCTTTGGGTGGTTAAACACAATTTTAAAATGCCGTACATAATAATAACTCTTTATTTTATTTTTTTCTTATTTTTCCTTTGTATCTACTTGCTTCCTTTTTCTTTTTTTTTCAGTTTATTTTCCTCGATGTAGGCCTTCACTTTTAACCCTGCAGCTGCCTTTCCAAAGGAAACAAAGGATCTATCATTATTCTATCATAGGATCACCAAATAAATAGTTTTATTATATCTGGCAAGTTTTCAATTCGAGTCTGAGTTATTAGAGAGATGTCCATTAGGCAATGCTAAGTATAAGTAAGGAAGACAACAAGGGGTGGCCTCTGAGCATGGAGAACCTATTAGGAACTTATTAAGGGAAGAATGTAGAATGCAGACTAATATCATTTATAATTTACAGAAATAAAATTCATCCAATTACTCAACAACTTTTTACAGACTGTATTTTATGTGTCAGGCATAATGCTATAGAAGTAAATGAAAGTAAAGAAGAAAATCTCATTCTTTATGATGAGCTTAAATTCTATGGCTGGGCTAGAGATGATGAGATAGATAATTTAAAAAATAAATTTATTTAATTATGTATTATAAAGTAATACGTGTTTTTAAAGAAAGCTATGAATAAAAATAAATCAGTGCATGCAACTTTAAAACAAATATATGAACTGTCTTTTAAATGATGTATTCTTTCTATTGCCTTAGTTTCTCCTTAAAGTACTTTTCTAGATGGAGTAAAACATTCAGAAAGTTTAAAGAGGGTATGCAGTAAAAAGTAAGGCTTTCTTCCTTTTTTGTCCTACTCTCTGAGATTCTAACTTACCTCTTGCTTTAGTATCGTTTCAGAAATTTCTATGCCTATATGTGCTTTCATGTTTATATGTTCTCTTCTGTTTTTTAAACACAAAAAAAGCTGTTTACACTTCATTGCACATTGATATTTTTTCTTTTAACAATTTATATTGGAGATGATTCTGTATCAGAACATATAGGATTGCCTCATTCTTTTTAATGAGTACATTACTCTTTCGTAGAGGTTTGTCAGGCACCAATACATAAGGTGAACCTAAGACCAAAACCTGACCAATAGACTGGTAAAGATAAAAGAGTCATTTAGATTCAGACAGTTTTTTATTTGCACAAACAGCTAAGCAAAGAATAGTCATGCACCGTTGCTGTAGATACCAAGAAGGATGACATCTAAACAAAATGGGTTAGATGACCACAACATGGGCTGTGGGATTCCCATTGCTAAGAACACAGGTTTGTTGGTTTTTGTTTGTTTGTTTGTTTTTTTGACAGAGGAATTTCACTGTTGTTGCCCAGGCTGGAGTGTAGTGGTGTGATCTCAGGTCACTGCAACCTCCGACTCCCAGGTTCAAGAGATTTTCCTGCCTCAGCCCTCAGCTTCCCGAGTAGCTGAAATTACAGGTGTGTGCCACCATGCCCAGGTAATTTTTGTGTTTTCAGTAGAGATGGGGTTTCATCATGTTGTTGGCCAGGCTGGTCTCGAATTCCTGACCTCAGGTGATACACCTGCCTCAGCCTCCCAAAGTGCTGGGATTACAAGCATAAGCCACCCGCACCCAGCCAAGAACCCAATTCTTGATTGAGCTAAACGATTTTGTGTTATGCAGCTCTATTCTGAGAGGAGAGGGCAGAGAACCCCACCCTTTATCACAATCTGAGAGGTGATGAGAAACATGGTGGCCTCCCACAGGGGTGGGAAGGCAAGTGATATGAGTTTTTGGAGCAGCCATTTGCTGGCCCTCACCTTCTTGCACTTTGAGGTATCCTGGCAAGACTCAGATCAGCTGTGGTGCAAGCCTGTGGCTGAGTGGACTCTGGGTACCTGCAAGGAGCACTGTGGCAAAGCTGTTCCCATGCAGGGCTGACTACAATTTTTAATCAAACCCTTTTTTGATAAATTTGTGGGTAATTTCAAATCTGGTATTATACCTAGCATATATTCCTTTGCAAACATTTGCTAATAATTATAGGACAAATTGCTGGAAAAAGAATTATTGGGTTGAAGAGCATTTGTTTCCAGTTTTGAATAACATCGCCCTTTATTTTATATATTATTAATTATAGTGCCATCAACAGTGTATAAAATATTTCCATTTTCTTCCATGTCACCATGGTATATTATAACTGTTGGTCTTTACAATATAAGTTAAAAATATTTTAGTGTGGGTTAACATTTCTTTTTTCATTAGTGAGGCTGAGCATCTTTCCATACATATGAAAGTCATTTGTATTTTCATGTGTTCCTTTTCTTTACCTATTTTTTCATTGTTACCTGTTTTTTTAAAAAAATTGTAGCAACTTTTAGCTTATTATTAAAAGTATGATTGTTTAGCTTTATTTATTTATTTATTTGTTTTTCTTACTTCCATAGGCTATTGGGGAACAGGTGGTGTTTGGTTACGTAAGTTCTTTGGTGGTGATTTGTGAGATTTTGCTGCACCCACCACCTGAGCAGTAAACCCTGCACCCAATTTGTGGTCTTTTATCTCTCACTCCCTTCTCACCCCTTTCCCTTGAGCCCCCAAAGTCCACTGTGTCTCTCCCATGCCTTTGCATCCTCATAGCTTAGCAACCACATACAAGTAGGAACGTATGATGTTTGCTTTTTCATTCCTGAGTTACTTCACTTAGAATAATAGTTTCCAATCTGATCCAGGTCACTGTGAATGGCATTAATTCATTCCTTTTTATGGTTGAGTAGTATTCCATCATATATATATGATATATGACACATACATATGATATATATATATATAATGGTTTCTTATCCACTAATTGATTGACGGGCATTTGACATTTGAGTTGGTTCCATGTTTTTGCAATTGCAAATTGTGCTGCTATAAACATGTGTGTGCAAGTATCTTTTTTGTATAATAACTTCTTTTCCTCTGGGTCGATACCTAGTAGCACGATTGCTGGATCAAATGGTAGATCTACTTTTAGTTCTTTAAGGAATCTTCACACTGTTTTCCATAGTGGTTGTACTGGTTTACATTGCCACCAGCAGTGCAGAAGTGTCCCCTGCTCATCACATCCATGCCAACACCTACTATCTTTGATTTTTTGATTATGACCATTCTTGCAGGAGTAAGATGGTATCGCATTGTGGTTTTGATTTGCATTTTCCTGATCATTAGTGATGTTGAGCAGTGTTTCATATGTTTGTTAGCCATTTGTATATCTTGTTTTGAGAATTGTCTATTCATGTCCTTAGCACACTTTTTGATGAATTGCTTGTTTTTTTCTTGCTAATTTGTTTGAGTTCTTTGTAGATTCTGGATATTAGTCCTTTGTCAGATGTGACAAAAATTGTGAAGATTGTGAAGATTTTCTCCCACTCTGTGGGTTATCTGTTTATTCTGCTGACTGTTCCTTTTGCTGTGCAAAAGCTCTTTAGTTTAATTAAGTCCCAGCTACTTATCTTTGTTTTTATTACATTTGCTTTTGGGTTCTTGCAAGCCAATGTCTAGAAGGGTTTTTCCAATGTTATCTTCTAGAATTTTTATAGTTTTCAGATGGGACAAAGATTGTATAGATTGTGAAGATTTTCTCCCACTTTGTGGGTTGTCTGTTTACTCTGCTGAATTCCTTTTGCTGTGCAAAAGCTATTTAGTTTAATTAAGTCCCAGCTATTTATCTTTGTTTTAATTACATTTACTTTTGGGTTCTTAGTAATGAAATCTTTGACCAAGCCAATGTCTAGAAGGGTTTTTCTAATGCTATCTTCTAGAATTTTCGTAATTTCAGGCCTTAGATTTAAGTCCTTAATTCATATTGAGTTGATTTTTGTAGACAGTTAAGAGATGAGGATCTAGTTTCATTCTCCTACAGGCAGTTTGCCAATTATCCAGCACCATTTATTAAATAAAGTGACATTTCTCCACTTTATGTTTTTGTTTGCTTTGTCAAAGATCAGTTGGCTGTAAGTATTAAGGTTTATTTATGGTTCTCTATTTTGTTCCATTGGTCTATGTGCTTGTTTTTCTGCCAGTACCATGCTGTTTTGTTGACTATGGCCTTATAGTATAGTTTGAAATCAGGTAATGTGATGCCTCCAGATTTGTTCTTTTTGCTTAGTCTTGCTTTGGCTATGTGGGCTCTTTTTTAGTTCCATATGAATTTTAGAATTGTTTTTTCTAATTCTGTGAAGAGTGATGGTGGTATTTTGATGAGGATTGTGTTGAATTTGTGTGTAACTTGGCAGTATGATCATTTTCACAATATTGATTCTACCCACTCATGAGCATGAGAAGTGTTTTCATTTTTGTGTCATCTATCATTTCTTTCAGCAGTGTTTGTAGTTTTTCTTGTAAAGGTCTTTCACCTCCTTGATTAGGTATATTCCTAAGTATTTTATTTATTTATTTATTGCAGCTATTGTTAAAGAGGTTGAGCTCTTGATGTGATTCTCAGCTTGGTCACTGTTGGTGTATAGAAGAGCTACATTGATTTTGTATCCAGAAATTTTGCTAAATTATTTTATCATTTCTAGGAGCTTCTAGATAAGTCTTTAGGGTTTTCTAGGTAAACAATCATAACATCAGCAAACAGCTACAATTTTGACTTCCTCTTTACTGATTTGGATGCCCTTCATTTCTTTCTCCTGTCTTATTGCTCTGGCTAGGACTTCCAGCATTATGTTGAAGAGGAGTGGTGAGAATGGGCATCCTTGTCTTGTTCCATTTCTCAGAGGGAATGCTTTCAGCTTTTCCTCACTCAGTATTATGTTGCCTGTGGGCTTGTCACAGATGACGTTTATTACATTGAAGTATGTCCCTTGCATGCCAATTTTGCTGAGAGTTTTAATCATAAAAAGATGCCGGATTTTGCCAAATGCTTTTTCTGATCTTTTGAGATGACCATGTGGTTTTGGTTTTTTATTCTGTTTATGTGGTGTATAATATTTATTGACTTGAGTATGTTAAACCATCCCTGCATCCCTGGTATGAATCCTATTTGATCATGGTGGATTATTGTTTTGATATGTTGTTGGATTTGTTTAGCTAGTGTTTAGTTAAGGATTTTTGCATCTGTGTTCATCAGGGATGTTGGTCAGTAGTTTTCTTTTTGGTTAAGTCCTTTCCTGGTTTTGGTATTGGAGTGATATTGGCTTCATAGAATGACTTAGGGAGGGTTCTCTCTTTCTCTATCTTGTGGATTAGTGTCAATAGGATTGGTATCAATTCTTCTTTGAATGTATGGTAGAATTCTGCTGTGAATCTGTCTGGTCTTGGACTTGTTTTTTTGGTAATTTTTGATTACCATTTCAATCTTGCTGGTTGTTATTGGTCTGTTCAGAGTATCTAATTCTTCCTGATGTAAGCTAGGAAGGTTGTATCTTTCCAGGAATTTATCCGTCTCCTCTGGGATTTTTAGTTTATGTGCATAAAGGTGTTTATAATAGTCTTTAATTATCTTTTGTATTTCTGTGGTGTCAGTTGTAATATCTCTTGTTTCAATTCTAATAGAGCTTATTTGGATTTTTTCTCTTCTTTTTTTGGTTAATCTTGCTAATAGTCTATAAATTTTATTTATCTTTTCAAAGAACCAGTTTTTTGTTTCATTTATCTTTTGTATTTTTAAAATTCCATTTCATTTACTTTTTCTCTGATCTTGATTATTTCCTTTCTTCTGCTGGATTTCAGTTGAGTTTGTTCTTGTTTCTCTAGTTCCTTGAGGTGCGACCTTAGATTGTTTGCTTGTGCTCTTTCAGACTTTTGATGTAGGCATTTAGGGCTGTGAACTTTCCTCTTAGCACTGCTTTCGCTGTATCCCAGAGGTGTTGATAGGTTGTGTCACAAATGTCATTTATTCAGTTCAAAATACTTTTTAATTTCCATCTTGATTTCATTTTTGACTGAATGATCATTCAGGAGCAAGTTATTTAATTTCCATGTATTTGCATCATTTTGAAGGTTCCTTTTGGCATTGATTTTCAGATTTATTCCCCCATGGTCTGAGCAAGTGTTTGATATAATTTCAGTTTTCTTGAATTTATTGAGGTTCATTTTGTGGCCTATCATTTCCTCTATGTTGGAGAACATTCTATGCACTGTTAAATAGAATGTCTGTGGTTATTGGGTGGAATGTTCTGTAAATATCTGTTAAGTTCATTTTTTCCAGGGTGTAGTTTAAATCCATTGTTTCTTTGTTGACTTTCTGTCTTGACTACCTTTCTAGTGCTGTCAGTGGAGTATTAAAGTCCCCCACTATTATTTAGTTGCTGTCTATAACTTAGGTCTAGTAGTGATTGTTTTACAAATTTGGGATCTCCAGACTTAGGTGAATATATATTTAGGATTGTGATAATTCCCTGTTGGACAAGGCCTTTTATCATTATATAAGGACCCTCTTTGTCTTTTTTAACTGCTGTTGCTTTAAAGTTTGTTTGGTCTGATATAAGAATAGCTACCCCTGCTCGCTTTTGTTGTCCATTTTCATGGGACGTCTTTTTCCATCCCTTTACTTTAAGTTTATGTGAGTCCTTATATGTTAGATGTGTCTCTTCAAGGCAGCAGATGGTTGGTGAACTCTTATCCATTCTGCAATTCTTTATCTTTTAAGTGGAGCATTTAGGCCATTTATATTCAATGTCAGTATTCAGATGTGGGATAACATTCCATTCATCGTGCTATTTGTTGCCTGTACACCCTGTTTTTTGTTTTTGTTTTTTTAACTGTATTTTTTGTTTTGCAGGTCCTGTGAGATTTATGCTTTAAAGAGGCTCTGTTTTGACATGTTTCCAGGATTTGTTTCAAGATTTAGAGCTCCTTTTAGCAGTTCTTATGGTGCAGGCTTGGTAGTGGCCAATTCTCTCAGCATTTGTTTGTCTGAAAAAGACTGTGTCTTTCCTTCATTTATAAAGCTTAGTTTTGCTGGGTACAAAATTCTTGGCTGATAATTGTTTTGTTTGTGGAGGTTGAAGATAAGGCCCAATCCCTTCTAGCTTGTAGGATTTCTGCTGAGAAATCTGCTGTTAATCTGATAGGTTTTCCTTTATAGGTTACCTAGTGTTTTTGCCTCATGGCTCTTAAGATTCTTTCCTTCATCTTAACTTTAGACAACCTGATGACAATGTGTCTAGGCAATAATTTTTTGGCGATGAATTTCCCAGGCATTCTTTGAACTTCCTGTATTTGGATGTCTAGTTCTCTAGCAAGGCCAGGAAAGTTTTCCTTGATTACTCTCTCAAACATTTAGATTTCTCTTCTTCCTTGGGAATGCCAATTATTCTTGGTTTGATTGTTTAACATAATCCCAGATTTCATGAAGGATTTATTCATATTTTGTTATTCTTTTCTCTTTGTCTTTGTTGGATTGGGTTTATTCAAAAACCTTGTCTCTGAGCTCCGAAGCTCTTTCTGCTACTCGTTTCATTCTATTGTTGAGAATTTTGAGAGCATTTTGTGTTGATTCTGAAAGTTTTTATTGTTTTTTATTTGTTATTTATTTCACTGACTATTTCTCCCTTCACTTCTCATATGATTTTTTTTCGTTTCCTTACATCAGGCTTCAACTTTCTCTGGTGCCTCACTGATTAGCTTAATACCTAACTTTCTGAATTATTTTTTAGGTAAATCAGGAATTTCTTCTTGGTTTGGATCCATTGCCAGAAAGCTACTGTAATTTTGGGGGAGGTGTTAAAGAACCTAGTTTTGTCATATTACCAGAGTTGGTTTTCTGATTCCTTCTCATTTGGGTAGTCTATGTAAGAGGGAAGGTCTAGGACACAAGGCTGTTGTACAGTTCATTATGTTCCACTGGGTGTTTCCTTGATGTAGTACTCTCCTTCTTTTCCTAGGGATGTGGCTTTCTGAGAGCCGAGCTGTAGTGATTGTTATCTCTCTTCTGGATCTGGCCACCCACCAAGTCTATCAGGCTCTGGGCTGGTACTAAGGGCTGTCTGCATAGAACTGTCTGTGGGTCTCTCAGCCATGGATATGGGCATCTGCTCCAGTGGAGGTTGTAGGAGGGTGAAATGGACTCTGTGAGGGTCTGTAGCTTTGTTTGATTAATGCACTATTTTTGTTCTCATTGGCCTCCTCCTGGGAGCTGGCATTTTCAAGAAAGCATCAGCTATGGTAGCATGGGGAGGAACAGGTGGTGGCCAGGGCCCCAGAACTCCCAAGAGTATATGCTCTTTGTCTTCATTTACCAGGGTGGGTAGAGAATGACCATTAGATAGGGGAAGGGCTAGGCATGTCTGAACTCAGACTCTACTTGGGCAGGTCTTGCTGCAACTGCTGTGGAGGATGGGGGTGAGGTTCCCAGGTCAATGAAGTTATGTTCCTAGGAGGATTGTGGGTGCCTTTGCTGTGTCATGCAGGTTGTCAGGGAAGTGGGCAAGGCTGGCAGTCACAGGCTTCACCCAGCTCCCATGCAACACAAAGTGCTGGTCTCACTCTCAATGCGCCCCACCCTCAACAGCACCAAGTGTGTTTCCAAGCAGTGGGAAAGCAGGGTTGTGAACTTCTCCCAGGCCACCCACCTCCCAGCTGCAAAAGTAAGTAGGGCTTTCCTGCTTCCCCTACCTGTGGAGTCTGGACACTGGATTCATGCCCTCCCTTGCATTCTGGCCAGGAGACTTCTCAGTGGGTTCAGATTGTTACGAAGTTCAGCTAGAGATTTCCTTCTCCCTATGGCCTTTTCTAAGTGCCTCTCGTAGCCCTCCTGAAGGTCCACTGCGAAGCAAGGCAGCAATTGACTCAGAAGCCTACAGGGATTTTCCTGCTGCTTCATTTGGGCATTTTGCTCAGCTTTCTAAATTCAATGAGCTCCAAGTAAGGTCAGAATCTTCTCCTGTAGTCTAGACCTTCGGGTTCCCCAGTGGGGGTTTGTGTTCAGGGGCAGATGATCCCTCTTGTGTGGGATGATCTCCCTTTCCCGCCACAGTTTGGGCACTCGCAGTATTTGGGGTGTCTCCTGGGTCCTGCAGGAGCAGTCCGCTTCCTTTGGAGGGTCTGTGGGTCCTCTGGGCTTTCGTAATGTATTCCTGCAGTCTTTCTGGAGCAAAAGTTCATGATGCGAGCCTCCACTCGCTGTTCTGCCTGTCCGAGTGGGAAGTGCAATTTAGCCCTGCCTCAAAAGTACGATTTTTTTTTTAAGTACTTTTTAAAGTTCTTGGGAGGGTGATTATATAGATTTTTTTTTTTTTTTTTTTTTTGTGAACAGTCACATGGTTTTCAAAAATTTTACATAGACAAAATTTTGTATATGTTTTAGTTCCAAGTTGCTGGATTTTATGCCATTCCTAGAAGAATCTCCAACACTCTTACGTTTAAAAAATATAATCCCTATTTAAAACTTCTGTGAAACTTATTCTTAGACATTAAACATCTATGTATTTTAAAATGTTCAGTTCAATCTAATTTTTTGTTTGTTTTTTTGACTAAGAATTTTCATTGAAAATATATTTTGTACTTTGTAAAATGCCTTTTCAGTATCTATTAAGTGATAATATATAAATCAAATATGTATGTGTGTATATATACACATTACGTATTTGTGTGTACATATATACATTATATGTGTGTGTGTGTGTATATATATTTTTTTAAAGAAACAGGGTTTTATTCTGCTACTCACGCTGGAGTGCAGTGGTGCTATCATAGCTCACTGCAGCCTCAAACTGCGTTCAAGCCATCCTCCCTCCTCAGTCTCCCAAGTAGCTGGGACTACAGAAAAACCACCGCGCCTGACTCCTAAATCATATATATTTTTCAAATATGTTTTCAACAGTTTAAGAGCTTACAAAATAGCTATGTAAAACAAGATTACTGAACAGTCTTGATAAGAAAAGACTTCTTGGATTACAAAAATGTTAGAAAAGAACTATTTTTTCTAAAGTCCTAAAAATATCTTTTTTCTCAAGCCCTTCTGCTCCAGGCTGGAAGTAAACTGAGCTGCTACAGTCTTTCTCTCGCAGCATTTGGAGAAGTAACATGGGTTAAGTGATGTAAACTGAGAAGACATTCTAATGAGAAGTAAAGGATCACATTCTGCCTCTTTTTTTTTTTTTTTTTTTTTGACAGCAGATTCTGTGAGCTCTTGTCTGTTTGCTTTCTGGGCAGGAAGGGAAACAGACCACTGCAGACATCTTAGTGCAGCAAAGTTCACCCTAGTTGCTTTACAGAAAGTCATTGTGTCATTTGATTGATATCCCTAAGGTACTGTAAGATGAGGAATGAAAGCTACTACCTTTTCTTGCCATTATTACCACATCATGGTAAAGAGTGAAAAGAAACATAGGTTTGAATAATTGTATTTGCTTTGGTATGAAATTAGATAGGGTACAGAAGTATGTATCAGAGTAGTACATGCTCCAAAAATTAGTCATTGGCACACAAAGACATGACTGTCATCCTCTAGCTGGTGATATCCAGGCCTCATTTGTGCACATATGGGTGCATGGCAGAAAGCAAATCAATGTAGATTCTAACTGATATGCAACATTGTGATAAAATAGACCTTAGATTTATATATCCTGTTTAGCTCCATTCCTTCCAACAGGGGTGTGAATTTTGCTTCTGGATGACTGAAGTTAGAAATTTTTATTTTCCAGGTTTACACAGCCAGTTAGTGGTCATGTGGTAAGTAGAACACAGGGTTTCTACACCAGGGTCCCTTCATCTCCACACAGACTCCGGAGTGAATCTTCAAAGGCTGGAGGCTTCTCCCGACACATAACTCTTGTCTTCCAGTACAGCTAATGTCAAACGCCACTATTACAACCAATCTGTCTTCTTTTATGATCATTGGAGCAAGCTGGCTGAACAATCTGGAGAAGACTTGAATTCCCTAAAGCAGAGGTTGCTTCGGAGGGACGTTTCAAGGTGTCTCCTTCCTAGGGAGCACATTTTATAAGGCACCAAGATATTTCGTGCACGCCCTGAAGAAATCAGTTCCAGCTTCATCGGATTTCATTTCCCTAAATGCTGACTTTCACTGTAATGTCACTCGGCTGTGATTTCATACAGATTCCATACACAAGAGACAAAAAATAAGCAGACATGGGCTTGTAATAAACGTTAGATCTGGCAACAGAGTGAATTTTAGAACCATCTTCTGGGACATTAAAGGGAACGTATGTGGGGGGAATGACGAGATGATTTTACAGGTTTTTTTTTTTTTGCTGCTGTTGTTGTTGTCTTTGAGTTTATAAAAGAGATCTCTTTTCTTTTAGGTGGTTCCAATATTGAGTGTGTTCTTTCTTTTGTCAATCAATTAAACAAGTCGACAAAGGAGAGTGATTGATATTCACAGATTTCTAGTTTTCAGCAACTCAAAAATATCCACCTGTTATCTTGTATTCTGAGTCAAAGAGCGACAAATTCTTTTTTGAAGTTAATGAATGGCATATTTTATCCACAGTCTACTAAACTAAGGTTAAGATCAAAAGAGCTCTCTTATTCTCATGATAGTGACTGAAAAAATAAGTCCCGATTTTTCAATTATTCATCTCCACCTCCACCATTCTATTATCTATCCCACTAGTGATTGAAATTGTCTCCTAGCAGGCTGTCCAGGGTGGGACACAGGAATACACACACACACACACACACAGGTATGTATGTGTCGGTGTGCCATGACTGTGTATCCAAACATAAGATTATTTTAATGATATTAACAATGTGTAGCACACAATTTATGAATAATGACAAAATATGCAATAATCTATTATTGTCAGTTCTGTACAACCAGCTGAGTTTTATAGAATGCTTTTGCTGACTTTTGTTGAATGATTTTATCTGTAGCACATAAAGTCTCTGTCATATATTCTTTTTGAAAGATTTCTTTATTTCCTTTACAACCCTTTAAAAATGTAAAAATTAGTCTTGACTCACGCATCATAAAAAAATAGGCCTCCAGCCAGACAAGCCAGGTAGTTTTCGGACCCCTGGTTTAGACAATCCTCAAAACAATAAAGCAGTCCCTGATTTGTAATGTATGTCAACCTCTGTGGTATAAGTATTTCCACTATGGTAGACTTCAAGCTGTCAAAGGGATTTCACTGAACATGGAATTGGGGAGAGCTGTGTGGTCGCAGCCCAACATACAGTATCCCCACAACACAGATAGAATAGTCATGCAATTCCTCCAGAGCACCTTTGGTTAAAAGAGACAGCAAATCAATATAATATAGTGAAATAATTAGAAATCAATGAGTTTATTAGCTTTTAAAACTAATTTCACGTTTATATAACTTAATTATTAGTAGTAGTATTTTTAAGATGGAGTCTCGCTCTGTCTCCCGGGCTGGAGTGCAGTGGCACAATCTAGGTTCACTGCAAGCTCCGCCTCCTGGTTTCAAGCGATTCTCCTGACTCAGTCACCCAAGTATGAGAGACTACAGGCACCCACCACCACGCCTGGCAAATTTTTTGTGTTTTTGGTAAGGACGGGGTTTTATCATGTTAACCAGGATGGTCTCTATCTCCCAACCTCATGATCTGCTGGTCTCAGCTTCCCAAAGGGCTGAGATTACAGGCGTGAACCACCACGCCCAGCCAACTTAATTTTTAATAATGGCTAGGTTAACCAAGAGCTCACAAAAATTTCTGAAAATCTACAACTTGAAACTCATAAACTGGTAAGAAGCTGACTCAAACACACCACTGATGGCCCATTCTTTTGAATTCCATAAATACTGGACTGTTTGACATTTTTTAAACCACGCTCTGTCATGCCTCCCCAATCTTTTCACCCTATTCTTTCAAGACTTAGCAGCTTCTCCTGCTAGAAAACTTCTGCTATTTTTCAAGGTTGAATTAAATGTCCCGTTTCCTATATAAATATAAAATTTCTATATTCCAAACCTTCAGTGACAGGGGCTTCATCCACTGTAGCCTTTACCTCCTTGTTCTGCAAGGGCTTATCTCAGTTTCTCCAACTCAGAGACTGAATATTTATGGCCCAGCAGAGCCTGGTGTACAACAGGGGCACAATACGCATTCCTTGAACTGAACTACTAGCAAAAATGGCGAACTCTTGGCTGCCAGTTTGCAGAGCTTTGTGCAACTTTCTTTGTATTGTAGAATTGGTGCATTTCACCGTACCTCTTCTACAAGACAGCAGGGAAGAAACAGCTCACCATGGTATTAGTCAAAAGTTTGCATCGGAAGAGTGAAAGTCAAAGGGTAGTGTCTTGACTGCAGGTTTTAGATTCCATGGGTTTTGTTTATAATTTAAATATCTTTCATCACCACAGATAACTGAAGTCTTTTTTTTTTGAGGAGGTACATAACCAAGGGACTAGGCAGTGGCACAGAAAGGTTACAAGCAGAAAAAAAAATAAAAATAAAAAATGAGGAGACCTGCTGACTTTAAAATGCACACACCTGCTATCTTGTGGTTTAACCCTCACTCCCTCACTGGTCAGATTCTCTGGCTGCACGCCTTTCCTTGTAGACTATCTGGCATAGATGGAGGAGGTAAGTCCCAGGGTAAGACTCCTCAGTGCCCCACCACTTCTCTCAGTTGCTCTGCTCACTGATTTTCTTGCTGCGTTCATTGAAGCAAGGGGCCTGGGAGGTGCAGGGAGGATCAACTCACCTCATAGTCAATGTCTAAGGCATCCGTCTCGCCCTTGGTGCGGAAGTGCTGTGTGTGCTTGTCCACCGTGAAGTTCACCTGCTTGCCCACCCGCTCGATGAGGACCGAGTGCCAGTGCTGGTCATCCAGGAGGCTGCCCAGGGTGGCAGAGGGCAGGCTGCTGCTGAGCCGCGCTTTGCTGTCATCTGTGAAGAGGGGAGGAAGGCAGGATGATGTCTGTGTCCAAGGGCAGCTTTGCACACCAGAATGCTCCACAAGCAAAGGCAGCTATCTCTGTTCTAAAGGCAAAGAATTATGTCTCCCTACGGACCAGGAACTGTGCTGGACCTGGGAAGTAATAACAGGCTTTGCCCACAGATTCCAGAATCAAATTCAATATGCATACCTCCTTCCAGACAAAATAGGGCATGTTTTCAAGACTTGAAAAAATAAATAATAAAAGGAACTATGTCCTTATGGCTACATAAATATGATGGAAAATGGGCATTTTGTTTTTAGAAAGAATGAATATTCTTTGAGTTTGAATGGTTCTTGAGTGGAGAAAGCCAATTAGGAGCTGTGCCTAGGAGGAGGAGTAAAGCTGGGATACGTAAAGGGAAGACAGCTAGTAAGTTTCTGGGCAAAAGCAGCGGCAAGGAAGTAATCATCCCATATGCCATGGCTGAGTACCTACTGTATGCACGGCACTTAGGAAGAAATAGCCTTCATCTTTAATCCTCTAAGGGAAAATTATCATCTCCATTTGACAAATAGGAACCTTGAGGCTCAGGGAGATGAGGCATGCATGCCTCAGGTACAGTCAGGACTTGAATGGAGGTCTGCCTCGTCCTTTTTACTTTGACCACAGCTATGGATCATGGCTCAAGTCATACTGTTGATGATTGAGCTTCTGTTGAGTTTGCAAGACCCCCTTGAGAAGACATGAGAGATACAGCTGGAAAGGCATGCTTTGCAATCCAACTGCCTGGTTCTCCCTCCCCCTCCTTCTCTCTCACTTTTATGGAAGTCCCTGGCCATACCCTTCTACCAAAAAGATTACAGCTTCTATCTTCCCCCGCGGAAATTGCTTCAACCTTAGCAAAATGAACAATTAAATAGAACTAACGTTTGTGTATATAGACATTTTCAATTTTTGCAACATTTTATATATTAAGTCCCTTAGTAACTGAAAGCTAAATGTCTCTCTCCTCCCTCTGGGGAAGTGTTTTCTCCAGTACAGCTGCAGCAGCCTGTTCAACGGTGTGATGTTCAGCAGGCAGGAGCCGCCACTTCCCCGAAGGCTGCTCACTCCCACCTCCAAAACCGCCCAAAGCACCATTCCCTTCACTGAGTAACTTGGATGCTTCCTATAGGGCTGGGGGCATCAAACTCATTGTAATTAGAAAAGTGAAGCTGGTGAATTAATAGCTGACTTGGTTTCATGGGTTTATTCACTGTTTGTTGCACAGCTTCTTAGTTTTCATTCTTTGATGGATTACGCTGATGAATTAAAAGATGTTTTCATTTTTTCTCCCTCCCTTTCTTCCTCCTATGGAAAGGTATTGTGAGTCAGGTGTGGTGGCTCACACCCGTAATCCCACCACTTTGGGAGGCCAAGGCAGGCAGATCACTTGAGGTCAGGAGTTTGAGACCAGCCTGGTCAATGTGGTGAAATCTCATCTCTACTAAAAAAACAAAACAAAACAAAACAAAACAAAATTAGCCAGGCAAGGTGACAGGTGCCTATAATCCCAGCTACTTGGGAGGCTCAGGCAGGAGAATCACTTGAACCTGTGAGGTGGAGGTTGCAGTGAGCTGAGATCACACCATTGCACTCCAGCCTGGGCCAGGCCACAAGAGCAAAACTCCATCTAAAAAAGAAAAGAAAGGTATTGTGATCTACCTGAGCTGGGCACAGTGACAGGTAATGTATCAAGGAGACACGGAGTTTAAAGGTATACTGTCCTCTCTGAAGGTCTTAGTGTAGAGATGCTAATCAAATAAATCTATAAAACATATGCAGGTTTCCAGCACTTAGTGCACAGAGCCATGGAAATGCAGAGTGTGGTGCTATGAAACCCTCCTTACGCAGCAGAGACAGGTTGAAACATGAGGGAAGGAGGAGCATGGTTGCAAGGCCAGGAGAAGCAGCAGCCAGGGTTAGAAATGTAGGGGAGCATGGCCCAAGACTTCCAGCGGCTGAGTGCCAGGAGCTCGTCAGCCTGGATCCCATTATCCAGGACTTTGTATGCTAGGTTACACGGTTTACCTCTTTTTTAAGAAATGGAACGTTGAGTAGGCAGAGGTTACTAATGCAGATTACTGTGTTTTTTTGTTTGTTTGGTTGGTTGGTGGGTATTGTTGTTGTTGTGGGTGTTGTTGTTGTTGTTGTTTTTGAGATGCAGTCTCCCTGTGTCATCCAGGCTGGAGCGAGTACAATGGCACGATCTGGGCTCACTGCAACCCTTGCCTCCCAGGTTCAAGTGATTCTCCTGCCTCAGCCTCCAGAGTAGCTGGGATTACAGGCGGGGGCCACCACACGAGGCAAATTTTTTATGTTTTTGGTGGAAACGGGTTTTCACCATGTTGACCAGGCTCGTCTCCAACTCCTGACCTCAAGTGATCCACCGCCCCTGCCTCCCAAAGTGGTGGGATTATAGGTGTGAGCCACCATGCCCGGCCAGCAGATTACTTTTAAGAAAGGTTATTTTGGCAGCTGTGTGGGAATTGGATTAGAAGGTAAGACTGGCTATAAGATTGGCCATAATCTGGATAGATGGGGCATAACAAGGCTCAGGCGAGAAGAGTACAGGAAGAATAGGATCCAAGTAATGATGAGGCGTGGCAGGAGGTGGCCTCCAGCTGATGGAGATAGAATAAAGAACACCACCACCGCCACCCCACACACAGTTTTTATTTGTAAGATGAAATGATTCAGGAGCTAACATTGGCTGAAGGAAACTTTACGCTTTATAAACTGTCAGTTCTAGATGTAACAAGGCAGGTAGATTTAATATTGGAGTTTTCACTTTGAAATTGAGCTACATCTCATTTTTTTCTTAAAATAAGAAAGGCATTGAACAATAATTTATTAATAAGTCCAAATTCTAAACATTTGAAAATTTAAACTCATTATACATCACACACACACAAACACACACACACAAAACCACCACCACCAACAACCACAAAAAACAGGGTAAGGAATTACACCGTTTCTCCAACTTGTTTGTTCTATGTGCTGTTTGTGTCTTTAATGATCTCGTGAGTTCTTTAATAGAGCCAATAATAATAATGATTAAAATAAAATATTTTAATATTTTCCACACAATCCTGCTTCACAAGATAAATTTTATCAATATTATGAATCAGTCAAACTGATTTTATTTTTTATGTAACTTTGGGTATAGTAACACACCCGCCCTCCCTCCCTTCCTCACTTCCTCACTTCCTCCATCTGCTCATCTTCCATAGCCCCAGGTAATCACTGCTGTTAACATCTTGCTTGTGCTTCCAGAAAAATATTAGGTGTATGCAAGCAGCAAACATAGATTTTCTTTATTTCTACTCATTTAATTTTTTACCCTGATGGTAAAATACAATGTGCATTTATCTCCAACTTTCTATTTTTATTTAATCTATCCTGAAAATCTTTATCAAAATATAAAGAGCTTTCCCATCCTTTTTATAACTGCATAGTATTCCATGCTCTAATATGTATACATATAATATATATGATCTATATACATGTAATATGATACATAATTATATATGATCATATATATGATATATAGAACATATCATATTTCACTTAATGAGCTCTTAGTGATACAAATTTAGATGTTTCTACTTACTTTAGATCTCTAAAACTGTTGAAATACTTTATTATGTGGACAATATCTTGCTTGGGCACAAGCATATTTGTAGCATTCATTCTTAGATGAAGAATTGGAGGACAAAGGCTTTCACGTTGGCAATTTTGACAAATGCTGCCAAAATGTCCTATATAAAGACCGTGCCTATTTAAATGCCTAGGAGTGCCTTTACCACAGGCTTGTCAACAACAGATGGTCTAGCGTTAAATTTTTGCCTGCCTGGTAGGTTAAAAAAGTGTATTTCTGAGTAATTTTAATATGCATTTATTTTAATAAGAATGAGGTGGAAAATCTTTTTAGTTTTATTTCCTTTTCTTTGAACTGTCTCTTCCTATATTTTGCCTGTGATATGAATTTTGAAAATATCTTTTTGCCTTTCTTTATTTGTTTTTTGATGTTGTTTTTCTGTTTTTGTTTGTTTGATTGATTTTTTAAATTCACTACTCAGGTATTTGTGCATTGGGAACAAATCCATCATTTTTCTTATTAATTCTGGATTTGTATCATAGTTTAAATGGTTCTCCTTATTCTGAGATCACTGACGAATTCTTCTAGTTTTCTCTACTTCCTTTCCACTGAAATTTTTGCTGATGTACTGTATGAGACACAGTTCTACCTTTATGTTTTGAGATGGCTACCAAATTGTCTCAGTTCCACTATTTTAAAATCCTTGAGTGGTCTTAGTTAGTGAAATAGATTGTATAACTTTCAAATGGCAGGAGAACACTAGTAAATTGGATAGGGTGGTATTTGTTATGTTGACTGGATCAAGGCAATCTAAGTACATGATTTGGATCTTCAAATCCTAAAGCTTCCAGTAGTAGGTTATGTTGGTTGTTGCTCACTGTACCCTTCTTGCATCCACTGACACCATCATCACCACCATCTCAATGGACAGGAACATCTCCGTGGTGTAGAAGAGTGGGAAGCAGAGCCAGCATCAGTAACCTTACCTTTACCCTCTTCAAGGTTTAATGTCAGTCCTTTCTCTCCTGGGTCTTAACTTTGGCTCAGAAAGTTTGCTACTCTCATTGCATCCAACAATTCTGTTTCTTATAATTTTAAGACTTTAGGAAAATAAAAGTACTTCTTCTTAAATAAATAGTGACTACCTTTCATTTACTGCATCTAATGAAACCACAAACTTAATTAACACACTTATCATTTTATGCAAAGTAGCTCATGAAATTTTTATGAATACTTAGAGCAATTTGTTGACCTTTTCTCAAAAGTGGATTAGCATTGCTCCTTGTTTACATTTTTCATTTACTTTGTGCATATATATATATGCCCAAAGATACATATATATATATGCCCTTGTTTACATTGTTCATTTACTTAGTGTGTGTGTGTGTGTGTGTGTGTATATGTATATATATGCCCAAAGATAATGCAAAATTGAGTCCCACCAATTTTATGGAAAAACATTTCAGTTAGTATCAAGGGTCTTAAACTAATGTTCACAACTTTTTGCCTAGTAAACCACTTTCTGTAAATGTATTCTAAAAAAGCAAGCTGAAATGTTGTGGAAAAATTTTTAAGTGGCTAGTGATTTAAAAATTGCATATAATATGCAATAATTTGGAAGGAGAAAAAAATCTGAGTACATTTAGGTAGACTCACTGGATGAAGTATTATATTAAATAGCCATCAAAATATTTATAAAATACATTATTTCAAAAGTTGTGACTGCCCTTTTTGATAACATTAAAAGTAATATTTAATAAATAGAATACTCAATAATTAGACTATACTGATTTAAAATATACATGAGCAGAAGACAAACGTACAAAATATAGACTAAATACAAGTCTGGAAAAGGCACAAATAAGCACTATGTGTGGGTAAAATTGAATAATGCATTTACCACAATCGTTTTTTTTCTTTTCTCTGTATTTTAGAGTGAGCATAACTATTTTGGATAATGAGAAAAATAAACTTAATTAAAAACACAATCCTGACACTGCATAGTATATTTGTTGAAGACTATATATCAGAGATGTGTAATTATTGAATCTCTTGGGAATTACAAGTTACTTATTAATTAACCAAAAAGGAGCACCTATGGATAAATCTCATCACTCCTTCTCCATTATATAGTTATTATATACCAACACTCAGATATCTTATATCAAAACAAGTTTAGTGAAACTTGGTTTGGTTAAAAAATTAGGAAAAGAAAATTTCTGCTCTTCATTATAAAAGGATGTTTAGAATTGTATTTATGAGAAGAGTAGGATGGTAGTCCTCAGAAACGTTTCGTTTTCCATAGAAATTTCCATTATTAGAGATCACAAAACACTTAATTCTCAAGAAATTGTCATTCTTAAAATCTTAGAATATCGATTTTAAGTTTTATCTCAGTGGCATTTGAGGTTCAATTACTAGTTTTAACTAGTTTCTAATTTCTTAAGACAAAGATAAAAGTTTTCATGGGCAATTGTGAAGGACAAAAACAATAAAACTAGACAGAAACTAACTTTGGGATCAGAAATAGAAAAGGGAAATAATTATTTCTGGCCGGGCACGGTGGCTCAAGCCTGTAATCCCAGCACTTTGGGAGGCCGAGATGGGCGGATCATGAGGTCAGGAGATCGAGACCATCCTGGCTAACACGGTGAAACCCCGTCTCTACTAAAAAATACAAAAAATTAGCCGGGCGAGGTGGCGGGCGCCTGTAGTCCCAGCTACTTGGGAGGCTGAGGCAGGAGAATGGCCTAAACCCGGGAGGCGGAGCTTGCAGTGAGCTGAGATCCGGCCACTGCACTCCAGCCTGGGGACAGAGTGAGACTCCGTCTCAAAAAAAAAAAAAAAAATTATTTCTAATGAAATAAAACTTGTTTCATGTGGTTTAAAATATAGTTAAAATGAAATAATATATATACTACCCAAGGCCTTAAGAAATACAACAATTTTTATAGGAAGCTTGAAATGTTTGCAAAACATGTTTAACTTTACCTATTTATTCTCCCTCCACCTCAAGATGCTGTGGATACGCATGCCAATTCTTTCACCCTTACTTAGAACTCACATTTTCTGGTAAAGGGCATGCATGTGGCACTGTTTTCACCCAAATGCCTTGTTTGATTAAATCTTCTTGCTAGGTCTTATCTTAACTGTTCAAACATGGATACCACTTTAACTTTCATAATCTGTGAATTTCAGACAGCCTGGGAAAAAGGGGATGGGAACTCTCGTGTTTAAGATTGTATTTGAGCAAAAAAAAAAAAAAAAGTCATTCTTGAAAAGGGTTTGATTCACTATTGATAAAACAGGTGGCCACTCATGTGAATTCCCTCATGACTGCCTCTATCAGATCATCAGAATCAACTTTTCCACCCACCTTTAATTTGTCAGATTATCAACACCGATATTCACTTGTATTTCTTAAGCTTCTCACACAAGTTAAACACTTCACATATGTTGTTCTAATTATTCGTGACCATAATAACCCTGCAGAAAGGTTACTCTCCAAGAAGCCAGAAGATTTACCTAAGGACTCAAAGAACTGGGGTTACAACCCAATTCTATTTGACTCCAAAGCTAAAACTCTCTCCACTACTTTTAGTGGAAAAATGGATACTCTCATTCTCCCTCATTTCTCACGCTCTTACTATCTGTATCTCCCATATACGCATGTAAGTTGTGTAGCTTAGTAGGAAGGGAGGACATTCGTTTGCAAAGGAATTTAATGGATTGGAAAACAGAGAGCTGTAGAAAAGTAAAATGGGGCAACACTAAGAAGGGAGGACATGACACAGAATGAGGAGAAAAATTGCACCTCCCTGTCCCAGCCAGTATTATAAAGGTACTCCCTTTCAACTTTGTTTGGAATATGCAAGGCTAGTGAGTGGTCTCCTATGTATCTAAGTGAGAGCCCTGGAGAAAATAAGAAACGGACAGGAAACAATATGATTTCAATGGACTTGACCTTCAATCCAGAGCAAGTCTCTATGTTTCTCTAAAGCATGAAACACATGTCCTTAGTTGTTAAGAAATTTCTCAATCGTATTGACTAAAAACACTCTCCAGATTTAGGAGCTGTTGCTCTACTGTGGTGTCTAACTTGTGTCCATCTTCTGTGACTTTGCTATCTTCGCAAACATTATCTTAATACATTTCTTACATGATTTTGATGATGCATAGTTATTTAATTTCCAATTACTATAACCAAGCTAAAAGGTAAGTAGAAATAACTATTTTACTAGGTTGAGAGCCTCTTGAATATAGATACTGATAAATCCAACTTTTAACTCCCAGTGCAGAATTCAGTGCCTTATTTACTGTACTTGTTTTACCTATTCTTATTACATAATGACAGAATTTATGAAAAATGTGGTGCATTTTATCCCATTGATTCTTTGAATGAAATGCCTGTTTTTCTCCCCTCTCCATAATAAAATCTCCAGATTGCTCAAGGTTGATCCTGGATCCCTCTGTTCCTGTTTGATCTCTCCATTCTCACAACTTAAGACATGCATATTGTCTGCCTGATATTTAACATTTTTTAGAATTGTTTCGTAATTTTTATTATTTGTCTTGTAAAAGTTTATAACATTCTAGTGATTAACATCAGAGAATTGGGGGAGGATTGGATAAGGCTATCATCCCATATCTACAGCTATGCAGCTATGTGACCTTGAGCCACTTACTGGGAATCACGGACCAGCAGTTCTTCATCTGTTAATGGGTTTGGATATAGATTGTAGGATTGTCGTGTAATTTAAATAAAATATGTATTTTAAATGTTTAATGCAATGCCTAAATGTGGGCTCTCAAAAAATGGCAACTGAAAAAACTTTTATAGTGTTTAGTACAATTCGAGAAACATGATAAACATTCCATAAATATGTGTGAGTTGGCTGACTGAAATGCCTGAGTTTCAAAAGAGCTAAATTGAATGTTCATTTGACTCTCTGGATAATGGAAAGAACTTTCTCTGGCATCTCAATGGTTGATTATGCAATCACATGCTTTGGCGCCTGAACCCTGTACTCAGCTCCCGGGTGCTCCTCAGATGTTTGTTCTATTCTAGGAGTCTCACTTGAGTCTCACTTTACTACAGCCGTATGTATTGGGGATTGCATAAACATCCTGCCTCAGTCAAAAGACACTGGGCTCTTGTAAGGACGAGTGACCCGCATGTACTATTGATGTCTTCTTCATTCTTACAACAGTTCTCTTGTCACGTAATATCTCCGCTCTTTGATTCTCTACCTGCAGGAATGGGTTCAGACTATTGTAATTCTGCAGAGGGCAGACTACCATTGGCAATTTGAATGAGATGTGTAAAAAGTGAGAAAGGAAACATGTCTAACCCCCTTATGGATTGAAAGAAGAAATATCTTTCCCATTTAGTAGTTCCGGGAAAATACCAATGTTCCACTCTAAGAAAGTAGGCAAAGAGGAACCACATAGTTCAATTTCTCCGTAGGACTGTCTCTACCCAAGCCAGACACAGTAAGGGTTAGGGTAACTATGTAATGTAAATTGGATACTCATCAAAGAGCATCACTAGAAAAGAACACTAGGTATAGCCACAAAGCCATCCTGAGCAGCTGACCACGGTGCTGGACTTCTTCACTCTTAGCCTGAATTTCTGAATTGCAAGTAACTGATTAGAAAATGAATACACATTGCAGATGAAGAATTGTTACTAAAGGAGACATGGCTGAAATGTCCATATAAATTGGAGAGGGAAAACCCAAAACTCTCTTTATTTGACCAGCGCTATTCTTTAACCCGTTAACTTGAATCCTGCCTCTCTTTCTCTCTGTCTCTCAGCTCTCCTATATTTCTATTGCTTTTCTGATTCATTTTTTTAACAGAACAAACCTGATCATGGATGTCATAAACTCTTTCCCCTTTGAGGCTATGTGACAACAGGAAAAGAACAGTATTTTAAAATAATATTTAAAGAATTCATATAAATAACTAAGATAAATATTGAAAAGATACTAAAATGTTAGTAAAAGAGATAATCAGGTTGTAGGATTTGGATTTTTTTCCTTTTTTATATTATTTTCAGTTTTTTAAAAACTGATATATATTTTATAATCTAAAATTAATAGCAAAACACCTGGTTAGATATAAGTAGATTGTAATGGTAGCTACACTAACCACAGTCTGTGTAAATGGCACAAGTAATTTATCCTCTTTGAGCCTACTATTTCATATCTGTAAACTGGGGCTAATATGTACTTATGCCATAAGTCTTCCTTGAGGATTGGACTGGACCTAACCACACTGTGGATACTCTGTAAATATACCCCATTGTCAGAGACAGTGGTGGATCATGGAGGAGTCAGGAGTGCAGACTTGAAGGTGAACAAGCCCGACAGGAATAATGAAATTTGTGATGAAAACCCTGTTTCTAATGTACTCAATTTGCCTCAAGCACCTACTTTAGGAAGGGGTTCTCCTAAAGGCTAGAGATACAGAAATGAACAAGGTGTTATTCTGGTGCTTATAAAACCTATATTAATAGATTTTCCACTATGGGCAAAGCAAAGGTGTTATCACTCCCCTTTGCTTAGTGCTTCCAGAGATCTTCTAGCTGTAATGAGATAGGAGGGGCTAAAGTACTAATCTGTGGCAGTGTTTCTCTAGAAGAGGAACCTAGAAACTTAGGCTATTTAAGAAGTATCCTAGGTGACTGCTTCAAACAGGTAAGTACAGAAAACACTCAACTGTGGTAAACCGATAAAAAGGAAGAGCTGCAGAAACAGATAAAAAGGATGAAGACATTTTTAAACTATGCAGAATATAGCTAAAATATATTCTTACTACTTAATCATTCACCAAGTAAGGTTTTACTTAATTACCACCATGGATGGAAATATAGAGAAGACGGAAACTGGGAAGAAAGACTTATCCTGCCATCTACGTATCGTAGCAAGGAGTCGGTGCTATTCATCTTAATATTCCATTTATGTTCAGAAAAGCCAGCATAGTTCAGGGTGAGGCATTCAGATATTGTTGGAATACATGAGCAATACTGAGCTTCTATTTTTGGCATTTGTCCATGTTTACTCATTGCTATAGAAAACGTATTTATAGTGTTCTTGGTTTTCATGTCCATACTCTGCAAGACAAGTCATTAGCCCCAGATTAGAAATAAGGAAACTGAGGCTCAGAAGACATTCACCATAATAAATCACATAATAAATAAAATAAAATAATATAACATAATTTGATGGCACATCTGTAATCAAAACAAAACGTGTTACATGACCATACCTATGCTATTTCTACCATCCACACCATGAATGAATCTGGTTTACAACATTAGATTTTGTATGTGGGAGCAGAGTTTTGGATGTGAAATGCCATACCTGAATTGGGAATCTAAACAGTAGTAACTGAAAGATTTCTTAATGTTACCAGTAGAAGACACCTGCTTTGCTCTTGATAAGTAATAACAACTTTACCCACAACTCAAAATGCTGTGTGAGCCACTTGTAACTGGGATGCTCAGCTTCATTCATCTGATCTCCTTTCTGGAAAACTGAAAACGAGTTAATGGATTGATGCATGTTTGTGTAGTATTTGGACACCCAGCCTTCAGAAAGTTCTGATGCTTGCATCTTTAGTTATGGTAATTACAACCAATGAGGTTACCAGCAAAAATTTTTTACCACTCTCTTCTAGGTGAGATTCTACTTTTAAAGGTATTTTGGAGTGTACTTAATCTAATATATTAGGTGTCAATTTTGAGTTAATTTGAAATCTAGAGATTCTTTCTGCTATCCCTGCCTACAGTCACCATGGGGCCCCAAGAAGACCCTCAGAAATGCTTCAAAATTATATTGTTTGGTTTGGGGGCACTAATATTCATTCTTATGTCTCTTCAGCTAATTGCTAAAATTTATTTAAGTTTTTGGCAATTTTCCATGCAACTTTTTTTTGGTCAATCTTCCATGCAACTTGATGTTACAAATTACATTTTGCAATTTCTTTCCTTCTTTACTATTTTATAGTAAAGACAAAAGGATAACTATTTTCCTTTCCCTTTAATATTAGGAAATATCAGATGGGAAGCAGGGAGTCATTCTTACGAAAAACAGTCATTTACTTTTTTTTCAGCTTATCTCTTTTTTCCTTTCTTTCTTTTTCCTATAGAAGAGCGTTTTTGTTTTGTTTTGCTTTGTTTTGCTTTTGTTTTTTTGTTTGCATCCTTGGGAACTGTGCTCCTGCCTTTTGCACTCAACTTACCCTTCCTTCAGAAGTACCTTTGATCATGTACAGGGGGCTGGGCCTCTCTCCTCTTTCTCTGGGATAAGAAATTGGTCACAATGAACGTGACCTGCCTGTAGCGCAACAGGTCCTGATGGACACCAGCCCACAGTGGGAGGCTGTGTCCTAACTGTGTGGAGGCAGGAGTACTTCTGTACTAAGTTTAATGGAATCTGGTGAGTCTGGGACTTAACCTGGTATAGCAAGGGCACCTAAAGAAAATAGTTTCCCTTAAAAAGACATGGGAATGCCTAGAAACTTAGATTTTTTTGCCTCACACTTATGGTCCCCTCTTCCCCAACACAAAATAACCCAGAGCAACCAAAATGCTTCTCCTTCATTTTCCCTCTGAAACTTAACTTTCTTAAATGTACCTAATAGAATAAATTCTGAGCAAGCCTCCTTATAAAATGTGTATATACAAGCCTCCTTATAAAATGTGTGTACAGTTAAACTTGTGAAAGATTGTTTAGAGTTTCAGTTACTAAGAGAATTAAATGGATAAATACGTAGTTAAGCCAATAAATACATAACAATGAATTTGCAACTCTCCCTACATATCAGTGTTATATTGTGTCAAAGAATGCTATATATGCCTTAAACATTTATATCCCCACCAATATTACTTAGATTGTGCTCCAGTGAATTCCACCAGATACACTGCAAGTGTCAGACACTGTGACCTGTGGAGTAAAGGGACTCTCTATCCCTTGGCATTGGAAGGGGAAGTCTGAGCCTACCCAAGTTGAGGTGCAGGGAGAGCCTCCCCTTCTGGAGTTCCAAGGTGATGTGGTCTCCACGCTGACCTTCTCCATGGAACAGGACCCCATCTCCTTGCATGCTCTTGAACTTCAGGGAGATCACATCTTTGAGAGTACTCATCAACTTCTGATTGAACCTGTACAGAAGTGAGCTTCGGCCATCAAAGTCAGCAACGTCTGATTCTGGGAACAAAGAAGGAGCGGGAGAGAAAAATCAGTGCATATCCTCATGACTGCTGTTCCTGTTTCCCTTATTAGTTTGTGTCCAGTTCACAGAAATGTTCTTGAGATCTGCCAGGTCTAGTCTCAACAGGAAACATGTAGACTAGAACCAACCTAATTAGACTCAAGGGAATTATTCATTTACAAGCAGTCACCACACACTGAGTCAAAGTGAACTGATCATCAATTTAGAAGTAAAAACTCTCATTAGTGGTATGTCAGCTTTTGCTGGAGGGGACAGGGTGAGAATACCGCAAGTACCTATGTCTGGCTTACTACGTCAGATGGCTTAGAATAATCTCCCATGATCTGTCTTCCTGACAGTCAGAAGCACTTGATCTCATCATCTCAGACACAACATTAGAGATGAAAAATAGATATAATTATGATGCCAACTCCACATAGTACTGTCTCCCTAGAAGGCTGTGTTGAGGAGGATTCTGAGGCTTCTACTGGGTTCAGTGGAAAAATAAAATACTCAGCAAAAGAAGACTCGTATTTGAACAAAGAGGGCAAATGTACTACATTCCTGCCATAACTGTCTTATCTGTGCTGGTGATATTTATCATTTTAGTGTTTTCATAGAAAACATTCAATTCATTATTATCAAAGCAAAAAAAAAAGGGGGGGGGGGAAGGTCAAGTAACCATGATTTAGATAAACTTATGTACCAGGTATGTGCAAACATACCTGACAAATTATGCCAAAAATCTAATAGAGATTCTATTTGGAATGTGTTGTTCTAGGTTATTTTCATGTTTTCTTTTCTATTTTTTAATTACAAAAACTTCTATAATGAGCTTTTATTGTAGAAAAAAATGTAAGACTGTTTAATTATACATTGAAACTGATTCATTATATACCATGTTCTGTGGGTGGGATTGTGGTGATTATGTGGAGGGAGTGGGATTTTCTATCTAAAATGGAGTACCCAAGAAAACTCAATTTTTCTATTATCCATCATGCAATTAAAATCCTCAGCCTGAGCATACACAAAGATAATGTTTTTTTCCACCAAGGATCTAGAAACATTCTTTGTGAATCTGAGGTTCTGAAATGAAAAGGAAAATGAAATAATACTTTTCTGTAATTAGTTTTAAAACCCAATTGCACAATTTATTTATATGGAATGAAGTGGTCCCAACCAAAAGGTTGCTGATGGAAACCTAGACTTTAAAAAGAAACAGTCCAAGAGACTTTCACAAATGTCCACCTTTCTCGGCACCTCCCCTCCCTACCTCATCAATGCATTTATGCCTGTTATCTCAACTAGGATTCCACCCAGACCAAAGTGGGGCCACAGACCAACAGTTGCCACCACTCATGGAGTAGTGAGGACTGTGATATAGATAAGGTAATGGATTCTCAACTGTGATGACCATAGTTTGTTACTTGGGTCACCTTGGTCTAAGGTGATTGTATTATTTATAAGATGAAGATAATTATATCCATTAGAGAAAACTGCTTTGAGAAGTAAATGTGCTAAGACTTACAAAGTGATGACACATCAGTGTGAACTCATGGTGCATGGCACATTATTTGTGTTAAATCAATAATAGATAGGAGAGGTATTAGTAGTAATTGAAATAACAGGATTAGTTCCTATTGAGGTTACTCTATTGGTTGGCACCTGACCTTCTTACCCCAAATGATGCTTTTTTCAATTTTGATTCAGATATTTACTGCCCAAGGTTGCCAAAGTAGCCCCAAGCTTCTTGTTCTGTCATGTTTTGGCTTCTCACACTCTAGTTGAAATTACTGTGTGCACAGTGCGTACATCACTATGTACGCAATACTAATATTCTCTTCTGATTGCTTCTACTCTGCCACTGCACCAGATTGTGGAGTAGAAATTGGGTCCTAGGTAGCCCCTTTAGTGCCCAGCAGTGAGTAGAAGGACCACATAGTGTCCCACAGAGGTTCTAAAGGCAAATGCAGAGATTAATGCTCACAGTAATGCTCACTGAACTGACTCAGTTCAAAGGGGGTAGATTCAGACAGGGTTTCTTAGAGGAAGTGAGTGGTATATTGGCCTTTAACAATATGTAGGAGTTACCCCAGGGAAAGGAGGGACTCAATGTCTCCAGGAGGGGGAACAGAGGCATGAGAATGTTTGGTGCATCTCAGTACTGCAGGAGGACAGCGGGATGGAGAAAGGGCAGAAAGATCTCTAGCTCCCAGTGTGGCATTTCTTGCAGGCTGAGACATACAGCACGTGGTGTGTCTTTGAAGCAGTAACTCAATCTCATCATTATTCATGGATGCATTTGCCCCACTCCCATAGACAGATATCGCATCTGAACTCTGGGTTTCTCTAGCACTGGGCACACCCCTCTGTTTTTGTTATCACATGCCATGTGAGAATCACAGTCCACAAACTGTATACATCATGTCCACTCACTCATACCACTCTTTATCTCCCAGCCAGCACCAGCACTGAGCACAGAGTCTGAACATGGCAGGTGGGGTCCCATGTGCAGTGAAGTGAAACAACATGGAGGAAATTTGCCTTTGGTTCCCTGGTAAAGACATTAAACTAAGGAGAGGAGCCCTCTACAGAGAAGCTCTACTACTCACCAAGTGTCTGACTGGGGGTAAGTTTACGTCAAAACTATGGGCCTTGCTTTCCATCCTTATAAAATGGTGCATAACAATGTATTCATTTACATTTACAACTGATTGTAAGAATGCAGTGAGAGAATTTGGGTTAATATTTATATAAATAAATTATATATTTGTATAAATATATACATATTTATATAAATATATTTATATAAATGTATGCATATTTATATAAATATATATATTTATATAAGTATATATAAAGGTGTGTGTATATACATATATATATACATATATATGTATACACACACACACACACCTTTGACACTTTTTTGTCCAAGCAATGGTTATGGATAAATTTATGGAAATATAAATATTCATTATGTTTCTGCTATTTCCCCCATCCCTCTTCATTTTATAATGCCATACTCCAGTGTACTTGGCTGCCAGGACCCCTCATGGAGGCCTGAGTTCTTGGGTCAAGTGCTGAATTCCAAATGTTTCCTTTCTCCAGTCCACTCACTCACTCACCTCCCTCCCCATTCATCATCGTTACTATGATCTACATTCCATTCCCTCCAATGTCTGGCTAGTCTAGTGACTTAACTAAGGATATAAATGTTGATGGCAAAGGGACATAGGTTATCTCTAAGAAAACACATCTTCATGTTGTCATAAGACCTAGAGAAAACGAAGCCAATCAATAGCACAAGTCTAACGGAGCTGGGTTTCAATTCTGGTTTTGCTCCTTACTACCTGGGGGCGGGGTTGGTTGAAGCAACTTTTTGGATTTCTCTGAACCTCCTCCTATCTGTATGATGGGGCTTACAGCAACCTACCTTCAAAGTCATTGTGAAAATTGCACAAGCTCAGACCTGAAAATACAAAGGCGTTCAATAAAAGAAAGTACTCGGTAGTGAAGATTTTCAAGCACGGCATAAAGATGCCATCAAGAACTTGGTGTGAAAAATTCTGTTTGGGTTTGGGATTCGGTAGCCTTCACATCACACTGAGTAGGCGTGCATTCACGCCCTCATCATCATTGCCGGCTTTTCATTTTCTATGAATAGTTTCAGAACTGCTTCCTGGATTCCACTTTTGCTATCTTCACCTGACACATTTTTTATCTTTAAAAAGCATGAGAAACAACACACTTCACCATTGCTAAAGTACTTCAGTGAACTTCCTTTGCCCTGAGAATTAATTTCAGCCTCCAGGACCCCACATGATCCTGCTCTGCTCACCTCTCCCACCTCACCCTCTGTTCCTTTTTTCAACCCTCACACTGCTCCAGGCATGCTGTGATTTTAGTGTATGTGCATATGCATGTATGTGTGGGGCTGGGATAATGTGTGTGGAGCCCACATCACAAGCCCTGCAATTCTCTAAGTATTTTTTGCGCATGAACTCATGTAATAACATCAATTAACCTTTGAGGATAATACTGTTATTATTCCCACTTTACAAATAAGAAAAACACGGCACAAAGAGATGAAGAGGTATGTAATGCACAAATGCCAGGGCCAGGGCTCAAACATACCCTGTCTGACCCACCCATGCTGAGTCCACTGAGCTCTTTCCCAAGCGCTACTCACTCGGACCACGATGCTCAGCTCATCAGTGAGTTCCCACCTGGCCCTTTTTCTAAGGGGTCCTCCATCCCCGTTAGTCTCCCTCTAAGCACCTTGCCATTCTCTTCGTAATGCACTTCGCAATTGGATTAGATGCTCATCTGTTTTCTCAGTGGTTTATAGTCCAGTTGTCCAACACATCAGTGCATGCCATGAGGACAAGGGCCAGATGTACACTGTTTGCCACATTAATTCAGAGCCTCACACTGGACCCAGAAGGGTATGCCATTCAGAGCCACTTGTGAAATGAGCTGTGACCCATCAAGGTGCCTATGCCCAAGTGTGATGCTGCCCAACTGTCCCCTGAGTTCCTGCCACATCATCTATTTCACCGTTCAGAGCCAGCTGACCATCCACACTGGGAGAGTTAGTTTCTTCTGCAGGCCACGCTCAGCCACTGGAACTGCGACCCGCGTGTGACTCACACACGCTTATTGGTGCAGAGAGGATGCATGGCCTTTAGTGAGAACAGAACTAGCCTGGTGGGAGTGCGGGAGCGTTCCTCTGACCACCACCAGTACCTGATAAGGGCCACACTTTGCTGTTCTCAGAGATTTCAGCCAAACACTGCACCTCCGCAATATTAATTACATTGCACACAACAGGCTCCAGTCATTTCCCAGATACAGAAACAGGTTTTTAAAACTTTCAAAGAAGGATCAAAGGTTTCCACAACTGAATACTTCATACTCCTTCCTAGACATTAGGAATACTCAACAGTCCCAACTTCACTTGGAAAACAGATTTAAAATGATAATAATAAAGACCCACATGGTTATAAGGTTGCTGTTAATAAAAGATAAACTATTATACGCTGGTTTTTCCTCATGAGGTAGTATCATAACCACTTTTTCTGGATATCTCTTTGGAACTTAATTTGCTGCATGGGGTCTGGTTATAGAAATCAAAATCTTTGTGTTGTGCGAGCATCTTGGCAGATTCTCTTTTAAAAGGAAACAAAGTGTGTAGAAAGGAATAAAAAGGGTAGACATGGGCTTTTTCTAGCAGATGGGAAATAGGTGATCATTTCATATCTAGTTTTAAAGGTACCAAAAACATAAAACTGAATATATCTCCCATATTCTCTATCACAACTTCTCTAACACACTTGTGGAGATTTCTTTCTCTGAATCCATTCCCCAGGGGAAAAGGCACTAATTAGCACACATTACCTAATTTAATGTTCTTAGTGGCCCTGAAAGGTCCATATTTTTTCCCCATTTGTGAAGTGGGAACAGCAAAGCTCAAAAACGTGTGCCTCACTCAACGTCACACACCAGGAAAGGAGTTGTTTGACACTGAAGCCAAAAAAAAAAAAAAAAAAACCAAAACTGATCACTGATTTAAAGAAGGGAAGGATGATGTTAAATAAGAAGTTTTCTTTTCCTTAAATGTTGCTCTGAATTTCCCTGGGGTCCCTGCACTTCTTTTTTTCTTTTTTTGAGACGGAGTCTTGCTCTGTCCCCCAGGCTGGAGTGCAGTGGCCGGATCTCAGCTCACTGCAAGCTCCGCCTCCCGGGTTTACGCCATTCTCCTGCCTCAGCCTCCCGAGTAGCTGGGACTACAGGCACCCGCCACCTCGCCCGGCTAGTTTTTTGTATTTTTTAGTAGAGACGGGGTTTCACCGTGTTAGCCAGGATGGTCTCCATCTCCTGACCTCGTGATCCGCCCGTCTCGGCCTCCCAAAGTGCTGGGATTACAGGCTTGAGCCACCGCGCGCGGCCGGGGTCCCTGCACTTCTGCACTTGCTCCTTCACTTGCTCCCTTTCTGGGACGGCAGGGAAACCACGTGGACACCTGGGAGGCTTCGTTATGGTGGAGGTACAATGCCTTCTCTATCCCCACCATCTTCCCGAAGCTCAAACCCTCTATCCTTTTTTATTTTTGTGGTTTTCCTTCATTCATGCATTCTCGTATTCAAGCTCTGCAGAGGTCCTGGCTCTCAAGGGCTAAGCTGGAGAGAGCAAGCACACAATTCTACATCTACATCCAATGGAAGGAGGTGAGCACTGTGTGCTGAGGGAGCACTGGACTCTCTCCAGGGAGTGGCAGAGGGCCAGGAGGGTGTCCAGGCAGGATCAATGTTTCTCCAGAGTCCTGAGACATAAGGGGTAGTCAGGCTGGTGAGGTGGGGGGTGGAGTGAGAATAGGAGAATAGAAGGAGGGAGTGGCAGTGAGAAGGGCAGTCCCACCAGAAGGAAGGGGTTGCAAGTTCAAGGCAAGGAGGAGAGAGAGAGAAAGTGCAGGGTCCCATCTAGGATCTATCAGGAGTCAGACTTGCTGAAGGGAAGCGCACCCTGTGGACCAGCAGTGCTGAGGTAACCAAGGAGGTTTTTAGACATACGGAATGTAGGAACTCACTGTAGACCTAAGGAATGAAAAACTGGGTGTCGGAACCAGCAAGTGGTGTGTTAAGGAGCCCTCTCAGGGGCAGCTGCTCTTGATGAGGTTTGAGGAGCTCTGTGCTCAACTGTAGGGTGCCAAGGGCAGTGGGGAGTCAACAGGTCACAACTAGAGTCGGAAGTCTCATGGTAGAGGGTCAAATTAAAAATAAAATACTACGGGTTTGGCCGGGCACGGTGGCTCATGCCTGTAATCTCAACATGTTGGGAGGCCAAGGCAGGCGGATCACCTGAGGTCAGGAGTTTGAAACCAGCCTGGCCAGCACTGTGAAATCCCGTCTCTACTAAAAATACAAAAATTAGCTGGGCGTGGTTTGGGCACCTGTAATCGCAGCTACTCTGGAGGCTGAGGCAGGAGAATTGCTGGAACCCGGGAGGCGGAGGTTGGAGTGAGCCAAGATTGCGTCACTGCACTCCAGCCTGGGCGACAGAGGGAGACTCTGTCTCCAAAAACAAAATAATAAAGTAAAATAAAATAATATGAGTTTCAATGTGACCCTGATATCAATGGAGGAAGTAACTACAAAAGCATATAGAGTAGGGAAAATGCATGATTGCTTTTTGGGTTTTTAGAAAGACCTCTTTGTGTTTTAGAAAATGCATCAGATTACTTGCATGGTCAGCCTGCATTCTAATCCTGACCACCTACCCCCATTACCCAATTTTGCTGTGCCTTGCCAAGCCAGTAAAAACCTAATGTGGTCCTTGTGGAATTTTTTCCTTCACATTAATACCTGATGTCTGTTCCTCAGAGTTCTCTATTTTATCTACCATGCCAGTGACCCAGAACACAGCTGTTAGATACTTACTTCCCGGAGTGGACAATTTCTTCCCCTTTTTTTCAAAATCGATTTTTGGGATCCCATTATTACAAACTCAATTCAATTCAGTTCAATGCATGGTTTGTTAAGATGAGGATACATTGGCAGCCTTCTCTAGAATATGAAGGATAGGCCGCTCATGCTCCAGAGTCCTTAGAATGAAGGCAGGCCCTACAGTGCACAGCCTCTTCTTTTGGGTCAAGACAGAGCCAGCATGCGCTCCCCCATCCTGGAGTACTGAGAATGCCAGCACTGGCCGACTTCCCACCGGGCCCATAATTGCTGACCTGGCTGTCACAGCTTGCTTTCTGAGAAAGACAGAGTTCCGGAGGCATATGCTGGCACATTTGATGGATGTTGGTAGCTTGTCAACAAACCAGCTAAAAAAAGGGCTTCACTGAATAACAGATTCCAAGCTTGAATCCCCAAGTGGGCCAGCTGGGCTCCTGTGTGGGCCAGGGACGAGGAGTCAGCTTCCTCATGGGCCAGAAAGCCAAAGCTCAACATTGACAGGAGAAGCTATGGATTCACCCCGACAATCAGTCCCACTTGGCATCTTCGGTTGTTCACAGTAAACATGATTTTCAGTACAATTACATTTTGAAGCTTATGTCATGATACGTTATATAAGAAAAATGATGATTATTCAGACCATACTCTTGCACTGAAGACTCGAGGGCTTTGGCCAGCAATCCACAAACCACCAAGGTTTCCATGGTCAGTTCAAATGTGCACAGATTCCTCCACCAATTCTGTGTCTTTGCCAGGCCTTATCAGTAACTCTGATCACCTCAGATGAACTAGGAAAACGATGAAAGTTTCCAAAGCTAACTGTGACAACTCCTAACACAGCTTTTCTTTCAAAATTTCTGACATTCCTATGCATGATAGCACATGAGAAACAGGATGAGTTTCAAGAAGGGAACATGAAAACAATCACAGTGCACAAAAAAATCAGAACTCTGAATTCCAGTCATAACCTCAGCAGAGATACATTCTAGTTCTGACAGTGAGACTCGCCTTCTCATAATGCTTAGGTTTTTTGTTTTGTTTTGTTTTGCTTTTAGATATTTCAGATGTATGGGTGTCTTTTTGGGTGCACTTAAAATTTGTGGTTCAACTGGACTGTTGAATAACGACAAAGATTACACAAAAATAATGTATTCATTTTAGGGAACTCCCATAGTAGATCTCATTTTATTTGTTACTCCTAAATCCATTGGCAGGTATTAAGCATATTCTGTATTCCTTCTGGTCACTGTTCTGAGCTCTGAGATGCAAAGATAACAAAGACATGAACCATGCCACCCAGGAACTCAAACACCCTAACAGTGACATAGCAAATGCATCACTGCGCGACTGTAAGATGTGGTACAAGGAAGCATTATGGTGGTCCCTACAATTTATTACCCTAATGAGGACTTGTGGGATTGAAAAGGGGAGCTATAAATAATGAAATGGGGTGACAAGCGTGGAATAGAACTAAGGAGCAAGCTGGGCCATCTGGTCACCCAAGTAAGAGGTGCGTGGTGGGCAGTGAGAAGATAGTGATCACTCCACTAAGGTGTAGACAGGTTAGCAAAATGTTTCACTACGGGGATGAGGTTTCAGAAATTTTAGTCATAAGCTCACAGAAGGAAAGGAATGATCAACTCGTGTTGTGGTAGCAGCATCCTGCAATGACAAGCTGCTTCCTGACTTCTACCATCAACACTGGTCTTAAGCTACAGTGTTGACACAATTGACCACTGAAAGGATGTTCGTACAATGAGAGTCATTTAAATAGCAATGTCACAATTAGAGATGATAGTTATTATTTTTCTCCCTTGCAGTTTTTTTAAAAAAAAGATTTAGGATGGTTTTATGTTTAAGAGAAGGTGAACAGTCTTTGTTAATGATTCTACCTGGGCACAGACTAAGCCATTTAGTTCCAGGAGGCAGAGGGGAGTCATGGTCAATCACTCCAGTGACCACTTCAACAGGGCGTAAATGCAAAACAAATTGTAGGAGGCAAGGCTTTGGCATTTTTGTGGAAACCTACTGCTGCATAAAGTGGTTGATCCAACTACTAGGTCATTTTTCCCTTTTTAGGTTTCCTTTAAAATCACCGCCATTACCATATGGGTCACAGGAATCACAGCAATATCATCAGTCAAATCACACACTGGGCAGCAGCAGGGCATTAATTCATCAGGAAACTGTGTTAGCTGTGTATTTTTTTTTCTCCTTTGCAAGCCTTACCAAAGACTTGGTTTCTTAAACTTCCATATTTATGAGCATTTGTTTATCTACCTTTTGTAGCTTCTGAAAATCTGTGAGTTCCTAAAGGGCAAGGATTGTCTTATTTATTTTTGTATCTCTGAAGCCTAGTAGAGGGAGCCTACTGGGTAATGTTTGTTGACTATTGAAGGAGCCTTCAGATCCTCAACCAGTCAGAAAAGTTCATAAAGAAGTCATTGATTTAAGATGGAAGATCACAGGGTCTTTTATTTAAGTGTTGTTATTCCATGTACGTGTGTACATTTGTCTCTTCACAGAAGAGATTTTTCAGCCATTTCTAGGAACTAAGAGAAAGAAAGGTAGGAAATTTCATTTAAATCTAATGAGGGAACTGCAATGAATCTGGCATCTTGGAGATTTTTCCAACTCTTATAAATGCTATGATTTACAAAGTGGGAATCAAAGATCATATTGGACTGCCAATGCCCCAGGTCTGACTGCTGCCATCCTGTCCCTTCCCACTTCGAGGGCTGACAGAGCTGTAAACAGTGCCTTCTGAAGTTCCCTGTGATAGGGCTGTATGGGCCTTACCATGCCAGAGGTGAGATTTACAACTTTCTGGCCTCTACCATGTGTGACAAATGACCCTAGGTGATGAGAACAGCAACAAAGAGGGCAGCTGAAGCTGGAATGACAAGATTATATACCTGGGGAAGGAGAATACAACTTCAGTTCTGATGGATGATACCACTCGCCGGTAATTAACCAAATAGGACCAAGGTCTTGCATGGAACGGAGGCGACCTGAAGTATGAAGTGATGTTTGTAATTCGTAATGAGACTGGGAAGCCTGACAGATCATTATACTTTATCAGAATTTATAATGTTTTTTAAAGTTCATTAGCTTCCCATATTTAAAGAAATTCAAATGGAAGCCCCCAGACAGAACTTCAGGTAGCCTAGACCCCAGATGGCCTGACCAAGGTGCTGCAATCCTTTGGGACCTGGTAGGTAAAAAAGCTGACCTTCCTCGGAGATACAGATGAGATGTGGTCCTGAATAATAATGGGAAAAAGAAACATAGAGAAGTTTGGCCAGCAGCCTAAATATCTGATGAAGGCAGCGATGCTCATAACTAACACTTTTTGGGTGCTTACGTTATGCAAAGCACTATTTCATACAATTACATGCGTGAAGCAACACTATTATTATTATTACCTTTATTTTCATAGAAAAGGAAACTGGTGTCCACAGAAGACCCAAGATTGCCCAAGATTATCCAACTAGTTGGTGGTGAAGTCAAGTTTCTAGGTCTGGTGGTTTGAATTCAGAGCCCATATATTTAACATTATACTGACTTCTCAAGTTTTCAGATGTCATTTAAAATCCTTAGGATTAGCAATCACAGACATGGAAATGACAGTGCAGACTAAGAATGAAGTGATATTTGAGATAACAACTTTAAATTCTGGTTCCTCACCACGCTTGCCTAGAACCAACAGCAACAAAATGCTTATACAAGCACTGGAGACCCTGCCCGGAGATCATGATCTAATCGAAGCACAGTTAGAGCAGGCATGTTAAAAGCATGTATGTCCCAAGGTGATTCTTATGTAGAACTAGGTCTGAGAACACAGGTAAGGGATAGGGGATTGGAAGCACGCTAGCCCAGAAGCTCTTGGCCCGGTCAACAGCTAAACTTTGTACCTGGAGCTGCCTATGCTCAGGAATCGTAGGTGGCTAACTTTGATTTTGTGAATAAAAAAATCACCTGAGTATTAGAAGGTTCATTAGGATGTATTCTCTCTAATAGAATTTCAGGTTCCAACATTTGACAATGTTGACAATGCAGGGCATTGTGGAAAGCTGTCTTGTCGAGTCAGGGGAAGCAGACGTTAGACAATCCCACAGTTAACTGATGACATGTAATCACAAGAAAAGTGCTTCCGAGTACAAATACAAGACTGACAGAGTCCAGAAAAAGGTCTTATTTTTTCTGATGTTCCTAGAGCATTGCAAGATGTCTGGTATCTTAAAGGCTAAATAAATGGTATCTACTGAATGAATAAATTAGTGGAAGAAATATGTTAATTTTTCCAAACTATAAAGGGTTAAGTCTGAAGAAACTATAGAGCTGTAAGAATTCTACCCATCTTTAGCAACATACGCAACTAAAATTTGAAAAAATTACTAAGCCCATAGAAACAAAAGTAGTTTCTTAGAAACTACAACAGGTTTATTAAAACCAAGTAATTCCGGAAGAACCTGGTTGCCTAAGCTGAGAGAATGAGGCTGGATTGATAGATCTATATACCCACTCAACAAATACTGACTGTCTTTTTGTGCCAATTAAGTGCTGGCTGTTAGTAGACAAGGTGCCTGATCTCATGGTACATTTTCCTGTGCAGGTACTAGAGTAGGCAAACAAGAAAGAAGTAAGCAAACCTGCCAGTGAGATTCTGTTTTGTGGTGAACAACACAAAGTAAATGACAGCACATCACATATCCATGGGCATATAATAATGGGCTAATGGTGGGTGCACAAGAAGGAAGACAGGTAACTAGACGAAGAGTCGGGGGGACTTCTCTGAAGAGGTGACATTAAAATTAAGAATCACATTGGTAGAAGGAGTCAACCCTGTAGATTCTGGGAACAATCGTTCAACAAGGACTTTTACTTGCCAGTAAGAAGTCTCAAATTTATTTCACGTGAATCAAGAAGGGGAATGCTATGGTTTTATTCCTTCTTTATAAAGAACATTTTGTTGACTGTGTTAAAAATGGTTTTGGGGAGATTGTGGTGTGGAAACAGGAACTCCAGACAGAAGGTTACTTAACAACGCCAGGTAAGAACCGACAGAGGCTTCTACTCACAAAGGTGGGAGAAGTACATGGATTTAGGATGCATTTCGTAGGAAGTAACTGATAGAGTTACTGTTAGCTGTAGGTAAGTTGCATAAGACTTGAAGTAATAGAGAAGGAAGAACCAAGGCTCCTTCCCAGAGTTTTGCATAGGCAAGTTGATGGAGAGTGCTGCCGTTTACTGAGATGGTGAGGAGTGTTATGGAAGAGCAGGTTGCTGAGGGCACCACTAATCAAGGGTTCCATTCTGCTATATTCTATTTGATATATCTACTATACTTTAAGTGGAAATATCAAGTAGGCTGCTGCGCACATCATCTCTGACGTCAAGTCATGAGATACAGATGTGGGGTGACCAGCATATAGACGTGTTTGAATTTACAAAACTCTATCAATTCAGCAAAGCATGGAGTGTAGATGGAAAAGTAGTAGAAGAACTGAGATAGCCAATTAGCAAGTGAGACAGGAGGAAAAGCGAGGTTTTAAAAATATGGACATAGCTTTTTGAATCAAATACTGCTGAGAGCTTGAGTGAATACAGAAACATTAAGTGTCCACTGAATTGGGCTTCTTGGAAATCACTGGTGGTCTTCAGAAGAATAGTTTCTCTAGAGCATTCTGTATTATTTAGAGTTTCCCTAGAGAAACAGAACCAGTAGGATACTTATATATATTAAGAGACTAATTGCAAGGAATTAGCTTATATAACTGTGGGTCTGGTTAAACGCGCCTGAAATACATATGGCGGGCCATCAAGAATGGGAAGCTGGAAACTCTCAGGCAGGATGTGAAACTGCAGTCTACAGGTGAATTTTCATCTCTCTCAGGGAAATTTCTGTTCTGCTCTTGAAGCATTTCAACTGACTGAATTAGGTCCATTCAGATTACCTAGGATAATCTCCTTTACTTAAAGTCAAATGATTGTAGACACCAAGTATATCACAGCAGTAACTATGTTAGTGTTTGGTTGGATAACAGGGGACTATAACTAGGCCAAGTCGACATGTTAAACTGCCCACCAAATGTCTCAATATTGATTGGAATCAGTTGCAGTGTGAAGGGAGGTGAGCAGGTGGGGAGAGCAACTAAAGAGAAGTTGAGAGGAGAGAGGAGGAAAAGGAGAGGTAGTTGCTAAAGAGGGTCATGGGTTTTGTTGTTTTGTTTGGTGGTGCTTACAATAAGATTTTATGTTTATAGAAACAATCAAGTCAGACTTGGGTGCGGTGGCTCACCCCTGTAATCCCAGCACTTTGGGAGGCCAAGCTGGGTGTATCACGAGGTCAGGAGTTCGAGACCAGCTTGGCCAACGTGGTGAAACTCCGTCTCTCCTAAAGATACAAAAATTAGCCAGACATGGTGATACACACCTGTAATCCCAGCTACTTAGGAGGCTGAGGCAGGAGAATCACTTGAACTCGGGAGGTGGAGGTTGCAGTGAGCTGGATCATGCCACTGCACTCCAGCCTGGGCAACAGAGTGAGGCTCCATGAAAGAAAGAGAAAGAAAAAGAAAGAAAGAAAGAAAGAGAGAGAGAGAGAGAGAGAGACAAAGAAAGAAAGAAAAGAAAGAAAGAAAGAAAGAAAGAGAAAGAAAGAAAAAAGAAAGAAAGAAAAAGAGAGAAAGAAAGGAAGGAAGAAAGGAAGGAAGGAAGGAGAAAAAGAAAGGAAGGAAAGAGAAAGAAAGGAAGGAAGAAACGAAACAATTCAGTCAAATAAAAAATATGATAATGCTGAAAGGAGAATTGGCTTCAGAAGGTATGCTAACCCATTAGCTTTAGATACAAACTGATAAACGTATTCTTTTTTAAAAATTATTTCCCCCAAATAAAAAAAAGTACCAAAGCATCAGCACTACTGATTGAAGATTATAGGGTTCCTGCTTGAGGCACATCATAGAGAAACACATTCTGCGTTCAATGACTCTCCAAGGTTGTTAACTTCCCATTACTGGTGAGGTTGACCTGAAGGCAGTTTATCCCATCGTAGGACGCACTAGACCTGGAGCCTACATGGAGAGGGTAGACTCTGTTATCACAAAGTCGAGAATTCTTCCCTTAGCTTAGAACTGGGCTTTAGCAGACCTCTGAACCTTCTTATACCGTAGAAAAGGTACACGTTATCGTTATTATTTTTCTGAGTAGAGTGTTCCTTGTCAGATTCTCAAAGGGGTCCATCACCAGAAGATGCTAAACATGCTGCCCATGACATCTTTCAAGCCTGCAGCCTGTGATTTAACTTGATGCTGTGACTCTTTCTGTGCAAGCAGACAGTGTGGGTGAACAATGAGCATGAAAAAGAAGTACAACTGAATGGACTGAGAAAAACCAAAAGGATAAGGACATGTTAAAGAGTAATAAGATTCTTAGATCAAAATAGATAGCTGGTATAATGATATTCACAAACTTTTAATTGTAGCATAAAAGCTTGACACTATATTTAAAAATAACCTCCCAGCAGTGACAAATTGTTATCAAAGAGGAGGTAACAAGAGAATCTTGATGCCCCAGAGATCCCAGGATAGGACACATATACCCTTGTAGGTGTTCTGTGCTTTATCATACAAAGTTTGAAGTGGAAGGCAGTTCCTCCTGGGCCTACTGGTTTGTTGATGCATCTGTTCTAAACTACATTCTTTCTGAAAGTGTTTGTTCAAGATAAATACAGTCATTTTTACCAGTACATTCCCTGTGTGCAGGGCTTTATTTCTAGCAAACACTCTATGTCCATAGTTTACTTGGAGAATTTTTAACCATTCAGCTTTTTGGGTCTCCGTTTTCAGAAATTAAAATCCAGTATGTATGGGATGGGGCGAGGGAAATGCATTTTCTAGGCAACACTCCTGTTGATTCTGATACAGGCATTCAGTTGATCTCACTATGGAAAACAGTACAAACATGTCACTCATTAGGCACTCCTACAGCCCAAAACAGGAATCTACTGAACTAGTTTGGATGAAAGTGTTAGTGATCAAATGTGTTTATGCATTAGGTGTCATTGGATTTTAGCATATAAGCAGAATATGTCACTGCTTGTGGCAGAAAAATAAAATTTATTATTATGCGATTTTAGGTTTCAGTATAAAGCCTGCAGGAAAGAATCATAGGGATAGGAACCTTCCCTGAATAACTTTAACCTTATTCTAAAGTGATCACTAGTTCTACCCATGTTTATAATCTGCTTCGTGTCCAAGATAGAGCTCTAATTTCAAATTTAGTACAAACAATTCACAGATGAATGGATGAAGGAGATCATTTCAAGGAGAAAGCATTTTGTGAATTACATTTATTGTTCTTTCTCTTCTTCTTCTAGAACAAGTCAAGAAAGTGAATGCTTTTCTTTCATAGCTCTGCGAAAGCAGGGCAGAGAAAACTTTATAATACCTTATGCCACTTTTGGGCAAGGACTAAACTTAATTTTGTTTAACTACAAAGGACAAATGGTTGCTTGATTCCCCAAGAGTTCTTAATTTTGAATGTTTCATTGAGCCTTTATTACACTATCACAACTAAGTCCCTTCAGCCCTAAGTAGAATGTTTTTTCTACTTTGGGGTTAAATCGAACATTTTAAAATATGCATATGAAAGTCTAGAAACAACTTTAAAATAAGATGATTGTCAGTCTCAATGTAGATAAACTGATATTACGTAGGCAATGCCACTCACACTCAGCAATGGTAAAGGGTACATGTAAGTACTTACTATAGGAACATCCGTAGACCTCGACTCTCATGCCAATTTTCCCACTGGGATTCCATTCCAGGGGCACAAAGCGAACAAATCGGGCCCTCACTGAGTGCAGCAGCTTGTGGTGCACCACGCTGTCAGCATTCATGTTTCCTGCAAAGGTCTGCAGAGAAGAAACGAGAGCCAGTGAGGTCTGTGTTATCACCGAATTTCAGTGGAAAACTATATTTGTTACTTCACAAACTCATACTGAGAACATACCTAATTTCTCACATATTTCAAACGAAATATGGGTTGGGTGAAAATCCTGCATCATGTTTTTTTGTTTGTTTGTTTGTTTGTTTTCAGAAATACTTCACATTATTCTTTATGAAATCCCTTTTAGGCCGGGTACGGTGGCTCATGCCTATAATCCCAGCACTTTAGGAGGCTGAGGCAGGCGGATCATCAGGTCAGGAGTTTGAGATCAGCCTGGCCAGCACGGTGAAACCCTGTCTCTACTAAAAATACAAAACATTAGCCAGGCATGGTGGCGCATGCCTGTAGTCCCAGCTACTCGAGAGGCTGAGACAGGAGAATCACCTGAACCCAGGAGGCGGAGGTTGCAGTGAGCGAGATCATATCACTGCCCTCCAGCCTGGGCAATACAGTGAGAATCTCAAAAAAAAAAAAAAAAATCCCTTTAAAAAATTTTATGAATAAAGCAATTCTAGTAAGTCCTGAGGCATGACACCCAAAAGCTTTACAAAATTAACAATACAATGAAATTCCCATGTTCCTAATGTTCATAATCACTGAAGAATGGAAGATAACTGACAATCTGCTTTTAGAAGGAAAGGATTTTATTGAAGTAATTGTCACCATTAATTGAGGCCAGTCGCTATGCTAAGCACTTTCCATTATCATTATCACCATTTTACAGATTTTTTTTTTTTTAAAAAGAAGCCTAGAAAGAGAAAAGGGGAAGGAAAAAAATCTCCAAGTCACCCAATTGGCTAGTAATTAGTTTGAAATTTCTACAGCCTCCTACTCTTCAACAATTTAATTGTTGTTACAGGAGGGAGATAACGCAACTCAGATTTATATCTTCTTCATTTTCACATTTCTTTGTGAAGTTTAAGCAAAAATACACACAGCACAAAAGCTATTTGGTCTACTAACACTGTACTTCAAAGCCTTTATTTGGATGAACAATTATTGGGGAACTTTTTTTGCTGCAGATGAAATCCAAAGGCTCACACCTAATATATTTTTTAAGTGGAGTAAATATAGGTAACAAAAAATTTATCATTATAACCAATTTAAAGTAAATAATTCAGGGCATTAAGCATATTCATGTTGTTACACAACCACCACCACCATCCTTCCCCAGAACTTTTTCAACATCCCAATCACACCTCATCTTTAAGACGGGATGTCAGCTAGCATACCGATGTGCCTGCTTCGTTATGAATCATCTACTTTCTTCTTTTCAGCTTCTAATATTCATATATAAAACCTACTTGCTGTGTGCAATCAATGTCAACCAATAAAAAGAAAATCCATTGCTTTCGCAAATGGCCAAAGTGAAAACCAAGTAAGATAATTTTGCCTATTTAATGAAATCCATTTTCAAAGACCTTAACCTTAACCTTGATTGTATTTTCTTTTTTTTTTTTTTTTTTTTGAGACGGAGTATCGCTCTGTCACCCGAGCTGGAGTGCAGTGGCCGGATCTCAGCTCACTGCAAGCTCCGCCTCCCGGGTTCACGCCATTCTCCTGCCTCAGCCTCCCGAGTAGCTGGGACTACAGGCGCCGCCACCTCGCCCGGCTAGTTTTTTGTATTTTTTAGTAGAGACGGGGTTTCACTGTGTTAGCCAGGATGGTCTTGATCTCCTGACCTCGTGATCCGCCCGTCTCGGCCTCCCAAAGTGCTGGGATTACAGGCTTGAACCACCGCGCCCGGCAACCTTGATTGTATTTTCATAGCACCCGTGGATTTAGGTTATCTTGCATAATCTTTGACATTTCTACTACACAAAAAACACCCACTAGCTAATAGCTCTGAAATTAGGCAATTGATGTAATTACTATTATGTATCACAAAGTGTCTTATAAAGAAGGAAGAGTCTCCCTTTCTGTTTTTCAGCCCCTTCTGCAGCAAAACTCCCATGTAAAAGAATGACTTAGTGGCGAGGAATTTCTTGAGAATTAAATTCAACATTTCAGCTCCCAGGTTTGTCAAAGCTTTGAACATTTTCTCTTCATCCAAATGGAGAATGGCTTTATTTGACAGAATTGCTCTTCCACATCCCCTGCTTTCAGCATTAGCATGTGGCACAGGTATGAAGCTGTCCTCCATCCCTGCTCACCTGGAAAGGACACCTCCCTGTGGAGTTTAGTTCTTTTAAAATGTCCTTGTGTCCATACCGCTTTGATATGTATTGGGGAAGGAAGAGAGATGGGATCTGGTGGTTTCTTACTGTTTTGGATAGAGTAAAAGTGTGTCATGTTTTTCTACAGCCTAACTGTGGAACCTTCTATTCAGCACTCTCAATTCCCTACTGATTGTGTTCATTACATTCCACCTCCCCAGGCAGGTGAGTCTGTGGGCCTATAGCATTATTTATCGAATCCAAACGTGCAATAGAAACTTATCCACCTTCAAATGACTGGCTGCCCCTTCTAAGTTCGGCATAATTAGTAGACTAAGTATCACACACACACACACACACACATCTTAAAACAACGTTTAAAATTTGATCGCATACTCCAGATAAAAATATTTGTTTTATGACCTAGCAATGCTTTATAGGAGTTAATCCCGTGACTAATGTATGGTGTGCGCCAACGAGAAGGAATCCCGGACTCTCATTCTCAGAAGAGGCAGCCTTAGTATTGCAGTCTCACAGCCTCAAAGTCCAACTATCCCAGAGCCACAACATTTGCGGTTTCATAGTCTTAAAGGCTCATGGTCAAGCAGATCCAAAGTCTCACAGTTCTGAGATCTCAAAGTTTGCAATGCATGGTCCCAGGGACTTCCTGGTGCCGGTAGCTTAAAGTCACCTAGAAAGCATTTAACAGTAGAGGCAGATTGAATCTAAACAAAGCTACAGTCAGCCCCTCCCCAAGCTCACCAGTGGATCAAAGGCAGTCAATCACTTATCAACGCCAAAAGTTATGTGCTGGATGAATAGCAAGAAAAGACCTTTCTGTTAGATGTATTAAAGACGTGGTCCTATCCAAAGCCATCTCAGTTGTTGAATTTAACATGTGAACAACGAGAATGACAACAAACTACTCATCAGAAAACAAACAAACAAACAAACAAACAAACAAAAACCACGGAAATCCCAAAATGCTGAAAGTAAAACACTATCAACCTAGCATTGTACATCCAATGCTGGAACTCAGAAAATGATACCCCAAAACATGGCACTTTGACATACAACTAAAGAAGTAGCCTCAATTCTCTCTGACCTTCCCCTCCTCACTCCATCTCTCAATACTTTGTCTGTTCCAAAGCACAGGCTATTCTCTGAAGTTCTTTTATCTACTTGGAAACTGAACCCACCAAAGAGAAGCACAATTATCTTCAATCTCCTCCCTGAAATTTAATTATTTAGGGAAGATTACAACTCTTATTACAGAGAAAAAAATTTCTAAAAATTAAACAGCACACCTAGAACCCAGATGATCTTTATCTCTAATCCTATTCAATGCCTAAAAAGAATTATTTATTAAAAATAGTCTGAGTATTGGGTCCATCCATCTTCCCTGCTCTTCAGAATGACCACATTTCTCCCATCTCCCTTTCCCCTGTGAAGAAGGGTATTGAAGCATCTGGACCTCATTGAGTTACTGAGTTATCATTCTCTAGCAACTCCCCTGGTATGCCTTTTCTTTCTAGTATCCTGCTAGTATTTAACTCCCATGTTAAATACACTGGTATGCCTTTTCTTTCTAGTATCCAGCTATTGTAAATTTGTTACATTGTTACATTTGTTAATTTTCAGTGAACTTTTAGATACAAGAGAGGAAGTTTTCCCCTCACCTCTACACCCACCCCCCAAAAAATAGCTTTCAAATATGAAGGAAAAATTAAAGTTCCATGAACAAAATAAATAATTTATTAGCTATATAGCTGCTAAGAAATGCTAATATGAAAGTAGAAGAAATTGATGCCAGGTGAAATTTGTGGTGCACAGGAAAGAATGATGAGCTCTCAATCCCACTAGTGAAAATGGATCAAAAGGAAAGGAAATCAGTATATCAAAAGGATACCTGCACCCCCATGTTTATCACAGCACTACTCACAACAGCAAAGATAGGGAAACAATGCGTGTCCATCAATAGATGAATAGTTAGAGGAAATGTAGTCTATGCATTATTCAGCCATAAAAAAGAATGAAATCCTGTCATTTGCAACCACATGGATGGAACTGGAGGTTATTACGTTAGGTAAAATAAGCCAGCTACAGAAAGACAAACTTCACATGTTTGCACTCACATGTGAGAGCTAAATATAAGTTGATCTCATGGAGGTAGAGTAGAATGATAGTTACCAGAAGCCAGGAAGGATATATGTGAGGTTGGGATGAAAAAAGATTGGTTAATGGGTACAAACATGTAGTTAGATAGAATAAATATGTTCTAATGTTTAATACCACAGTAGAATGACTATAGTTAACAACAACAATGTATTATATATTTTAAAATAGCTAGAAAAGGTGATTTGAATTATTCCTAATACGAATAAATGATAAATGCTTGAGCTGATGGATATCCCAAATACCCTGACTTGATCATTGCACATTCTGTGTATGTATCAAAATATCACATGCATAACATAACTATGTACAAGTATTACACAACCATTTAAAAATCAAATGAAAAATGCATGGTTAAATATAAAAGACTATCTTTCTTTCTTAAACATTTTAAAAGTCAGTTCATAGTTTTTTAAAAAAATAATATCTTGTAATGTTTGCAAGGCACGTAGAGGAAAATATATGTGAACAAAACTAAAAAGGATGGAAAGTACAGAAAATGGAATTATACAAATGGGCAAAAAATCAGAAAGGATATGAAAGATTCAAATAATATTATCAGTAAAATTGACCTAATTTACATTCATAGAATACTCCATTCAATGACTGCAGATTATACATTATTTTAAAGTCCACACAGCACATTCACTGAGACCATACCCTGCACCATAAAATAGGTCTTAGTTAAAACCATACTGTTTGTTTTTTAACCACAATTAAATTAAATTAGAAATCAATAATAAATTACCTAGAAAAACTTCAAATATTTGGAAGTTAATCAACATACTTCTAAGTATGTTTTGACCCATAGGTCAAAGAAGAAATCAAAATGGAAATTAGAAATTAGTTTGAACTGCATGATGATAAAAACACTGTATCAAAGCTTGTGGGACACGGTTAAAGCAGACCTTAGAGAAAAATTTGTGGCTTCAGTTCTTTGCACATAAGAAGAATAACATAAAATTTAAAATCTAATTTTCCACTTCTAGAGGCTACCAAGACAGTAAATTTAATTCAGAATATTAATAGATTGGAATATTACTCAACAATAAAAAGTAACAAAGTGCTGATTCCTGCAACAACACATTAGTTGAGCAAAATAAGCCAGTCATAAAGAGTGCAAACAGCACGATTCTGTGCATATAAAATTCTAAACCAGGCAGACCTAAGCTCTGAGGATGGAAACCAGATCAGTACTTTTCTTGACAGTGTGAGGGCACGAATGACTGCAAAAACATTCATCAGTTCATTTGATCATAGCATTCTTGCGAAGGAGGTAGGCTGTTCTATCTTCATTTTAAAGGTGAGAAAACTTAATTTCGGAGAGGTTAAGTGATCCAAAGTCGTAAGTAAAAAAATTATCAGAAGTTGAGACTAGATTATAGGGATTCTGATGAGAGTCTAGTGACCCTTTTACTTCGCTCCCATAATCACCTCCATATATAAGTGGAGTCCAGTTTCTGCAACCAAATAATTATAGTGCCTGCATCACAGCTACCGTTTTCAAGGGTCTCCTCCATGCCAGGCACTTGCTAGGCTCTTTGCATGTATTAGTTCACTTTGTCGCACTTATCATCAAGGAAGCTTTCAGCCCACTTCCTCACTAAAAGAGACACCCTGTTCCCACCTCTCCATATGTATTTAACCCTTCTGAATTTGCCGTACGTCTTACAAACATGTGGCTCATTAACGTAGTGTCTCCGCCTCACTAGGAAAACCCTGGGACTCAGAGAGATTAATGGCAAGAACACACTGCAAAAATCAGTGCAGGTCCTCTCCATTTACAGTTCTGAGTAATATTATATGCACTACTTCTCAGAAATTTGTTTTTTCTCTTTTCCCCAACCCCCACGTCTGCACAACCTTAGGTACTAATATACTGAAGTTATCCACAGGTCTTTTACAGTTATAATGAGATAAATGTTATTATTTTTGTTACTCTCGAATATCATTCCTATGATTCTTAACAAAGCTGTTCACTGATCTTATCCCTACACGGGAACACAGTGCAGGAGTTTGTCTTTCTTTCCCTGGAGTTAAAGAACTTGAGGCTCAGAGAAGTTAAGTTTCTTGTAATGGTCACAGGGAGAGTGAAATTTGCTCTTCAAAGAGAATCTCAATCTCCCATCTTCTTCTAAGAACTCTCCACCACACTTGGCCTGAATATTAGAAAAGCAAATAAGCACATAGAAAGTAGATCACAGGGAGAGCTTACTCGGGATTGACACACAGAAGAATATGCCAGAAGTGAAAGAGAAGAGTATCAGTCAGCATTCAGCCCCTGCCCTTTTGCCACTCCATCGTTCCTAAGTGTTCAACACTGTTTGGTTGATGAATGGAAGAACCTCTGGTCACACAAAGGTGCTGATGCTCTTCCTCGACTTTGTTAGGAAGGTCATGGTGTGGGCAGTCACTGTGAGGCTACGGCAAGATTGGTGCTGGGACTGATCAGTGGAGGGTGGATGGGTCTGAGCTGGCTGCCACCACAGCCACTCATTTGGATTCTGTGAATTCACCGTAGCCAGCTGACCTACACTGTTGACTTTGACTGGCAGTGAGATTACAAGTATCCAGGTGTCACCAGGCAGATGTTATTAATTTGCCTAACTACAGTCTGTGCAAGAAATGACAGGTACAGCAACCAAATTCTGCATCAGTGACCTTGATGGGATGTCGGGAATTTTCAGGGAGACTCTGTTGCAAGTCTGGTGCTCTGCCAAACACACCACGTTGCCTAAGGGTCCATGTGAAGAGAAGCAGTGGGAGAGAAAAGAGATGAGCTTTGGGTACCAATCCTAACATCCCTGCTGATACGGTTTGGCTGTGTCCTCACCAAAGTCTCATCTTGAAATGTAGCTCCCATAACCCCCCCATGTCATGAGAGGAACCCAGTGGGAGGTGATTGAATCATGGGGGTGGGTTTTTTCCCCTGCTGTTCTCGTGACAGTGAGTAAGTCTCACGAGATCTGATAGTTTTGGAAAAGGCAGTTCGCGTGTAAATGCTTTCTTACCTGCTGCCACGTAAGACGTGCATTTGGTCCTTCTTAGCCTTCTGCCGTAATTGTGAGGCCTCCCTAGCCATGTGGAACTGTGAGTCAATTAAATCTGTTTCTTTTATAAAGTACCCAGTCTTGGGTATGTCTTTATTAGCAGCATGAGACTGGACTAATATGATTTGCCCTGTCATCCCCAGCAAGACACCCAGACTGTAATTCCTCTGGGAATATGGATTGTATCTCGTTTTAAACTGCATTTTCCAGAACAGTGCATGGAGCACAGTATTTCTTAAAGGTATATTGAAATAGATTTCAGTAACCCAAGCCAAATATATGTAGTTTTTTCAAAATCAGTCAATTTACAAACAACATCTTAATGCTTCGCATACTGTTATTAAAGACTTGCTGAATAACTGGGTGAATTAATGAACAAAGAAACATAAAAAACTTTTCTAAATCTCTGTTTACTCATCAAGAAAATAGTGAAAATGAAGTCTCCAGGAAAGATGTGAATCTTACATCGAATACATATGCAGATGACACTTCATTTTGTAGGTTCTTTCCAATACAAGCCATACTCTTCAAGAGACAGAGAGACAGAAGGAAAAAAAAGAGAGGCAGGTTCCACCAGGAAATACTTGTAAAAATATCTTTGTTTGACAGTGTATGCTGAAGCAACGGCCTGTTAATACCTCAAGTCACATGCAAGGAATGTGTCAATGACACTTAACGTTTTCTGAATGACTTTCAAAGGGATGTCCCCCCGGAAGAGTATAAACTAAAGTTAAGGAGGAACTAGCAGCACAGAGGTAATTAGAAATGATTGGTTTTCTTTTTAATTTAAGAAGATACATTTAATAAGGCAAAGGGTAATTAACATGCAAACCACAGACTTAAAGCTAAAATTGACAAACCCATTCAGGCTTCAGAGTACCAAACTGCTATTCAGAGCAGTGCAAAAGCGGATATCAGACAGGCGTTTATAGAAAAGAAAATGAGGGAGACAGGTGTTAGGCACTGGCCACTACTGGTAGCTGAGAGGAACTCTGAAATGATAGATTTGAAGAGACAAAAATAAGAGTTAAACGATTGAATTGTCCTTCCCCCCCCCTTCCTTATTTGGAGCACAGGGCCCATTATATCATAAGTGCATATGTGTGTATCTACTTGTCGTTTAATAGGGACGGTTATTTGATTAGCTTGAAAGACCACTCAGAATTCGATGGCTATCTAAGAATCCTGTTGTATCTTAACAGTTGGCAAGAGGGGAATGACTGATTGGCACCACTTTGCCACCCTGCTTGCTTTGCCTGGTTACGACCTGCAGATTAGAGAAACAACACAAGGATTTCGGCCAACACTAGAGAAAAGCTGACATTCCAGCCTGATCTCACCACCAGTGGCATGGGTATAGGCTCTCAGAGCTGTGCTAGTAATAATCACGTGCTCCTGTTCTCTCCCTTCGCTCAGGAGTCACTACCAACTCCGTGCTCTTACTCTCTTGGAGTTGTGTACCTGGGACACTGAAGATGTATATGTTTATGCTTCTGTCTCTGGCAGTAGAAATTCCCTCCAGTGGGTATTAGTGCTTCCTCATTCCCAGCCCAGTCCTGGCACATATTTTGTGACACATGTGTTCCTGTGCCACCAGTCATCAACTTGACATTTTCCTCCTAGTCTCCTTGTCCTGACCTTCACTGTCAGTCATTCTCCTGAAACTTGACATGGCCACTTTGGAAAATGAAATCTGAAGGGATCCTAACACGGACCACTTTGTTATTCAGTTACCCATATGAAAGTTATTTCTGATGCAAACCTTAGTAAATATAGAGTCTCCTAACACACTCCTGGAACCCCGTCCTAAACCATCAGTTATATCCCTTTTTATTCTTAGTGATGGGATATAATAGAGCTTGTCAGCAGAAGTTACTCAGTAAACCCATGAAGGCTGCAGGGGGTAATGTCTTCCATTAAGTGACTCTCCCACTGGAGACTCCAGTGTTGTCAGACTGACCAGTACCTGGCCCCAGGCAGAAAAGCCCAGCTTCCCCTAAGGGCAGTGCCCCATGACCAGGGAGGTACTGCATCGCTACCCTCACTGCCCCGTGAAAGTTATTACTTCTATATTCCATTTTCTCATCCTTCTTCTACTTTGATGAACAAGTGTCCTTTCCTGTGAATTATTTGCATTAAAACTCCTCCATCAGTAACATAAGTACAAATAGAACTTATTGAAAGTCAAGAGTTATAAGCACCAAGAAAGGGCATTGATAAAGTTATTTTAAGGTAGATGTGGAAGAACCCAAATCACCATTGGGCCTCTGCTTATTTATGTCTTTAACAACCAAACACTAATTTAGAATGAAATTTCTGAATAAAGTTCTCAAAGTTCGTCTTAGAACAATATGAACTTTTGTATATAAGTAGTCTATCAGCATCCCTATGATAGTGATAATGAGTCACTTAGTACTAGAAGATAAAGTATGACAACTGATATTATGTACATCAACCCAGAAACAAACAGAACTGTGCCTTTATTGCCCACTGGCTTGTATAATTCAGAAGAGAAATTCTTCTCAAAGGCATTATGCATGTAAAGATAAATGTTTGTTAAGTAATTGAGGACATGCATATGACACCAGACTCCTCTGTTGCTATTGCTGTGTTCGTTCCGAAATTCTGAATTTTGTATGACTTCTGCTGTGTTAAGTATGAGATAATCGGCCGGGCGCGATGGCTCTTGCCTGTAATCCCAGCAATTTGGGAGGCCGAGGCAGGTGGATCACATAAGGTCTGGAGTTTGAGACAGCCAGGCCAACATGGTAAAACCCTGTCTCTACTAAAGATACAAAAATTAGCTGGGGGTGGTGGCATGCGTCTGTAATCTCAGCTACTCGAGAGGCTGAGGCAAGAGAATCACTTGAACCCAGGAGGCGGAGTTGCAGTGAGCCAAGATCTTGCAACTGCACTCCAGCCTAGGTGACAGAGCGAGACTCAGTCTCAAAAACAAAAGTAATTAAAACAAAAAACAAAAAACAAAAAAACCCACAGTATTGGGGTAATGAAGCGACTGTTGAAACAGTGTCATATATTTATGTTTCTGTCTCTGCACTGAGAGATAACACCAACATGTATGGCAGCTCCACCATATGGCGCACGCCTGGAAAAGACTGAAATACCCTCTTAGCAAAATCAGACTTTTCACATTCCACTACAGAAAAAAGAAAACAACAACAACCACCACCACCACCACCAATGCCTTTGCCCTTTTAAACAAAGTAAACAGAAATCTTTTTCAACTATCTTGCCAATGAGGTAGGGAACTAGAGCATGGGAGTTGGCAGGGCAGCCTGACCTTCTCTTAGAGCATCTGGAGTTAAGGAGTGATATTGCAGCAAGGGCCAGGCCCAGAGCTAGGAAGAGGCTAACTCAGGTCTACAGGGTAAAGCCTTGGGGCAAACAGAAAAACAGAAACAAAGATGAAACGGCTGCTAGTCTTCATAACGCCTTTACGTTCTTATGTGCATTGCAGTGGCTTTAGTAGGTGATCTTGCCAAATCTTTTTCATCTTCCCAGCACGATTTCTCTTTCTCTCTGTCTTGCATTATTTTCTTTCCTACACTTATCACCACCTGACAAACTAAATATATGCATATATATATCCATTTACTTGTCTATCTCCCCGCCATGACACTCTAAGCTTCATGAGAGCAGAGTATTCTCCTAAAATCTCAAGCAGAAGAGGTGGCCCATAAGTCCTTGTTGAATGAAGAAATAATATGTAGCATTGGTTTCCCTATTTTTTTTTTCATTATAAGCCCTGTTATGTTTTCATGGTGCATCTTGAGGGAATAATGCTCCATGGAAATCTGAACATAATGTCTTAATGGGAGGTCTTAATGGGAGATCTTCCTGGTCATGACTTTGGATGGAAAACAAAGGATAGGAGTTTTGAGGAATGTTCTCAATGAAATGTCATTAGTTTAAGAGGGAACTGGTATGACATTATAGTTTAGAGCTCCTTCTACTATCACAGTGAATTTAGGAATCTTAAGTGTCAGGCTACAGTGCTTCAGAGAGACAAATAATAAAGTGTCAATGTTCAAGGTTCACCGAGCCCTATGTTACCCAGACTGTCCAAAATTATTTGAGGTGGAAATATCAAAAGGAGTGAATGGGCAGTATATGAAGTCTGTGTTTCATCCTTGATGCCATTCCACACCTCGGAGAGTCAGCTCGTTAACCCCACAAACTACCCACAGACTGTGGGCTCTAGTTTCTGCCATCCTTTATACTTAATTGACCAGAGAATAAGCTAAGGCTGGTGCTGGTTTCATGAGAAACAAATGATGACTAAATAAATCTAGGATGCTCGCTCATCCTTATTTCCTCCTTAGAACTTTCCAGGCTCACTTCCAGGGATGAACATCTATACCAGCAGAAAAGCTCCAACTTGCCTGTCCTATAGTCAGTTTTCTCCAAAGATAATTTCACCTCCCTGAATGGGAATATTTGAGGAGATAGCAGATTCTTGTGGGAAAGAGGAATATGAAGGCAGACATCATGTGTCTTTTTAAACAATTCATGTTATTGAGATTTGGATCTTAAACTAGCACTCTACGGAGAACATGTAAGCTCACTGACAGCCTGTGGCAAAACCACATACTAGCCCAAGTTTATCACGATCTCCTCCTCTCTTCTTCACTCGTTTGTTCCCTTTCTTTCCTTAGATGACTTTCAACTTTTTCTGTTGAATTGTAAGTAGCCCAAGCAATGAATTTCTCCTTTTCCTAGGGAAAATGAGCAGTTGAGGAGGCAGATTTTAAAAGGAACACATGAAGGATAATGGAAGAAAGAAGAAAGAGAGAAAGGAGGAAAACACTTTACAAGCTAAAGGAATTAATTTCTCTTGCCCATTTGGCTGGTAAATTGAGACAGAATTACTGGATATTTACTGGAAGCTCTGAGATCTGGCCTTGAGTAAATAGAAACCCAAGTCAGTACATGGTATATGGCCCACCTCCCTCCGTCTTCACCATCATCTTCATCATGTCCTTCCTGGATCACTGCAATAGCCTCCAGACAATTGTTTGGCCTCCAGTGTTACTCCCATCTAATCAATCTGACAAGTGAGTTCATTACCTTTAAGATAAAGTAGGGCTGGACGCAGTGGCTCATGCCTGTAATCCCAGCATTTTGGGAGGCCAAGGCAGGCGGATCACCTGAGGTCGGAAGTTCAAGACCAGCCTGACCTACATGGAGAAACCCCGTCTCTACTAAAAATACAAAATTAGCCAGGCGTGGTAGCGCATGCCTGTAATCCCAGCTACTCAGGAGGCTGAGGCAGGTAAATCGCTTGAACCCGGAAGGCGGAGGTTGCAGTGAGCCAAGATCGGGCCATTGCACCCCAGTCTGGGCAAAAAGAGCAAAAATGCATCTCAAATAAACAAACAAACAAAAAAAGATAAAGTAAAAATTTCTTAATATTCCCTATAAAGCCCCCTGCTTTCCAAATTAGCTCCTGCTTCTTCTCTCCTCTCCATGTCCTCCTTCTGTTATATCAAACTGCGAGATGTTCCCCCAAACACAACAGGGAACTAATTCCTTAAAGCATCTTCTCAGCTCTGTTTTTCCCCAACCTCTGTGTTGAAGCTGGTGGCACTCTCCTTGTTCATCCTAGTGGTATTTGCCGTCATGGAAGGAAATCAGCAAAGGAGCTGGAATGTCTGTATTTAGGTTGGTCTCCTCTTCTAGACAGCAAGTGCTTTGAGGGTCACTGCCCTGATTCACTTTGCATCCCTGGTACCTGCACAAACTATAGTACACAGAAGGTAGAGAATATATGGTTGTTCCCACAAACTCAATGGAATTTTGTATAAATCACAGTGCAAAGAAAGGAGAGGACATCACTAAAGGAAATTTCTGCTTGTCTATTATGAAGCACAAAAAATGTAAACATTTTGTCTAACTCAGGTATCTGTTATCATGAAATTATTTCCTTTGAGCTAAAGATAAATGTGAAGTCTGATGGCAATGTTTTGTTGGTGGCTCTACAAAGATGCGATTTTTCATTCTTCATTTCACTTGCTATCCCTAGATCCCCCTTGTGAAGTGTCACTGGATCGCTGGCTACATGTGCAAGATGAAACCACTGGGCTTTTAAGAAAGATCCCCTTGAAAGTCACCTCCAACCATTATTTCATGTATCACCTTAGGCCATTCATATCATCTTTCAGAATCTTAGTCTATTCATCTATTACATGGAGATAACAATACCATGGGAAAGGAATGATATATATTAAACAGTCACACATTTATTTATATTTTAGAGTAACACAACATCATTGTAGTGACCTCCAAAGATGACTTTGCAGAAGATGATATAGACTGAATTCTCCTGCAAATTCATACACTGAAATCCTAATGCCAGTGTCACATTATTAGGAAGTGGGGATTTTGAGAGGTAATTAGTTCATGAGAATGAATCTTCTGTGATGGAATTAGTGTCATCGTAAGAATAGAAAAAGAACTAGCCCTATTTTGGCTTTCCCTCATATGAGGAGGCAATGAGAAAATAGCCACTTGCACACGAGGAAAAGTGCTCTTACCAGACACTGGATCTTCCAGCACCTTAATCTTGGACTGTCCAGCCTCCAGAACTGTGGGTAATAAATTTCTGTTGTTTAAGGCTATTGTACATTTGTTATAGCAGCTAGAACTATCTAAGACAGAAAGGCTCTGGCATTGTCAACCTGCACCAAGTAATCACACAATCTAAATAGAAAAAAACTTGCTTACTATGCAAATTCAGCGTCAAAGAAATTCTCTGGCCTCTCCTATCCACAAGAGTGTCACCTAATTTTTTTCTTCCACATAAAAATGCCTGACAGCTTTCAGCATTGCAACATAGTGATGTCCTAAGACAGGAGACTGAGACTCAAGGAGATGCAGCGATGCTCAATGTTAACTTCTGGTCAGCAGCCTAAGTAGGGCTCATTATTCTCTGCATTTGACTCTGACTGGCCTTTTTCTGCACAGATTGTTGTAGTTCAAGACAAAAAGTCCTGCAGCAAAATACTGGGAGACCTGTATTCTAACACCAAATGTATGTTAAACAGTTGTTATTATTATCATTATGGCTATTATTATTGTTGTTGTTGACAGGTTAGCAGGGGTGTTGAATTCACATATAGAAAGATCTATCTCAAGCCCCAGTTCACATTAAAGTGAATTTACTCAACTAAGAAATTCAGTGAATTTTTGTTTATTTTAATTGCTTTCTGGAGCATCTAGATCCAACTATTCATTAGAAAAAGTATAAAATTGAAAACAAGACTCTGACACTGCCTTTAAAGTAGGAAGCTATTTTTGAATTGATAAAATTGTTTAAAAAGGAGAAAAGGGGGGGAAGGAAATAATGCTTGTCGTAGCCTGCATTTCACTTCAGTTCTTTACAACATATTTATTAAAGCATTTTGTATCCAGAAAAAAAGGATCCCCTAGAACTGTGAATTGATTAGCCTTCTCCAATAGTTTGCAACAGTGCTTCCACTGCCGATATTAATCATGCTTCCAGCACCTCCTCTGCACCAATACCAGGGAGGTCTGCACGCCCCATATTGAATGCAAGGAATTAACGCTGGATAAATGTGTTTGGACCTTGCTGTGTTAAGGAACACTCAGGCTCTGTTTATACTTTGCTTCATTCCCAAGTTTAAATAGTGATTTTCAGACTATCCAGCTTGGTAATTCTATACTTGGTCTGATTTCATTGTTGACAATGTTTGAATCAAGCCAGACAGGCATATGGAAGTTCCTTAGCTTGACTTGCAAGGTCTTATTAGCTGGCCCTGTTCTGCTTTGAGTCTTATTTCTCACAATCCCTGAATGTACTATAAACTCCAAAAAATTAGACTACTCAATGTCACTGGCCAGACACATTACATGCAGTCTTGTTTTAGGGTCTTGGTGCTACTACTGCATGGCACTGTAGCAAGGTGTTGATGATGGACTCTGGGGCACATTGCCTAGGTTCAGTCATTGCCCTCCCACTTACTGGATGTGAGAATTCAGGCACACACTTAGCTTTTCTATTCTAGCATTTGCCCAACTTTAAAATGGGGACAAGAGTGCATTTCTCAAGAGGATGGTGAGTGTGTGTGTGTGTGTGCATGTGCGTGCGTGTGTGTGTAGAAATATAAATATATGTATGCATATTAGTTAACATGTATGCTAATAATTTATGCCAGAATTATTCTATGTAATATGCCATATACATTGACATAGTGTTTAGATATTGCTTAGAACAGTTCTAGCATGAAGTATGAAGTTTTGGCACAGTATGTGACCTATATAAGTGTTAACTACTATTATGGCTAGTTCCACACGTTTAGTTAAATTGTAGTTATTCTTCAGGCTCACGTCAAATACTGACTCCTTTATTAAACAGTCCTAATTTTCTAAGCAGGAGAGCAGAGAGAATATTTATTGGATGTAGAAAATGATCCAGGTGCATGTTTTCACATCAGTCTTTTGTCATATCCTATGCTGTTTCTGGGCATTTTGGGAATGAGGAAACTGAGAACTGACATCCAGTAAGTTGCCCACAGTGGACTTGGGATGTGAGCCCAGGTCTGTCCCCCCGTGCAAACTGACTTTCTCTCTGCTCAACACTGTTGCTTCTTGGGAGGCACGCTCTCTCTTTCCTCTGGACTGCCAAGGCACATTATTTCTCAGTCTCTCATGGCACTCGATTCTTTCTATTTTGTATTATAACTATGTGTGTACATACTTGACCTTCATTATAAAAGAATGTGTATTTTTAGAGCAGAGATCTCAGGTATTTATATATACATTCCCTTCCCCAATTCCACCTTTGTTTGTTCCTTTGCTTTATCAATGGGCATGTTTGCTTCCTCTATAAGATTCTGTGTTTCTTGGGTGAATTTAATTGTTGGAAGATGATTTCATCCCAGCATTTATCACAGGGTAAGATCAAGAGCATTTTATTATGCATTTTACTGAATTATAAATATGTATAGCATGTAAAAGACTGCCACTACCTGAAGCTCTGATACTTTAGTGGGATACTGAGCCTGAATTGGAGCTTCACAAGATTCCTTTGGTGGGCAGCAGAATGCATGTGTCTTGGCAGAGGCGATGCAGTCAGAAGGAAGGGTGAAGGAAAAGCAGATGGGCTGCAATCTTGTCCTCACCACAATGGGACCTGGGCAAACTACTCTACCACTTTAAGCCTTTGTTTTCTCCTCTGTGGAATGCGAATGACAACACACTGGGTTTATCAGAGAGCTGTTTGAAGAATGAAAGGCAAAGGGTATGTCAATTACTTGCAAGTTCCTGAATATAGCAAATCCTCATTGAGTGTTCAATATACAACTTTTCCTTCCTGTTAATATGCCACTTGGGGTCAAATTGTCCATGGAAGTCTAAGCCATTCTCTGTCAGAAATTGTTTGTAGTGCTTGTCCAGAGATGTCTCATTCCTTCATTCCTGTCTCTCCTCTTTTCATGCTCTGTATTCATCTTTTTGTATTTATTTATTATCTTTTTGTTTTTCTTTTTTGAGACAGAGTCTCACTGTACTCCAGGCTGGAGTACAGTGGCACCATCTCGGCTCTCTGAAACTTCTGCCCCTGGGCTCAAGCGATTCTCATGCCTCAACTTCCTGATTAGCTGGGATTACAGGTGCCAGTCACCATGCCCGGTTAATTTTTGTATTTTTAGTAGGGATGGGGTTTTACCATGTTGGCCAGGCTAGTCTTGAACTCCTGATCTCAGGTGATCCACCCACCTTGGCCTCCCTAAGTGCTGGGATTACAGGTGTGAACCACCATGCCTAGCCTATTCACCTTTTATTAATGACTACAGAAAACATATAATAGCTATAACAGTTATTTCATATATAATGTAGCTGGGTTCTCTAACTTACCCAAAACATTTTAAAATCTTGGTGACTAGAAGCCAGGATAAACTGCTAGCTTAAAGCTGACAGTGTTGTTCATTCATATATAGAGAAGAATTGCAAATTTACTTTGCAGAAAATAAATCACAAAACTTCAGTGTGCCCCTTGGTTTTACCAAAGTAAAGCCATATCCCTGTTCAGGTGAGGTGCAGCCTGACACAATGGGATGTCCCAGAGAGAGCCTGAGCCTGGGCTTGGCGGAACTACATCCTGCCCCTCTTTACGTAGTCCCTACGGTAAGTTTGTATGCACCCATAGTTTTGGGGTGCAGGAGATCTGGTCAAATGCCTTTGACCTTTGGCACCCTGTAGAGGCAGCTGAGTGAATCCATACAACAGAGTGTCATACTATGGGTGAAGCAGAGAAGTCCAGCAGGGTTGCCTGGCATTGGAGGCTGAACCCCATGCATGGGTCTAGTATCTTTAACATGTAATAGTCAGTATAAAGCTTTCTGTGTGTAATTTGCTTTGACTTACATGCAAACCTTCTCCTTGTCTCCAAGCCTTACAGTTAAGTCTTACCTAGTCTTTGGAGAATTATGAAAAGAGACTGGAATAGTCTATTCTGACACTGCAAAAAGGGCAGGAGTCCCAGCTGAGATGAAGAGCAACAGCCAAGGTGAATTTGAAGAGCACATGAGCAATCACTGGGGTCTCTCAGAAATCTTTAGGAGTCAGAGAAGTCATGGGAAATGGTGGGTTGGCTAATTGTCATTTGGAAATTAGAGAGAAGTATGACATCTGAGGATGCCGCATGCCACATTACACACGGCCTCCACGCATGACTCTGCAATCTACAACAGTAAATCGGCGGGGATTCGAATCTAATAAAACTATGCTCACTTAACGAGGTTCTCCCATTCTTCTTTTTGGATTACAAGATAAGGAAACTAACAGAAAAGTTTTGGGATTACAAAAACCACAAAACAAAACAAAAAATAATAGAATAAAATAAGAATTAAAAATTGTTTACACGGTAATCTAAAAAGCTAAACAACTTTGAAAATTGTCCTGGGATCGGTCCACATCAGATTTAGTTGTCTGTACTTGCCTGAATATATTTAAGGAAGAGTTTTGATGAGCATTAAGCCAAAGGTGCTTCTTTAAAATTCCTTAATTAACCTGAGACCCACATTGCTAAAGCAAACCAACCAAAGCTTGTTTTTGGCTTTGGTTTTGTTCTCTTTTTTTCATTCTCCTTGCCTTCCTTTCTTTCTTTTTTCCTTCCCTCCTTCTTTTTCTTTTTCTTTTTTTCTTTTTCTTTTTTTGGCAAAGAACAACAAAATGCAAATCGAAAGCCAGATTTATTCAAATACCATGCTTAAGAAGCATATCTGAACAAATTATTCAGAGCAGGAGCTAGGGATTCTGAGAGAGATGACAGGGTTGTATGAATAAATTTCAATATGGCTTTACTTCTTTATGATATAATCTCAGTCTTAATTCCCAATGAAGCTGCCAAAATGCATTATAGCTCTGTCTCCATTAAAGAGATTTTGGTTTTGTCAACTTACTCTCTGAGTATTTAGATATTTCATTTAATTGACCTATTCCTAGATATTTGTAAAGACAACTGGTTTAAAAGATTAGTAATCTTTTAACTGTTTTCCTTTTAAAGGCAATCAAAGCTATTTCTTTCCATCATCATGGGCAGTGGTTGAGCATATACCAGAGTAATCCTGCTTAGATTATTTGACCTTTTCCTCATCAGCTTTTATAGTTCGTCATTCCTGCTAACATTTCTTCACAGTAAGCAATCTTGGTGTATAGTAAATGCTAATTGGTCCTTTAAAAGGTTCCCATGATAAATACCTTTATGCCTCAATTTAAATTTTCTGGGCACAGAACAGAGATAGGAGAAGTCACTTTGTGCTGTGTCCTTCATCCAGATTCATGCTTTTCTCTAACCTCCCTGACTCTCTGCAACTTTTGATCACTTACTCTTTGTCTTATTTTCCTGTCATTTTCAGTGCCTGCTCTCACCTTTCCCTTTCTTTCTTTTTTTCTTTTCTTTTCTTTTTTTTTTTTTTTGAGACGGAGTCTCACTCTGTCGCCCAGGCTGGAGTGCAGTGGCCGGATCTCGGCTCACTGCAAGCTCCGCCTCCCGGGTTCACGCCATTCTCCTGCCTCAGCCTCCCGAGTAGCTGGGACTACAGGCGCCGCCACCTCGCCCGGCTAGTTTTTTGTATTTTTAGTACAGACGGGGTTTCACCGCGTTAGCCAGGATGGTCTCGATCTCCTGACCTCGTGATCCGCCCGTCTCGGCCTCCCAAAGTGCTGGCTTGAGCCACCGCGCCCGTCCTCCCTTTCTTTTTTTCTCGGTAAGAACAGCAAGTGCTCTGGATTCACAGGACTGTCACCGGTCCTTTTTGTTTTTTTAATTTTTTCCACAAGAGTCAAAACAAAAGACTCAGAAGCTGCAAAAAAAGCAATGAGGCGGACTGACAAATAGCCATTTGCCCAATGCAGGTGGCAATTTAGAGAAGACGATGAGGGGAGGTGGCTGCTTTTTGTTTTTACTGCCTGAGTTACATCAGGTAAAAAGTGATATGAACAGGTCAAAAAGTCACAAAGACGACTTTATCACGTCCACCCATTTTTATGATCCCATTGTGTCGTCTTCTTTCCATTTTAAATTTTCTAAATGTTATATTCTAATTATCATATCTAAATATGTTAATATATTAACATCTAAAATTTCTCAAAGATCTAAAATACCTTACTGTTTATACATTCTTCTTAACAAATGGTGTATCTGTTATGTAACAGGTATTTTTAAAATGCACACTAGAAATATATTATTTTAGTTAATTTCCTAGACAGTCTCTGTGAGGTATATTTTGTTATACCCATCTCATACATGAAGATCTAGATCCATGGAGTTCAAATAACTAGTCCAAGGCCACATCTCAGTTAATATGTAGAAGCAGATTTAAACCGCTGCTGGTTTGGCTTCAGAATTTAACTTTTCTAGACCATGCGGAGTAATACTGGAACCAGCAGTTCTCTGAACCCATGTCTAACACAAATATTTTTTATCTCCCTTACAGAAATACTTTCATAGAAATTTCTCAATTCTAGTCCTCTGCCTTTATAGAAAGTAGGTATGTCTTTCTGAATGTTGTGCAAAAATATTGTCCAGTCTCGTTTTTATATATTGTATATATTGTATCACACAGTGTATGCACCACCTATAAAACCACTATTCAAAATACTATGCATTATAACACCCAGTGTTTTTGTATAAGGGTTTGGCCAAATACTTTCTCCTTGAGTGTAATTATAGAAAAAAATAATGAATTTACTGCACAGCTAAATGGGCATTTTCTGTTAGTGCAACCTGACACGTTGCCATTTTTGCCTCAGCTACTAGAAAAAGAAGTATTTTCCAGGTGTTTGAGCCTACTTGATTAACTGCACCCTAGTACACTCTGCTTTGTGTACTCTACACATGCTTCCAGTACGTTTCTGTTTACTTTTGTCCTCTTGGTGTTATTTCTCATAATATTTATCTGATTGGGGCTAACCAGTAACCTCCCACTGAAAGCAGCAGGGACAGGTGGGCTGTCATGGCTTTTTAGTAGAGAATCCTGTGCTGGAAGGTAACCCTTTCTGTATCATCGATAAGATGTAACTAAATTTAGAGTCAGAAGCCACTCTCAGGATTAGCTGCTAAGCTATTTGGTTGACAGGCGAGAAGTTAATCAGAGGATGCAGATGAGAAGTCAAAATCACAAAGAAAAATAAAAAAAGGAAGGCAGAGAAAGATCTAGGAGTTGACTCTGTCGGCAGTTGGATTATCTAGAGCCAGGGAGAGGGCCTAGCCCTTTGATTATCAATGGAAAGATTGATTCAGGCTCATCTCCCTTTTGTTATCATTGGTCGTGCTTTGGAGACACTCATACTTCGGATTTTTTAGCTGAAAGAGACTCTGGGCTGACAAACAACCCAAGTGTTTTTTTTTGTTGTTGCTGTTTAAATTATTATTACTATTGTTATTACTATTATTACTATTATTATTTTGGAGATTTCGCCCCCTTCTGTTGCCCAGGCTGGATTGTAGTGGTGCGATCATGGCTCACTACAGCCTTGACCTCTCAGGCTCAAGAGAACCTCCAGCTTCAGTCTCCCAAGTAGCTGGGACAAGAGGCAGGTACAACCACACCCAGCTAATTTTCATATTTTTCTGTAGAGACAGGGTCTTGCTCTATTGCCCAGACTGTCTCAATCTTTTGGCCTCAAGTGATCCTCCCACTTCAGCCTTCCTAAGTGCTAGGATTACAGGCATGAGCCACTCTACCCAGTCTAAATTATTATTCAAAACAAACAAAAAAGGTTGCGCTGCTGCTTCTTTTATTTACTTGCATCTCTACTACTTGTGGAAGGCAGATATGCCTTGTTTTTTGTGTCAAAGCAACTGAGACCAGAATCTCCACTATGTGAATAATTAACTGATTTGTTAAACATATATGAATTTTTTTTTGTCTGACAAAAATGAAACTGGTCTAACTGTAAAAAACAAAAGAGAAAAACACATTTTCGAAGGCAAGAGACAAAACCTATGGGTTAACTAGCTATAGCAGGAACTACTTGAAAAGTGTCAAAAGAATGTCACAGACACTAAGCATTACATTCTTATTATTGATAATCAATCATTTAAAAAAACTGAGTATTTTATTTCGAGTGAAATTTGGAAAAACGGACAGTGAATTACATTAATATTTGCAGCAGCCAGTCTTTTCTCCAAGTTGTGGCAACACATTTTTTTTTCAAGCAAAACACTTTATTAGCTTTTTAAACTCCTTATTTGCACTTCTTATCTGCACGTACACATGACAGGACAGAAAAGGTTTCTGTTTGTTTGCGTCAGCTCTTTTTCCTTTAATTCACCTTATTGAGTTTGACTCCATTGAAATAAGATTTTGGAAAAAAGAGATGTAGAAGAAAATATGGCGTTCCTCCAGCTGTCTGGTCCTGTTGACATAGTTCAGCCGCTTTGCTTCAGGAATGAATAAACCCTGAAGTCTTTCTTTGTGTCCAGGATTCTGTGAGGCTGTAGGAATAATGGTGAGCATAAAAATGGGCCCCATGCAGCCTGGTCAACATGGTGAAACCTCATCTCTCCTAAAAATACAAAAATTAGCCGGGCATGACAATGGGCACCCATAATTCCAGCGACTCAGGAGGCAGAGGCAGGAGAATCGCGTGAACCCGGAAGGTGGAGGTTGTAGCGAGAGAGGTTGTAGCGAGAGAGGTTGTAGCGAGAGAGGTTGTAGCGAGAGAGGTTGCACCCGGAAGGTGGAGGTCTCGCTCTGGGAGACAGAGCGGTACTCTGGGAGACAGAGTGATACTCTATCTCAAAATAAAGAAATAAATAAAAATAAAAAAAGAAAAAGAAAAAGAAAAAAAAAAGGCCCCGTGCTTGGTGCTTGAAGTCAGACCAGGGATGGACATTAGCAAATATTCACACAAGTGAATGCACGATTACGAAAGGCGAGGAGCAGGAACATATAAGTATTTTGAGACCATATAATCCTGGCACTGCGCCTCAAATGAAGGTTCAGAAAATGCCTTCCCCGGGAATTGATGCGTAAGTTAAGGCTGGCTCGCTAAGCTTCTTAAAAGCCAAGGCTTTTGCTAAAAACATGGGAAGGCTAGAGCCCACAGGAAGTGAGATGGGCTGCACTCAGAGGTCCCTGTGGAACTGCATGCTTGCCTTTCTGCAGTGGCATCAGCCGTGCTTTGCAACCCAGGGTTCTGGTGGTAGCTTCAATGACTGCGGTCACTGCAGACCAGGAGTCCCTCTGAAGCCACTGCTCCCCGAGCCTTCAGCTGGCCTAGCCACCATCTGACAGCACCTTGGCTCATGCCCAAGCCACACATCTCCGGAGTCCTGCTCCTGAAGCATGATGCCTTTAGGAGGCAGTCTGTGCTCACAAATGTTCATCTGAAAGCATAGGGAGTTAACACATCAATGACAGAGTTGGAGGACAAATTCTTTTCTTTTCATCCTCTAGACACACTGTTATAAAGTGTAGTCTCTTCCTACGGCCACTCTGAAGCCTATGAAGAGAGGTGGCTAGTTTGAAATGTCACCCCTTCAGAACGACTTTCCCTGTTTTCCTGCCTCCATCCCATTTTCCCTCACTCCTGATTCTCTAGGATTGCATTCTCCAGCAAAAGCTTTGGACTCAGACTTTATTTTTCAGGACACTGTGGCTAAGATAGGAGGGCTGTAGAAGGAGCTTGAAACTGGTCCTCATTCTGTGTGCTTCGATCTCAGAGTATAAGCTCAGAGACAAAAAAAACAGAAATAGAAATAATAGATTTGAAGAAAATTATTGGTGAGGCATCGTAGCCAAAATATCTTAAGCATGACTTTGCTATCCCCAGCAGAAAAGATAACATTCTAGTCGGGCTCTGTACTCATCTTTATCAGGCCACAACTAGGATTTGGTGGGAGGCAGGGGGTCTTACCTCTGATTGCTATAACCAAATGCCATAAATTAGGTTGCTTAAACATAACAACACACATTTATTTCCCATAGTTTTGGACATTGGCAATCTGAGATCAGGGTGCCAGTATGGTGGGGTTCTTGGTAAGAGTCCTCTTCACCGTTTAGAGATAACCATCTTCTTGCTTTATCCTCACATGGTAAGAAGATAGCAAGTTAGCCCTCTGGCCTCTGATTATAAGAGCATTAATCCCATGATTAGGGCTCCACTCTTATGACTTAATGACCTTCCTTCCAAAGGTTCCACCTCTAAATACCATCACATTGGGATTAGGGTTTCAACATATAAATTTTGGGGGGACACGAACATCCACTCCATTGCAGGGGAGTGGCACATTTTTGGGGAGAACCTACGGAGCATGATCAGAAAAGTGAGCAAAACTGGGGAGAGATTTGAAATAATCACAAGAGGAACACTGAAAGCACTGAGGATTCTATATGGAAATAGACTGTCAAAGTGTGGGGGGGGAAAGGTGAAAGGGAAGGTCAGAATTACCATCAGATAGTTATTGAAGAAGGCTGCAACTTCTTTTGTAGAGTTGTAAACTACAGCAAATTGGATGAAGTTATTGTAAGAAAGATTTAGCTCAGAACAATTAAAACATTTCTTGGCAGAAATGCTGTTCAACTATGGAAGAGAGTGCTTGATGAGGTAGCAACATCACTATCCCTGAATATTTTCAAGCCTCTGCAGGTATGTTACAGGAGAGGGGATTCCAGCCAAGGAACTAGATTAAACTATTGCCAAGGTTACTTATAATGTAGAGTCTGTGATTCTGAGTTTCAAACAAGGTGAGTACCTCATTTATAGGAAACCTGGATTGCAAACTTCTTAAGGGCATGAATAGTATCTTTCTACTGGCCAATGACCTTCACACAATGGAAAAGAAATTTAAACAACATTGTTTCTTCAGCCTTAGGTAATTCTGAGCAGCTATCATACAAAGGCAGGCATTTGGTTCCAGGAGACTATGTGAAAGAGAAGGACAGTGAAGTTCCCTCCATCAGTCCACAGGAAATGCAGCTCAATGAACAAAGTTAACTGACTGTACATCTCTTGGTGCACTCAGCCTGGGCAGTTCACTTACTCACTCACTCATTAACTCATTCAACAAACCTCGATGTTGTCTATGGGCTCAACATTATGGAGATACAAACTGAATGACGTACTCTGAAAGAATCCATAGCCAAAAGGCAGAAAACAAACAAACAAACAAAGAATGAATGTATTATCTCAGAACACGATAAAAAAGGAAGTGGAGGTTGGTAGGACAATGTGACCCTCTCCAGGGATAGAGTCCTCAGAGGGCACTTCTTGGGGATGGGACACTTTGCTTGCCTCTAGGAATATATATGATTATTCCTGCCCAAAAAGGAAGTACACATTTATTTATTGCAGCACTTAAGAGGCTTAGGCAAGTCTGGAATTATATACTGATTCTGCCACTTACTTACTACTTAAACATCTGTAAAAGCAGATTCATTTATCCAAAAAATATGTCTGTGCCTACTCATGCAGCAAGCATTGTGCAAGGTACTGAAGATACAGTTATAAAAAAGGAAGACATGGATTCTGCCCCCAGAGAATATAGTCTTATGGGGGAGGTAGTTATTAATTGCAGATTAAACTACTTAAATTCTTATATTGCACAATTGTGACAAGTGGGAGGAAAAGGGGACTTAGTTTGGTCATGGGTGCCAGAGATAATAGGCATGTGTATCTCATAAGATTGAAGTGGGGTAAAGAGAAATGATGCATGCAAAATTCTCAGCAGGGTGGATGGCACAATGAATTATAGGCACATATTCACTATTAGATTATGTTCATAATAATGATACGTTTTCTCTACCATTAATGCCTGCCGTAAAAACAAACACAACCATCATCTTTATCCACCAATGTCTTTTTTTTTTTTCCTGGTTTTCATGTTAAACTTTCCTCATCCACATACAAACCAAATTCATACCTTTAATTCACGTTCAAATGAAATGTCTTTTATGACAAAAACTGAGGTATGGTAGAGGACCTCTTACTCAAGGGTTGGGTGCCTGCCATTTGCAAAGTGACTTGTAATCACTCGCTCTCTGTCTTCTTCTGGATTGTTCAACCTATCTGTACTCTCACTTGTCGGGGTGGAATTGTGGATGGAAAAGGTAGGCACAGCGTGGTGATCACAAAAGAAAGGGCTTGGCACCTGCCTCTGAGATCATCCCTGGCCCTTCTTGGCAGAAATGCTGTTCAACTATGGAAGAGGGTGCTTGATGAGGTAGCAACATCACTATCCCTGAATATTTTCAAGCCTCTGCAGGTATGTTACCAGAGAGGGGATTCCAGCCAAGGGTGAGAACTAGATTAAACTATTGCCAAGTTTACTTATAATGTAGAGTCTGTGATTCTGAGTTTCAAACAAGGTTAGCACCTCATTTATAGGAAACCTGGATTGCAAGGGCATGAATAGTATCTCGCTACTTTGTGGGATAGAAGTCTGGGGGAATCAAATAGCAGAGGAAGAACAAAGCTGAGGGCCAAGAAATCCACAGTCTATCTAACATTTGCCTACTTAGTTACTTTTCTACTTCCTCAGAGGAAGGATACAGATTTTGCACACTGATGAACTTGGATTGAAATTTCAGTGTTCCAATTAAATAGATTTGTGGCTTCAGAAATCTAACTTACTTTTTCTAAGTCTCAGTTTCCTTATCTTTAAAATGAAGATAATGTGCCTTTTCCAAATGGGAATTAAGATGGAACATATCTAAAGAACTATGTACACAACAGTTACTTGATAAGCATCTTCCCCTTTCTTTATGTCCAAAATATACTTCCTGTCTCTATGCTCTATCCTACATAGGACCTTTTTTAAAAAACCTCTCTAAAGAAACTCAGGTGAAATTCCAACTTTCCTACTACAGTAACATATAAATGTATACATATTTCCATATGGGAAAGAGAAGAAAGGCAAAGTGATATGTTTTATGCATAGGAAAAATTTTGTGCAATGTGACCATGTGAACTGGACATAGCCAAGGATACTCATACTTCTGTAGCACACTTGGAGTATTTATAAAAATCTAACCTGCATTATGTCACAAGAGAGACCTCTTTAAATTTCAAGGAGTTAACCACATAGGGACATACAGGTTTGACTACAATCTAATCCAATTAAAATATATAATATAACAATACACATTTAAAATTATACATCTGCAAACTCAGTAACATGCAGATATTAAACCATGGATTAATGGGGCAATAATAAGAGAAATAACAGAGATGACAATGCATTTAAAGATGAATGAAATATAAAAAACTCCACCTTAAAACCAAATAATTATTTAGAGAAAAATGTGTAACTTGGCTGCATTGATTAAAATTGCATGAAGAGAAGGAAAACCTAAGAATTCCATTCCATAATATGATATTGGTCGTTTCCTGCAGGACTTCATTATTATTAAAGAGTGAAAAGCATATTCATGTGAAACAATTAGTAAACGATAAAATACACTTTTATTGTCACCCATGAGTTATGATTCATTGAGTGCCAATCATGGTAGGAACTCTGCTAGTAAGGCACTTTGCATAAATCAGCCTTCTCCTTCATAATAGCCTTGCGATTTTTGCTAGTAAGGAAATAGAGGTTCAGAGATTTTAAATAACAGCTAGCATATGGTGGAGTTTACTTGTAGCTCAAGTTTTGTTCTGATGTGTCTTCTTTCCTAGTTACTGTACCACATTACCTCCCACTGGACTGCAGTACCAGAGTGTATGGGGCTGCTGTGAGCACAATGATGTAAGTAGTTTGGGAGCAGAATCAATTATTACTGTGGTTAACAGGAAAGGTTTCACGGTGCAGAGAGGCTGCAATGGGCCTCAAAAGACTGCTAGAAGCTGGAAAGTTAGGAAGGAGGACATAAAAAGCAAATGATATAGCTGGGCCTGTAAACTTTCAAGACCTCGGTTTTCCTGTCTGCAAGTCTAATACTAATGTTTGCTCCAAGACGGTGATGGGAGACTAAATCAGGTAATATGCATGCAGATTGTAAGCTCCAGGGAAAGCTGGAGCTCTACAAACCCGAAGAACTATTATTACTCCAGCAGTAATGCTTGCCAAGTGCTTTAAACTTCTTGCAAGAAAGGTGATGTGGAAATGCATGCATGGGTCATTGTGATTCCTGGCACAGGAATGTGGGGTTGGAGCTGGGACACCTGGAACAAAACTGAAGGTGTGTATGCAGAAGGTAGCAAAGCAAAGGGAACAACTTCACAGCGGGTTTGTAGGAGTCTATTTGAAAACTTGACATTTCAAAACACGTACCTAATTTTATTTCAAGAAAATGCCAGAATCCGAGGAATGTTAAGAACACTTTAAAAGAAAAAAAAAAAAAAACCTTTTTCTGTGTTAAACATCTTGTTTTTCTTGTAGAGAAACACAAGCTCAATTTCCAAACTTCAGATATAGGAATCAAACTAGAAGGAATTCTAAAAATCAATCAAGCACTAAATAGTTTGAGCCAGGATTTGTGAATAAGAATAATGGCAGGAAAATATTTTAAGTGCCTTGTTTTTTGCAGTTTGCAAAGCCTTTTCATATAGATATTTAGTTCTTCCAAATAATCTCTTTTCTAGTAGGTGTCATTCTCCCAATTTTACAGAATAAATTGGAAAGTGTATATGAAGGTAACCAACATCTCATAGATGTTATGCAAAAATACCCACAATAATTGCACTGATGGGAAATGAAGTTTAAAGTATTTAAGCTGCTTTTTCCAACATCATGCAACTGGAAAGAGGAATACATTGAGACTCAAATCTATTGTTCAGATTTTTAAAAACACCCACTGATGCTTCCCTAGGAAAATTCACTCTCCCACTCTCTAAGATGATTTCATGCAATCTTCTCTCTTCACATCTCCATTATTTCTTCCTCACCCCCACACTTAGCTGATGACTTCCTCATATTTTTAGGACATAACAGAAACAGACTAGAACTACCTCATCTACCCGTCCACAAAGCCACCTCCCTCTGTGCCTGCATCTGAGTGCATAGACTACCTTCTCTCCAGTGCAGAGAGCCAAGCCAAGTGCTCACTCTAGCAGGAAGGGCCAGTCTAGCCACATTGATGGCTTATCTCAACCCTCCTACCCACCCTTCCCTTCCTAAGTTAGCCCTTCTCTCATGAGTTTTCTTTTTCGACCAGGTTATTTATTTGGGCATGCAAGCATGCCTTAATACATCTCACAAATCAAACAAACCAAAAGCAAGCAAACAAACAAACAAAAAATGACCTAGATTTCACTTTCCCTCGTTGATCCTGCTTCCATTCATTGCTTCCCTGACACCACTCTCTTGTCATTTCCTTCCTCCTTCACTGTCTCTCTCGATTTGCTTCCTGCCTCTTCCCTTCTTGTTTCTAATTGCTAGAGGCTCCAGGGCTCTGTCGTGTGTGTCCCATTCTCTTCATCAACCAGAGGAAGACCTTTCCCTGGGTGGCCTCATTAAAGCCATGGCTGTAACTACCAATGATAGGCTCAGTACCTCCCACATTCATATGTCTAACCCTGGAGCAAATATACTTGCAGGTCCCGCCCCACCTCTCCCAGGCTCATGGGTGACTCAGACTTCACAGTACTCAAGCAAAGCCTTTCATCTCCCCACCCTACCCCAACCCTGAAAAGTCAGCTCTTGCTCAGCACTTACACATCTCAGCAAAGGACACCGCTCTACGAGGATCTTCCCACAGTGCGCAGTGTTGGGGGGTGATCCTATCACCGTTCCCCCTCACACCTCACAAATCATCCATCAGTCTTTCCCACTGTCTCTATCCCAATGTGATCACTTTTAATTTCTTGACGGTTGCATGCTTGTCCAAGACCTATCGTTTCTTTCTTGAGCCACAGCAATGACTTCTACTGCACTTGTTCTGCTGCTCTCCATCCTCCCAGAACTGGTGTACTGGTTCTAATAGGTAGAATAAAACACATCACGCCACTCCCCCATGTAAAACATTGTGTTGGTATCCTGTTCTGATTTGAATGAAGTTCAGACTCAGGTCCACATGACTTGTGGCTACCTTACTCCACCATTCTCTTTGCCATGTGTACTTAGACCCAGCCACCCCACTACATCAGACTTTCATCTGTCCTTAAACACACCCAGCTAGTTCCCATGTCAAGTTCCTTGCACTTCTTATTCCTTCTGAGCAGAGTTCACTTCTCCCAGGTCCTCCAACCTGGCATCCTGTTCTGAAGGGTCAAGTCTCAGCTCCAGTGCTACCTTCTCAGAGATTTCAGCCCTCTCTTCCCCAGGGAAATATCAGGTCCTTCATATTCCAAACTATTTTCTATTACATTAACTAGTAGTTTACTTTTTGTGTGACACATATCATTATCTGAAATTGTTTATTTAGAGCATGCTTGTTTCCTTGTTTTCTTTCCAGTGGAACGTAAATTTTCGGAAGGCACAGGCTGTTTTGATTGCTGCTCTATCCCCAGAGTCTAAAAACAGTGCCTTGCGCTTAGCACACACCCAGAGAATATTCACTGACTGGCTGTCATCTTAAAACTGCTTCAAAATGGAGTGGATGGGGGGAGGGAGATTTACTGGATACAGACTTTATTACAAATTTCAAAAGAGATGATATAAACCCATGGAAAGGAAAACAGCAAGCAGTACAACAGTCTGTAATTTAGTGCTAAAGTACATGATATGTATGGCAAGTGCTGTAAGGAATATGCTTATTTGATGGAGACAGAATGGACTTAGGCTAGGCTCCTGTGATTTCCAGAGAATTACAGCAATTATCTGTCTCTCTCTTCACCAGAGTACGAATGCATTATCCTCCACAATATCCCCAAGGATGAATTCAATAAAAATTGGTCAGTATTGTGAAAAAGTGTGAGCATTGAAGGAAGAGGAACCTCACTTTGAACCTTACCCCAGCCATGTATCAGCTCTGTAATTTTCCTTATCTCTCATGCAAATTCTCAATTTTCTTATTCTATAAGATGGCTTTTAAAAATAAATGGGGTGGTGTACAAAATGAAGTCCTTCTCACATAGTTAATATTAATACACTATTAAGCTATTAATAAGCTTAATAAACTATTAATATCTGAAATAATGTCTTCAACTATTAAAATTTATATAAAATCTGATTCATTCTAACAGTAAATTAATAACAAAGAAAATAGTTTTAGATATGCAAATAAACTGTGTTCAGAATCACAAAGAATCATTTTTTAAGAAAAATAATAAAACATAAACAAACATGGTAATCCAGATCTGAATTCTAATTCTGATTTCTCTGCAGTTGTAAGGGAAGGAGTTTCCACAAGCAAAGTATCAGGAACAACGGGTCTCACTTGTAACCCTCTTCACCCTCTCCTCTCTTTGAATAAACTTACAGTATTCCAAAAGACATGTTATGCTACCATCTACACCTCTGCACAACGATTTCATCACAGCCTCCTCTTAGGAAGCTGCAGTTACCACTGACAGGAGCAAAATCCCAGGGCTGGTTACAAAACACTCTTGAGAGTTCTCAGGGCAGCCAGCACCAGGGCACTGCCAGACCTCACAAGGGAGGCCATGCCCAAGTTAATAAAATGTTAGCAGCAACCCAAAGAGTGGAAAACTCATGTTCACACAAAAAACCTGCACACAGATATTGATAGAAGCTTTATTCCTAGTTAACCAAATTTGGAAACAACCAAGATGTCCTTCAGTAGGTAAATAGCTAAACTGTGGTATGTCCAGACAATGGAATATCATTCAGCACTTACAAGGAATAAGATATCAGGCCATGAAAAGACATGGAGGAAATGTAAATGTATATTGACAAGTGAAAGGGGCCAGGCTAAAATGGGCTACATACTGTATGAAAACGACAAAACTATGGAGACAGCAAAAAGGTCAGTGGCTGCTGGGGGTCGGGAGAGGCAGAGATGCATAGCCAGAGCACAGAGGCTGTTTAGGGTAGTGCAGATACACAGTCTGATACTATCATGGTGGGGGCATGCCATTACACATGTGTCAAAACCATTAGAATGTACCCCACCAAGGGTACACCCTTATATAAACTGTGAGCTCTGCGTGATAATGATGTGTCAATGCAGATTCATCAGTTTTATGCTTGTTAAAAAAAAAAAAAAAAGGCCGGGCGCGGTGGCTCAAGCCTGTAATCCCAGCACTTTGGGAGGCCGAGACGGGCGGATCACGAGGTCAGGAGATCGAGACCATCCTGGCGAACACGGTGAAACCCCGTCTCTACTAAAAAATACAAAAAACTAGCCGGGCGAGGTGGCGGGCGCCTGTAGTCCCAGCTACTCGGGAGGCTGAGGCAGGAGAATGGCGTAAACCCGGGAGGCGGAGCTTGCAGTGAGCTGAGATCCGGCCACTGCACTCCAGCCCGGGCGACAGAGCCAGACTCCGTCTCAAAAAAAAAAAAAAAAAAAAAAAGGTGCCTCAGTCTGTTAGGGATTGTTGATAACAAAGGAGGTTATGCTTGTGTGGGGCCAGGGGTAAGGGGTATGTGGGAAACTTTTGTACCTTCTGCTCAGTTTTGCTGTGAACTTAAAACTGCTCTAAAAAATAAAGACTATTAGGAAAAAAAAATAGCAGTAGCCGTTTTTCATAGGGCATTGGAGAAAGCAATCCTTACATGTAAGGTAATTCATATGCAAAGTGAGCTTGTTCCACGTTGTTCTTACATAGAAGGTTGCTTCCCTTTCTCAAGATGTAAACAGAGAGTAACGAGTATCCACATAGGTCACTAATAAATGAAGTCAGCAATACCTCGATATGAGCATCATCCAGTAAGAATAGATATTTAAATATACACACTCTGAACCTCGACAGTTTCATACCCAGGAATACGTCGCATAGATATTCTCATAAAAGTATGTGAAGATAAGTTTACAAGGACTATGTCTGCACTATTTTTAAAACACGAAAGCCTAACTGACAGCAACATAATTGTACAGAAGTCAAGGACTTTTGTTGAAGAAGTACGGGTAAGACCATACAATGGAATTTTAAGCAGCTATTGAAAAAATCAGATGTACATGTGATGATAGGAAAGTTTTAAAAAATATGTACTCCTTTACATCGATAATATGAAATTATGCTTTTATATTTAAAGAAAAACCTGCAAAAATGCATGCAAAAATACTAAAAATGGTCACCTTCATAATCCTACCGGTGGGGGTTAGAGAGAGAGTGCGGTAGGTGGAGGGAGAAATACAGAACTTTACTTTTATTCTTACATTTTTTTCTAATGTCTGTGTTTAAAAAAGCATGTTTTTTTTTTTTAATTGTGTAAATTACATATGGTTGATTCCATGGAGTAAATTCAGACTTTCTCAGTCTTTTTGTTTTCCTCATGAAGTACTTAAAGGATGAAAAGGTTTTGTGATGGATATATATACCTGGATCAGTGCAATCCACTCAGATAATCTAATAAAGCTTGTAAGTAAGCATCGGTCCCTACTAACAAAATCCTGTGAGTATGTGGTGTGCAATGGTGCCAAAATGAGTACACACAAGTAGAAGTTCTTAAACAACATCCCCAGAAATTAGCATTGGCTCCTAGAATCACAAGTGGCAAAGAGCTTGAATTCAAAGGTAGGCTGTCTATAGATATTCAGCCAAGAGGCCCCCTTGAATCAAAAAGGTTCTTAAGATTTGCACAGGGTGGATATGAAAGTTTTGCTTTCATCGTTCACATATGTAGCTCAAAAGCTCTTGTATTTCCTAGAATTTTTTCGAAGTTTAATTTGTAAATACAACATTCTCTGGTAACCATAACATTTCCTAAAATCTATTTTTCCCCAGTGATTTGCATTATTATCCATAAGATGCATTTTATTTATTTATTTATTTTTCTGAGACAGAGTTTTGCTCTTGTTGCCCAGGCTGGAGTGCAGTGGCCTGATCTCGGCTCACTGCAAACTCCGCCTCCCAGGTTCAAGCAATTCTCCTGTCTCAGCCTCCCGAGTAGCTGGGATTACAGGCACACGCCACCAGGCCTGGCTAATTTTTGTATTTTTAGTAGAGATGGGATTTCATCATATTGGTCAGGCTCGAACTCCTGACCTGAGGTGATCCACCTGCCTTGGCCTCCCAAAGGCCCATTTTTGATTGCAGAAATTACTGGTCGCTCCTAATAAAATTTTTCTCTACAGTTTCTTTTGTTTTGTTTCTACATCTTTTACACTCCTTATTCTTTCTCTTAGGCAAAGAGTGACCCATTAGCTAACCTTTCAATACATAGGAAGATACCTTTTTTGAAGAATAAATCCTTTCACCAAGGCAAAAGTAATGTATTCAGTGGAAGACAGTGTTCCTAATGTAAATAACCACCATCTTAGTTAACTCCTTGGTGACCTTTAGTTTTGTCTACTGCATTCTCATCCAAAACCTTAGTGGTAACTGCCTGAGAGGCAGCTTTAAGGCTATTCACAAAGATATTGCCAACTTCTTTCTCCTTGGAGACTTTTATTTAACCCCTCACACTTCTTATTTTAATACCACAAAATCTAAATCTTACTTTGATTCAAACACAAGACACAGACTCACATCCCCAAAATCTCAGAAGAAGCCAATGCAGAGGTATCAATATTTCCATTTAAACACAGGAAATGAGTTGAAGAAAATAATCAATAGTGCATTCCCCAGTACTTCTCTGGTGCATGAAGCCTGACTTCATCGAAGGACTCTAATTCATTTCTCATTACTTTCTTAAGCTTAAGAGAGAAAAGGTAGGGTCATCTGAACCCTCTGTGGATGCTCACATGAGAGTAAATATCTTTTGAAAAATAAAAGAAATTGAATATTAGCATGGAACATCATGCTCACACAAAGACATCTATGCAATCACAAATTGCCACTCCCCAAATGATAAAATTTATAATAATAAAATAGCTAGCATATTCAACTTTGTTTTACACACAAAGGCACACACACAGAGTGCATACAGTAATGTCAAGCATCCTGGTATTTTCATTTAGAGAGACTCATAAAGATCATGAAAAACTTTTATCCTAGCACAGCAAATCTCAGCTCCATGATCTCAGAGACCTTCTATTCTTCCTAAATACCTCCATTTACCCAAATGAAATTCAGCGCTTCCTAAATAACCATTGCAAGGGTTTTCTTGTTATGAACCAGTACTTGCTTCTGAGTAATGTCTACGCTTGTTCCTGCTTCTGCCTTTGGGAATAATATAAAAAGCTCCATTTTCCTCATGATGGAATTTAAATAAAGAGAGTTTAATTATGTTAAATAAATGGCAGCTGTCACTCACATATTTTATTTCATCTGAATTCATGAAAAGCAGCATCTTTCAATTTCTATATTGGCATAGATGGTTTTTTGAAACAAAAGGCAATTATTTCTTATTTTTCTTGGAATATGTTTTTCTTCCAGTTAACTTGGTTACTAGGTGCTTTCATCTACTATATTATTTCTTCCTCCCAGTTTCAGTTCTTATGAAAAATATACAAGTTTGATACTAATCCAAACCTGATTCCAGTGCAGAACAGCAGGCCAAAGCCTGGAATGACCTTTGGTTCTATTTTGAGGACACTTTTCAAGGTGATGTACCCATCAAAGCATTTGGAATATTCTGTGGTAAATAGGGAGAATGGTGTGCTCATGGTGACTTTCTCTCTTGCTCATTCTACTTCTGTTCATTAGAATTCCTCTGTAAGAAAGAGCTGCTCTTTCTCCCTTTATTTATTTATTCAACTGTTTATTTACATTGTTAGATGCATATAATTGTAGTATAACTTATGAGCTATAATTTGATATGGCCATGATTTATTTTCTCTCTCTAATTGTGTTAAGTTTGGGAGCTCTTATTAGCTTGACTTCTGTGTCCTTGAGATAGGCCCTCAACCTTTCTTCAGTACTGCCTTACTTTTGTGAGTCATAGGACGTTGCAGGCCCATCTTATCTTCTCCCTGCCCCAGCTCTACTGTCAATCACTTCTCCAAGAATCCCTGGTTGTGTGCATTGGAGAATGCTGTTTAGAAACCAAGATCTTGCCACTAGATGTGGTCATTCCTAATAGAGTAGGTCTGACTTACGTGACATGTCCTCTTACTAACTTGGAGTGATGAGCATGTCGCTTGCTAGGCACTCATAGATCATTGATTAAGTCATCTTATACTTTTGCCTAGAATAAATATTTCATTTACTAACATATACTTTATGGATTCTGTTTTCTTTTTTTTTTTTTTTTTTTTTTTTTTTTTGAGACGGAGTCTCACGCTGTTGCCCAGGCTGGAGTGCAGTGGCGCGATCTCGGCTCACTGCAAGCTCCGCCTCCCGGGTTCACGCCATTCTCCTGCCTCAGCCTCCTGAGTAGCTGGGACTACAGGCGCCCGCCACCGCGCCCGGCTAATTTTTTGTATTTTTTAGTAGAGACGGGGTTTCACTGTGGTCTCGATCTCCTGACCTTGTGATCCGCCCGCCTCGGCCTCCCAAAGTGCTGGGATTACAGGCTTGAGCCACCGCGCCCGGCCCTGTTTTCTTTACTTTCCTAAAAATGATACTCATTTTGAACTATTTTGAGTATTTTAGAGCATCCGTTCTCAAATTTTGAACAGAATATGATTGACTTCTTCTCTTAGTACTCACAGATGTAATAATCTAGAGAGTAGGACCAGGAAATGTGAACTCATTTAGAGCAACTGGAATCTTTTATGTTCTCCCTACTATTGGGATTTCATTTCCTATTGATCATGTTGTTTCAACCGTTTCCAATCTGAGGAAAATTATATGTGATAGAAAACTACAGAACTTTGACTTTCTATCTGGTTTTTGTCAGAACATATTCTTTCTATTTATGTAACCCTATATTATAACTAGTAAATGAAATAATTAACCATAATATAATTAACATTTCTCTAATATAATTGTTTTTAATATATAGAATTTAATTTAATTTGTACTTAAAATCTACTAATTTATTTTTACTTAAATATAGTACCAGTCTGTTTATTACGAAGTAATATAGGGTCACTGTATAATTAAGTATCTCATAATATCACCGCCATAGATAAATATTATCTTTACTGTACACACATGCACACATATATACATGTACACACAAAAGTGATACCACACTGCAAATATATTCATATGTCCTGTGATCTTCACTTACTATATAATTAATGCTACATGTAAAATTATTCATAAATATAATTTTAGTAACAGCTTAGTGTATCATTCTATATGTCCATTACAATTTTTAACTAAATATTTGTTATCAGGTCTTTTCTTCAAATATTGTATCATTTTAAGTAACACTGTAATAAATAATTTCATACAGAAATTTTTGTTTACATTTACAATCACCACCCAGCCCTCCTAATCACATTGCTCATAATATAACTGAAAATACATTTGATATAATTGAAAGTGGGTTTTTGTTTTATTTTTAATTTTACTTTATTGAAAACCTCAATGATTCTAAACTTTAGGCTTCTAGATAGTATTTTTATAATTATATGCTATCCGTTTATATTTATCTATTGTTACATGTCTTTTTTTTTTTTAATAAAACTGGAAAATATCTTGCTAAAAATCTCAATTTATCAGTGAGCTCCTCGTGGCACCACTTTAGTTCCTTTTTAATCCATTTGTCTTGGTCATTGCTGGTTATTTATTAAATCACTATTTCCTTGTGGGCTGTCTCTCCATTTCTTGATATATTTCTTTTATAATTCTCCTTTAGGGGAATCTTGATTGTGGTCAGTTTTGAATGAGTATGCCAGGATCCTTTCAAATGGATGAGATTCAGCGTTTTCATGAGTCTTCTGGTGTTTCCAATTTATACAGCAACACCTACTTTCAGATTGGAAATAACAGTTCTCGTCATCATTTCTTATGTCTTCCAAGAGTTTGAAGTTGCCTGTAAGGCAAATAAAAAATTTATCGAATGTTCCTCTCTCCACTGGGACTCCAAGCTAATGTCAAGAACGGCACCGCTCCTCTCTCATAGTGGTATTTTTCATCTGTGGCTGTTCTGTTATCTATCTTTGGACTGCCACATTCTCATCTTCAGTTTGAATGGTAGTCTATTCCCTCAAGGGTATAATTTTTGTTGTCTTTGTCTTTTATATCTAGGTCAGGTTCCTCAAGTGTGCTTCAACCATCAGGTTTAAGAAATTCCAGGTCATAGCATATCTTCCTCACATGCATCTTTGATACTATCTTTCTTTTTCTTAAAAATTCTCATTTCTTTGTGCATAGTTACTACTTCATTCTGTTAATGGGTGTCATATTATTAATTCTTGGTAGATGTACCAGTTAGCACAGTTCTGTCTGTAATAACAGGAACCCTGAGTCAATTTGGTTTAAATAAAAAGGAATTAAATACTTCACACATTCGTAAGTCTAGAAGTAGAAAAAGCTTAAGGGCTGATTGAGTAATTCTATGATAGCTTCAGGAACTTAATTTCTTTGCAACTCTGTTTGCTACCATCCATAGGTCCAGCTTCATCCTACGGTTGATTCACTTCGTTGTCAGAAGTTGATTGCAAATGGCTGCCTGGCGACCTGGTTCCTAGGTCTTGTGAATTAGGAAAAAATTATATACCTTCAACAGTAAGATATAAATCCTTCCATATTACTCAGGGTTCTCTAGAGATACAGAAGAAATAGGATATATGTATATGTAAAAAGGAATTTATTAGGGAGAATTGGCTCATATGATTACAAAAGCAAAGTCCCACCACAGGCGGTCTGCGAGCTGGAGAATAAAAAAAGCTGGTAGCATGCTCAGTCCAAGTCCAAATGCCTAAAAGCCAGGGGAGCCAATAGCACAGTCCCCAGTATGAGGCTGAAGGATGGAGAGCCCCCGATAGGCTGCTGGGATAAGTCACAGTGTCCAAAGGCCAAAGAACCTGGAGTCTGATGTCCAAGGGCAGGAGATGAAAATGCATCTCCCTGGGGAAGGAAGATAGAGAGGAAGCTCTGCCAAACTGAATATCCCCCTTCTTCTACTTGCTTTCCGTTAGCCAGGCTGGCAGCCAATTGGATGATGCCCATCCACATTTAGGGTGATTCATCCTCTCCCAGTCCACTGATTCACTTGTCAATCTCCTCTGGAAACACCCTCACAGACACACCATATATAATGTTTCACCCAGCTGTCTAGCCATCCCTCAATCCAGTCAAGATGACATCTAATATTAACTATCACATCTTCTTTGCAGTTGACTTGAAAATTTAGAACACTTAGTTCTAACCAGTGCAGCAGAGTCTCTGTACTGTTGGATCCATCAACGAAAGTGGAAGTGGTGTAGACACATTCTCTTCCTTCCCTACCCACTGGCTAAGAATATCTGTATAGTATGTTAAGATTGCGTATATGATTTCCTGCATCTTTCCATGTCTCCCTCCACATTTACTGTTACCCAGCTTTATCTTACCAGCTACTACAACATTTCTCTAACAGTGCTTCGGTTGTAAGAGTCCCAAAAATTTAGGAAGTGCCATTAATTAGATCTGTTTGGAGAAGATTCATAAAGCCTATTAGCATGCTAAACTCTATGAGAAGTCCTATAGTTGAAAATAAGTTTCTTTTGAGATATTTAACTCCTCATTTTCCAAACCTAATGAATTATGGAACTCTCATGTTGCATGTTGTCTTTTTGAATCTTATAAGGTTTTCAAGGAGAACACTTTGAAAAAATCTACCATATTGTATATAATAATTATCTCAATCAGAAATTCCATCTTTTGTTACATACTTTGGTAGACTAAGAACCTATGATGAGATTGCAGATGTCAGAGCGAGTGTATTCTTCCCATACCTGATGAGGTTCAGGACACATTACCCCAGGATATTTTAAGCTAGAGGAATTTTGAGAAAACAGCAAAAGCAAAAGGGTTACTCTCACTTTCCCTCACCCTTCTTCTCTGAAGCAGGTCATGAAACCTAAGAAAGATTTTCTGACCTTCCCCTGAAGCAGGTCAGACACTTATGTGAGAGGTACCCTCCCTATATCTGGAGGAAAGGAGCACCCTTATCTCTAAAGATGCAGGAACATAGGGAAAAATCTGCACAAACAGTCCCTGCTAAGCTTTCCAGTTTGTTACAATCAGATCAATTTTTTTTTTTTTTTTTTTTTTTTTTTTTTTTTGCTGTGTGATATTTCGGCATGACTATAAACTCTTCCAACTTACTCTAAAACAAAACAAAACTCAGGTTTAACTGTTATTTCATGTCTTCACTTCATTCTGGAAACTCTTGCGTCACATAAAAGTTATATGAAATAAATGTGCATGTTTTTCTCTTATTAGTCTGTCTTTTATTATAGAGCCTTCAACCGTGAACCTCAGATCAGAAGAAGGAAAGATATTTTCCTCCCTTATGTCCCCCATGCAGCACACTCAATCTCCAGCCAAGAGTCAGCACTATGGACATCTAAACAGTGGATCTGGTAAATCAAATTGTGATATCAAATCTCAAATCAATAACCAGCAGTTTGCACTTAATATTCATTATTTCCCTAATTTCCCCTCCCTTGATCTGGAGTGGAAGGTAGGATTTTAAAACATCTTGCATCTCCAAGAGTTCAGTTTTCTCTCAAGGACATCATGGTCTCCAAAGTTGCTGTGCAGAGCTGTTTCTTCTGTCAGTATTCTTTGTCTTCCATGTGACTCTGAGAAGAGGCTTTTAGTTACTTCATTTGAGAAGTCCTAAAAGCAGGGTTCCAGCAGAAAGACCTGGAATACCCAAGTATATGACCAGCTTTTCCTCAGAGCATCACACAACCCACCTTGAAGCCCTCATCTTCCCTCCAGCCATTGCAACCCTTTCTCTTCTTCCTGCTGCTTTGTCTTCATTTTCCATAAAGCACAACGTTTACTGCTGAGGGTCTAGATGTGGCCTCTGCAAAACACAGTGTCCACATATGTAGCTTTAGTTTTGCAGTTTCTTTTCCTTTGTGAAGTATTTTCTCACTTGATACTTGTTTGAATCCCTTTTCCTCTCCATTCTTGAGATGTTGTTTTCTCATCAGAGAATTCATTTTGCATCTCTAGAATAATCTACATATTTGTTGTACATTGTCTTTAATTATAGTGGATACAGTAGGGATTATTTAAAAATATTGTATGGTAACTGCATTGTCTATTTTTTTCCAACAACCTTACCAAATATTGTTATGACCACTTTGTACCAGAGGAAGCATGCTGAGGGAAACTGCCCCATGACCACGCAGCGGGGAACTAGTGAAACTGACCCCAGATTGCTCTGATTATAAATTTCTGTGCTCTTTCTTATAAGCCTGAGGGAAATGCCTTTCCTGAGTTTTGATGTGCACGATATATATAGTCAAGACCTCCTTGCATTTGTCCGATGAAGACTTTTTGAACAGACATGTGACACAAGCATATGTACCATTTTTTGAGTGATTTTTATGTGGTGACCACCATAGCAAGCTCTTACAAGCCTTGTCTTTAAGAACACTTTATAAGGTTAAATTGTGTCATTTGATGCTTATAAATCACAGTTTGACAGGTTATAACACTAAAATAAAACTAAAAAAGGAAAGAAAAGGTTTCAACCCTATCTCTGATTTAGAATCACCGCAGGAACTTCTAGAACATACCAATGCCTATGTCTCTTCCTTACAGATTCTGTTTTAATTGGTCTGAGTAAGATCCCACCCCCACCATCAAAACCAATTTTGACTATAGTTTTTGAACAGTTCTTTGTTAAATCTAATGTTTAGCCAGAACTAAGAACCACGAGATTAGATGATTCAACTAAAACCACATAATTGACTGTTTGTAATTAGATCTGTAGTCTCCCGGTTGCTACCCAAGTTCTCTTTCCATTAGGCTCTCTTTTCCATTAGGCCTCCAAGGTTTCTTTCTATGAAAATATACAAAGGCATTCAAAGACTCTGCAATTATAAGCCCCTGGGTCTCCTGAAACAGTTGGATGGATAGAGATAGTTCTCTTGTTCCCTTGCCCCAAGAATCATCTTTGATAACACTACCCAGAGCTATGAGACAGCCAGGGGCCCACCAAGCTTCCCACAACTCCATTTCTCTTGTCTCTCTCTTCCCCTTTTCTAATTAAATTGGCTTGTCTTGAAACTCCCAGCTATCCAACTAGTTTTAAAACGTATTGTTTTAAACAAGCAACAATTTTATATGGCTAAACATTGTAAAAGATTAAATGGGGATTCAGTAGATTTCCCAGTCACTCAGCTTCTCTCCCCAGAGCTGCCTAAGCCCAGTGTCTTCTGTGTCTTTTCAGAGATATCTTATGCCTATATTAAAAAAATGTATGTTTTGTTCTTATTCTCTACAAATAATAATACAGTATATGCAGTAGGAATGGAAGCCAGGCCTCCCACCCCTAGCACAAAATTTACCCTCTCTGTGTTCACCAGTTCAAATCTGTTTTACATCTTGTTTTTTTCATGGATTAATGAATTTTGAATAGTTTTCCATACCAGTATATAGGTGCCTCCTCATTCTTGCTTATGTCTTTGTTCAATTATATTCCACCCTTCTACTGATAGACATTCGGTTTGTTACCAATTATTTTATTATTATAGACAAACCTTTAAACTAATGTATTTCATGAGTTTGTCCATGTGAAGTATATTTCTAAGATAAATTTCTAGAAATGAACTTCCTGGGTCAAAGTGTGTGCATATTTGTAATCTTGATAGATATTGCCAAAATGGTTTCTTTAGCAGTTGTACTGATTTTTATTCTGAGCAGCACATCTGAGTATCTGACTCTCCTCATAGCCTCAAAAACGCTATGTATTACAAACGTTTTGATCTGTATGTCAATCAGATGAATGGAAATGGCATTTCAGCATAGATTCATTTTTGTATATCTCCTTACAGAATCAAGTTTTACAAACTAATTTTTAAAATTCTATTTTTCTGTGTTTTTTTATATTATATTTTATTACATTATATCAGGATTGCACTAATCAAACTTGCTATTTATTATTGTAATTGTTTGTTTCAACCTAAGCTTAAAAGGCTAACACATGGGCTAGCCTGGGAATCTAGCCAGCATTTGCAACCTTATTTATATGGGAAAAAAATCACCTATAGCTCCATATAACTGAATTATAGACACATTTGACAGGCATGCAGTGTCCAGCGTGACACTCTCTGTGCTCCACATCACACGTGTGCAACATATTTGATGGGAAGTAAATAGCTGTTCAGATTCACAGCATAGTACTGAACAGCAAGTACATTCAGAAATTACCTGTTAGTCCTCTTCCAAGAACTCATTTCTTTCCCTAAGTAATTGTACCTTGAACAAAGGTCATTAAACAGCCATAATAAAAGAGTTCGCATTTTAGAAGGTTTTGTGAATTTTGTAATTTTCCTTCACGTCAGGGAGCCAGGTCCCCTCTAAGGTTCAAATGGAGTACACTTTAAACCTCAAGGCCCTCAAAGATTAATTTATGTCAACAGACTGCATTCAGATGTGACATGGAAGCCAGAGGGGCTAGTAACTTCCATGGTGTTACACTGGAAGTAGCCCAATAAGAACAAAAACCAGGTGATATGTTTTGGCTGTGTCCTCACCCAAATCTCATCTTGAATTGTATTCCCCATAATCCCCATGTGTCACGGGAGGGACCCAGTGGGAGGTAAGTGAATTATGGGGGTGGTTACCTCCATGTTGTTCTCATGATAGTGAGTGAGTTCTCATGAGATCTGACCGTTTGCACTTCTCATTGCTGCTTCCATGTGAAGAAGGACATGTTTGCTTCTCCTTCCACCATGATTGTAAGTTTCCTGAGGCCTCCCCAGCCCTGCAGAACTGTGAGCCAATTAAATGTCTTTCCTTTATTAATTACCCAGACTCAGGTATTTCTTCACAGCACCATGAGAATGGACTAATACACCAGGCCTCCTGCCACCAGTCCAATGGTTACTGTTCTGTCTGTGTTTACCATTTCAAATGCATGTCTCTGTTCATCAAGCAACAGTCCCAAACTGAAACTGATAATTATCCTTCAGCATTAAGTGCAGACTAAGGGTCACTCTGAACTTATAATTACCTTTTTTCTTTTCTCTGACTTTGGATCAAACATGTACATAGACATGACATAAACCCAGTTACAATATCCCCTGGGGTGGTGTCGTATTGTGGGGCCCAGATCCCCTCCAGACTGAGGCTCAGCTGAAGGGCGTCTTCTCAGCCTTCTGCTGAGCCTCTCTCTGGACATTGCTCTCTCAGTAGAAGAGAACCTCCTTGGCCAATGTTATGCCTCCTTCCTGGGGCCTACCTAAGACTGGCCCATGGGTAGGAGCGTGACTGGGATAAGACTCAGCCCTCTTTTCTCAATTTAGACAAATTTGAAGGGCTCTCCCAGCCCCAAAGCTTCCCATGAGATGATTGAGGTCTTAGGTATGACTCCAATGACAAGTCAATAGGAGGAAGAAATGGTTGGAAATATGTTGCTGTGGTTTGTTATTAAAATAACACCTGGAGGGGTAGAACTGGGCAAACATCGCTTTACTGCTTCTCTTTAAAGAAAGTTCCCTTAAGATCCAGGGCTTCAGCCTGAGGTTGATTTTCTTTTCCTGAGGACACAGACTTGGTAGTTGAAAGGACACAACCTGGAATGTCATTCTTTCTCTTATGGAAGCCCCTTGGTGGCCACCACTAGTCTTGGGCTAGGAATTTCAATGTTGATTGGAATTGGGTATTAATTATTTTTCATTGTATTTTTTAATGTGTTATATTTTGACTATGGAAAACGAAGATTAAAAACAAGAAGGAAGAAGAGAAGGACTATCAATATCAGTAAAAAAGAAAGTCTGTACCTTTATTTTGTGTTTCATAAGGTGCTGAGTACCCTGCTATGTGCTTTATACGCAATGGTGCATTCAAGCCTCGCAGTAATCTCCTGGAATGAGCACTGGTTTTACATTAAGAGACTGAGATGACTAATGCTAAGTAATTGGACTGAAATCAAATACTTAGTAAAGAGAAGAACCAGGATTTGAATGTGTGGTCTCACCCCACCTGGGCTAGTCCCCTCTGTATAGACTATCTCTCCAAAGAAAAACCAATGTTAAAAATACCCTTGATGTAACAGGGGTTGTAGGACAAACAAACGGTTGAATAAGAAAAAAGTTACATGACCTTAGCCATAAAAAAGGATGAGTTTGTGTCCTTTGTAGGGACATGGATGCAGCTGGAAACCATCATTCTCAGCAAACTATCGCAAGAACAGAAAACCAAACACCGCATGTTCTCACTCATAGGTGGGAACTGAACAATGAGATCACTTGGACTTGGGAAGGGGAACATCACACACCGGGGCCTATCATGGGGAGGGGGGAGGAGGGAGGGATTGCATTGGGAGTTATACCTGATGTAAATGACGAGTTGATGGGTGCAGCACACCAACATGGTACAAGTATACATATGTAACAAACCTGCACGTTATGCACATGTACCCTAGAACTTAAAGTATAATAATAATAATAATAATAATAATAATAATAAAAGAAAACAAACAAACAAAAAATGCATCCCAGGTACCACTTGTAAATTAAGAATATAAGAAATATATTCAATTAGCTCCAGTAATTACTCATAATTGCCTATTCAATGCAAGAGCTCCTGGTAAAGATGAAAGATCTAAGATTTAAGAATGAGATCTTCAGTTTCAGCATACACTTATTAATATCGGTTACAAAACGGGTGTCTTTTGGATCTTTCATATGCATTGACCTATATAACCTTTAAGTTAATTGTCAATCTAATATTAGGAATGCATAAGGTGAGTTTCACAAAGTAGGAATAACTTTCCCAGGAAACTTTTATAAGAAGTAGTAAAGCTGGATCTCAAATTCAGGTCTAAAGAATTAAAGCAAAGCTTTTGCTCTGCTTCCCAATGGTGTTACTATTGGAAAGGGACATGCAGGGCCAACTGTTTCAGTGTTTCCAGTGCTGTGTTCTCTGTAGCACCAATAGTTTGTGAAGTATTTGGAAATTCTAAGCTGAACTTTGTTAAATTTGTTTCCTTATTGCAAGAAAAAAATATCTCCCCAAATCCTAATATGTTAATGTGAACTGTGAACTGTGCATTTCGAGAAATGGCATATGCAAAGATTCCCCAAAGTATTCTTCCCCATTGACATCCTTCCTTCTTTTTTTTTTTTTTTCTTTTTCTTTTTCTTTTTTTGAGACAGAGTCTCGCTGTCTTGCAGAGGCTGAGGTGCAGTGGCATAATCATGACTCACTGCTGCCTTAACCTGCTAGGGTCAAGAGAACCTCCCATCTCAGTCTCATGAGTAGCTGGGACCACAGTTGCACATCACCATGCTCGGCTAATTTATTTCATTTTATTTTTGTAGAGATGAGGTCTTACTACCCTTTCCAGGTTGGTTTCAAATGCCTCATCCCTCCTTTTCTTATCGGCTATTAGGATTTCTAATATTTCTTGGAAAAATTCATTCAAGAACCATGAAGAAGAGTTCTATCAACTCCATGGCCAATAGGTTTTTAGTGATTAACTTATGTCTCTTAGAATTTCAGTTTAATTCAGCACACATTTATGGTGTGCCAGCTACGTGCCATGTGCCAAGCAAGAAGTTAGGCCATAATGACGAGTACCCTAGGAAGATAAGCACATTGCTCTGCTCTGTCTCACAACTCTTAGAAGTAAAGTTCTACTGTATTATCCTCCATTAATTTCTTTTTTCTCCTCTGGTACTTTTTATTTTCTTTCTGGTATTGTACTTAATGCACTTAATTTCTGAATCCAATGTATTGTAAGGAATTCTATCTCAGGAAATTAACTGGCATATGATATCTCTTTCTTGTTTTAGAAATAATCACTAAGTGTGTTCATTCTTTCATCTCTTTATTTATTTACTGAGGGTGCCTTGAGTACCTAATCTGTGCCAGACATTCTTCAAGGCACTTGGAAAACCTCAGTGTATACATTGGGAAAACATTTATGCCCTCCTGGAACTTATATGACTTGCAGAAGTTTAGACAGAGACAAAATAGGTAAGATAATGATATGATATGATAGAAGGGTTTGGGTGATGTGGACAAAATACAAAGGTAAGCAGGGTTAGGAAAGCTCAACTGCTGAGTTGACAGAGGTGGGGCAGGTTGCAACGTTAAAGAGGTTCATTGCAAATGCATTTGCAGAGGGTGAGATCTGGAGAAAAAAAAGAGTTAAAGGTGTAAAGAGTGAGCCATGTAGTTATCCCTGGAGCCATCCAGAAACAGGAAGTAGCTAGAGCAAAGAGCCTAGTGTGTTAGAGAAAAAGCAAGTCAGCCAGTGTGGCTGGAGAGAGTGAAAGAGCAGCAAGAAAGGTGAAGTGAGAGGTCTCAGGAAGTTTCATGCATCGTGCATGACTTTGTAGCCACAGTAAAGATTTTGTCTCTTACTACCCTGAGTTGAAATAGGAGCCACTTCTCAAGACTGAGTAGAGGAGAGCCATCATCTGATTTATATTTTGAAAGCATGTCTCTGGCTTCTGACATGACAATAGTCTCCAAGGAGATAAGTGGTAGAAGCAGGACATTGTCATGGGAAAGGCGACACTGGCTTGGAGCAGGGGAAACAGTGGCAAGAATTAATGGAATTCTGCATATGCATATATCTTTATTAAGACATAATTGCTATACACAGAACTACACATGTTTAATGTTTACAGTTTGATGAGTTTGGACATATGCATACATCTAGAAAGTATCACCACAGTCAAGGTAATAGACAAATCCACCTACTTCCGAAAGTTCTGTTTGCCCCTTTTGTGTGTATGTGGTAATAATACTTAACATGAGATCTATCCTCTTAACAAAAATGTAAGTGCACAATACAGTATTGTTAGATATAAGAACTATGCTGCTGTACAACAGATCTATAAAACTCATTCATCTTGTATAAATAATTCTGTATATTTTTTTGGAGGTAGAGCTGATAAATTATTATGAGATATGAGAAAAAGGGAAAAAATAATATTTCTAAGATTTGGGAACTATTAGAAGAATTGAAGTGCCATTCACTGGGATTTCAAAGGCAAGTTTGGAGAAAAAGTGATGTTATTTTGGGTGTGTTGAGTTTGAGACAGGGAGATGTTGAGAAGGATGGTGCATCTGCAGGTGTAGAGTTCAGGAGGGCAGTCTATTTGGAGACTCACATTTGGGAACATGAGAATAGATGAGATCTAGTCACCGAAAAGAAACTGGTCCTACAAACAAAATTTGACAGGGTACTATTGCCAAGGTTGGAGGAAAATGCTAACATTGAAGTGTCCAAGAAGTAACTGAAGAAGTGATCAAATATGATTTTCAGTGGAACTGGGGTTAGATATGTGCTAATTAACAGCCAGCAATTAATAGGAGGCATTACAAACCATCATAGTGCCTTCATATCACTCACCACAACTGTCACAAGTGAAACTTACTTGTGTGTTCCTTGTTTAATATGTCTTCTCTGCCTTATTATAAGCCACATCCTTTGATTTTTTTTGCTGTGTCTTGGGTTGCCAAAGGATACTGACTCATAGTAGGTGTGCTCATAAATATTTATGGAACAATGACTGAATATTTATTGGGCAGTAATTGAACATATATTAGCAGTGATCAAACACTGAACAAAAAAATAGAATGTAGTCGATTACTTATTGACAGTGTGGTGTGTGCTCATGAGACGTAAAATCCATTGTTAAGCAGTGGGGTGTACGTTGAGCTAAGGGAACTAAATGCTTTAGAGGTACAGATGGCAATCTCAAGAAGGTCAAATCTGAGGCTGAGCCTTGCAAGCTGAGATTAATTAAAATTGACAGAAAGGTACAGGGAGAGTTCTCCAGGCAATACTACAATGACTATTCCTTCACAGCCCATAAATAACAGTATTCTTTTTCTAACTTTATGTACTGCCATCCATGATAGAGAAGCTAAAAGACATGCTCGAAGTTACTGAGGTAAACAGTGATTTAAAAAACAAAGGTGGGAGTCTAGGTTTTAAAATGATAGTGATATAAAAATAAGTAGAACCATTTGTCTAATGTATGATAAGATGCTAGACAGTGAGAGAGGATTCTGGAAGTCAAAAATACTTAGTCAATATACCCTCTTTATTGCTTTCAGGACTATCTTGTTAATGATATTTAAGGTGTTGAGATTCTATGGACCCACATCTGTCAAACCATCTTTCCAAAGTAAAGTGTTAAAATCATTGAGTATGTCTATATTTTAGTAGAAGCAGGATATTATCTTTTATTTTTATACCTTCTAAAATATTTGTTATGATTTTATCATACTTTTAAAAAGATTGTACTGAAGACAGTTTTCAAATCATGGGACAATCTTGATTCTTTCATTTGGTCAGACTTTATGACTACCAAGGCTTACAAAGAGGAAAATATCTTTAACTCTATTTTATCTGTAAGCATTGTTTATTTTTACCTACTCTTAATACTCACAGAAATATAAGATATATGAGAAAGGTAGAATCGTTTCCATTTCATTTGCAGATGTATTACAACATCTTAGCTTTGTCTCTATCCTTTTAGACACCGGATATTCCAAAGGCTACGCAGAGCTCACAGGGTCAGTCTTTCTAACCATAGATATGGTCTCCTTCCTCTTCAATATCCATGACTTTTTATAATTTCCAGTGAATGCAAATTACAAATGTGCAACTTTCATTTCCATGTTTAGATCCCTTAATTCAGAAAAAATAACAATGGACCCTGGCTGTAAAACCCACACAGTGTTGCAGGCTTTTTGCTTGCTGGAACTTTCAGCTCATTCTTGAAAGTAGAAGTAGGAGAATCTTACTTCCCAAAAGGATGATGAAAGTTGAACCTCTGGGCTCACCTACAAAATGAACTAAAGGAAAGTCACTTGATTGTCCCTGGATTTCTACCAAAGACAAATCACGCAGCGCACAGGCCTGACACGGAAAAGTTAGTTCAGTGAGAGGGTAGGGTGCCTGCTGCTCGGGAGGCTGTTTGCTGACACACTGACCAGCTCTGCTCCATTCCACAATACCATCCCTGACACACTCAGCAAACCCTCGTGAAAGTTTAGGGCAAGGAAAGAGGATCTAAAAGCTAGATCCCTATTGTATTTCTATAAAATTAAAGTGAGATTTCTACCTTTGGCAAACATTATTTCTGTTCCTGAAAGAAATATGAAAAGTAAAAAAACAGATTTTGAAAATCCACTCACTTGACCCATTTTGCAGAAAAATAAACTTTGTAAACACTTTGGAACATCTATCCTCTAATCATTTTTTGTACACATCTACTTAAATGTCTATATTTAATTTTTGAAAGTATCATTCATTTCTTATACAAAGCATATATTATTAGAAATATTAAATACATTATAAATAAAGTATTAGAAAGTTTTTAAAAATGACAAGGAAAAGTATTATTGATATGGGACATAGAGACTGTGGACCTGATTTAGGAATAGCTGTTTCTACAGAAGACCAAGCTCGTGGTTCAAGAGTCATCTCTGAGACTCAAGGGAAGTGATTTCCTAAACTGAAGATTGATCTGATCGTGCTTATCAAAAACCAGGCTACATACTTGCAAAATTATTGACAAAAACTCTACATATAAAAAAGCTGGTCGTACTTTTAAATTAGAAAAATAAAAAAAAAAATCTAGTCAGAAATAAAAACTAATTACCTATTGAGAGCTGAAACTAAGATCATGTTTTGTCCCTGTGTTAAACAATACTCAGAATAAGCAAGAGTGGCTTAGACCTTGCCCCAGAAAACACGCGTTTCATAAGATAAAACTGAGAACTGGCTCAAATGGCTTTTGATCAAGACTGACAGCTTGCTCATAGAGACTCACTTCAAGATTCCTCATTCTCTGTGTCCATCAATCCAAAGGTCTTAGATCAAAAACTCTGTCCAGTCCCAGCCAATTTCCCAGCTGGCAAGATTAGCTTTAAAATAATCCAATTTGGGCCCTAACTACTAAAAATATCTGCCCCTGCCTTCTAGACACTACTAAGACTCTGACAAAGTAAGTTTATCTGTTAATATGGTAGGTCTAATACATTTAGTTTTCCTTTAGCAAAGTGTGTTTTTCGTTGTTTTTTGAGAGTTGTCAGTAGACTTTACTAAAGATCCCAAATCATGGTCTCTCTAGATCTCTTGTGCTCTGAACTAGATTCTCAAAGATTTTTTTGATTTAGTTCACGTTTTCAAAAATATCTGCAGTGTTATTTGTGTCTTTTACTGCCTCAAGCAAAGCAGACAATAGTTTTTACCTGGTCATTTTTAATGTCTTTTCATTCATTTGCTATTTAATCCATGTTTTTTGTTTTTGTTTTTCAAATCTCAACTTAGTGTCTCTTTCTCCCTATTTTGTTTTTATATACTTGTATCTGGTTTCATTGTGATCAAGTCTTCCAGAATACTGTTAAGTTTTTATGGTTCATTATTTTTGCTCAAGAAGTAGATAATTTTCATCTGCCTTACAGGTGGCATACTCTCACTTGGAACTCTTGGACAAACATCCAGGCTACAATGCTTTTATCAAATGCATGAACTCCCTTCAACTGAAATGTGATCTGACCTGTCTTCACTCTCTCTCTCTGTGACACAATTACAATGGAGCCCATGAAAAACTACAACGCTCAGAAACCCTGTTATGCACCTTCTTGTCTCCAGCCCTGTCTACACTTTTAACTGTTGTAGACTATTAGTCCCTGATGGAATGTTCCACTTCTGGATTCTTTCTCTTGTTTTAAACTTGTACAGATATCACTGCTTCTGTTCTACAGTGCTCCAGAAGTGAGAAACTTCATATAAGAATTTGAGGCACTGTATTATGGAGATGCACAGAGAGAGGATAATACAAATTCTCACTCTGACTGCCTAAGAGCAGACCTGAAATGGGGACAGACTTATCATTTTCTGTGTAAAATATGCATTGCCTGTCTGGCCCAAGAGGATGCTACTTCCAGGCAGACAACCTTTCTGTTTGCAGAGCATGTGTGATTCTAGAATTTCACTTCATGCTTTAGCTCCTCCAGCCTATTAATCTAAAAAAAAAAAGAATCTCCAGTTTTGGGCCATTAGATTAAATGTCACACTCTCTTCTTTTTTTTTTTTTTTTTTTTTTTGAGACAGAGTCTTGCTCTGTCGCCCAGGCTGGAGTGCAGTGGCCAGATCTCAGCTCACTGCAAGCTCCACCTCCCGGGTTCACGCCATTCTCCTGCCTCAGCCTCCCGACTAGCTGAGACTACAGGCGCCCGCCACCTCGCCCGCTTCTTATGGTGCTGTAATGGCCTTCATTTTTGTTTTTTTGGTTTGTTTTCATTTGGTTTGTTTTAGTGAGAAATTTGAAAAGCGGGGGAAAAAGACTGAAGCTGGATTTGCAGAAGCCCCTGAGAGTAAGAGGTTTGCGTTCAAACTTATTGTATTGATTCATAGAAGAATTAGCTGACATTGAAAATGTGCTTCCTTTGGCTACTGTCTACTGTGATCTTTGTGTCTTTCCACAAGATGTCGACTAGGGCTCTCTTTTGCCTGGAGACCTCGCTCAATGTGGCTCACCCACTTCTGTGGTCCTGTCAAGGGTCCAGCACTAATTGTTTTCTCTTTGAGATCTGAGCGTGTGTTCTGCTTCACCTTGACAGAGGCCCAAAGCATCACCACTTCATTGTGAAAACAAAACATCTTTATCCAAGCATACTATGAGTTCAGTAACTTTACTACAGATGCATGGGATTGTAAGAAGAGGTCAATTCGTGGATTTTCAGTTTGCAGTTATCTTGCTGTTTCTATGCACACTCTGAAGCAACACCAAATTATTTTTACTTGTCTCATGAGCAGAACACTTTTGCCTGTGTTCAGGCCCTGGAAACCAAACTTTTATTCGGAATTGTGCTTATCAATCCACAGGTTTTATCACAGATGCTAAAAAAATGAGGCAAAATGTTCTCTGGTCCTTTGTATTTACAATACTTTTGGATTGATGTTTTTTCTTTCCAAAGCAGACCTCAGAGGCTAAAAAATGTCATGTAACTTCCAGAAAATTGCACAGCTAGTAAGTGGCACATGTTGAGATACTGAGGACTCTGAAAACTCTTCATCTAGACTAGGTATTTCTCTGTGTCCAGGCACTGTTTTGTCTTTCACAAGATGGTCCAACACTCACCTTCTTTATGTGCCCTCCGTAAACTACTTAACTCACTTGCGGTCCTGTTCCATGTGTGTGAAATGGTTGTAATATTCACCTGTAAAACAGTAACGTGATTGAGACTTCCAACAGGTAAGGTGGAACTGGACATGTCATAAACACTTCATATTAATTTTCTTCTTCTTCCCTTCATAATTCCTTGGTCAACATGATGACCAGTATACAACTTAATGTGTCACAGAAAAATGAATCTTCCAAATAATGTTTATTTCAGATGGATTTAGTGAAATGAGGCAAGGTCCTTGTAGCAGATAATTATCTTGTGTGACTCTCCTGTTTGCATACCCAAAAGCAAAAGTGCAGTGGTCACTAGTGTTCCCTAGAAATTTTCTCTAAAGTAATAGCTTCACTCCAGTATGATAGCTCAGCTGTCACCTGTTCTTGGAATCCTTCCCCTACTCCCAATTAAGGTCAGGTCCTTCCTCTGTGTTTTTTCCAGCTCCATCATTTATGTTAATAGGTTAAATTGTTTACCTTTTTACTCCTCCATGTAAATACCAGCTCTTAGTGTTGTGTATTTAGCATTTTTGCTTCAGCAATGTAGTTAGAGAAAATAAGTTATAAGTGTAACAGTAGACATTTGATTAATGTGTGAATGAGTGACTATCAATCTCCTTTCATTCCAAAGTAAAACATTCTTCGAAACTACCAATTGTTATACATTGCCCCAGGTCCTTTAACTAAACTTGGCCAGGTCACTCAATAGATATAGGGAAACATTTCTTTCCTATTCTCCACGATTGCCCTTCTGCTTCTCTTTGTAGTCTTTCTGCTTCCTCGTTCGTTTTGTGCTATTATCTCCCTGCAACTCTTATTCCACAACTTCTCATTTTGAAAACTAGTCAGTTAAGCTTCTTCAATATGCCAACTGGAATCCACTCTTTCCAGCTTCCATTAGCTCTCCTTGTCCGTGGCTGAGGTTACAGATGAACCCATGACAGTTCTATTATGCCAACAAGAACACGGCCAGGCCGGCTGGTCTTCCTGCCAGCGAAGGTGAACTGGACAAATGATAGACAGCCAGTGGAGCCAGGATGTATAGTCACAGAATGAGAAGCACTTCTCTAAGACGGGCCTTCTCTCCGGTCTTTAACTCTGGCATGGGCATGAAAGAAAGTGGCTGCCCTGAAAGAAATCAACCCTGAAATCAGGTCACTCTCAGGGTTCTGCAAAGTGTTAAAGAATGCAAAGAATATCTTTGGTTTCCGGAAACTTCTTTTCTACAACATTTCTGCAAACCCATCTCCCAGTTCCCCAAAAGAATGAGTTTCTTGGTTTGATGTTCAAAACTTGTTCTCTTCTCTAGAGAAATGTAACTATCAAAGACACTATCTGTCGTTCACAGATAAGATGATATCAGAGAATGATATAGAAGAGTGTAAGCTGGTGTAAATCGAAGTCTTTGGAAGAATAGAAAGTTTAAAGGGAAACATTTCTAATGATGTGCAGGGCAGTAGCCTCTTTGAGGAAACACACAAAAGCTTGGCTTGTCTGTATTTTTTAAATATGAGGCAACATGCTGAAAAAAAAGGCTTTAAAGAGAGGGCCATAAGGTAACTGGTCCTAGTTACTATCTCAGGATGCACAAAGACTTCATGATGTGTACATTCTGGGCCCAAGAATTTTAGTCTTAATCATTTATTTTTGGTTAGGAAAATATACAACCTTACATATACTGTATCTCCAATACATTTCTGTTAATTTGATTTAGAAATTATAGATAAAATAACCTAGTAAAAATATTTTATACCTTCTGTTCTTAAAAAAAATCCTGCAGTCATGTCTCATCATAAACTTCAGATACTGAAGTTTTTTGGGGGATAGATTTTTAAATTTTTTTGAAGTTATTTATATTTGAGTAAATTTATTGAAGAAGTGTAAAGAATTAATATGAATGTGAAGGTGGAAGAACTGACCATGGAAAACGAAGGATAAAAAAAAACAAGCAACAAACTATCTGCATTTACACAAATTACTCTAAATGTATACACATCTGTATTTAAATGCATCAGAAAATATAATGAATAATTTACCATTCCAAGCAGTCGTAGTTGGAAGGAGATCCAATTTTCCTAATAACACTAAGCTTGCTTAGAAGAGTCTCTAACTCTTTCTTTTTCTAACAAATTTACTTTGGAACAAAGATCTCATATTTTTAATACAATTACCGGCAGCAAATTTTCATCTTTCAACAAGAATTTGAGTTTAGAAATAGCCAGAGGTCGGCTGGGCATGGTGGCTCACGCCTGTAATCCCAGCACTTGGGGAGGCAAAGGCAGGCGGATCATGAGGTCAAGAGATGGAGACCATCCTGGCCAACATGCTGAAATCATGCCTCTATTAAAAATACAAAAATTAGCTGGGCATGGTGATGGGTGCCTATAATCCTAGCTACTTGGAAAGTTGAGGCAGGAGAAGCTTGAACCCAGAAGGCAGAGGTTGCAGTGAGCCAAGATCATGCCACTGCACTCCAGCCTGGGCGACAGAGTGAGACTCTGTCTCAAAAAAAAAAAAAAAAAAATAGCCAGAAGTCATTTCAAAACCAAGTCTAGGGAATAGGTGAGTGAGCAAGATGTCCCAGTGATTTAAAAAAGGGCTGAGCTGATCCTATGGTTTTCATGAGAGCTCTAAAGACTATTTCAGAGTAAAAATATCTTACAGTGTTTTAATAAGTGAGACCATCATTGAAGTAAGTGTAATTTCCCACTGTGACTACTTTGAAGGAAATGCCACTGAATTAGAAGTATAGTTTCTATTATGTTGACAAGAATCAGTCTTCTTTTTTTTTTTTTTTTTTTTTTTGGAGACGGAGTCTTGCTCTGTGCCCCAGGCTGGAGTGCAGTGGCGGGATCTCGGCTCACTGCAAGCTCCGCCTCCCTGGGTTCACGCCATTCTCCTGCCTCAGCCTCCAGAGTAGCTGGGACTACAGGCGCCTGCCACCTCGCCCGGCTAATTTTCTTGTATTTTTAGTAGAGACGGGGTTTCACCGTGTTAGCCAGGATGGTCTCGATCTCCTGACCTCATGATCCGCCCGCCTCGGCCTCCCAAAGTGCTGGGATTACAGGCTTGAGCCACCGCGCCCGGCCTAAGAATCAGTCTTCTTATAGGTGTGTTAGACAGAGTTAGTGCTTTTACTATATACAAGATTCAAGCAATGTAAAAGAAAGCACTGGAAAACTAACAAATATGAGTGACATGAACATCAGTTCACAAAGGAAGAAAATTAAATAACTTACACAAATGGGAAAATAAGAAGCTCAAACGAATACAGTCATGCACTATATAATGATATTTTAGTCCAAGATAGATGGCATCCATGTTGGTGGTCTCATAAAATTATAATACAACATTTGTATTCTACCTTTCCTAGGTTTAGATATGCAAACACCATTATGTTGCAATTGTCTACAGTATTTAGCACAGTACCATGCTGTACAGGTGTATAGTCTAGAAGCAGTGGGCTACATCATATAGCCTAGGTGGACTAGTAGGCTGTACTATCCAGGTTTGTGAAAGCAGACTCTATGATGTTCATGCCACAGTGAAATTGCCTAATGACACATCTCTCAGAATGTATTTCCGTTGGGAGTGACATGACTGCATTTTAATCAAGACATGTCCAATCAAAGCAACCATTCTACACAATCTCTAGTAGTTAAGTTCACAAATATTTTTTAAAGATACCAAAAGTTGGCAAGATAACACACAAAAAAATGAAAACACACCCTTCTGGGAAGGGCATCGATTTAACAAGAATTCTTGAAAATCAATTTTAATATTATATATGTATTTATGTACATAGACATATAGAGAGAATTATATATAGATAGATAATAGATAAGAAACAGCTTGACACACACATGCACACACACATATGCACTCATGTACACACAATGTTTATATCCTGTGATTCTATAACACTATTTCTAGAAATTTGGGGAGAAATAATATGTAATATTGGAAAAATTACAAATACAAATATGTTAAATACAGTATTATGTCCAAAATGAAAACCAGTAAGTAAACCATGAAATCTGATATGTTCCTTTGGGTATGTACCAAATTGGATGTTACTGATGGTTTTATTTTGGTAGTCTATTTATGGCTGATTAAAAATACTCTTCTTTCTACATGTCTGCATTTTCTAAATTTAATATAACAATTATACAGTTTTAGCAATTAGCAAACTAAGGTTTATTATTAGAAAATTTCTTTAAAAATTTCTCAACTTCCTCAAATTGATAAACAGCATCTACAAAATGCCCATAACTAACAACATAGTTAATAGTGAGAGACAGAAAGATTTTCCCGAAGTTTAGAAACAAAATGAGGATGCCCTCTCTTGTCACTTTTATTCAACATTATACTGGAAGGTTTAAGCCAGAGCAATTAAGCAAGAAATGAAATAAAATGAATCTAAATGAAAAGCAATAAGTAAAACTCTCTCTATTTGCAAATTCTGTTTTCTTATATTTATTAGCAATGACCAACTTGAAAAATTAAGAAAATTATTTATAACATTATCAGAGGTAATTAAGAAACTAAAATGTGTTTTAACGAAAGAAATGTAAGACTTGTACACTGAAAAATTGTGGAGAGAGTATGAGCACTATTGTGGGTAAAAATTAGGGATACAGATTATATGTGTGTATATCTATATTTGTGTGGGTGTATATGTAAACACATACACGCTTACATATTCACCTTTTTAATCATCTAAGTGGATGGCCACAAAGAGCTATATCTGCAAATGCTTGTTGTGAATTAGCTGCTAAAGTGTCATATTAAATGGAAATACAAGTCAGGTAGGCAACCATAAGTACAAAAAATGTGTGTGAATAGACAGGGATCATCGGATGATAGGAGCACACCCTGGAAAGCAACACAAATTTAATTTTGGGAATGAAACCTCAGGGGAATCCCCCCACGTGGAGCAGTTTCACAGCTTTCTTCTGCTCAGTCTGCCAGTCTAGTGCTCTTAGACCTGTCCTTCTGCCCTGGCGGAGGAGGGGAAAGAGGCTTCCTGGTAAGTTTGTAGTCTGCACTGAGCTATTAGCCATTCAACCAAGAGGACTTGTGCCCCCCAACTCAGTCTTCCAGACTCTGTCACGCTCTGCAGTGAAGAAGAGGTAGGAAGGAAGAGAAACAGTAAACACTACTGGAGAACGCCTCAGCTAGTCTTTCTCCAGACACCCCATAATCAGCGGGAGGCTGCTTCAGGATCATGCTGTTAAGAAACCGTTTAAGCTTTGGTGTCTCTATTAGTTCGCTATTGCCACTGTACTAAATTACCAATAAACGCAGTGGCTCAGAAAACACAAATTTATTATCTTACAGTACTGGATTAAATTTAATTAATTAATTAATTAAATTTTTGAGATGGAGTCTCCCTCTGTCACCCAGGCTGGAGTGCAGTGGTGTGATCTCGGCTCACTGCAACCTCTGCCTCTGGGGTTCAAGTGATTCTCCCGCCTCAGCATCCTGAGTAGCTGGGACTACAGGCGCGCACCACCATGTCCAGTTATTTATTTATTTTTATTTATTTTTTGTATTTTTAGTAGAGACGAGGTTTCACCATGTCGGCCACGATGGTCTCGAACTCTTGACCCCAGGTGATCCTCCCACCTCAGCCTCCCAGAGTGCTGGGATTACAGGTGTGAGTCACCATACCTGGTCAGTACTGGATTTTAATAATACTGTGTGCAAAGTTATTTGTAAGCATTTGAATAGTAAAACCGGTAATCAAACAACTTCAAAGTTGGTTCTTTAATAAACATATTTTCAGCTACTAAAAACAGGTCTCGATCTTTTTCCCTAGCTCTCCATTTTACCTAATGTTAATTAGGAGAGAAAGTAGGTGTCACTGAAAAAGAAGCATTGGTAGTTTATTTTTTAAATAGCAATCAATAGAATTTATATATTCTAACACATTATTAATTAGGTAGCACTATTGAAACTGTCATCTGCATCACCCTCATACATTTCATTTAGAAGATCTAAGTGCTGGGCTGTTGCTAAGTGGTATGTTCATCGTGTTCTTACTCATTTGTAAGAAGATGCACTATTTTAATTTATCTATCTTGCTTTTCTTCAGACTAAATCTCTATCTATAGTTAAAATAAAAAATAAACCAGAGTAAGCCATAACAATCACAACTCAATGTTGCTAATGACCTTGAACTAATACCAGTCTTATTTCATCACTGACAGTTACCTCTCCAGTGCTGCAGTGTTATGCATTACCCTTTTGCTCACTATCAAATCATGCTTCTTTTCTGCTGCCCAGAAATCGTCTTAGAATTTTAGTAAGCAAGTGAGTGTGGTATTTTAGGAATACCACTGGGATCATCTTAAGTGCACCTTAGTTTATTTTTTAAAAGTAAATCATTCACAAACTTCAACACTTTATTATGATAGCAAAATATCTGCAGCACATTTTAGAATCTCACCTTACTGGTCTTGCAAACTGTTGATTAAAAAACAGCATTAGGGCTGGGCGCGGTGGCTCAAGCCTGTGATCCCAGCACTTTGGGAGGCCGAGACGGGCGGATCACGAGGTCAGGAGATCGAGACCATCCTAGCTAACACGGTGAAACACCGTCTCTACTAAAAAAATACAAAAAGCTAGCCGGGCGAGGTGGCGGGCGCCTGTAGTCCCAGCTGCTCGGGAGGCTGAGGCAGGAGAATGGCGTGAACCCGGGAGGCGGAGCTTGCAGTGAGCTGAGATCCGGCCACTGCACTCCAGCCTGGGCGACAGAGCGAGACACCGTCTCAAAAAAAAAAAAAAAAAAAAAAAAACAGCATTAGATTCACATGTTTGTAACTTGTCTTATGGTAAGTAATTTTCAGAAAACTGCAAGTTCAAACAACTTGGTATTTTTCTTTTTGTTATTTCTCAGTTTTAGTAAGTAGTTCAAGTTGACTGGTGCTTTGGGCAAATGCAAGCAAGAGGGAGGGGAAAAAGGGTGGGAATAATAGTGGAACGGATAATTTTGCTGAATATGGGAATAAAATGAGACCATGAGAAATTTAGCAACATTGCGGCAATGTCACTTCAACGCTTTGTCCTTATTTTCTCCTCTTTTCTATTCCAATTAGTTGTGATGAGCAAATTTGGCAGCCAAGGTGAAAACTTTTTTGAAAAATAATGGATACTATGAAAATACAAAGACAGACATAGAAAAGAGTTATAGCTACATCTTTAACACACCCACAACATTATTTTATTTATGAAAGCTGAGATTTTCATAAGCACTTCTTTCCATTTCTATTTAATTCTAAACTGCTTCTCCAAGTTGCTGTGCAATTCCTCCCCCATGCTAATGACAGCAGGTCTCCACCTCCACACAACTGATGATGAGTTTGCTGTGATGTTGTCTTTGTTTCCACTGAGTTTTTATTTGGGTCACAGGAATAGAGGAAAATATGAGTGAGAGGAAACGGGGCCTCAGAAACTCTAGGAAGCACTGCCTAGCCCATCACAGAGGTGATGAAAAATGCATATTCTGATATAGTTAGAATAGCTTAGAAGAAAAGTGCATTCCAACACTACTCCATGGAACGTTCTACAAAATGTCCTATGGCTTAAAGTCTAAGGACTGGATTGCTTTCCATACAAAGGACTCTGTAACTCTGAAATGTGTTTCACAATCATTGTCTACTTTCTTCTCCCATGTATATTAAGCTAGTTCATGCCGTTGGGGCTCAGAAACTAACACCCTAAAGCATGGCACTTTGGCACGCTGAGCCCTTAAGTAAAGAAAATTAAAAGGTCTTACAAGCAGTCACAGACCTGATAACTTTCTAACATTTTCCTGCTTCTCCCCACTTCCAAGTTCAGAGACTGGTAGCCATGTAGGTTGCATCCAGAGAAGCCATGGATGCAGGGGTTTCCAAGGGCTTGGGAGCCCACCCCTCATGCCAGTTTGCCCAGCATGTGAGACATAAAATCAAAGGAGATTATTCTTGTGTTTTAGCATTTACATCTGCTCTGCTGGATTTTCGACATGTTTGTTTGTTTGTTTGTTTTGAGGCAGGGTCTCACTCTGTCACCCATGCTGCAGTGAATTGGTGCTATCATGGCTCACTGGAACCTCCAACTTCTGGGCCCAAGAGATCCTCCTGCTTCAGCCTCCTGAGGAGCTGGAACTACAGGTGCACATCACCACATCCAGATAATTTTTAAAGAATGTTAATTATGTTGCCCAGGCTGCTCTTAAATTCCTGTCCTGAACTGATCCTCCTGCCTTGGCCTCCCACAGTGTTGGGGTTTCAAGGGTGAGCCACTGCACCTGACCTAGGTTTTGGACTTACATGGGGCCCATCATTCCTTTCTTTTGACCTATTTCTCTTTTTTGGAATGAGGAATGTCTACCAAATGTCTGTTCCAGCAGTGCATCTTGGAAATAAATAACTTTTTTATTTTTATTTTTTTAATTTTACAGGCTCACAACTGGAAGAAACTTTCCTTCAGTCTCAGATGAGACTTTAGACTTTGGACTTTTGAGTTTGTGCTGGACCAAGTTAAAACTTTTGGAATTATTGAGATGATATGATTGCAGCTTTTATTTGAGAAGGATATGAGTTTTGGGGGCAGGGGTGAAATTGCTATGGTCTGCATAAGGTTTATTTCTCTCAATCAAAGTTCTTTTTGAAATTTGGTCTTTAATGTGTTTGCATTGGCAGGTGGGGACTAATGGGTCGTGCTTGGACCATGAGGGCTCTGCCCTTGTGGTGGCTTGGAGCCATTCTGGTAGTATTTTAAGAGTTCTTGTTCTGGTGTAGCTGGATGAGTTCTCATCGGAATAGATTAGCTTCAACAAGAATGGGTTAGTATAAAGCCAGACTGCTCACAGGTTTGGCCTCTTCACACATATCTGCTCTCCCCTTTACATTCTCTACCATATTATGATGCAGCAGGAAAACTGTCACCGGAAGCCAGGGCCAAGTCCTTGAACTTCCCAGCCTGCAGAACTGCAAGTTCAATAAGCCTCTATTCTTTATAAATTACTCAGCCTTAGGTATCGGGTTATAGCAACACAAAATGGACTCAGAGAAACTCTCAAAAGAGAGAGGAGAGAGAGAAACACGCTCTTTGTACCTCCTCCTGTCGTATTAGGTCTTTTGATTACTTAGGAAAACTGAGTCTCCTCTTTACAATGGAGTAAAAGTTTCTCTACAATTACGTAACTTCCTGTTTTTACTTTTGAAATATTTGTATTATCACTCTGGCTACATGAATCTTATATTATGGTGACCCGTGATTTTATTTTCATCAAACGTTTTAAACCTTTGATAATTGACAAACCCCCTAAAAATCAAAATAAAGGTATTTTGATTCCCAAACTAACTTTTGGACAATTGAGGAAAGCCTCTAAAATTCCCCCCTAAAAAGATATTAAACCTATGAGGCCTATGTAATATGTTAAATTGTATGAAAACATTGTCAAATAAGAAATAATACTTAACTTTCTTTAAGTTACATTTATATGGGTATGTTACTAATATGTGTCCAAAGACTGTATGCAATTTCTAGATCTCTGATATGTCTTAAAATAATGCTATCACTTACAACCTTTGGTTATTACAGTTAATTATTGTATAAACACCACAGAAATAATCAAATTTTCTTTTCAATTGCTTTTTTATTATAATGAACTCTCTGAGATCTTTAAACATTGCCATTTTAAGTCTTGTCTTGTTGTCTATAACAAATTGCTTTGTTTTGATGCTTTTTCTGAAAGCGTTTTGTAGGCAATTATAATCCTAAGGTGTTGTTTCTTCAAGGAAGTATATAGGAAGAATAAAAAGAACTTTGATAAGTACAAGTCTCTGAAAACTTTGAGAATTTCCAAGACTCTAATAAAAAAGAATACTAAACTGATAAAATTGCTAACCCAACATTAACAATTGGTTAGCAGAACAAGAATTAATTACTTGGGACTGAACTCATGAAAAACTATGATTTTTTACAAATTTTTATTTGAAACATTGCTGATTCTTTTTATATTTTATCTTCCATATTTAGCAAGACTTTGTTTTTCTTTTAAGCTTTCTATAACTTGCTTCAATTTCATAATGCGTACTTTTGTGAACAGAATTGAAACATTTACTTTTTTTCTCCCTGATTGATCCCTCCAAAATTTGTGAACTATTCCTAAGTATTCTTATTTTATGGCAATGTAGTTACCTAAGTTCAATAAGAATTTATTATTCTTCTAATAAAACACAATTGGAAACACTGTTACATTACTAAAGCTTTGAATAAATAGTCTAACTTTCAGATATAATCTGACCAGTTTAAGGAAATGAATTTGACTTTATGAAACCAATAAAAAGCCCCCTGGAAACTGATCTAGTGCTTTGAATCAACAGTTCATATGGCTGCCATGCTGGTAAGTAAAGAAAGTCACTCTCTGATAAACCCAAGAACTTGGAGATAGTTTGAGAACATTACTGAAAAGAGCGATATTAACCCAAATCTACAGGCATTATGGGCAGAATTTGTGGATGTGTCTCTGGGTTGGCTGCACAACTGTTAAGAAGCCTTTTAAAAGTCTAATTTGAGATTCTTCATTAAAAGTTTCAGCAACACAGTATTAAAAAGAACCTAGATGGTTAAACTCATTTTTGCAAACAAATTGGACTTCCTGTGATTATCTTTGGCAAAAATTAGAGTGACTGAAGAGAGAAAGCACATATTTCAGAAGAAAACCATAATATACCCATTTTTAGGTTCTAACTCTGCTCATCGTGTTTGAGATTTTATCCTTTGCTTGTAATTTGGACTAGATATGAATTCTTTGTGGTTTCCTCCAGTACCTGGTTATAAGTCCCCAAACTATTACAGCACTTCCAATTTTTTCCCAATTTTCTGACTTGAAATAACTAAAATTAAAATTATTAGTTTTCTGAAGCCCTACAAGACAAAACTGGTCAGCTTGATATAACCTTCAGGGAAATCACCGCAACAGCTTATTTACAGACATTCTCTCATAATATGCAAACTACAATCCAGAAAAATCAGATCTGTCAGGTCGGTACTGACTGCTTCTGCTCCAGCTGAAGATGCTCCAAACTCCAATCTAGAAATTACCTTAACTGACTGCCCTCCAGAATCCAGAGACACTAGTGTATAGATTGCCACAGACTTCAACCTTTGATTTTCTTCTGATTTAGAAAGTCACATATTAAAGACTCGTTCACCTTAACTGTGATGGGAGCTCTGTAAACACCACTTCCTGAAATAAGACACAATTGTTTAATTGGACCAACCTAGTCCCAGAAATGGAAGGCTTGTTTCATGAGATTCTTTGCCATTCCATTACTAACATTTTTCTCTCCATAGCCACCAACTCAGCTCTTAATGTGTAAAACTTCTAAGGAAACTTCAGACAGGCAAATGTTGGGGCTCAGAAATTGATACCCCAAAGTATGGTACCTTTGCTTGCCGATTGCTTTGAACCAAAGAAAATGAAAGAGCCTTAGAAGCAGCTTCAGAACCAATGACTTTCTACTCGTATCTTGTTTCTCAGTACTCCACCCAACACAGGGAGGGGTTGTCTCTGTAAGTTCCCCTGTCTCACTGGGCAACCTTTCAAAAGTAATGTAAGTGTCTTAAAACTCCTCCATAGAAGTTTTATTTAAATAACTTAGAAGACTAACCACATCCACACAGACTTTTTACCTATTCTTTTTGTGTGTGTGTGAGACAGGGTCTCACTGTGTCACCTAAACTGGAGTGCAGCGGCAGTCACAGCTCACTGCAGCCTGGAACTGCAATGGACTGAAGCAGTCTTCCCACCTTAGCCTCCTGAGTAGGTGGGACTACAGGCGCACACTACCCTTCCCACCTAATATATATATTATGTGTGTGTATATATACATACACATATACATATATATACACATATACATATATATACACATATACATATATATACATATATATACACATATATATACATACATACATATACACACACACACACACACACATATACATATTTGTTGTTGTTGTTGTTCGTTTTTGGTAGAGACAGATTATCACTATGTTGCCCTGGATGATCTCGAACTCTTGGTCTCAAGGGGTCGTCCCATCTCAGCCTCCCAAATAGCTTGGGATTATACCTGTGAGCCTGGACTTTATCTGTTCTTGTGAGTGTAGTTCCAACAGATTACTGGGAAGACTTTGTTTGCATACTACTACAATCTTTATTCACAGTGAAGTTCTACCCTTTACCTTCACACAACTTGTTGCAACAACTCCAGAGCTCAGAAATGCTTTGTTTCAGATTATGGTATATTATTTGGGCATATTCTATTTCCCTGAAAATCACTGACTACTCCTCAAAACTGCCTGCATACCCCATTTTCCTCCCCCCGACCCCACCCCCGTAAAGAGAGTATTTGAGTCTCAACTATCTGACCCTTTCTTTCGTGTCTTGTCTTATACTTCGTATGTTTCCAGCGCATATGAACCCATCTTCACAAAATTGTGACAGTAAGAGAAATCTGATAGAGTTGACTCCATCTTGCTTCTGACTTTTAAGCTGTCCTTAGTCATTCCTGGCATCAGCCAAGCTAAATTTGGGAGGAATTTAATTCACAGTTTAACCTTAAAACAAGGCTGATAATAGCCTTTCCCCAGACTAACCTGCCTTTGTAAAATTAATGAAAGCCTACAAGATTAGGAATATGAGAGAGGACAGAACTCTGTTAAAATTGTGGGCATACTTCTTCTAATCCTTTACTGCTCAGGAGTCACGTGGCCAGAGGTCATAAGATGTGTGACCTTCTCAATTGTTCCTGTAGATAACATCTCTATTGCAGATTCTAAGATTTTCTTTTTAAGATGTTTTTTAGACTGACACCAGCAAGACTTGTGACTCATAACTCAACCGATTCTATGGCCCCACCCAGAGGCAGACTCAGGGGAAGAAAATTATTTTCCACACCCCTGTGATTTCATTTCCAACCAATCAGCATCACCCATTTCCTCACCCCTACCCACTAAATTGTCCATAAAAACCTAACCTTCCAAGCCTTTGGGGAGACTGATTTGAGAGATAACTCCAGTTCCCCCATGTGGGCTGCCCACACATCAGTTAAACTCTTTACTACAACGCCATGGTCTTGGTGAATTGGTTTTGTCTGTACAGTGAGCACAAAAAACCCATCAGGCAATTACACATATTTGTATGTTAAAAATTTGTACTCCTTTTCTCCAGTTAATCTATTGTCTGTTTCCTCCTGCAAACTCAAAACTTCAGAGGGGAAGGAAACAATTCCCTTTGCCTTTACAAGGCCCTGGTTACCGTATCATTATTCTGTGTTATTACACTCCACACTAGTTGGCCATCTCTTTTTCTTTTCTCCAGCTTAGTCAACCAAATTGTAACACATTTATCCTCTTCATTCCTTTATCTACAACTTTAATTATACTACACTCTTGATTATGCCAAGTGCACTGGAGACATACAAAATATGAGCCTTTCATTTGGCTCTCTGACAAGAGACCTACCTTGACTCGTTGTTGATTAAAGTGCAAGAACATGTGTTTACTGTTCAGGTTGGTATGGGAGCGAGAGGGTTCTAGCACTTTCTAGCTAAGCAATACTTGGCAAAGTTTTCAAAACTCCAAGAACTTTTGTTATGTAAAGGTGGGTATAAAATTTACCTCTCAAAGTTGCAGTGTGATTGAACGAAACTGAGCAAACGTAAGGCACTCAGCAAGAAGAGTTCTCTTCCTTTTCTCTCTAGCCCCATCTAACATTTTTCCTCCACAAGTACCCCAAATCTCAGAGAGATGATGTTAGGGCTCTTCTGTGAGTATAACCCCTAAGATCATATGCTCTTCTTTTGACCTTGTTCCTGACATTTCACCTCCCTATTCACCATACCCGAATGTTTATTGTCAAATGAGCAACCGTGACCTTTGGTTTCGTTGGACCTCAGTGAAAAAATATCCCAAAGTATGGCACTTTGGTATGCTGAGCGCCTTTGAAATAGAGGGAAACGGAAGGTCTTAGAAGCTGCCTCAGAACCACGGACTTTTTAACTTTTTCTTGTTTTTCCCGCAACCCCCAATGGCAGAGAAGGGCTCTCTCTGAAGTTCCCTTATCTGACTGAGGAAATTTTTTCTAAAGAAAAATCCAATTGTATTAAAACCCTCTCCCTAGGAATCTCGCTAATCAGCAGAGATGAACCACCAGAGAGGAGAAAAGACTAAAAATTATCACCACACCCATTCAGACTTTTTAATCTATTTTCTGAGGCCAGCTCCTGGCATTAGACTTTCTCAACACTAACCAGGCAACTGAGGTTAAAATAACAAAAGGCCCTTATAGAAGAACTTCTTATTAAGACAACCTCCACTTTGTACATTTGGGCAAAGAGAGTGCTGCTGAATAACAATTTGTGTCTTCTGTTTCCAGTCTTTTCAGACTGGCCGCTTTGGCAGGACCCAACATTTGGGCCCCTTTAGGGAGGGGAGACTTTTTCTGTATAATATGGCAACCTTTGTTGATAGCGGAGTCCTGCACCTCACCTTCCCTGGTCCCAAGCTATTTCCTGTTTTGTGGTCCCATTTCATTTCCAAAGACCATCATTTAAAAACTGTTATCCGCTCTTTGCCCATTCATTTCTCATAAAAAACATTTACTATGCCTCAGAATTGCCTAGATTTTTTTTTATCTCCCTCATCACTATAAGGAGGGAGTTATTTCAGCTTCAGCCACGTAGTCGTTCATGAAGTCTCGTGTTTTGTATGGCTCCCAAGCTGGTCCACATAAATAAATGTGTATGTTCTTTCTCCTATTAATCATTCTGTTATCAGTTCATTTCAGCAAACCTCAGATGGTGGAGTAGAAGGTGTTTTGTTTTGATTTTCACCCCTGCAAATCCGGCATACTTGGCAGGATACCACAAACACCCTGGTCCACTTGAAACTACAGTTGAGAAAACCTAGGACTGACAAGCTGGCAAAAGGGTAAGAGATCTTTACCAGTTAGCCTCCTTAATCTGTCTGTAAAATCCAGTTGAGTGAGTGTTAAACATCACTTCCTATCTTTCCTTCCTTTTCAATTTTACATTGATAGGAGGAAAATATTTGTATAGACTGCTCTTTACAACTCTGGTTTATTTCTGGTATGGATAATCATGCTGTCTCATCCCTTTCCTCCCAGAATTGGTCTTCATTTTGTTCTTTGTCTTTTGTGTCATTTGTCATAAAAAGAACTTTGGGGTATAAAATTCTCTTTTCATCTTGTATCCTGACAGCTTGGCTTTGTGACCAAGTGAGAATCTTCCTCCTTTGGTCTTTCCTAGCTGGGAGCCCAATTTTTGGGTCCTGCCAAGTGGCCAGTCTCAGAAGACTGGAAACCCAAGACACAAATTGTTATTCAGCAGCATTCTCTTCGTCTGAATGTACAAAGCTTTCAGGGGAGTTTCTCTTCGTAAGAAGTCCCATCCCTAAGGGCCTTTTGTTATTTCCACTTCAGTTGCCTGGTTAGTGTTGAGAAAGTGTAATGCCAGAAGGTGCCTAGCCAATGCCATAGATTGACAGGTCTGTGACTAGTAGACCCCATATTTTGGGTGGAGCCCAGAGACACCATTTGTAAGCATCATCTTTAACCACCTGTGGTAACAGGTATCTTTTTGCTGTCTTAGTCTATTTCTGTGGATGAAAATTTGGGGGTAATGGCAACTGCATCTTCTGCACCCTTTTTGGAAACCTCTTGCTTAAAGAGTTTATTCTGAACCTGGAGATTTAGCTTCTAGTCATTGTATAAAGGGGTTCATTGGATTGAGTCACTATTGGAATAAATGTACCATTGGATATCCTAATAGTCAATAACCAGACGATAGGTTCTTTAAGTTGGAAAGTCTTCTATATTTGAAAAAAAAAAAAATCAGACAGCTCTCATACTGTGCAATTACACAATTGGCACTTATGGGAAGATTTGAAAGAAAAACACATAACAGTGTCACATCAAGTCTTAGAAATTCTCCTAATAAAATTAAAAGCAAAAATCTGACCTAAAACAAAAGTAAAATCCTTTCGACTAGAAGATCATTTGGATGTCTGGGTCCCTGATTGAGACTTTTCCTTCCCCAGTTCAGTTCAATTTAAAGTAAAAAACTGGTTTATTAAAAACAGCCGCGTTTTTGAGGTCTTTCTCATCTCTCTATAGGATCCTGTTTCTCCCATGAAAACTTCACAGTGGACCGAAACTTCCTTTTTCTGAATCCTTGTTAACCATATGCACTGTTTCCTCTGTCTTTCTTTCTTGCGGACATGATTTTTGCCAGGGATAATGTAAAACTCCATAGGCCTTTCTGAAAAACTCCCAAGCTGACTTTTCTAGGACTTGTTCTTTCGTTTACTGATGCCTCTACTTCTTTTGGATGGCCTCAAACTTCCATCTGGTTCCCTCCATATATTCTTCTTAAAGCTTCTACCTCCTCCATTTGGTGGTCAGTGGATAAAACATTACCAACAGAAAACATCAGACTTCTGGCTATTACATAAAAACACCAAAAATAGGCCTTTAGCAATCCAGACACCCCTTAAGGAACACAGAAAATGCACCATGCAACCCCTTTTTGGGGTCCTCAGCCTTCCTCATGGAGCCCCACGAGTCCTGGACTACTTCCACTGAGGTCTGAAGCTCTGCACTGTTTTACAGTCAGCTGTGTGATCTTTTGGGTTTTTAGGAGTACCAGGGCTACTTTGTACTGTAAGAGGACACTTGACCTTTCGGTGTTTATTAACTCATGAGTCACCAGCAAGACCAACAATTTTAAAGGTAATTGGCAGCAATTGCAGTAGTGGTTATTATGCAGAGGGCAAATTCAGATTTGTTTTGTTTCTTTGCATGCTTAGGTCCTTAATTTTTAGAGATCTTAGTACTTTGCCTTCCAGTTACAGCTGTTTTTTATATGTAAGTATTAGGCCTCAGAAGCCACAACTTCTTTGTTGGTTCTGTTTTTTACTGGGCTCTGCCTTGAAATCAAAATCCAGTTAAGAAACAAAAAACAAATTGAAAAGTCATCTATCTAACAAAATTGGTCTTTGAACTACAACCTTCTTATATTCAACCGGTGATTTAAAACAGGCTTCTAAATTTTTCTCATAGGCTCTCATTTGTATAATTTCTTATAAAATCCTATAATAGATTGCTATTATTTTATATTACATTGACATATATTTTAAATCTTCCTCTTTGTCCCACCTAACTGACAAACCCAAACACCTTCTTGTAAAAACTTATGTTCTTTCTCTGTGCTGATGATACGTAAATTTCCTACCTTGTCTTTTCTAAAACTTAGTAAGGACTTTGTCCAGGTGAGATAGACTTTAACTTGCTCCATTTACATAGACACAGTTTGTATACAACTGTCCTTTTATTTTGTTTATTTCTGTGTTTTCAATATTTTGTTTGTTTTTCAAGACAGGGTCTTGCTTTGTTGCCCAGGTTGGAGTGCCATGGTGTGATCATGGCTCACTATAGCCTCAATTTCCCAGGGTTCATGCGTTTCTCCCACCTCAGCCTCCCAAAGTGTTGGGACTACAGTCATAAGCCAAAGCGCCAGGCTCCAAGTATCCTTTTAAACTAGTGAGTTTTACTTGCCTCATGATTAAAATGATAAAATCAGAGCTATAAATTCTTTATTTTGATCTGCCTGTATTTTTATGTATGCATGTGTATATCTCTATGTTTGTATTCTGTCTACATGGTACTAAAGTGACTCGGCGATAAATGAGCATTTATAAATTTTAAAAATAAGCTCAAATGCTTCTAAAGTCTATGTGGGTTTATAATCTTTGGTAAATAAAAATAACATTACTTGATTTAAAACTAATATGTCTACCAACATTAAATCTAATACAGACACACAACTTTTATCTCTATTAGATGTTTAAAATCATAACAGTATGAATTTGACCTAAATGCAAGTTAATTAAATACATGTAACCAGAATAAAAGTTTAGAAATGAACTTTTTAAAATAATAATTATGCTTCATATCAAGTTTACTTAAAGTTTTTCTAAATCTCTTTGGTAACTACATCATTAGTTTTACTAAATTAAATTAAATGAGTATTCACTGAATATCTAGGTCATTTCCAACTAAGATGAAATATTAAAACATTACTTGTTAAACATATGTTTATTTGTTTTTGGTTTTTTAAGTTTATTAAAAGGCAAAATATATTTGGGCTAGTTAGGAAATACATACTTTTCCACATTGAAATGTTATTCTATGAGGTAACACATATTTATAGAAATTATAAAATTGTGTTAGACTATAGAATGCTGGTTTACAATTGCTAATAATTAAAATTTTAATTAATATATGTAATTAAAATTACTAAAATTAATGGAAACAATTCTGTGTGCAAGATATACAAGAGACGTAAGAAGTGTGTTTTGGTGAGAAAAATTATTTTAAATAGACATGAAAATGTATTTTTGTTAAAGAAAAAGTAATTTTTGTCTAATTCAGAGGTTTTTAAAAGGTTATTGAAAAATATGGATTTAGTACAGAAATAAACAAGGCAGAAAGAAATCAGTAAGTAGAAAAGAGAGAGATTTAAAGAAAGTTACATGAGTAAAAATTATATATCTGTTCAAAAGAGTTGTAAAATGTCTTAAAAAGTCATAAAAATTTTATAAAGGATGAATCATAAAAATTTTATGTGCAATCAATTGACAAAGATTTAAAGGAAATTATTTATGAGCTTTTCTTAAAATGAGCTTTAATATCAAAAGTACACTGATACAAAAGTAAACATTAATGTTTTCTTTGAATTAAGATTTTCATGTAATATTGATAAAAAATTAAAATTAAAATTGTTAATCTTTTGAGTGAATTACAAAAAGGGGAGGAGCAAGAGAGACACATTCTGTGAGCTTGAGCTCTCTTTGCTAAGTCTTCTGATTAGCTGGAAAAACGGAGTCTACTTTCTATGAAAGAGAAAATCATTTTTTTAAAACATCTATTTAACATCTTGTATTTGCTTTTGCGTCTTTTAATTCTAACTCTGGTTAGTTGAATGAATGACTATTATTTTATAATGATCTGTGATCCTACTTTTAAATAAGTGTTTTAAACTTTTATTTAAAAAAAAATCCAAAATACAAATGAAGTCTTTTATACCTCAAACTGAGTTTTGGAAATTCCAGAACAGCACCTAAAAGTACAAAACCGAGATAATAAACCAACTAAGGTTATTTGATATGTTTAATACATAGAAAGCACTGCCAAAGAAAAAATTAGGTTTGACCTTTTTTGAGTTACACATGCATAGATATACTATTCACATGTGTTCCAAATTTTATGAGTTTCCTAAATATCTGATATGTCATGGTATATGTTATCAGTCATAATTTTGGCTATTAAATTATTGTAGGCTACAAATATAGGCAAACTTCCTTATCAACTGTGACACTGTTATAATGAACTACCATCAGATATTTAACCATGGTCATTTTAATTTTTGTTACTCAGAGCTAATTGTTTTATTCTGATGTTTGGTCTGAAGCTTTTTAACAGGCAATTATAAATGGGAAAAATTAATTATAAAGTGTTGTCTTTAAAGATATATGGGAAAAAAAGAACTCCGACAAGTACAAGTTTGTGGTAATTTCTGATATGATTAAACCTGGTAAGAATTTCCAAAACTAATGCAAAAACTGAACTCATTAAATTGCTAACTCAACACCAAGTAGAACAAAATTAATTACAAGGAACTAAATTAATGAGAGGTTATAACTGTTATAAATTTTTGTTTGAAACATTGCTGATTCTTTTTATGTTTTGTTTTCCACATGCAAAAAGACATTTTTCAAGCATTCTATGACTTCCAGCAATTTGTTAATATATACTTTTGTAAACATAATTGAAGCATTTTTTTTGCATGATTTCTTTAAAATCTGGAAATTATTTGTATTGGTCTGTTCTCATTACGATGAAATACCTGAGACTGGGTAATTTATAAAGGAAAGAGGTTTAATTGACTCACAGTTTTGCATTACTCAGGAGGCCTCAGGAAATTTACAATCATGGTGGAAGATGAGGAGGAAGCAAGCACCCTTTTTACAAGGCAGCAAGAAGGAGAAGTGCTAAGTGAAGCAGGAAGATATAAAACCATCAGTTCTCGTGAGAACTCACACACTATCACAAGAACAGCATGGGGGAAATCACCCCCATGACTCAATTAATTCCCACGATTCCCTTCCAGGACGTGTGGGGATTATGGGGATTATAACTGAAGATGAGATTTGAGTGAGGACACAAACAAACCATATCACTATTTGTGAGTATTCTTATATTATGGCAGTATAGTTATTTGCATAAGTTCAATAAGTATCTGTTCTCTTTGTAACAGGACAAATGGAAGCACTGATTGTATTACCAAGGCTTTGACTGGAATATCGCATCTTCCAATATGACCAAGCAGCTTTGAGGAACTGAGGTTGACATGAAGCTATAGAAGCCCCTGGAAACCTGCCCTCATACCTTGAATAAAGGTTTTCCTCACAGAGTTTCTAGTCTTATAAGTAAAAAAAGTCACTTCCTGACAGATCCCAGAGCCTCATGCTATTTTGAGCCTCAAGAGGAGAAGAATCCACTCAAGTCTTATAGGTATTACAGGTACAATTTGGGGGCAAGTTCACAGGAACATCTGATATAAACTACAATCCAGAAAAATCTGTGAGATTGCCACTTCCTGGTTCATCTCCAAGTGAAGATACTTCAAAACCAAAGCTAGGAATCATCTCAACTGACTGCCTTCTAAACTGTAAACAAACAAAAAACTAGTTTATAGACTACACCAAACATTAACCATTGTTTTTCCTCTGTGTCCATAAAAATGCCTCTTGTTAAAGATCTGTTTGCTTGAGCCATATAGAGACTTAACTTTGATAGGAAGCCTCCAAACACCACCTTCTGAAATAAAACCCAACTGTTTAATTGGACTGACATATACCCCCAGATGGGAGAGTGGTTTAATGGGATCCTTTGCCACCGAGCTACTAAAATATATGTTTTTTCTCTTCACAGCCACCAACTTAGCTTTTGATGTATGAAACTTTTAGAAATATCTGAGCATGGAAATGTTAGGGCTCAGAGCACAATACACCAAAGTATGGGGCTTTGGCATGCTGAGCACCTTTGAATTAAAGGCAGTTGGAAGACCATAGAAGCAGCCTCAGAACCAAGGACTTTCTAACCTTTTCTTGTTTCTCAACCCCCACCTTCACCTGTTTCTCTGAGGGGCTATCTCTGGAAGTTCCCCTATCTGACTGAGGACAGGTCTTTCAAAAGAAATGCAACAGTCTTAAAATGCCTCCATAGGAGTCTTATCAAATAACCTGGAAAGATTAACCACCTGAGAAGAGAAAGGACTAAAAGTTGTCACCACACCACATACTTTATCTCCATAAATTCCCTGAGAAACTTTATGTACACAATAAAATAATCTTTGTTCACAATGAAGTTTCACTTCTCACTTTCTCCAGAGCTCAGAGGAACTTTATCTCAAGCTATTGTCTTTTCTTTGGTTCCATTCAATTTTCAGAGAACCACTTACAAAATATTGCTTTTTGGACTGATTTATTTCCCCTAGCAATCATTTATTACCCTTCAAAGTTGCCTACATTCTCTGTCTCCTTCTTGCCTACGAAGTCCTATTTAAGCTTCAGCCATCTGGCCCTTCTTTGAGTCTCCTATTTCATATGGCTCCCATGGTTATGCATGTTAATAAGCATGGATGCCTTTTCTCCTGTTAACCTATTGTCAGTTTATTTCAGTGAACCTTTTGGTGGCACAGAGGAAGCTTACCCTTTTCCCCAACAGTTTCTACAACCATCTTCTTTCTAAGGATTTTAATTTCCACCTGATCAGGATAAAAAAACTACCCCCTTTAGACCTCCCAAGTGTTTTTTTTATATATCTGTTGTAGAACTACTTATCTCACCCCATCCTATTAGAACTGTTCAGAAAAAAACTTATTCTCCTAGAGACATTGCATACTTCACTCTTCTCTTTATCCTCTGCGGAAACAAACAGGCGCCTTTATCATTTGCATTTCTTTGAGGAGAAGCCTTGCTAAAGACAATGCTTATAAGCACTTAAAGGGAGTGATAAAAAGAAGGAAACTTTAATCAATCTCCTGGGGTGTGAGAAGGGAAAAGGAACTAATTTAGGGGACAAAAAATGGAGATTTTGGATTGAGCTCTGGGATGAGTTCAAGAATTGAATGAGCTCAAAGAATTCTGAGGAAGAAGCAAGATACTTTATATTATGCCTGTAATGTGAGCAAGGTTAACTATGAACCCACTGCCTCATGCATGGAGGCTACGGATAAAAACAAAACTACTGGTTTAAAGAACAGAGAACATCAATGTAAAATCTGCAATGTAGAAACCATCTTTTCCCCTGTGGAATTTTGACTCTAAAGTAGCAACTTGCTAGAACTCATTTATCTTATATATGATATATGAAAAATGGGAACAATACATTGTCCTTCAAAAAACATGTGTTGTAGGACCTGAATTAAACATAACTAAAAAAAAAAAACAAAAACTTTTTTTCTTTCTGTAGTTCTGCTTTTTAAATTTTTCCTTAAAACTTTCTTTTCATAAAAGCCTTCAATTTTGAGCACATTCTGTGTGGCAATCCCTGCTCTGTTTCTTTTGTAACATAAAAATACTCATTTAATTTTCACAACAATCTTAGGATATAAATATGTGAACCCAAAAGTGTCTGAGACAGTTCTCAACCAATTTGGAAAGTTCATTTTGCCAGGGTTAAGGATAAGCCCTTAACACAGCCTGAAGAGGTCCTGAAGACATGTGCCCAAGTGGTTGGGGTACAGCTTGCTTTTAGACAGCTTAGGGAGAGATGAGACATCAATAAATACATGTAAAATTTACATTGGTTTGATCTGGAAGGGCAGGACAACTCAAAGGGGAAGGGGCCTATCCAGTTCTTAGATAGATTTTAAAGTTTTCTGATTGGCAATTTGTTGAAAGAGTTATTATCAATAGAAAGGAATCTCTGGGTTACAATAAGCAGTTGTGGAGACCAAGGTTTTATTATGCAGATGAAGCCTCCAACTAGCAGACTTCAGAGAGAATAGATTGTAAATGCTTCTTATCAGATTTAAGGTCTGTGTTGATGTTAATGATGTTGGCTTTTTCTGAATCACAAAACTGAAGAGGGTATAATGTCAAACCCCCACTTCCAATGTGGCCTGAACTAGTTTTTCAGGTTGACCTTGGAATGCACTCAGCTGAGAAGAGGGGAACATTCAGATGGCTGTGCAGGGAGAGGGTTAGAATTTTGTTTACAAGTATTTGTATAATGCTTGTTTGTTTGGTTGGTTGGTTGGTTGGTTTTTTAGTTTTTGTTTTTGTTTTTGAGACACGATCGAACTTTGTCGCCCAGGCTGTCGTGCAGTGGTGCAATCTCAATCGTAGATCATTGCAACCTCTACTTCCCAGGATCAAGTGATCCCCTCACCTCAGTCTCTCAAGTAGCTGGGACTATGGGTGTGCATCACCATGCCCAACTAATGTTTGCATGTATATATGTATGTATTTATTTATATAGTTGTATATTTATTTATTTTGTCAAGATGGGGTTTGACCATGTTGCCCAGGCTAGTCTTGAACACCTGGGCTAAAGTGATCGGGCTGCCGTGGCCTCCCAAAGTGCTGAGATTACAGTCATGAGCCATCATGCCTGGCCTATAATGCTCATTTTAAGGATGAAGAAATTGAAGTAGGCCTTAGGTCACACATCTGCTAATAAATTTGACAGCAGAGATTTCTGCTCTGAAGGAATCTGCCTCCAGAGCCCATGTTCTTAGTTGCTTTAATAAACTTACTTTCAAATGTAATATTATTTAGGGTTTTCTCTACCAAGCACAGGCTTTTTAATCATAGTTGGGGTTACATATGAAAAAAGCTTTATGCTTTACTTTTGGAGTTTCTGCCCACGACTATCACATGTCTGCACAGGCACACACACAAACGCACACCAGAAGATCTTGGCTGAAAAACAAGTTTAGTGCTTTAAAAATCATGCTGAAATCCTCATAATTATAGCACAACTTTGTGGAGGAAGCTTATTTTGTGCAGGCCATGCACATGGCTTATCAGGAATGGTAATCCCCATGCACAGGCTCCCTCGGGATACAGTCTTGACGATGAGCCTTCCACAAAGAAACATCATCCTCACCTTCCCTCCTCTGTCTCCACTTAATGTACTTTGGCTCTCTCCCATGGCTGCACTCCACTCTGGTACATTTTGCAAACATTTAATCCTATGTATTACTTATTTGTTATCTTCATTTATCCTTCTTATACTCATTTCATGTCTTCATTGTTGCAGCTGGCATGGCTCAGCTGAAATCTCAAGCCTTTAGCTGGCGTGGTTCATGCTCATACTCCCTGTACAAAGCCTTGAGCCATCTCACTCACTTTAGAGGGCTACAAGTCGAATGGGGCCCAGCAAGCATGCCTCATCCCCCTAGTAGAGATCTACAGTCATAATTGATTCAATGTCTTTAAATGAATATGAGTTAAGGCAAACAGATTCCTGTTTATGAATCCTCACTCTCATTTGCAATACATAAATAGTTAGAATGTACAGTATTCTCCTGGGAAGGAAGCTTAGAAATGGCCTCACCTCCCTTTCGTATTTGAGAAGTAGAGAAATAGAGGCTCAGGCAGTAGAAGTGACTTGATCAATATCTTCAATTATGTTAATACGTTCCAGAGTTGGAGCTCACAGCCAAAGATTTTTTTCACCCCAAGATGAATGCCTTTCTACCAGTTTATCTTATGCCAAAAATTAAATAAAAAATGAATCACTTCATGGAGACCCTGTGTATTAGAGAAATATCATCGATGAGGTAAAGTTTTTACAGAATTCCGTGATACGATTGTGAATTGTCTTCTCCCTTTCACATTAGTAGTGATACTAGTTTAATTTCTCACTACCTCATCATGAAAAGCTGTGTCTTAGTCTGTTCAGGTTTATATCATAAAATACTGTAAAGTAGTTGACTTATAAACAAAAAAACATTTATTTCTCACAGTTCTGGAGGCTGGAAACTCTGAGATTAAGGCAGCAGCCGGTTTGATATCTAATTAGAACTGGCTTCCCAGTTCGTGGTTGGTGCCTTCTGGCTGTGTTCTTTCATGGCTGAAAACATGAGGCAGCTCTCTGGGGTTTCTTTCGTAAGGGCACTAATCCCATTCATGAAGGCTTCACCCTCACCTTCCAAAAGCCCTACCTCTTAAAACCATCACATTGTGGGTTAGAATTTCAACATATAAATGTTGTGGCAACACAAATATTCAAGCCATAGCATCCTGTTACTGAATGAATAACTCTGTCTCCTTTATTTTCATTAATTGTCAAACTCCTCTACTTAGAGATGGAATAAAAGAGCATTTCACAAACTGTGTGCTTATTTGTGTCTTTCCCACTCAAAATACTTCAACCAAGATCTCTCAAGTTGCCTTGAAAGTCATAGAACTACAAAAAGCTTAGATTCATGAAAGCTTGTTTTATAAGATGCCCCTTTTCCAGTGTGGAAAAGCTAACCTCCTCGTTGTCTTTCCTGAGTTCTACTCCAGAAGTCCTCCTGCTTGCCTTCTCTGTCGATTCGTAATACCGCATGCAGGCTCTGTCCTCCTCCTTGCACTAATCACATTGTTTCAGAATTGTCAGTTTACAAGACTATCAAAGTCCTTGAGAAAAGAAACCCATTCACCTTTGAACTTCCTCTGTTGGCACATCTGTGTTGGCTCCCTACTTTTTACCCGTCCCTCGAAACTCCAGGGACCCGATTAGCCGACTGTGAGGCTAAAGCACTCCAGGCGTTCTCCTGGAGCCCCACTTTCCATTGACCACAAATCTCACTCCCTTTCATTATCTGTCTCCAAGTTCCACTTTCTCTGATGTCTCTCTCAGACCTATTTAAAGCTGACGTATACATCTATGGGCCCAGACATTTAAGGGCTCTGTGCCCAATGGTCAATGTCAGTACAGCCTCATATTCACTCTGGCTCTGGGAACTCCCTCTGTGTCTGTGTCCTGGACTCCCAGGCTGCCTAGAAAGTTGGTGTAGGTCTTCGGGGTGAAATAGAACTGCTACCAGAATTCAAGAATACATGAACTTTTTACCAATTCACTGGTTCCCTGGGAACTAAAGCTGTCATGGAATTGGGCTATTTCTGTTTGGTTCACCCTACATCCTCGCTGTTCATCATAGTGCTTAGCTCATAGTAGATAGACAATTCTTTAAAAAGACAAGCCAACTAATGGATATTAATGAATGTATTTTTGGCTCTTGTTTTTCCTAATGCCGTCTACTTTTCCCAAATTGCACTCTCAGAACCTAACACAAATACTTTCTCCTTCTTTTCTGTCTCTAAAACCTCAAGTCTCCATTGTTCTCTCTTTTCTCTATTTCTCCTTTCACACACAAAAACACATCCACACACACCCACATACACACACACACAAAGGCCATAATTTTTTATTTTTATTTCAACTTTCAGTTGGAGTAATTGAAGGTGGAATATCAAATGAGCCAGTGCAAAGATGAGGTAATGCTTTCTTTCCTTAGCTGTCTAGTTAGCTGCCAACATGGTCTAGTTAATTCTGAAAGCCTCCTTAGGAGGCAGGGGTTGGCAGGCCTGATTTAGCAGGCTAAATGGAAAACACACCTGTCCTTTGCGTGTGATACGAGGGTGTTATGGAAGTTGTGTTAGACCTATACATAGATGAGGCTTGGATCCCCACCTCGGGCTGGGTGCTTCTGCCTCCCAGAGTGTGGTCTACAGGTGTCGTCCTCTCCTGTAGATGGAACCTCTGCCCCTGACTTATTTGTTATACTTGATTCCCTTGGACGGCTTCAGCGATGCAAGAGACACATTGCTGAATGGTATGACTCATAGGGCACACAAGATTCCCTCACTTGTACCAAGCTTTTTTCCCATTTGTTTATAAGAGTAGGTCTTGACTTGAGTCTATGGAATTCTGTTTTGGTACCCCCTTTTACAGCCTTAGGATCAAGTCAGGCAACTGGAGATGCTATGAGTTAAAGATCTGAGATCTCTGCTTGGCAAGTTTCTGACTTTCGTGAGAACTTCTGTCACCAGATCAAATTCCTCCTCTGGGAAAGTGTTCCTGACCCACTTGGGCACACACGGGTGTCCTGTATGCCTTGCACGTTAACTTCTATAACATCATAAACTTAGCAAATTGCTTGTAAGATTACGATCTCCTGCTCAGAAGAAGCATAGTCTAATCCTTCTTAATATTTGTATATTATGGAACAGAGTACATTGATAGTTACATGTTAGATGCTCAGTTAATGTTTATTGAAAAAATAATTTTGAATTCATTGAATTTTAGAGAGGCAGCATGAGGATTGCAAGTAGACAGTAGTTCTGCCTGGTGAGGTTGTGGGATCCAGAAGGAAGTGATGTTTTCGTAACCCAAGGACAAGTATTCTGCAGAAAACTCTAGCTGCCCAAGGAGTCATTGCAAAGCAGCTAATAATATACCATATCTGTTAGTCAATTTTCAGCTGAGACTACGCAAACAAGGACAGAACAGCTCTACTAAATAATTACTTTACACACATACCAATGACCGTGATTTATTATCATCATTTTCATTATTCATTTTGCTGCAATACAGATTCTCAAAGACCATTTTTACCCTTTTACTCATTTATCTTTTTACCCCCTTTATATTACCTGCCTGTCCTACCTGGTATTTGGCTGTGGTAAAATTTCTTAGGTTAACTCTAGTATCTACAGATGATAAGCTCTCTCAAACCTGTAACAAACTAACACTTGCTGGTAAATGACTTGCCTGATTTCTGACAGAGCTGGGAATGAATGCGATCTCTAACCTGTGCTGTAGGTGCCAAGCCCTGACAAATTTTGTTTGTCCTCTGTCAAATGAGAATAATATATTTTCTTTACAGATTAGTTTTAAAAACTAAGTCTATAGGAAAATGGTTTATAAAAGCAATATAAGCATTTTATTTTATTTTATTTATTATTATTATTATTTGAGATAGAGTCTCACTCTGTCATCCAGGCTGGAGTGCAGTGGCGCAATCTTGGCTCACTGCAACTTCTGCCTCCCAAGTTCAAATGATTCTCCTGCCTCAGTCTCCCAAGTAGCTGGGATTACAGGCAGGTGCCACCGTGCTTGGCTAATTTTTGCCTTTTTAGTAGAGATGGGGTTTCACTGTGTTGGTCAGGCTGGTCTCGAACTCCTGACCTCAGGTGATCCACCCGCCTTGGCCTCCCAAAGTGTTGGGATTACAGGCATGAGTCACAGCACCTGACCGATACAATCATTTTAGATTTAAATTTAGAGCCTTAAAATTAGAATCCTCTTAACAGAACCTGTCTTAACTTCCTAATTCTTTTATATTTTAAAAGATCCAGGGTACATAAAAACTCACAATGGAAACTGGGACTATCAACACAATACTACAACCTTAGAGACATTCTATTAATTTCTAACCACACTTTCTTGAAAAATACATTTTCTAGACCACCACTGCAAGATGTCTATTGAAAAGTTTTTTTTTCTTCAAATTTTCTCTAATAAGCAGGGTACTCTTTTATGCTGAAAATTGTTTTTTCAGAAAAATTCAAAGTGGAATTTATACTTTCCTCCTTTTTTAGATGATAAAATACAAGGCAAAAGAAATTCTAATCCTTTCCTTTTTTTCCTTCTTTTATTTATGTATTTATTTATTTATTTTTAGTTGGAGTTTCACTCTTGTTGCCCAGGCTGGAGTGCAATGGCGCTCTCTCAGCTCACCACAACCTCCCTCTCAGGCTCTTGAGTAGCTGGGATTACAGGCATGCACCACCACGCCCGGCTAGCTTTGTATTTTTAGTAGAGACAGAGTTTCTCCATGTTGGTCAGGCTGGTCTCGAACTCCCGACCACAGGCGGCCTCCCAAAGTGCTGGAATTACAGGCGTGAGCCACCGCGCCTAGCCATTCTAATGCTTTTCTTTATTTTTAGCTCCAGCACTGAATTTTCCCTGAATCCTTACAATGGGGTAAGCTTCTTTCCTTCAGCCCATCCTCTGTGGCGCTATGTTGCAGTTGCTGCTTTAAAGACTTTGCAAGAGCTCCAGAATGACTGCTTATCAGGGCCCTGGAATATAGCGACTCCATTCTCGCTCACAGAGCAACCCATCTTCCCTTAAACTAAACCCAGCAGCTATTCATTCCACAATTGAACTCTTTTCCCATTGTGACATATTCCTAAAAACAGAGAATACTTAATTTGGCATCAGAAATGCACAGTCCACCAGTGAACATATCTCAAGTTTTCTGTTTGGAGGGAACACACACACACACACACACACACACACACACACACACACACGCGCGTGCGCATGCTCAACACACAAATACCCACACACATAAAATGTGAGAAATACTTGACAGACAATTTAATTATGAGGAAAGTATTATTATTTTTTTCCCCTGAATGCTGCCAAGTAAGGGTCTTGAATCTTTATGTTTTTTTTCCTTTTTTTGGTGCACAGAAAGCTTGTTTGATGAAGGGGTTAAAGGTTTATAACATAGAGCATAATTTTGGAGCATGTGAGGTCAGGTGAGTCTGAGCTTGCACGGAAGTGGCTGTGGCAGCTGCTCCAGAAATCAGAAGTGAGCAGTAGAGGCGGGACTTGAGGCCTTGCAGGTGTCTGATGTCACAGTATTTCAGTTAGAGACTCTATTCAACTCTATTCAATATTACTATTAGTAAGGGAAACGCAAATTACAGTGACAATGGGATATCACTCCAGATCTATTAAAAAGTAGAGCCTTGACAATGAGTGCTGGTGGGCACGTGCTCTCATACAGTGCTGGAGAAAATTTCTATTGTGACAGCCTTTGGGGAAAGCAATCTATCAACATCTGTTTCCACTAAATATCCACATACTCAACAGTGTAGAAATCTCACTGCAGGGAAGGTAGGCTATAGAAATAAATGAGGCAGCATAAATGGATATAACTGTAAAGGTGCTTGCTGTGGAACTGTATGTTAGGGCCTAAATGGAATCAGAGTGGGTGTTCACGTGGGGAGGGTTGGCTAAGAAGACGTAACATACCTGCACCGTGGAAGACTGTGTGCACATTAAAACAGAATCAGTTGGTATCATATCTATTGACTTGGAGGAAGTAGAGAAGGGATACAATCTTAATTTATAAGCAAAGAATAACTAAAAATTATGTGTGTGTGTGTGTATATATATATATATATATAAAATTTTAATATATAGTTATAAAGCTGTGGAAGGAGCTATAAAAACATAGCCATCACTTTGCACTGGCCACCTAGAGTAGTGGTTTTCACTTGAGGCAATTTTGCCACCTTCCCAACCCCCTTCCTTTCTGGACATTTTCGATTGTCACAGTATAGGGGAAAAGTGCTACTGGAATCTACTGGGTAGAGGCCAGTGATGCTGTTAAATGTCCTACAATACGCCAGCTTGCCCCCACGAAGAATTATCTGGCTCAAAATGTCAATCGTGCTGATGCTGAGAAACCTTGATCTCGAGAATGGAGATGAGTAACGTGGAAAATAAAAATGACTGTGTAATTTTTAAAGGAATCTGTGACAACACAAACACACACTAAACAAACACATGATCAAAATCAATCACATTAGTCTGGACAAGAGTCAAATATACCCTCGTCTACACTGAAATATGAAATCAGGTACTTATTTTCAACTGTCCCAGTTTGGGGTTTAGTTTTTCTTCATGTGACCAGAAGGCAGAACCTTGATACAAAATAGTCCTTGATACATCTAATAGAGAATGAGAGACTCTTAATTTTTTTGAATATCATGGAAAAGGAGCTGTTTACATACATTTTTTGCCACTTATCATATCGATGTGCTGAAAATCCCAAAAGTGAAGAACTGCCATCTGCTTTGGACTTACGTATTAATAAGCACGTTAATTAATAGGAAAAGCCACTTACAGAAATGAAGGAATGAAATAACTGGGCAAGAGAACCTTTATAGCTATTTTGTCATTCACTCAACAAGTGACTGTGTTGGCAGCGTGCCAAGTGCAGAGAGAAAAAGGGAGTGTAGCACCATCCTTCCTCTCAACAGGTAGGGTAGGCCAGAGCTAGACCAGGAGGGGAGACAGATACCAGTGGAAAAGGTTGAAAACTGTCCCAGGAGGTTCGAATTTTTCCCAAAAGAGGGGAGTTACCAGTTCCACCCAAGTAGAGGAGAGGACGTAGGAACACTGCCTGGAGAGTTGAGCTTTGATGACAACACAAGGACCCAGTAGTAGGTGCTGTAATGATGGTGTGGGCCGGGGGACTGGAGAGAAATAGAGGGAGGCATATTTAGGAGATAGAGATGGAAAACTGATTGGAAGTGGTAGGTAGGAGAGGAGGGGGAAGGAGACTTTGGGGTTTCTGGCTTAGGGAACAGAGGGACTGTGTAGCCAGGATTGACATTGGATTGAGCTAAAACATTGCAAAATATTCTGCCCCAGGATTTTATAAAGATCCTTTTTCTATTCTCAGACATGATCTGAAACTAAAGCGAAACTCTAAGTGCTGTTTTTCAAACTCTTCCCTTGGTTTATTAATAGCTTCAACAATTACACTTAATAGAATTTTAGACATTCCTTAAAAATGATAAAGCCTGACTGTGGAGCATAAAGTAATATAATTATCTCATTATTTCCTCATCACAAGTCTATGCACTGTACCTGAAATGTGAGACAGATTCATCCATACTTTGAAGAATTACTGATTATTCAAAGCCATAATTTAACACTAGGCCTTATAAAAGTGAGTGGTTAAAATATGTATTCTGTTTGAATTGAAGGCATATTTTAACAGCGGTTTCTAGCTTAACATTATTTAATGTTTAGATGTTAATGTTTTTTAAAAATTCAGCTCTTCTACATAGCAAAAGAAGCCTGCGTGACTTGCCCCTGTTTGCTTCGCCCTGAGATCTCATCCCTGTCAACCGCTCTGCCTGTAGTTTTGGGACCAAGCAATTGAACCAGGACCCACCGGTGTGTGCTGTGGCCGCTGACTACAACTCCTTTCCTCTGCTCCGCTGCCTCCAGTGCAGTCTCAGCTCATCGCCCCAGGCTTGTTGTACTTTTGCATCTTTTGGGAAACCCTTACTTCCTTTTCATTTCCCCTATGAAGCCTCACACCCACTTCAACCCCAGATCACTTACACTGCAATTTTTAAACAAACAAAAAAGGAGCGTGTGCTGTCTCTGCTTATCTGTGTCTAGCATACTGCTGGCTTCACATCTCCAGCAAAAGTTCTGGCACGTAATAATGTGTATCTCACACACACACACACACACACACACACACACTCCATTACTTTAAGGGTGCATCTAAATGTGTGTGGCGTGTGTCTCTTCGTGAATTTGAATATGCGTGTGTGTGTATTTTAAATCAGTGATCGCAATATCTGCAATTGGACAACTGTAGTTGGATATATCAACTGGCTCTTAGACTTTAATAATTGCCTATTAGTAACTTCTCTTTAGACCAAATAACATGTTATACAGAATTATGAAAGCAGAAAAAGTGTATCTGTTTCCCCTCCTTTCTAGAGGTTTTCACTTGAGGCAATTTTGCCACCTTCCCTACCCCCTCCCTTTCTGGACATTTTTGATTGTCACAGTATAGGGGACAGGTGCTACTGGCATCTACTGGGTAGAGGCCAGTGATGCTGTTAAATGTCCTACAATACACCAGCTTGCCCCCACGAAGAATTTTCTGGCTCAAAATGTCAATCATGCTGATGCTGAGAAACCTTGACCTCGAGAATGGAGATGAGTAACGTGGAAAATAAATGCTGAGATTTGGAAGACATGGTTTGATGTTCTAAATGCCCTTTCAGAAAGATAATGTAGATAGCTCCATTAACTGTTGGGTTGGACAGGGCCTAGATGGGCAGCCTTTGTAAGCAGTGGTGAGCAAAGTGGCAAGAAAAGTGGTCTGTCTCAGGCTTCAGAGACAGCCTGGATTCAGTCTTAACTTTTCTACTTAAAAGCTGAGTGACGTGAAAATTTGCTTAAACTTTGTATGCTTTAGTTTTTTATCTGTAACATGGGATAAAACAGCACAGTTTATAGTTGCAATTTTCAAAAAGGTTTGAAAATTAGTATTGTTATCATCATTACTATTAGTATTATTATTAATTCATTGGGTTGTCAAATCTGAACTGAACTTAACCTAAAGGTAAGGTCTGCCCTGAAATCATGTGAGGCTTTTATGGTCTTAGTTGCAACCACCTGGTGTAAACAGCCACATATCCTTCAGCAGAAATATTCATGTGTGAATAACGGCGTGCTGCTCAGATTAAGCAGATGTTGCTGCATAGCACTCACTGCATGCTCAACGTAACCTTTCTAAAACCCAGAGTATTTGGTATTCTAAAATACATCTGAGTTTCAGATATAAAATTGAGTAACCATTTTTTGTGTGTGACCATGAAAGTCAATTTCTTAGTGTAGATCTTGGCATACAGGAAGACTCGCTATGTGACAGCCATTCTTTCTTTTCTTTTCTTTTTTTTTTTTTCTTGAGACAGAGTGTCGCCCAGGCTGGAGTGCAGTGGCACAATCTCGGCTCACTGCAAGCTCTGCCTCCCAGGTTCATGCCATTTTCCTGCCTCAGCCTCCCGAGTAGCTGGGACTATAGGCGCCGCCACCGCGCCCGGCTAAGTTTTTATATTTTTAGTAGAGATGGGGTTTCACTGTGTTAGCCAGGATGGTCTCGATCTCCTGACCTAATGATCCGCCCGCCTTGGCCTCTCAAAGGTCTGGGATTACAGGCGTGAGCCACTGCACCCGGCTGTGAGAGCCATTGTTAGCGTACTGCAGATATCACAAATATGAGACAGCCTCCTTACATTTTACGTAATACATAACATGCTTTAGTGTGAACGTTTTAACAATATGGCGACTTATGTATTATAGATATTTATCACCAATTCACTCATGTGCTAATTGAGATAACGAGATATTAGGCAACTTCACAGGAAGAAAACTTATCTGGTTTCACTTGGAATCACATTCAGGTCCTCGGACCTCTCTTTTGTAATACCCAGCAGGTTACTAACCCTCTCCAGGGCTACTAACCCTTTCCAGGAAAGTGTGGTCTGAGGGCACGGTGAAGATCACATTTTACATACATTAGTGGATGTACAGCAGAATCCCCAACTCCTGCTGGCCCAAATAATTACGGCAATAAAACCAACCCAGTTGAGAGTTGAAGGTGGGGCCAAGGGCGGCGAGTAGTTGAGGTTCCGTTGGGGTCTGTGTCTATGTCTCTGTAGGGTTCTTAGCTCTGGCTTCCTCTGTATCTGGTCCATCCTCAGGCAGTAGTTACATCAGGCCTTACATCAGCAGGTAGGAAGAAGTGCCATCTTTTCTGTTCAAGATGAGAATGAAGAACTTTCTTTCCCAGAAGCTCCTAGAAATTTTTTTTTTTATCATGCTGCATATGCATTAGACCCAAAAGAGACTATATACCTGAATTCCTAAAGTGGTAATCACTGCCATGAGGAGTAGATTTTGTTCAAGCTATGCAGGATCCCCTTACAGCTCAGGGTTTGTACTTGCATGCTGAGCCAAGAACCCCCGGGGGAGATAAAGTAGCTTCTCAGCGCCACCTGTCAGGCTTGCTGTAGGAGGGGCGACCACCTTAAGAAAGAAGTTGAGCCGAGCGCGGTGGCTCAAGCCTGTAATCCCAGCACTTTGGGAGGCCGAGGCGGGCGGATCACAAGGTCAGGAGATCGAGACCACAGTGAAACCCCGTCTCTACTAAAAATACAAAAAATTAGCCGGGCGTGGTGGCGGGCGCCTGTAGTCCCAGCTACTCAGGAGGCTGAGGCCGGAGAATGGCGTGAACCCGGGAGGCGGAGCTTGCAGTGAGCCGAGATCGCGCCACTGCACTCCAGCCTGGGCGACAGCGTGAGACTCCGTCTCAAAAAAAAAAAAAAAAAAAAAAGAAAGAGGTTGAACAAGATCAACAGCTCTCAAATATTTTTTTAAAGACCAGCAAAAACCTTTATACTAAACATTAAATTAAATTACATTAAAAATATATCATCTTATGAAACCTGACACTATTTATAAAACAGAGAAGTGGAGCAGCTCCAGTGATAGCCGAGCAGAAGCCTTGTTCTGCTTGCGTCTACCTTGGCCCAAAGCAAACCCTGAGGCACCTCCTTGGAACCCTTGAGATTTGAAAACCACAGGGCCAGATGGTCTCTGAGCTCCCTGTTAGCCTTCAAATCTTACATATTATATAATCAAGTTTTCCTCTGATGGAGGAAGGATAGCATAGGCTAAGTAGTATCCAAAACTGACTAACCAGACAGAAAGGCGTATTTGGGGCGGAGCGTGGTGGCTCATGCCCTGTAACCCCAGCACTTTGGAAGGTCTTGATGGGAGGACCCCTTGAGGCTAGGAGTTCAGAACCAGTCTGAGTAACATAGAACGACTGGCTCTACAACAATTAAAAAGATTAGCCAGGCATGGTGGTGTGTGCCTGGAATCTCAGCTACTAGGGAGGCTGAGGGGGGAGGATCTTTTGAGCCCAGGAGTTCAAGGCTGTGGTGAGCTGTGATTATACCACTGCACTCTAGCCTGAGCAACATAGCAACACCCTGTCAAAAAAATAAAGGCTTATTTGTTTGATGTATGCAGTATATACATATGCATATACTGTATACACATTCAGGTAAATTTCCCTTAATATTAAAAGAAATTTTGAAACAAAAATTGCAACTATGTATTTTTTGTATTTAATGTATTTAATGATATTTTATTAGATATTTGAACATGTTCAAAATATAAACTAAAACCATGTATTTAATGATATTGTATTAGATAAAAACATGTTCAAAATATAACATAAGCTGTCAAATACATTCCTAAAGCAGGATATGCAGGAGTGGATGGATGGATGGATAGATGAACTGATAGGTATATAAATACATATATAGGTGGCTTTTGAAATGCCTGGGTAAAAATGATGAGACTATTAGAGATTTTTATTTTCTTTTTCCTATATTTTGTATTGTATAAAATAAGCATGCATTACATTTCTAAATGAAAACAAACAAACTCATAAATATCATTAATTTAAAATAATCGAGATGGGACTCCTGAGCTTAGACTGGGAGAAGTCAGACATAATCAAGTGAAGGCCCTAAATCCATTATCCACATGAAAATAATTTAGTCGATTGGTGCCTCAATGTGTCCCCTCAGCTAAAATCATGAATCAACTCTGTGTTGCGCCTGCTTCCAAAGACAAAATATGGGTCTCTCAGGGCCCACTACGGAGATTCAAACGAGTCGCTGCAAATCAAGGAGAAATAGCTTTTCTTACTGGCTTTGACAGGGCACTTTTGAATTTGAGCTATGTTTCCTTTACCCCTGAAGGCTAGGAAACTGCAGGTTGTGAAACGTGGAAATCAGTAATAGAATGCAGACAGAAGTCCCCCATTTCAGTAATTCAGATGAAGTAGTACAAGATTGCATGTTGCCAGCTCCAGGCCGGCACGTCTGAAAGCTTGAGAAAACAAGGCATCATTATCGCATTATTCCTTGTGAATCTGGTACCTGGAAAACATACAACGTCTCGGTTTTCCTACAAATCATCCACGCACAGTATTTCTGAAAAGACCCATTGGGCCAACACATCAAAAGCTACTTTGAAGGACAAGGAACATAATGCAGTGTATTTTCAGTTATTATTGAAAGTAACTGAAGTCTGAGATTTAGCTCTAAGTCTGAAGATGCTATTAGGAGGAAAAGTAGTAAGTTCATCTACAAGTACAGTTTTGGGGTCCTAGGCAAACCACCAACAGTTAATTGAATGGAAAACAGGGATGATCTAGATTAAAGGCTTCTGGTATCCCTCGCACCATCGCTCCCCCTGCCTGCCCTGTGGTTTTATTGGATTCCACATTACTCTCCCTGGACTGGTCTGTCTGGGGTGTATGCTGTATCCTCAATTAGCCACAAAGACATGATGGCATGATCCAGACAATGGCATAATCTAAATTCTAGATGGTTACCAAGGGTGGAAGGGGTGTGAGGACACAGCCACAGCTAGATTTTTTTTTCCTTTCTTGTTTTTAGGTCAAGAGACAAATAGAAATGTATGTTAAGACAGAAAAAGAAAGAGGTATGTGAGAGCAGAAGCTGAATTTTGAGTTTCTAGGCAATTCTGTGAACAAAAATAGTGCCTGTAGCTTGATTTTCTGTTGGCTACTGTTCACATCTTTCTTGGGTGGGTCTGATGTACCAGTTCAGTGTCAAATGATCCTAAAATGTAGGGACTATGCCTTGTACAAGTTCCTACTATGGTAACGGAGATTCTAGAAGTTTTGCCTCTTCTGTTGTAAATACATTTAATGATTGGATGCCTAAATGTAACGTTAAAAAAAAAAAAAAAAAAAAAAAAAACAGCAAACCACTCCTGACTGGTGATTAATCGTATAATAATTGAGAGTAGTTACCTCATAGACTATTTTTGGTATGAATTGAATGTGCAAGCCTGAGTGACTGTTACATATCGATGATGGCACAGGGTTAATTGAGAAACAATGATAAATGTTCTTGATACATTGTTAAAATGCACACACAGTAAATTTCTAGTCTATTCAGAGCCCAGAGCCTAGTCCAATTCATTTAATAGCCCCTGCTGAAAGAAATGATCACTGACCGGGCATGGTGGCTCACGCCTGCAATCCCAACACTTTGGGAGGTCGAGGTAGGTGGATCACCTGAGGTCAGGAGTTCGAGACCAGCCTGGCCAACATGGCGAAACCCCATCTCTACTAGAATATAAAAATTAGTTGGGTGTGGTGGTATGTGTCTGTCATCCCATCTACTCGGGAGGCTGAGGCAGGAGAATCATTTGAAGCTGGGGTGGGGCAGAGGTTGCAGTGAGCCAAGATCACGCCATTGCACTCCAGCCTGGGCAACAAGAGTGAAACGCCGTCTCAGAAAAAAAAAAATAAATAAATAAAAATAAAGAATTGATCACTAAGAATTATGCTAAATACTTACTCACTTGCAAAACTCACTTTTGACTCAATCCCATGTATCTCTAACCCAATTTTTCTTTTCAAACACTTTATTGTTAAAATACATTTGATGCCTTGAAGGGCAAAGAATTTGCTCTTCAGCAAAAGTTATAATTTCTTCTACTAAGGAGCCCCATATGAAATGCCTTTTTTATTTTTTTATTTTTTTTTTTGAGACGGAGTCTCGCTCTGTCACCCAGGCTGGAGTGCAGTGGCACGATCTCAGCTCACTGCAAGCTCCGCCTCCCCGGTTTACGCCATTCTCCTGCCTCAGCCTCCCGAGTAGCTGGGACTATAGGTGCCCGCCACCACGTCCGGCTAATTTTTTAGATTTTTAGTAGAGATGGGGTTTCACCGTGTTAGCCAGGATGATCTCTATCTCCTGACCTTGTGATCCGCCCACCCAGGCCTCCCAAAGTGCTGGGATTACAGGCGTGAGCCACCGCGCCCGGCGGAAATGCTGGTTTTCATGGCTCACTGGGTCACCTCCTTCCATTCAGCTTCTAGAGACTTTGAATTGTGTGGAGTTTGTTTATTACCTTTGCTGTACCAGGCTGTTTCTTGCCTTCTGTTTCCTTTCCACATCACATTCTACCATTATTTCCAGACTCCCCGGAATCTTCATTTCCAGTCATAAGTAATGATCCCTTCCTTTGTACCCCGCAGTACCGTGAGCCAGTTTGTATGATCATATCTGTAATATGCCATTGCTCTTATTTTTTAAGTGTCTGCCCCTCCCAGTTAGATTCCAGAAGGGCAGAGATCATGTTTTACTAATTTGTGCAAATCAGAGCCTAGCACAGAGCTCATCATGTAGTCATCTATTAGCAAAGTTTCACCGAGTGAATATACGTGACCGTCAGGTAACTTATACAAATGATTTACTTCTTCCTATGGGAACATTAGAAAATTAGAGGAACTAAGGACTGCAGTTAGGCAGTGCTATGGTCTGAATCATGTGTACCCAAAATTCATGAGAAATTTGAACTTCAAATTGAATGGAAGCCTTAACCCCCAGTGTGAACATATTTGGAGAAAGGACTTTTAGGAAGTAATTAAGGGTGGAGACCTAGCAGGATTGGTGTCCTTGTAAAAAGACAAAAAATCTTTGTTTCCTTCTTTCTCCCTCTCTCCCTACACTCCTCTCTCCCTCTCTTTCCCCCGATTCTTTTCTTTCCTTCCTCCATCCAATGACATGCACTGAGGAAAGGCCATGTGACGACTCCATGAGAAGGCAGCCGTCTGCAAGCCAGAAAGAGAGGCCTCACTCGAAACCAAACCAGCCATCACCTTGATCTTGGACATTCCAGCTTCTAGAATTGTAAGAACATAAGTTTCTGTTGTTTAAGCCAGCCAGTCTATGGTATTCTGTTATGGCAGTCTTAGTGGATTAACACAGGCAGGAAAAAAAAAAAAAAAGATACATTATTAGAAATCATCTAGAAAAAAAAGATACAATCTAAGAAAAAAATGGAGCAAAGAAGCTCATCTGAAGGGATTCTTAGGAAGACGTGAGAAGACTTGAAGTTGTCTTGCAGTATCAGAGTAAGGAACCCAATAGTACTGGAGTGCTTCTCTCACTATCAGGAATATATACCGAGTTTCCTTTATAAAGACCGTCTCATTTTCATCTAAATTTAAAGAAAAACAGTGATGAAAGTATCAAGGAGTGGAATTACCCTCAGCGTGCTTCGGCACCTGCACAAGGCCCTGGGGCTGCTGAGCGCTGGGCTTAAACCTATATGGGTCCCCCTCTGCCACCTGCCAACCTCAAGCTCCCACTGCAAATGCGGTTCATGATGTAATGAAGCTTCCTGTACTTTTCCATAACGTTCAAAATAACCATTTTGATGACATTTGACACTGTCCTTGAAATGATCCCTATTTTTCTTAATGAAAGTTTCCATAAATCCCACGGGGCCTCTGACAACCTTCTAATAGGAACATTGTTTGAAGAGATCTAAAAATACAAATTAAAAAAAAAAAAGGCTCTTCAAAAGAATCATTAGGGAAATTGATGAGGCCTGTTTTCTTTTCTTACTCTCTCCAAGGGCTTGTTAAGGGAGGGCTTGGGTACAGTAAAGGGGGCATTAGAGGAAGGAAGGAAATTAAACTATAATGGAAAGTTACGATTCTAGCCAATCTTGACCTTTCATTGAGAAGGGAGGTAGAGATAAAGGTTATTATTAATAGAGGCGGAAGAGTTTACCAACCCACTAAGTAGGAAGTTCCACTCAGTCACAGCTTTTCTTTCTCACTCAGCACCTTCCTCCTCCCTCCTTTTCCACTCACAAAAACACAGACACACAGCCCACACTTCCACCTACAGTCTACATCGGGGACCGCAATGTATTGCCCCAATATGCCAGCATTAATGTCAACACAGGGTCCCGGGAACCACCTCAACCAGCTGACTTAGTTTCTGACACCAGGCATAGAAATCTGTAGTTACAATAAACACCTCGGGAGATTCCTATGCATAAACTAACATTTGAGAACCACTCCATCTCCCTGAACTTAATGCTCATTAAAAAAAAAAAAAAAAAAAAAAAAAAAAGGTAACAGATTCAGGCCCCTTGAAGTCGAAAATTGCCTAAAGCAGACAGACTGTGTAAGCTAGCCACCTTCCACTGCCATATGAAAGCACGTGCTTGCTGATTAACCCAACAAATATGCCCGATGCCTACTACATGCAAGACACTGTTCCTGTTATGCCCTTGGGATAAATATGTATTTCAGATAAATCCGTGGAATAGAAAAGATCGCCTGCCTTGTGGAGATGATATTTTGTTGATTCTATCCAGAGGCCCTTTCTCTTTCATATCTCCACTGTCTTGATGGGAAACGTGGTCATCGGCAGGGGCCTTGGGACACAACTGCAAGGGACATCACATGCACAGTAGCAGATCCTCAGGGGAGGCACTGCTCTGGCTAAAGGCCCCAGACTTTTGCCCCTGGGAAGCTGGGATTCAGTCCTGGCTCTGCCTCAGAATGGCTGGGGACCTTATGTCATCACTGGACCTCATTGCTCTTTGTATTTCCTCCACATTTATTAAGTTGGGAAATTATCTACCTATCCTACTCTAATGGCTGGCTTTGAAGATCAAATATGAAAATAGAGAGGTGACTTTTTTTTTCAATTTAAGTGGATTTGTCAAATAAATGTTCACTGGCATCAAACAATCTCACTCCTGACATGGCTCCTCTATCAATTGTGCCCCCAATATTACTTATTCTCCTTTACTGAATATCTGTAGCATATGTCAGGCGCTATAAATCAATACTCACATTTAATCTGCACAATGGCCCTTTAAAGTTGCTGTCACAGTCACCCCTCCCCATCCAGTTTTCCTTTCCTAGGTTTTAGTTTGCCCCCAGTAAACTGCAGCCCCAAAATAGGTGAATACAGTACAGCAAGACATTTTAAGTGAGACCACGTCACATAATTTTTATTATAGTATATTGTCATAACTGTTCTATTTTATTATTAGTTATTATTGTTAATATCTTGATGTGCCTAATTTAGAAACTAAATATTATTATATGTATGTACATATAGGAAAAAGTATATATAGGGTTTGATCTGATCCGAGTTTTCATGCATCCACGGGGGTCTTGGCACATATTCCCCTTGGATAAGGTGGGGCACTGGACTATTTCCATTCAGAGATAAGGAGCCTAACTCAGGGTTGAGCAGCTTGACCCATGAGTTGTAACGCGCACAGGGTCTGTGAGAATTTGAAGCCAGTGCACTCTGTTTCACAGACCCAGGTTCTTTCACTACTTCCCAAAGCCTCTGTTTTCAATTTTACAAATCTACCAGATAATTTTTCAGTGTAATATGCAAGAAGTTGGCCCAGTTACTGCTTTTATATTTATTTATATATTTGTTCATTTTTAATTGCAAACGCATTAAAACACCTGATACTTCATTTAGAATATAAATCTACAGGTCAAGAGGCACGTTTTCTCTCCCCGATTCAGCTTAACTTCTTATTTTATCACTCAAACAAACTGGTCATGTGCTTTTCCTTTGGTAACCTTTTAAGCCTGTTTAAATAGTTTCTGGCTTAAATCTTCTATGCTTTAATTTTTGATTAATTTGGTTTGAGCCTTCTGGTAATTCAGCTTGTTACATAAAATAGTCAATCAAATTCTTAGCACATCTGGTTTGATTTTAGTTTGCAACATTGGGATTGGCTGGCTGTGCCAAAGGAAAAGAAAATTGAATAAATTTCGTCTGCTAGCTGAGCAGGTAATAAAGAATCATGTTGGAAATCAGGGCAGGGGATGGAGAAAGGGTTTGCAAGCAGAGCTGGGGTGTGAATAAATGACCAAGACTGGCACCTTGGTTATGTGAGGTCACAACTAAGCTTGGTCTATATGAAAGAAAATATAACTTTATTATAAAAAAAGTCTTCCAATATTAGCAATAAGAAGGGACTTTCCATAAAGAGAAGAGATGCTCATGTAAGTCCCACATTTCTTCCTTGAAATTCACTTTGCTTGTGAGAGGAGCTTAGTCAATCATTATGCCCCATTAACACTATAGCCAAGTGTAGGATCTCAAATACCCTGAACCACAGAGTACTTGGCACTCAGACTTTCAGAGCCGTGTTTCTCTAACGGTAAAGTTGTTGTGAATGACCCGCCAGCTTTGTCATATATTGTGGATTCTGACTCAGCAGGCCTGGGGTGGCATTAGAAATTTGGCATTTCTAATTAGCTGCCTGCCAGGTTTAGGGAAGACTCTGCTAAAGCTATGGAAGGCTAGTGGGGAAATAAAGTAGTGAGTATCAGCAACCATGTAATCTGGTTGTTAAATCATCACTTGCTTCCCCACCTGTATCTCTTCTTCTTTGCTTGAGACCTAAGAAATGCCCACTGAGCATTCATTGTCCTTCAGCAGATACAAAGTCCTTCACCTTCAGTTTGCATTTCAGCCCCCAAAGCAAGAACTTGTCTTCCTACTTTCTGAATCTGGGGTCACATTATATCAGAATACAACCAATAGAACAATAATGGCTGAGGCTAAAGCCCAAATCCCTTGAGTTCACAGATTTCGGGTCCAGGATACAATGCTCCAGTTTGGTAATAAAATTCAAAGGTGGAAGCAATGCCCAGGAAGATGAGTTCCAGGAGAAGCAAATGTTGGTGATTTCAGTGAGTAGAGTTTTGTTGTAGACAGTAGGTTGGTGTCCTTCCCCAAATCATATGTTGAAGCTCTAATCCCAGTGTAATGGTATTTGGAGATGGGACCCTTGGGAGCTAATTAGAATCAGATTAGGTCATGAGCACCATGATAGGATTAGTGTACTTATGAAAGAGGAGGAGACACAAGATCTCTCTCTCTCTCTCACCAAGGAAGGGCCATGTGACAATATAGCTAGTAAGAGAGCATTAAGCCAAAAACCTATCATTCTGGCACCCTGATTTTGGACTTTCAGGCTCCAGATTCATGAAAGGCAAATGTTTATTATTCAAGCCATCCAGGTTAATAGCATCCTAGACTAACTAAGATAATCTTCTTCATCCCTGCCTCCAAGGGAGAAAGAGAATTAGATGGGAAACCAGGCCGGCCACAGTGGCGCATGCCTGTAATCTCAGCACTCTGGGAGGCCAAGGCAAGAGGATCACCTGAGGCCAGGAGCTAGAGACCAGCTACTTGGGAGGCTGAGGCAGGAGAATCACTTGAACTTGGGAGGCAGAGGTTGCAGTGAGCCAAGATCACACCACTGAACTCCAGCCTGGGCGACAAAAGCAAAACTTCATCTCAAAAAGAAAAAAGAAACCAAGTTTGCAAATACACGACTATGCAGGTGTGTTCTGGGGCAGACACCGTCCTATAGCACTCTCATTCTGGTGATGGCACCTCAACACTCTCTAGAGAACCTGTGTAGTGCACACTGTTAGCCCATGCCATCTGTGTGGAGCGGGTGCCACACTTCTTCTCTGTCAGGCGTGGGTATGTGGCTGAGGTCTGGGCAACCAACGTAGGTCATATTCCTGGCCAGAGTCATTAACTCTCTGACCATGTGGAACTCAGTTCTGAATTTCCATAGACTCCTTTGGGGGGTGGAGAGAAAGACTACTTTCTTCTGTTTGGGACACACTGTTAGGCTGTCATCTTGGGACTGCTTGTGTCTAGCTCACTTCCAGATAAAAAAGATCTGCCTGGGAGTGAAACAGAAGTGAGAGCCAGAAAGAGTGGTTGAGACTGAAAGGGTAGGAGAAACTGGGAGCACTTTGGGGAGGAAGAGAGGGACCATGTAGCTGGGACCTTATTTGATTATTGTATTCGGAGGTTCCTTGAACTGGTGTAGTCCTCAATTACCAGCTAGATAAATTAAACATGCTCCTGTTTTTACTAAGCCATTTGAGTTGTGGTTCTGTCAAATGCAATCTCATGATCTCTAACTAATAAAAGATGCTAAAGAGACAGATTTATATACAAGAAGCAGGATGAGTGCAAAGAACTGGAAATTAGTTTGAGTGGGAAAGATGAGACCTGATTAAAAACAATATTTGAGAACTGAGCAGAGACATATATATATATAGGTAATTAATAAAATGTGCCATAAGGGACACAGGCAAAACAACATTGTCTTCATCCATTATGCATTGCTATAATAGAATACAAAATATTAGGTAATTTAGTTTTTAAAAGAAATAAATATCTCACAGTTCTGGAGGCTGAGAAGTTCAGTCTCAAGGTGCTGGTGCATGGTGAGGGCCTTCATGCTGTGTCATCCCATAATGTAAAGCAGAAAGGCAAGAGAGAATGAAAGAGCACAAGGGCAAGAAGGGGCCAAACATACTTTTATAACAAGGTCACTCTTGCAATAACAGTAATGGGCAAATCCCTAATGACCTAATCACCTCTTACTAGGAATTTTTTTCAACACTGTTGCACTGGGATTAAGTTTCCAACTCTTGAACTCTGGGGACACAATCAAGCCACAGCAGACATGATAACTATTTTCCCCTAAAAAATGACATAAGTAAGCAAAATAGTTCTTAGGGTCTTGCTTTCAACTTTCCTAAATGCCAAACAAACAACTTATAGGTAACAGTCCATACTCATGAGAAGCACTTGGATAATTTTCATTCTTCCTTCACTTCTGTGAGAGGTGAAGCCAGCTGGACTTCCTGGTCAAGTGGGGACTCGGAGAAATTTTCTGTCTAGCTAAAGGATTGTAAATGCACCAATCAGCACTCTGTAAAAACATGCCTATCAGCATTCTGTGTCTAGCACTCTGTAAAAATGCACCAATCAGTGCTCTGTGTCTAGCTAACGGATTGTAAATGCACCCATCAGCACTCTGTAAAATGGACCAATCAGCACTCTGTAAAATGGACCAATCAGGGCTCTATAAAATCGACCAATCAGCAGGATGTAGGCGGGGACAAATAAGGGAATGAAAGCTGGCCTGCCCAGCCTGCAGCAGCAACCTGCTAGGGTCCCCTTTCAAACTGTGGAAGCCTTGTTCTTTTGTTCTTGATAATAAATCTTGCTGCTGCTCACTCTTTGGGTCTGCACCACCTTTAAGAGCTGGAACACTCACGCGAGGGTCTGCAGCTTCATTCCTGAAGTCAGGGAGACCATGAACCCACAGGAAGAAACAAGCAACTCCAGACGCGCCACCTTTAAGAGCTATAACACTCCCCCTGAGGTCTGCAGCTTCATTCTTGAACTCAGTGAGACCAAGAAACTACCAGAAGGAACCAACTCCGGACACATTACGCGCCACCTTTAAGAGCTGTAACACTCACTGCGAGGTCTGCAGCTTCACTCTTGAAGTCAGTGAGACCAAGAACCCATCAGAAGGAATAAATCCGGACGTATCTGTGCATTACTAGCATTACCTCTGTGAAACACTTCCTGACTCCCCAGCTTCCGGTTAGGCACCCTTTGCAGCGTCACCTTTTTTGTTTGCCTGTTTTTATGCATTTTTATTTATTTATTTACTTATTTGAGACTGTCACCCAGGCTAGAGTGCAGTGGTACAATCTCAGCTTACTCCAGTCTCAAACTTTGGGCTCAAGCAATCTTCCCACCTCAGCCTCCTGAGTAGCTGGAACTACAAGTGTGTGCCACCACATCCCACTTTTTTTTGTATTTTTTGTACGAATGGGGTTTTTGTACAGATGGGGTTTCACCCTGTTACCCAGGCTGGTCTTGAACTCCTGAGCTCAAGAGATTCCCCTGCCTTGGCCTCCCAGAGTGCTGAGATTACAGGTGTGTGCCACCGCACCTAGCATGCAGTGTGACTATTGCTCTTTTGCTTATTCCTGGGATAATCCCCATTCTACCATAACTCGATTGCCTGTCCCTAGAGTACTCCTTGGGGGCCAGGGCTATGTGTTCCCTCTCTGAACCCCAGTGCCTGGCATAGGGTCAGTGCACAAACAATGGAGGTTGAATGAGTGAATGAGTGACTGAGGTCATCTTCAAAGAAACACCTAGGGCCTAAGAATACTTTTGAAAATTAGGAAGCAAATTGGGAAGTCTCTGGCCATTTTTGTATGGCATGAACGGAGAGATGCCACTGTTCCTTGTTGCTGGCTACTAGTTTCATTTTCTTATCACTGTTCTTGTCTCTTTCCAATTCACTCTCAACATTGTAGCCAGAATGTTATTTTTTGAAGGAGGTTCTGTTCATATTACTCCCCACTTAAGAATCCTTTACAGCTGTCTAGTGCTTTCAGAACTCTAAGTAATTAATTGCTTATCATTGCCATCAGAAACCTGAAGGATCTGGCCCCTTCCTATCTGGCTCCTATGACCTTGTGCAATACTAATGAACAATTCTTGGTTCAATGTTTTCATATCATCTGTTTTCTTGCAGGGTCTACTTTTCCATTTCTCCCTGTGGTTATCCCCTCTTATATTTCATATCTCAGCTCAAATGTTACTACTTCACAGAAGTCTTTCTTGGTCCCCAGCCCTAGGTCAAGGGCTCAATTTATAAATTCTCCCTTTGCAAAGTACTTCTCCTTAGCATAGAAATTATAATTACTTATGTTTCTAATGATTTGCCTAGTTATTTATTTAATTATCCTTGTTGCCAAAGTATACAACTTATAAAGTTGCTAAAGTATACTATGTATACACTCAGAGCCTTTGTTTGTCTTGAGCATCATATCTCCCCAGGACCTAGCACAGTTCCTGGCATGAATAAAATTTATGATTATTTGTATTTACTTTTTATCTTTTTGAGACAGGGTCTCACTCTGTAGCCCAGGATGAAATGCAGTGTCACAAACGTAGCTTGCTCTAACTTTGGACTCCTGGGCTCAAGTGATCCCCTACTCAGCCTTCTGAGTATCTGGAACTATTGGCACACAAAATTATGCTGGGCTAATTATTTAATGTTTTGTAAAAACAGGGTCTTTCTATGTTGCTTAGGCTGGTCTTGAACTCCTGGCCTCAAGCGATGCGCCTCTGTGGCCTCCCAAAATGCAGAGATTACAGATGTGAGCCATGGTGCCCAGTCTGTTATTATTGTTATTATTACTATTATTATTATGATTCAGATAGGTGAGTTAGGTCATGCCTCATCATGTGGAAATAAACTGATCCCCAAGAAGTTGCTCTTTTAAAATTTTTACTCTTTTAGATAATCTATATATTTAATTCCATTAGTAGCTGAAAACTACACTATGCTTTAAAGTGTCAATGTTTTAAAGAAACAGAGAAAGTAGCAATTTTGACAACTGTTTGATTATAACTTGAACACCTGTCTGGGTTCCTGAGAGCTGCATTTACAGCTGTTTCTAGCCTCAGAAGAAGGGTCAGACATGTTCTATGGCTGTTGACACGGATAGGCTGCTGCCTCTCTGTCTGTTATGTACATTTGCACAAGTTTGCAAGGTAGAATCATCTATTTTTGAAACTCACCATTTAGAAATGTGTATCATGACTGAATACATAGTCTACAAGAATTTCTTCCATAACACTCTGGCTATGTGTCCAAACAGACACTGTCCTGTTTGAGTAGATTCAGGGGAGTGATACTTGGTTTCTGCCTCCCTCTTCCCCATATGCTGGTAATGATTCAGCAGGGCTTAGACAAAATGAAAAAAAATAGACCTCCCAAATGTTCACAAGAAGGAATGAGGGTGTTTCCACAACACAGTGGAAGCTTGGAAGCTGGTGGAAAACACAATTCATGGTGAACTGCAGTCAAACACAAAAAGATAGATTAGCGAAGAAAGGAATAACAGGAAGGTAGGTTTGCTCCTTTACGTGGGCAAAGAGCAAATTGATGTAGTCAGAATACAAAAAACAAAGAGCAACAAAGGATTCAATTCCTAGGAAGAAGCTGTGAGCAGGAAACACACAAGATCCAGGTCAGAATCTGGTGACAAGGTATATTTCACAAAAGGCAAAAAAGGAATTTCACATTGGACTAGCTACTTTCTAAACTAAGTAATCTTTACAACATACTCAGCTTACTCAAGCCCAGAAGTCTTTGGTCAGGGGAAAGAGCCAAATCTACAGATGACAAAAATGGGTACCACTATGGCTTTCAGGTATCTCCCAAGTTCACTTGTTGGAAACCTAATCCGCAGTGCAAGAGTGTTGGGAGGTGGGGACTGATAAGTGATTAAGGTCACCAGGGGCTCTGTCCTCATGAATGAATCAATGCTGTTATTTGGTGGAGTGAGTTAGTTACTTCAGGAGTGAGTTCCTGATAAAATGGTAGGTGTGGTCCTCTTCCTCTCTTGCTCTCTTGCCCTCACTTTCTGTGTCCCTTCACATTCTGCCATGGGACGATGTATCACGAAGACTCTTATAAGATGCCAGAGAAATGCTCTTGGATTTCCCAGCCTCTAGACCCATGAGCCAAATACATTTCCATTTATTTAAAATTACCCAGTCTGTGTTATTCTGTTACAGCAGAATAAACTAAGCTAAGGCAATCACATAAATGTGAAACACAGCAAAGGGATAGGGATAGCATGGTTTTACTTATTTATTTATTTATTTATTCTTAACAGTATATAGTCTGTGTAACAATTGACTAGAATTTCTACAACCAAATATAGACCATGTGGCTTAAACCAGAGAAGTTTGTTTTCTCACAGTTCTGGAGACTGGAAATCTCAGATAAGTTCTAGCTGATTTAGTTTCTGTTGCAGCCTCACTACATGGCTTGCAGACAGTTGCCTTCTCACTGCGTTCTCACATGGCCTTTCCTCTGTGTGTGCAATCTTAGGGTCTTTTCCTCTTCTTACAAAGACATCAATCCTTTTGGATTAGAGCTTCACCTTATGACCTCATTTAATCGCAATTATGTCCTTAAAGGTCCTATCTCTAAATATAGTCACTTTGGAAGTTAGGAATTCAATCTACGAATTTGGGGATGATAAAATTTAGTCCATAACAGTACTTCAGTGACATTTTCCCTTAAGGAGTCACCTGTGGTGAGTGTCCTCCAACAATAATCCAAAGTGGAATTTTTAAGGTGGATCCAGAAATTAGTCACCCAAGAGATCAGAGACAAAATGGCAACAGTTGCTGTTGCATCGGGAGTATCATCATAGGCCTGATACAGTGCCAAGATCTGGGAGAGGATGAAACATGGTTTGGATAGAAGCTTTTGGGAATGAAGTTTTAGGATGTACACAGTGAATGGGATATGAGTCTGCCCTGCTTTCTTTTATGGAGTATAACGTACATGAGTGTCACATAGCATTATAGGTAGTAAGCCAAGCTGAGCAGCATAATCTCACATTATTATAAAGTCATTTTCCAAAACAGTATCAATGAAATTTAAGTATATGAGGATAGCCAAGAATACCACATTATGCATAAATCCTTCACTAGTGATTTCCTTCTTATGTCCCTGCCTGGGGAGCAGAAATGCAGGCAAGAATCAAGTGTGATGGATAAGAGCAAAATGAATAGTGCATTGTTAGTTCACAAATTGTAAAAGGCATGATAGTTTAAGAGGTTGATCGATACTACACTTTATTTAGCAAGTACAGCTGTCCGGTTTTTGGAGATGACATGCTACCTTTGCAAAGAAAATAAAGATTCAGAGACTATCAACTGCCAATGTTATATAGTCCATCATCAAAGCAAAAGAGTCAGCACTAGCAATTACAGATCAACATCTTTGTAACAAACACGTGATGCCTAATCCCAAAACCGCTAAATCACAAATTCAAGAAGAAACAAGTGTGAGCTTAGATACTGCAACTTCTTCCGGGAGCTCATTTTGTTTAAAAACATGTTTTTAAACTTTTCACTGTAGTATTTTGTACAGAAGTATTTGAGGATGTATTTGTCTCCAAAGCAGAAATACATTATGGCTAGCATGCTTGGGTTTCATATTTCCTGTAACTGGATATGATGGGCAAGTATATTTCCTCTCAGTGTTTCAAGGTGACAGCTGCAGCACAGTCTTGCCCTTTGGCCCCCTGGTTACCTCTGTTTAACCATCTGGAGAAGCTGCCTGCTGAAAAGCTGCTGTTGGTCCTCAGGCCAAACCTGTTCTAAGTCCTTGCAGCCTGCAGGACAATGGATGAAGGCAAGGGAATGGAAAAGTTCCTGGCCCTACTTTGCTTAAACCTTCTGTCTTCAGCATAAACTAACCTTTTTCATGTGGCCTGCCAGTGCTTCTATCCCTGCCACTCACCTGTGGTCCAGCCCCACTTCTGTCCCCTCTACAGGAGGCATTGCAGACCTGATGACCTTCCTCCATTGTACCAAGGATTCTTACCCTCTTCTTCCTCCCAGCCTGCTCTACTCTCTGCTCCATGCCTGGAAATACACTCCTCTCCTATCTTCATGTGACTCATTCCCATCCATCCCAAATGCATCAGCTTAAACCTCCCTTCCTCCAGCAGACTCTTCCTATAGACTCAGTGAGGGGACTCTGCACTTGTTACAGTTTATCAGACTTATCTGCCTTCTTTGTGATTATGTGTCTTTGTGATTACAGAAATGTTTGGGCTCAGTGATAGTGTTTGGAGAATAAGAAAACAGATTTCTGTGTGCAGTAAACCTAAGATAAGAGGAAATGCTCCGGAAGCCAGTGTAATCAAAGACAGGTGGATACTCATAGATTTTCTCATCCACAGAGTTGGAATGAGTCATGACTTTGCTGTCTCACCTCTAAGAAAAAGTTGAAATTAATATTAAATCATGGAAGTGACGGCAGTTTTACAAAGGAACACTGATTTGTAATAGTGTGAGAAAGAGATTTAATCCTCACCAAATATTACATGTGTTCTCCTAAACTTCCTAGCCATACTTGAATTGAGATTGGAGCCATCAGACTAGTTCCAGCAAGTAGACACAAGCAAGAGTGGTGTGTATTAACTATGGGACAAGATGGTTAAAAGCTAGGGTACCACATCCATTAGTCCTTCCCTTCACCATGGCCTTTGTGACCTCAGACACCAGGTATTCCAGGTGGCTAAGCTTTAGATGAAGGAAGGATGCCTCCTCCACATCCAACTATAATGTGAGAAACACATTGCTGCATTCAACATGGAGAGTTTGGAGGTTTGTCTTCCATGAACAGTTAGTATTAATTACTTAGACTAGTATGGAAATTGGTAGCTTGAAATCAAGTGCTTCTGCATAAAGAACATGTGCACGCATGTTCACTGCAGCACTATTCACAATAGCAAAGATGTGGAATTGATCTAAATGCTCATCAGTGATGTTCATTGCAGCACTATTCACAATAGCAAAGACGTGGAATCGACCTAAATACTCATCAGTGATAGACTCGATAAAGAAAATGTGGTATGTATTACACCATGGAATCCAATGCAGCCATAAAAAAGAATGAGGCCATGTCCTTTGCCGGGACATGGATGGAGTCCTGGAGGCCATTATCCTTAGCAAACTCACACAGGAACAGAAAACCAAATACTGTATGTTCTCACTCATAAGTGGGAGCTAAATGATGAGAGTACATGGATACATAGAGGGGAAAATGCACTGAGGCCTTTTGGAGGGTGGAGGGTGGGAGAAGGGGGAGGATCAGGAAAAATAACTAATGGGTACTGTTGAGACAGCCAGGTAAGAAGGGGTCCCCAGAGAAACTCCACCCAGCCTGCACACTGGGAGGAGTGCCCACTGCGGGGGAGCCACAAAAATTTGCGCCAATTGCAGTGGGGAAGAGCCTGATCCCTCCTCTTCCTGTGTGGAACCCAGGATTCAATATGTGATGTGGGAAGCATATACCGGGGGGATTCTCTCTCCGGCTTTGCAGTGAGTCCCTGTTCCCCTTTTCTTTCCTTTTCGTCCAATAAATTCCATTTTTCTCCCCTTCAAATTGTCTGCGAGACTGATTTTTCATGGCAATGTGACAAGGACCCCCTACTTTAGCTAAACTAAGGAGATAGTTCTATGACCCTGTGGCAGGCCGGGTCTCCCTAATGGCTGAACAGTCAGCAGTCAGGCCTCTAGAACAATTGTTTCGGCACTAAGCGGTTAAGTGAAACATTCAAAGCTGATAGGGCCAGTGTCTTTACACAAAGGTTGGAAAGTAGCAAAAGCCCACCAAGAGTTTTTTGCCTAGGCCTTCCCTGGGCCTTGAAGTATGACAAGATAATGAAGGAATTCTTAACAGGACCCGTTTAGGATTAAACAGGTTTGACTGAGGGGTCTGAAGGAACTCCCCAAACCTCCACGATTTAGCTGGAGACAAGATAAGGGGAATCACCCCAGCACCTGGACCCATTCGGATGAAGTAAATTTACTGAGGCCCCAGAGGAAGGTCTTCAGGACTCAGATCTTAGTTACAGATTAGGAGAAGTTAATCACTTATGTCTTTAGATGAATGAACACTTACACATAGACATATAGCATAGAAGGTAAACAAGTTCTGGAAAACTTTGTAATTTTGAGTTGGTCTGGTGATATTTTCCAGGTCTTCTTCCTGTACCCAGTTACAGACACAAAATCCCTTCTTTCCCAGCTCATATGCATCTCATTGTTGGGTCATGAAGATAAGCAGCCCGACCCTCGGTTCGGTTCTGGAACAGTGCTAGGCTTAATAACCGGGTGATGAAAAAATCTGTACAACAAACCTCCGTGACACAAGTTTACCTATGTAACAAACTTGCGTTTCCACCCTTGAACTTAAAATAAAGTTTAAAAAAAGAAACAAATAAGAAAAAAGAACAAAGGAGTGTGTAAGTAAATAATTGGATGTGTGGGAGGGCGAGGCAGGTGGATCACAAGGTCAGGAGTTTGAGATCAGCCTGACCAACATGGTAAAACCCCATCTCTACTAAAAATACAAAAATTAGCCATGCCTGGTGTAGCGCGCCTGTAATGCCAGCTACTCAGGAGGCTGAGGCAGGAGAATCACTTGAACCCGGGAGGGGAGGTAGCAGTGAGCCAAGATCACACCACTGCACTCCAGCCTGGGCAACAGAGCGAGATTCCATCTCAAAATAATAATAATAATTGGATGTGGATTGCCTTGCTTAGTAGTTCTCCGATGGGTGGCGAGGAGTCTGATACTGGAAGTTGGAAAGATGGAGAATTACGTTTGGTGATGGTGAAACCTGCATTGAAATCATGACCTTTGAAAGCAGACTGTATGCACAGAGGACTTAGGTCTTACGGGAAGAAGCTGCAAATCAGAAGAGTATATCAGCTGTGTGTGGTAAGGTTCAGAAAAAAGAGGAACAAAATTGTACATATGAGGGAGCAGGAGACATGGGAAGATTGCAAAAATGTGGGAACTTTTTGATTGGAAAAAACAGTGCCTTTAGATAACCACAAGAAATGATAGGATTTTATAAAGACTTTCAGCAGCAAAGACCCAGTACCATGTCTCAGTTGGATAAAGCAATTCAGTGTAAAGATCCAAGGGGTGTACCCTTCTTAGGAATTTTCCCCGAAAGATTACTTGAAATTAAGTTGCGAGAGACAGTCTCAGGGAGGGGGTGCTGAGACAGAAGACAAAACTTCAAAAAGAACTGTGGGTGTGGTTACTGGCCTGGAGAACCAAGCATACTGACCAGTAGTTCCCTTAGTTTTTGAGGCAGATATTTTACCAAATATACCATGAGTTTGGGCCAAGAAGGCTTTTTAATATTTGGTGCTTAAAATATTCCTTGTGGCTCTGACTTTCTGTGGATAGGAAGTGAGAGGAGACAGTATAACCCCAAAAGGCATATCCCCTAATTTCCATTTTTGCTGATACCACAGAAAGTAATAGGAAAAGAATAACCTTCCAGAGAGGAGTCTAACAGCCTGGTTAATGACAGGCAAAGGAGCTGCCCCAGAGAGTAAATCAAGCTTCCAGCTTCCAAGGCAGGAGGATGTTGCAGTGTTTGCTGAACAGGATTGCAGAACGGCTGCAGGCTGGGAACTGCTGAGTGGCAGAGCGCCCTTCTCTAGTCTCACCCTCTGAATGAATAGCAGTGTCTACTCCAGCTATCCTTTTCCTGTTCTACTTTTACACATTGGATATATATGTGTATATGTTTATGGGGAGAGGGAGTATTGAGGAGAAGGGATGATATTCATTTTTTTTTTTTTAATTTAGTTCTTTTTTAAGTCAAGGTCTCTGTACTAAGAGAAGCCACATGCTGACTTTATGAAAACACTACTACTCACGTGGTCTTAGAAGTAGACAGGGTAATCGGATGGCACTTTGGAATGTCTTTCAAAAGCGTGAATGACAAAAGTATGGCGTATCATGACCACCAATGAGTGGAGGGACAGGAAAAGGTGGGAGCATACATGTGTAAGAGGGTAGCAGATATTTGGTGACAGAAAAGCTGGTGGTGACAAAGACAGTGTTCACCATCCATTTCATGTCCTCCATTACACTTAGCCATGAAAGCAGACCTGCACGGTACACTGTGAGGATGTGTGCTGTGGGCCATTTCTGGGCAGTTAGGAGCCACTGTGCATCTTCCACTTTGTTTTGCTTGCCTTTGCAACTTTGCAGGGTGCTTGTTCTAAGCAGCATGCTACAAGATGGTGAATGACCACCCAATCACAGACCCGAGAAATAAATCTTTGTGGCATTAAACCACGGGAATTTCAAGGGTGATTTTCTGTTGTGAGCAGCTAATATTAATTACCTTGACACGCTGCATGAAAAAAATGTGCACTATCATTATAATCAAGTGAATAGCAGCCTGTATGATATGAATGGATCTAGTAAGATATACATATAAAAAAGCATAGACCAAAATATGAACAGAAGGGGAAGGTACCACATAAATATACGTAATAGGTTTTAGGACTTTCTTCACTGAACATGCAAATATAATATACTGCTCAGGGGAGGATTATCTAAACATTTCTGTTATTTTTAATTTCCTACAGAATTCCTTTAATCATTTATTTCTTGCAGATGATTACATCTTGGAAAAAGGCTGAGTGAAAATCAGTCAAAGTCAAAATGATGGTAACTGCCATGGGAACATTAGGAAGTTACCCTATATGGTCTAAAATTGGGAGGAACCCTCAGTTCTGGAATTTACTACCTCATTCCTGAAAAACTCATTGATAATCCACCTCTTGTTTAGCATATAATCAAGAAATAAACATAAAAATGGGAAACCAGCAGGTCTTGGGGCTTCTTTGCCTATGGAGTAGGCATTCTTTTATTCCTTTACTTTCCTGACAAAACATTTATTGTAAGCACTTACTTTTTAAGTCAATTAATGAAAGCTCTTTTCTATCACACACACACAACATCTATAAATACACAGACAGAAGAAGATCCATACTCAATTTTGTCTCCCAGGTCTGTTCAATGGTCACCAGGTGATTTTCACTCTCCTCAGTAACCACTGACATAAGGAGATCAGAAGGAAAATTAACTCATTTTTCAAACAATAATGTACTTAAAGAGAAGTCAGAAAGTCTTCCCTATATATTCGGACATACGAGGCTGAAACTGAGGTATCTACCTGGTAGGCCTCTGTACACCACATAATCCATTCCATATAAATGACTCTCCTACCTCTGCCAAACATGAGCCCTAATGATCAAAACTAGAGATGGTAGCAATCCAAATTGATCTTCAGTTATGCAAAAAAAGAAAAAGAAAGAAAGAAAGAAAGAAATCAACTTGAGAACCATGCGCAAGCTCTCCTCTCTAGTTTTTGTTGTTATTGTTGTTTTGTTTTTGAGATGAAGTCTCGCTCTGTCTCCCAGGCTGGAGTGCAGTGGCAGGATCTCGGCTTACTGCTACCTCCACCTACCAGGTTCAAGCGATTCTCCTGCCTTAGCCTACCGAGTAGCTGGGCACCTGTAATCCCACCACCAACCCTGGCTAATTTTTGTATTTTTAGTAGAGATGGGGTTTCACCATGTTGGTCAGGCTGGTTTCAAACTCCTGACCTCGTGACCCGAACGCCTCGGCCTCCCAAAGTGCTGGGCTTACACGCCTGGCCCTCTCCTCTCTAGTTTATACAAAGCTACATTTTAAAATATTACATAAAGCCATGGATTCATTATACTGAGTAAATACATGTGGTATGTGCTCCCTTCCACATTAAAGTGAAAGTGCAAATTTTTTGTTGCCGGAAAGTATGATCATGTTACTTTAGTCTAAAAACTTCCACTAGATGCGCATAGCATTTAGCATCAAATTCAAGCTCCTCACAAAGACCTATAAGCCTCTAAATACCTCTACATTCTCTTCTTGTACCCATCTCATCCTTATTATGTTCTGGAACTTCAGGTACTGGCCTTCCTCCAGTTCTTCAAACTGTCAAGCCTGATCCTGCCCCAGGGCTTTTGCACTTGTCATTTTGTGGTTTCCACTGCCTAGATTTCTTCTCCTCCGGTACTAAAGATGGCTGGACTCTTCTTAGCGTTATTTTATAGTCCACATATCATCTTTTAAGAGAGATCCCTGCCATCTTAATTCAGAATACATTTACATTGAACTCTAGCCTGAGGATTTAAAAAAAGAAAAAATTCTGTTTTACTATCTCATAATACTTCTCATTATTTAAAATTACCTTATTTTTTTCTCATGTATTGCTATTGCATTTATCTGTTGCGCCCAAGGCTTTTTTGCTGGGATCAGAAGAGTGTCTGGTACACAGAATATAAGATATCGGTAAATGTTTCTTGAATGAATATGCTATGTGGGATAGTAGCATAAGTGCTAGCCTCAAGAGGAAAGTGCAATTGAATGCAATCAGAGCATCCATGTCGGGACAAATAAGACACATCCCAGTTTAATACAGGACACCCAGCCTCCCTCCACCCTACCTTTTCTCCCAGCCCCATGCATCCTGGGATCAACTTCACTCTCTTCCTCAAATACACCATGCTTTTCCCTATTTGAGGACTACATCTATGTTGTCCCTATATATCTACATTCTTTCTCGTCTCTGCTGTCAAACTACTCAGCCTCCTAGACTCAGCTCTACTCTCCCTGCTTCCTTTGAAATCTTCCCCAAGCATGCTTGGTCCTGGCCCTACTCTCCTGCAGGTGGGGTTGGTCAGTTTCTGTGTTTGCTGTCCTCAGGTGTTTTACTAGGACAATTGTAGAGGTTTATGGTGATTACCTCGGTGTATGCATTTCAGTCACTACCAGAAGAATCTCTTAAGAAAAAGACCTTTTCTTTCTTTTCCTAGACAGAGAGAAGTATGCATAGTGCATAGAATGTGGCCAATACCTAGTAAATGCCTTTGATTTAAAAATATAATTGATCGAAAATTATAACTATTTAAAAATAATTTTCACAAGTTCTATCCATATAATTTGCTAAACATTATGTTACTACAAAGTGCAATTGATATTCTTTTAGTTATTTAAAAAAAATACTTATTGAAAAAATACTTTTTGTTTCAATTATGCATTGGATTATTATGAACTGCATTGGATTATGCATATAATTAAATTATGCATTGGAATTTTAATTTTTTATTTCTTGGTATTCAGAGAGTACCATTCGATGCAATTCAGTTTTGAAATTTTTATAAGATTTAGAAATTTCACTACGTGGAATCTATCCTAACAAAATGATCAGAATTGCAAATGGAGAGATACCCATTTCTATTGAGTACAGTAGAGGAAATAGAACTATCCTAAATGATCTACAGGAAGAAAAGGGTTAAATATCTTATTAAACACCATATGAGAGATGATTTTCAAGTACAAAAAAGTGTTAAAGCTTTTAAAAATATTTATTTGCTGAATCACAAACTATTATATTGATGGGATTTTTAAATTTAAGAAATAAAACAATTTTCACCAATAAAATTATTTTCAAAAACTCAAATAATAATTATTCTTGTTACTTATTCATATACTTAATGCTTTAGCTCTATCTCTACTAACTCATTATTGCATTTGTCTGAAAAATGTGTTCTTTCAATATGGTCATTTTTATAGAAAACTGCTTACAGTTTTCTTCAGAATTATAGTTTCAAATTTATATGCTGTAAATTGTTGGCATAACTACCTGCTGCTTCTTTGTAGACCATGGTATTATTTATTCTGTCTTTAGATGCTGAGATTTCTGGAAAATTCCGAAAAACATTGATAAGTGGAGGATATTCTTAATTATAATATTTTTCATAGGGTTTTAAAACATATTTCAGTCAAATATTTTATATATGAAGTGTTTTCCCCTCCTTTTATAATATCTTTCTCTAATAAAAATATTACATAATAAAACTTGTCAAATAAAATGCCTCTATGCTTCTCTTCAATCTATCATCAGATTGAGGTTTATGTGAAATCATAGACTTTCTCAATTTTATTTCTTTCTGATATAAGATACAAATTTATCTAATTAAAAATAGGGCCTCTATCAAAATATTCTTCCCAGAAATTAAGAGATTTCAACATGCAATTATGGTTTTTTAAAATTAAATTTTGTACATATTTGAGTGTCCATCATTTAATTTGCTCCATTCCTCCTTTGCTTTTGTAGGAATAATTTTCAATATATTCCTGTTTGTAAGGTTTGTTTTCAATAATCGTAATTTTCTAAAATCCTCAAAAGCTGAAGGTTTTTGGTTCTACATTCATCGAATACTTTGAAAGATAGATTTTTTAAGAGTCTTAAAGATACCGGGAAATGTTCTCAGTATTGAATGGGAATTAAAAAAAAGAGAGATAAAACTAAATAAAGCACCCTAAATGAAAAAGTATGTAATTTTTCAAGCTGTTCTAGCTGTGTATACTTTTTTGCACTGTAGCATGCCTGAAATTGGGGTGCATCTTCCTGTGAATAGGTCACTGTTGGTCCTCACAGGATTGTGCTTGGCCACCTGAAAACTGTGTAGACTTGGGCAAAGATGGGCACAGCTTCATCATTTTATGAGTCACACACATTTCTGGTAATGCAAATTTTAAGTTTAATTGCTATTTAAAATGGCTTTAAAATATTATGCTGTGATTCAACATTGAAGAAATATTGTTTACTTGGAGAAACAGCAGCACAGAAGACCATACCATGTTGGACACAGATGTGAACGTGCCAAAGAGGAATCAAGAGAGGCAGACCGTGAATGTGGTTTTGTCCTAGGAATATGGTACCCAATTAATTTTGCATCAATTTTTAATGTATGCCCGAGACTGATACTACGATAAAAACCTCTGCCTATATAATTTGAAGGCCATTTCAAGGCATACAAAATAGAAGTTCTAAAAGGTACGAAGCAGTGTGTCAGTGTTTATTTGGCAGCATTTTTTTTTCCTTAGGAAATAACTGTAGGTCTGACAATCACTGGAACCTTAGATTAAATCACATAGGTCTATGCATATAAAAAAAAGACCAGAAGAAAATATCTTAAAATGTTAATGGTGGCTCTCTCTGGCTCATAGAATTACAAATACTAATATTTTTCTTAATTTACTATCTATAGTTTCTAAATAGGTAAAAATAATTACATAATTACATACAGAATGAAAATATTAATATTTTCCAGTATTTATAATAGCAATATTAACTATATATCTTTCATTATAAAATGAAGAAGGTATCGTAAAACTTGTGTAAGCATATATAATTACATCAGTGAAAATATTTATTGTGTTAATAAAAATGAAAGCAAAAAACACCAAAATGTTAACAGTAGTTTAAAATGGTTGTAGGTAGCAGTGATAGAATCTATCTATGGAGATATCTCTGCCTCCATTTTCTCTTTGCCAATTTTTCAATAATGAATATATATGCAAACCACATTACATGAATCAACAAAAAACAAACAATAATAATTACAAGATTATTAATTACAAAATAAATACAAGATTATCACATTCAAAATGATTGGCATGTATATCTCTGCTTCGTTGCATCTATTGTCCATGTGGAACTCACTCTGCGACTGTTTGTTATTGTGGCAAGTCTTTCACCCATACCATTTCATTTCCTATTCACAACAACTCTATGAGGAACATCTATAATTATCCCTACTTAAAAAAAGAAAAAAAAAGGAAGCTGAGACTTGGCATGGCTCAGGGCCTCTGCAATGCCTGTGGTGAGTAAGAGCTGAAACTAGAAGGAGGGCCCATTCTTTAACTCCGATAAAGTTCAGGACAGTGCAACACTCATGGGTTCCTCATTGGACCACTACGACAAACATCATCACAAAACGCCTACTGAGTGAATTGCAGATGGAACAGTTCCCAATTTACATAAAAACAAACTGTAGTAGAGTGAGGTCAAGTAACCTGTGGATGACAGCAGAACTATTCGGTTTGGTGAGAGCATTAGTCCAGGACCTGCCTAAACAAAGGTGAAGACCTGTGACCTGTGAGTAATGGAAATTGAAATAGAGGTCCCCAAATCATGTTTTAAATAGTTCTGCGGCCAGCCTGGCAGTTGAAGATGACTTTTCTAAAATTTATGTTGCATCACTAGGTTCAGTTTCAAAGATACATGCTCAGAGTAGGTACAGGACCTTTTACAACAGCGTTGCAGTCAAGATGTGGACTGAATTGATTTCGCTTTCTTTGGCAGATGAAGATGGAAAATAATTGTAGTAATAACTTATATAATGATTTCCAAACTCAAAGCACTGGGGAAAACACATTAAATAGCTCAATGCCTTTTGAATATGGCATTCTATTAGCTATTGAGTTTCAGGAATGGCTACAAGACTGGAAGGCACATTCAATATGACTTAGTGAATAGTTCATCTTCAGATATGCCATGCTGAGTCGGACCAGCGATCTACCCAGCCTAATAGCTTGCTTCTCACAGCAGTTCCAAGGGGAAGTCGAGGGAAGCACAGATAATACCCTTTGCAATGTCTCCAAAGATTTATAAACACCTTCCCCCAAACTCAATTTTTAGATGCACATTTAAAAATGTAATATATTTCTTGAATAAATTTGGAATAATAATTATAAATCAGAAAATAAAAAAAGCACTCATAATCCCTCCAGTAGAACTTCTCCAAAGCCACACTACTGGGTAAAAGTGTACACATACCTAAGCATCTTCAATGATCACGTTTACACTGTGTGTAATTTCAGCCAAAGCCACAAGAGGCATTGTTGTAGAGTGCAAAGAGCATGGCACAGGAAGTATACCTGGTTCAAATCCCAGATCTAGCTTCACATTAATTCTTTAATCTCTCTAGCTCTCAGTTTCTTCAGCCATAAAATGATGGTGATATATCTATTTCACAGGATTACAGTGACATTTAAAAATGTATACATTGAAGGCCTGGTCCTCTGTCTGCTTATGCATTGAATATTAATAAGTGGTAACTGGTTATAAACGTATAGATTTCATTTTATTATATTTCTTCTAATGCTGAAACAATTTTCTTATGCTTCAAGAGATAGACATTTGTTTTCATATTGGGGGACTGATGACACATTTGTATTCACAACCTTATACATTTTCATATCCCTTAAATACTCTTCTGTAATTGTCTACACTTTTAAGCCATGTGAAACAAATTTTATATCTATATCACTATATCACTTTCTTTAGACAGCTGAAAATTCTCCATACATTCATTACTGTAGATTGTTAACAATAGTTTAGTCACCTATTTCATTAAAAACAATCTTTATTAGAGCAATACATAACTTTGGATCTTTGCCAAAAATGATAGGTGTCTCATTAGTGAAATTGTCTTTAGAAGATTAAAAAGCAAAATATACATACCAGACACCTTGGAAGACTGAAACAAAGCACAATACAACAGACAAAATGTCAATACTGAGTGCTGTTTTGATGACTAGCGTCTTTGGATCACTGGCCACATAACTGCTCTGATTATATATTGGCCTGCTCACGCAGTGGTTACTATTGTTAATTAGAAAATTGAATTGTAAAATCCTAAAGTCTTACAGTTTGACAGAGGACTTAAAAAGGCATTTTTGTTTAACTTGTCATCTAGGGGTAGAATTCTCTTCTACTACATTCATAGCCAATTTTCATTTATTTATTTATTCATTCAAGGAAAGTTTGTTGAGTTTCTCCAACTTTCCAGTCACTGTTCTTGGCTTTGAATACCAAACCAGGAAGAAGCTTCTAGCAGCATAGAACTTAAACATTCATTGCAGGAAAAAATGGGCAGGATATCTAAAGGAATAAATAAATGACTTTGGGGAGTAATAAAGTGCCTATTAGGAAATAAACGCATAGAAGGGAGTGGAAAATCACTTGGGAGTTGGGGGGTTTCAAGGGTTTAATTTAATTAAAATAGCAAGAATCATGAGTTCCATTTTTTATTATTACCTGAAGCATGCTGAAGAAAGTTAACTCAAAATAAAATTATTTATCAGAATTTATAGATCTTCCATGACATCAAGAGAAAGTAATTTATAGAGGAAGCAAACAATTTTTTAAAATTCTATTTACAGGAAAGGGTCACATCTCCTTGTGAGGAGGCCTTATATTGGACTCTTTCAATTCCTGGGTCTCAACGCATTGTCCCATGTATAGAGTTTTCAATAAAAATCTGTTGAGTAAATGATTGACTTGATTTACAGTGACAGTATAATTGGTGAATTGAGCAGAGAAAGTTAATGGTGAATACTTCCAAAAAGTTTTGCTATCTGCTACTTAATTTTTAGCAGTTTGTCTTTAGTACTAAATTATACTGTCCTGGCCAGGTGCAGTGGCTCATGTCTGTAATCTCAGCATTTTGGGAGGTCAAGGCTGGAGGATCACTTGAACCTAGGCATGTAAGACTAGCCTGGGAAACATGGTGAGTCCTTGTCTATATAAAAAAAAGGCTAAATTAGCCAGGCATGGTGGCAGAAGCATGTAGTTTCAGCTATTTGACAGGCTGAGGTGGGAGCATCCCTTGAGCCAGGGAGGTCAAGGCTGCAGTGAGCCAAGGTTGTGTTATTGCATTTCAGCCCGGGCAACAGAGCAAGCAAGGACCTGTCTCAAATAAACAAACTAACATCAAAAATCAAAATTATGCAATCATTAGACTTTGTTAGTCAGTATTCACTGTAAATATCAAAAATTTGTGTTTCTGAACACTAAAGCAAAAAAGATGTAGCTTCCCTTGAAATTTTCACTTAAAAATAAAACATGAATGTTTCTTTAACCTATAGAAATATTGCAGACTCCACTAGCCAGGTATATCAGAATCAAACAAAGTTAACTGGGGGAATCTCTAGGCTCTTAGATGAGAATTATGACCTTGGACTCTGATGACAAATCAAAAGAGGGATAGATTGGAAGGACAAGACTCATATTATGATAGGTAAATCTGTGGATACATTTGCTGCTCAGATTCGACGAAGCTAAAATGCTCCCAATATTATGTGGTTCTTCAATTTTTCTTTTTAAACATATGGATGGTCTAATTTGAGCTTCTCTAAAAACACAATAAATAAACAAGGCAGTCATCATCAGTATAATTTGAGAGAGGGGACAATGCAGAGATTAAAGAAGCTTGACAGGGACATGGTGGAAAAACATATTTTGAAGTTTCCAACCCCAAAGGGCTGCAAATCCTTTATCATCCCTAATTTACATTGATTAGCACCCGGCATACTGGCCTAAGTCCTTGCATTTGGGTTTTGGTTGCATTTTGGGTTATTTACAAGTTGTGTGCTGTCAGCAGGTGAAAACCATGAACCTCATTTCCTCATTTATCCAATGGAGATAATGAGACCGCCCACCTCACAGAATGTTGCGAGGATTCTAAAATGTTTATCGCAGTGCCTGGCACAGGTAAGCACTCGATTATAGCTAACATTGCTGTGTCTTTATTTCCTATCAAGATATGCTATTGACCTTCGAGTGAGTGGGAGTCAGACTGTGGCTGCTGTTCTGGGGAGTATTGTGTGTGTGATGGACACGAAGCATTCATCTCTCAGGGACAGTCCCACACATCTGAGCCATGGCTGGCCTGGAGACTTGGGTTCGGAGCATAGAAAAGCTAACTGGTCTCTGTGGGTATCAGACTTGGGTACTGATCTTGTGACCTCGACTTCTTTACATGCCACTCCCTATTCGACTCAGCTAACAGAGAGTTTTAGTTCAGATGGAACTTTCTTGTAACTAACGGGAGCTGCTGAAAGAGAACAGCTACATTGAGAGCACGGTGTAAATCGTGGACTGGAGAATTTCTCCCAGAAGGAGGGCGACCTGGAGAAGAGGAGATGGGCAGGCTATGCAGAGAAAAGGGGGAGATTCTGCGGCCTTGCCAGCAATGTGTTGGTCTGTGGGCCAACAGAGTAGCATCACTGGGGGCTTTTTGGAAATTCAGTATCTCAGGTCCAATCTCAGTTCTGCTGAATCAGGATCTTCCGTAACACATCCCCAAGAGGTTTGTGTGCACATTCTGCTTGAGGACCACTGCTCTAAAACAATTGCTGTCACTTTGCTGCACGTCCACATTGCCAGAAAACTTTTATAAATCCAGATGCTCAGGCCCAGTCCAGACCAAAGAATTTAGGATATCTAGAAGTGGTACCTAGAGCTCCCCAAGTAATTCTAAGGTGCCACCAAATTTGAGCATTGCTGCTGTGGAATGTAACTGTAAAGAAGTTATGCCTGCTTCCAAGGTGCAGTGTGTGCTGGGCAGAAGAAGTAGGCCATCCCTGAGAAGGCATGAGTCAGCAGGGAATGAGAGAGATGGCACTCCCAAGGGAAAGGCCTTTGTGAGCCAGAGCCAGGCAGATTCGAATTGAGTCCCCAAACCACCAATTAGTAGTTCTATGGCCTGTGGGAGATCATTTTACCTTTCTGGCTTTTGGTTTCTTCATAGTTAAAAATCAGGATTCAAATACCTAGTTTAGAGTTCTGTTATCAAAATAAAATGTGATTGATTTAAAACACATGCTGTATAATGAGAGATCAGTAAATAATAAGTATTGACTCTATGAAAATAGTATGAATAACAATATATTTTATTACCTGAATAAAAAGGCATCCAAATGAGACCTTAATAGACATTAAACTTACAGCATCCAATGATGTCCTTGAAAGGAATGAATGTTTGAGACAGTGTCAACAAGATTTACACACCCGAGGTTTTCTCTTTTCTCTTTTCTTTTTCTTTCTTTTTTTTTTTTGTTTGTTTGTTTGTTTTTGAGACAAGGCCTCATTCTGTCACCAACACTGGAGTGCAGTGGCACAATCCTAGCCCACTGCAGCCTCTACCTCCTGGACTCAGGTGATCCTCTCACGTCAGCCTCCCAAGTAAATGGGACTACAGGTGCACATCACCACACCGGCGAATTTTTTGCTGTTGCTGTTAACTTTTTGCAGAGGGTGCGGTTTTGCCATCTTGCCCAGGCTGGTCTTGAACCCTTAGCCTCAAGCTATCCAACCTCTTTGGCTTCCCAAATTGTTGGGATTACAGGCGTGAGCCACCACACCAGGCCACACTCAGGGTTTTCTTTATGAGCATGTAGAAAGACAGAAAGTCTAAAACTGTAGATGAGATGAGAGCCAACACATAAAATTGGCTAGCAATTTAAGTGACTCTATATAATCCAGTTTCCTCCTGTTTAATGTATGCGTTACATAGTATACACTTAATCTCGCTTCTTAAGATAATGCTATGAAAAGAGAGCTCAGCCTATGTCCCAGATATTCCCAGGAGTGGAAAGGGAGGGAAAGCTGCCAAAGTGGTCTTAGCTCATGAAAGTTATTCTCTGGGGAACTCAGGTGAAACTGCACTGACTCAGGCATTACAAAGGTATTCGCATAATAACTATCAGCGAAGAGAATGCTATCTGGGATCTCACAAACTAAAGCTACTCACGTTGCTCGGTGGAAAAGAGAACACATCCAAACTATGGAATGCATATTCACACTCCAAGAACGAACCTGTTCTAAATTCACAAACTGTACTGAGAAGGCTGTGGTGGGAGGACCGCTGGAGCCGAGGAGATTGAGGCTGCAGTGAGCTATGATCATGCCATTGCACTCCAGCCTGGGTGACAAAGCAAGAACCCTGTCTCAGAATACCCTGGGTGAACTCTGGCTTCCTTGGGAGTGCCATTTCTCTCATTCCCCACTGACTCATGTCTTCTCGGGGAGAGCCTACTGCTTCTGCCCAGCACACACTGCACCTTAGAAGCAGGCATAACAATTTTATGGGTGTGTGAAGCTTGTTGACACTGTTTCAAACATTCACTCTTTTCTAGTACATCACTGAAACTGTGAGTTCAGTCTCTATTAAGACCTGCCGGGGCCTTTTAGTTTCTTGAGAACATAAGATGCTCTTTTTTGGGTATCTCTTTCTTTAAAAAAAAAATTAATTTAATTTTAAGTTCCAGGGTGTGCAGGAGGTGCAGGTTTGTCACACGGGTACATGTGTGCCATGGTGGTTTGCTGTACTTATGAACCCACAAACTAGGAATTAAGCCCTGCATGCATTAGCTATTTATCCTGATGCTCTCCCTTCCCCCACCCCCCTGACAGGCCCCAGTGTGTGTTGTTCCCTTCCTGGTGTCCATATGTTCTCATTGTTCGGCTCCCACTTATAAGTGAGAACATGTGGTGTTTGGTTTTCTGTTCCTGGAACACAGGATGTTCTAGACGCCATGCTGAGGGCGAGGCCTACAAGAGTGAGCCAAGCAGAGCTCTTGCCCTCCAGAAGCTTATAGTTTAGCGGAGGAACCAGATAAATCAAAATAATTTTAACAGTTTTGTTAATAGTTCCAAAAAGGAGAATGGTAGTATTTCAAATACTTAACAAGTGTTTGCCCCCGAGGGCACTGGTATGACAGCATGGGGACCCACTTCTAGATGGGCCAGGGAGGCCTCAAGATGTACCTTTTAGATGCTCAATTATGAGAAGACTTGGGGTTTTCAAGGGTGGAGCTAGGATGGCCAGAAGGTTATGGAAGCTATTTGGATAGCTTGGATATTTTACCAATTATTGAGGAAATATTTTGATATGCAGGTTCGGCAGTCTCAGTGCACCCCACATCTAAATAAAGATAAAGTACAAGTACTGGGCTAAGAGGAAAAGCCCCTGCTATGGTCTCAATATTTGTGTCTTCCTTAACCCAATACTGACATATTGAAACATAATCAACAATGCAATAACACCAGGAGGTGCAGACTTTGGAAAGTGACTAGTTCATGAGGGTGAGGTGCTCATAAATGAGATTAGTGCCCTTATAAAAAAGCCCCAGAGACCATGGGAAGACACAGCTAGAAGGTGCCATTTATGAAACAGAAAGCCATCACCAGAAATAAACTTTGCCAGCACCTTGATCTTAGACTTTCAGATCTCTAGAACTGTGAGAAGCAAATAAATATATTGCTTATAAGTCACCTACTATGTAATATTTTATTACAGCAGCCCAAACCGACTGATAGTCCCTCTTCCATTCTCCATGGTCAAGGCAAATCTTCTCAGCAAAAATTTAATATTGCCAAGAGAGAGTACGTTTCCATTGTCTCCTGAATTTATTCCTATGTGCTAGACTGAAGCCAGCATCTCTGCAACCAGAGTTGGCTTACAAGAGTCCACAACTCACAGAGGGCACACCTGGGTCCCAAAGGCACATGTGCCAGGATGTCTCCAATTGCGGCACTCACAGCAGTGCTGCAGCAGATGCTAGAGTCAGATAGCTCAACTCTCTGCTCCCGCGCTGGCGAGACTTGTGACCTCTTTTACTTAACCTCCCAACAGCATGACACTCTGACATTCCATTGTGGTGCTTCCTGAGGAGCACTTCCACATAATAAAAAGGCCTGACTGCCTGCCAAAAATGTTGAGGGGAAAATGCTCTCCAGCAAAACTAGAACAAGCAAGAAGGTGATCAAGGCCAAACCAAGACTCTGGCAGGACTACTGACTCCACAAATTCACACAGGGGAAAAAAGATTTGCTCCTGCCTAGGCAAGCAAATCCTGGACAACCAGCCAAGAGCAAAGTTAAGGCAGGAATATCCTGAGAATGGTTTTCATGGTGACCCAAAAGTAGGTCAAAAAAAGAGAGCAATGGACATCTACTTGGAGGCCTGGGTTTGAGCCCCAACTCGCAAGCATCTGTTTAACATTCTCTGGACTTCTGTTTATTCATTGATCAAAAATGACAGGAATGAGATATTATCTATTTCATACATAAGAGAATCTAATATTGACTCTAAAGAATCACTTCCTGGTCTGAATCTCAGACCCTCTGTACTACCTATGCTACTTTAGAAAAACTGTTCTTTCTTTTTTTTTTTTTTTTTTTTTGAGACGGAGTCTCGCTCTGTCGCCTAGGCCGCAGTGCAGTGGCGCAATCTCAGCTCACTGCAACCTCCGCCTCCCGGGTTTATGCCATTCTCCTGCCTCAACCTCCCGAGTAGCTGGGACTATAGGCGCCCGCCACTACGCCCGGCTAGTTTTTTGTATTTTTTAGTAGAGACGGGGTTTCACCATGTTAGCCACGATGGTCTCAATCTCCTGACCTCTTGATCTGCCCGCCTCAGCCTCCCAAAGTGCTGGGATTACAGGCGTGAGCCACCGCATCCGGCAGAAAAACTGTTCTTTCAGAGCCCCAGCTTTCTCACCTGTGAAATGGGAAAACCATTTTTCAAGGCTCATTTTTAAATTTGATTTAATGTGTTTATCTGTTGTGTGCTAATTATGCACTAGGAATCTTTGTGTGCCTTGGAAACATTCATGCAAAAAAAAAAGGAAGCTTACAATCTCTACATACATTAATAAATAGAAACTTCCAGCTGTTGTCAGTTTCAGAGAGGTGCTTGGTGCTGTGAGTATGTTCTGGAGAGATCCGCATCAGTCCGAACAGGCTGGCTGTGAACACTCTCTAGCATGTAGGGCATAAATTATCTGTTACAGCCAATTCCAAAGATGAATAAAGGGAAAATAACTCCAGGTAGGTTTATCATTTTCATTTCAAAGACAATTGCTTATTGAACACCTAGTTCTTTATACTGATCAGTTCTAAACCTCAAAACTCACTATTATTCCCATTTTAGAAATAAGGATACTGAGGTTTGTTGTAGCTAAACATTAGACACAAGGTGCACAGTTAGTATACTAATAAGCTGGCATTCATACACAAGTGTGTCAGATTTCAAAGCCCTTTGTTTTACCATCAGTAATGTTCAGCCCTTTTTGGGTGCCTATGCTTGTTGAGATCTCTACCTATGTTTAAACTTCTAAGCATCTCTAGTCTTGAGCCCCTGAGAACCTCATTGCCTTGGATCTTTGCATCTGACATATGGAGGACTGGGGATGCATCCCTGGCAAAGAGGAAAGGACAGGGAAGGTGGTTTCTAAAAGAGAGTGAAGATGTAACCTGCCTGCAGACAAATGCCACCGGGAATCCTGGGAGAAATTATGCGCTCCTGGGAGAAATTACATGAAGGAAGAGCTTGGGTTAGTTACAGAAAGATACTGCTGTTTGGCCTCAGCCTGAGGAAGCAGAGTTCTAAAAGATGCCTCTCGCTTTGTGGCATAAAAGGTCCCATCCGACTTCCGTACTTGGTCAGCAACAACCCTGCAGCCAGCTTGTGAAACCACTGCTGAAAAAAGCAACCAAAAGCTCATTTCTCCTGTTCTTACCTAATTGGTCCCAGGAGAACCACATTTGCCAAATCTCCTCAATTTGTTGGCTTCTTGTCGCTGACCTGTAGGATGACGCTAGCTTTAAAAAGATGGTAATCTTTTAAATATCTTCACGTGTAAAAACAAAACAAAACAGTATCCTTTTTGAGAAAAAAATTACCTGACACTTTACCTGGTAAAATGTTTTTCGTAAGTCTATGTTTTCTACTTTGACCCTGTTCAATGAGATATTTTACTGAACAGCAATTTAGAATACTCTTTTTGCAAAATCTCTGAGTGCCATCACTCTCTCAAGGGATAGGAGTTTGGGAAATAAATAAGCACTGAATTAATTTCAATTAATTTACTTAAAGTTTAAAGAATGTGTTTATTTTCGTAGACTCCTTTTAATCTTCATATCAATTTTCTCTAATGGGGTAGGAGAAGGGAGTGTAGAAGAAAAACATAGCCTTTTTGTCCCCTTTTCCCTTTGTATCTATTCTTCAAAAATGTTCTCTCTTAAACTGACCTGACAATTCTTTGAGGATTCATATACTGTGCTGCTTTATAGCCCCATAATCTTCCCCTCATTGCTGGAGTGTTATAGGAGTTCAATAAATACATTTTTTGTGCTTAATTAAATATATTTTATTTATATCATTAGGACAGAATTTTTAGTTGAAAAGCTAATTTCAGTATTTCTTTGTTCTAGAGTGGCAGGAGAAGAAATACCTTGGTCTCCTATTTAGAGAAACAGCTTAATGAATATTTTGGTTATGGGAAGGTCTAAACCAAAGTAGTTAAAGCAAGGTATAATAACAGAAATGGTGGCTTCCTTTCTCAGGGGAAATGATTATTCTGCTGCATGGGGATTTTTTGTTATTTTTAGAATTGTTTAATAACTAGATAAAATAAATGTATTTATTTTTTAGGGAAATGGGGTCGTGTAACAAGATGGGATAAGAGAAACATCCTGATTTGAAGACATAATCGTTGCAAGGGACTGGAGCCTACAAAGCTAGAGGCCACTTCATTATCTTGAGCTAAATAATATCCGATGGGCATAGGTAGAATGACACACTATACTCAATGTTTTGCTGTCTCCCTTTGGTGCTGAAATCACTCACCATTGTCACCAAAATGTCAGCAAAAGCTCACTCAATACAACAAACAGCCTTGTGCCACTGGTGGTGTAGGAAACTTGTGGCAAAAAAATAATCACAGTGGCTGGGCGCGGTGGCTCATGACTGTAATCCCAGCACTTTGGGAGGCCAAGGCAGGTGGATTTCCTGAGGTCAGGAGTTCAAGACCAGTCTGGCCTACATGGTGAAACCCTGTAGGTAACCGGCATGGTGTAACCGGCCATGGTGATGGGCGCCTGTAATCCCAGCTACTTGGGAGGCTGAGACAGGAATTGCTTGAACCAGGGAGGTGGAGGTTGCAGTGAGCTGAGATCGTGCCGCTGCACTCCAGAGCAAGACTCTCTCTCTCTATATATATATATGTGTGTGTATATATATATATAAATTATATATAGTATATATAAAAATATATATGTATATATAATATATATATATATATAAAATCACAGAGAAGGTGGCTGAGATGTTTAAACAGAAGTAAGAGGTTAAGGATGACAATCAGGTCTTGAAACACATGTGGTAGGAATTTTCTGATGTAGTTGAGAGAACACTAAATTTTCTAGAAGCAAATGCTGGATGGATATTTAAGTCACGTGTTTAAGTATAAAGTAAAGAAAAATATTAGGAGGATGAAAGGTATGGAACAGAGGTTAAATATACATTTTTTTTAGGTGACAAGGGTATAATAGGTATGTGTAGGGACTGGGGAGTGTGAAGGTAAGGAGGTTGGAGTATGGGTGGTAAAGGATGAATCCCTGAACCCAACAGATTTCACCAGAAAGCAGGAAAGCACACAAACTCATCAAATGCAATGGTTGTGACTCCTCTCACATCCTTTCTCTCTACCTATCTACAGCCAGGTGAGAAGAGATTCTGTGTAATTGGTAGCACGTTTTAGATGCAGTCAAGCAATATGCATCATTCCCTAGTTAGGTTCCAGAGAGGATATGGTTGGATGCCCTGATAAGCAAAACTAACTTTACTTATCAAAATCTCAGTGTCTTCAATAAGAAAATAGAAATTAATGTCCCTCCCTATCATATGAATATTGGTGAGGGTTGAATGAAGTCTGAGGGCCTTTAGCACAGAGTCTGGTGCATAGTACAGAGTCAATGAATGTTACCTGTCATTACCTCTATCTTATGAGTGCATACTACACAGAGAATTCTGGGTGGTTCCTCTGTTTTCTGGTAGGTGTCATAGCTGCATTCCATATGCAAATTGTGCCACTCCCTTGTTAATCATGTGATTTGAGGTTTCTTAACCTAGTGGAAACCTAGTGGAGGCTTAACATAGTGGAAGGCAGGCTGACAAGTTCACTAATTTAAAACACATGCACATGCACACACACACACAAACTTCCTATAGTTTTAACCAAGAATATAGATAAATCATAGACATTATCCTCCAAACTAGAACATTTGAAGATGAAAAAGTCAGTATAAATAGTCATACTCAGACAGCAGACATCCATCAGAGCTGTCCCAGGAAATACTTGGCTATTAGGCCACCCTAGTGCTAGCTCTGTCTGGGATATGCAGCAGCCCATGGTGCTCTAGAACCTGTCTTGTTCAGGTCTCCTATTGACACTTGGTAAGTGTTCAGTAAATATTGAAGATAAAATTAAATGAATGAATAGAAACAAATTCTACGTATATCCTAAACTGAGGCACAAATAAGATCAATACTAAATTATGTTAGAAACATTCTTTAAAGAGGTGTGTATTTACTCATACTGAACTTAGGACACAAATAAGAAAACGTGAGAAAGGAATAAGGATTGGAAAAGGAGTAAAGAAGAAGACATTAATTTAAAACACTGGTAAAATCAAAGGCTAGAAACCAATGTAACTCAACATGTATGCATCTCTCTCCACCTTAGTTCAAGCTGTTTGCTAAAGGTCGCCTATTTTCCAGTCAGAAATCGCAGCTTGGAATGAGCAGATTGGGTTTGATGAAGGCATTCCACATCATCTTAAACTCTGGATCATTCAGTGGAAGTACTGCATCATCCACATGTGGCTTGTTTGCTCAAAATATCTACTGATTTGCAGAAAATTTTGAAGTCACTGACTGTCTAGGGCTTTGTTTTGATTGTGGATAGAAAGCAAACCCATGATGGGCCACCTGGGATATTAAGATTTGGTCATTTCCATATAAAGATGAGCATAATGAATAATTAGGCAAAGGTAAATGTTTTCAAAAATCTGTTTATGTTATTTCTCTATAGGAGCAAATACCTTACTTTTTAATTGAATTATCACTTTTTTCCCATAATTTTTCCTCTTGAAGTTAATTTGTGATTCTTCTGGTGGAAATTAATTAAAAGAGTAGAATCTGCTTATATCTTATTATGAACTTATTTTTAATGTCTCTCCTTAAATATAGCATTGGGTCCATTAGGCCTGATGATCTTGGATTTTTTGGGCAACTCCAGTGAGCTTATTATCCCATCTAACTGAAGAAAGGGCTTCATCTGTATTTGTGAAATCTGCCATCCCTGCCTTAAAATTTCTTTCAGCTTTTTTAACAGTAATCCCCCCCAGTGAAGATGCTACAGATACCCACTGGGGGAGGAACTGGCACTGAGAGCTTAACTCAATGATATGGCTCTTTCCTCTACTGGGAGAACAGGGGCACTTGATGGGAAGGTAACAAGGGCAGCTGTGGAATGACCTGTTTCCTGAGGCTGGTCCCTTCTGCATATCAGCATGGTGGTGATTGCTAATGCATGGACCCTGGCTGCAAATGAATCTAGATTCAAATCATAGCTCCTGTACTTACTAGTTTCTTGATGTTTGCCCTATCAGCCTTGAATTGCCTGGATTTCTGATGGCAAAAGACAAATCCATGCCCTGCCTCCATTAGAGCTGTTCTTGCTAGCAGATCCACCTATTCACAAATGATGTACTAAGGTAATTGACAAATGGTTGAAATGGCAATTATAAAAATAATGAAAAATAATTATTGACCCAATATTTATTTTAACGTAAAACGGTGATATTTAGTAAACCTCTTGGAAATGAAAGTTAATAAAGACTGATTTTACCCCATCACTTATATAAGAAATAGGCATTGGGGTTTCGTGGAGACAGGAATAAACATATAGACTGCCTAGCTTTCTGCATCACTCTTGTATATCATATCCATTTTGAAAATATGGCAAATGCAATACCAGGACTTGCAGTTTATAGGACTCCTATGGTTTCTCTCCTTTGGCTGCAGATTACTCATGACAAGTGCAATCAATAAAAGCTTTCTTGCCCAAGGCCAAAAGGGGCCTGAGCTTTCGACCCGACAGGTATAAGGAAAATGAGACCAGGAGAATATGCTGAGGCCAAGCCTATTTTGCATGGTGATGGGCATTGTTGGTTATTTATAGAGAAACAAACCCCAGGTCAAAGTATAAAGTCCTCACTAGCAGGCATTCTCTTTTCTCATTTATTTAAAAGCAGCCTGTTCTTGGTTGGGTTTCAGGAAGCAACATTTATATTTTACATGTGGTGTGGGAAAAGAATATTTTATGATAGAATCTCAGGGCTGGAGAGGCCGGTCAAGGTCATTAAATTCACCTCCCCCCATCTGATGTCTGCACCACTTCAGGGAGGAGGTGGTCCCACCCTCTGACGTTTCCTGAGCCCCATTTTTCTGTGGCTTCTTGTTTTTGTCGTGGAACCCATGTCTCCTCTCTTAATCCTGCCAAAATAACAGCCTTTAGACTGAACGTCTGTAATGTTTTCCAGCCTTTTACATGTTACTGGGCTTTAATTTGTTTACTCTGCTGGTGTTTGTCCCCTGGGTGCACACTCATTTGTCTATAATATTCTTTAAATGTGTAACACTTAAAAATAACGCCCAAATGAAGATTTTCCCTGATCAGCCCAGAGAAGGACAGTATTAAAGGATTTATAGATGAATTGGGGGAAAGGCCCTGTCACTTATTTAGCTAATATCAGCTTTAGACTTGGGAAGTCATTTTCATCTAGACTCTGAACTTGGAATGTTGAAAGGTTGGGCCCAAATGTGTCCTCTCCTTGGATTGGGCTCATCATCCAAGCATGTACAGATTTTGATGAATTAGTATTTTGAAATCTACTAGGTGCATGTATCATTTAAATAAATCAAGGGACATGGTTGTATAAATACCAACTAGGAAAAGCTGTTCCATTCAGTTTTTTCTTGATTCGGTCTTTGATTAGGTAAGTCAATACTTCCTTTAAGTTAAAAGCAGAGATACAATCTTGCCTATTAAGGTCTTTTGTTTTTACATCGTTTCATATTTGAAGTGTGCCTGACATGCCCTTAGGCATGGGATGTTAGTTTTCTTTCCTCTTTATTTCCTAGTTCCTCTGAACTTGTTAGCTTTAGACTTGTATGCTATCACACATGGTAAATTTAAGTTCGTGGGGAAAATCTTATTTAAGAAGCTGTTCCATGTACTTTTGGCTTTTGTGGCTCTTAAAATATTTCCCAGGAGTAGTGTTTCAGTATGAAGTTTGCTGAATAAGGATGCCAGGTTTATTTCTGAGAAATCTCATTGTACTTGAAATTAAGAAAAAAAAAAAAACAAATAAATAAAGAAAACAACAAAAAACCCTTTCATTTGGCAGACATTAGACAGTTCCATTGGCAGCAAACTTGCCAGGGCAACGAAAAGTCACATGAGGAATCCAAGTCAGGAGAAACTCTGATGACCAAGTGCAAGTCTGTTGTTCTCAGTGGGTCACTTGGGAGGCATCTACGGCATCTAATGAAATTCAGATCATGCAGGGTATGGACGTCTGAGATTCAGTAAGCATGCAGTAAATGCCAAGAATACTGGAGATGGTAGACAAAACTAAAAAGTCATCCTACTCAAGCAAGTCTAATGCCATGTGAGGAAAACCATGGTAAAGAGGTACTCTTGGAAGAATGTAAGAAAAACCGTGGGTGAAGAAGCAAGGCAGCCATAGGAAGGGGGATTAGAGATTACAAAATGACCAGAGATAAGGATAAAACAATGGGACAGAAATTGAAATAGACACAGAGATGTCAATAGGAGGCATCAACAGCCAGAAGATGGTGCAGACACGTAGATAATGAGATAATGTGGCAAGATCTGGGCCCATGCAATAGATTTTTTTTTGTGCTGGATTTGAAAATATGGATTTAGGTGATGGGGTGATCATCCAGGGATCTATGGTTCATAAGCAGGCATGTGACTGTAGCTGATTGGTTTAGGTTTAGGGTAATGGAATTAGAATGAATGGTCTGATACTGAGATTTAGAAACTCAACCTCATTACCAGGACAGCCCTGATGAAACAACTGGAAAAGTTCTTTTTCTTACTGTTTTTCTTTAGTCCCTGATACGGTTTGTCCATGTCTCCCCTCAGATCTCATCTTGACTTGTAACTTCCACAATTCACACATGTCATGGGAGGGACCCAGTGTGAGGCAATTGAATCATGGGAGTGGGTCTTTCTTGTGCTGTTCTCATGATAGTGAATAAGTCTTACGAGATCTAATTGTTTTATAGAGAGGAGTTTCCCTGCACAACTTCTCTCTCAGCCTGACGCTGTCCATGTAAGACGTGACTTGCTCCTCCTTGCCTTCCACCACGATTGTGAGGCCACTCCAGCCATGTGGAACTGTAAGTCCATTAAACCTCTTTTTCTTCCCAGTCTCCGGTATGTCTTTATCAGCAGTGTGAAAATGGATTAATACAGTCCCTTTATGTATGGGCACAGCTGCTTAAAGAAGTCAGGTGGCCTGGGATGGTATCAGAGCTTCCTGACCTCTGTCCAGATACCACAGGGAGATAAGACCCCCAAACCACCACATGCTGGAGCAGACAACCCCTAGTGGCCTTTAGATCATTAACATATTATTATAATGCAAAAATTCCCCCTCTAAAATAAAACTTCTGCTATTTTGTTTACATGGTTGTATGAAGACATGCTTATGAATTAAGTCTGCACATGCAAGCATTCCTCTTGACCCTGCACCCAGTCCTTAAAAACCCTATGCTTTCTAATGTTTGGGAGAGGGTGCATTTAGAGCAAGAGGGTGCCTTCTCCGTTCCCTGGCCAGCAAAAAAAACAAAAACAAACAAACAAAAAAAAACCTGATTGTCTTTTCCAGCTGGGGGTTCTTTCTGTGCAATCCATACAAAATGGGAAAAGATCTCGGTTTACCAGTGACAATATTGGGGCAGGGGAAAAGCAGTGAAAATAAACATAGAGAGGACTTTTTGTTCTTTTATTGTTGGTCACTTTCAAACCTCCACAAGTGTTAGAAAATTAAAGTGTACCTTATAACTTAGATGCTCTCTGTGAAAGGTGTTAAAAATGGGAGGTGGCTAGTGAGGTGGATGTCCAATATGTGGCTATTCAGCACCTGACCTATGGCTAGTGCAAATTAAGATGCACTCTTGGTGTAACATACACTCTGAGTTTTAAAGATCTTAATACAAAAACAAAGCAAAACAGAAACAGCAAACTAAATGATTAATAATCTTGAATTATCATATATTGACATAATAATATTTGGGGTACATTGGCTTAAATATGTTGCTAAGTTGATGTCAACTCTTTGTGCTTTTTTAATGAGGTGATTAGAACATTTAAAGTTGCATATGTAGCTTGTTTCATATTTCTCCAGGCCAATGCCAGCCTACATATGTGGACTCACACAAATTTGTACCTCTTCTCCAGCACTTTTGCTAACTGGACGTATGTAGTTGGTCAAGTTACTTAAACTTTTTGAACTTCAGGGTCAACATTAAAAATATTGTTATAAATAATGTTATAGGAAAGAGAGTTACTGCAAAGAAAAGTCATTTATAAAGAACACACATTTTCATTATGAAGGAGATTTTACAAGTGGTGCCCCAACTTGACTCCTTCTGGACTTTGTTGGGGAGACCACAGTACCACGCTCCAATCACATTCAGGTGAACCAGGGTTTACAGCTTAGCAGGTTGGGGTTAAGGGGGACCATCCCTTTGTTCCTTTCTAGGATTGGTAGGTCAATATGGCATCCATCCTGAAAGCACACCATGCATCTGTTCTGTCTCTGGGAAATGGAAATTATAGGGGTTCTGGTCTGAAATTCTAATTGTAAGGAGAAGATGGAGAAGGAAACAATGACAGCAGCTGAGAAAAACTCATTAAGTCTCAGTCCCAGACACTGGCAAATTAAATGAGGACGAGAGCAGATACTCAATAAGGGGGAACCTGGAAGTCCATCTTTCTCTTCTAGCTATCAGGATTTCCATTTCTCATCTATTGTTCCATATCAGAACACTGATCTTAGATAATTGCTTTTAATTTTAGCTTGCATATGTATAATGTCTCTCACTATATCACCCACTATATCTTTTGAACTCAAAATAACCTGAGAAATAGGCAAGTCTGGTAGCATTCTAACACTACAGATGAGGTGCTAAGAAACAGGACTGACGCTTATTGAGCATTTAATATGTGAGAGGCATTATACTGGGTATGTTGCACACTTTATCTTATTTAATACTCCTAGATCTCTTAGCCAGAAAATCTGAATGGCTTTCTTAAGGCTGCACAGCTAGTGAGTATCAGATTCAAGTCTGTCACCATGCCTTCTATATTTTAGCACTTCCCTTTAGCACTTCCCTTTAGCACTTCCTTTTGGAGAAGAAAGTCAAGAACTAGGCAGAATTCATGAGGAAATGACCGACAGGGTCATGCATTTGTTCACCCAATAGTTAGACATAGTTTCTAGAAGATTCATGCATTGAGTTCTTTACCAAACAGAACCTAATAATCTTTTCTATTATGTTTCAAATTATTTTTCATAAAAATATTATTAATGAAATAATATTATATAGATATGATTTAAGGAATGTTTACCTCATTGCTGGTGTTGCACATTTAATCATTTCAACAGTGCTGTCAGGCAGATAGATACTATTATCTAAGTTTATAGGAAACAGGCTCAGAGCACTGAAGCAATCTGATCAGCATACAGCTAATGAATGGTGAGGAAGCTATATTCAAATTTATTTAATTCACCCACTCCTTCTTCCTCTTCTGTGCAATGACAAAGTCAGAATTACATTATCTTGACTCTAAAATTCTAGGGTTTAACATGTTGTCTCTCTGTTTCTTTTCTGCCCTCCTCTGAAGAGGTGGGGGAGAGAGCAGATGGTTTCTGCAGAGTTCTCAGGCTTCAGATTCCCTTTCTGTAAGCACATTCTGTATAAAAATGTCTGGTATATATATGCTACAGCTAGTTTCTATTAAAGAGAATTTCAATCCACTTTCATAACATATTTAAAAGTAAAGTTTATTGCCAGAAAAAGTAGCTACTTCATAAGCCAAAGCAATCCATCTTATCGAAATGTAAGAAAATAAATGAAAACTGGAAGTCCAGATGAGGACTTGGGAAAACTAAAAATATCTCAGAAATAAGCTTCTTTGCTTCTTAATTTTTGATGATCGCTATCTATAGCAAAGTCTCAAACGTGGAGGACAAGAAAAATAAGTTTATGTCAGAAGCACACACCAAGCTTAAAAACCATACCAAGAGGAATTTCTCAAGCAGAAAACTGTATTTATTTGTTTTAGAAATATATAAAGTAAATTTAAAATGAAGGAAATTAGCCTAGGCACAGTGGCTCCTGCCTGTAATCCCAGCACTTTGGGAGGCTGAAGTGGGTGGATCACTTGAGGTCAGGTATTGGAGACCAGCCTGACCAACATATTGAAATCCTGTCTCTGCTAAAAACACAAAAATTAGCCGGGAATGGTGGCATGCTCCTGTAATCCCAGCTACTCAAGAGGCTGAGGCAGGAGAATCGCTTGAACCTAGGAGGTGAAGGTTGTGGTGAGCCGAGATCGTGCCAGTGCACTCTAGCCTGGGCAACAGAGCAAGACTCTGTGTCAATAAATAGATAGATAGATAGATAGATAGATAGATAGATAGATAGATGATCAATCGACCGATAAATAGATAGATAAAATTAAATGAAGGAAATTAAAGCTGTATCTTTTCCAAGCCAATATTTTTCTGATGAAAACTAAGAAGTATAACTTCAGAGAGACCCTAATCGGATTTGCTTGACTCCATTACCTTTTCCTTTCAACAGTCCTGCACGCAGTTAATGGGGAATTTTCCCAAAGCACACATTCATCCTGTTACATCCTTACCCAGAGACCGCCTTTTTCTCTTGCCTTCTAGCCAACGCCCATCCCCAGGCCTCTCTGACCACACAATGGGCCTCAGTTGTCGTCTCCTGCCCTGGCCGTGCCCCTCCAGAATGTCAGCCACACTACTGTTTCCTTCACACCTTCTAACCTGCACTCCTAATTTTGTCTCTTGCTGTTCTCCTCTTACGGAATTTACTTTCCTTTCTTTTTAAATTGTGTGCTTCTCTCAAGACTATGCATGTAAAAATCTACCTATTCATACATTTTCTCTGAGTTATTCAACCCATTTTCATCTTTCCCTTTTCTCGAGTTGCCTGGCTGTATTTTCCAACCTTCTTCACATGGAGACCTTCATTGATTACATAGGTATAGTACAGTAGGAGACCTTCATTGATTACATAGGTATAGTACAGTAGGAGACCTTCATTGATTACATAGGTAGAGTACAGTAGGAGACCTTCATTGATTACATAGGTATAGTACAGTAGGAGATTGTTCATGACTACAGGCACAGGGCTTCTACACAGGCCTGGACCAGCAGCTCTAAGGGCTGAAAGCATCAACATCTCTCTATTAAAAAAATCCTATTCCTTGCCACAGTCCAGCAGTCAGGAAACTTGGCTTGATGGGGTTGAAGACCATAACT